>NC_080588.1:10000000-11250000 GCF_029962835.1 Magnolia sinica | reverse complement strand
TGGGCCCTAGAAGATTTCAACAATGGCTAGCTCCGTCCTCACTATTCCTAGACACAGATTAGGTGGTGTTGCCGACGCCACCCCTAACGGTGGTTATCAATGTGTTGGGTACTGTGGGGGCCCAATGATGTATGTGTTTTATATCCATGCCTTTCATATTTTCCCCCCTCATTTTAGAGCATGAGCCCAAAAATGAAGCATATCTGAAGCTCAGGTGGACCACACCACATGAAACGGTGGGGAAAATGACACCCACTAATAAAAACTTCTTAAGGCCACAAAAGTTTTGGATTAGGTTGATATTTATGTTTTCCCTTCATCCAGATCTGATTGACCTATCAACAGGTTAGATGACTAATAAACATTATCGTGGGCCCAAGAAAGGATTCAATGGTGGGTGCTATTATCCCCACTATTTCCTTTGGTGTTGTCCACTTAAACTTTAGATCTACTTAATTTATTGGGTTTATGCCCTTAAATGAGCTGGAAAAATAAATGGATGACATGGATATAAAATACATACATTATATTAGCCCCACAACACCCAACGCATCAACACACCACCACTGGGGGTGGTGTTGGCAACACTAGTTAATCAACACCCCTATTTTTTGTTGTGTGGTTCACTTTAACTTTGGATCTGCTTGGTTTATGGGATCACCCAAAGGAGCTGGCACAATTGATGGACAGAGTGGATGTTATCCCCTAGGGATTGGGATTTGGTAGTGTCCCCTCCCTCGGTACTAGTCGGTGCCGAAAAAGTTTTGTGAGTCCCACCATGATGTATGTATCTAATCAATGTTGTCTATCCATTTTCCCAGCTCATTTGGGTAGGGGTGTCAATGGGCCGGGTAAGGGTGGGCCAAGCTCTGTCCAAATTTGTGCCAACCCAAGCCTAGTCTGGATGTTTTTGGTAGGCCTGGCCCGAGTCTAGCTCGAGCCCAAACCCGAAACAGAGAGAGAGAGAGAGAGAGAGAGAGAGAGAGAGTGGGTTAGAGCACGTAGATAAGGGAAATGAGATTAGTAGGGAAGCTGAAGCAATAGTTGAATGTTCTTTACAAATCACTCCACATAGGAATGTTATTTCTTTTCTTCTCAGTATGCACCTAAGTTCATGATATAAAATCTGTAATTTTTAAATTTCAAAATTGATAGAGAGAGATGGAGTGCCTTAAGAATGTTTATTTTCCATCCAACTAGTTGATTGTTGTTGCTCGAATCTAGATGGGCAAGGGCTACACCTGGAGGCGTACGGATACCTGCAATAGTAGTATGTAAAGGACAATGGGGGCACCTGTTATGGCCAAGGACCCTCTAATGCCTAAGTCAGGTGAGTCGAATTAAAGTAGAAACGGGACTTGACTTAGGATTTTTGGTGCTTACCTTCCTCCAATGGCAGTGGGTGTATTTAAAAGGCTCTTAGGCGGATTCTGAACTAGTGTATCCTTTTGAGATATACTGGACTTACGTATCCTAGTGGGATATGCTAGGTATGTTGAAGGATCCTTGTTTGAAGGGGAATTTGTTTCCAAAAGTCTCGTCGAGCCCACCTTAGTCAGCATAATCTTCGGTTAGAATCATATCGAATATTTCCTTTCTTGGTTCAAGGTGGGATTCTCTCCGAATATCCCCACTTCCAGGTCGGGGTCAATCTAATAAACTCAGAAGGTGATTGCTAACCTTTGACCCTAAGCGGTTCAACTTGGCGTCGGTCCTCATGGTCAGCTCATCTCACAATTGATTCCTCAATAACTCGAGGAGTTTGTTTGGGTATTATTAATCGGCACAGCTCTAAAATACCCCTTCTATGATCGGTTACATATTTCGTATAGTAGGCCAATTCAAATTTTCCCATAAAAAAGGTCATAAAGACCTGGATGAAGATACCACACAAATATCACGTTGATCCAAAACTTTTGTGGTTTATGACAAGTTTTTAATAATCGATTACCACTATTTCATATATTATGGTCCACATGAGATTTGGATCTTCTTATTTTTAAGATAATGTAATAAAATGAAATTTCAAATTGGATGGACGGAGTGGATACAAGGCACATACATCAAGGTGGCCCCACAGTTAGGTATTCCACCCGCATTGGTGGATATGGGGATACACTGAATCCACACCCAAATTGAGGGGGAGCAGGTTAGGTGTGGTCCCATCCTCACCCAAGATGGTGCGGCCCTTGTTCAGCCCACCTTGATACATTCATTTTATATCCATGTTGTCCATCCATTTTTTGGATCATTTTATTGAATGAGAAAAAAAGATGAAGCATATACAAATTTTAGGTAGAGCATACCAGAGGAAGCAATAGTGATTGAACGTTTCACCATTAAAAACATTTTCTGTAATTTTTATTTACCATCTAACTTATTGATAAGATCACATAAACCTTAATGAAGGGAAAGAACAAATATCATCTTGATTTAAAACATTTGTGGCCCATTATAAGTTATATAATCTTAATGATCAAATGCCATTGTTTCTTATTGTATGGTCTGAGTTTTGGATTTGCCTCATATGCTAAAACGCATGGATGATGTAGATAAATAATTCATGTACAGGCCTCAAGAAAGGGTAATACTATTTAGGTGAGGTGGGTAGGCACTTAATCCATTTTATTTTTTTGGAAGATAAAAAGTTTTGGGGATTTACAGCTGTATATAACACACACTAGGTGGTAGAAATGTTGCATGAGGCCATATAAATGGGCATCACAAATCCACTTGGTACATTGGTTTTTCGAGGCGACAATAGGATGAGTTTCTAAAAATCAGTTAGATCTAAAACTCATGTTAGCTACAGTAAATGAAAAGTATGAACTGAAAGCATACCATTGAAACCTTTCTAGAGCCAACCATGATGTTTATATTCCATCAAAACCGTTCATAGGATTATTATCAATCAGATAAACTATAGTAACAAATATAATCATGATACAAAATTTGTGGTCCCCACAGTTTCCAATGGCGAACATTCAATGCTTGCAGTTTCATGTAGTATGGCCCACACACTACACAAAAATCCCTATTTATATATGGTTGAAAACCGTTCCTGAATCATTTAGGAATGGTTTAAAACCGTTCCTAAATAGGACATTTAAAAAAATAGGAACAGTTGAAAACTGTCATAAATTTTAGAATAGGAACGGTTGAAAACCGTCGCAAATGTTTGAATAGAAACGGTTCTAAACCGTTGGTAATTTTTGAATAAAACCGTTGCAATTTTTTGAATAAGAACAGTTGAAAACCGTCGCAAAGTTTAGAAAAAACCGTCATAAAATTCATAAAACAGCAATTTCAAAACGGTTTTGAACTCTTTCAAGAAGCACCAGTAAAAACCGTGCAACCACTAGTAAAAGCCTGTAAATTTTTTCCAATTGGAACCTGTATTTTTTTCTTTAATATTTGAAACCCAAAAAATGTTGTAGTACAATAAAAAAATAAATATTAAAGAAATACTGTACTACTTCACAATAAAAGATATATAATATTTACAATAATAAGTTGCAATTTGTCTAAATACATTATAAAAAAAAAAAAAAATCCTCCATGTCGTCCACTCCTTGCTTGGCCAATACAACCTCTTTATCCACGCATCATTTCAACCAAGCAACATTGGTACCTCTGCAACGATCACTGCCAAAGTCTTCATCTGAAAGTTTAAGAGAACAAAACATGTCAAGAAGTCAAACAAGATAACGTAGATTTTAAAATGCATGTTTTTGGTTCCCACAAACAAACAAGACAAATGAATGATTACCTGAGTATGATCTTTTCATCATGTTGGAAATAATGCTTAGATCTTCTACCTAGAAAGTGTAGCTCAACAAATGGAAAGTTCAGATCTCACATGCATCTCACATTGTGACAAATGCATCTGCATCCAATCAGAAGACACCACATCATAATTCTATGCAACTGGACTAGAGAATTCACATGTTTCTACAATTCTCTAAAATCCTCCATTCCACATATAAATGAAAACAAAATGTGTAGATTTCTCACTATAGATAAAAAAATGGAAAGTACCTTATATCTAATTTTATTCAAGAAAATGAGAGTAAAACCAGCTTTTGAGGCATTGCCCGACATCTTATGCAATGCTTCGCTCGTAAGGTGGGCTTGCAAACCAATTTGCTGCATTCCTATCTCACACTGCATGACATTCCCATTCATGATGACTAGTCGCAAGAGTAGGATTTCATTTCCTATCCACCCCATTCATTCAACTAATGGACCATACCATCTAGAGTTGTGGCCGAGATATGAGGTTCATGTTTATGAAAGAAATGAACGACTAAAATATTTACAAACTATCAACATTTTCTATATGCATTCAGTGAACTTGACCATTCTACTAGTCTAATTTTGTCCACAATACATAAATAATGCATTCAGGAACAGAACCAATAAAAAAATGCCCATTGATTTCTTTCCTAAATAGAAATAAGAAAAATCCTGGATAGTGAAAGAGAAGATACATACCATTCCACCTAAGCTGTCCAGAATAGTGAGAGAGAAGCATTGTAACTTCATCTCCACACTTACATTTTCACGTCTTAGGTGATGAAGTTACAATCTTGGATTTGAATTCTTAAGAAAGAATCCATATCTCCATGGTACTCAAAGCTCGAGCTAGATGAGTCTACATCTCAATCATATGCTCGATGTTCTTATTCTTGGCATCCTACATGAATTAATGGGGCTGCATCAGATGTACTAATCTAATACCAAAAAGTAAAAAATAATAGAACGTAAAAAAGAGGGACCCTTTTGAATACAAACACCTTTCTTTCTACTTTTGGTGGTACACAAATACTAGATCAAGCCACCCTTGTAAACATGTGAGATCAAGCCACTCATTAGGTGAGCCCCACTTGAATCACCAACCATGGAAAATTAGGTCAGGCCACTCATCATGTTTGAAACATATGTACAAAAAGAAATGACTCACAATCCAAATTCAACATACATGCATAGCTCACTGGATGAGTACATCTGTCTGATATTTGGTCCAGTGCATCTACACAGTGTGGCCCACCCAATGATGATTAGCTTGGGTCTCCCACAAACGTGCCATGTCGATGTAATTCAATGAACCACAACAAGTTGTCTTGCGATAAACACAATTTCTGATATCATTGCACCAGCCTCGCTCCAATTGTATGAGCCAACTGTTCGCCCCTGATCCATACCCTCTATGCATGTGGTAAGCTAGTAGTGTTCCATCCAAACAGATATCTCCTTTTGCAGCAACTCCTTTGATAAGAGAGAGGCCCACTATCAAAGGTCTGATAGAAACACCATAAGCTTCCACATATGAAATCTCATTCACATTCAACCCTTCAAAACCACTGGCCCATCTTCCTAAGGACATCCAAGAAAAAAATATCTATTAGTCAATCAATTCTCCTATGATGTACTTTGGTTAAAAAAAATATAACCAAACAGCTTGAAGAAATACCCTTCTTGAATAATTAAGGGTCAAGGTAGCAAATTATCCTCAAAATCTCATCTTCAATGGGTTTTCCATAAAAAGAATGGTAGTTAAAAATAACAAAATCCAATTAACAAAATGCCATGATTCATCAAACATGAAAGCTATAATATATATATATATATATATATATATAACCTGGTCATTAGAGAAGAATACTAAGACAGTTTTGCCCCTAGAGGCATGCCCAAAGTGCTCACCCCTTCTGCCACCATGTGAAGATCCATCAAGAAATTATTTATATGGCACATTCAGTAGTTCTTGTGATATGGTTTAGACATGATATACATACATAAATACATATGGATAGACTATTCTCAAAATTTTCTAAAATTGTTGCTGTAAAAGGGATCATTTCCCTATGTAAAGAATCTTAACTAGTACATTAGTGTAAGTTACATGATGATTAAATAGCAACATAACTGTTCTCTAAATATCTTATTTTTGAAATGATTGCTATTACTTAAGAATTACCCAAGTAGAGCTGAAGGCAGAGACAACAACAAAAGAGGGATTTTACTCTGCGTTCTATTCTTGGTTGTCACTGTCATAAGGCTAGAAGCTAAATAACTTATTCCTTGAGTTTTAGGATGATCCAAGATTGATGTGGGAAATACCACATGAAACAATGAGACACCATGCTTGAGTTTTAGATTTTTCAGCTTTTTGCTCAAGTCCTAAAATGAGTTGTCTCAACTAATGGATGGAGTAGATGTCACTCATACATCATGGTGGGCCTACAGAGCTTCTTGTTGCATAGACACCCTACAACACTCCTTACAGGAAACTCCTGTCCTTTTTCTTTACCTTTGTCATCACAATTTGATGTCATGGGTCGACCTAAACTGAGCTAGTTGGAAGTTTGAATCGAACGTAGATGAAAGCAAGTCAACATTCTGTCTAGTTTCTAAAACAGCAGTTTAGTGGGTTGGTAAGACTCAAGAGTCATGTTGATCTATCCATCCAAGTGGTATACAAGTGATGATGAATGCAACTAACCTATTTGAATTGTTTGTGTTTCATATATTCATCTCAGTTAGATTAGTATTCCCTAGTAAATTTCGACCACATTAACTATCAAAGTTACATTCTTGAAAAACAAAGATGTTTGCAACATAGAATAAACAAATGAAATAAATCTAAAGAAAAAATTCTTTTCCTTGTTTTTGAAGGAACTACCCATGAAAACTAGTACAAATTTGCACCTATTGTTACGCCATCTAATAGAAGTTAGATTATCATGATAAGCACAAATTTTTCTAAGCAGCTATTGGTGCTGTTGGAGCCGAGTGTGAGATTCCATTTCGACAGGTGGCGTCGATTGATCTAGGTAGTACTGAAACACCCTTAAGAATTTGCTTCTCCATTTCATAAGAGGATTGACAAATGCATCGCTGGCATCGCCTGAGACTCCCTCCATGAAAATTGAGAGCTCGAATCTGATGTAGTTGCAGTGAAAACTAGGGTTAGGGTTTGATCGATCTGAGGGTGAAATGGCGGAGAAGACAAGATTTTCACAACTCCCCCTTTTTGTCTTTGCTTAGAATCCATAATTGAGTCCTAACAGATAAGAGATGAGAATAAATGGGAGGAGAAGAAATAGGAAGAAAAGAAAAATAAGAGAGATTTTTAACTTTGCCCTAGGACATTTCAATATGTAGGAATGGTTTAAAACTATGTGCATTAGGAACGGCTTAAAACCATTCCTAAACCAAAAATATGGTCGTTCCTAATCAGCGATTTTGATGTAGTGACATGATTACTGGATATACCTAATTTTTAGAGTTCTATCCTATTACTGGTACTGAAAAATAGATTAGCAAAGTGGAATTATCACGTGCATCTATATGGGACCCACACTACTTCTAACTACAGGAACTTCCCATGTGCCATTGTGTATTCGATTTGAGATGGGATAGCGTGGAATTGAGAATAATAAATGCCAAGCAGGGGCTAGAGTGCGTGTTGCAAATAGGGTTGTACACGAGTCGAGTTAGCTTGAAAAGCTCACTCGACTCAGCTCGAGTCAGCTCAGATTGACTCGGTTTAAAAGGCCGACTCGGGGAAAGTCAAGCTTATTTTTTAAAGCTCGAGTTGAGTTCGACTCGAAGCTCAAGCTTGAGCTGGGCTCGATATATATATATATATATATATATATATATATATATATAAACTTAAAACAAAAAAACCATACCCGACTCCCATTCCCTCCCTTTCTTTCCCTTACCCTACCCAGCCCGCCAGTTGCCATCTCCGCCTGCCCAAGGAACTCTCTGCCCCTCTCTATCTCTCATTCTCCTGGATCTCTCCGAGCAACCCGCACAGTCTCAACCCGATTCGAATCATCCAGCCTACTCGGTGACTTCAACCAATGTCATGCCCCAGACTCGGTAACTGGACTCACAAGGAACCCGATAGCCGGTTCTGGCTGTAATAGCCTCTGTAGTACCCCATTCTCGTCTCCTAAAGAAGGTTCCAATCCTGGGATTCTACAAAGAGGATTTTCATAATCACATGTCCATTCCAATATGATCATATCCAAGATCACAGCAAGTAAATCTCAGAAATAACAAAGGGGCACATTACAAAATCCACTAAAAATTTGAACTTTAGATGCATGGCTGAAAGGAAATACATCAAATGATGAAAGAAGGGAAAAAGATCTGCAACACTGGTCCTCGACTCAACTCCTATCCAAGCTCTGCCGCTACGACACCGACCTAAGATCTCCTACACGCATTAATCGTGTATAAGCTTATAGAAAGCTTAGAGGGTGGTAAAAGTGTGTGACAATGGTGCGAAGAAGAATAATAGGAGCTATAGAAGGAAAACATGATCAATGTCAATAGCACTAGCCTTACCAAGGTTAAGCCATGAATGTAGAAAGCCATACCAATGCTATGTAATGCAACAAGGCTTATACAGTCGATACCAATGCAATGCGAAGTAATGCCAATGCTCATAATCAGTCCACATATCCAATACAGTTCCATCATAAGGGATATCACCGGGGTCTAATGCACTACATGATGACTTCCGCTCTCAAGACTGCATAGTCAACGAGCGTAAGAGACCACACTACCAGCCTGTGGATAGCCAATCACCAGCAAGGCTTGAAGGTTGGGAACCCACTCACGAGTTGGTCAGACTCAGCCTAGTAATGCCCACTCACTCGAGCGGATAAGGCCACATCCCATCTCAACTGACTTCATGACAGTGGGAGGCGCGGCCTAATGGTGTAATGCACTTGGCGCTCATGATTTTCACTTGGTCACGGTGTTGAGGCGTCCTCTAGGTACCTTGAAGGTTTAAGGGCTTTCACCCAGGGATATCCTATGCACCCCAATACTCAAATGATATATTTCCAGTGTCCACGTACAGCCATCCACGTATATACCAGTAGGGGCAAGGCCCTAATGAAGCAAGGGTGATAATATCCATGAGATGTGATGTCAGATGCATGAATCATGCATACCAATCATGCACTAGCTCCAAGCACTCAGTGTGCACAAGAGGGAAAACTTCATCCCTCCAAAATATCAACCCAATGACCACACACAAATGCAATTTAATCACTCAATGATGCATATGGGTCATGAGGGTGTGCCATATGACGATAATAACTTAGAACATACTCCTCCTTCCCAAGGAGGGAATCAAGTCCAGGTACTTAGATAATTAATCTAAGGAACAAACCTTTAGTGGGGGCCCAATACTTTGGGGTAGCCCACAAGGCTAAGAAGGGCCATATATAAGCATAAAGAAATAAGTGGTCCTATCAAGGGTCAAAGGTAGGCTTTCAACCACCTATAACAACCACATGGGCCTCCCTTAGGGCCACTAAGGAGGACATCTAATCTCAACTAGGTCCCAAAAGGCAACCCGCTACTACTCGAATATGAAGCAAGGCCTAGGGCCTAAGGCAATTTATGGCCTAGTGGGCTATACTCAAAGCCCAACTCATAAGCAATGTGGTGGGCCCTCAAGCAAGGTTTGGGCCCAACCATAAAGGTCACACATCCACATATTGTGGTGGGCCTAGTGGACAGCCCGATAATCCAACCATATGGGCAATTTCTATGCTCTATCCAAGTGAGTTGGGCCTCACAAATTGGCCCAAGTACAAGGTTATTTTGGTGGGCAACCAAGGGCCCAACTACTTGCACATTATGGCCCACAAACCCATCACAATAAGTAGTGAGATACAGGCCCAAAGATCAAGGGGCCTAACTAGAAGATCCAAGATGAATGGGCCTACCAAGGCCAACCAAAACTATGAGCATATATCCAAAATAAAAATCTAATGGAGGTGGGCCTCCAAGTAAACATAAATGAAGCCTAAAGACATCTCAGAGAATGACAATATTATGTGCATAATCCATCCGTAATCTGGTAGGCCATGCTACCCCAAAACAGGCTATTAGGGGCAGCCAGTTTGGACCCATTGCTAAATTTCCAACCCACCTATTCCTGGGCCTGCTAGAGCCCAATAATAAATAATATAAATTTGGTATATGTTCCCTGGTGGCCCACATGTTTCTTTGTGGGTCCCACCAGGTGGGAGGACTGGATTACACACATAAAATAGGTGGACGATGCTGCTGGAATGAAAGTCCAGTAATGATCCAATGGGCTTGGGCATCCCAAGGGTAGACGGACCTATGGGCCTAGGCAATTGGCCTAAAACTCATCCATATGGGTCCCAAAAATGGGTGTCACTGAAAGAGATGGCCATGACCCACATGGCCCATAAATGGATGGATGGTGAGGATAACAAATACACCAATGCTGGGCGCACAAGGAGGGGTGGACGGCCAGCCATGGCTGGACACCCCAGCCTAGGCATCCCAGCCTGATGGGCCGGTCCATCCCGCACCACGATTGGCACAGGGGTCCGTTGGCCCAAAAAAATTTCAAGTAGGACTTACCATGGGTGGGCCACACCTCTATAAAATTTTATAATTTTAGGATTTACAAAAATATTTTAATTAATTTAAGGAATTCAAACTGTCCAGAAAATCTGTTAAGTACAAAATTTTGATAGACCCTGATCTAGGCCTCCAATGGGGTGGATCAATGGCCTCAAAAAATTTGGAAAAAATAGGTTTTAGGTCCCCTCATATATGTACTACAAAGTGGGGTCCATGGATGTAGCTCACCAGTAGAAAAATTATTTTATAATTAAGGATTTCCACTCTGATAAGTTGCTGGAAACAGTTAAGAAATTTCAGGCTAACCACCTCACTTGGGCAAGACCTTTAGGGCCTCAATCAGGGTCGGATAGGGCTAAAAATTGGGAGACATCAAGATGAGTTCCCCAAATTTTAGAAAAACATATTTGATGGGTATAAAATATCCCCTGATCAATCCCAAATTCAAGCCCAAAGTTCAACAAAAATCTTCCCAGAAATTTCTGGAAAGTAATACATGCATGGAATAAAGTAAATGTGTGGGCCTATTAAGGAAGGGATTGGCCCATAAATTGGGTGTCATGGCGCACCCTAGTAGGGCCCACAATTTTCCAGAACAAACCCCCAAATTTTCACCCTTGCATGAACACTTAAGGTGGTAAAAAGGGGCATCCAAACCATGGTGTAGGTTGAGTATAGATGTTCCTTCCTTACTAGGCTTTTCTGGGCAATCTAGGCCCACTAAGTGGACCACACATAATGTCATCAGATTACAAGAGAAGGAAAGAGAAGGAAGAGCATCCGGCCATTAGGGGAGGGCTCTGCCACTATTGAGCCATCCCCACACAATCACAACCACAAACAACAATATAAACACATTGTACAACATAGATCTTGTGATGCATAGCCTAGATCTTTGACATAAATGGTTGGGATGCCATCCCAGCCACATGCAAGGGTCTAGATGACCCATCATACTTAGAGAAATGGGGGAAATCCCCATGTAAGGGGTCCATCGAGGGAAGAATCCCATGCATGGACATGCATGTACAATGTGGGCCTTATGGCCACATCTAGATGATTGTGTAGGATCTCCAACATTAATTGGTGGGTCCTACACATCCAAATGAGAGAGATGAAAGAGACTACATGAGGAAAAAAAGCTACATGAAGAAGAGGAAGGATCTACTTGATGAAGAAAGCACCCACCTAGATCAACCTTGAAACTTACATCACCATCATCTAGAGGCTCCAAGCAACATGGATCAATGGCTAAGATCAAGTGAGGGATAGATAAGGAGGGTTTTTAGGGAAAGAGGGCTGGAAGAAGGAGGGGGTGGGGACGGTTTTGGAGTTACTAGGGAAGGAAGAGAAGAGAGAGAGAGAGAGAGAGAGAGAGAGAGAGAGAGAGGGAGAGAGAGAGAAATGAGAGGGAAAAGGAGAGAGGGAGGGTTTTAAGGCAAGTAATGATTGCCTCCTTACCTAGGGTAGAGAAATGAAATGATGAGGCTAGGGAGTTATAAACAAGGCTCCTAGCCTAGTAAGCTTTTTAAAAATTTAGCTTTGGGTGAAATGATGGACATGGGAAAATGTGTAAACCATGGTGGGGTCCACCAATCATACAATCAAATGGCCCAAATCGATCGACGCTCATAACTTGAGATGTACATATTGGATTAATGCACGGGACGCGGCATTGGAACTGCAGCACCGATACAGACAAGATGGCATGGGTCTCGGGCCGATCCGAGTTGGGTCAATATGACCAAACTCGAGGAAGTCCACAAACGCTAATCGAAAGTCACAGGTCACCGAAATTCGACTGGTAGGACCGCAGGATCACAAGAAATGAAATGCATACTCACACACACATGCACACACATGAACTTGGGTCGAGTCTTACAACCAACCCGCGCCCAATCCCAACTCGACGACTTGTCTCAGGCTCAGCCATTTAGCCACTACAAAGGTAGGTGATTAATGTTTATATATATATATATATATATCAGCCCGCACCCAACAGTACTCTGTCATTCGCCATCTCCGCCCGCCCGAGGAACTCTCTGCCCCTCTCTATCTCTCTTTTTCTCTCATTCTCCTAGATCTCTCCAAGCAACCCACACAATATCAACCCGATTTGAATCAGCCAACCCACTCAGCGACTTCGAGTAACCTGTGCCCAATTCTGACTCGGTGACTCGTCTCAGGCTCAGCCCATTTGGCCACCACAAAGGTAGGTGATTAATGTTTATATATATATATATTGAAGATTTTTTATTTTTATTTTTGATTATGATTAGGTCTGGTTGGGCGATGGGTTGGGTCGGGTTGGGCGCTGGGTTTAGGTCAGGTTAGGCGATGGGTTGGGTCGGGATGGTCGCTGGGTTGAGTCGAGTTGGGGTTTAGGTCGAGGTAGGGGTTAGGTTGGGCATTAGGTTGAGTCGGGTTAGGGGTTTAGGTCAGGATGAGGCTGGGTTGTGTCGGGTTGGGCATTGGGTTAAGTCGAGTTAGGGGTTTGGGTCTGGGTGGAGCTGGTTTGTGTCAGGTTAGGCTCTGGGTCAGGTTGGGTGATGGGTTGAGTCAGGTTAGGGTTTGGGTCGAACACTTCACACCAATATTTATTTATAACAATATTTTAAATGGTGTGCAATAATGTCTTCAGATGATCCATCCACCAATATTTGAGATTATGGATCCCATGTCCACTCCCCAGACTTTGGAAGAATGAAAATTCAATGTAATTTGTGTGGGGCCAGATTTGTTAACAAAATAAATCAGTTTAGACTACACTTATGAGGTTGTAGGGAGATGCAAAACCATGTCCCAAAGCATCAGAAGATGTACGATTTTTATTCCAAGCTCTTGTAGACTCCAACAAGAAGCCTTCCACCCCCTCCCCATACCGAATACAACTAGCCACAAGATATACCATAGCAGAACCATTCTAATCAATGAAGAATCTGAAAAGGGATGGTGAGTAGGGAAGAGGAAGAGGAGAATGAAGTTAGAAAAAGAAGACTGGAAGAAGAACAATTACAAATAACCTTAAAGTGAAGCAAGGAAGAGGTAATACATCAAGATATCAGCGATGTGCTCCATGACAACACGACGCAGAAGCAGGACCAAGATCGACAAGCAAGGAGTCATCAAAGTTTATTTCTAAACTCGCCTAATTTTACAAGATATTAGGTATTCCGTATAAATCAGCTCATAAAAATAGTTTGAAAAAATTGGCTGAATCTATACAAGTGCATGGTGGAAAAGTCTCCCCACCTTCTAATTCAGGGGAGATTAATGAGCATATTGGAGAGGATACCACCAGCCCGAGCTTAGATGATGAAAATTATAGATCTGATCTAGACTAGAATAAGGATAATATTAAAACTTAACTTTGATGTATTAAGTTTTTTAGTTATAGTCTTGTAGAATTGTAGTTGTACTTGTATGGAGTAAATACATTGACTTAACTTTCCTGCTATAATACTCTAACTTAACTTGCCTACCATAAATGCATTATCTTCTTATTTGTTCTTAAATTTTTTACTTGTAGACTTGTAGTTGTATGAATAAACTTTTTCTTATATATTTTGATATTTATTCTTTAAATATTGATGCTTATAATTCTTTGACATTTGATGTTGTTAATTAGTATTTAGGCCACCTAGTGGTTTAGCAATATACCTCCATTTAGGAATTTATATTGAACAAGTACAATCATTTGACTAAAAATACTTATTCTTTATGGATTCTTAAATTGTTCCATTTTAAATGGTTCAGTACCATATCATGTACTTTGGTTGTCCTCATTCAATTTACATGTAGTTGGAATTTCGGTAATGTGTCCCTATATTTTCTCCAGATATATAATTCTTTACTAGTTGGTTTCCACTACATGTGTAATGGATTACATGTGGGCAATGCAACTAATTAGTATTAAATTTTATATATATCTAGAGAATATAGGGAGGCGTTGCCGAAACTTCGGCTTGCATGTAAATTATATGGGAACAATATGTGGTTTGTTACCAAATGGGATAGAGACAATTAGCACCTCTGAAAAGAGATAAGTAGGAATATATGAGATATTTAGAGACAATTAGTAAACAAATTTTGAAATAATTATGGGCAATTTATAGTTATGTATATGTATATATCTCGGTAGATTAATTTATTAGGGGACTATTTGAGACACTTGTATCTTGCAGCTTATAGACAGGCCTGATGTTGTTTGTATTATATATTTATATATACGTATAAATGTGGTTTACTAATTACTTTAACTTATAAAAGCCCTAATCTTACCCTACCCTTGTTATCTTTTGATTTTTAGATGACTAGTAAAGAAAACCCAAGTACTCCTGCCCTGGTGCGTCAATCACATCTCCTTTTATCATGGAGGAAGATAAAGTAGAAAAAAAGGCTGAAACAACTTCAGGTTCGGTGAAAGGGAAAAAAATTAGCGATATGAGAATCTTTTGATGAGATCACGTAACCAGATGGTTCAGTTAAGATTAGATGTAAGTTTTGTAAAACTCTTTACAGCAAGCATTATGGTTCTTTTACAACTCACTATCAGAGGCATATTAATAAATGTGTGAAGAGACCAAGAACATCAAAGGGTGAAGTCCAGCAACTGCTTTCTTTTACCATTTTTAAAGATGATGACTCTCAAGCTACACTCTCCATATATAGGTATGATCTGAAAAGGCTGAAAGAGTGGTGTGTAAGGTTGGTAATAGTTAATGAGAAGCCATTTAGCATGGTTGAAAGTAAAGTTTTTATGAAATTTTACAAATTTCTAAATCTCAAATGTGAGAAGACCTCTTATATTATTGTGAAAAGAGAGTGCATGAAGATGTATGTGATTAAGAAGGCAAAATTGAAAGCTCTTTTAGGATCCGTATCCAGAATAAGTTTGACTTCAGATATGTAGACGGCATCGAATTAAAGAAAGGGTTATATGTCATTGACTGCACACTTTGTTGATGCGGATTAGAAACTATAAAAGAGGATTATAAATTTCCACTACGTTCCTCCTCCTCATACCGGTGTAGTACTATCTGACTACATTTACAATTGTCTTATTGAGTGGGGCATTGAAAAGAAAATTTCTTCAATTACTTTAGATAATGCTTCTTCCAACGATACTTTGGTTTCTTTCTTACTTATTCAATTTAAGGCTGCTGGAAATTTATTCTTCTATGGTAAAATATTCCAAGTCAGATGTTGTGCTCACATACTAACTTGATTTTGCAAGAAGAGCTTAAAGCAATTGATTCAATGATTACCAACATACGAGATAAAGTTAAATATATGAGGGGGTCACCTTCAAGACTAAGTACGTGGAATGATATAATCCAACATTTAGATTTGAAACCTAAACACCAGTTGAAGTTGGATGTCTGCATACGCTGGAATTCAACTTATGAAATGTTGGATATAGCTTTATAATTTAAAGTTTCATTCCATGAACTTGCGGCGCACGATAAAATCTATACATACGTGCCTAGTGATGAAGACTAGAAGAAATCTGAAGATGTTCATCAGTTTGTCAAAGTTTTTTATGACTGCACAAAGATTTTTTCAAGAAATAAGTATCCTATAGAAAATTAATTTCTTCCAGAAATTATTTTCATTATGGACGGGTTAAAAAAGTGTGCTGCTGAGGGTCTGTATTTTTTACAAGCGATGACTAAATGTCACTTATTAATGGCCATTGTAGTTGTTATGGATCCATGATACAAGATGGTAATGGTTATATTTGTTTTCATATCACTTTGTCCCAATTCTGAAAGAGTTTTAGCAAAGACCGCCATTATTAGTACTGTAGTTGAAGAGTTGTTCACTTCATATGTTTGTAATTTGGCCGAAACATCAAGTACAATAGATACTTCTCAAACTACGGGTAGTACTTCTACTGTGGGTAAGCGACTTCGTGACTTTATTTCTTTTTTATGCAAAGAAGAAATGGAGACGCATAAAACTAAATCCAAAGTGGAGAAGTATTTAAAGGAGCCGGTCATAAGGCTACAAGAAGATGATTTCGATGTTTTATAATGGTAGAAGTCGAGAGCTCGTGAATGCCCTAGACTTTCGGTGATGGCACGAGACATTTTAACAACTCCTATTTCGATCTTGGCATCAAAATCAGCTTTTAGCACCTAGAGCAAGGTAGTTAGCAAGTATCGAAGCTCACTCATCTTAAATATAGTTGAAGCATTGATATATACGCAAGATTGGTTGCATCTAGTTTGGGGCGTAGCAGTTTTGATGTTGAAGAGTATGAGGAGGAGAATGGAAGTGAAGGCGAGGTCTAGAATGCATCTAAAATCGGTTGAAGAAATGTAAGCTTTAAAATTTTTATGTAACGTTGTATATTTTCTAATATATTTTCACTCTTTGGATTTGATGTCGAGGACCAACATGTGGTATGATAGTATCTAAAGGTTTATGTGACACTCTTTTTTTGTCTTAGTAATGTGGCATATGAGACATTTTAGACTTAATATTGCTGATATTTAATTTGTATTTTTTAGCCAAAAATATAATAATTTGACATATGAGCAAGCTTGGCTCAACTCGAGGTAAACTCAACTCGACTCGAACCACTAGCTCGACTCGAGTTTGACTCAAAAGCTTTGGCAAACAAGCCAAGCTTCAATGTTGAGATCGAGGATGAGCTCAAGCTCGAACTCGAGTATAGCATGGACGAGTTGAGCTGAGCTTGGGTAACACCCTGTACTTTTCAGTACTCGAGTGTTACCAGGTAACCTAACTTAGTATAAATACCAACCTAGCTTAAGCAAACATTCACATGCATTTCAATCTATGTCCAACCATTAAAATTAATCCCCATTTGTATATTAAGTTATCCACCATCCATCGGACCTGTAATACTTAATTAAGCTATCATTAGCCGTGATAATAATCGAACCATCATAGTTTGAAAACAATTATTGAAATTCCTCTAAAGTGAATTAGGGACCTTTAGAAACTCTGATGTTCGTGTTAGGGGCCAATCCAACCGTTGAAGTTGAAAAAATAATCATTGGAGTCAAAATTAGTCATTAAACTAAGAACTCACGTCATCCGATGAGGAGTCTGATCATCGAAACCATCCATCGAGCTTAAACTCAAACATTCGGTGAGCAGAAATATGATAATAGTAAGTTTAATAATAATAATGATAATGTTACTAAAATATTATCATAATAGTTAGCATTATAAATGCATAGTAGATCATCCAGCCACTAATCAGACAATTAATCTCCATCTAAGGGACCCTAGAAACCTTTTGACCATTGAGGTGCAATTTCATAATGATTCGACCCTCAGATCAATGTAGACCCATAATTGGACTCTTCAATCAAGTAGTATGGCCCACCAAGCTTTGGATCCACCCCATCTAGGGTCAAATGCTCCTACTTGGGCCATTAAAAATCGAATGGTTGGAGTGGATTTCCTACAAGCATCATTGTGGGCCCCACATTGGTGTGCATGTACACTAGTGTTAAAGCACCCGCGGTGCACTGGACGTCACAGCACTGTCAAACGAGTTTAACTCGCTAAAAAAGGAGATATTTCTCCTTTCTTTATTTGTTTCCCGCCCGTAATCCACTGAAAAAGGATGAACTACCACTGGCATCGACCTATGGCCAACCATAATCCACCAAATTGCAAATCAAAACTGTCCATCTGGTGCGGATGCTTCTTCTGACCAAACCCTAGGCATTTTTACACATAGCTACATGCATGTATGGACACAAATTCAGGCACATTCGGACTATAGAAAACCAATTTTTCCAAAACGGAAAACACATATCGCTGCTGCCAGCCTGGCAATCCATGTGAGGTTGAATCCTCACATCTCAGCCCTTCATTTAGGATAATCCTAACGTCACATTTCATTCCGTTTATAGCTCTTTTTGCAGCTAATGAGAAATCAGGAGGAATCTTTCCTTTAAAGGGAAGTGTTACCCTAAGAGCAATCCAGACCATCTGTTCTTTATCTGACGGTGCTGAGAGGTTTAGGGTTTCAAAAAGAAGAGTTTAGATAGTAAGAGGATTTATTATCCGTTCCTTGTAGCCGCAACCTTAGAAAAACGACCGTTTCTCCCAACGTTGAACCCACCACTCGAACCTCTAAGAAGCTTTGAGAAACCACCTCCATTAGCTCCCTTGGACAGGTTCTAACTGCCCAAAAGCCACGCTTTGAAGAAATGAGCCTTGGAGTGGGATCTGTCATTGCCACCCACTTCATCTTCCTCGACAAAACCGAACTCAGCTACGATCTTTTGCTGGCTATTTTTGGGTATAGCTGAGATGAGAGGAATGGAGGAGAAGTAGGAGAAATAAAGGGAGATCAAGAAAAAGAAGAAAGGAAGAAGGAGAAAGAAGAAAGAACGAGAATGGGATCGAATCGCTATCGCGCTGCACCATGACTCACTATCGTGTCTAGCAGTTCGAGTCGGCTCGATCCTGGGCATTCGGTTTTTGTTGCTGGGCCTTTAGCTGGAAGGAAGAAAATGAAAGGAGAAAGAAAGAAGAAGGTGAATGTGTGCAGCTGTTGCACCGCACCACCACACCTGGACTCGGTCTGAGTTCTGGACAGGTTCAGGTCGAGTTGGGTCCGATCCAGGCCAGCAATGGGTCTGGGTTGGGCTTGGTTCGAGTGTTTCTGGATTCCAGCAAAGTAGAGACAGAGAGAAGAATGAGGAGAGGAAGAAATAAGAGAGGGAGAGAGTTGTTGTTGGAGTCGATTGTTGGACCGAGCGCGACTGAGTTGCACGCAGTCATTAAGTCAAGCACGACTCAGACTCAGGTTGGGTCCAGGCATTGCTGGTTGAGACAGCAGAAGAAAAAAAAGGATAAAGGGAGGAAAAGAGAGCAAGAGATAGGGAAGAGAAAAGATGGGAAAGAAGAAGAAAAGAAAAAGTAGAGAGAGAAGGGTCCGAGTCAACTCGGTTTGCGACCGAGTTAGACCATTGGCCCATTGGCTGTTGAGTCCAGCAAACTCTGCTGGATGTGGGGTCTTGAGTGAGGAGAAAAGAAGAAGAAAAGGAGATGAAGAAAGAAAGAGAGAAGGAGAGAGAGAGAGAGAGAGAGAGAGAGAGAGTAGATGGGTGGTTGTGTTGAGCCGATTCAACAAGGTGAGAATTTTCATTTCTTTTCACTAATCAAATTCATCATTAGCTACTTTTGTTATTAATAATATCGTTATTATTTTCTATCTATTGTAACGATTAATGTTATTTTAATGGTATTAACTAGAAATTATAATTAATATTACAACGTACTAATTAGTGTTGGTGTTATTATTATCATCAATTATAATTCTATTATTAATTATCATCATAATGATTTTTATTACTATGTTGGCTAATGTAAATTATAACACTAATGATTATCAATGTCACGTTAACTAATTTAAATTATAACACTAATGTTAATAGTTCTTTTGTAATTATTAAGTTATATTATAATTAATGGTACACCAACTAGAGCTTTATCTCTAAAATCTAAGTTTAGGACTAATTATACATCAAACCCTAAGAATAATCAATTCGAACCCCAGGTTAGGGCTTTAACCATAAACAGTGTATTAAGCAGGATTAACCATTAGCTAATTCTTCATATTAGCATTGAATATTATAAATAGAACTACGATTATTAGACACTTACATTTTATTTACTATCCTTAAGTATTATCATGAAAAGACTCAGTATTGATAATTATTATTATTACGAATAGAAAATATTATCACTTTCATTATGGGGTTAGTATAATTATTGTTAATATGAATATTATTATTAGTCATTATCACATTATTGTTAATAAATATTCTATCTCTACTACCTCTATTAATTAATAGATTATTAATTATTATAAGAACATTAGGCATTGTTGGTATATTTAAGTACCCACTTGTGAACCATCATTATTAATATTGATGGATTAATACTCCTATTATGAATATTATTTGATCCATTGTACAATAATAATAATAATAATTATTATTATTATTATTATTATTATTATTATTTAGGATTCAAATCCTAGAATCTAAGCATTTAACTAAACTCTAGGATGAAAACCTAATTCTACATCAAAACCTTAAAAATAAGTAATCCAAGCCCTAGGTTATATTAATCTTAGTCATAGATACTTTGTAGAACATTGATCTCAGGTACAACTTCACAATTCATAGTAGGATTTAATTCTAAGGGCACAAGCACTTATCGACACTAGAAGGTGATTCGGTTCATCAGGTGATGATTTCTTCCCCTTAAGCTTTTCATTTCCAAATTGGTTAAGTAATAGTTTTTATCAGAATTACACATGTTATCTTATATGATGTAATCTCTTACATCAGTCATAAACTCTTAAGACATGACTTATATTTGATTTATGATTGTATGCAATAGTCATTTACATGATGGATTCCATTTAAATTTCAATACATGATCTTTGCAATTATTATGTATTAAGTGTCATTTACATGATGGCTTCCATTTAAATTTCAATACATGATCTTTACAATTATTATGTATCAAGTGTTTCACATACATCTTTGCGATTATTATGTATCAAGTGCTTCACATACATCTGGCATGCTATATCTATATGCTTTCACATAAATTATTGTAAGTCGATTATGAATCTCTATTCACTACACTTACTAGTGGGTAATTCCCTCTTATGTACGTGAACCCATACTTAAGATATAACAAGATGGGCTGTAGTAAGAAATGGGCCCTCGATTTAGAGGATATATGGGATATGGAACATTAATGTGGGATTTACCATCCTTAAGGCAACGGCTTGAGTGGCTTAGAAATGATCTCTTTAAACCGCTCTGATTTAGCCTTGCTTGACCTTTTTTGTCGACTGATTTGATGTTCCGTGGATCCTTTTTGCTACTGCAATTTGACACATGTCCCATGTTTTGAGGTTTGCCTGATGTGACTTCGATGACTTATACCATACAATGGTAATCCCTACTTATTGAATTTAATTGGTCACTGGTCGACAGGTGTCCATTAAGCATCCTAAGATGGGAGAATCTCATGAGCCAGGGATGGTGGTCATGGGACACTATGCCCGAGATGTCGACCTACGCTGTGTGACGAGTCCCCCGTAGTGACCATTGAGTTACTCAAACTGGCTGATTGTAACTGGAATAATAATGGTTTAGCTAATCATGCATTCATAGCATAATAGCGATAACGGGTGGCTAATTCTAGATGTTATAGTATGTGCCCTTAGGTTTAGTAGGGTATCGTTTCGCTAGCTCCTAGATCATCGACTATCGACCTATGTACGAAATAAGTATGATGACTTGGTCACTATGTTGTACGAGATATGTTATGCTGGTGACCAGTCTTTTGTATAGGTGACAAGCCCAAGTCCGACTGGATGAGTATCCCCAGGTCGATGTGCATTCATGCATCCATGCATTTAAATAAGACTCCATCATATATTGTTTTGATCGCCTTGTTGTTTTTAATTATGCTTAACTAAGGCAGTGGTGTGTAATCTTGAGGGGAATTCACACTGAGTTGGCACTCATCCATCAAATATATAACCATATAGGTAGCACAGGTGGGGTAAATGATATGCATGTTCAGATTTGATGGGGAGCAGGGTACAGGTGCCAGGGATGCATGGCTATGTTTGCCAAGAGAAGCTGCGCGATCTTGCGGCTCAAATTTATATGCTTTTTATTATTTCTCTTGTGTAATTTATGTAATTCTTGTATTGGTTATTTCAGAGACATTGGTTTGTATAAGTCATTGTGGGCAATGGCTTGTATATTCTTTGAATGTAAATGCAAGATTTCCTTTACGTTTGATTTATCCACCTTCCTCTAAACTACTAACTCTGAAAGAAAAGAATATATATATATATATATATATGGAATTTGGCTCTCTATAGGTTAACACTTGGGTTTTTGGGAAACGAGTCGTATACTCGGGTCCTGAAAACATGGGGCGTTACAGCTTGGCCCACCTCGACTTAACTCAGCTCGATGTAGAGCACTAGTTGCAAATAATTATCCTACGCACCTTTGAGGGAAAAGGAAAAATGAACAGTTACTCACGGCAGCTATGGTAGACATCACGAGCTTTTCAATCGTGTCAGGTCAGGCTTTTGGGCTTTTGGGGTGCTAAACTCGAGTCCAACCCAAATTACAATTGGGCTCCTGATTTAAGCCCAAACTCGATCATCAAGTTTGATACCCAACCCAAAGCCGACCCATTGCGAGCCAGGCCCAGAGGCTCATCAGGTCAACCTGGCCCATTGACCACCCGTCAAAAGATAAAAAATGAAACAGATATAAATCTAGGTAGACCGTAAACATGTGATTGAATGCTCACCATTAAAAACTTCGTGGGGCCCCAACAGTTTTGTATCAAGGTGATATTCGTGTTTTCCCTTCACCCAAGTAGGTGTGACCTAATTAAGGGATTAGATGGAAATTAAATATCACAGTGGGCCCTAGGAAGTTTTTATTAGTGGGTGCTCAATCAATACTCTCTTTGTGGTGTGGTCCACCTGAGATTTAGATCTGTCTCATTTTTAGATTTATGCCTTAAATGTACTGGTAAAATGGATGAAAGGAGTGGATAAAATACATACATCATGATGGGACCCACTGTTCGCTTCTCACCTCAAGGGCAAGGTTGTAAAGTAGTAATAACTCAGTGACACCGAGGTCTTAGCCATAAGAACTTGCTATGTGTAAATTTTGGAATATATTAGAACTTGAATTAAAAGCTAATTTAAACACTGAATTTGTTGTAGAGAGTAATTGTGAAGTGAAACTATCAAAGATGAAATACTAGAGCTCTAAGGATCTACTTATAGTCATCTTAATGCTATTCTACTTGATTCAATCAATATACTTCAACTGGAATCGAAGTCCTAATCTATCCAATCTGATGATAGAGTGGTTGAAACACCATTCATATTCCAAAACAAATTCTAAACATTCATCGGGTTAGTTCCCGGATAAAGCTTCTATGTAATGATTGTAGGGAATTCAAAGCATCTACCATGCCCAGAGTCGATGATAGATCAATGGATTTTATAGATTATACAATTGCAAAACATGTAAGAACATATCAACAACTTTCCTAAGCATCTAAAGTGCTCGGAGTCGATAATGGATCAAAGTAAACTGAAAATACTTCTTCATTTAAACCAAAACCCATGAATTGTTCAACATATAAACCAAATAACTTGAATCAAAGTAAAATAAACATCAAAACGAACTACAAGCTTCACCTCTTAGCTCTAGCTAATAGATTAGCCAACCATAGACATGATTGAACTAGAACTCTTAAACAAAAATATAAAAATTAACTAGAACCGAAAGATTGAAGAGGAGGAAAGACTCCTTGCTCTACTCCTTCTACCATAAATCATACTTAAAAACTCCTAAAACATCCATTTAAATCGACTTGATTCGCATCGACTTTAAAACTACATCAATTTAACGCAACTATTGCAATTTTGATGGCATCGAAGTCCCATCGTAGAGTTCGAGTTGAATTGAGAAACTGTTGAGGAATCGTCATTTGAATCTGTGTAATCTCTCGATATCATCGCATGTCCTTCGATGGCATAGAAGAATGCTTCAAAGTGTCCAGTGACCAAAACCATAATTTCATGATTTTAATGATGACATCAGACTTGCTTCTATGGCATCGAACACTCCTTCGATGGCATCGAATGGTGCTCAAATATGTCCAGCAAGAAAATTGAATTTTCTCTGGTTTTTATGATGGGATCGAACTACCTTCGATTTCATCGTACACTTACTTCGATGGCATCGAACCGTCAAGTTTAGCACTTTCGATTTTATGCACTTTGCAATCTTGATTTTCTTCCTTCTTCATTTGGTTTCCTTGGACTCTTGAAATCTTCATCTTAGTAATTCCTTGAGCATTAAATCCATGCTTTAAGCATCCTTTTCTCCTTAGCTCTTAAAATCACCTCGCAAGAGAAAACATGTAGAAAATAGATCTATTAAGCGTATTCATGTTGACAAAATTAGTGCATAATAAGTGGAATATATACAATATTTCACACTCAACACCCATAGTACAGATCAATATGGTTTTCTCGGTACCGAAGGGGTCCCTAAGAATGGGGATTGGCTAGTGACCTCGACACTAGCCAATGGCTATGGTCAATGCTGTTGATGAAGAAATCTAGTTAGCCCTCCCTGGATCATTGAACCTGCACAGATAACAAGCAAGGAAGACCTCGGCTCGCACAGGGGACCCTCCGATGCCTAAGTCAGACAAGGAATCTAGGTCTTAGTCGAAAGGAGAAATTTGAGTTGGAGATTGTGTGTACCTTTCACCATTAGGGATACTCGTATTTATAAGTGGGGAGAGGTGGTGGTGTGGAGGGCCTCTCCTTGTTTTGGTAGGGATAGAATATAGTAGGATTCAGACTCCTTGCTTGGTGGGAGGATCTCTCTGGATCCTCGGCTAGAATCTCGGGTAGAGCCATATTGGGGTCAGTTTCCAGGATCTTTAGCTGAGATCGCGAACAGATCCAATAGAGGTCAGGTCGGATCCCATAGAGGGCAGGTCTTGCCGACCTAAGGTGATCTGACGTAGTTCATGCAATTGAGGTCAGGTCGTATCCGTCAGAGGATGGGTCTTGCCGACCTGAGGTGAGTAGTGCGTTTCTTTCAGATCATGGTTGGTCAACGTTTATCCTAATCTTATGTCGAGAGGTCGAGCTCGACCCTTGTCTATACTTGGTCGAGGAGATGAGGGTTGGATCATTGGGTCGCACCTGCTGCAGTTTGAAGTGCTAACCTGGCCTACAGATAGTTGGTTGGTCCATTTTTCCTATACTAGTAAGCCCCCTTAGGTTCTAATTCATGTAGCGGACTTGATAAATAGTTTAAATTTTAGGCAGGTTAGGATAAAGTTGGGAATGGGCTTAAGATTAGATTGGTGAACTTTATCGTTGAGCAGGTCTAGAGGTCAAGAAGGCAGATCACTTCCTCTATTATTACAAATAATGGGAAGGCAGCAAGCACGGAGTTCGACGTAAAGTTAGTGACGATAGCGTTTCTGGCTCAGTTAAAGAGACAGTGTCGTTTGATTGCTGAGCATATAGTCGGGCGCCAACTGGCTATGAGCCAATGCTTGAGAAGAGCTTAGAATAATTAGGAGAACAGTTTTGGTGAAGCCAAATAGGACACTTACTATTTTTGGCCGAAAACCTTGCACACTAGTAGACATCACGACCGTCTATAAATAGTAAGTTTACTATTTATAGTAAGTCGCGGATTCTAAGAGTTTGAGTTGTGGTTTGATTCTAATTTCTTTCCCATTGCTGGGTACCCCTATTTAAAGGGTTGTGAACTCATTTTTATTAATTAATTAATTAATTTCAAATTTATTAAAATTTATTTCTATTTTCTGCTTTCTTTCCTCGTGGATTCGAGAAGTCTCTGTGAGGAGTCCAGAGAAGCTCCGTGGATTCGGAGTAGTTATCCTCATCACGTTCATCCCTGCATCAGCTAGCCTGGCCTGTAGATAGTTGGTCGGTCCATTTTTCCTATAATAGTAAGCCCCCTTAGTTTCTAATTCGTGTAGCGGACTTGATAAATAGTTTGAATTTTAGGCAAGTTAGGCTGAAGTTGGGAACGGCTCAAGATCAGATTGGTGAACTTTATCATTGAGCAGGTCGAGAGGTCAAGAAGGCAGATCACTTCCTCTATTATTACAAATAATGGGAAGACAGCAAGTGCGGAGTTCGACGCAAAGTTAGTGACGATAGCGTTTCTGGCTCAGTTAAAGAGACGGCGTCATTTGATTGCTGAGCGTACAGTCGGGTGCCAACTGGTTGCGAGCCAGTGCTCGAGATCACTCTCGAGTCGAGAGCCTGCCACATGGTCCTAAGGGATGATGGTGGCGTGCGATGTTACGGCTCCTCGTGCTGAGGTATTAATTGCAGGCCATAAATGCGTCGAGCTAAGTGTGGTTAGAAAGGGGGGAGGAGCGCCCAGATCCATTCACTTCCCTTATTTTTCTTCCTCTCCACTGGACTAGGCAATTTTTGGTAAGTTGGAAATTCTTTTTATTTCCCTCTTTCCGGTGGTATTCCTTTTTTTTTTGCCTATTTTTCCTTTTTTCGGCCTATTTTTTCCTTTTTTGCTTGACCAGGATGTCAAACTGGTCTAGAGTTAGGTCAATGTTGTTGACTTTCCACAACAATTCATATCATTCCCTCGAGGACACTCGAGCGAATATACCTATTCCTTCATCTTCGAACCTAAGGAGTTCAGTCAGGGCCAGGGAGTCCTGTCACTGAGAGAGGTCGACAACTTTGGATCTACCATGACGAAGGCCAACCTGGCTCGGGTGAGGGGGGATTATCAGATCCCCGAGTCAATCATGCTCCGAGCTCTTAAATTAAGGGAGGTATCAGGCCAGCCTCACGTGGGTGAGTTGACCATCTACATCATAGCTCTGTAGTGCAGTATTCATTTACCCCTGCATCCTACAGTTCAGATCATCCTCGCGGATGTGAGGTTGGCCCCGAGTCATTTGATCATAAATGCCTAGAGAGCATTGATTGGGACTTGTGTTCTTTGACAGCAGCTTGGCTTTCTTGAGCTATCTGTAGCTGAATTTTTATATTTGTATTAAATGAAGGTTAACCACGCAAACTTGGGGTGGTATTACTTTTCTACCTAGGCCAATCAAGGTCAGGCTCTCATCACCAGCGACCCTTCAACAAACAAAGGGTGGAAAGACAAGTGGTTCTTCGTGTCCGGGGAGTGGGCAGATATGACGATCCGTGCCCCCGCTGAGTTCACGATTCTAGGTTGGGAATTTTCGAGTTGCAACTAGGTTGAGTTAAGTTCGGGTTTGTGTTAATCTTCCTCCTTTTTATTTATGCAGTGGCCTCTTCCCCTGTACAACCTAAGCTCTCCTCTTCCCAGCTTCAGCGCATCACTCGTGCATAGTTGTTGAAGCCTACCCTACGAAGTTGGAAGGTGCTAATCACCCCTCAGTCCTTGTTCCAGGTCGAGATCTCCCAAGTTGCTCATGATCCACTAAGTATGATATGGTCGTGCTTTTTTCATCGTTTGTCGAGTTCTAGTTCTTTCACTTGTTGATGTTTTCATCTTTGTAAATATGTCTAGCAACCCCCATCCTCCAAAGAAGATAAAGCTCCCTTCCCCCCGGTCGAGGTGGATCAGCTCAGGAAGCAGATAAAGGAGGGAGCCCCTTGTCAGGTTAAGGGGCAGGCTCGAGTTGTGACCCACCCTCCGCCTAAGATCCCACCACTTGTTGATTAGCTCAAGGAGGAAGTTGTCGCCACTGCTGCTGCTACTACTTAACTGGAGCACATTTGCATGGAGGAAGCTCCTGCTCAAGAGCTTGAGGGAGCAATCGGGAGCAATCCCTATTGCTCCCAAGGTAGACAGGGGATCTCACTTTACTCATAACGTCAGGGTTCCCACCCATGAGGCGGAGGGTAGTGAGTCAACTTCCTAGTTAGGCCCTTCGGCAAAGCTTGCCAGGTGGGCTTCTGGCCATGTAGATGAGCAGGAGATTGTCTCTTTGTCCGCCCTACACCCAATGGATGCGTTGCATGAGGCGACCATTTCTCTCCTGAAGGTATGTTTCTGGATGGTCCTCTAAATCTTATTCGCATAGTATGTTTTTAACTTTGTTTTCATTTTCAGGTGGCTCCCACTCTCTTATCAACCCGGTTGATTTTCAAGGAAGTTGGCTTCAGTTATGAGAAGCTAGAGCAGTTCTCTAAGCGATGACCTCTGAGCTCAAGGTCATGGCGACTGCTAGGCATGCCACCATGGCCCAGTCGAAGGCTCTACAAGGAGCCCTGCATGTGTTGGGGGAGGATCGAAGGATCTTGAGGACTCGGTTGGATGAGGCCCTCCTGGAGAGAGCCTTGAGGCAGTCCGCTCTAAAGGACTTGAAAGCTGAGAACTTGAGGTCGGAGGCTGCTATGGAAGCTAAGAAGTTAAGGTTGGAGAGGCGGCCTCCAAGTCAATGGAGACTTTAGCTCGATTGGCCAAGGTTGAAGCCTCTATCCCCATCATAAGGACAGCTCTGGTGGAAGCTTTTCAAGGCTTCTGAGGAGCGAATAGAGGAACTAGGGGATTATTTTAATCTGGATTTTACTTGATGCGAGGAATTAGTCAAGCTGAAGCATCCGAGCATAGATCTGGATAGCTTGGCCAAGAATGCTGCTGAGACTCCTGCTCCTGCCGAAGCTCTTGTCCCCGTTGAAGCTCATGCCTCTACTAGGCTCAGGGCTGAGGATGTTCCCTAAGGATCGGCTTTACCATCTTTTTTCTTGTGTGTACTTATTTTTGTACTTTTTAAATCATATTAATGAAAACTTTTTGTTATAATGATTGCTTGTGCAAATTTTCTAAGTATATTGGTCGATTTGACATATCATTAGTGGTCGGTTGACCCTTTTTAGGCCGCGCTATTGTAGTAATGATAGTTGGAGGTCTGACCCCCCTATTACGGGTCGATTGACTGGTCGAGGACTGCTTCTCCCCTTTATCAAAGGGATATCCCTTGTATTAGTTGACTTGATTATTGGCCCGAACTTTTCCTTAAGGGTGGGGTTATTAATGAGGGCATTTTTCCCTTGTAAAAAGGGGAGCCATTAGTAGATTTTGTAGGTAGAGCACCAGTAGACAGGAATGTAGTGTAAAATTCCCTTGACTTGGGATTGTTATTGTAATTTTTTTTAAAGAAGTATGTAGATTTTGGCATCATAGATTCAATATAGTAGAAAAAAATAGACTTTGAGCTGGAGCTTAGTCAATCACTCATGGTAGATTTTTAGGTGCTCGGCATTCCATGGATGCGGTAGGGGTCATCCCTCTATGTCCTCGAGTCGGTATGTTCCTAGTCAGCTCATGCTTGTCACTGCATAGGGGCCTTCCTAGTTTAGACTTAAGGTTCCTGAACCGAGCTCCTTGGTATTCTGAAAGGTCCTACGTGGGACTAGGTCCCCAGCTCAAAATCTTCTCACCTTTACTCTAGAGTTGTAGAAATGCGCGACTTGTTATTGTCAAGCTGCAACTTTAAGTTGGACTTTCTCCCTTTTTTCTTCGACTACATACAAGTCTAATGTCATCTGCTCGGTGTTCTGTTGTTCATAGTAGGAGTGGGTCCGAGCAGTTGGGAGTCTGATCTCGACTGGGAGCGGTTTCAGCGTCGAAGGCTAAGTAAAAAGGGGTTTCTCCCGTGGCCATTCGGGCAGTTGTTCAGTATGCCCAGAGGACAAGAGGGAGTTCTTCTGCCCAGGCTCCTTTGGCTTTTTCAAACTCTATTCGAAGATGACCCTTGATGATCTTATTAACTGCCTCGATCTATACATTAGCCTAAGGGTGTCGAGGTGATGAGTAGACATTCCATATTCTGAGGTTTCCACACATGTCTTAGAATCGTTTCTTGTCAAACTATCTCTCGTTGTTTGAGATGATTGTGTGGGGGATTCCTTACCGGCATATGATGCATTTCCAGATGAAGTTGGTAATCTTCTATTTGGTAATCTTGGCCAGGGGCTCAGGCTCAGCCCATTTAGTGAAATAGTTGACCGCAACGACTGCAAATTTGGTCTACCCCTTGCTAGTTTATAGGGAGCCGATGATGTCGATCCCCCACTAAGCGAAGCGCCACGATCCAGTCATAAGGGTTAGCTGCTCAAGGAGTTGACGGGGTATCATCATAAATCACTGGCACTTTTTGCATTTCTTGGTATATTGTCTAGCATCTATTTAGATGGTTGGCCAGAAATATCCTTGTTGGATAACTTTGTGAGTGAGAGCTTAATGCCAAAGTGGTTACCACAAATGCCTTCGTGGATTTCTCTTATAACGTATTTGGCTTCATCAAGTTAGAGGCATCTAAGGTAAAGGAGGAAGTATCCTTTTTTGTACAAAATGTCTTCAACCATAGTGTACTGGACTGCTCTGGACCGAAGTCTTCGTGCTTCTAGTCGATCTTCGAGTAGTTTTCCTTCTTTGAGATAATCGATTATCGAGTCCATTCAAGTTGATCCCGAATTTACTGAAAGGGTTGTGCTCGAGTCAATCTCGCTGATGCTCAGCTCGATTAGGAATTTAACTAGGGTTAACTTCGAGATATCATCCTTTGTTGTTGTGGCAAGCTTTGCTAGCATGTCTGCCTTAAAGTTTTCCGATATGGGGATTAGGCTGATGTTGCATGTTCACAACCCCAAGTGTAGGATCGCAATGTAGTAATAATCTCAGTAAGATCGAGGTCGAATCCACAGGGACTGAAACTTGTACATTTCTGAAATTAACTACAAATAGAACTAGAAAAAAATGTGAAACTAATTCTAAAGTATTTGAGAGAGTAATTGTGAATAGAGTAATTAAAGCTAAGAATTTAAAGGTGAGAACTAGGTTGCTAAAGATCCACTTGTAGTGATTAGGGAGCCCTCTTACTTGATTCAAGTAACACAATTAGAATTGGAGTCTTATCCTATTCAATTGGAAAATACATCAATAAAACCAAATATGAACTTCCATTGACCTAATTCTCACTGAAGGAGAACTATGATAATTGACAGTAATAATTGGCAGAGATTCCATCACGAAACCATGCCCAGGAGATAATGGCAAACAACAAGATTTACCAATCTCATAATCTCAAAGCAGAAGAATTGTGAAGATTAGGAAGGATTCCATCACCCTATTATGCCCAAGGGATGATGGTGAACAATAGGACTTACTAATTTCATAATCTCAAATCAGGAAAAGAAGATACTCAAAGCTATTATAGATCTACTGTAATTTAAGTCACAATAAACCATTAAAAACCGAAAGTATTCCTTAAATATCAAATTAAAATCCATGGAGTTCAACATGAACATGAATTAAAGCAATAGAAACATCCCATTATGCTACAAGCTTCACGTCTTAGCCCTAGCTAAGAGGTTTAGCCAACCATAGACATGATTGGACCAAAGTCTCTTAAAAAAAATATGAAAACAACTAAGGAAGAAGAAAAACTCTTGGTGACGGCTTTTCCACCCTTTCGCTCCACTCCTTAAACCCTAAAAGATGCCTAGGAACATCCTAGGGAGTCCTATTTATAGTTGTGGAACTCTAACTTTCGCACCTAGTTGGAAAACTTTAGAAATCGCCTCAAATTTACGCAGTTTGCTAAAATAGACTTCACTCTGTGTTTTAGTTTTCCAAAATAGACTTCACTCTACGCAATTTTATAAAATGACCTAAAGTTTCAAAATATGCTTTTTCAAGACAATTTCAAGATTCCTTTTCTTCACTTCAAATCTTTGATTCTATTCATTCCTCACTTGATTTTCTTAGATTTTTGGCATGTGAATTCTTTAATATTGGTCTCCTAAGATCCATCCCTTGCCTTAGTGATTCTTGAGCATCAAATCCATGCTTTTAGCATCCATTTAAATCCAAGCTCTTAAATTCACCTTACAACACAAACATAAGTAAAATAGAACATTAAGCATTATCGTATTCATAAAACCAAGATATAAATGGGGGATAATATGCAATATTTAACCCTTAACACAATCCCCAACTAGCATTTTGCTAATCCCGAGCAAAATGTGCAAAAAATATTTCAAGAACCACAGGATAATTTTTATAAGCTCAAGTAGTTTTTAAAACTACAATCTAGATAATAGAATTCTAAAATACATCAATATTATACAGTACCTTCTCCTAAACTCTAGCACTCACTAAGTTCCATAATCAAGATCAAAGCATTAATCCTCCAATTAGAACAATTCCAAACATTGAGTTCCATGGGTGTATAATGAAGTCTATACTTATCACAATCAAAGGTTCAATTCGTCACTTTCATGATAACATTGATAATTAAAAGAGCATTCTGGACAACCAAAACCTAAACTAAAACTTGCCTTACAGTTCTTCTTTTAGTTCCCTCTTTTATTCCTCCAAATTTTAATTTTTCACGCTATGTCAACCTTTTTAAAGATCTTTAATAGGTAGCCCTTTTCGATGACAACTGTTTTTTTTAGCTAGGTATTTTCTTTTTCTTTCTTTTCAATTCTTTCCATTGAACATGATGGACAAATTCCCCAGGTTGGTTCCTTCCATGCTTAATAATCATCAAGTTAACAATTCAATATCAAACTGACACTTTAATATGATAGCTAGATGTGACATGTGAAATCATGACTCGATCAATGTTTAAAACTTCTACTCATGGAATAATAATTCGAACTTAACTTTGAAATCTCCAAGTAACTAAATCCAAGAGACATAAATCATCAACATTAAGCATCTGTTGATTCTAATTTTTAAAAATTCTGCACTTTTTCGCAATTTTTGCTCAAGGACTAAGAAAACAACTGATTAGTTTACCTAATATCCCATCCCCAACATAAAATCTACATTGTTCTCAATGTAAAAGAAATAAGCTTGTAATGCAAAAGAGGTAATGAAAGTAAAAGAGGTAATGAAAAGAAAAAGGGAAGTGATGGAAAGATATACCTGAAGAAGAAATTTTGAGGCTTTTGCAATGATCTCAGTGTGAGGATGGGTTAGCACAAAGGATTCAAACAGACGATAAATAAACTATCCTAAAATAGTGAAAAATAAACTAAAAACAAACTATCTTAATCCTAAATTCTTTGAAAGTAGTAAACTTAACTAGAAAAACATGGGAAAGCTACACAGTCATGCCACAAGGTTCCTCCTCTAGCCAGTATCTTGGTAAATTCCTCAATAGGTTTCTCAACAAGATCATCCAAAATCTTTTTTTGCAATAGACTTGGATGCCTTGAAGCATGATTTTCCAGAGAAATTTATGGGCCTTAGCAAAAAATTATCGATGAATCGCCTGAGGTATCCAAAGTATATATGATTCACCTGTAATAGACAAATTTTCAAAGTTAGAGCAATATGGTGAATTAGAGACTATAAGTGAAATTCAGAAAAATTCTTAGTAAGTGATGTAGCCTGAACACAGTCCAAAGTTTCAGACTTAGGTTCAATTTTCAGCTCCTCCTCCTTTGATGGTAAACATTTAGGATATGTGAAAGGAGGTTCTTCAGAGTAAGGGTTCTCTCGGTCAATATCAACTACCGAGGTATTGTCTCACAAGGCATTCACCATATTTTATATCATTGGATCATTTAAATCTCTAAAGTGTGCCAAGAAATCTTTCAGAGAGTTGAAACATTCAGTTCAAAGGAGTTCATTCACCACATTGAGATCTGTGATGATATGCCCAATAACTCCTTTATCTTTTTCGAGAGTAGAAATGAGCATACTCTCCTATTTTTTCTCAATGTGGGATGAAATCACTACCGAGTATATCTCTTCTTGACCTAAATAAACATGTTCAAGATTAGCGGGCAAAGGTTTTAGGTCAAGCTTCAGTATCTTGAAGTTAGATGGTATGGTAGAGGCATTACATCAGTTTGGGGTAAATCTTCAAATCGTGGCCTACACTGGTTAACTTCAAGTACCGGCGCAGTTTCAAGCATGGCATCGATCTCCCTAATCGTGTCATCATCCAAATTAGGGGAGTGGGCCAAACACATCTCAAGAGGGTTGGAGTATAGAGTCAGGAGCGCTCTATCTTCCACGAACGAGTCAATCATGTTAATGTCATGGGCCTCATCATCATGCTTTGCCTGCTTGCTCATATTGAAAAGCATATAAAGCTCCAATGTGATATTTTCAAAAGATAAACTCATAACTCCATTCTTGCAATTAATGATTACATTTGATGTAACAAGGAATAAGCGGCCAAGAATGACAGGAATCTGAGTGATCATGTCCATGATGGGTTGAGTATCCAGGACAATAAAATCTACCGGATAGTAAAATTTATCAACCTAGACCAACACATCATCAATGATCCCTCTCGGTACACAAACTGATCGATCAGCAAGTTATAATGTGGTCCAGGTGAGTTTTAGTTCACCTAGGCCCAGTTGTTCATAAACCGAGTAAGAAATCAAATTAACACATGCCCCAAGTCAAGAAGTGCATGCTCAATTCGGTAGTTCCCAATTACATAAGTGATGGTTGGGCTACCGGGGTCTTTGTACTTTTGTGGCACATCTTGCTAAAGGATGGCGCTCACTTTTTCTATCAGAAAAATTCTCTGTTAAATAGTTTACCGTCTCTTGGTAGTGCATAGATCTTTCAGAAATTTGGTGTATAAAGGGATTTGTTTAACGGCATCCAATAGAGTGTTGGTGCATAAAAAATGTATGAAGTTCTCATTGTGTGTTGTTGAGAATGCAAGTAATGAAGAAGAAATTTTGAGAGAAGAGAAGATATCAGAGATAAAGAAGAAAAGGCCAGAAGAAGAAAGAAGGGAATCAAGTTGTGTTGGGAGCGAGTTGCACAGATCACAAGTTACACGGGGAGCAGATTGCAGAAGATTTAAGTTGCGCTGGAGAATTGAGTTGCGCGGAATCAAGGAGTAGCGTGAATCCACGTAACTCATCACGGTTGTGCGAGTCCGCATAATTTGTCATTGGGATGGTTGTGTTAAGACACAATGATGCGAAGTGGGGTCCATCGCACGAGATTTGAGGGCCCACACGTGCGAAAGCCTATAAATACCCCCTATCCCCCTCATTTGAGGGATCGGATTTTCAGAAGACCAGTCCATTTAACAGGTATTGGAGAGAGGAGGGAGAAGGAAGAGAAGAAAGAAGGCAAAGTCGCGCTCCTTGTGAGTTGCGTGGGCCCGCGCAACTCCTTGACCTATGAAGCGATGTTATGTTATTTTTTCAGAATGCCTCAAGTCATTTTGAAATTCTTAAGGGATTCTTGCCATTCTCTTATTATATCGATAAAAGAAGATGCATGCGGGGAGAAGACCCGCGCAACTTGAGCAAGTTGTGTGCCTCTATGTAACTCAAGTGAATTGTGGATGCAGTTTTGTGGGTTCTCTGCCCACTTCATCTTCTGAAGAATGCACTTCTTGTGTGTTGGTTTGAAGCAAGTATTTTGGATGCGCACAACTCCTTTGTCGCTACGACGGATGCAAAACACGCTGAAATGCTGCCGAAATTGCCATTAAACTACTTCTCCTTTCAAGCTTGCACAGATCCTTTGTACTTTGTTTCAGAATCAAGGGAAACACAAGGATGTAATTGAAACTCAGGATTAATGAAATATATGATGAATGTTCTTTTATTTTCTTTGTTATTATTGAATGATAAATCCCCAAGTGAAATGCTTTTCGTTTCTGGTCGAAACAAAATGGAGACTCCCTAGGGATATGTTATTATTCAATGATAACTTGGAAAATATTCATAGAACTTTCATCACTGTTTGGCATCGAATAGATGCCAAAATGGCAACTCTCAACGGGAACATCCTCCCCTTCATCTTTGAAATAAAGTACAATTTTATTTACTTAAAGTAACTGATGCTTTGTTTTGAACAACAGGTATTTTCTCTTTACATAACCGTAATGGCTTTTCTTCCAACTGATATAGTTATTTACTTCACACCTAATGGATTCGCTACTGATTACATCGACAACATGCGATCACTACTACAGAAAGTATTAGAAAAGGTTAAATCAGTTGCGGTCAAGGATAGGAAATGTTAGGCGATGTCCGGAATGGTTTCTGCTTCACTGACAGCACAACAGGACAAATAATGAAGAATGGATAGTTCAGACATCTAAAAGAAGATGCAGAGCATTTTTATGGAAAACTTCTTCTCTTTGGACAGAGAAGTTAGTTTGACTGAATTAGCCTCTGCTCACTAACGAGAAGATGAATCTGTTGATGAATTCATCAGTCAATGGAAAGACTTGGGGGCATCATGTCAATATCTTCTGAGAGAATCAGATCAGGTTAAGCTATGCTTAGAAGGTATAAGACCAGAAGTGGCATGTAACCTGATTAATACAGATATACAGACCTTTCGTGATCTTGCTACCAAGGCTCATACTCTTGAAAAGATGGTTGAAAAAAGTGTCCGCCTTTTACATAAAGTCACTATACTAGAATCTTCATGAAACGTCAGCCAATGCCATTAGCAAAGAAGAAAATAAAGAATATTATCAGAATGAAAAAAGAAATAGTGGCGAAGAAAATTGGAAAGGTCATACAATGATATAAAAAAAATGCAGACAATGTAAGACATGAAAGAAATGGGCAGTCGTAAAAGAAGATATACTTCTTGTGAAGAATCAACTATTGGCTAGAGGAGAAATTAAGCTACCATAGTCAAAGTACTATAAAGAAACAGAGAAGAGAGCAAAAGGATATCGTCACTATCATTAAATGTTCAAGCATCAGATTGGAAATTACTATGTCATTAAAGATATACTCCAAAGGATGATCGATAATGGTGAAATTGTTATAAAAGAAAATGATAGAAAGAGAAGAATGACGAGTCAATATAATTTTCATTTGAAACATGGTATGAGCAACTCCTCAAGAAATAAGACATGATTCTAGTGGTGGCATGGTTCATCATGCTTATGTGCAAGAAGGAAAAGCAGAATGGCTATGCAATATGTGATAAGACAAGCAATATTTTGATCATACATCTTCATGAAGAATAATCAATGAATAAAGAAATCAGATAAAGATATAATTTCTGAATATTCTTCTGAACATCTGTGCGAAATTCCCAATCTACCTAATCCCAAAAAAGGTAACTGTTGATTTCCTTATATGATAACTGTCGATATCAATTTTTGCAGGTCAACACAGGGGCCGAAATCATTATCACGATGGAGTGATTACATATTGACGCTCAAGCACGAGGTTATTATTGCAACTGGATTATCGCTGCAGTCTTCAAAAGCATCTTTGAAATTATATACTTTGAAAAGGCTATTGCAAAACTATTTCTAAGCCCTAGATAGTTATCTGCAAGATATGAAGCGACAACTATATCCAGATTATCAGCAATTAACAGGCTTATAATGCCAATTAAGACACGAAGAGATTCAACATATATTCTTCAAGAAAGATGATATACTGGGATTTTTTAAAGGTCACTTACAAGATCAGGGCCAAGTTTAAATCCAAAATGATATAATCAATATATTATCACTGAAAATTATATCAACAGAACTTATCAAGCCAATGATTAGAATGAATAAGGCATTGGAATGTCTGTGGATATTCATCTTATCAAGAGAAAATCTCATCCAATCAAAATGGGGCAGATCAGTCAATAGTTATACAATAGCCGTAATAAGCATACTATCGCCTGAATATTTATCAAAGTCACACCCATATTATATCTTCAGCAAGCGATGATTATTGACAACAAGACAATGTCCACCTTATATCATTCTTCATGATAAAATATTATATCGGTCAATCGACAAAATCATTCTTACAAACTGTTAAAGAACTATTGTGTTGGTCATCGCTGATATCGCTAACAATCATTAGTTATGAAAATTATTACAAAGCATCGACGATCTCTAAGACATCTTCTATTGTGAAATATTATTACAGATCATCATTCATATTGCCATGATTGATGTCAAGCTGATATTATCACCTCGATAAAATAATGTTAACATTATCAATGAGCTATTATTATCATCAAGCACTATCAAACATTATCGTTGACTATTGCTGACTACACAATGTTGACTATTTTATGGCAGCAGTGAACGCCCAAGAAGGCCAATTACGCAAAGCCCTATATTATCAATGATGGCGATTCATTATTTATGGCAGTGGAATAAGTTTATAAAGTCAACCATGTATAAGTCCTATGACAGTGATGACGATTTATCATTCACGGTAATGTAGCGAAGCTTATACAGCCAGCTACGTATAAGACCTACAATCATCAGCGATACGATGAGATTATTCGGGCAACAATGAGAAGCCTGTGGCCTTAAAAAGCCTGCAAAGAGCATCACGTGCACCCATGCAGATAGTTGATGAAGCAATCACATAAGACCTATGATGTTTGTACAATTTTCGACAGTGTCATGAGGGCTGGTGAGAAAACGCCCTCTCATGAATGGGTCTGACATTGCAGACGAAGAAAAAGTGAGTCTCTGAAGTAAGATGACTCCCCAGATCCCTGACTTGATTTCAGTAGTAACGCATGAGGACAGGCCTCTGAAGCAAGATGACCCCTCATTGATGGCATGGCGGCCCTGGATTTGGTACTCGAAGGTAGCCTTGTGCACCTCGTAAACTCTAGAGAGTTACTGTGGCCAATCCTGTGCGTAAAACCCACCGAATTCATTGCCCCGGTAGCTTCACTGGGATCCTCTAATGGATCGTGGTTTGTGAACTCCCCGGCCGCGATAAGCCCAGTGAACTCTAGAGAGTTACAGAGGTAATTCGCGTAAGACTCGGCTCCAACTACTTACAAGCTTAAACTGTGATCGACCCGGCTCCAACTACTTACGAGATTAAACTGTGATTGCTCCAACTACTTACGAGTTTAAACTATGATTGCTCCAACTACTCAAGAGCTTAAAATGTATGCGAAAGTGTCTAGTCCAGTCAAGTCCAATCAAGTCAAGTCCAGTCATGACAAGTCATGTCCAGTCAAAATGTGTTCAAACAAAAGTATATTATCATTTAAAATCTTAGATTATGCAGACTATGAATAAAGGAGACAATTGAAGAGATTGTTACAGTAAGAGCAGCATTAAAGGATAATTCCCTAGCCACGGAGTTTAAAGAAAGAGTCGTTGGAGTTTATCAAAGAGATTGTTGCAGCAGAAGCAGCATTGAAAGACAGTTCTCTGATCGAGTTACTTAAAGATGGAGTCGCCACCACTGTTACAGTGGCAAGTTTCAATGAAAAGAGAATTGTGTGAATAGGGGAGTTAAAACTATGAAGGATGCAATTGTAGCTCTATTCGTAGAAAGACGTTCTATCTGATTGATTGCTATGAAGACAACATACTTTCGTTGCTGCATTATCCTCCCTATTGAAGTATTCGTTCGGTACTTCTGACTAGGGGCATTCAGTCTTCTGTTCAAGCACGATCATTCAGTCTTCTGTTCGAGCGCAATCATTTAGTCTTCCATTCGAACGTGATCATTCAGTCTTCTGTTTAAGCAAGATCATGCAGCCATCTGTTCGAGCCTGACCATCTAATCGTCCTTTGACCGCTCTCGTTCAAACTCGACTGTTGAAGTTCTCCATTCAAGTGATCCTTATTCGATATGTAATAAGCTCTACATTCATGAAGAGTCCTTTACTAGGAAAGGATTTTTGTGCAGAAGAAGATCAATCCTCCATTTAATTTTATATACAAATCAAAGAAGGATCGAGGGGGCATCTGTCGGTGCACAAAAAATGTACGAAGTTCTCATTGTGTGTTATTGAGAATGCAAGTAATGAAGAAGAGATTTTGAGAGAAGAGAAGATATCAAAGATAGAAGAAAAGGCTAGAAGACGAAGGAAGGGAATCAAGTTGTCCTGGTAGCGAGTTGTGCGGATCACAAGTTGCTCGGGGAGCAGATTGTAGAAGATTCAAGTTATGCTAGAGAATTGAGTTGTGCAGAATTAAGGAGTAGCGTAGATTCGCACAACTCATCACGGTTACACGAGTCTGCGCAATTTGTCATGGGAATGGTTGTGTTGAGACACGCAATGATGCGAAGTGGGGTCCACAACACGAGATTTGAGGGCCCACACATGTGGAAGCCTATAAATACCCCCCTACCCCCTCATTTGAGGGATCGGATTTCCAGAAGATTAGTCCATCTGACATGTATTGGAGAGAGAGGAGGGAGAAGGAAGAGAAGAAAGAAGGCAAAACCGCACTCCTTGTGAGTTGCGAGGGCCCGGGCAACTCCTCGAGGATTTGCGTGGATGACCTATGAAGTGATGCTATGTAATTTTTTCTGAAATGCCTCAAATCACTCTGAAATTCTTAAGGGATTCTTGGCATTCTCTTATTATATCGATGAAAGAAGATGCATGCGTGGAGAAGACCCGCGCAACTTGAGCGAGTTGTGTGCCTCTATGCAACTCGAGTAAATTATGCGATGCGGTTTTGTGGGTTCTCTACACACTTCATCTTCTGAAGAATACACTTCTTGTATGTTGGTTTGAAGCAAGAATTTTGGATCCACACAACTCCTCTATCACTACGATAGATGCAGAACACGCTGAAATGCTGCTAAAATTACCATTGAACTACTTCTCCTTTCAAGCTTGCACAGATCTTTTGTACTTTGTTTCAGAATCAAGGGAAACACGAGGATGTAATTGAAACTCGGGATTAATGAAACCTATGATGAATGTTCTTCTATTTTCTTTGTTATTATTGAATGATAAATTTCTAAATGAAATGCTTTTTGGTTTTAGTCGAAACATAGAGGGATGTTAACCTTCACTTATTTAAGCACCTCTAGAATATCCTGAGAGTTTAATAGAGGTTTTGGTGCAATCAACCGCTGAGGGAATGGAGCAATCGGCCTACCTTGAGGTTCTGATTCTAACCCATGTGGGGCAATGCTAGGTCTATCGTCCATGTCTTCTTCTGGGTCCTTAGAATTTTAAGTCTTTATCAGAATAGATTTGTCAATTGTTTTACCACTCCTAAGAGTGGTGATAGACTTAGATTGTTTCACATATTGATTTGAAGAACTTGGGTGACTAATTTCATATTGCGGTTTAGTGTTGGGGAGAGTTTGGGTCGGAAAGATCCCTTTCTCCTCAATCAAAATTTTTATCTCGCACCCTTGTATGGCCTTTAAAAGGTCTTGAATGGCTTGCAATATACTCTGACTGAAAAGCTCTTGATTTTGAAGGTGTTTTAAGACCAAATCCTCTTGAAGGTTCCCTTGATTCAAGAATTGGTTAGGGAATCCTTGAGGAGTAGTAGTTTGTCCAGTCCTCTAGCTGGAGTTGTATGTATTTAAGGTGGGTCCACTGAAAGGTCTTTGGTAGTTGTTCATAGCATTTGACTGCTGATTCAGAATTTCTTGGAAAGCAAGTATTGTTGGACAATTTTTAGTTATATGTATGTTGCAAGCGTAAATACCGCAAACTACTTCCTTAGCCTTATCCTTCTGAACTTCCATGGCCTCGACTCTTCTTGTGAAATTGGCCACCCTTGCACTCAAGTCATCTTTTTCTTTTGGAAAAGAAGAAAATGACTTGAGTGGTGGATTTTGGAGAGATGTCCCATGATTGTACATTTTCAGCAAGTCTGTCTAAATAATCCTACACATCATTGACATCTTTATTGATGAATTCCCCATTGTACATTGTCTCGACCAATTGGCGTATGGAAGATGTCAGTCTATTGTAGAAGAAATTTGTGATGCGCCATATTTCAAAACCATGTTGTGGGCATAAACTGACAAGATCCTTGAACCGCTCCCAACATTGGAAGAATGTTTCATCTTCCTTTTGGGCGAAGTTCATGATTGACTTTCTGAGGGTGTTCATTTTATGATATGGGAAAATTTTCTTAATGAACTCCCTTGTCATGCCGTTCCATCTACCAATTGATCGTGGATGTAGGGAGTTCAACCACATCTTAGCCTTTTCTTTTAAGGAGAAAGGAAAGAGTTTTCGCCTGACCGTGTCATTAGACACATTAGGAAAGTATAGAGTGGATATTATCTCATTAAACTCTTTCAAGTGTAGATATGGATTTTCATATTCAAGTCCATGGAATTTTGGAAGGAGTTGAATTACTCCTGGTTTGATATTCATATTCCTACATTCTCTGGAAAAAATCATGCAGGATGGTGTAATCACCCCGCCATTTGTAAATAATCTCATAGAGTACGAGGCGGGGGTGCATGATGCACCTCATTCTCATCCTGAGCTTCCTTAACTCGAAGTTGAGGTGGATTTGCAGCCATAACTTTTACTGACTCAGAGGATCTCAAGGGATGTCTAATCCTATGATGGATAAGCAATCCTTCAACTAGTCCTCCTTCACTCAAGAGACGTTGACTGTTATCACGGACCCACTCGGCCATGAAACACTCACAACCCTCAATTTCTAATCTAACCTAACCTAAGTAGAAAGAAAACTAAAGCAATAAGAAATAGAGAGGAAATTAGAAAGAGGTTACCAGATTGGACATTTCTGTATTAAGATCCTACAAAACAAAAAACTCAGTTAGTTTCTAAAAATAAATCCAAAAAAAAACCCTAACCTAAAAAATAAAACAAAAAGTTAGTCCTAAAAACAAATTAGGAAAGTTTCTAAATCTAAAAATAGAAAAAAAAAATTAGTTTCTAAAAACAAATCAAGAAAGTTTCTGAATATAGATATAGAAAAAAAAAATAGTTTTTAAAAACAAATCAGGAAAGTTTCTAAATCTAGAAATAGAAAGAAAAGTTAGTTTCTAAAAATAAATTAGGAAAGTTTCTAAACTTAGAAATAGAAAGAAAAGTTGGTTTCTAAAAATAAAGTAGGAAAGTTTCTAAATCTGGAAATAGAAAGAAAGAGAATTAGAAAGAAGTTACCAAAATAGGAGTTTTTATTTTGGGATCCTGTAAAAGAAAAAGGAAAGTGAATTAGTTTCTAAAAAAGAACTAAGAAAGCAACCTAGTTTCTAAAAACAAGAAAAAAGAAAGTTTTTAAAAATAGAAAGTAAGTTTCTAAAAACAGAAAAAGGAAAGGAAATTAGTTTCTAAAAACAGATTAGGAAAGTTTCTAAAAAATAAAAAATTAGTTTCTAAAAACAAATTAGGAAAGTTTCTATCCTAGAATTAAAAAGTAAATTAGTTTCTAAAAAAAAGTTTTTAAACTAGAAATAAAAAGCTAAGTTAGTTTCTAAAATAATTCTGAAAAGAAAAAGAAAAAACCTAACCTAAAAATAGAAAGTAGAAAAATCATAATCTTAACATAATTCCAAAACTAATCAAATCTGGAAAACGCAACCGTCAATCCACGGCAACGGTGCCAAAAACTTGTTCACAACCCCAAGTGTAGGGTCGCGATGTAGTAATAATCTTGGTAAGACTGAGGTCGAATCCACAGGAACTGAAACTTGTATGTTTCTAAAATTAACTAGAAGTAGAACTAGAAAAAGATATAAAACTAATTCTGAAGTATTTAAGAGAGTAATTGTGAATAGAGTAATTAAAACTAAGAATTTAAAGGTGGGAAGTAGGGTGCCAAGGATCCACTTGTAGTGATCAAGAAGCCCTCTTACTTGATTCAAGTAACACAATTAGAATTTGAGTCATATCCTATCCAATTAGAAAATACATCAATAAAACTAAATCTGAATTTTCATTGACCTCATTCTCAATGAAAGAGAACTATAATAATTGGTCGGGATTTCATCACCAAACCATGCCCAGGAGACAATGGCAAATAATAGGATTTACCAATCCCATAATCTCAAAGTAGGAAAATTGTGAAAATTAGGAAGGATTTCATCACCCTACCATGCCCAAGGGACGATAGTGAACAACAGGACTTACTAATTTCACAATCTCAAATCAGGAAAAGAAGATACTCAAAGCTATTTCAGATCTACTATAATTTAAGTCACAATAAACCATTAAAAATGAAAGTATTCCTTAAATATCGAATTAAAATCAATGGAGTTTAACATAAACATGAATCAAAGCAAAAAAAATGTCCCATCATGTACCAGCTTCACCTCTTAGCACTATCTAAGAGGTTTAGACAAACATAGACATGATTGGACCAAAGTTTCTTAAGAAAAACATGAAAACAACTAAGGAAGAAGAAGAAAAACTCTTGGCGACAGCTTCTCCACCCTTTTGCTCCACTCCTTAAACCCTAGAGATGCTTAGGAACATCCTAAGGAGTCCTATTTATAGTTGTGGAACTCTAACTTTTACACTTAGTTGGAAAATTCTAGAAACCGTCTCAAATTTACGCAGTTTGCTAAAATTAACTTCACTATTCATAGTTTTCCAAAATAGACTTCACTCTGCGTAATTTCACAAATGACCCAGAGTTTCAGAATATGCTTTTGCATGATGATTTCAAGATTCCTTTTCTTTACTTCAAATCTTTGATTCTCTTCATTCCTCACTTAGTTTTCTTGGATCTTTGGCATGTGAATTCTTCAATCTTGGTCTCCTAAGATTCATCCCTTGCATTGATGATTCTTAAGCATCAAATCCATGCTTTTAGCACCCTTTTCAATCTAAGCTCTTAAATTCACCTTGCAACACAAGCATGAGTAAAATAGAACATTAAGCATTATCGTGTTCATAAAACCAAGATATAAATGGAGAATAATATGCAATATTTGACCCTTAGCATTGCACTTTAAGAATTTCCCGATCAATTCTCAGACTTTTTGCAAGCAGGATTCATCCTTTCCTTTTTGGCTCGGTACTCGCTGGCTATCTAACTGACGATGAGCTATGAGTAACTGTGGACTTCCAAATGTTGGGTTCCCATTGCTACTGCCTGCTTGAGTCTGGCTAATAGGGCCTCATATTCTACTACGTTGTTTGACGCTTGGAATCTGAATCTTAAGGCATACTGTATACAGGTCTGGTCAGTTGAGGCTGGCTTTAAGATCGTCTTTAGGCATGAGCTAGATAATGAAGTCAGCCACTGCTCGACCTTTAATGGTTGTTCGGGGTCAGTAGTTGATATTGAATTCACTGAGCTCGATTGCCCATTTCGCGAGTCTTCCTGATACTTTAGGTTTTTAGAGCACATGGCGGAGGGGTTGGTCTGTTGGGACCACAATGGTGTGGGCTTGGAAGTATTGTCGCAGACGCCGTGTTAAAACAACTAAGGCTAGGGTGAGCTTTTCGATGCCTGGCCACCTAGTTTCTGCCAGGACCAGAGCCTTGCTGACGTAATACATGGTCAATTGCTTCCCTCCATGCTTCCTGATGAGGGTCGAGCTGACAGTTGCTGATGAGACTACTAGGTATAATAGGAGCAGCTCTCCCTATTCGGGCTTTGAAAGCAATGGTGAAGACCTCGTGTATTGCTTGATCTTTTAGAAGGTGAGCTCATATTCCTTTGTCAACTCTACTTTTTTATTTCCTTTCAACTGTTTGAAGAAGGGAAGGCATTTGTCCGTGGCTCGGGAGACAAAACGACTGAGCATGGCTTTTCATCTTATGAGGCATTGGATCTCCTTTATCGTTCTTAGTGAGCTCATGTCGAGTAGGGCCTAGATCTTGTAAGAGTTTGCTTTTATTCCCCTTTGGCTAACTAGGAATCCGAGGAATTTTCCTGAGCTGACACCGAAAGCACATTTGCTTAGATTCAATTTCATCTGATATTTTTGCAGGATCGCAAACATCTTCTCAACGTCGGAAGGGTGGTCTGCAACTCTAATGCTCTTGACTAGCATATCATCGACATATACTTTGATGGAGTGCCCGATCTGCTTAGCAAACATCTTGTTAACAAGTCGCTAGTACATGGCCCAAGCATTCTTCAGCCCGAAGGGCATGACCTTATAGTAGTAGAGACCTTTGTCGGTGATGAAGGTGATCTTCTACTTGTCGTAAGGGTGCATTACAATTTGGTTGTAACCTAAATATACGTCCATGAAGCTCAGAAGTTCGTGTCCGGCTATGCTGTCGATGAGCTGGTCGATCCGAGGGAGAGGGAAACTATCCTTGGGGCAGGCTTTGTTTAGGTCGATGTAGTCAACATAGACCTGCCACTTTCCATTAGACTTTTTCACCAGGACGACATTGCCTATCCAGTCTGGGTAGTATATTTCTTCTATAAAGCCAGCTTCGAGGAGTTTCTTAACCTCTTCTCCTATGATGGCCTATCGTTCAGCTTTAAAAGCCCTCCATTTTTGCCTGACTAGTCGGTGATCGGGATCAACATCTTATTTATGAATTGTTATCTTTGGGTTGATACCAAGAATGTCTCATTGTGAGTAGGCAAACACATCAGCATATCATTGGAGGAGGCACATCATCTCGTCCCGCAATGCCAGAGTTAATGATGAGTCAACCTGGACAGTATAAGTCAGGTCGGATTCGTTGGGCGAAATTGATATGAGGTATTCCATCGGACACCCTCTCTCGATAGAGTCTTCTTAGGGATCCAGGGAAGTGATTGTCATCGCTTAATGTTGGTTTCTCAATGTCAAGGAGTAGCAGTGTCGAGCTTCCTTTTGATCTCCTTTGACCATCTTGGTGCCACGATCGATTGGGAACTTCATTGCGAGTTGGTATGTTGACACGATTGCTCGGAAAGTGTTGAGGGAACGTCGTCCAAGGATGACATTATAGACGGAGGGGCAGTCGACCACTAGGAAATCGATCATGGTCGTTGTTTGGTTTTATCCTTGTCTCGCAGTGACTGGAAGCTGAATCAATGCTTTTGAGGTGACTTTATCCCCCACAAATCCGAGCAGTGGGGTTCTGATAGGTCGAAGTCAGGATCTTTCAATCCCCATCTTGTTAAACTCTCCAGTGAAGAGCATTTCTACCGAGCTGTCAGTGTCCACCAAGATTTAAATTACTTTATGGTTAGCTATGGTCATAGCTACCACTAGTTTGTCGTCATGGGGATGGTGGACACCTTGAGCGTCCCCTTCGGTGAAGGCTAGATTGCATGGTGCCATTCTCTGCTCCTTCAAAGGTCTGCTGGTGACGTAGATTTGGTGTTCCAAGCTGCAATGACTGATACTTCGAGCATGGGCCCTCCGAGCTTTGTTTGAGTCGCCTCCCCCGACAGGTCCGCTGATGATAGTGTGGATTTCCCCATTGGGTTCATTGTTGATGGACTGCTCATTCTTTGGGTCCGCCCACTCTTCTCTTTTAGTGATGTATTCCCACAAGTGCCCATTGTGAATGAGAGCTTTGATTTCTTCTTTCAGATCAAAGCAGTCGCCAGTTGAATGGTCGTGGTCGTGATGTAATGACAATATGTGGGACCCGTATCTTAGCCCGTACCATTCCGTATGCCTCCGCGGCCCTCCCGGTCGAATTCCGATGACCCGCGATCTATTATCGACATTTGCGCGTGATCCTGAGTTATGTCTCGTATATTAGAGTTGCCTCAACTCAAAACTTGTACCCTCACGACGGCGTAGTCGCTGCAGTTCCAACGTCTTGTCTCGCACGCTAAAGCGATACCCAGGCCAGGAGATGTGGGCCCGGGTTCAGTTCGAGGAAAAGCCACGCGTTATAAATACCGAGGGAATCTCTACGACATGTCATATCAAATGTCAAGTACAACCATTCCATCTCCAAGTACAACAACCCCCCAAAGTCAACTTCTCTCCCTTACATAAGGACATCCACCCATCACCCTTCACCCATCCCTCACCCATCTCTCTCTCTCTCTCTCTCTCTCTCTCTCTCTCTCTCTCTCATACCTCTCTCTCTCATCTCTCTCTCATTTTCCTCCCAAGCAACCCACGTCCAATGCTCCATGAGACAGCTAAGTGTGGCCCACCTTCCTATCTCCCATCCCCCACCCTTCAAAACCGATCTCAACCGTTGAATCGTATCCCATTGGAGCTAAGATGAGGAAGAGCCTAAGAAGAAGCAAAAGGTGGGTGTTTATAGCCTTAGATCTTAAGTTTGATGTAAGGCCCACTTGTGATGGGACTCGTCTTGATGTATGTTCATGGAGGAGCTCATAGTGGTGGAGCTCCTCCCATCTCTGTCGTTTCTTTCTCTCTCTTTCCTTTTTGTGATGATGATCATGATGTGTGGCCCACTTGATGTGCACGGCACATTCAGACCGTCCAGGGCCAACAGGCCCACCATGGTGCATGTATTTTTATCCAAACCGTCTAACGAATAGACCACCTTGCTGCCCCTTTGGAAGGTCTAGATGATGGGGAAACACAAATATCAACTTGATTCATCAGGTGGGCCACGTTGATGTGGACCTCACCTTGATGCATGATGCATCCAACCCGTCCATCTGTGGACCAGCCACGCTGTCCAGGCCATCCACGGCCTGTACTAGATGATGGACCTTCAGTGAATAATAAATTGTAATATTATAATATAGTATATTGATATATATATATGTGTGTGTGTGTGTGTGTGTGTGTATAAATATACATATAATATATATTATTATATTCATATAACTATGATGAGGTGGGCCACACGTGTGGACCCACCATGATTTATGCATCACATCTTCACTGTCCAGAACATCAGATCCTCTGGACGGTGGGCCCTTTATAGTTTATATATATTATATTATAACATAAGATATTATATTATAATATATTATATTATATTATATTATATTATATTATATTATAATACCCTCTAGAGGTGAGCCACATACGTGGGACCCACCTTGATCCACGTGCCATGCCAAGAGCCCCACCGTCCAAAGAAATCTGGACGGTGCTAAGGGACTACCATGATGTATTTATTCACATCGTCCGTGTGGACGGTGTGCTGTAGGCCACCATGTTGTATGTTTTGTATCCCGTCGTCCATCCATTAACAGAGTGGGCACACCCCACACGTGTGATACATGTGGGTAGGTGGGACCCACCTTGATTTATACATTGTATATCCAAGCCGTCTGTCCCTAGACGGTGCACCATGGAGCACACCCTGATGTATGTGATTTCAACCATGCCATTCACCATGTTTGCTAGACGAGTATGGCCTACCATGATGTATAGTTTAATCCACACCATCCAGATATTGCTAGATAGTGCTGGATCATGTTTGGATGGTGCTTTGGACCCCACTTTGATGTATGTCCCATATCCACACTGTCCACAATGTTTGGATAGTGCTGGACAATGTTTGGATGGTGTAGATTTACATGGATAATGTTTGGACAGTGCTAATCATCATACATGGGCCATGTGTATAGTGATACACATGTTACACCTACAACTATTGAAATGATTTTTAGTGTGGCCCATATGATGAGGCCCACCTTGATATATTTGAGGCCGTCCATGAGGCCCATGTAATGCGGCCCACTTGATGCTTATATGGCCCATGTGGTGTATTTGAGGGCCCATGAGCAGGGCCCACCTGATATATACTTGTGGCCTTTGTCAAGGCCCAATATGATGTTTTTATGGCCCACCTTGATATATTTGTGGCCCATCCCTGGGGCCCACCTTGATATATTAGTGCGGCCCATTGATACAGCTCACTTGACGTGTATGAGGCCCATTAGTGCAGCCCATTGTGATGTATGTGGCCCACCATGATGCGGCCCATTACGACGTGTATGAGGCCCGACATATTGTATATGAGACCTATATGATGAGGCCCAATGTGTTGTATAAGGCCCATCTGATGTGGCCTTTTGTGATGTATATTAGGCCTATGTCAGAGGCCCATTGCAATGTATATTGTGCCCATGAGTGAGGCTCGATGTGAAGTATATGAAGTCCATGTGGGCGGTCCCTTGTGATATATGTTAGGCCCTTACGTGTGTGGCTATGGGCCCACTATATGTTTGACCCTATGTGGGCCACTCCTTAGGAGCAATGTTGGTTAAATGTCCACATTGATGGGCAATGATGGTTAGATGTCCACATTGCGGCCTTTCCTTAGGCCTGGGTAGGCCCATTCCCATCATTCTCTAGTGAATTAACCCAAACGCTTGGGCCCCATTAATATTGCTTGATCCATCATCGATTGTCCATCTATGGACCCCGCCTTATGTCAAGGCTTATTCAGATAATTTAGGCTGATTCCGATTGTCGATACCGATTCCGATTATCGAGGCTGATTGTTGTGGTTGATTATCGATTTAGATCATCGAGGCCGATTATTGATCGATTCCGATTGTTGTGGCCGATTGACCGATTCAGATTACGAGGCCAATTATTGATCAATTCTGATTATTGTGGCCAATTGCCGATTCCGATCATCGATCGATTATGATTGTTGTGGCCAATTCCCAATTCTGATCATCGAGGCCGATTATTGATCGATTCCGACTGTCGTGGCCGATTGACCGATTCCGATCATCGAGGCCGATTATCGATCGATTCTGATTGTTGTGGCCAATTGTCGATTCTGATTATCCAGGCCGATTATCAATCGATTCCGATTGTCGTGGCCAATTGTAGATTAGCAATCGAGGCTGATTATCATGACCGATTGCCAATTACAATTGCCATGGCCAATTGTCGATTCTGATTATTGTGGCCGATTGCTAATTCTGATCATCGAGGCCGATTTCGATTGTTGAGGCCGATTGTATAGGCTGATTGTTGAGGTCAATTGTCAAGGCTAATTTCGATTATCGATTTCGATTATCGAGGCCGATTATCGATCGATTTCGATTGTTGTGGCTGATTGCCGATTATTGATCGATTCTGATTATTATGGTCAATTGGTGATTCCGATCATCAAGACCGATTATTGATCGATTCTGATTGTTGTGGCCGATTGCCAATTCCGATTATCGAGGCCGAGTATCAAGGCCGATTCCGATTTATCGAAGCTGAATGCATAGGCTGATTCCGATTGTCGAGGCCGAGTATCAAGGCCGATTTTGATTTGTCGAGGCCGATTGTATAGGCCGATTCCGATTGTCGAGGCCGAGTATCAAGGCTTCCGATTTGTCAAGGCTGATTGTATAGGCCGATTCCAATTGTCGAGGCCGAGTATCGAGGCCGATTCTGATTGTCAAGGCTGAGTATCGAAGCCGATTCCAAGTGTCAATTCTGATTGTTGAGGCCGATTTCGATTGTCGAGGCCGATTTTGATTGCCAAGGTCGATTATCGAGACCTATATGATATATATGCAGCTCGTATTTAAGGCACATTGTGATGTGTATTCAGCCCATGTTTAAGGCCTAATTGATGAATATGAGGTCTATGTGATGAGGCCCATTGTGATGCATTTGAGGGTCAGGCGGTGGAGTCCATTGTGATATTAGGCCCATGTGAGAGGCCCATCATGATGTGTATTAACCTCCTGAGTGAGGCCCATGGTGTTGTATATTTGGCCCTTGTGTGAAGCCATGGGTCCACTATATGTTAGGATCTATGTGGGTCATTCCTTGGGGGCAATGTTGGTTAAATGTCCACATTGTTGAGGTCAATTGTCGATGGTGGTTATTGATACCGATTATGTGTATATGACAGTATAGCATCATGATACATGCTCATACACATCATCTGCATGTTTGTTATGAGATGTGGTTGACCATTGCATATGTCATTAGGCAGGTTGTTATGAGACTCCCTAATAAGAGAAGGTTATCTCACATAAGTACATGGTATGCGCAGGATTGATGCATGACTGGATTGTATGACTCATGTATCTTACATTGTGTGTTATGATTATTGTACGCCCTAGCGACATCAGGGCCGTAGCCTCCACAGGCATATTGTGGATGGCCAAATAGGACACCGAAAATGTTTGGTTTAAGTATTGGGCTACCATAGATGGCCTTGGGTGAAAATCTTAAACCCTCTTGATACCAAAGGATGCCTCAATGTCGAGACCGAGTAGATATATATGAGCGCATGAGGGCCGTATACCTGTAGGCTGCGTCTCCCATTATGTCGTAGTCAGTTAGGAGGGGGTGTGACCTTACCCGCCTGAGTGAGGGGGCAATATCTAAGTTGAGTTTAACCAGCTTGAGGAATGGGTCCACTATCGACGAGCTGGGCCCGATATTGGCAGGCGGATAGTGAGGTCTCTTCCACTTACCCAGTTGTGCGCTCGGATAGGGGCGGCAAGCTGGTGTAGAGTGTAATAGACCCCGGTGATGATCTCAGAGATAAACCATACTGATATGTGGACTTATTGAATGAGAGTTGCATATTCATTCATTCATTCACTATCCACTCGGGCTGGTGGTGTGCAACTATTTGTTAGGTGTACCTTCGCAATGGCCAGGATTTCGGTTGGGGCGCGCAACTAACCTGAGATCAGGAGTTTACTACATTAAGTCTGACTATCTAAATTAAGTATGGGACTAGTTTGGATAAAGGTCCCTTGTGATGGACCCCATAGCCTGCAATACTACATACTATCATCCCGACTTCATACTCCAGCATGGTCATTCCATTCGCACCGCATATTACATTACATTCGCGGCATATAGTATTCTGGGTTGCTATGTTTCTACATTTATGAGGTTGATGGTATTCGTAGCTCTTCCGAATTACATATTGTATTGCATCCTCGATATCTGATATCTGGTTCATTATGTTTCCGCATTACATAGCCGATTTACATTACTTTCTTATTATATGACATTGGCTTACTATGTCTTTTCATCATATATCCTAAATGAGGTTGACGATATCTTTATGGACTTGTCAGTATTTCTACTTACTCTGATATCATATGATTCATGATCTTACCAGTATTTTCGATATTATATGATTATGGCATTATATTAAATACTTGGCACTTATCTAGTGCACACACTTACACCACCTTCTAAGCTTTCCATAAGCTTATGGACGATAGATGCGTGCAGGTGATGTTAGGTTGTAGCAGCGTGGAGTTTAGAGCATGTAGTTGACTTCTGGAGCTTTGATTTTGGCATATGTATTTTTTTCCTTTCAGCTTTATACTCAAATGTTTATATTAGTGGATATGTGATGATGATGATGATGTTGCCTTGTGATTTGGGTAAACTTGTGGTCATGCTTCTTACGAGATAAATGTACGTTGGAAAATCCTCATTGTAGGATCCCGGGATCGGAACCTGGCATATGGGCACTGGGAGCCAAGAAGGGGGTACTACGGAGGCTGTTGGCACCGGATTCGACAATCGGGATTCCTGTGAGTCCAATTTCTGAGTTTGGGGCATGACACAATACTTCTGCTTATCTCGCTTGTCGATGTCAGATTTCATCTTTTTTAACTACTTAAGAATTTGTTTGTCCCGAACTTCCATGAGGACTTGCTCAAGCACCGTGTTAAGAGGGGTGTACATGCTGAACCTGCTCTCAAGTCATCGGCTCGTCGTCGTCTTTCCTTCTTTTATTGTTGTTGGTTGAGGTCGGCTCCTCCTTAGGTCGCTTTTCTCTAGTCGAGCCTCCCTTATTCCGAACAACTTTTCGTAGACTCGCAAGCTCCTTAACATTGGAGTATTTCTAAGCTCTATTAAGGAGGTCGACCATTGTCGTCGGACAATTTTTGTTGAGTGAAAAGAGAAATCTTCCCTCTCTGAGTCCCCCCATCAGGGCGTTCAGAGCGATCTCCTTTGAATGTCCTTGTACTTGCATCGTTTCTAGATTAAAACACTTAATGTAGCCTTTTAGCAATTCGTTGTCCTTCTGGATGACATTAAGGAGATAGGAGGCCAGCTTGATTTTTTCTTTTCCTTTGAGAAAGTTGGTAATGAATACCTTATTGAGCTATGTAAAAGAGCTGATCGATTGTGGCTTTAGTTATCGGAACCACTTCCTAGCTACTCCTGTTAAGGTTAGGAAAAATGTTCAGCACATGACTATGGCTGATGCGCCATGGAGCTCCATCCATGCCTTAAAGGACTTTAGATGCTCAGCTGGATCAGTGGTCCTAGAGTACGGGGTGATCTGTGACATACAAAATCTCGGTGGTAGTTGGACATGCATGATGTTTACAGTGAATGACGGGTCAATTCCCTCCAATATCACTTCGACCGAGGTCAGACCAATCAGGCGATAAGCCTGCCATATGTCACCAATTTGTCTTCGCAAGTCATTATGTAACACCCTGGTTCTCATAACTCGAGGATGATCGACCCTCATTGAGAACCCGAGTATTATGCTATGAAGTGAGCTACCATACATTTAATTAATAGCAAATTTCATAACATAAAGTAAGACAACTATTGCATAAGCTAAGGATATCATGAGTAATAACAAAGAAGTTTAGTGAAATCAAAATGAAATCCCTCAGCGGGGAATTTTAATTACAATCCTCAAAATTTAAACAAAACATAAAGTCTAAATGACAAAAGTATGTAAATCCTAGAGTATTAATTAAGCTTCAATGGCTCAACTACACTAGCATAGAGTCCTTCCTCATCAAACTCCTCTTCAGTCATCTCTGGAATCTCAACTGGAGGTTCTTCCTCCATCATTAAACCTGCATTTATTTGGTGCAACCGGACGATAGGGTGAGTGATAACTCAGTGGGTTTAAACCAACTTCGTAATTTATAATGAGAGTAATATCATATGAACATGTGCATGAATGTATGGATGTATGTCGAAAGTCACAAACTTAGGGATGCACATCCAACTGGCAAAAAGAAAGGGTCACCTGCAGTAGATTAACTATCTGGAAAAGACCATGTAGTGAGAGCGCCCAAGGTAATTTAGCCTCCTGAAAAAGTATTCGAGATACACCTGAGGAGGTCCTAAAAACTCGAAAAAGCCTCATGTAAAGAGAGCGGCCCATAATGGCATGAATGCACTCAACCTGAGGGTTATACTAGAATGATAGAATTCTTAGTAGACCTAACAGGAGGTAGCTCACATCAAGCACCTGGTAAAGCTCATATGTTATGCATGAATGTTATGCATCATGATTCTCATGCTCAACTCTTAAATTTAGCAATAATGTTCCTTAATTTGTGGTCGCTATCAAATCTTAAGGTCCTTGGTAAGACCTTCAACATTGGGTCATGACTTTGATCTCACTTTGATATAATTCTTCATAGTTCCTCTATTTTTAGATTGGATAGGATCACACAAGTATAGAACGCTAGCATACATGTGTATTTGTTCCATGTAGTAATTTCAATTCTCCAACTCAGACAAGAATATTGTAACATGATATTTCTCACAAGATGTAATAATAGAATATAACATGTTTCCAAGACTCATATCATGAGTATTAGAAGTAAATGTAAACACACAAAGTTTATTAAATAAAGCAGATATGTAGTAATGAGATCAAGTTCACAAGACTTTGCATATTATAATTATATTCTATAGATTTCATATTTTAATAAACTTAACTAATATGGAATTCAACGAACGCAGAAAGCAAAGAGGGTGACTCCTCACCTTAGGATGTGGGTACTCTTCTCGCTTGATTAGAACACATCCTAAATGAGGAATTTGGGGAAAAGTCTCTAGTTGATTCCTACTTTGATCTGAACTTGGAGGCTTAGATCTAAAGAATCGGACGATGGGATGTTGAAGTGAATCAGCCCCACCCAAATAGCATAAGATGCTTGACTCCTCAGGCCCAACTGAGTCAACTCGGCTTAACTCAGCGGCCCATAACTCCCTCACCCTCTCTTTCTTCTTCTTTCTCTTCCTTTCTCTACTTCCTTTCTTCCCTTTCTCGAGTTCTCTGTTTCTCCAGGTCGGAATGTCCAGCAGTTAGCTGGACTTAGCCAAACTCAACTTGACTCGCCCGAAAACTCGGTGAGTCGACTCAGTCCGACTGCTTCCTCCCCCTGCCATTTCCTTTTCTTCCTTCTTCTTCTACCTTCTTTCTTTCGAAATGTCCTATAACTCCCCTGGACAAGGGTGTAATAGAGGTAAGTTAGACTCAGCAATGAGTCAAGCTTTTGAACTCGACACCACCCACAACTCTCTCTTTCTCTATCTTCTTCCTCTTTACCTTACCCTCTTCTTTATCTTCCTTTTTCTTCTTTAGCCTTCCTTTTCTTCTTTCCATCTCTCTCTCTCTCTCTCTCTCTCTCTCTCTCTCTCTCTCTCTCTCTCTCTCTCTCTCTCTCTCTCTCTCTCTCTCTCTCTCATTCTTTGCTGGAATTCCAACAATACTTAGACCAAGCCAACCTAGACTCGGTCCGACTTAGTTCCTCGACTCGCTCGAGTCGAGCTAGTGCGGCGAGTAGTCACTACATGCACCTTCTTCTTCCCTTCTCTTCTCTTCTTTCTCTTTCTTTCTTCTACTTCTCTCTCTCTCTTTCTCTTACTACTCGACCCGGAGGACCTGGACTCGGCTCGTGCTCGACTGTGACTCGAACCGAGTTAACTAACTTAGTGCTGCAAGGAAAATGGTGCTCCTTTCCTTTCTCTAAAACTTTCTGCTTTTTAAAAATGGTTTCCCTAAAATACTGCCTTTATAGGCTCTTCTTTATCCTATTCTAGACGGTTTGGAAGTGTAACTAATCAAGGGACTAGTTACGATCTATAGTTGTTTAATTCGTGTCGTTTTGCATTGTTATAATTGAATCCTGTTTGCATGGCTATGATCAGACGGTATGGATGATCTTCTGATCGTATGGCCCGTCAACATGACGTATCTGATCAACAAATCAGGCCCATCCCATGATGATGGGTTTCTTGCTTGGACGGAAAAGATGAGGCGTCCAATCATGATGGTTTCTTGTCTAGGGCCGCATCTGATGATCTAATGCTTCTGGATGGATCAAATGGGCCTCTTGATCATTGTGGGACCCACCATTCGTAGAGGTTTTCTTAAAACCCGGTGGGATATGAGATATTCAGTTGTGGTCAAAAACTCCCGTGGCTATGAGATTTCTCGTGAGAATTTCTACCCAAGCGAAAGGGATTGTTAGAAGCCCTAAGATTGAAGCTCGGGATGCTCTAGAAGAGCTTCTAAAAGTTAAAGGATGGTCGAGATGGTGCTAGCATCAAAAACAGGAAGATTCCCTTCGCACGCGTCTCTTCCTTCATTGAGGAAAACCTAAAAGTAAGCCAACCCTAGACGGCTGGCATTGCATGAGTTGAAGGGCTGAGATCAAAGAACTTCTCTTCATTTAAATTGCCAACCTGACAAATAGAAGAAGAAATGGAGCTTTCCGTTTTTGGAAAAATCGTGCGCACAAGGCACCATTTGCGGATGAAATTGCTCACCCATGTGCATGCGACTCATGTGGCAAATCCAATGGTCTTGGCTAGATTCACCTTCCGCTCCTGATGGATGGTTTGGATCGTTGATCTAATTCAAGATGGTGGGCTAGCATGCATCACAGTATCGGTGTTCATTTTAAAACTCCCCTAACGTTCATCTTTCCCTCACAATTGTGTGTACATATGCGCGTACAAACGTGTGAGTGACCAAGGTTTTGGTCGAACGTCAATCCCGCACCTAATGAATAGTTCAAATCATCCAGACGGGGTTCATGGTGGGTCACAGGTCATGCTAGAGAGAGCCTATTCATTCAAATGCCCTTTCGACGGGAAAAATGGGAAAAAGAGAGAAATCTCTTTTTTCCTGGAAAGCACAGGTCAAACTAGTTTTGTAACGCCTTGAAATTCGGGGGTCGAGCATAACTCAGCTCCCGAGTTCCAAAGCATCACTTATGCAACATATTTAATGATGGATGTATGTTGACTGTATTAGTGCATAAAACATGGAATAGATTAAGCCAAAACACAGATATGATTCAGGGATAAGTGAATAAAGCAAGCGGAAGACTTATAGAAAATTATGTGTACAAGTGTGAATCCCTGAAGTACATATACAAGCCAGGTCGAATAAAAGTGTTATTTAACAAAATTATAAGTATCAAATTACATCATTTGAGTTCCCAAAAATAATCCCAAAGATCCCGTGCATCAGACCGAGGCTCGCTAGAACCCGTCTGAAAACTGCATATAAGAGAAGGCAGCCTCGTCGTCATCCAGCTCCCGCTCTGCCTCAGAAGTCGCATCCACATCTGCAACATCAGAGCCTAAGACAGAGTCTGGTGGGTGTTTAACACCGCCCCAGAAACGTGGGAGTGAGTGATCAACTCAGTGGAACAATAAGGCACTGGTTAACATGTTATCAGTTCAATCAAACAGTAATGATAAAGCAGGACAATTAAATAAATCCTAAGTACTCTTGTTAATGCAAGGATGTATGCAATATGATGCGTGCCCTCACGCGTACACCCTCAGCGTCTTCATCTTACGTTACGCATGACATCGCCTCAAAGTGCGCCACATCTACAAAGCACATGCAAATGCGGTGCATGGATATGATTACCAAGTTGTTATTAGTCCATTTCACACAGCAGGATTGGGAAGCGAAGATACCTTCCTCATATCACCATCCAAACAGTGATCCATGCTAGGGTCGTCAATCCTCGGCATCTCATACGATCATATGTTTGAGGTCATAGCAAAGGGCTCGTCACCAATCAATGCACGCCTTTCATGCCCTTACTACCACAGTTCGGCTCGTCACCTCATTGCGGTATCCAGGTATGCTCGAGGTCACTACAGAGGGCTCATCACCAATCAATGTAGGCCGACAGCATGAATATAGTGTCCCATACCACCATAATCGGCTCACGAGTTTAGTTGCTCATTGGTCACTACGGGGAGGCTCGTCACCCCAGCGTAAGCCGACAGCTCGACCACGGTGTCCCATACCACCATGTCCGGCTCATAAGTCTTAGCGGATCAAGTACCATAGTTAATAGGATTTCACTGGTAAGTTCGGTACCCTAGATTCAAGCAGTAGCGTCCATACATGGTAAACATACATCGGACAATCGGGTTACTTGACGAACTCGACTAGCACGAGCGCACGTTGAATCGAGCGACATAGAGTGCGCAAACACTCCGCGTGGCCAAACCACTACCGACAACTCTAATACGACTCGGGTTCGTCTAATACGTCCTACGTGGTGAAAGCAATCTCAACCATGAATATAGGGTCAATTACCGATTTCCTGAACTAAGGCATAGTCCCAAACACCTTACACTACTACCAATAATCATATGGAATGTAAAACAGTAATGGAACAACAACTCAAATCATGGTACATACGCATCTGAAGAATATCAACTTAACATAAATGTAAGCATAGGTAATGCTTAAATTTAAATAACTTGGAAAGTAACTGCATAAAGGAAATCATGCGCATCAATAGGAGTATTGAGAATCACTTCTCAACGCCCACAATTAGTGTAATAAGTTACACTTAGATCATTCATGCATTTCTACAAACACTTAGCATACATGGAACAACATACATGACGTATGTTGAAATACATGCACTTAGACAATCCCTTTTTCCAAGGAGTTGTCATACATGCATCTAGCATACATACATGACAAATAATCATGGCAAACATAAGTGCATATTTTATACGTATACGGTACTTTATAAATACACATAGAATACACAGATCTCAATATAGAACATGCATATCAGGAAAGCAATGTAAACACAACATTTGGCATGTGAAATCTCATCCATGACAAGAATAAATCACTAACTGGCGTTGAAAGCCTTGAAAACCATAACCTATACACTTAAAGTCTGCACCTTAAGCGAAGAAAGAACCACCGAACTGATTTAGACGAGTTGTCTTCGTCAACGGCGCTAGAATACCCTAAAATAAGGATAGAAATGAGATACAACAACACCAAGACTAATCTAAGCTCTAACACATGTTAGGGTTAGGTTAACTTACCCCAAAAGGAACTCAGAATCGTCAGAAGAACGATTCAAAGTGAAGGTTCAAAGATGAAGAAGAACAAGGAAGAATCCAAGATGATTCACCAACTTATCTCTCTCACTTTCTCTCTCTTTTCCACTCTCTTTCCAAGTTAGGGTTAGAGAAAATTCGTATGGAAAAGAGGGCTAGGGTTTAAGGACTATAAATAGGCCTATTCTTTATGAAAATAACCCTTGGACAAGGTATACTTAGGTTATAACCAAAGCATGCCTTTCTCGATCCAACGAAGCACTTCGGTGGGCCTATAACCACGAAAGGTCGGACTTAAGCTCCTTGACCATGGATCTAGGTCAAGCTGAGTTTTCGAACCGACCATCATCCGTGACGGACCACACTCAATTCAACGGTCACGAAACTCGATCAAGTCCATAAGCACTAAGATATGCCCGGGCCAACTATCCTGATTCGAGGGTGAAATTGGGTCGAAATCCAACGGTGAGATAGCTTAAAATCGTCGCAAAAGGACACGACTCATTTCATAAAAAGCTTAATAAATTCCAACCGTTCTCACACTCTTCACTCCGAGTTCAAGCAAATCGACCCAGAACATCAAATGGACTTGATTTTCGAGGTGATGGTCAAGTCCAACTCGGTGACCGCAACAGCCTAAGATCATCGCCATCGGACTTTCGACGCGCGGTCCAGGTCCGATCCAGATCTTTCAAAAATTTCCCAGAACAACTGGATTTAGCGATGGATCCCAGGTTTCAGAGTAACGTAGCGCTCACTAATCTACACGTTTAGAGCCATGCAGATACAATTTAAAGTGATTGATGCGGATTTCACAAACAATCGAGTAAAGCGCTAATTACCCCAAAACAACTACTTGAGGAAAGATTAGCACAGAAAATTCCAAGGTCGTTACAATCTACCCCCTTAAAGAAAATTTCGCCCTCGAAATTCATACCTTCATATAAGCCTCAAGGATCAGAGGGTAGGTCTTCCTGACCTCAGCTTCAGATTCCCAAGTAGCCTCTTCCACACCATGATGCATCCATAGCACCTTCACAAGAGGGATAACCTTGCTACGCAATACCTGCTCCTTCCTGTCGAGAATACGCGTTGGTCGCAGTACATAAGTGGCATCCTCACTCAACTGGACTTGCTCCCAACTAATAATATGCGAAGGATTAGGAACGTACATCTTCAGCATATATACATGAAATACGTTATACACGCCCGCAAGAGGTGTGGGCAAAGCAAGGCGGTATGCTACCGCTCCTACTCGATCCAGAACTTGAAATGGACCAATAAATCTCGGCGTCAGCTTCCCCTTCTTACCGAACCGCAGAACTCCCTTCATAGGAGAGACCTTCAGAAATACATGGTCTCCAACCTCAAACTCAAGCGGTCGATGCCTCGTATCAGCATAACTCTTCTGCCTACTCTGGGCTGTCAGAAGTCGACGTCGAATGATGTCAACCTTCTCTGAAGTCACCTGCACCAACTCCGGGCCAAGCAAACTACGCTCACCAATTTCTGCCCAACAATGTGGTGCTCTGCACGGGCGACCATACAACGCCTCATAGGGAGCCATGCCGATACTCGCCTGGAAACTATTATTATACGCGAACTCTGCATACTGAAGACAATCATCCCAACTGTCTTTGAAATCCAAAACACAAGCTCGCAACATATCTTCCAGGACTTGATTCACGCGCTCCGTCTACCCATCTGTTTACGGATGAAATGCAGTGCTGAACTTCAGTTTCACACCCATTGCTTCCTGGATACGAGTCCAGAAGATAGATGTAAAACGCGTGTCTCTATCAGACACAATCTCTAGGGGAACTCCATGCAGACGCACTATCTCCTTGATATACAACCTAGCCAACTCGTCTGCAGAGTAAGTGACTCTGATCGGTAAGAAATGCGCCGACTTCATTAATCGATCGACGATCACCCAAATAGAGTCAAATCCCTTCCTCGTTCTCGGCAACCCAGAAATAAAATCCATAGAGATGAAATCCCACTTCCATTCGCTATGGGCATGGGCAACAACCCAGGAGGTCGGCGATGCTCTGCCTTGACCTGCTGGCACGTGAGACAACGAGAAACAAATTCAGCAATCTGGACCTTCATATTGTCCCACCAATAAGACCTCTTCATATCCTGATACATCTTCGTGCTACCTGGATGCATCGCAAGCTTAGAACTATGGGCTAAATCAAGAACCTCACGTCTCAAGTCAGGGATGTCAGGAACACATAACCGCCACGAAAACGTAGGCCCCCATCGAACTAACACTCCGGTCGGAGTTCTCATCCTGTACCAACCCGCCGCCTCATCTTCACCAAAAGCTCATCATCTCCCCCTGAGCTACAACGATCCTCTCGTCGATAGCGGGTATACGAATGTATGCGATAACCTCATACGGCTCAACCACCGTAAGCTTCGCTCAAAATCACGCACGAACTCCAACATATCCACTCTGCTATATCAGCGAGCCGCAAACTCAATAGCCTTCTTGCGACTCAACGCATCGCCACAAGGTTCGCCTTACCAGGATGGTAAGAAACATCGAACTTGAAGTCCTTAATGTTTCCATCCATCTGCTGCCTCATATTCAAATCACGCTGCGTGAAAATATACTTAAGGCTCTTGTGGTTGCAAAAGAGCTCGAACTCCTCACCATAGAGGTAATGTCTCCAAAGCTTTAATGCGAATATGGCAGCTGCCTCCAAGTCGTGCGTAGGGTAATTCTCTTCGTGTTTTCTCAACTGACCCGAAGCATAAGCAATCACCCCGTCCTTCCGCATAAGGACACAACCCAGCCCTAACGCGAGAGGCGTTAGTATATATAATATACTTAACCCCTTGCTCGGCAATCTATCACAAGGGAGGACGTCAACTTGTCCTTCAGCTCTGAAAAGCTAACTCCGCCTGCTCACTCCAAACAAACTTCAAATCCTTCCGTGTCACCGCGACAACGGTCGGCAATCTTCGAGAAGTCCTGAATAAAGCGTCGATAATAGCCTGCAAGACCAGAAAACTCCTCACCTCAGAAACTGAACCAGGCTTCCTGCACTGCACCTACCTTGGCAAGGTCGACGGCTATTCCTTCCTTGGACACCACATGTCCCAGAACTTGACTTCCTCTTTCCGTAAATCACACTTCTTGAACTGCACAAGAGCCGATGCTTCCTAAGAGTATCCAAAACCGCTCTTAAGTGCTCCTCGTGCTCGTCCGGCTCACCGAATAAATCAAAATGTCATCAATGAAGACAATGATGAATCGAAACAGATATGGCAAACACCCTGTTCATCGATCCATGAACACGGCCGATGCGTTCGTCGGACCGAACGACATCACAAGGAACTCATAATGGACCGAAGCCGGTCCTAAAAGTGGTCTTCGACGCCCCATCCTTGACGCGAACGATGATACCCCGATCGCAGATCAACCTTCGAAAAGTACCGTGCCCCCTTCAACCGATCAAACAGATCATCAATCCCGGGAAAGGGTACTTATTCTTCACAGCTACAAATTCAACCTGCGATAATCAATACACAATCGCAAGGAACCATCCTTCTTCTTCACAAACAAAACAGTTGTCCCCAAGGAGACACACTAGGCCGAATAAAACCCAATTTCAACAAACCATCTATCTGCTTCCTCAACTCCTCCATTTCACTGAGGCATACGATAGGTGGGTAAAGAAATGGGCGCCGCACTGCATAAGATCGATAGCAAAATTAATCTCACCTGAGGAGGTAATCCAGAATCGACTCAAACACATCTTCAAACTCCCGACTATCCGGCGTACTAACCAACGCCGATTCGGCCGAACTCTCCAACAAAGAAGAATAAAAATCAATACGAAGAGGGTAACTGACCTGAACTGGGAAAGTAACAATCTCGCCCTCAGGTCCATGGATCGTCACTGATCTTGCTTCACAATCAATCTCAGCTCGCATCCTCGTGAGCCAATCCATACCCATAATAACATCATAGTGATAAAGCGGTGCGACTAGCAAATCAACACGGATCGATCCACTCCCCAGATCGACCAAATAATCCATACAACGCTTGCCCAAAGCAGAGGACATCACCGTAGCGGTAGTAAGTGTCACTCCTTGCATAGGAACAGATCTCAAACCCAAACGCCTAACTGCCGCATAAGAAATAAGAGAAGTAGTGGACCCTGTATCCACTAACATAGAAACGGGAATACCTTCAATATGCGCTGTCACCTCAAGGGACCTCGACACTAAGTCAGACATAAGCGCTTCAGCTGAAGGCACATGAACACGAGCCTACTACTGACGATTCAGCGGAGGAACCATGGGCCGCTGAGGTGGCCTGAAACCAGGAACTGCAGGTCTTGGATGAGCGGCGCCGATCGAAGAGGAGGAGGAGAAATAACCGAGGCATCGGATGGCTAACCCTCTCGGTGGAGTAAAACCACCGCTCGCATACGGAGAAGAAAACGGTCCCAAGTGCCCCACCTTCCCACAATAGGAACATCGAAGATCAGCTCTCATCTGCTGAGCGGCGCTGAACGCCTCAGAGGAGAATCAACTCGCGGCCTCTTGCCGAGGAAAGGTGCACTGAAAGTCCGGCCGCGGCCTAGAGTCATCGGTGCTCGCATGCGGGACGCCCTATCCCCGTTCTGCTCTGCTCGCAAGGACATGCTCACTAGTCGCATACGAAGAAATGCTAGCAAAGAAATCTTCGATCGGATCTCAGTCCTCAACCCTCCGAGAAACGCCGCATCCTCATCGGCGATCACCTAGGATCAAAGGAACATACCGCCCCAACTCAATAAACCGGTTCTCATACTCGAACCGATTTTCATACTCGGAGGCGAAGGAACTCACTCTCCTTCTCATGTCGGTACGTAATCAGGAAATACTTCTCGTAGAAGCGTGCCTCAAACGCCTGCCATGACCACTCAAAACCTTTCTCGACAGTGCGAAGAAACTGTCCCACCACACTAGCCTCCTTCTCAAACATGAAGGGCAAGCTCACCGCTCGACCTCGAGCAATGCGGCGTCTCAAGATCTTAGAGATGTGGTTTATCCAATACTCGGCCTCCTCGCCCATGAGAACCCGCAAAAGTAGGAGGTCGCAAGCGCTGGAATCACTCAAAGTGGCACCGGCACTCCCAGATGGAGGCAAGATGAAACAGTGGAGTCGCCCACCGACGAGCAAAGATGCCCCATGGAAGAGAGGAACTCCCGCTGCTGCTACTGCGTTGTTGCTGGATCAACAACATCATCTGCTCAAACCTATCAGTAGGCGAAGCAGACGAAGGTGTACGGCTCGGCTCAGGAACTGAGGGTGTGACCGGAGGAGCCATCGGTATCGACCCAACACCGGCACGAGATGGACCCGCCTGCGGATTCGACTGGCTATCGCTCAAGGGAGGAACCCCAGCAAGAGACTCAATCAGAGAGAGACGAGCCGAAGTCTTCGAACCCTTAAGAGGCATCCCTACATTCAATCAGAGGATGCAACCTGTCAGATTCTAAGTCACATAATCCATCCACACAACAACACAGCACAACTCCAAAGGCAAACAACATGCATTCCATTAATCAAAATCGTCGCAATACAAGTAGTGCAGCAATACATGAATCACGACTAGGAAAGCATGTAAACAACAACATCTACAACTTCAAACAACCACAGCAACTACCACAACTACAACACTACAACACTCCAACTACAAGCCAACAATGGCTACACACAGAAAGAAAAACACAAACAAAGCAAAAGACGGCCACGACGACAGCTACTCGTCGGAATCAGGAGATGGAGGCGGAGCACCCTTATCCTGCAAGCAGCACAGGATAGACTTCAGAGTTCGAGACACCTTCTTAAACTTATGTTTAACAAGGGCTCGAAGATCAACCATATCCTGGCGTAAAACAACCTGCCCTTCTTCAAGCCGTGAAAGACGGGCATCTCTGCACGCTCTGCGCCTGCTCGCACCACGGGAGAGGCTATCACTCGAATCCTCGTGCCTCATCTCCTTCCTCGTCTTGCTCTGCTTCTTCCTCAAGACTCCGCACCACCTTCAGATAACTCTCTTCATCACCGCTCTCGGACTCGGCCTCACCCTCGAGGCAAGCCGACGAACCAACCTCCATCGCGCTTAAGAGTCCTCATTGATATAACGACAGAACCGGCTTCTCGGCTCCAAGCCTATAGCCAAACTTCATGTGCAATCTTGCAAATAAGGCGGCCAAAGGGAAGTGACTCGGTCCTTCTCCTTGAACGCGCGATGAGAATAATCTGGCGCACGTCGGCACACACAACTTCGCTTCCTACCCTACCTGTATAGAAAATCCACCATCAGGCGTACACTCCGCGATTGCTCCACCTTGGATATACATTGAACGTAAAGATGTGGTGAAGCAAACGGAAGTCGTCCGTCATGAAGGAAGCCAGAAGACTCCTATTCGGCTGCCATTCGACCAGACGACCACACAAGGATCGGGTGCGACGATCCCTCTCGCGCACACTGTCCACATTCTTCTCGCTGGCATGCACTTCACCAAGTGGCACTCTCAGGAGGCGGGATATCAAAGCAACATCGACGATACCCACACGACCACTACCACAAGGAATCTTGAACTGCAGAGGCTCCAGCGAAGGCTCCAGAATGTTGGCATAAAAGGCCCGAACAGTGCTAGCATTCGCGCGATACTCGCCTTCGAACAAGGGACCCCAACCAGCCCCTTCTAGGCGCTCCAACAAGAAAAACTCACCAAAGAGCCGCGGATCAACATGAGCCTCAAAAAGGACTCTACGGCCTTCATAGACTCCATGCGACAATTCCGCCAACAAAGTCCTACTAACGGGAGCTCGAGGATCGAGGTCTCGCTTCGTCTGGAATTCACGCGTGGCGGACGTGCTAGCGGCGGCACCTCTCGGCCTCCGTGCACGGGTTGGGCGGCTCGGCCCGGCTTCATCCACGGGCGCTCTCTTCTTCCCCATCAAGGAAAGAAGGGAAGAAATGGAAAAGATGGCCGTCACAATCTCAAAGAGGGCCATGAGAAATGAGAGAAAGAGAGAAATAGGAAGATGGTGAAGCTTCCACACAACTATTAGCCCAATAGGGAAAGCAAGGGCTCAAATGAGAAGGAAAGAAGGAGAAATCAGCAATGGAAAGGAAGATTTGAAGATGGGGTGATGGGTTTGCATGAAAAATGGAGGAAGATGAAGATTTGGGAGAGATTTGAGAGGGTTTGGAGAGGTTTTTGAAGAAAGGGAGAGCTTGGGAGTGGGTTTTGTGAAGGAAGTAGGTAAAAGAAAGATAAAAAGGGAAAACCGTGGAGAGGTGGGCCACATTAGGCCTAGGAACGATCGGCCTGCTGCGGCCCGGCCCGCTGACCGACGATCCCTCGCCGAACCGGCGATGGCATCGCCGGTCTCTGGACATATCGGCGATGCCTCACCGTTTTGGCGAGGCCCTCCTGGTCCCCCATGGTCCAAAACACGTGGTTCCCCCCTGGGTCCCACAGAAAATGCCCCGATTGGCCCCTTGCGTAGTTTGACGCCTATCGGGTCATTCTGATAGAAATCTGATTCAAATAGCGATTTCTTGAAGGTTTAAAGGTGAAAAAGGGAAGATAGACCGTCTAAACTCCTTAATAGAGGGTCTAGGAAAGGTTTCGGGTCGCTGTGTGTGATCAGGTAGGAGTACAGACTCGATCTCGGTGAAGGTTTTCAAGAAACTTTCGCCGATAGAAACTACGGAGCACAAACAGAAAATTGATGATAGACTCGCACCCAAATACACTAAAGTGGCAACAACGTGTGGTGTGTGACCATAACCCAGGTCCGGTTTAATCCAGATCATGCTTTGATACCAACTTGTAACGCCCTGAAATTCGGGGGTCGAGCATAACTCAGCTCCCGAGTTCCAAAACATCACTTATGCAACATATTTAATGAAGGATGTATGTTGACTGTATTAGTGCATAAAACATGGAATAGATTAAGCCAAAACACAGATATGATTCAGGGATAAGTGAATAAAGCAAGCGGAAGACTTATAGAAAATTATGTGTACAAGTGTAAATCCACGAAGTACATATACAAGCCAAGTCGAATAAAAGTGTTATTTAACAAAATTATAAGTATCAAATTACATCATTTGAGTTCCCAAAAATAATCCCAAAGATCCCGCGCATCAGCACGAGGCTCGCTAGAACCCGTCTAAAACTGCATATATAGGAGAAGGCACCTCGTCGTCATCCAGCTCTCTGCCTCGGACGTCGCATCCACATCTGCAACATTAGGGCCTAAGGCAGAGTCGGTGGGTGTTTAACACTACCCGAAATGTGGGAGTGAGTGATCAACTCGGTGGAACAATAAGGCACTAGGTTAACATGTTATCAGTTCAATCAAACAGTAATGATAAAGCAACACAATTAAATAAATCCTAAGTACTCTTGTTAATGCAAGGATGTATGCAATATGATGCGTGCCCTCACGCGTACACCCTCAGCGTCTTCATCTTACGTTACGCATGACATCGCCTCAAAGTGCGCCACATCTACAAAGCACATGCAAATGCGGTGCATGGATATGATTACCAAGTTGTTATTAGTCCATTTCACACAGCAGGATTGGGAAGCTAAGATACCTTCCTCATATCACCATCCAAACAGTGATCCATGCTAGGGTCGTCAATCCTAGGCATCTCATACGATCATATGTTTGAGGTCGTAGCAAAGGGCTCGTCACCAATCAATGCATGCCTTTCATGCCCTTACTACCACAGTTCGGCTCGTCACCTCCTTGCGGTATCCAGGTATGCTCGAGGTCACTACAAAGGGCTCGTCACCAATCAATGTAGGCCGACAGCACGAATATAGTGTCCCATACCACCATAATCGGCTCACGAGTTTAGTTGCTCATTGGTCACTACGGGGAGGCTCGTCACCCCAGCGTAGGCCGACAGCTCGACCACGGTGTCCCATACCACCATGTCCGGCTCATGAGTCTTAGCGGATCAAGTACCATAGTTAATAGGATTTCACTGGTAAGTTCGGTACCCTAGATTCAAGCAGTAGCGTCCATACATGGTAAACATACATCGGACAATCGGGTTACTTGACGAACTCGACTAGCACGAGCGCACGTTGAATTGAACGACATAGAGTGCGCAAACACTCCGCGTGGCCAAACCACTGCCGACAACTCTAATACGACTCGGGTTCGTCTAATACGTCCTACGTGGCGAAAGCAATCTCAACCACGAATATAGGGTCAATTACCGATTTCCTGGACTAAGGCATAGTCCCAAACACCTTACACTACTACAGATAATCATATGGAATGTAAAACAGTAATGGAACAACAACTCAAATCATGGTACATACGCATCTGAAGAATATCAACTTAACATAAATGTAAGCATAGGTAATGCTTGAATTTAAATAACTTGGAATGTAACTGCATAAAGGAAATCATGCGCATCAATAGGAGTATTGAGAATCACTTCTCAACGCCCACAATTAGTGTAATAAGTTACACTTTAGATCATTCATGCATTTCTACAAACACTTAGCATACATGGAACAACATACATGACGTATGTTGGAACACATGCACTTAGACAATTCCTTTTACCAAGGAGTCGTCATACATGCATCTAGCACACATGCATGACAAATAATCATGGCAAACACAAGTGCATATTTTATACATATACGGTACTTTATAAATACACATATAATACACAAATCTCAATATAGCACATGCATATCAGGAAAGCAATATAAACACAACATTTGGCATGTGAAATCTCATCCATAATAAGAATAAATCACTAACTGGCGTTGAAAGCCTTAAAAACCATAACCTATACACTTAAAGTCCGCACCTTAAGCAAAGAAAGAACCACCGAACTGATTTAGACGAGTTGTCTTCGTCAACAGCGCTATAATACCCTAGAACAAGGATAGAAATGAGATACAACAACACCAAAACTAATCTAAGCTCTAACACTGGTTAGGGTTAGGTTAACTTACCCCAAAAGAAACTCAGAATCGTCAGAAGAACGATTCAAAGTGAAGGTTCAAAGATGAAGAAGAACAAGGAAGAAACCAAGATGATTCACCAACTTATCTCTCTCACTTTCTCTCTCTTTTCCACTCTCTTTCCAAGCTAGGGTTAGAGAAAATAGTATGGAAAAGAGAGCTAGGGTTTAAGGACTATAAATAGGTCTATTCTTGATGAAAATAACCCCAGGGTCAAGGTATACTTAGGTTATAACCAAAGTAAGCCTTTCTCGATCCAACGAAGCACTTCTAGTGGGCCTATAACCACGAAAGGTCGGACTTAAGCTCCTTGACCATGGATCTAGGTCAAGCTGAGTTTTCGTACCGACCGGCTCTTCAGATCAGCCGTGGCGGACCACACTCAATTCAACGGTCACGGAAACTCGATCAGGTCCACAAGCACTAGGATATGCCTGGACCAACTATCCTGATCAGAGGGTGAAATTGGGTCAGAATCCAATGGTCAGATAGCTTAAAATCGTCGCGCAAGCGACACGACTCAGATTTCATAAAAAACTTAATAAATTCCAACCGTTCTCACACTCTTCACTCCGAGCTCAAGCAAATCGATCCAGAACATCAGATGGACTCAATTTTTGAGGTGAAGTCAAGCCCAACTCGGTGACCGCAACAGCCTAAGATCATCGCCATCGGACTTTCGACGCACGGTCCAGGTCCGATCCAGATCTTCCAAAAATTCCCCAGAACAACTGGATTTAGCGATGGATCCCAGATTTCAGAGTAACGTAGCACTCACTAATCTACACGTTTAGAGCCATGCAGATACAATTTAAAGTGATTGATGCGAATTTCACAAGCAATCGAGTAAAGCGCTAATTACCCCAAAAACAACTACTTAAGGAAAGATTAGCACAAAAATCGAGTGCACCATTCCTGGTCCACACAACCCTTGTGTGGGGTCCGCAGTGATGTTTAATGAAATCTGATCCACCCATTCGTCTTGAATACCGATGTTGGGCCATCCCACCAAAGATGAGGCGGATCTGACGTTCAGGTGGGTCATAATGTTTGATCATGGCCTTTTAATTATGGATTTTGTCGATCTAACGACCAGATTGCCTTTGATCTAAATCTTCAATGGTCATAAGGGTTAGTAGTCCTATTTAGTAACTCGGTTGAATGAATGATCACGAGTTTAAACGGTTAAATTGTTCAAATCCGATCATGACGGTATAAGAGTCTTTAAAGCATATAAATGAATCTAATAATTGGTTTTGATGGTCAGATCCTTTATCATTTGATGTGAGGTCTAATCTAATGATCGATATCTATCAAATAATCTATTTCCAATCTCAATGGTCAGATCATGAGGTTCAACACATAAAATGTTCAAAATCATTTTACACTAGTCCCAGGAGTCCTAAAAATTTTCTAACTGGAAATCTAAATATTGATTTTATAACTAGACAGTAATTTAGTTCAATTCATGGATAAAAATTACTCCCAATGATTAGAGTGTAAGTGAATGACTCAAAAAGCTAAGTATTTATGATAACACCTGACTACTGAAAGTATGGGGTGTTACAATCTACCCTCCTTAAAGAGAATTTCATCCTCAAAATTCAGTGCTTCTATTATGATTAGGGACGATGATAATATAATTTGTGATGATTTTAGGCATTCATTATTTTCCTATATGTACAAACGTATACCACTAGCTACCTAAAACTGGGGTCGTTACACAATGAGCTCAGCTTCCCAGGGGTCTCCACTCTTAGTCATCACCTCGGTCACTACTTCAGGAATTTTGTTGCGCTTCTTTTCCTCTAATTCGTGGCGTATGTCAAATGCAACCAACGCAGAGGAGCCCAAGATGTGAGAAGGCGGTGGCTTTGAGGTTCTAATTTGCCTACTTCTTTGAGAACCAACAAGCGCTTCGAACGAGTCGAGTACTTTTGTAGTCACTCGTCTTAAAGCTTGTGCAATCCTTTACATGGGGTGAGGTTGCAATTATTCCAATAACTGCTTCATTGAGTTTAATTTTTTATTCAGAATCTCAACTTGATGTTCGAGGGAGGTAAGCCAACCTCCCCAGTTCCTAGTCCGCTGCATTGGTCCTGCGGGCACAGAGTCAGCTTGAAGCTAGGAAGAGGAGTCCTGATGGCTAGCGAACTGCTCTGATGGCATGAGATTAGGGGCAGCAGCGAAGGGGGTCGTCTTCTTCTTCCCTTTTATCGTCATTGAGTCTGGAGAGACAAGAATGGCTTTCAATGTCGTTACCACAAACGGCGCCAAACTGTTGATGTAGAAATTTGGTTAGCCCTTCCTAGACCGGTGAACCTGCACATAGAATAGGCAAGGAAGACCCTGACTCACATAAGGGACCCTCCGATGCCTAACTTAGACAGGGAATATGGGTCTTAGTCGAAAGGAGAACTTTGAGTTGGAGATTATGTGTACCTTTCACCATCGGCGATACTCTCCCTGGATGAAATATAGTAGGATTCAGACCCTTTACTTGGTGGGAGGATCTCTCTAAATACTCGGCTAGAATCCTAGGTAGATCCGTACTAGGGTTGGTTTCTTGGATCTTCAGCCGAGATTGTGGACAAATTGGATCCTGTGGAGGGCGGGTCTTGCTGACTTGAGGTGATCCAACCTGGTTCATGCGATTGAGGTCCGATCGTATCCGTCAGAGGACGGGTCCCACCGACCTGGTTCATGCAATTGAGGTCAAGTGAGTAGCTCGTTTCTTTTATATCATGGTTGGTCAACGTTTATCCCGACCTTATGCCGAGAGATCAAGTTCGGCCCTTATCTACACTTGGTCGAGGAGATGAGAGTCAGATCATTGGGTCGCACCTGCTGTTGTTTGAAATGTTGACTTGACCTGCAGATAGTTCGTAGGTCCATTTTTCTTATAACAAGTGTTATGTGGGCCCCACCATGATGTATGTGTTTCATCCGTGCCGTCCATCCATTTTTCATATTATTTTATGTTGTAATATTAAAAATGAGGTAGATTCAAATCTTAAGTGTACCACATAACAGGAAACGGTGTTGAGTGAACACCCACTATTAAAAACTTCTTGTGGCGAGAAAAGTTTTGGATCTAGCTAATATTTGTTTTTTTCCCTTCATCCATCTTTGTATGACCTAATCAACATGTTAGATGTCAAATAAACATTCCAGTGGACCTTAAGAGGTTTTTAGTGGTGAACATTCAATCACTGCTATTTTCCCATGGTGTGGTCGACCTAAGATTTAGATCTATTTAATATTTGGGATCAAGCCCTTAAATGGACTTGGAAAATGGATGGATGACGTGGATGAAACACACACATCATTGTGGGTCCCACATAGCACTAACCACCCGGCTCATGGCAGCGTCATTGGACAAATCGCATCCAATCACTACCGATTTTGACTTCCCAGTAGCTAATTAGGTGTAGCCCTAACCTAACTGAAGATGGTGCAGCACTTACCGTGGGGCCCACCTTAATGAAAGTAATGTTTATCTATGTCGTTCATCTCTTTTTCTATATTATTTTATAGCACGAGCTAAGAAAAATAAATATATCCAAGTTTTAGATAGACCATATGGTAGGAAACAATGGTGAATAATCATTAAAAATGTCTTGTGGGCTACAAAATTTTTGAATTAATATATATATATATATCCCCTTCATCCACATTTATGTGACCTTATCAACAAGTTAGATGACAAATAAACATCATGGAAACATTATGATGGGGCCTAGGAATTTTTTAATGGTAAAGCATTCAATTACCACAGTTTCTTCTAATATGGTCACCCGAGATTTCTATCTACTTCATTTTTAGCCTCTAAAACTAAAATGATATGGAAAAATTGATAAACGGTATGAATATAAAATACGCACGTCAAAGTGGGTCCACAGTAAGGGTCACACCTAATCCACTCCCGATGCCCTCGCTAGAGCTGGCATCAAGTCGAGTCGGACCGAGTTAGGGCTGTCCCAACTCGATCCGGTTTTGAAAAAGGCCTGATCGAAACTTGATCTGACTCAGTACCAAGTCCAGCATGCCTGACTTGATCTAAGTCTGACTCTGGGCTAGACTGATCCAAACCAAGTCCGACTTGGTTAGAAATACTGATTCGGATTAAGTTAGCACTAAGTCGGATCGGGTCACCGGGCTGGGTTACTATCGCAAGGGCGTAATGGGGTCTTCTTTGCTTTGTAAGTTGTAACATGCAGAAAATGAGACTATGCTTATTTTAAATTTTGCATGACTTATCTCTTAACACTAGATGGGAGAGGAAAGACGAAGTGGTCGGAAAATGTAGGTTTGTTTCATACACATGATTTTGAATATTTGATCATTGAAACATGGCTAATCCATTATAGATGGGTATTGAGTTGAGTTGGACCGAGTTAAGGCTGACCTTACCCGATCTTATTTTGAAAACAAAAGTAAATAAACCATGTCCATAAAACAAACAATGTAAATAAATATTGTCAAAAATCAAAAGTAAATAAACCACGTTCACATACAAACCAATAAACCTTTTATTCATTCAATATTCTCTGTATAATGAATGCATTTGTGGCATGTAACTTGAATAACCTTGTTCATAATAGTAACCCCTTCCTCCACCTTCATCGCTAAAATCATCATTTGGTTCTCTTTTTACGACTTCAACTACAAGAGAACTTCGGGCACTTTTAAGAAACTTTATATGATAGTACTTGTCTCACTGATGATAGGAAATTCGAGTGTGCCGTCAGGTGTTTTTGGTCCATGCCATTTTGAATGATTCTCATCCACATTCTTTTAAATTGTTTTTTTTTCCTTTAATTTCTTTTATTTTCTTTAATATGGGTTCTTCTTTTTTTTAATTAATTTTCCTGTCGAATTCCGACGACCCACGATCTGTTATTAGCGTTTGTACGCGATCTTGAGTCATATCCCGTATCTTAAAGTCGGCTCGACTCGAAACTTGTACCCTTGAGACAACACCGTCGCCGCTGTTCTGATGCCTCGTATGACGTGCCGAGGCAAACCCGGGCTAGGAGATGTGGGCCTACATTTAGTTCGAGGAAAATGTCATGCGTTGCAAATACCGAGAGAATCTCTACGACACATCACATCAATCCATCAATCAATCAAGTCAAGTACAACCCATACCCTACCCATCCTTCTCTCACCCAAAGTCAATAACACCGTTACTCATCCCATTCCTTTCTTACCAACAAGTTAACAAGCACCTTACCCTCCATTTACTATATCACTCCTCTCTCTCTCTTATTTCTCATTTCCTCCCAAGAGCAACCTAAGCACCTAACGTCCATGGCCTCCATGAGAGAAGCTTTGTGTGACCTTTAAAGCCAATCTCAACCGTTAAAATCCACCCCACAGTTAAAATCCACCCCTTGGAGCTCTAGATCGCATCGGTGGAGGGAGGAGTCCAAGAAGATTAAAGGTGGGTGATCTTGTATTTATCTTTTGTGATTTAAGGGCCCGCATTGGTGGGACCCATCTTGATGTATGCATTATATAGGGAGGGCCCATAGTGGCGGGGTCCCTCCCTCTATCTCACTGATCTCTCTCTATCTCCCTCTATCTCTCTCTCTTACTTTGATGTGTGGGCCACCAATGATGCATGCGTTTCATCCATGCTGTGGGGCCAGCCATGATGGATGGGCCTATCCGCACCGTCTAGAAACTGGACGTGTGGGAGCCACCCTGATGCATGTGTTTTGCCCTAGTCGTCCATCTGTGTGGACCCACTCTAATGGCACGTGGACCCCAAAGCACAGACCCCACCTTGATTGTTTACCCAGGCCATCCGTCCAGATAGGGAGGTGGGCCACCTAGACAATGCACCTATCTAGACCGTCCATCAATGGACGTCCAACCTCCTGGACGCTGGTTGTCTTTATATATATTATATAAATATATAATATAATGTAATATATATATATATATATATGTATATATATATATTATATCTCTGGTGGGCCACACATGTGGACCCACTTGACATGTCTTTCATCCAAGCCATCCACCGTTCGTGCATGGTGGAGTCCATCTGCATGTGAAATTCACACCATCGAGTGGATTGGCTGGAGTACCTCTTACCAGCTTGTAGTCGCTAGAGGGACGTCAGCAGCTGTGGGTCCCACATGAAGTATGTGGGGTACATCCACACCGTCCAGCTCTTTTGACGGTGGGACCTACTGTGATGTAGGTGTTTATTCCCAGTCGTCCATCATTAGGACGCTGATGTGAACCCCATTTGTATGTGTGTTTCATCCACCGTCTAAAATATTCTGGACAGTGGGAATTGACCTTAGATATATGTGCATGATGTCCATCATGTGGAGCCCAATGTGATGTATGTATTTTTTTCCCTATCGTCCAACTGATAGACATGGGACCCACCAGATGTACAACTAATGTACTGTCATTAGCAAGCTCTGTGGGTCCCACCAGATGTATAGCTGCTGTATGACATTAGTAAGTTCTGTGGGGCCCCTGATGTATTTATTGTATCCACATCGTCCATCCTTGGACGTGGTCGTGGACCCCACCTTTGATGTGCATGTTTCATCCGTCCATCCATCTGACGGTGGGATACCACCTTAATGTATATGTTACAACCACATCGTCCATCTGTTTCTGGATGGGTGGGGCCCACCTTGATAATGAGTAGTACTCATACCATCCACATGGGATGTGGGCCCCATGTAATGTACGTGTTGTATTTACTCCATCCATCTATGCTAGGCAGTTTGGACGGTGCTATGCTGTCCCACCGCGATGTATTTGTTCATCCACACCGTCCAGGAAGTGTTTGGACGGTGATGAGGACTCCACCATGATATATGTATTTTTTGTCCACGCCATCCTTCCACCGATCGGCCATGTGATAGGGCCCACCTGTGATATATATTTGAGGCCCACCTGTAATGTATATTCAGGACCCACTTGTTATATATGAAGCCCGTTAGTGCGGCCCATTGATACAGTCCACTTGATGTATATTAACCCATTGGTGCGACCCATTGATGCGGCCCACTTGATGTTATGAGACCCATTGGTGCGGCCCATTGATGTGACCCAACTTGATGTGATGAGGCTCATGTGCAGGGTCCACCTGTTATGTATATTAGGCCCATGTGTAGGGCCCACCTGTTGTGTAATTATGGCCCTTTTTGGCGTGGCCCATTGAGTTGTATTCAAGGCTCATGTGATGGGGCCCATCATGATGTGTATTAAGCCCATGTGTAGGGCCCACATGTTATGTATTTGAGGCCCATGAGCAGGGCCCACCTGTTGTGTATATGAGATCCATGTATTGCAGCCCATTGTAATGTATGTGAGGCTCTTATGACGAGGCCCAATGTGATGTAATCATGGCCCATGTGCCGAGGCCCACTGTGATGAGTATTTGGCCCATGAGTGAGACCCATAGTGATGTGTATTAGGTCCTTGTATGAGGCCATGGGCCTACGAAATGTTTGGCTCTATGTGGGCCACTCCTTGGGAGCAATGATGATTAAATGTCCACATTGATGAGCGATAATGGTTGGATGTCCACATTGTAACCTTCCCTTAGGCTTTGTTAGGCCGATTCTGATTCCGATTCCGATTATCGAGGCCTATTCCGATTATTAAGGCCGATTTCCATTATCAAGGCCGATTCCAATTCCTATTGTTGAGGCCGATTCTGATTGTCAAGGCCAATTATCGATTTTGATTCCGATTATCAAGGCCGATTCTGATTCCGAATGTTGAGGCCGATTCTGATTCTGAATGTTGAAGCCGATTCCGATTCCGATTGTCGAGGCCGATTCCGATTCCGATTCCGATTATTAAGGCCGATTTCGATTATCAAGGCCGATTCCAATTCCTATTGTTAAGGCTGATTCTGATTGTCGAGGCCAATTATCGATTTTGATTCCGATTATCAAGGACGATTCTGATTCCGAATGTTGAGGCTGATTCTAATTCTTATTATCGAGGCCGATTCTGATTGTCGAGGCCGATTCCGATTATCGAGGCCGATTTTGATTCTGATTATCGAGGCCGATTTCGATTTCGATTGTTGAGGTTGATTCCGATTCCGATTGTCGAGGCTGATTATCGAGGCCGATTCCGATTGTAAAGGCCGATTATTGAGGCCGATTCCGATTCCAATTGTCAAGGTCAATTATCGATTTTGATTCTGATTGTCGAGGTCAATTCTGATTCCAAATGTTGAGGCCAATTCCGATTCTGATTTCTCGAGGCTAATTTCGATTCCAATTGTCGAGGCTGATTTCTATTCCGATTATTGAGGCCGATTCCAATTCCGATTATCGAGGCTGATTTCAATTGTCGATTCCAATTCCGATTGTCAAGGCCGATTATCAATGTTGATTCTGATTGTCGAGGTCGATTGTTGAGGCCGATTCTGATTATCGAGTCCAATTATCGATTCTGATTCCGATTGTCGAGGTCGATTCCGATTCCAAATGTTGAGGCCGATTCTGATTATCGAGGTCGATTTCGATTCCAATTGTCAATGCCAATTCTGATTCTGATTGTCGAGACCGATTCTGATTGTTGAGGCCTATTCCGATTCTGATTGTCAAGGCCGATTTCGATTGTCGATTCCGATTTCGATTGTTGAAGCCGATTATCAAGGCCGATTCCGATTGTGATGTGTATTCAGCCCGTGTTTAAGGCCCAATGTGATGTATATGAGGCCTATGTGATGAGGCATATTGTGATGTATTTGAGGGCCAGTCGATGGAGCCCATTGTGATGTATGTTAAACCCATGTGAAAGGCCCATCATGATGTGTCTTAAGGTCTTGAGTGAGGCCCATGGTGTTACATATTTGACCCTTATGTGAGGTCATGAGTCCACTATATGTTAGGCTCTATGTGGGTCATACCTTGGAGGCAATGTTGGTTAAATGTCCATATTGTCGAGGTTGATTGTTGACGCCGGATATTGATACCGATTATGAGTATGTGATAGCATAGCATCGTGATACAAGCCCATGCGCATCATCTGTATGTTTGTTATGAGATGTGGTTGACCATTGCATATGTCATTGGGTAGGTTATTATGAGACTCCCTGATAAGCGGAGATTGTCTCACATGAGAGCACGGTATGCGCAGGATTGATGCATGACTGGATTGTATGACTCATATACCTTGCATTGTGTGTTGTGATTACTATACGCCCTAGCGGCATCAGGGTCGTAGCCTCCATAGGCATATTGCAGATGGCCAAATGGGACACCAAAAATCTGTTATTAGTATCGGGCTACTATAGATGGCCCTGAGTGAAAGTCTCTAAACTCTCTTGGTACCAGAGGACGCCCCAACATCGAGACTAAGTGGATATATATGAGCGCATGAGGGCCGTATACCAGTAGGTCGGGTCTCCCACTATGCCGTGGTCGATTAGGAGGGGGTGTGGCCTTACCCGCCTGAGGGAGTAAGCATAGCTAGGCTGAGTTTGACTAACTCATGAATGGGTCCGCTATTGACGTATCAGGTAGATATTGGCCGACTACTGGCCAGGCTGATTGTGAGATCTCTTCCACTTACCTAGTTGTGTGCTTGATAGGGTGGTAAGCTAGTGTAGAGTGTACTAGACCCCGGTAATGATCCTAGAGATGAACCGTACTGATATGTGAACTTATTGAGTAAGAGTTGCATACTCATTCATTCATTCACTACCCACTCGGGCTAGTGGTGTGCAACCATTTGTTACGTGTACCTTCACAATGGTAAGGATTTTGGTTAGGGCGCGCGACTAACTTGAGATCACGAGTTTACCACATTGAGTCTGACTATCCAAATTAGGTATGGGACTGATTTTGATAGAAGTCCCTTGTGATGGACCCCATAGCCTGTGATACTACGTACAATCATCCCAACTTCACACTCCAGCATAGTTATTCCATTCGCACCGCATATTGCATTACATCCGTGGCATATAACATTTTGGGTCACTGTGTTTTTGCATTTATATGGTCTAAATACGGTTGACGGTATTCGTGAACTCATCAGGAATTATAGATTGTATTGTATTATCGGCATCTGATATTTGGCTCTTTATGACTCCTTATTTGCATAGTTAATCTGTATTGCGTATTTTGATATTGATTGACTCATGGACTTGTCAGCATTTCCACTTACTCTAATATCGTATGATTCAGGATCTTACCAGTATTTCCGATATTGTATGATTATGACATTGTATTGAATACTTGGCACTTACCTTGTGCACACACTTACACCACCCTCTAAGCTTTTTATAAGCTTATGCACGATAGATGTGTGCAGGTGATGTTAGGTTGCAGTAGCGTGGAGCTTGGAGCATGTAGCTAACTTTTGGAGTTTTGATTTTGACTTATGTATTTCCCTTTCAGCATTGTATTCAAATGTTTATATCAGTAGATATGTGACGATGATGTTGCCTTTATGATTTGGGTAAACTTGTGGTTATGCTTATTATGAGTAAATGTACATTGAAAAATCCTCCTTATAGGATCCTAGGATCGGAATCTGGCGTATGGACACTGGGAGCCGAGAATGGGGTATTACAGAGGCTGTCGGCACCGAATTCGGTGATCGGGAATTTTATGAACCCAGTTTCCGAGTTTAGGGCATGACAATGGAGAAAGTCTTTGTATTCAAGTCGAGAATGGTTCAAAATAAATCTCAGACTTCTTGAGGAGCTTTGTTACATGGGGTAATGTCTCCTCCTCAATAAGCCAAATATAATTTTAATCATTATGGTTTGTTTACAAATTATTTTTCACATAACTTACATTACAACTTTATCTTTCGATCTTAGAAGTAGACTTAGGCTTTATAATCCCAAATATTTATCGCTAGATCATCTTTCGATGACATATCTATAAGTGTGTATTTTGAAATAAAGAGAAAAATATCCATCCACGCATCAAATATTACAATTTAAGTCCATAAAAAATAATTATCAAAATCTTGTTGTAAGCAAATGTAAAAGAAATAGAAGGTAGTGTCTTATCATGCTTTATGCAATTGATGCAAGTACTGTCTCATCTTACTTATCACTCTCGTCTTCCTCGAACTCCTCATCAATAGAGTTTTCTTTCACCCAGATTGGATGCAGCCAATCCTGTGTATGAATGAGCACTTCAACTGATTTCGGTGTAAGTGAGTTTCGATACTTGTTCACGACTCTACTCCTCATAGTAAAAGCAGATTCTAACGCCATGGTTGAAATTGGAATTGATAATATGTCTTGTACCATTAATGAGAGCACATGATACTGTGAATCACGAGCTTTCGACTTCCACTAGTCTAAAACATCAAATTCGTGTCCTTTGTACTTTACAAGTGGCTCCTTGAGATAGTGATCAAGTTTTGTTTTGGTTGTCTGCATATGAGTCTTAACCTGTGCCATAAGAGACATGGAATCATTGATATTGTTTCTTTGTTCATCAACGCTAGAACTAGAACCCACTTTAAGAGTCAGACCTGTGGCTACAATATTAATTTTGCGGTGCCCAAAGTTTGTACATATAAATTGCACAAATCATCAACTGCATCACGAATCTTATCGACCTCAGTGACACTCTTCTCACCATACAACCTATTAAAGATGAATATGACCATGGATATCTTGTATCAAGGATAAAAAATGACTACAACAACCATTACTTGACTGCACTCAAACCAATACTTATCAAACTTTAACTACATACCCATAATTATTAATTATAAAAAGTCTGATCTACTACAACTTCTGTACAAAATATCTTTCACTCTTCAAAGTTATAGTAAAAATATATTTGTTGTTGGATACTTTCTTCATAAAAATTTCTTCGTTGTGTCGTAAAAAAGCAAAAGGAACTTGTAAACTGCTTTAACTATTGTCTAATCATCATCACAAGGCAACCGCTAATATGCACTATCACGCTCCATATAGTGAGAGAATGCATGTCTGAAAGCTATCCTTGATCTAATATTTCGTAAGTTAAATTCCAATGTGTCATGACATTTAGCTTCATCGTTATCTGAGATGACAAATTCAACCGTTTCACGATCTCATTCTACGTATTTAATCGTGAAGGTGACCCCCATATGTACTTCACATTCTCTCTTATGTTTTCGATAGTTGGTTCAATTCTTTTAAGCCAATCTTGTACAATCAAGTTTAGGATGTGGGCACAACACATAACATGAAAATATTTTTCACCAAAATACAAGTCACCGATGGCCCTAGACTGGTTTCACAAATTCATTATCACGCTATTGTTTATAGAGGCATTGTCTAAAGTTATTAAGGAGAGTTTATTCCCAATGCCCTACTCCACAAGAGATTTGTAGATGCAGTCTAAAATCATCAATCCAGTGTGAAGAGGCGCAAGATAACGGAGGTTTATAACTCTTTTGCATATCCCCCATTAGGCATCAATGTGGTGGGTAGTTAGTTACATATACCCCTTTCATTGATTGAATGTCGTCCATAAATCTGATGTCAGCCTGATTTGGGAAATAGATTTCAACTGTCCTTTTAACTTGAGCTTCTCCTTACATACATCTTCATGCACACTCTCTTTATTGTTGTATGGGAGACCTTTTCGTATATGGGGATAAGGCCTCTGGCTAATTTGACAAAAGAATGACTCTTTACCATCTGAAATGGTCTTTTATTAACAATAATAAATATGGCCATCAACTCATTCACCTGGTCTCTATTATACTTATAGATGAACAATGTACCTTGCAATGGACCCACTAAAAATTAGATAAATGAAAGTATTTGTTGCCCTGAGGTATAGCTTCTCATTTTTTTATGACACTTCAAAATGTGTCTTTTCAAAGTCGTAGTCGACACATCTACTTGTTTAGCATATCGAGCCTTACGATACTTGCATTGTATCTTCATTGTGCTGTTTTTTAAGGTTACTTCTTTAAAATCTTCCCACACTACCGATCTTTAAAAAAAAAAACTTTTTCTATAATCTGTAACTGTGATGTACTAATATCAATGGGCACCTCTTCGTCTTCTAGACTTAATCCTTCATCATTCAAGATCATCGGCTATGTGACTGACGAACCGTTGGGGGTATTGGAAATTTCTTCACTAGCCATCTACTAATTGAAAGATATTAAATCAAATTTGTATTAACACTCTAATGCCTTAAAGGTTTATACTAAACCCTAAATTAATCACACATCTAAGGTTAGATTGTAATACTTTCATATTTCCATTTAAATGGCCATGCCAAAACTTCGACAGCATCTCCCCATGTCCCTCCAGATAAGTTGATCTTTCATTACATTCCGATGTCAAATATCTAAGTAATGTGAAGATATTTGACATGAAAAATGCAAATGAATAAACATATACAGAGAGAAATGGGGAGATGGAGTACAGATCAGACATGAACATTTAAATAAGTTATATGAAAGCATACTATCTATTTAACCTTAAATTGTACAAAATGGGACAATTTGAAAGATTTCTATGCTACCAAAAACACACTATGTCTATGTTTCCTCAAATGAGTAACTAATTATCTACCTTACAATAATAAGCTAAGCAAAAAGTAATGTAATCTATACATATTAAGCTATCTAATGCACCATAACAAGCTAAGCAAAAAGTAATGTAATCCATGCATATTAAGCTAACTATCTAATGCACCATAATAAGCTAAGAAAAAAGCAATGTAATCCATACATACTAAGCTAACTATTTAATGCACAATAATATGATAGCCAATAAGCAATGTAATTCATATTTCATATTAACAAACCACTAATTGTTTAATTCAAATAAATGAAACATATTAGCAATTTAGGATTTAGGGTTTAGGGATTAGGTTTAGCAGTTTAGGTCTTAGGGTTTAGGATTAGGATTAGGATTTAGGGTTTAGGGTTTAGGGTTTAGGGTTTAGGCCTTTAGGGTTTAGGATTTAATTTTAGGGTTTAGGGTTTAAGGTTAGGGTTAGGGTTAGGTTTTAGGTTTAGGGTTTAGGTTTAGGGATTAGGGTTCAGGGTTAGGGTTTAGATTTTAGGGATTAGGTTTTAGTGTTTAGGGTTTAGGTATAGGGATTATGGATTATGGATCAGGGTTTAGAATTAGGGTTAGGTTTTAGTGTTTAGGGATCAGGGATTAGGGTTAGGTTTTAGCTCGGCTATACTCGAGTCAGCCCAGACACACCACAGCGAGCCCGACTGCACTTGAGCCAACTTAGACGCACCACAATGAGCCCAGGCTGCACTTGATCCCGCACAACCAAAATAACAGTTAATATGTAAAAAAGAAACCTTAAAAATTACCTCTGAATCGAGTGTGTGGACTGTTGAATCAATTGATCGAGTGGCTCTCACATGCCAGGGCCTGTGCTCGAAATATGAGAGAGAGAGAGAGAGAGAGAGAGAGAGAGAGAGAGGAGGGTTGCTACTGCCTGCCGGACAGGATGGGTCTTCGGATCGGAGATTTTAGTCAGGGGCGAGCATGGACGGTAGGGTAGAGAGAAGGATATGTTTTTGTTTTTTTAGTTTTTTGTTATATATATATCATGCCTGACAACCTGAGTCGAGTCGGGTTTCTGATCGGGTCGATTATGACCGGATTGAGTTTCAGGCGAGTCGGATCAGGCTAAGGCTACTCGACCCAAACCGGCTCAGCCATTCGGTTCCCGTCGGTTCGGTTCTGATCGAGTCGGACGAGTCGAGTAGTCCCTTTCCTTGGTGGGCCCTACCGAGCTTTATGTTGAACGTCTATAACATGAGTTTGTAGGAAAGCGGCGTTCGCGCCTCTCTCCCCAAAACCCTCTCTGCATCCGTTCCTTTCCATCAGACGAAATGTCATCGAATCGTCGCGGCCCTCCGAAACACCAAAACCAGTACGCTTGGAAACCCAACGCTGGCCACAAGATAAACGAAACGGTATTTCTCTGTTTTTCGCTTTCTTTCTACTTTTCGTTCTGGATCCGATACGTTACGATACGGTTATTGTATCGGCTGTAGGAAGTTGGAGGAAGGCTTCGACCATACTCACAGATAACCGGTGTATGCGCCCGCTGCAAAGACCAGATCGATTGGAAACGCAGGTTCTCTTTTCGTGGCCCAGTGTCTTTGCGCCGTCTATGCCTGTTTTCAATTCTGACAAGTAGGGCCCATGGTCCAGCAATCCAGACCATTGGTCTGTTGCAGCCCTAGGTGGATTGACCATGTCTTACCAAAAATTTTCATATTGGAAGATACCAGCAACCAATCTTGCATTTTTTTTTTTTTATAGTTGAATTTGGATCGTCGTTGTATTTCTCTTCCCAACCGTCTATCTAAGAGCCACAAAGCTAAAGCTTACAGATTTCCCTGAGGTTTTTTGTGGTGTAGGCAATTCATGGTGGGTAGCAACAGACCAACTTTCTGAATTACTGAACTACGGCCCTGATTGGAAGAATTGAAAACCAGTAGATACAGTGAAGAGATGAGGTTCCTTCTTTTTTAAAATGTGTTTTTTGTTTTTCGTCTTCTTTTCTCTTTGAGGTAATCTTTTGTAGATGTGGACCTGCTAACCAAGCTAGTATCACCACTTCCAGTAGCGTTGTACCGGGCTGTAAAATCCATGGCAGCATACCGATTGCAGGGGAACTTTTCCACTCCATGTCGATGAAAAGAGGCAAACATATGTTCACGCACCTTAAGCTTGACATTGAGAAAGCCTATGATTGTATTGAGTGGCCCATTCCTTATGGAAGTCGTAAAAGAATTCGACTTCTTGGAAAAACAGATAGAATTGATCAATGAATGCGTAACCACGCCTACCCTCTCGATCCTAATTTGTGGTTCTCCTTCCGAAACTATATTCACATGAAGGTTCTCTAACAAGGAGACATGTTGTCCTCATACCTGTTCATCTTATGCGTTGAAGGCAAGGTATTCAATAACAGTAATGATGGCCATAACAGCCACCGTAATTACTGTTGCAATACAGGCCACAATGGCTGTTACGGCCATTTAAAAAAAAAAGCTGTATCGGTTTGTAATAGGCTGTTAGGGGCCCATTATTTCCTTAACAACCGTTACAGCCCCATAACACACAATGGTTCCCACTGTTACTATTATGTAACGGCCATTACGTAACCATTTTTTTAGTACCTTGGTAGAAGCTATATCGATATAATAACCAGGCTATCAGAATTAGGCTTGTATAGCTTTCTATGATCCACAAAGAATAGGCCAATGATCTCCCACCTATTTGCAGATGATGTATTTCTCCTCTCCAAACTTTTGTCCTCCAGAAACACAATATACATCATGGCTAATTATTATCGGGATGTAGGCAAACAATAAACATTTCCAAGTTTTTGGTTTATTTCTTGAGGAACACTCCACAAAGAATCTCGATCCATTAGTAGTGCATTTAAAATTCCTAGAGCCAGTGGAACCCTACATCACCTGGGATCCCCTATTGTGAGGTAAGACTTTCATGAATGGATTACATGCCAGTGGTGCAAAAATTCACTAAAAAAATTGCGGGATGGAAAGCCAGTAGCACCCTTTCCTCTAAGGGTCGTCTCACATTAATGAAGTATGCTCTTTCTGGTATCCCAATGCACCTAGTGTCAACATCTAGACTCCCCTCAAAAATTCTTAGCTGAAATGGAGAAGCTTGAGCAGGATCTCATGCAGAATTCGGCTCATACAAGAACAACCAAACACCTCATTAACTAGAACCAGGTCTACCTTCCAATTGGAATGGGAGGACTAGGGATACGATTGCTTCAAAAATTCAACCTTGCGGCCTTGCCTTTATCATGAAGCTAAGGTGCTGAATTGCAAATGAGGAGGATTGTCTATGGGGGAACATCATTAGGGCCAAATATCTCCAAAACCAATCCTTTTGGGAAGTAAAGGCCAGTGCCAAAGCATCTGCCGTATGGAGAAATATTCTCGTCACAGGTACGCATGTCCAAAATGACTTGGCGTATTTTGGCAACGACCACTCTACTAGCCTTTGGCTGATGGGCAATGTGACCCCAACTCTTGAACCAATACCCCACTCTTAGCAACACCAATAAGGACCCCTTGATAACAGTTAGTGAGCTAATAGATGAGCAGAGAATCACATGGAAGACCTTGGTGATAAGGGATAGATGGCTGAACTACTTGTGAACTAGATCCTCCAAACACCTGTTGACTTGAGAAGAGCTAATGACTCGAGGATCTAGGCTAGATCCTCGAACAACATTTTCTTAAGTAATTTGGCTTATATGCTACTCTTAGAGGAGGATGGGGTTCATCCAGAATCAGATGCTGGCATTTGGGATCTATGTGGAAATTTCCAGCCAGTCCAAAGTTTCTTCCTTTGGATATGCATATGCAACTCGACCTTGGCGCAGGATAAACTAATCCAGAGACAGATCATTGATCAATCAAATTGTGTAATTTTCTGTAGATAGAATGCATCAAATGGGCACCACCTATTCTTAGAATGCTAGTTTTCCCAAAACAAATTTGGCAACATTGGGCTCACTTCTTCTCGATCCTCTTAGATTAGCTATCCTTGGTACGGGATGCATTTCTATGATGGAACCAAAAGGTGGGAAAGGGTCACATTCTATCTATTTGGAAGGCCATCTATCCCTACACTTTATGAGGTAGCTGGATGACCATAAATAAGTCCATCTTCAATGGTAAAAGATACAACCCAGAGCTAGTCAGGAACCTATATATAAATGTATGTATGTATGTATCGAGGTTGCAAAGGCATATTCAAGGCACGGCTGATATAGGCTCTAGACGTGGAATCAAGATTCTCGGCTTACACTTAAGTTGACAAGATGTATCCATGTTAAATGGGATCTGCCTCAACCAAGTTCTCTTATAGACTTATTTTGATGCCTCCACAAACATAGTTGTATCGATTCAAGTGAGTGGATTAGTTAGAGGTCATCATGGTCTATTTGTAGTTGCCTATGCTGCCAAAGGTATACAATTTCTCCACAAATGTTGTTGAGTGTATGGCCCTACCACTCGGCCTCAAGCTTGTGAGGAATCTAGGAAAACAAAGCTTACATGTTGAAGGTGACTCTCATCTCATGGTAAATTCTCTTTGTTATTAGGAGGAGCTGTGTTGGAGAATGAGGGGGATGATCCAAAACTGTTGCTTACTGCTTCATGAACTTAGCGAGAGATGTTTTCAGAGAAGCAAATGTTGCGGCCGACATTTTGGCCTCGTTGGATATGTCTAATTATCGAGAATGAAGGAGAGTTCCCCTTTGGTGGCTTGTAAATACTCTTATGTTGGATTCTTTTATGTGTTTCATTGGACGCTTGGTGGAATTGAAAGTTTATCTTCTAACCAAAAAAGGAAAAAAAAAAAAAACAATACTTAGATGACCAAAATGGCATTTCCATTAGTGCCTGATGCGGACATCAGTGGTGCACCCTTTAGAGTGTACCAGAGGAGGACGCCCCGCTGATAGAGTACCGAAGCAGAGGAGTTGATGTGGATGGACGCCGGGTCCATCAGACCCATTCAACAGAGAGGGGTCCAGTAGTGGAGGCATTGCGAGGCAGTGGCTAGAGAAGATTAAGATATCGATGTTGAATCTGTTGGTAGGTTCAAGAATTGGTAGTGATGATGATACCCCGTCTTGCGTTAAACGACCAAGTTGAAAATGTGTGACTGCTGATGGTGATCCACATGTCAATTGGATTGGTATTGATTTGGTGTTGAGGGATACCGGATCCAATGGGTTTCTCTGATGGTAGTTGTCGGTAATGGCAAAGACATTGCTTAATAGTTGAAGAGGATGATGTTGGTTGTGCAATGGCCAGTTGTAGAGACAACAATGGATGGATTTGCAAAGGGGAAAGACGATCACATGTGTTGGTAGATTCTGACAGAGGTTGTGGTGGTGGTTGGACTAAGTGTGGGCTAAGAATGTGTTTTCGAGCAAATTGTAGGGATGATGATGGTGGCTGTAAAGGGTTTGCAGTTGAAGATAGGGATGGGGTGGGCTATCAGTTTTTTGCTGTTGGACAAGGGGTTTCCATATGATGATGGTGGTGTGCAGTTGCTGTGCAGGCAACAATGATGGGCGATTTGATTTATTTAAGTTATAGAGATGGTTTATGCTGATTTTTGGACGTTGGTCAATCCTAACAGATGGATGAAGAAGGGGTTTTGGGTGGGTTTGGAGATAGTGGTTTGCAAGGGAAGTGTAGGCAGAGGTCTGGCAAAGGTGGTTGGGTTAGTGGGCGTGAGGATGGTAGACAATTGTTGTAATTTTTTTGAAAGAGTTGTAGATTGACTAGGAAGTTGATGGGCTGTGGACAAAGGTTTGAGGTTGATGTGATGGTTGATAAGGGTGGAGAGTTGGTTGCGGTGAACGACGCTGAGATCGTACTTCTTTGATACCAAAGGATGTGGGCTTCGATGGGTTGAGTTGTCGACGTGCTTGAAACCACAATGATGTTGGAACTCCAATAGCATTAACATGAAATAGTTGGGTACGCAACCTCACGAGTGTCTTAGCAAATAGTGACACCTAGTGTTGTCATATGTGATCGCATATGCCATTTTGGAAGGATGGGCCGCATATGCCATAGTGGTATATGTGGTTTTTAGACCGTTGGGTTTTATGCGGTCATATAGAGAAGTTTGTGACTACATAAGCATGATTTTGCAATTATGCCACCACATAAATCATGCGAATATGCCATTTTATGCTCAATATGCAATGGCATAATGTCTAAGCTGTCAGATTTATGACCTTTGGGACGTAAATATTTTTCTTCCATTTCTCTCTCTTTTTGCCTATAAATAGACAACCCTCAACTCAATTTTCCATACTTTATTGCTCTCTCTCTCTCTCTCTCTCTCTCTCTCTCTCTCTCTCTCTCTCTGTAATACAAATATATATTCTCTTAACTAGCACTCTCTCTCTGATGCAGGCTAATCTGGGCCACGATCCATGGGTCAGGCCCAGGGCCATTAAATCTAAGCCCAATAGTTGGCTTGTTAAGCCTCTTATTTAGGTAGTTAGCTAACGAAATCAATCAAATAACTAAGAATAATCCAGTAGTCAAATATTTTTAATGTATTCTTATCTCTTTAATCTTTTTTCCATATTTGTAATAAGTCATTGATTGTCGATGACATTATGTTTTTCCTTGTATGTACGTCTCGAAAGCCTATATAATGGCCTGAGACAAGTAGTACGGAAGATTTGAAAATTGAAACAAATCTCTTGAGTTGTTTTCTTCTATTTGTTTGTGTTCTCGTGCTTAAGATTGAAGGTGCCTACATTTAAGCAGATCCTTTTCATCAGCCGGCTACGCCAGTTTGGTATTATAGCAGGTTCTAACAGTTAGGTTGAAGTTCTGGAGTAACAACAATCTCACTATTATTGTTTCCAGGTTCTTTGATCATAAAATTCTGCCTAATCTCATTTATTTATTTCATTGCATCCAGTAATCCTACCCCCATTCACCTTTTTTCTTTCTTTTACAAAACCCAAAAGTCCAATTTACAAGTGTAGACTCTGCCAAATTTGTTTCTGGCCATCAACCCCCAAAATCAGCACCATTCCAACCCATTAAAACCCCAAAATCAGCCCTAGCCTAACCCATTAAAACCCAAAAAATCAGCCCTAGCCTAACCCATTAAAACCCAAAAAATCACCCTAGTTCACCCATTAAAAAAAATCCCGAAAATCAGCCATATTCCAACAAGAAGAAATCAGTCGTATTCTGTCCATTACTTTCCAACGTCACGATGTCTACTTCTAGTGGTAACATATATCGAGGGAGACTTACCGATCAACAACGAGACAATTGCATCACTGAACTATTTGCAATGGTAGCCAATCTGGAAATCGTTGTTAACCAACTACGTGGAGAACAACATGGTGAGCAACCTGATCCTATTAGAGATCCTAATGGTGGTCCAAATCCACAACAAGGGCTCCAACCAGAACCTTCGGTGAATCAAAATGGTACGGGTCCTCAGGAGTCCGTTTATGTCTTCATGCAACGACTCGTTGCAGAAAGAGCTCATGACACTGCGATGGAAGCGCCCAAGAAAGATGATATTACTAAGAAAGTATGGGTTGAAGTTCGAGACTTCACTGGTCGTCTTGATGCAAAGACTTTTGTCGGTTGTATTACAATGCTGGAAGATTATTTTACATGGTACGACATGGATGATGCCCAACGAGTGGCCTTTGTTAAGGTCAAGTTGAAGAGCTCAGTAAGAATTTGGTGGCGAAGCATTGACAACAACAATCTCATCATGGGTTGTCTTGCTATTACCAGGTGGACTGACATGAAGGAGAACTTGGAAAGTAAGTATTTGCCTTTAGATTACATGGATACTCTTCTCCAGGAGCTCCTTGCGTTCAAACAAGAAACTTTATCGGTGGATGGCTACAACAAAAAGTTAATGAGCTTTCTGTCCATTGTAAGCTTGTAGAGATAGACCGCGTAACAGCCAACCGTTATAAGGCAAGTTATGGCAAGAGATCCAGCGCGAGATGGTCATGTATGATTTTGAGTCAGTTGATGATGTTCATTGGAAGGCTTGACGAGTTGAATAGGAGCTGCAACAGCATACTCTCCGACGTTTTGGTTCTCCGGTTGGGGAACCTTCTGTGAGAAGGGGTTCAAATCCGCATTTCAATCGAACTCCACCAAAGGGCTACCGTCCACCTCTCCACCCTTTTCAACCACGCTCACAAATGCAAGATCCTCTTATAAGGCAACCTCAACCTTTGCAACATCCTCCGCTACATAATTCATACCAAAAGCAATCATCGGTGCCAGGACATGACACCAGGGGGCGAGGTCTTAATCCTAATCCTTCCCTTAGAAGAGAGCGGTGGGGTGTTGATTGTTATCGTTGCGGACAGATGGGGCACTTTTTTAATGAGTGTCCACAAGTTAGGAACCTCCATTACTGTGGTAATGAGGAGGATCCCTACTACCCGAACGACCATGAGTATTACGATGAGCACATCGGGATGGAGCAACCTTATGTAGAACCTGCATCACAGCTAGATGACCATTTTGCTAAAGCTGCAGTTGAAGCTGGGAATGAAGGCCCTACTCTTATCATACGCCGCCTCCTTACCACCATTGAGGGAGAGGGAGACTGGCGATGGACCACTTTTTCCATACGTGGGTAAAATTCCAGGGCAGGTTATGTAATATGATCATTTATGGCGGCGGTGCAATGAATATTGTATCTCAAGAGGTGATTGATAAGCTCAAGTTGCCAACTGAAAGGCATCCAAAACCATTTAAGGTTGCGTGGGTCGACGACACTACCATCCCTGTGACTCGAAGGTGTTTGGTATCATTTAAAATTGGCATATATGAGGATGATATTTGGTGTGACATAATTCCGATGAATGTCTTGCACATCCTTCTCAGTCGACTTTTGCTCTTTGACCTAAAGGTACAAAGTGACGGTGAAGCTAACATGCTTACTTTCCTATAGTGAGGTCATCGTATCCTTCTTCACCCGTTGTAACCTACGTCACCTCCTTCGTGTATGCCTTCATCATCGACATCGGCTGCTCTCTCAAACTCCTATTTTCTCACCATGCGGAAGTTTGAAGAAGAGAGTAAGGAAAAAAGGCGTAATGTTTGCTCTAGTTACAAAACAAGTGCAAGAGCCTATTATTGACTAGGATGAGCCTATTCCTGACGAAGTCAAATCTATGCTGCATGACTTCCAAGATTTGACCCCCAATGATCTGCTTGAGGAGTTTCCTCCATTGCGAGATATTCAGTAGTGCACACTATAGATTTGGTTCCTGGAGCATCCTTACCCATCCTACCGGCATACCGGATGAGTCTTGTCTAGCACGCCGAGTTGAAGTGTCAGGTTAATGAGTTGCTTAAAAAGGGCTACATTCGAGAGAGCCTAAGCCCATGTGCGATGTCAACCCTCCTTACTCCCAAGAAGGATGGAAGTTGCCGCATGTGTAGACAGCCGAGCTATTAATAAAATCACAGTGAAGTACCGTTTCCCCGTTCCTTGGCTTGATGATATGCTAGACTTGATGCTAGGTGCTAGCGTCTTTTCCAAAATTGATCTTCGTAGTGGATACCACTAGATTCGCATCCGACCTAGTGATGAATGGAAGATGACATTTAAGACAAAAGACGACCTCTACGAGTGGCTAGTTATGCCATTCTGTCTCACAAACGCGCCTAGCAATTTCATGCGTGTCATGATGCATTTGCTGCGCCCTTTTAATGGTAAGTTTATCATTGTCTATTTCGATGACATTATTATCTATAGTACATCAAGAAATGAGCACCTCAATCACCTATGTCTTATCTTCAGAGTCCTTCGTCGCGAGCACTTTTATATCAACTTAAAAAAGTGTACCTTCATGAGTGCATTGGTGGTTTTCTTATGGTACATGGTCTTGTAGCAAGGTGTAGAGGTGGACCCCGCCAAGGTGAAAGCCATAGTTGATTGGCTGACACCTACCACTATCTCTGAAGTCCGCAGTTTTCATGGCCTCGCTACATTTTACAGACGTTTTGTGTGGAACTTCAGCAGCACCATGGCTCTAATCACCAATTGTATGAAACAAAGGGAGTTTCGATGGACAAGTGCAGCAACACAAGCGTTTGATAGGATCAAATGTAAGATGATCGAAGCTCCAGTCTTGCGCCTTCCGGACTTTGAGAAGGTATTTGAGGTGACTTGTGACGCCTCTAATGTCGGTATTGGTGGAGTTCTCAGTCAGGAGGGCCATCCAATAGTTTTCTTCAGCGCAAAGCTCTTTGATGCGAAGTAGCGACACTCCACTTATGACTTGGAGTTTTATGCTGTTGTTCAAACTTTGCGGCATTGGCGTCACTATTTGGTTGGCAAAGAGTTTGTCCTGTACTCAGATCATGAAGCTCTCAAGTACTTAAATTCCTAGTAGAAGATGAGTGCTCGTCGTGTTAAGTGGAGCGCTTACCTTTAGGAGTTTTCTTTTGTCATTCGTCACAAGACTGGCAAGGGCAATCAGGTTGGTAATGCATTAAGCCGTCTCACACATTTATTGTCATCGATGGCGGTCACTATTCTGGGATTCGAAGAGATACGGCATGAGTACATTGACGACAAGGATTTTGGGCGTATTTTTACCGTCGTTCTAAGTGGAGAGCATGCAAGACACCCACATTTTAGCATTCATGATGGCTATTTGTTCCAAAGAATGCAACTTTGCCTACCCAGTACATCCATCCGTGAGTATGTTGTGAGAGAGTTGCACGCCGGTGGGTGTAGTGGACACTTGGGTCATGATAAGACAGACCTTAGCTCTTGTTGGAGATAGATACTTTTGGCCTCGTATAAAATCAGATGTTGCTAAGATTTGCTAGTTTTGCAGGGTTTGTCAGCTCGCTAAGGGTCAAAAGAAAAGCAGTGGATTGTATCAACCATTTTCGATCCTACATGCTCCATGGGAAGATCTCAGCATGGACTTCGTTCTGGGATTGCCAAAGACTGCTCGGAAAGCTGATTAAGTATTTGTGGTTGTTGATCGATTTTAAAAAATGGCTCATTTCATACCATGCTCGAATACTACAGATGCTCTCAAGATTGCTCAATTATTCTTTCGAGAGGTTGTTCATCTTTTTGGGCTTCCAAAGACAATTGTGTCTGATCATGATACTAAGTTCATGAGTTATTTCTGGAAAACTCTTTGGTAGCGACGAAAACTAAGCTTAAGTTCTCTAGTGCTTACCACCCTTTGACCGATGGTTAGACAAAAGTGGTCAACTGTAGCTTGGGCAAGTTACTATGGTGTCTTGTCCTCAATCACATAGCTACATGGGACCTAATAATACCAATGGCTGAATTTGCTTATAATAACTCAATCAACAGGTCCACATGAATGTCACCTTTTGAGGCAGTAATTGGTACATGCCGCGTCTCCTAGTTGATTTGTTTGCTTTACTTGTGGAGTCAAGACCAAGCGCAAAAGCTGATGACTTCATCCACCATCTGCAACAAGTGTATGATGAAGTTCGACACAATATCGCCTTAAGTAATGAGAGTTATATGCATCATGCAGATATGAGATGTCGTTTTGTTGAATTTGCGGAAGGTGACATGGTTATGGCGCATATTCATCCTGAACAGTTGCCTCTCGGCACCTCAAGGAAGCTCCATCCTCGTAATGCGAGACCATTCAAAATCATAAAGAAGATCAGTGCCAATGCTTATGTTTTAGATCTCCCACTAAATTTACTTGTCAACCCTAACTTTTAATGTGGAAGATCTTTCCATCTATCATGGGCATCATTCTAACAATGGTAGTGAAGAACAAGCCATCACACTTTTGACTGTTTTGCCACCTACCGATACGATCGTTGATGTTCTCAATGATCAGATTGTCTCCACGCACCAAGGTGGTTACCAGAAGTTTCTTGTCCGTTGGCAAGGACGACCTCTCTCCGATGCCACATGGATCATAGCTACTGACTTCCAGTGTATGAATCCTGATATCTATAAGCAATATCAAGCCATTAACTCACCGGAGTCAAGTTCTTTCAAGCGAGGGAGGACTGATGTAGGCTAATCTGATCCACGATCCATGGGTCAGGCCCATGACCATTAAATCCAAGCCCAATAGTTAGCCCATCAATAAGGAGACCCAAGCATCTTATTTAGGCAGATAACCTATTTAGATAGTTAGCTAGCAAAATCAATACGCTAGCTAAGAATAATCCAGTAGTCAAATGTTTTTAATGCATTCTTATCTCTTTAATCTCTTTTCCATATTTGTAATAAGTCATTGATTGTCACTGACATTATATTTTTCCTTGTATGTACGTCTTAAAAGCCTATATAAGGGTTTGAGACGAGTAGTATGGAGGATATGGAAATTGAAACAAATCTCTTGAGTTGTTCTCTTTTATTTGATTCTATTCTTGTGCTTAAGATTGAAGGTGCCTATGTTTTGGCGGATCCTTCCCATCAGCCGGCTGCGCCACTCTCTCTCTCTCTCTGTAATACAAATATATACTCTTAACTCTCTCTCTCTCTCTCTCTCTCTCTCTCTCTCTCTCTCCCCCAGTACTCATTCTCTCAATCTCTCTTAACTCTCTTGCTCTAATGCTCTCATTCTCTCTTAGATCTCTCCCTCTCCCCCCTCTAGTACTCATTCTCTCAATTTCTCTTAACTCTCTTACTCTCTTACTCTAATGCCCTCATTCTCTCTCAGATCTCTTACTCTTTTTCTCTCATTGTATGGATTTTTACCGCAAAATTCTTCTACAATTTGGATTTATGTAACAGTGCCTTCGGAATTGATATTCCTGCATGATGCTCTTTCAAAGTAGAAATTATATTACTACCCTTATTTAATTTTCCTTTATGAAGTGGAGAATTCAGAATAGTGGAGCCCACATAGCATGCCTGACACCCCACCTATCCAAAAGATGCACACCAACATAATTATTAGGCAAACAAAAAAAAGGCTGATCCAATCATAAGGTGGGCCTGTCCATAAAAATAATAGACACCATTCAAAACATCCAAATTCAAATGTAGCCCATCTGATGCTTTGATCTACTTGACTTTTGGTTCGTACGATCATTACGGTTGGGTACATATGTTGGATGGCATGGACATTATACACATGCCACGTGGGCCCCATAAGTCTCAATTTTCACTAGTTTTAAAGAAAAAAATAATTAAATGAGGGCATTCTTGTAATTTCCTCCCTAGAAAAACACCTCCTTGTGATTTCTAATCATCCAACCATTATTTGGTAAAATATCAATTCTTGAGGAATTTGGTGGTAAAGTTCCCCTCATTCTATCCAAGACTATAAGTCTACATGGTTGAGAAGAAGGGTCTCACTCTTTTAAGTTTCAAGAATCAAGGTGACTCTTTGAAGTTACAAGCCTAGAAGTCTCTCCTAGTGGGAACTAATGACAAAGAAATGTAAGAAAAGGAAGTATGCATTGAAGAAGGAGATGACTTTGATGATGATGATGATGCCAATGATGGTGGAGATGTGCCACAATGGATTAGGGATCAATGTGTATTACCTATTTTAAATTTAAAGTTTGAATTTGTATAATATATTTCTACATTAATTAAAATTTTAAAATTTTGAATTTGTACAATGTATTTGCTACATCAATAAAATTTCTATGTTGTTTTTTTCCCCAAAATTTTTAGTATATGTATTTATTTGAGTACTTGTTACTCGACTTACAAGTTGTTAACGTCTAATCGCCTAATAGATGTAATAAATATGATAAATATAATGAAATTGGTAATAAAACAATAAAAAATAATTCCCTACGCTTTTAGTATCTTTACATATTTTTCATAAAATTTTCCATTTTCCCTTTATTTTTCAATTTTTTTTTCTTTTAAATAATAATAATAAAAAAGTTCAAGTGGTCGTGCGACCACATATGTGATTATGTGATTGCATGGGCGTAGCCCTCCTAGGTCGCATGGGATTATATATGCCATTTGACAACATTAGTGACACCCAATCAACAGAAAGGCCTATGTGGCTCAGTAGGACCTAGACATCAAGCTTTGGCGTGCTTGTTTGAAAACTAGCGAAGATAATCTCAAATTCGTAGAAGAAATAATCAATTCGTTAACCGTAGCGAAGTATCCAAATTACACATACCAATAGATTTAAGAGGGGTTAACTTCAAGTCTTATTAAAGCTCAAATTCTAGACGATCTTCTGCTTAAAGTCCAAGTTAATCTCATAACTAATTAATTAGATGAGAAACACTAAAATAAGGGGAAATGAGATAAGGTCAGGAAACTTGGTTCCAAATGAGTCATCAAATCCTCATGTGGGACCTAAGATGTTGGGATTGACAAGGCCCGCTCTTCATGCGATCTCATGACTTGAGCTTTGTTGTATCGAAATATTTTAGGATAATCTATCTAACACTGACATGGTTGATTGCAAACCTCTCACTACTACTATTGCTCTTACCTTTAAGCCTTCTCTTTCTTCTCCTTGACCTGTGTATCGGCATGGTTGGGGATTTATAGTATGTCTATCTTACTTGGCTTGAGTTATGTTGTGAATTTAACGTGTCAGTTTATGCATCGTCCTAGACTCCTACTACGTCCTATTTCAATCTTGTAAAGTGCGTTCTTTGGTGTATGAAGGTAATCTTTCTCATGTTCTTCACATTAGCTCAAGTTTCTCTCTTTTCTTACCTGCATACTTCGATGTTGACTAGGATGGATCACTTGTTGACCGACTATCTGCTTCTAGCTACTATGTATTTCTTGGGTGCACTCTTCTCCCATAATGTGCCAAGAAACAACCAATTGTTTCACACTCTAGTTGATTGCTACGTCATCTACAACTGCAATCGGCTACAATATCTGCTTTAGGATCTTCATATTTCATTGCCCGGCCTTCAATTCTTTGTTGTGATAATGTTAGTGCTATTTATATCGTGGCAAAACCAGTATTTCATGCATGCACAAATGCATGAAAATTGACCATCATTTTGTGCAAGTTGCTCCAGGGAATATTCGCATTATTTTTGTTCCTTCTTCTCAGTAGTTGACTGATATTTGTACTACGCAGCTTCCTTCAAATGGTCATCACTAGAAAGTAGCCTTCGTTCTTACAGTTTGAGAGGGAGCATTGAGAAATAGTGGTGTAATTCGATAAGGGCATTCTTTGTGTACTTATGAAGGTCTTCTCATAATCTTTGAAAATCTTTTAGATGGGCTTGAGAAGTTCTTCAAGATCTCTCTTGATATGCTTGAGAAAATTTCTAGAATCTTCCTAAGTAGACTCAAGAAGCCTATAAATATCATACTTCTGTATCAATTTAATTAATTAAAAAAACCAATTCCAAAGATTCTATTTTCTTTTCATCTAAAACAGTCCTAACACAGCACAGCTACATTCCTAACTTAGCTGTTAAAGTCTTGTCAGTTGTAAGAATCCCTAAACACCCCCATTTTGCCCCACATTGGTAAATCCATGACCACTTCTACTCTAAAAATCCTATGAAAAACTACAAATGGCTATTGACATGCAACCTAGTTTCTATTTCCTGTAATGTTCGGAAAGTGGTATTAGATCCTAAAATTGTAAGAGAGATGAGATAGTAAATCCTGAATCCTGAATTGTAAATCGCAAGCTTGTAAGATCTTTATGATTTTGTTTCATGAGATATAGAAAAATATAAGAATATTTTTAAAAGGTAACAATATAATAATATTAAAACATAAAAAATGGAATATGATCAGATCTTCTAAAATTTGTCATACCACATCAGGATATGTGCAAAATATCAACATAATATGACAGCAAATTATCTGTTGCTGTTTAAGTCAATAATACACATTTTTTTTTGAACTTCCAACTTTCAAGTTACCAGTTCCAAAAACTATCTCAAGTGGTAGACTGAGAGAAGATACCTCGTTTTAACACTGAGGTCATGGTATTGATTCCCTAGTGGGGGTGGCTAACGGTGGAGTGTGTACTGACGGTGGGGTGTGTACTGACGAGCTAACCAACCCCCAACCCCCCCCAAAAAAAAAAAAAAAAAAAAACTAAAACCCCTAATGAATGAAAGGTAAGCTCTCAAATCTCAATCTTTGCGAATAGTCAATCAATTTCAGTTGAATTGGCATCTTTGTCTTGAGTCGTCCATGTATAATGCATTTTGAAATGATACAAAACTGAAACACCTCGAACAAGTGCTTAATGCAAGTGCGAGAGATGTTATGTAGGCTTAAAGGCCCCAAACAACTTCTGAAAGAAAAAAAAGGAAGCAACTAGCAATTTGATGGATCATGGTTTAGCCCACAACCATTATCCTTGTTTTATGATTGAATCGTTTAACCTAATAAGTCAAATTGTAAGCTTCAAATCATGCATTGTATGACTAACCAATATATCGTCAGATCCAATTAGTTCCCCGTCCCCCTCCCCCCCTAGAGAATGAGATTTAAACTAAGATTCAAATAATTTCCCCTAAGCTTAGAAGTGAATTGCAAGAATCTAAATATAAGTCATAAGATTTTAACAACAATGGTTTCTTGAGCAAAACCTGGGTCCGTAGATGACTTTACCTCAATGCCTCTTTTCTTTTTTGTTTGGCCTTTCAGGATGACACCCATCTATCATTACATCATCATCATCATCATCATCGATGTCATTGTATTGCTATTTGCTTCTACAGATTTTGTCACCAGTTATCCCCACACATCTATGCAATAAAAACCCGTTCTTGACTCTGCATTTTCCAATTGGGCTGCAATAAAGCGCTTCTTTACTGTATCTCCCTGTAACTTTGAGAGGAGGAGTCTCCTTGTCTCTATGAGTTAAACATCTTCTGTGTTCTTCTGACACAAAGCATATTTATAGACTTAATACATGCCTAGAATCATTTTTCTTAGCTTCTAATGTGAAAACTCTAATAGCTAAAAATTTAAATAAAATACAAAATATTCCTCAAAGTGTATACCAGGGGCTGCCTCTAAACTAGGTGCAGCAAGAACTACTTTACACCACACAAACTTGAAAACTAAAATTAGGATGATAATCTCAACTAAATTGATAATTAACAGAATAAAAAATCTCTCTCCTACACTTAAGTGCTTTCCCTTCTATGTAGGTACGGTAAATACAAGTCTCTTGTTGAGCCTGCAAAATGGTACGTACAGCACATACAATTCCTTTTGGTATGGAAAAGCTAGTAGTCTGGAGGCCTACCTGAAAATTTGTTTCTCAGGCCCTTGGTGGACCATAGGACCCACCATCAATTGGTTTGAAATTGGTTTGAGCCATTCTCCCAGCGCTCCATCATGGATGGCCCCCATGATGCTGAACTCCTAACTAGATGAGTCCTTGGGGGGCCAACGGATTACAATTTTTAGAAACCCTGTTGACTACTAAACTGGTCTGTGTTAATGGAAAAAGCAGGTAGTCAATGTGGCTGCTGAAATTATATCTACTGGTCCTTCACTTTAGTGGGCCCACCCTCACAGGTAGTAGATGACAATTTTCAGGAGTCCAGCGGACTACTAAGTTGGACTAATTTGTTCTGTGCAATTGATTTTTATTTTATTCTCATCTTGTGTTGTTGAAACATATCTACTTTGAATGTGTAGTCAACGGTGTGGAAAACGGGCAGTTCGACAAGCGTACCATAGCATCTGTTCTGGAAAGTTCATTTTATGTTTGAATTATTAGCATACATCTGTTTTCCTTGATTTTTGGTTTTTTCTTATCATTTCTTTTTTTTTATTCTGTTGTTTCTCATTCTGCAGCGTGTTCGAAGGCTTTGGGCGTTTGCGCTAAATGTTCTTGCCATGTGGATCGCATCATTGGAAGGTTTCAATGAGAAAATTGTTTTAAGGTTTTTATCTGTAAATTGAATTTACTCATTGATGTTATTGATCTTGTGATTATGTAGAGATATTATGGAAGTAGAGGCTGAGCAAAAGGTTCTTGATGAGGTTGGATTTTTTGTCTTCATCTTTGGTTGGATCTCATAATCGAATTAGGCAGACCAAAACCAGTACATCAATGAGTGGAAGGGGCATGCCCTAACCAACTCAACTACTAAGTGAGCTTTAATTGTGATTGTACACAGGCAATTAGGAGTGCTCGAGAGAGAGATCGGAGAACGCTACTACGAGCAGTAAGATTTTTTATGGGTTGCGTTGCTTTTGCTAATTTTATAATTGATGAAGCTGTGAGAGTGTTTATAAACATGAAACCATCTATTTATGGATTGTATTTCAAAGGACTCATTTATGAAGAATGGGAATCAGATTTGATAGAATATATTTATGCCTTTATGATCTAATAATATTTATTCATATAAAAGTATTTGTCAATTGGCATTTGTTATTTCCACCCTGTAAAATTAGGGAGCAGATTAGGTGAGACCCCCAGACTCACCCAAGATGGTGCGGCCCTTATCGTGGGGGCCATCTTGATGTATGTATTCTGTGTCCATGCTGTCCATCTGTTTTTCCAGATCATTTTAGGGCGTTATCCCAAAAATGAAGCAGATCTAATCATCAGGTGGACCATATCATAGGAAAGAGTGGTAATTGACCATTAATGGGCCACAAAAGTTTTAGATCACGCTGATATTTGTTTTTTCCCCCTTCATCCAGGCTCATGTAACCTTATCAACAGATTGGATGGCAAATAAACGCTACTGGAACATTAAGGTGCACCCTACTGAGTTTTTAATGGTAGCACGTTCAATTACTGCTGCTTCCTATGGTATGGTCCACCTGATAATTGGATCTGCTTCATTTTTGGGATAATGCCCAAAAATGATCTGGAAAAGCAGATGGACGGCATGGATACAGAATGCATACATCAAGGTGGGCCCCACGGCAAGGGTCGCACCGTCTTGGGTGAGTCCGGGGTCTCACCTAATCCGCTCCCCTAAAATTATCAGTTACTCACGGGAGTAATTTGGTCATTGCATAAATTGATAAGTCTAGTCATATTAAAAGAGTTATCTTGACCAAATTACCTTGGTAGGGTGGAATTAACATTTCCCTTATCCAATTTCAATATAATTGGTTACCTCTCAAAGAAAACAAAAATCATATGTATGTTAGCATTTCAGGTTTCTGTGCTGTTGTGCCTGACACTTCTTATGTGATGTTAACTTGTATGCATCTCTAAGTTAACGAGAGCTGGAATCCTTTGCAATAATCGAGGGGTTGAGGCAATGTTACCAGTATCCCAATCCCCAACGTTTTCTGTTCCGAATCACGCGGTCCAGATCATGAGTCATTTGCGATCTTGATTTCTATATTTACCACCTAAAATTATGGTTCTTCACCCCTAGTGTTTTGTAATCTGAAACTATATCTAGAACATAAAGATTGATACTTCGATCATGCAAAAGCATGCAAATGATATGGGACTATGCCTGCAGTGTCTGTATTAATAACATTAATCATTTCATGTATAAATTAGAACATGAATTTGTATATAAATTTATATTAAATATGCCTAGTGTATGTACTGGAGCAGCCCACATGATCCCACTTCTAGTGTACCATGTATTGGAGGAAGTAGTGTACTATGCACCCATTCCCGTACTATGTATCGGGGCAGCAGAACTGGAAGACCCCACATCCCATTGCTCAATGCTGCAGCTTCCACTAATTTTGAGGAAGATGATTTCTCGCTGAAGTTGACTTTTGAAACTCACGATCTGTGGATTTTTATGCTGTGACAGTTTTAACTTCTCTCTTTGGGTTTTGCTCCCGAAATTTCTAGAAGTCACTGAAATGATGTTGCATTGTCCAAACACAGATACAAGATGCCACATAGTGGCTGAAAACTCTGAAATTATATTGATACTTAAATAATTTGATCAGTACTTGGGAATGTCGTGAATCACTCCTAAACACCCCAAGGCCCTGTTTGGGATCAAGGAAATGAGGATGTGAATTTGGTAAATCCATGAACTTGTTAAATTTATGGATTTGTATTGGATTTGGATTTAGCAAATACCAAAGTCTATTGTTTGGGAATCAAGCTATAAATCCATGGATTCGGGGAGCATTTATTGCTATGGTAGAACATTTTTTTCAAAAGAATTACTTTGACCCTTGACTATGCAAAAACAAGCCAAGTGCTATATGCACCCTGCGCACGATCAGATCGCTCTCACTTCAGAGGATTTGCTAAGTCTTTAGTTCTTTTGGGATTTGAATTTACCTGAAATCCATGGATTCATGGAGGTGTGGATTTGGGAAATCCATAGATTTGGCAAATCCCCAACAAAAGACAAACAAAAGAGATTTGAAATCCATGGATTTCAATTTAAATACCTGCCCCAAATCCCTCACCTCACAGCCCCCAAGTAATCCTCAAGGTGTTATGCTAATGCACTTGTGAGGCATAGGCCTCTTCTAAGCCTCAGGCCAATTGAGATATCTTTTTCAATCAAGGGGCTGAAATTTTAAAAACAAGATGCTTTTAATCATTTTATTCCTTGTCTTCTTTTTTCTCATCTGCTTTCTTTGTGAACTTACTAAGATATTTTTTAGGGTTGGAAGCATTGCTTAATTGGATGGTGCAATCATGAGATCATGGGTGCAATCCATTCTCATCTACCTGCAACATGTTGATGTGTTTGTTCAGACTCTTTTGATTGAAATCTTCATGTCATCACCATGGTAACAGCTGTTATATAATAGTCACAGTGGAAGCCGTTACGCAATACAGGGTCGTAACGGCCATTCTGAAAAAATTGGTCCGTAATGGAGCTGTAATGACTGTAAAGGCTGATACGGGCCCATGATGGTCTGATATGGGGCTGATGCATTTTCTTCCTTTGAATTTTTTACTGTTACAAGTCCATAATAGCCTTTACAGGGGCTGCAATGGCTGTTACGGCCCGTATTGTAATGGCCATAATGCTAGCCATTATAGCCACCATTACCATTATTGAATACCTTGGTGGTGATGGAAGAACAAGTTCTTGTAGTGTTTTATATACTGTTCTTATTTTTTTTAAAAAAAATTGTTTAGGGCCTGTTTGTTTTCTTCAGTTACCATGGTAATGTAAAAGAAATGTGCAATGATTACAAATTCCTGTACCCATCTCCTAACAACATCTGTATTTGACCACCGATTCCTATGTTTGGTCTATCAATGGTAAAATTGTAATGATGGCTTTTTTTTTTTTTTTTTTTTTGTAATAGGGTAATAGATTTATTTTTATTAAAAAATTGCTAAGACAAAAGTCAAAGCTGAAAAAAGTACCACCCAAAAATCATAATGATGGCATTTTTACATTATTTTAATGTTAAATCATCACCAAAATATAATGATGTTGCTGTTTGGATTCGAGTTTTCATGGTAAAGCCATGAAAAAGTGCAATGATTATAAGTTCCTTTACTTGTCTCTTGAATACATCTGAATTTGACTGACGATTCCTGTGTTTGGTTTGATGGTGGTAAAATCGCTTTTCCCTTCAGTTACTGGTGTAATTGGCGAAACACATGGTTAGATGTTCAAGGATCTAGACATTTCACTGTCCGCATCCTACTATGGAACAGTCACAATGGGGAAATTTCACTTATGGGAAGATCCTAACCATACAATTGAGTGACCTTTTCCCCATTTTATATCATTAACTATACTATTACATGACATAAATAATCACCTATAGTCCTTTACCTGTCTCTTGAATACATCTGAATTTGACTGACGATTCCTGTGTTTGGTTTGATGGTGGTAAAATCGCTTTTCCCTTCAGTTACTGGGGTAATTGGCGAAACACATGGTTAGATGTTCAAGGATCTAGACATTTCACTGTCCACATCCTACTATGGAACGGTCACAATGGGGAAATTTCACTTATGGGAAGATCCTAACCATACAATTGAGTGACCTTTTCCCAATTTTATATCATTAACTATACTATTACATGACATAAATAATCACCTGTAGTATGTTCTTTCAATCTCATGGTATATTGACATCCTGTGCTTCAATTATTTTTCTGTACTTTTAACATTTTCTTAAATTCCTTCAATTTTTCCATAATTTGATCTTTTAATTAAAGAAAATAAAAGATAATTTGGTATGTGTGTGAACTGTGAAGAGGCAAGTGCATTGCCTCTTAGGAGGTCTAGATGGCCCCCTTCACATATTTGCTTTTTAAAGCACTGGATTCAGGTGCCCTTGTATCTTTTTTATTCTTAAATAAGAAGTTATTGTTAGTGTTTTCTCTAAGATCCTTCTCATTCCCGCCTGCCTGATATGGCAGAGATTGTTATCTATTCAAGAAGTGTCCATGTCTCAAAGCATTGTCATAGATTGATCAGAACTGGCATGATCCATGAACCCATTAGGATGACTTATGGCAAATTTATGTCCATGTTTTGAATTGATGCTGCCATGTTATGCTGATTGGAACTACTTCAGCTGTACAATTGCTTTTTCCCATCCTTTTCAACCTCCATGCTAATACCACATTTTACTAACAGATGAACAAGGGTAAAAGCAGCTGTGCAACGAAAACCCCAACAGTTGGAGACCGAAGTAGAGAGGGTGATTTATTTCCTGTAGAATCAGTGGATGAGTATGCTGATCTCAGTAGAGAGGATGACGACGACGAGGGCAGTGATGAAGAAGACCATATATGCAACTGACAAGGAGAACATTAGAGAAATTCCTGATACTTGCATCATCAACTTCTTATACATGGGCTGTGGTGGGCCACCGACATCACGAGGGGCAGGGTATGTACTATTCCCAAAAACTCTTCACAGGAGTATTGCACGAAGCATGCTCATAACTTTATTGGTGTCCTGTTTTGCTTGATTATGATTTCTTCAGGTCCATTTAATATAGATGTTCAAGGCCATGTTTGCGAGTCTTTATGATTGCAACTCGTGTCATGTTTCGTTGAAAGTATGCTATTTTGGATGGATTATGTGCGAAGGCTAAGGTTTAACTGATTCTGGCATTGGAGGAGTTTGATTCTTAGAAACACCATATTTTCTTAGGTATTTGACTAGTGTCCTGATTCACTGAGGTAGTGCAGTCAGTTGGTGCAACTGTCTAAATGCAACTAGTAGTGCTAGAACTAATAGGCTCTGAGAGCACTGAACAATTTCTCCCTTTACATTGGTCTATTTATTACTTAACCTCCCAAGGAGAGGCTAAGGGGCATGCTTGGTGCACACTTGAGTTGGATTTCAAATCAGAATATAACAAAGTGGAAATGATGAAATTCTAGTTACTTCCATGTGTACTTGAAATTAATGTTACTTTAATTTGGGGCTCCTCATTGTGATTACTTGGATAGGTTATTACAGTTTGGTCATTTCCCTTGTTTAAACTGGCTTGATCACAATCTAATCACTTTGGCATGCTATGATTAGGTGCACTCCGATGATTTCATATTATTAGTATTAGCCCCCTATTAAAACTAACTGTTCAAACAAACAAAGGCCTCCATTGAACACAATACAAAAAATGGCTAACCTAAGATTTCTTTGGTTTTCTCTTTTATTTTAATGCTTTGAGATATTTTACATCAATTCAGTAACCTGGATTTGAACCTGGACTGCAATATTGAAGTGACGACTACTACAATTAATTGGTGAGCCTGAACCCACATCAATTTTTAGTTGATTGTCATAATAGACAATGAGGGTTTCTCATGACTTAGCCATTTCTTAGCTCTCTTCGTACAATATGAGGCTAGTAGAAGGTGAGAATCTTGTGCTAAAGTTGTGTGAGATTGTCTAGAACTTTTGTAAGGTCACCAACCATTGGATGAGTGCCACATGCACAATCCTAGCTGTAGATTAGAGTTTGTAGAGTTTTCTTGGGTCCATATAAGGAGGAGACCCCTCATTTGTAACTCAGTGACTCACTCAAGAATTGTAAGCATTCTTCACTCTAGTGGAATGCATGTTCCACTTCACTCTGTAGCGTACCCTTGGGTGCTCTTTTGAATTTTCACCGAGTCTTAGGTATAGTACTTGTTGGTGCAAGTGGGAGTTAGGCTGATCAGTCGCCTTGGGGCATTGCACGAGTGCCTCATGGGCATTGGAGCAAATGAGTTAGCAAGTTCATGACAATTGTTATTAGTGTGTAGATGGTTCTATGAGGACGTCATGGTGTCATCGGATGGTTTTGAGCATGTAGAGAAGTGCCATCAGTATAGGTACCGCAAGAGGGATTGGTCCAATGACTCAAGGGTGAGCATGGGCATTAGAACATCAGAGGATTGCATCGGCAAGTTGGGGATTGCCATAGCTGAAGGAGTGGTTGAGGAAGTAGGAGGCAACCCAACAAGAGCACACCGAGGCATTCAAGCAAGTTGATGACACTATGGCAAGTACGATGGAGGTAGTCAAGGTTCAAATTGCTGACCTTCGTGAAGAAATGTGGAAGGAGATTAAAGTGCTGTGTACTTAAGTTTCCATCTTTGAAAAGACTGGCTGATGGTGGGCCTACTCCAGGGTAGGCGACTTGGCTTAGGGTCTGTAACTTAAGTGCTACAATGGGTGTAGGGATGCCAAGGGCTTGGAGAACGTTTTTGTGGCAGATAGTGCAATACTTTAAAGCTTCCAAGTTGGAGGATGAGGAAGCCAAGATGCAAATCACGATCATGTACCTCTGACCATGCAATGTTCTAGTTGCGTAGGTAGGAAGCATGTCAGCATCAAAAGGTGTTTCAGCACCTTCACTACTTGGGAGGATCTCAAGAATGAATTCAAGTTGCAATTCCTTCCTAAGAATGTGGAGTACTTGGCTAGGAAGAGTCCTAAGCGACTTAGGCAAACTTGATCGATCAAGGACTATGTAAAGTAATTCATGACACTGTTGCCGGACTTCACATACATGATAGAGAATGACAAGCTCTTCTTCTTCATGGTTGGTCTAGTTGCAACGGCATGGGTTGAAAGGTCCTGCTTCTTCTATGATATCAGCCAAGTGACCTGTGGAGTTCAACAACAAGAATGATGGAGCTTCCAAGTCCAAGTAGGCCAACTACTTCAACAAGGGAAAAGATGGGAGAGACAAGATGCCCAATGATGGGAAGGCCTTCAAAGCCGCAAGACAAGGGGAAGACCAAAACTCCCTTGAAGAATTTAGGGTGCTCTATATGTGATGGGGTTCATCAGGCCAGGGAATGCCCACAAAGTAAGGCGTTGAACATGGTCTAAGCCAAGGAGGATGGTGAGGAGTCAAGGATGGGGGCGATCCAATTGTTGAATGACTTGTAGAGTCCACTGGTGAAAGATGCCAAACCACCAAGCCAAGGGTTGATGTATGCGGCCATCTACATCAACATGAAGCCGATTCGTGCTTTAGTTAATAAGGGTGCAACTCACAACTTTTTCTCAGGCGAGGGGGCAGACTGCTTGGGGTTACGATTGGTTAAGGAGTCCAACTATATGAAGAAGTGAACTTGGAGGCCTGACCCATTCATAGTGTTATGAAGGATTTTGAGCTATGCGTTGGTGGATGGACTGGAAGGGCTAACTTCTCCTCACTTCCAATGGATGATTTTAAAGTGATCTTGAGCATGGAGTTTCAAGTCATAGCGAAGGTGACACCTCTACCCTTCCTTAGTGTCATGGCGTCATGGATGAGGGATTTCCTTGTATGGTCCCTATTGTGCATGCCAGTAAGGCAAAGATAGAGACCTTCTCAGCCTTACAACTTGTGACCGATCTTAAGAAGGGAGAGACCACCTACCTTGTGGCTTGGTAGAGTAAGAGGAGAGTGCGACAAGTGAAGCTCTTCCCAAGGAGATTGAGGTCCTTGTTGAGTTTAAGGTTGCGGAAATTGCTACCTCTACAAAGGGAGGTGGGTCATCATATTGAGTTGGAGCCATAAGCTAAGTCACCTACATTGGACTAGGCCTTAAGGCGGTACGTAGAAGGATGAGTGTATGATAGCATGTAATAGGGTAATTGTATAAATCCATGCAATGTACATGAGGAATTGTTAAAACTTGGATGGGTTTGACTTGGTCAAAGTCCTTACATGATCAAGCAAGTATATTGTGGGTGTTGCTTGTGATTTAAATCATATATGAGGATTGTCCTAAAGAGATCCCTCTATGACAAGAAAAGCCTAGGTGCCATAGGCAATAAGTTTTTAAATGTGGGAGAGTAGCCTCGGAAACTTCACAGAGCTCCATACCCCCAGAAGGCTCCCTTGGTACATATAGTAGGAATTATGGAAAGAGAATAGAGATTACGAGGAGCAAAAGTGCTGCCCTGATCACCCTCTTCCGACCATCAATCATGTTGTGTTTTTACGATTTTATTAATTCATGCATGCCTAGAAGTAGATTTGATTTGATTTTGTTTTGCTTTTGCCATGCACAAACTCTTTCTAAGTGATATTACAGTAGATTTAGGCTTTGCATGTCTTAAAAAAAGATGGAGATTTTGGCAAAACTAAGCCTTTACTAGATTCAAGGAAAAGCATGATTTAGTATACTGGGGCTAGTAGTACCCCCTCGCATGCGAATATCATGCAAATACGCCTAGTTAACTGGTTTTCTGGTCGGTTTTTCCCTCGAGTTGAGCTTGCATGTATATATGGGATAGAGCTTAGTGTAAGCACATGAAGTTATTAACAAGGTTAAAGGAAGATGAACCTTTACAAAGCTTAAGTTTTCCTTGTTATACATTCACGTGGACAAAGAAAAGTGCTAGCAACCATGAGAAACCCAAAAGCTTATTTTTGCTTGAAAACATACTCCAAAACTCATTTTATGTTAATTAATACTTATCATGTATTGGAAGAGGGCACTATTACATACTCCAAAGCAGCACAAAAGACAGTGTACTCACACTCACACACTAGCATTACATTAATATACATACATTGCATAATCTTTCTATACTCCCCCTCAAGTTGGAGCATAGATGTCAATCATGCCCAACTTGCTAGTAATATAGAGAAGAGCATCCCACTTGAGAGACTTGGTTAGGATGTTGGCCAGTTGGTCCCCAGAGTGAACGAAGGGAGTTGCAATTTCCTTGTTAGCCACTTTCTCCCGAATGAAGTTACAATTAACCTCAATGTGCTTCATGCACTCATGAAACACAGGATTGCCGGCAATGTGAATGGCAACCTGATTGTTATAGTGCAAAGGATTGAGATTGGAAGGAGGATAGCTGAGTTCTTGTAACAGGGTGCGAAGCCAAACAAGTTCACATGTTGCATGAACCATTGCCCTATATTCGGCTTCAGCAGAAGAGCGAGCAACAACAAACTGCTTCTTACCCTTCCAGGTGACAAGATTGCCACCAACGAATGTACAATATCCAGCTGTAGATCGTTGATCATGTGGACTTCCAATACAATCATCATCAGAGTAGCCAGAAAGATGAAGATGACCGTGCTGCTAAAAGAGCAAATCCTTACCAGGGGCAGACTTGAGATATCGAAGGATATGATACACAACTGTTAGATGTGCGATACGAGGGGAATGCATGAAGACAACACCAACGACATAAGAAAGATCCGACCAAGTGATAGTGAGATAAACAAGTTTGCCAACCAATCGACTGTACATCCCCCGGATCAGAGAGGCAAGTACCATCATCAGGAGAGAGTTTCATTGTAGTATCCATAGGCATAGTGGCAAGCTTGCATCCTAGCATCCATGTCTCGAAGAGTCAAGAGCATATTTTCTTTGAGAGAGAACCACACCTGACTTCGACCAAGCGACTTCAATCCTTAAGAAGTACCGAAGAGTCCCAAGGTCCTTGATCTCAAAATGAGTTTTGAGAAAATATTATTTGACATCCATCATTCCATTTATATCATCTTCAGATAGTACAATGTCATCCACATAGATAATTAACGCAATAACCCTTGTGGGTCGACGAGACACACGAAGAGAGAAGGATTGGCTTGGCTTCGAATAAATTCAAATTCCAGAAAAAGCACTATTGAACTTGTCAAACAAAGCACGTGGAGATTGTTTGAGACCATAAATTGATTTCTTTAGTTGACACACAAGGGGTGAATCAGGAGCGCCCGAGGCATGAAAAACCTAGGGGTTGATGCATATAGACCTCTTCAACAAGATCATTATGTAGGAAGGCATTTTTTACATCTAGCTGGAATATGGGCCACGATGTTCACAGCCATAGAGATAACCACATGAACAAAGTTTAAGTTTTGCCACTAGAGAGAATGCCTCAAAGTAGTTTACACCATATGTTTGACTAAAACTCTTTGCGACCAATCACGCCTTAATGGTTGATGAAACCATTGGGACGATACTTGGTGGTGTAAACCTATTGGCATTCAACAGTTTGTTTTCCCTCAGGTAAATGAACCAGCTCCCAAGTGTTATTCTACTCCAAAGCATGCATTTCTTCCATCATAGCCTTAGTGCAGTCAAGGCTACACATGACTTCCCTTAAAGTGCGCATGGTAGCATAGGAGGATATGGAAGTTGTAAAAGACTTGAAAGAAGGTGAAAGATGACGGTAGGAGACAAAATTACCAATGGGATGCTTTATACATGTGTAGGAAGGCTTATGTAAAGCGATGAGAAGATTGTCATGAGGATGAGGATCAGGGTGAGAGCTTATACCTGAACCACCAGGACAAGCGTACGAACTGGCAGGAGGGTGATCAATAAAAGTTTTAGTTCGTTGATGACACACAATAGGCTTTGAAACAGACGGGGAAGATACCACATCATTGTCGGGAAAGACAATTGGAGGAAGTGTGTAATTAGATTGTATAACCTCCCCTTGACTAGCAAAATGATTGTGTAGAGATCTCCCTTCAGTAGAAAAGTATGGAATTTCTTCAAAGAAGGTGACATCTGCAGATCCATACCTTTTACAGGTCAAGGGATCATAACACTTGTACCACTTTTAAGACCTAGCGTAACCTAAGAAAACACACTTTATGGCCCGAGGACTCAACTTATCATTACTCCCAAGTGACGGTTTTTTCGCTCAGCTACACTATTTTGTTGAGGGGTGTGAGGGCATGTTGTATGGGACATGATATCATGATCCTGCAAGAAAGACAGAAAAGCATTCGACATATACTCGCCCCCATTATCTGAATGTAAAGCCTTAATAAAGCATTGAAACTGATTGAGCACTTCATTTTAAAAGAACTTAAACATATCAAAAACTTCACCCTTGGATTCTAAGAGATAAACCCAGGTCATTCGTGTGCAATCATCAATGAATGTAACAAAATATTTATATATATATAAAATGAGGTAACAGGAGCAGGACCCCAAATATTTGAGTGGACCAACTCAAATGGCATGGGTTTCCTCTAAGACAAAGGTTTAGATACAGATATGGAAGGAAACAAAAGTTTTGAGCCTAGACATGGATGGATGCCCTAAACAGCAATGCCATCTAGACACTGACTCCTTATATAGGGACAAGGAACTAGAAGCTATTGCGGGTGCATCATCAAACAAATAAATTCCTCCACGTTCAGGGCTCCACCAATCATCCGCTTCGTTTGGAGGTCCTAAAACACATAGTGAAGGTTATTGAACAATTTAAGGATTTAGTAAGAGAGCTAACGGATAATAGATTGAGAGGGAAACTAGGAACATGCAAAACGGAGGACATTCATAATAGGAGAGAGCTTGATGTAACTGGATCCAGATACAATAGTGGAGACGGTACCAGCCATAGACATACTTGCCTAAGATGGGCGACCAACAAGCTTCCAGCAACAATCGACAAAGTGGTTGGTACCTCCACAATGAGTGCAATAACAAGGACCATCACGCCCATGTCTTTGTCCACTGCGACCATGATTATCACATCCTCCACGATCAACATCACACCCCCTGCCTTGAGTAGTCAATCCAGAATCACGTCCACGTCCTTGAGCACTCCATGTAGGAACTTTAGTATCATGGCAAAATAAAGATTGATCTCCAATAGCATGTGCAGATTGATTCAAGGAAACAAAAGGAGAGTCGAATGATGTAGTGACCCTTTGACACATTGCGTAGATAGCTGTTAAAGAGGGAAGAGGATTCATGACAATGATTTGTCTATGCACACCATAATACTCAGGGTTGAGCCAAAAAAGAAATAACGTACTTCTGGTTTCTTCACACTACTTCCAAGCGAGCTCATAGTCTGTAGTGCAGTTAGAGGGAAGAGGATAGAAGTCCAACTCATTCCACATACTCTAAAGAACAAAGTACTCCTTCAGGAATCGTGAATCTTGTTAAAACCTTCTAGTATCTGAGATCAATGTAAACATTCTTGATATATTCTGAGCTTTCGACTGCATGTCATGAAGTGTATCCCATATCCTTTTTGCGAAAGTTAAAAACGTGACGGGTTACTCACAGTTGGTTCTTGGTCTAAGACTTAAAATTTTGCATCGATAGAATTTGAAGTGTCATTCAGTATATACGAAAGTCTTATCTCGGACCCCTAAAAACAGCTTTACCGATTGAGCCTACTGTAAATAGTTATCACCATTCAACTTCACGGTGGTGATCAACAAATGATGAGATTCTGAGGGTGCCACACTAGAACTCGATAACATCTTGTCCTCCATACAGCCACACAACAAACAAACTCAAAGAGAGGGCTAGGGTACAACAACATTCACAAAAAAGAACTGTGAAACTTGAGTTCCAAATGGTGCCCTAGAAGATATAAAAGTAGTTAAGAAGAAGGAACTCAGTAAAACGAGTCATTACAGGGTGAACCCAACACAAACATGTCTCACATATGAGAATCAACCACCAAGGCACACACCAAACACGTCTCGCATATGAGAATCAACCACCAGCACATAAACCAAGAGTTCTGGTGTACAGTTAGCCGCCGCCCCCCCCTCCCTTAACAAAAAAAAAAATGGTACAGCCGGACCAAATTTGGCTTCATAGCCCCTCCAAATCACATCCTCCATCCAAAACAACATCATGGAGAGTCAACTACAGTCAAACCGACTCACCATGTGAGAAGAATCCAGAGAAACTACCGATTTGGGAGAAATTGAAAAAAAAATAAATCGAGATTTGGGGTTTTTTCCACCAAAAGGGAAAACTGAGTGTAACATACCTCAGATGATTCCTAAAAATCTCACAAAAATCACCATAAATTTCCTAAAATCGAGATCTACCAACCCATGTTCTTCTCGATTGAAAGGGTGCCGTACGATCCATACAATTGCTGACATCAGCAATCTCCTGTAACACCTGTCAATGTGATGCACCAGGCTTTGATACCAAGTAGATTTGAGAGGTTTGGAAGGGAAGGGAAGGGAAGAAAAAGAAGAGAGAAGAAGATGGAGAGGAAATTTTGAGAGAAAGGGAGTATTGTGCCTTATGCCTTAGGGCCTTCCACACCGTAACACACTCACTTTATTATATTAGAAGAGGGCACTATTACATACTCAGAGGAGCACAAAGATAGTGTACTCACACCCACACACTAACACTACCTTAATATACATACACTACATAATCTTTCTATAATATTTGCATATACAATTTCACATTAATTAGATGTGTATTTTAGGAGATATTGTAGACCGCTATTTCTGGTCCATATTCTATAAGGGGGCGTTTGGTTTTCCAATTTCTGGCATAATTCAAAGTAAATGAGCCTTCATTATTATCCTTTGTGGGTATTTGTTGAAGAGAGAACTAAGGCACAAAGAATGAGAGTGGTAAAGGAAATTGTAATTATGACATTTTTATATTATAAAATTAACATTTTTGCAGTGATGCTTTGTGAAACAGACAATGGTAGAATATAATCATTGCAGTCAAATGTAAGTGATGTCATCACACAATTACAGGGGTATGTAATCATTACCCATTTCCAGCCAATTATCGTTGTAATTGGAAAACCAAACGCGCCCTAAACTTTTAGTATTCCAACAAATCTAGCTGTTGGATTGGGCTAAAATTGTAAGCATGATACATTATGCAAACCACGGTTAAAATTTCGTACCGACCTGATATAAATCTGCAAAATCTAGCGACTCGAAGTTGAGACAACTTTTGCGCACATCTAAGAAAAAAGATTTCGATACGATCAAAACCCTTGAATTAAAGTCCATAACATTAATTCCATTTATTGTGAATCTTGACATACAACATATTAACATGTCGTATGATCAAATCTCATGCCAAAAAAAAAAAAAACATAAATGGTTTTTTATTTTTTATTTTTATTTTTATTTTTAAATGTAGGTTTTCAAATATGTGGGTTTCTCATAGTTGCTTGCAGTTTTCTTTATTGTAAATAGAAAGATGATGAGAAAAGTTGAGCATTATAAAGATATATTTCCTAAGCCATGTGAATATTCTTATAACATGCTCTAGCCTGTATACATGTGCAACTTCTGTTTAAGGGAAAAATCGATCAGAAAATCAGTCAATTGGACGTGTCTACATGATACTCGCACTCAGGTGGGTGCGAATCCTGACCCTACTAGGTTAAATTGGTCATTTTCTTGTGTTTGAAAAACATATAGTTTTGATAAAATTTACACTTTTTAAGACTTGCCAAGTGTAGATTCACTTTCTTATCATTTTGAAAGAGTTTTCACATGACAAAAGCAACACAAAATCAAATTGGATTTACTTCTAGGCATGCATGAATAAAAATAAAATAAAATAAAAAATGATAAAAACAGACATTTAATGATGGTTGGAAGAGGACAACGATCGTAGAATTCCTACTCTATGTGCTAAAGGAGCCCTTCGAGAGCTCGATACCTTGTAGAGCTCCATAGGCTATTCTCCTATATTGGGGTCTCAATGCATGGGTTAGTGATAGATGCACGTTCCAACACTTAAGTCATGGGTTTGAGTGCCCATGTGGGTGGGTGGGTATGTGTGTAAAAAACGAAAGGCTATTCTCCTATATTTATAGACTCGTCATGGTATATGACACTCGACTTTCCTTGTCATAAAGGGATCTCTTTAGGGCAATCATCATAAGTTGCTTAAATTGCAAGCACTATCCATAATAGACTTGTCTAACCATGTAAGTATGTTGACCAAGTCAAACACATCTAAGTTTAGACATTTTCTCATATACGGTGTATGAATGTATACAATCACTCTATAACATTCTATCATACATACATCATACAATGATCATATGATCATTTCTAATTGCCCATTCTTTGAATGTTCAAAGGAGAAACGGCAAAGATGTGATTGAGAGAGGTTTAATCCATCTGCAGTGAATGGTGTCAAACCTATGGTCTGGATCAATGATCCGTTGGTCCAGCTTCTAGGCACGGGAAACCTGAGTATGCTGGATCATATGGCGCTTTTTATAATAGAGTAACAAATGTGAAGGCTGCACCAAGGCGACTTGTGTCTCATGTGTGCCAAGTTGTAACACATGCATGGATCCAAGCAGCTCATCGTGCAGGTTCTATCCAGGCTCAAGCATCTGGCAACTCCACTCATCTGCGGGTGGGACACACATCTGAATTTGTAATGCTGTTGGACGTTTTCTAACCACCCATTCCTTTTGTAAATGTACATATGGGAAACAGACCGGTCTGAATTTTGCAACAGGACATCTTTGTGGGGGCCGACAATGGAGTACTAGGATTTCATATCCATTAATACTTTTAATGTGCCAGTCTTGAGTCCCTCGAGGAGTAGAAAGGGAAATTTATATATACCCTCACTTTTGTGATAATCAGAGATTTCCCCTCATATTTTCATATTTGTATCCACCTTCCCCAATTTTTGCTAACAATTGTAATTACCCTCTGCTGCAATGGGCCATTAATAGCCGTTACGCCGTTGCTGTTGAAAAGGGAAATTACCATTATGCCATCCTTTTAAAAGAGGGTGTTTGGCTTGGTATTTTTGGGTGACATCCATCTAGTGAGCACCACTCACACAAGCAGTGGCACACCTGTGATGCATCCATGCATCATTCATTAGACCGTTGGGTACACTGTAACATTGCCCTTCACCAATTTTTTGTATATGGCATGCACAGTGCATCCTAACTAATGAATGGCATGGATTGCATCCTATCATGTTTGCCCTATGTGAAAGGTGAGAGAGTCCAATCAAGACTATTCAAATAGTTGGTGAGGGGTCTGAATTGAAAAGGAAAAAAAATCAAATAGTTAAGCATTGTATTTTTTTAGTGAGGACTTTCAGTCATGCTCCATCCAAAGTTGGTTCTGCTATTTTGGATGGCATGGATTGCCGTACAACTGTGCCATAGGACAGTTGAAGAGTTGCCACCATTTTTTAAATGGTGCAAGACTAACATAAGAGTAAGAGAATGTGTTAGAAGGCATTAAAAGATGGGAAAAAAACAACATTTTTGATAGAGATGGATGATATTCAAGTAGTTTGAAATTATGTAGAAATTGCATGCATTGCATACAGGAACTTCAACATAAACTAGCCAAAAAATTACGTAGAAATTGCATGCGTTGCATACAGGAACTTCAATATAAACTATCCAAAAAATTATGTAGAAATTGCAAGCATTGCATACAGGAACTTCAATATAAACTATCCAAAAAAATATGTAGAAATTGCATGCATTGCATACATGAACTTCAATTTAAACTATCCAAATTGTGCATGTCAGTTTTGATGTATCATGGGATAAAACGTAGGCTTATTTGATTACCTAGGTATGGGATTGGTGGAAATTTTGTCAGACGGTTAAAAATGAAAAATAAAAATAAAAATTTAAGAAGGATGTTGTGCATCTGGAGTTTTTATGCAATTGTTGTGTACCACTCAAAACTAAAAGGGCTTTGGAGTTTTTATGCACTTGTCTTGTACCACTCAAACTAAAAGGGAAATTTTTATAGGATAGCTATACGATTAGCCTTGCTTCATAGGACAGAATGTTGGGCAGTTAAGGAACAACATGTTCATCAGATGAGTGTAGTTGAAATGAGGATGTTGAGATGGGTGACTGGCAAGACGAGTAAGGATAGAATTAGAAAAGAATGCATTCAAGGGAACTTAGGAGTAGCACTAATGGGTAATAAGATAAGGGAAAGTAGACTTAGATGGTTTGGTCATGTGCAATAGAGACTTAAGAACTATGCTAGTTAAAAGTGAGTTGGTACAAGCTGAAGGATCCGAAAGGGCAAGGGGAAGGCCCAAAAGCACATGTGGGTGGAGGTATTTTGAAAAGACCTAGTGACCTCTGGTCTGATTGAAGTTATTGCCCTTGATAGAGTGGAATGACAGAGAAGGGTTCATATAGCTGACCCTAATTAGTTGGGATAAGGCTTAGATGATGATGATGCTGATGATATATAATATACAAATGTAAGTATGTACTTGTTAGTAATTTGGAATTGTTAGCTATAAAACCCCATGTACATGCAATGGGAACTCTTGATTGTACTTCACTATTATTTTGTTAGTGGTGATTGGATTTATTTTGGGCATTTGGTTATGGTATGGGAGAAAAGGTTGCTAGTTCTAGTAAATTGTTGTCAGGACCTGAGGGCCCCATATTTCGTCCACCAATGGAAGGTCATGGTATTTCAGGACTACGGATTACTGAGGACCGCTAAACGGGGTCTTTTGTCACAGGGAAGTGTAAATGGCATGACAGAACAGCTTCCAAGTTTCCTTATCTTATCAGATGTTGATGGAACTTGCCATTCCTCGTTGTTGGTAATGACACGTCATACCACTGTATCTTTTTTCTCATCTTTTTTATACTAATTTCTCTTGGGCACTTACTGCTCGTGAAATTCATCTCTCAACCTTTTCTTTATATATATATATGCACTGGTTCTCATGAAAACTCTTGAGAAATTTTTGACACGTGATGTGTACACAAAATCCAAATGGTTCATTGGATGAATTACCTTATAAAACTCCCAGAGCCCAAAAGTTAGCCTGATCTAAAAACCTAATGGGCCAAATGAGATGTAATTTACTTCTTTGATTTGCCTCACACTTCGATATGGCCCACTACATATTTGGGTCGGGGTTTTGGGCTGTTGGGTTTTCATGAGGTGACTCATCTAGTGGACTGTTCGGATTGCATATACATATCATGCTTGGTGAGTTCTCAAAAAGTGCTCATGAGTTCTCATGGAAACCAGTTCCATGAGCAGCAAGTATTCAGCAAGTATTGAACAGGAAGGAGTAGAAAAAAAGGAAATAATAAAACCAGCGACAAGGCATGGGAAGTTCCATCTGCATGGAAGTTGGAAACTGATTACTGGAAGGACTCCAATATGAATCCAATGGTTGGGATCCTTTGAACATCTGAGTTTGGGATTGTGACCTATTGATAGTACGCCTCACTGTGTACCTTGATCAATGGCCTGGATTTCTAACACGTGTCATATGCACGGATGTATGGCAGGTGTGTCACCCACCCATGAAAGTGGGCATCCGTTCGATGAATGGTTTATCATTGTAAGGGTGAAAATGGGCCGGGTAGCCTGCCCACCGTGCCCATGGACTGGGCATGGAACCACTAGCCAAGCATGTGGGCCGGACTTGGGCTTCAAAATGCATTGCCTGATCAATTATCAGTTTTAGCTTCGGCTCAGCTGCAAATATGCAATTGCAATCCTTAGTCAACCCATCATCTTGAATGTTGACCGTCAGTTTTGAAATGTTATTTTCTTTGCATGTAGCCCCACTTGGAACTGTGGATAGGTTAGGAACATACAATTGGGAATGAGGGGTTTTTATCAATTTTTTTTTTTTGGTTGGAGCTTGGACATTTGGGTCATAAGCTTCATATCAGGCCCGCACATAGCTAAGCCCGGGCCAAACCCAGCCCATTTCCACCCCTAGTCATCATTTCAAAGGATAATGGCGCTGGCATTTTGTTCATTTCTTTCGTCTTCGTATCAGGAATTAGGGCACTTGTGTAAATTTTCAATTGCAGAGTCAATGGCTTCAAAGCTGACGGTAGAGCTGTGCACGAACCGAGTTAGCTTGGTTAACTCGCTCTTAACTCAACTTGAAACTGGATTCGAGTTGAGTCGAGCTGATTTTTTGAGCTCGAATTTTTTTTTTTTGAGCCGAGTCCGAGCTAGACTGAATTCAACTCAACTCGGCTTGAAACTTGACTTTATTCGAATCGATACGGCTTGCATCGGATTTGAGGTGCTGCTTCATGTGGACCCTTCAGATTTTGGAGTCAAATAATGTAAGATGAGTTCTCAAAAAAGTTCGCACGAAAACGCTGCTTCACGGGACCGTTCAGATTTTGGAGTCAAATAATGTAGGATGAGTTCTCAAAAAAGTTCGCACAAGAACTGGTGCGCTGCTGAGCATTCGCCATATATATATATATATATATATATAGCATAAGGCTATTCTCGGCTTGGATAGAATCATTTCATCAGGCCCACTTGACTATCCAACACTTTTGGGATTGGCTAGGCTAGTGAACGGTCCATGTGATGCGGAATCCCATGAAACCCCCTATGATAAATTTTCACCCTGATCTAAAATTTTGGTGGCCATAGAAAAGAGAAATGCAAATCAAGTGAGGAAACTGTTTTCATTTTTCATGGCCCATCAAAGTTTTAGATCAAAGTAAAACTTGGTCCCAAGGGGTTTAACGAGGTTCTGCTTCACATGAACAGTTTAGATTTTAGATCCACATCATGTATGATGGGTTCTCAAAAAAGTTCGTATGTAGTACGTACGAACTGGTTCGCAGGCGAGCGTTTCCGTGTGTGTGTGTGTATATATATATATATATATATATATATATATATATATATATAAGGCTATTCTCGGCTTGGATAGAATCATTTCATCAGGCCCACTCGACTATCCAACACTTTTGGGATTGGCTAGGCTGGTGGGGATTGGTTCATGCGGGTTATGCTTTTACTGCTACTGGATTGCTCTCAATCGGCTATCAACTACTTGCTTAGGCGGGATCCATTGGAATTGTAACTGCGAATGGAAGTGGGTCTGCTAGCTGTGATGCTGCTGAAGGATCCGGGGTGCGCTGTTGAGCATTCGCCATATATATATATATATATATAGAGAGAGAGAGAGAGAGAGAGAGAGGAATGGTCACCAGTAGCTTCTTATGTGAGCACCCGTGTGCACCTTTGCACACGTGTCTTAGGCATAAAATCTGAACAGTCTATGTGATGCAGCACCCCTTAAACCTCACTAACCCAATTTTCAGCCCAATACAAAACTCTGGTGGGCCATGGCAAAAAGAAAAAGTTTCCTCCCTTTGTTTGCATTTCTTTTTTCTATGACCCACTAGGGTTTTGGATCAGGCTAAAAATTGGCCCAAAGAGTTTTAGGGGGTGCCACATCATGTGGACCGTTCAGATTATGTGCCCATGACACGTGTGCAAAGGTGCGCACAGGTGCTGACGTAAGAAGGTGCGCAGGTGAGCATTCCTCTCTCTCTCTCTCTCTCTCTCTCTCTCTCTCTCTCTCTATAGATATATATATAAAACCAATGGTCAAAAAGTGAGAATTCTCTGAATTATCTGCTTCTTAGGTTTTATATAGGAAAAGTTGAGTTTAGGATTCTCTCTCACATATTAGATTTTCCATGATGCGATGTTTTCCTTTCTCATTTATACATATTCAATTAAGCCATTTTCATGGATAAAAATACCCAATTTGCTATGCCAATGTAGCACATGTGCTGGATTAGGGGCATTCATCAGGTCCTTTTAGTGCATGTTCATTACTTAGTGGGCCGCTCCAATATTAATTGGACAGTCATGATCATCCAATCTCAATAACTGTGGGAACATGCGCAAGACTGAAACCTTTCCTTTCAACAATGGTTGGGCTATGCGTAGCAATGAGTTGCACATATAACTCAAATGTAGCTACATATCATCAGAAAAGATTAGGAACCTGAATGGACAATTCACGGCCTGCGTAAAATGCAAAGGTGGCAATGGGTCGGATCCTTTTGTTAGTAAAACCCATTTTAGATTGTATTTTTGAAAAAAAGTTAATATAATTGACCATTTAAAACTTCGTTTTTTTTACGGGCAAATAGACTCTCTTTTTAGGCAAACTAAATTAAAAACATTTTATTAAAAAAACTTTTAGGAGTATTTTAAAAATAGAAATTGCTGGTCACCCATTATGAAAACAATTGAGCAAGTGGAATAGGATTTTAATAAAGATGGATCGATTTATATGGGGAATACTAGAAAAGGAAGGATTTAAGAGAGGCAAAAGATAACATTAACCTTCCATTCAATTGCAAATGTAAATCATTGCTTATGCATTTAGAAATTTTAACTATTTTAATTAATTATTTTATTTTATTTATTTACTTTAATCTCATTTTGTCATCATCATTAAAGCCTTATCCTAATTGATTAGGGTTTGTTTACATGAATCTTGTTCCATTCCACTCTATCAATGACCATGGCTTCAGTTAGACAATAGGTTATTCACTCTTTTCTTACAATCAAAGACAATATATATGGAGGGGTGCTCTAGGATCTATAGGATCTAAAGTTAGACTAAAATAAAGTATACGAAGTTGTATTTTTAGTAACAATAGGAGTTAAAATGAGGATTAGTTAAGATTGCTGACCAAAAAGTTTCCCATAATGATTTTTTGACACCTTGAGTCAATAATTCATGAGAGGGGAGAGATTGCAAAGGAGGTTAGGATATAATTCAAGCTGGGTGGAAGAAAGGGAGATTTGCTTGTATCACTCAAACTGAAAGGTGAATTTTTTAAGATAGTTATGAGATAAGACGAAGGAGGATAGGGTTATAAATGTGTGCATTCAAGGGAACTTAAAGAGCAACACCATTAGGTAATAAGATGAGGGAAAGTAGACGTAGACTTGGATGGTTTAGCGACGTCCAATAGAGATGAAGAATTACACGGGTTAGAAATAGTGAATTGCTAAAGTTGAAGGCTTTGAAAGGGCAAGGTGAAGGCCTAAAAGGATATGGGCGGGATGGTAAGAAAAGACTTTAAACTATATCCTAAGTACCTAACTAAAGGTATGACCCTTAATAATGTAGAATGGCATAACAACATTCATATAGCCAAACCCCCGAGTAATTGGTATAAGACTTAGATAATGGTGATAGGTCATAAAATTTACCATACATTGTAACCTTCATACTCTCGATTAAGAGTGACAACATCCACACCAAGGATCATGGCTCGGATGTTGTCATGCAATAACAATTGATGGTTTCGATGGACCAATGTGAGCCGTTATATTTCTTCAGCATGCATCCATTGGGCTAGGGTTCAAGTTTAAGGCCAATTCGATCTCAAATGATGAGATTAACAAAAATCAAGATAAATGGCTCTAATTAAATCTAATCTGGATCTGGATGTGAAATATCCTATCCAATCGGATCATCTCGTGGAGCCCGTAGAAATGTTCAAAGTGACCAATTTTTAGGTCAATCTACATACGGTTAGTGAGATATAGCCCAATCAATGGACAACTAATTAGAAAATTTATTTTTCTCATGGTCTACATGTCTAAGGATGTCCACATCAATTTGATGCCCAAAACATGTTGGACACATTGGAATGGATTGGTTCGATGGACCTTGATCATGATAAAAAGTGGGCCACCACCTTGAATGATCTTGAATTTAGAATCATGTAGGCCCTTCACAAAAGTGGTATCAGAAACGAAAGGCCAATGGAGCATGACCTAAGCAACAAACTTATGGGAGTGTGGAAGACATGGAGGAGGAACCCCATACACCTCCTCATGGAAGTCACCATGAAGAAAAAGACCTTTCACTTCCATTCGGAATATCTTCTACCACTTAACAACAATAACCATAATTAGAGTGTGAAAAGACACCATTTTGGTGCCCAAAGCAAATGTCCCATCATAATCAATCCTATCTTCTTAATTATTGCCCTTAGAAATCAAGCCAGCCTTCTATTTTTTTTTTTTTTTTTATTTGCAAGCAATTTTTTATTATTTTAATTTTATTTATTTTTAATCCATTTGCAGCCAATTGATTTTTTATTTATTTATTACTATTATTATTATTATTATTATTATTATTATTTTAAAAAGAAAAGGAGATTAAGTTTCACGTAAAGTCCTTTTTTAGTATTCTAAACTCTTTTGTCATTGCCTGCTTCAGGATAACATAGGTTTATTATATAAGAATGGACTTATATTAATTTGGAGAATGACTCATTGGAAGTCAACCATCCACAGTGATCTGAGGGAGATGAGATTGAAGGATATCTTCGAGTTGGTATCGAGCATAGAGATAGAATCATGGGTTGGTTGTATCGAATATATTTATGAAAGCTTTTGGGTTACGAGTGGTTAAAATGTCTAAAACAATGAATTCAAGGGACAAAAGTGTGGAGGGATAAAGAATTAATACTAATCTCCAAATAGTCAATTAAATAAAGAAGTGAGATATAAAATCGATTTATTATTATTATTATTACTATTTTTTATGAAGGAATGAGATATGGTAAGAAACCCAAAGATATCTAGGTCGTGGACATCTATACCTCTTTTGATGGATTCCATACCTTAAAAGATATATTGTGGGGATCTAGAGATAATTTGTCACATTCAGACAGTGAAAATAAAGAAAAACAACCACTTTAAAAGATTTAGGAGTAGTCGGGATGATGATAATCGTTTAAATGAAAAAACATAAGGGATGACAGATGAAGGAATAAGCTTGATAAAATAAACTGCAATAAGGACGGCCTTAGTTTCATAAAACATGTAGTGTTGAGAATGTGCCGATATTTTCATTCATCAATGCAATTTTATTGAGGAGATGAGGATAGGAACATTGAGGATTGGTCCATGGGATGGATACAAGGAGGTTCGACATTGCTATGGGAAACATACTCGCTAGATTTTATTTTATTTTATGTTGGAGTAGAATTCAACATGAATTATGGCAGAAATTTCGAATTATAATTTTTATGAGTTTTACTCGATTATGTATCATATAAACTCATATGTAACTAAAATAATCATCGACAAAGATAACAAAAAAGAATGAGCTATAAATGATTATGAAGGTTTTTGTGGGTGTATATCTACTATTAACTGTTGTCTATGGTGTGGTCCAGTTATGTCATTGATTGGCTTGATTTTTAGGCCCGTGGCCTGCGTATGATTGATGGGGTGGATGTGCGACGAACACCACGGTTAGGCCCATGCAACTCGTTCTCATGCAATAAATACAAAGGACTCGAACTATGTAAAAGGACAGAAATACTTATCTATGCATATACCCCTCATGCACACAGGTACAATATAGAAACTCTCACAGTTAGAATCACCGTATCAAAGTGACTATCAATAGGAACTGGCAATCCATAGTGGACCCCACACAATGGACGGTCCATATCATTGCTCTAATTTTTTGTAGAATAAAAATTTTAATTGCCCCTTTTTTTTAAAAAAAATCCATGAATCAGATGGTTAGAATCATCCAATCAAAGTAATTTTTAAAATGAATTATTAATCAAAGGTGGGCGAATCAGATGGACAATACAAATTACTGATCAGACATTTATAATCAATGTGTTGTACATTTACCATCCATGAAGACGGTTAGGATCAGTAGATCAAAGTGACTATAGAAGGATTGGTTAGTAATGGTAGGCCCCACAAGCTAAACATCCAATAACATTATTGGCCCATGTGAGGCAGCTGAAATTATTAGAAATCACCTGAGCTAACTCAATAGCTCATGTATGTCCATGCCCCATACATGAAAGCAAGTAGCACCTATCGAAGATCAGGACCGCACGATCCACCGGTCCTCATTCAAAACAAGTCATACCTGCAATTTTATTTTATTTTTACCAATACAAGTTTGGATCAAATAAATAAAATTTTGAAGACATTTTGGGTAAGTGAAGTCTCAGTTGGTTGCTCGCCCATGTCCAACATCTCCAACGTCCATTTGGCATTTTGGGTGTGATCAAAATTGTTGATGTGGTGGGCCATCAAAGTTATAGAGCATAGCTGAAAATTTTATATCTACAAGACTGTCTTAGTCGGGGCATCGAACGGCACACTAATGTACGTTATAAAATAGTTGAGCGAAGACATGATCAACTTTCGGTCTTGAGCTCGAACTTGGTTTGGCTTGACTCGATTTTTTGACCGGGTATATATATTTCAAAAAATATATATTTTTTAAATCCTAACCCACCCGAGTCTCGAGCGTTCTCCAGTGCCTGACCCTAAAAACCCTAATCCACTTTAGCTGTCCAGCGGCAGCGTCCAACCCAAACCCTCTCTCTCTCTCTCTCTCTCTCTCTCTCTCTCTCTCTCCGTTCTCTAGCGCCCGAACGACGATCGACGACTACTCTCCTATACTTTCTCTATTCTTCAGCGTCTGCTTGGACGAACGACAACTGAAAGGTACTCTCCCCTACTCTTCTTATCATCTCTCTATTATCCAACGTCCGTCCGATTAGCGGACCCTACCCGACCACTGGCCTGGTGACTATGGCCCAATCGGACGGTCAGACCGAACTTGGCTCGAAAACTCGAACTTGAACTTGGCTCGAAAACTCGAACTTGAACTCGGCTCGAACTGGACCGAGTTGCTGACTGAGCCAAGCTGAGCTGCGAATCCAGGCTCGATGATCGAGCTGAGCCGAGTTCGAGTTGAGGTATCTTGTTGGCCGAGTCAAGCCGAGTTAGGCAAAGCTCGACTCGGATTGACTCGTGTACACCTCTAGTGGTGGCCCACCAGACCAACATCACCAATTGCATCAGAAAATGGCCCCTTGAGAGGAGATGCCAAGGTGGCCCACGCATGAAGTAAGGCGGTAAATTTCCATTTGTAGATTCTGAAGGATCTTGTCAAGAGAGTAAAAAAGTCTCACCTGAGATACCACATTGCCTCAATCAGTTGATAGGACGGTTCGTGCAAAAGTATCTTCTAAGTATGTCTGCCACCCAATATTCTAGCAATTGCGGTTATTGCAACTAACCATGATGACCTTGTCATGGTGGGCCACACTGGTAAATTCCTGTGGCCCAGCTTCCAAAATCATCTTTAAAAAGTCATTTTTTTCTTTCTTTCTTTCTTTTCATCTTTTGTGGACTTTCAAGTTACAATGAGAGATGCTCCCGTTGCATTGGGACACAGCTCAATTCATTGATCTAGACGGTTCGTCAGGTTCAGCGCAAATTTCATGAGCAACCATGAAAGCATCACACTGGCCTGAAATATATTAGCGGTTGGATGAATGCCTTTTAAGATGGACGATCAAGATCATTTATGCAAAAATAGGTCCAATCAACAATCTGTTCTATTTATTTGTTAGGAACCATCCTGGATTGCTTATGATTCTAGAGAATTATTTTTGTTAGGCAATCATGACCATCCCATCCATGGCTATAGAAAATAAGGCCAAATCAATGATGGATTAGATCATCCAATCAGTGATGTTTCGCATGGTAGCCTGTTTAAGCTTAATTAACTGTTCAGATCAATCGATTAGGCTGTCCAAGTGAGCCCATGCAACTAGGAGCACTATAACTTGTCATGCTCTGAGAGCACTGGAGCGTTGTTCGTCTATGTATATATATTATTATTATTATTTATTTATTTTTACACACACGCACACACACCCCACACACTCACACTGGTGGAATTTCACCACCTATGGGTACTCGAACCCTTCACCGGGAGAGTCTGCCACCCGAGCAAGAGTAAGGACCCAAGAAGACAAACAAATGATTAATTAGGCATAAAATCCACTTCGTCCATCAGTTTTGCTAGATCGTTTTACAATGAGGGCCTAAAAATAAATGAGATCCAAGATTTCAAGTGAGCCACGCCGTTAGATAATGTGGGGACTGGACCGCCACTGTTGAATTCTTGTTGGCCCCACAGAAGTTTGGGATCTCGCTGATATTTTTGTTTCCCCTTCAAGATGGTGGGATTCACCTCATGAACGGGTTGGATGGAATATAAACATCACGGTGAGCCTCAGGAAGACTTGAATGATGGGCTTTTCCTTCCCTGCTGTCATCCAGGGTTGGATCCTGGATCTGCCTTTTTTGGGGCTCTGTTCCTAACATAATCTGCAGAAAATGATGGACGGTATGGATTTTATATAGATCTCTCTGTGGGCCCCACAAGGCTTTTTGTGGCAGGAAGTGACTGTAACAGGTTGCAGGAATCCGCGAGAGTATCCAAGAAAATGGTACACTCCCCACATGTATCAACCTCGTGTGTGTATGATCCGAGCCAGTAATCAGTTATGGCCCACCATGAACATGCTCTTGCATAAACTAGGATGTTTGATACACATGCACGTAGAAATTGCACGGTAGAGAGAGTTCATATGGCAGTTTCGGCAGTGATTCCAAAATTCTTGGATGATGAGATTTTATCCAAACATTTTGATCTTTTAGCATGGCCTAAGAACGGGTCGGATCCAAACAGTGACATCAGTGGCCACATAAATGAACGCGGATTGATGACATCACGATTCCATACCCAAGTCGTGACCCACTATGATGCTTGTGTATCCACACGTCAATCATTTAAAATGATTAAGGAATACAGAACAGCAGATAGCAAACTTTAGTGACCACTAAAGTAACGTAGAGATTATGACTCCACCGTTATAACCTTCCTAAGGTACCATGAGCTTTTGTGAAATCATCTTCAGTTTACCAAATGACATTAAAGATAGGGAAAAATATATGATACGCCTGATTTAAAACTTTGTGACATTAGAAGCTTAATTGATCATCTCCCAACTTTCTTTAGTAGACAATATGATGGTAAGTAGATACATGCAGTGGCTACCATTCAAAACTCTTAGTGAGCTCATAATAATTTTCATTAAGTTCCACATAATTTGATCACTTCATTAGTCTGTTCATCTTAACTCTATCACAGATACCAAGAGTCACCAATTTTTAAAATGGTGGTGAGCTGTCAAAGGAGTTAGCAAACGTCACCTCAGCAATGAACAGGAGACCCATCTCTTCAGGTGATTTCATAACATGAGATTCCTTGTAACGAAACATCACAACCGTACGGTAACTAAAATATATTCGAGATATGGGGCCATCATGATTTTTTAGTGCCATCCAATCCGTCCATAAGATGCTACTCCCCTGGATTCCGAAATCCATCGTGATCGATCCATAACTCAGGTGGGCCAATTTCAAAATGGTGTGAAGCTCAATAGGTCATCTCATAAAACTTTTCATGGATTAATGTAACATGCATGACCAATCTGCATTCAGTGATTTGCTCTGGAACTTAGTACTCATACCCCACCAGTAAAAGAGTACACACAATTATTGCAGACCAATTCTCAGGTGGTGCCATCATAGACATCCAAATTTGGTCATTATGCCTATTTTACACGTATCAGAAGCAGATCCCAACCTCTCCAATTATGATTATCCAAATGAGTTGTGCTAAGAGTAGAACACAAGTGGTCCAAAAATTTCAGACTGAAAGCTCATGATTTGTTGTCCATCATAATACAGTATCAAGATTATATGATTCCGAAATCCATCGTGATCAGCCATAACTCAGGTGGGCCACACCAAAAGGAACAATAGGGGACACCCCCCATAAAAACTTCCAGATGTAACATAGAGACTCATTGCATTTTGTATGTGCCATCTAAACCAGTCATCAGGTGTACCCCACCAGTAAGAAGGGACACACCATAACTCAGACCATTCCAAAACTCAGGTGGGCCATTCACTAATATCCTTTTTTCTTTCTTATTTTACACTGTTATGTGAAAGAAGGCAGATTCCAACCTCTCTTTAATAGGATTATGATTTTCAGAAGGAAGTGGTGTTAGGGGGCATAGCAATACATGATGGATTGTAGATCAATCCTGACAATGCTAAGATGTATAATAGATTAAGAAAGAGTCTATACGACTGCATACTGAATGATAATCAGGTGCCACATTGTTAGTCGGCAAAATGGTAAAAATATATCCGACATGCTTACACATAAAAACTTCCGATGTATTGACATTAGATTGAGTCCATTGCTGTATGTGCCAGTCTAAACAATGTATCAGGTGTACCCATGCCAGTAAAAGGGCAGACATATCAAGTATCTTGGGCTGCCTGTGTATCTTTTAACTCTTAAAAGTGGGTTTTATTGATGATATGCATTGATGGAAACAGATGGATGGATGGGCACATGATTTGACAGATGGGCGGATGGAAGGATGGATTAAGAAATGAGTAATGCTACTTGGGAAAAAACCCAACTCAAGTGTATTTTGATTGGTCCACCTTGTAATGGAATCAGAATGTATGGGTATAAAAGAATCCGGACCCCTGCTGGCCACAAACAGTAAAAACCCATTTTCCTGCATTGTGATTAGTCTACGACATCATTTGCGTTGTCAACACTGCTGCATTAAATGTGATCAGTGATGATGTGGCTCAATCACATTGCAACAAACAGATTTTTTCTATGTGATAAGCAGAGGATCCGGATAAGGTATAAAAGTGAGGGAGATTTGACAAAGAAACATGTGTCTATGGAATGGTCCACCTGGCTTGGGTTGAGGGGAGGTCTGGACCCAACCCATTTAATAATGGGGTCTAAGTTTCAGCCCTAAATTCCATATATTAGTAAATAGGGTTGAGTCTAAGTAGGGTTGAAGTTTAAATAAGCTGGGTCTAAGCCTTAGCATTCAAGCCAATTTTAAGAGGATTCAAACTCAACTCGTTTATCTCTAATCTGGGTTTGGGTTAGCTCGAAGGGCTCGTTCGGATGCACTTCCCCCAAAGAGAGTTTCCGCAGAAGGATTCTTGTGCCTCGTTTTTATCAAGTCAGCTATTTAGTGCCTATTTTATATATCCAAACACACAACACAAATTAGGATTTGATTCCAAATTGTATTGTTTAAGTGACAAATGCACCAAACTGCATGTTTTCCTTTAGAGGTTTGATAGAATATATAGATCCTAAGGTGTTGATGTACTTGGAGTCATTTTTCAATGATCCAAACCATTCATATGAATTTACTAAAATATGAAACCTCTTACATTTGATTATTTCAATCCTTTAAACACTTAATTGTTTTTCTTTGAAAATGGATAGCCACATCAAGCTTCAAATAATCAACGGCCTGAAATGTGTATGAGTATGTGGGTATTAAAAAAGAAATTACTTTTAAGTATCATGAAGAAATATTTTTTGACGGTTAGTTCTAGATTGAGTTTGAGTCACAATTACACCCGGTCCATTTTTGATCGATCGAAATCTGACCGTGTAGGTTGGGTTGGTTCGATTTTGAGAGGTTCTAGACCTGTTGGGTCCATCATTTAAACCTTGCAAGAAAGGAAATCTAGGGTGCAAATAGGTTTTAGATTGATGCAATGGGCCACCCCATCTGATGATGAACGGTTATGAATATGGACTCAAGACCAATTGTCCAGTTTGAGCCCAAAACCCCGACCTAATTATTAAATGGGTTAGATGTGGAACCTCTTAAAATTCACTTGACTCAAACCTGACTTTTGGAAGGGGTCAGTCAGCAATTTGATGCAGGGATGAACTTGATGAGGTCATGCACCGGGGGGACTACTCTGAATCCGTGGAGCTTCCCTAGACTCCTCATGGAGATACCTTGAATCCATGAGGAAAAGAAGAAAATAGAAATAATTTCTAGAAATTCGTGAATTGATTAATAATTGAAATAAGTGAGTTTACATCCCTTTAAATAGGGATACTAAACCTTGGAAGTAGTTTCAGAATTAAACTACAACTAAAACTCCTAGAAATCGTGACTTACTATAAATAGTAAACTTACTATTTTATAGACGGTCATGATTCCTACTAGTCATCAAGGTTTTCGGCCAAAAATAGTGTCCTGTTTGGCCCAACCATGTGATTCTCCTAATTATTCTAAGCACTTTTTATGTTGGATGCAACTTCTAAAGCCCAACGGAAGAAGAGTTATAATTAAACTAAAACTTACTATAAATAGTAAAAATGATAATAAAATGGAAATTCAACCGTCGATTTGATGGAATCTCGCAAATTCGGTGTGGACAACCTGACATAGAAGGTTGGGTGGCTAAAGTAGCTCGTCCTACCCCAAAATCACATACGGCACGTAGGATAACTCATTCCTGTTTGCGAGATACGTTCGTTTTAAGGTTTTGACGGTCCAGATTAATTTCGCATCCGATTGGGCCTTTTCTGGTCCATCTTGGCCATGAAATCATCCGCAACCTGCTCTACATAGCATTTGGACTACTTAGAAATGGACCCACTAGACCTGAACTTGAGTCAATTCAGACCTAGCCCATCAAATTCACAATGTAGCTGAAAATTTTCATCTTAACTAAAGTTTAACAACCTATCTAAAAGCCCATTTGGAAAAAGGACTCAGTCTAACCCGATCAGGTCCGATACCCCAAGACACTCAACTGAGGGCCGAACAAGACCAAGTCACTGAGCCTTTAAACCATGGTCTACACCCAACCCAAACCTGACCCAAATGCTAGTAGGTTGGGCTTAGCATCTAGATCCAATTATTAAAAATGTCATCTGGTTCATAATCTGCAATGCACTTGGGTTTCCTTTGAATGGATGGATGGATGTGCTGCAAATAGTTTAAACTTTTATTTTTATGGCCCACTTTAACAGTCCTCTCACATTATTGTCCACAATGACTAGAGTCACCATTAGAGTCACCATCAGTTGTTGAAGTGGAGCCACACACAACCACAACAGGCACTATCACTTTAGGTGGGGGGCTCATTTCACACATTCAGATGGCCCTTGCAAGCTATCAGCCTTTGGGTTTTTTTTTTTTTTTTTTTTCTTAAAAAAAAAAAAAAAAAAAAAAACCCATGAAGGAGAGGGTCATGATAGATTAAAGTGTAGAGATAATACGAAAGTGGGTCCACATAATATTTCAATATATAGACTCCTTGTAAATACTATGTATAGTGTATAAGACGTATATAGGTCGCTTATATATATACTGTATATATTCAGTTTCAAAGAGGTGAAGAAGATGGACGTGGTTTGAATAGTGACCCAAAACCAGCCAGCTAGCTGATGTGAAAGCTTTGTGAGCCCCACCATCCATGATGCATGTGTTTTATCCATGCTGTCCATACTTTCTTTTTTTTGTCTCATTTTAGGTCATTAAAAATGAGGCAGATCTTCAAATTTTAGGTCGAAAAATAGATGGATGGCGTAGATAAAACACACACATCATGGTGGGGCCTACGGAGCTTTGACACCAGCTAGCTGGCTGGTTTTGGGGTCACTAGCCAAAACTCATCCTAATAAAACATAGCCTTTTTTTTTTTTTTTCTTTTTAATTTGATAGAGCTGTCAATGGGCACTTGGATCCGCAGGCACTCGCTCCAAGCATTGCATCAAATTCGATCATATCTTCGGCATGATAAATAATCGTGTCAGGCATGTTGGTCCAACAACTTAGATCTAGACATGGCTCAGATACTTCACTTGGTACTGGGTGATGCATGATAATTAACCAATTGCTTTATAAATTCAAATTGATAGAGTGTGGCGAATCAATTCCTTTATCTTATAGCCTAAGCCCCACATCTCATGGGTTAGGTTCTTGGCCGACCCCCTCATGGGCCCCACATCACATGGGTTCCGCCTAACACAAGCCACCCGCCTCACATGAATGAGGCACGCCTCACACAAACCACTCACCTCACACGGGCCGACCACCCCAAGTGTCCCTGCATTCCATAGGCCACTTTACTCGAGCTGTGAAAATGCCCCGCATTAATAGGTCTAATAAGTCTAATGTATATGAATTTTCTTAGTTTTATCATTTTATTTTACTAATTATTTGAAAATTTCGAAGGTATATTTGTGGCATGGACCCAATTCTAAACATAATTATGATTTGAGTCCTAATTCATGGTTCAAAAACTCAAAAACTGGACTTGACTCACTATCCAGCTGGATCTGGTCGAACGGAGTCGACTCAAAAACTCTATTCGAATCGATATTTAATGACTAAATCAAGAATAATATTTCCTTGGTATGGTGTAGTTGAGATTGTGGGTTAGAATCTTCTTTCTTTTTTATGTTAATCTTTTTTTTTTTTGGCTGGCGAGCGATTCGATTAAAGTCATATCAAGTAGGCCCGCTCAAATCAAGATCACAATGAGTCAATACCTCAGCCATTTTTTGAGTTGATTCACCGAATTTAGAACTATGGTAAAATACATGTGGTAGGAACTAATGGGTCCCAAATCCAATCAGATACGGATAATATATGATAGTACTATGATGACCGTATGAGGGCATGGTAGATCCAAATCAAAATTCTATTGTTGGGTCCAAACAAAGGTCCACCAATCCAACCTTAAACGGACACATTGACATCCCTACAAAATAGTTGGTCGGATGGGCCTATCATGAATGCCTATATTTTTCTTGGAAACTCTCATGATTTAGATCCTAGCCATCCAACATCTAGTTGGTCGGATGGGCCTATCATGAATGCCTATATTTTTCTTGGAAACTCTCATGATTTAGATCCTAGCCATCCAACATCTGGATGATTCTTAACCATCTTGTTTGAAGCCATTCATTGAAGTTTTATGATGTTATAAGTCATCAAAATTTTAGGCATCACATCCATGGAGGGACGTGACAAAATAAACTGTATTGATCGCTGAACTATAGTCGTCACTAATTTGGACTAAGTGTATTTGCCCATTATGTATGTTGTTGGTTGAATTCAATCAAACACAAGGCCACATCTGTGAGCGAGGGCTTGTATTTATATTATGTACGGTTAAGATGTGCGGGCATGCTAGAGTCATACTTGATTGATGTAGAGTAGGCCGCAGAGTGTTGAGGGTCAAATATTACATATCAGACCCTAATTATTACTTGGGTTTACGAACATGATACTGTTTAATGGCCTATTTTAATCGGGTTTCTACTGCAAGGTGAATTTACAAGCTTGGACTGAAAAAGGATGCTAAAAGCATGACTTTAACACTCATAATTCACCAAGGCAAGGAACGGACTCCAGGGGACCAGGATCGATGGATTTACACGTAAGAGATCCGAGAAATTCGAGAAACTGAAGTTCAAGTGGCTTAAAAGGTGTCAAGAATGCAAGACAATAGGGTTTCTGCCATCCGTTCGGCTTGAAACTTCATATATGACCTAAGGACGAAAGTTAACTGTAAAGAAAATTTTTTAGCCATTGGATCTCTCTGAAAGTGGCTCAACGGACAGATTAGCCCATAGATCTGTGAATTGGGGCCCGCCTAATATCTGAATATGTTTCAATTTTTGTCTCAACGTGTTAAATGAAGTACGAGAGAGGATGGATGGAGAAGATTTCTCAAGAACATCACGAGAGATCCCACATGGGGATGTGTGTGTACATAACAGACTTTCACGCGCGCTGCACCGGACCGAGAGTTCAGTAAACACAGGCTGACCCGACTCCTCTCTCTCCTCTGCGCAAGAACGGCCAACGTCCTTCGCTGTTTGTTCGTTTTTTCAGTTGTGAGGCCCACTCATCATCCAGATCAACGATCTAGATCGTCCATTCATCCGATGGGATAGCCACAACCTACTTCTAGGTGACGGAATTCCAGATAACAACAAATATCGGTTTTTAACCATTTAAACGCGGGACGGATGACTGAATGGAAAATCTGTGGGCCACACCGAAACACATAAAAAAAAAGTCCACTACCGACCGAAATTCCGATTATAATGCAGTGGACGGTGTGGATTTCGTAACCGTCGATGATCATGGCCTCACCAACGTCACAAAGCAAGAGGCTGTGTGAGCTTTGTTTTGTAAACAGACATGCAGCAATATTCGTGGCCCACTATCTCTGATCGTTTCGACGATCCAGTCTGTTCATCATGTAGGTCACCCCAAAACGTCCCAGGGGATGTTATTCCTTTGGGAAGAAAGCAAGGAAAATGGGCATCTTGGCGCTGTCTTCATGACTGTGTAACAAAGCTAATGCAGGGGAGTTCTCGGCTGCGTAAAGGGGAGTGCGGAACATTTCACCGACTCCACTTCTCCTCTTACTTTCCATACTGCTGTAGGATCCTTTTTTTTTTTTTTTTTTTTTTTTTTTTTTTTTTTAAGGATTAAATTTAGAATTAAGGTTTCACCATGAACAAACAAGAGTGGCTAGAGTGAGCACGTGAGTATGGTAATCTATTTCTAAAAAATGAGAGGTTCCGTGAAAAAGTGTTAGATGCTTATGCTTGGAAACAACCTATATCTTAATATTTTTCTCAAACCGACATTGAGAACCGACTAAAACGTTATGCTCCATCGGTTAATAAGTCCGTATGCGATCATAATTATTGGAATGATGATTATTATCATCCATCATATTCTCCCACATATGATCAGTATGACTATAACCAGTGGAAGCATCAAAACTGGGAAGATAAACCAACAACATGTTATAATGATTATTCTCTTGGATACGCTACCTTTACAATTCAACTAGAAACAATCCAAGAGAATTCAATTCAAAATTCCTTTCAAACTCTAGAGCTCAGCCAACAAAATACACTCGAAAGACTGCAAGAACTTATAAAAGATATTCAATAGTTAAGTTCTTGAAACAGGCATAAGATCTCCCGGATCTCTATAAGTGGATCCTTTGAATCCCTAATTTCCTCTTTTTGAATTCTTTAAGTTTTTAGATTAATATTTCACCATTATTCCCTCAAATTCATTCGATTTAGATTTCATCTTAGTTTAGTTCTAGTTCTACTTAGTTTCAGATTATGTACAGGTTCAGTCCCTCGGGATTCAACCTCGGTCTCACCGAGTTTATTACTACATCACAACCATATACTTGGTAAGTGAACAAGCTTTTGGCGCCGTTGCCGGGGATTGATGGCTTCATTTTTCTGAAATCAATTAGTCTTAGGATTAGTTTAAGATTACGATTTATTTCTAGTTTTTTCTTTCTTATTGATTTTTAGAACTAACTTGCTTTCCTGCTTCGTAGGATTTTTGATAGATCTTCTAATCTGGTAACTTCGTCCTTATTTCCTTACTTTCTCTAGCCTTTAGATTCGGTTTTATCTTTAGAAACTAACTTGGTTCGTTTTGTTTTGTAGGATCTTTACTAAGGACTTCGAATTCGGTAACTTCTTTCCATCTTTCCTCTTTATTTCTAGATTTCCTTTCTATTCTTCCTCTTAGGTCTAAGGTTAGAATCTGAACTAAGGGTTGTGAGTGTTTCATGCTCAAGTGGGTTCGTGATAACATTCGACGTCTCTTAACTGAAGAAAGATTAGTTGAGGGGTTGACTGTCCATCGCAGGACTAAACATCGCTCGAGATCCCCAGAGTTAATTGAAGTAATGGCTGCAAATTAACTGGAAGTATTTCCTCCACCTAGGGTGGAGGACACTCAGGATGAGAATAAGGTGCATCAAGCATCCCTGCCTCGTCCTTTACGAGATTATTTACAACCGGCGGGGGTGAGTACGCCCTCATGAATGATTTTTCCTGAAAATACAGGACATATGGACATCAAGCCAGGGGTTATCCAACTCCTTCCTAAATTCCATGGGCTTCAATCAGAAAGTCCATACATACATCTAAAAGAGTTCGATGAGATCATAACCACTTTATACTTTCCTAATGTATTTGAGGAAACAGTCAGGCTGAAGCTCTTTCCCTTTTACTTGAAGGAGAAGGTTAAAACGTGGTTACATTCATCGCGTCCTAGATCCATTGGCACATGGAATGATATGCAGAGAGAATTCATAAAGAAATTTTTTCCACATCATAAAACGATTGCCCTTAGAAAAGCAATCATGATCTTCGCCCAAAAGGAGGATAAAACATTCTTCTAATGTTGGGAAAGGTTCAAGGATCTTTTCAGTTCATGCCCACAACACGGCTTTGAAACGTAGCACATTACAAACTTTTTTTATGATGGACTGACATCTTCCATGTGCCAATTGGTCGAAACAATGTGTAATGGAGAATTCATGAATAAAGATGTTGATGAGGTATGAGATTACCTTGATAGACTTGCTGAGAATGCACAATCATGGGACCATCACCCAAAATCGAACACCACATCTAGGCCGACTCAATCTAAGGAGAAAGGTGGATTGTATCTCCTGAAAGAAGAGGATGATCTCAATTATAAAGTGATTAATCTCATAAGAAAATTCGAGGCCATAGAAGGAAAGAAGGACAAAGTTAATGAAATTGTTTGCGGCATCTGTGATTGCAACATTCACACAACTGAAAATTGTCCTACAATACCTGCTTTTCGAGGAGTGTTGAATGAACAAGCCAATTCTGTAAATAACTATCAATGACCTTATAATGGACTTACCTCTAATACGTACAATCCTGGTAGGAAAAATCATCTAAACTTTAGTTGGAAGAATGGATAAACTGTTATCCGTCAAGGTTTCTTCAATCAAAATCCAAATCAGGGGAAACCTCAAGAAGAACCGGTTCAAAATTCCACACAAGAGCCGGCTCAGGCAGTGCGAGAAGTTACAAATTTTATGCAAAAGATGGATTCACGTATGACAGTTATAGAAAATGGGATTCTTCCTACACAACTGCTCCTCAATCCTAAACCGCAATACGAGATAAGTGATCCCAGCTCTTTAAATCAGATAGAGCATGCTAAATCCATCATCACTATTAGGAGTGAGAAGATTATTAATAAAACCCTTTCGGTTAGGCCCGAAAAGCCTTAAGAACCAGAAGACGGCAACAATGATGGATTTAGTGATGCCCTACAAAAATTAGAACCGGAACTTCTAGAAAAGCCAGTTGCTCCATTTCCCCAATGGTTGGTTACACCAAAACCTCTCTCTAACTCTCATGATATTCTAGAGGTATTAAAAGAAGTAAAAGTTAACATTCCTCTACTTGATGTCGTGAAACAAATACTTTCATATGCTAAATTCCTGAAAGACCTATGCATAACCAAAAGACGGTAGAGTATTCAAAAGAAAATCTTCTTGATTGAGAAAGTGAGTGCCATCTTAAAGCAAGACATGCCGTAAAAATTCAAGGATCCCAGTAGCCCAACCATATCATGTATGATCGGTAACTACTGCATTGAGCACCCACTTCTTGACTTAGGAGTGAGCGTCAATCTGATTCCCTATTCAGTATACAAACAGCTAGGGTTAAGTGAATTGAAAATCACCTTAACCACATTACAACTCACTGATCGTTCTGTTCGTATACCAAGAGGGATAATTGAGGATGTGTTAGTTCAGGTCGACAGATTCTACTACTCTGTTATTTCATCATCCTGTATACTGAACCCGTCAATAATGGAAGCACTTAGATTCCCGTCATTCTTGGTTGCCCATTCTTGGCTACTACAAACGCAATTATCAATTGCAGGAATGGAGTCATGAGCATGTCTTTTGGGAATATGATATTGGAGATCTTTTTTAATAACGACAGAAATTCTGAGGATGATGACGATTTCCACGACATTAACATGCTTGATTCTTTCGTGGAAAATAGAACGCCTCTGACTTTATCCTCTGACCCTCTAGAGACGTGCCTGGCCCACTCCCATGAGTTGGATGATGACATAATTAGGGAGACGTGTGCCTTGCTTGATACTGCACCGGTACTTGAAATTAACCGGTGGAGGCCACAATTTGAAGAATTATCCCAAACCGATGTAATGCCTCTATCGTCTAACCTCAAGCCGTCAAAGCTTGACCTAAAACCTTTACCCTCTGATTTGAAATATGTCTATTTAGGTCAAGATGAGATATACCCCGTGGTGATCTCTACCCACCTAGAGAAAGAACAGGAGAGTATACTCATAGCTACTTTCATTGAGCATAAAGAAGCCCTAGGATGGACGATAACGGACCTCAAGGGAATCAACCCCTCGATTTGTACTCACTGCATATATCTTGAGGATAATGTAAAGACTTCACGGCAATCACAACGTAGACTCAATCCAAACATAAAAGAAGTGGTTAAGGCCGAGGTTCTGAAACTATTAGATGTGGGTATCATATACCCTATATCCGATAGTCAATGGGTGAGTCCAACTCAGGTGGTTCCTAAGAAGTTCGGAATCACCATCGTAGCTAATGCCAACAATGAACTCGTACCAACCAGAGTTACTACTGGTTAGAGAATGTTCATTGACTATAGGAAGATGAATACCGTCATGAGGAAGGACCACTTTCCTTTGCCCTTCATTGATCAAATCTTGAAAAGGTTAGTTGGTCATTCCTATTATTGTTTTCTCGATGGGTATTCGAGATACAATTAGATTGAAATCGTCCCTGATGACCAGGAAAAGACCACATTTACATGTCCCTACGACACCTTTGCCTACAAAAGGATGTCATTCGGGTTATGTAATGCCCCTACCACCTTTCAGCGATATATGATAAGTATCTTTTCTGACATGGTGGGAAAATATTTAGAAGTCTTCATGGACGATTTCTCTGTTTTCGGTTTATCTTTTAGCGAGTGCTTAGAGAGTCTTAAATGTGTGTTGGAAAGATGTGAAGAAAAAAATCTGGTACTTAATTAGGAGAAGTTCCATTTCATGGTTTAAAAAGGAATTGTCCTTGGGCATATCATCTCATCCAAGGGAATCGAGCTAGATAAGGCAAAAATCGATCACCTACCTCCACCCAAGAACATCAGAGACATGCGATCCTTCTTAGGACACGCAGGGTTTTACAGACGATTCATAAAGGACTTTAGTCTCCTCTCTCGTCCTTTACGTAATCTTCTTCAAAAGAATGCACCATATGAGTAGATTGAGAAATGCCATGAAGCTTTCATCAAGTTTAAGGGCATGTTAACCACTGCACCTATCATGCAGCCATCCGACTAGAGCCTTCCTTTTGAGCTTATGTGGGACGCTTCTAATTATGCTCTTAGAGCGATTTTAGGTTAGAGAAAAGATAAGAGGCCTTACGTCATTCATTACGCGAGTAGGACTCCAAATCTTACCCAAGTGAACTACTTAACTAAGGAAAAGGAACTCTTAGCCGTAGTGTTCACCTTGGACAAATTTAGGTCCTACTTGATCGGATCCAAGATTATTATCTACACAAATCATGCGACACTCAAGTATCTTCTTTCTAAGAATGATTCTAAGCCCTGCCTGATAAGATGGATCCTTCTACTCTAAAAATTTGATTTGAAAATTAAAGATAAAAAGGGAATAGAGAACGTAGTGGCCGATCACCTTTCTCGCCTTAATACCTCCAATTCCTTTGAGGCGACCCATATCAATGACATGTTCCCTGATGAACAACTGTTCAGAGTCTCCCATTCACCTTGGTTCGCTGATATTGCTAATTATCTTGCCATAGGTTTCATACCGACACATTGGACTGCATAAGATAAGAAGAAATTCTTTATCGAGGTGCGCAAATTTTTTCGGGACGATCTATATTTGTTTAAATATTGTCCAGACCAAATCCTAAGGAGATATGTGCCAGACGATGAGCATCAGAGTGTCATCTCCTTCTGTCACTCACAGGCATGTGGTGGTCACTTTTCTACTAAAAAGACCACGGCCAAGATTCTGCAGTGTGGCTTTTATTGGCTCACTTGTTCAGGGACACTCATGAGTTTTACAAGGCTTGTGTGTGTTGTCAAAAATTAGGAGCATTGTCTCGTCGAAATATGATGCCTTTGAAAATCATCCTTATCATAGAAGCATTTGATTGTTGGGGCATTGATTTTATGGGACCATTCCCTCAATCCTTAGGAAATTTATATATTTTGCTCGCTGTAGATTACGTTACAGAATGGGTCGAAGCAATTCTATGTCGAAACAATAACCATCACGCAATCATTAAATTCTTAAAAGAGAACATCCTTTCTTGGTTCAGAACGCCTTGAGCCATCATTAGTGATGGGGGCTCACACTTTTGTAATAGACCATTCGAGAGCTTAATGAAGAAATACGGTATCTCTTATAAGGTGAGCACCCCATACCATTTACAGACAAGTAGACAAGCTGAGATTTTCAATAGAGAGATCAAATATATCCTGGAGAAAATGGTTAACCTTGATCGTAAGGATTGGTCAACCTGATTAACCGATGCCTTATGGGCGTACCGTACTGCTTTTAAAACCCCTATTGGAACGTCTCCCTTTAAACTTGTCTATGGGAAGGCTTATTACTTGCCTGTGAAGTTGGAACATAAAGCTTACTGGGCGATCAAAAATCTAAATCTCAATCTGGACAACACTGGCTCGCTACGTAAACTTCAGTTGAATGAACTTGAAGAAATCCGGAATGATGCATACGAGAACTCGAGAATTTACAAGGACAGGATGAAGATGTTTCATGATCAACATATTTTGCGAAAATCATTCATGCCAGGTCAGAAAGTCCTTTTGTATAACTCTCGATGCATCTCTTTCCAGGTAAGCTTTGATCTCATTGGACTGGCCCTTACATTGTTGTCACTGCGTATCGTCATGGGGCCGTCGAGATAAGAGATCCCGACAATGACAAGGAGTTTAAAGTAAATGAACATTGATTAAAACCATTTGTAGAGAAATTTGATTCAGAGGACATGTCCATGCCTCTAACTGATCCTGTTTACCAGGATTAATCTCCTAGTTTGATGGAGGTATAGGTCGGTTTATCGCTTTCATAGGACTATGGTAGTTTGCTTATGTCATTCTAGGTTAGATGATTTTATACTAGTAGGTTAGTTTGCTTTCCAGTTGCTTTAGGATAGTTTGCTTAAACTCTTGTGCTTAGCTGCTCTCACGTTGCGTTCTCTTTGGAAAAAGCTTCTTGATTCCTTCGCCCAGGTACTATCTTTCCATCACTTATCCCTTATTTTCGTTGTCTTATATGCATTGCATGCTTACATCTTTTACATTGAGGACAATGTAGATTTTAGGTTGGGTATGGCGTAAGGCGCTGTTGCGTTTTTGAGATTTGAAGAAGTAAGTCGTTCAGTGTGTGCTGACCGACTTTGGGTGTTTTGGTGCACGGTGAGTGTACGTGTGCTGTGCACACGCACTCACGTAAAGTGCATCCCTCCTTGATGCTGTTGACAAATCCACACCATCCATATGGTTTTCCATCTAATTTAAGGGGTTGAGACCAAAATTGAAGCATATCCAAAGATCAGGTGGGCCCCAAATTGCCGATGTGTGGGCTGATCTATCCGTTGGGCCACTTCCGTAAGGATCCAACGGTTGAAATTTGATGTGTACGGTTAATTTATGGTCCTCAGGCCATATATAAAGTTTTGAGCTGAACGGATAGTGGGAACCTTGTTGTCTTGTATTCTTGACTCATTTCAGGAATATTAGGTAACCCTGTAGTGGGAGATTAGGTTACCTAATCAGTGTTTTGATTAGGTAACTCAATTGAACTTAGAGTCCCATCTTCATCCAGTTGAAGGGTGTAATAATGGAAATCAAAACTGAACTTCCTTTGATCTAGTTTTCAAGAGATGAAAGGTATAAGAATTAGAATGGATTTCATCACCAAACCATACCCAGGAAACAAAGTAAACAATAGAATTAAATTAATTAACAATCAATCAACAGATATATGAAGGTTAGGAAGGGTTCCAACATCCAACCATGCCCAGGAGACGATGGTGAACAATAGGACTTCCTGACATCATTATCATAAAAAGGAAAAGAACATGTTCAAAGTTATCTCAGACCCATTGTAATTTGGTCACAACAGACCATTAAAAACTAAAAACATTCCCATAATAAAATTAAATTAAGATCCATTCAGTCTAAACAAAAGGCACAGGCACAAAGTCTCCCATAACGCTACAAGCTTCACCTCTTAGCCCTAGCTAAGAGGTTTAGCAAATCATGATTGGGCTAATCTCTAAAAAAAAAAAAACATATATCAATAAAAAAACACAAAGGAAAGAAAAACTCTGTTGGAAACGGCTCCACGTTCACACTCCCGGGATGCTCTTCTCTCTCACACTGATCTTTCCTTTATAAGCTGATGGAGGCGGTGGAGAGGTCGGTTGCAAGGAACCGACCTTGCTTACGCAGTGGAGTCGGTGGAATGTTCCGTACTCCCCTTTTCGCAGCCGAGAACTCCCCTACGTAAGCTTTGTTACGCAGTCACGAAGACAGCGCCAATATGCCCATTTTCCTTACTTTCTTCCCAAAGGAATAATGTCCCTTGGGATGTTTTGGGGTGGCCTACATGATGAACGGACTGGATCGTCGAAACGATCAGAGACGGTGGGCGACGAATATCGCTACATGTCTGTTTGCGAAACAGAGCTCGCACAGCCTCTTGCGCTGTGACGTTGGTGAGGCCATGATCATCGACAGTTGAGAAATCCACACCGTCCACTGCATTCTACTTGGAATTTAGGTTGGGAGTGTACTTTTCTTATGTGTTTCGGTGTGGCCTACAGAGTTTCCAGTCAGCCGTCCGTCTTGCGTTTAAACGGTTAAAAACCGATCTATGTTGTTCTCTAGAATTCTGTCACCTAGAATTGGGTTGTGGCTACCCCACCGGACGAATGGACGAACCAGATCATTGATCTGGATGATGAGTGGCCTCACAACTGAAAAAATGGACGGACAACGAAGTCCTCCTTGCATAGAGGAGAGAGAGGTGTCGGGTCAGCCTTGTGTTGACCGGACTCTAGGTTCGGTCCGGCGCATGAAGATGTGTTATGTACACACACATCCCCATGTGGGGTCCCTCGTGATGTTCGTGAGAAATCTGCTCCATCCAACCTCTCTGGCACTTCATTTAGAACATTGAGACAAAAATTGAAACATATCCAGATATCAGGCGGGCCCCAATTCACAGATCTATGGGATGATCTGTCCATTGGGCCACTTATAGAGAGATCTAATGGTGAAATTTGTTGTGTACGGTTAAATTATGGTCCTTAGGCTATATATGAATTTTCAAACCGAACGGATGGTGGGAACCTTGTTGTCTTGCATTCTTGACGCCTTTCAGGCCACTTGAGCTTCAGTTTCTTAAATTTCTCGGATCTCTGACATGTAAATCCGTTGATCCCGGTCTTCTGGGGTTCTTCCCTTGCCTTAGTGAATTCTGAGCGTTAAATCCATGCTTTTAACATCCTTTTTCAGTCCAAGGCTATAAATTCACCTTGCAGTATAAACACGATTAAAATAGGCCATTAAACAGTATCATGTTCGTAAACCTAGGTAATAATTGGGGTCTGATATGCAATATTCGACCCTCAACATAGAGCTATTCCTAGCCCATATAGATTGAGAAAAGCTTGAATGGAAGTGGGTGTAATCCATCAAATTTGGGCCAGGCTTACATGAGGCATAATGTAATTTAGCCCCAGGCACGTCCAGATCAGAAAAATTCATTTTAGATTAAGAAAAAGTGTCATTCAAAGTGCAAACCATAAATTAACCATAACTTTTAATATAGAATGAATTAAGGGACGTACGACCTATGAATTTCAACTGAAATTTCATTCCGAGGCCAACCAACACTGTAAGCATGTCGTGTGGCTCTGTTTCATGAGAAACTCCTTTATGCTCAAGTCTTCCATTTTAAAAAAATTACTATTTTTAGTAAAATTTAGGTCAGACATAGCTTTTTATTCTTAGAGTTTTAATATTTCATGTTTTTCTAAGAATTTGCTTCTTAACATGCAAGGAATCATCATGCGTAGTTAGATTATAACTTTCTATTTTTAATAGGCTGTATTATTTTTAAAAAATTTTAGTTTATTTACGTTAGGACAATTAATTAGAATTTCGTTTTATTATCTAAAGCTCAAAAATCTTGTTTGAGAGATAGATTTCAATAAAGTATTTATGCATTTTCTTAACTCTTATGGATTTGAGAGCCATTACGCCTTGTGAATTTAAGGTCTTATTCACTTGAGGAAGATGATAATCTTTTTCCATATCCCTTCATACCCTTCCCTGTGTCATTGACATAATGTTTGATTGAACACTGGTGCCCCCCATGTTAACTTAGATTGATTAGGGACTGGACACATGATCCAACTATGCTCTCAACCACCGTTTGTGATCAGTGATTATGCAAATTTTCAAAGGGTAGGGGTTATGATGCGAACATCAGTGGTGCACCCTTTAGAGTGTAGGAGGAGACGTCGCTGACAGAGTGCCGAAGTAGAGGAGTTGATGTGGATAGACTTTGAGTCCATTAGACCCATTTTCTAACGCACTATGAGTGTAAGAGTGGCATGACCACACTCTGACCATATATTCATGGGTCGGATTCCACACCCTACCACACAGGTGTTTTAGTTTTAGCCATTTTTGTTCTTTTTTTTTTCTTATTTTTAGGGACTTTAGTGCACTTTTACTTTTTCTATAGCTTGTATATACATTGTGAGAACCCTATTTTTATTATTATTGAATGAATAGAAATTCGTATTTTTCTTTCTCTTTATTCAAGATATTAGGGTTTCAGGATTGACCCTTGGGTGTTGAGTATTCCACCCCGATTTCAGGTTTCATTCTTTCTAGATATTTAAAGTGCAGGAAAAGGTAAGAATCATCTTCTTCTTTTGATGACAAAAAGACCTGTACTTTCTTCATCTCGAACCTTTCATTCTTCACCCCTTTCGTTCCTTTTTAGATACCCCTTTTCTAGTTTGAACGGAAAAGAGGGATGATTAATCAATAGAATCAGATCCCAAACTTGACCGTGGACTACTTATGCTAGATCTAATATATCCTCATATCCCTAGGTCATTCCTTTTTACTATTTACGTAATTTTATGCTAAGAGGCATGATCCTGACGGAATGACCTCATCTTTGTTTTGAAGTTTACCTAATCCCTTTAATTAGAAACAGTTAGTTGATTCGTTTATTTACTTGAATATTCTTTAACTTGATTATACATACATATAGGATTAGGTCATCATATGTCCCTGCATTAGGTTAGTCCTTTCTGATGGATTCTTTTTGCCTTTTTTTTAAGGACTTGTTCTTTCATCGATAAATGTAATAAATTTCTCAAAGAAATAAAGATGAACAAATAAATAACTGTAAGGCTAAACAATACTATTATTTTTAATTAATTGAATATGTGGCCCATTACAATCGACAAAGTATAAAAAATAACCTAGAGACAAACAAATGAGAGATAAATACCTGACCCGTCTATAAGAACAGATGATTAAGGTGAATGGTTTGTAGGATGTGACTAGAGAGGTGTGATCGCCTAAGTAAGAATTCAGTTGATTGAGATCTAACAGCTTAGCGTTATGAACATTTAATCTAATCCTATTGAAAAGGAGAGCTAGCGATGTCCTTTGGGGGAGGGTGAATAGGATAATGCCAAATAATTGAAATAAATGCGAAATATGTACAAAAATCTCAATCACCTAAGTATTGAAACCTTGATTCTAAATGATTTGTAGGATAACTTTTACTTAAAATATTAGGCAGGACAACCTTATTTCACGAATGTCTTTAAAATCAATCTTTCAAACTAGCAAGAGAATATAAAATAATTATAACATTTACCAGAAGAATGAAATAAATAACATACACTACTAAAAGAATAAAACATTCACCACAAGGCAAAAAGAGTTATAATGGTTCAGTGCTTAAAACAACCACACCTACTCTGCCTCCAAAACTAATACCCTCGTTATTTTGGCTTTCACTATAATAAGGTTCCACCTTAACAACCTAATACAGTTCCTTGTGATTTTCATAGGCAATCACAATAAAAATTCCTTTTATGATTTTGACGGGCTATCACAAATAAAAACCCACTGAGATTTTCACAGGCTATCTTAAACAAACCTAAAATGAAATAAAATAGTAAAATACTTATCTTCAAATGTAGATTCAAAGATGTAAGTGATAAAATGATTAAAGCACAATTTAGTTGTCAAATTTCATATTGTCAAAACAACTTGTCAAGAAATCTTCAAGTTTAGTCCAAGATTAAAAGAAGATCAAGAGATGATCAAGCTTAAGATCAACTGATGTTCTAATAGAAGATAAAGCTTTAAAAGATAAGATGACGTTACTAACCAAGTTTAAGACAAAGAAGTTCAGTTATTACACGTTTCAGGTAATATAAAACCCTATAAAGACCTTAAGTTTAGGTGCTTTTAGAAATAATTTAAATTGGGTTTTTATACTTGTGATTGCTTGAAATTCGACCAGCCTAATGTTTGGTTCGACTAGTCTAAGTTTTCTCGGCCAGTCCAAGTTCAAGTCGAAGTAAAACGGACTTTTTGTTGCAAATTCGACCAGTCAAATTTTAGGTTCGATTAGTCGAAGAAGGACCTTCGACCAGCCCAAGGAATTTCGGCTCGAAGTCCAACAACTAAAACAGTTTAGATTTGGAGATCTTCGACCAGTCGAAAATCACCTTCGACTAGTCGAACAAAGCTCTTTGACTAGTCGAATTGGGCCTCCGACTAGTTGAAGATTGGAAAAATCCTGTCCCACTCAAATCTGAAAATTCGTTGAACAGAATCCGGTGCTCGGGCTAGTCGAAGATTCAACTTCTTTGCCTAACAATTGAGGTTCTCTCTTAATCCGAAATATCAATTATCATCATCAAAATTCTACTGTAAGAGAGAGATAGAAGCTCCATTTATTAATAAGCTATTAAATGGTATTTACAAATTACTTTTATAGCTTTTGTTTAATTCCCTTAATCTCAGATTCTGTCATTTTGATTCTAAAGAGGGTGAATGCTACTCTTCTTTTGATATTTAAGAAAATTAACTCAAGTAGCCATTGATTTTAACTTAATTAAAAACAATAGAACCCTAGTCCTTTTCTATTTAATTGAATATTGAACAATCGATATTCAAGAAAAGCGGTTCTTCGCTATAACTTCTGAAATGTCTTCTACGGTGAAGATAAGTATACCTTCAATTCTTATTTTGGTTTTTCTAAGACAGCTAAAAAATTCTAGTGTAGGTTTTGTCTAAGATAGCTTGAAAATCTCAGTGAGGGGTTTGATTGTTATTGCCCGGTAAAATCACAACTGTATCAGGTTTTAAGGTGACCCTGAGAAAACCTTTTTCATAGTGAAAATCAAGATTACGTGGAGAGTAATTAGATGTGTATTTTAGATGTGTATTTTAGGAGACCCTTTCTATAATATTTGCATATACAATTTCACATTAATTAGATGTGTATTTTAGGAGATATTGTAGACCGTTATTTCTGGTCCATATTCTATAAGGGGGTGTTTGGTTTTCCAATTTCTGGCATAATTCAAAGTAAATGAGCCTTCATTATTATCCTTTGTGGGTATTTGTTGAAGAGAGAACTAAGGCACAAAGAACGAGAGTGGTAAAGGAAATTGTAATTGTTACATTTTTATATTATAAAATTAACATTTTTGCAGCGATGCTTTGTGAAACAGACAATGGTAGAATATAATCATTGCAGTCAAATGTAAGTGATGTCATCACACAATTACAGGGGTATGTAATCATTACCCATTTCCAGCCAATTATCGTTGTAATTGGAAAACTAAACGCGCCCTAAAATTTTAGTACAAACGTAATTCCAACAAATCTAGCTGTTGGATTGGGCTAAAATTGTAAGCATGATACATTATGCAAACCACAGTTAAAATTTCGTACCGACCTGATATAAATCTGCAAAATCTAGCGACTCAAAGTTGAGACAACTTTTGCACATCTAAGAAAAAAGATTTCGATACGATAAAAACCCTTGAATTAAAGTCCATAACATTAATTCTATTTATTGTGAATCTTGACATACAGCATATTAACATGTCGTATGATCAAATCTCATGCCAAAAAAAAAAAAAAAAACATAAATGGTTTTTTATTTTTTATTTTTAATTTTAATTTTAATTTTAATTTTAAATGTAGGTTTTCAAATATGTGGGTTTCTCATAGTTGCTTGCAGTTTTCTTTATTGTAAATAGAAAGATGATGAGAAAAGTTGAGCATTATAAAGATATATTTCTTAAGCCATGTGAATATTCTTATAACATGCTCTAGCCCGTATGCATGTGGAACTTCTGTTTAAGGGAAAAATCAATCAGAAAATCAGTCAATCGGACGTGTCTACATGATACTTGCACTCAGGTGGGTGCGAATCCAGACCCTACTAGGTTAAATTGGTCATTTTCTTGTGTTTGAAAAGCACAGTTTTGATAAAATTTACACTTTTTAAGACTTGCCAAGTGTAGATTCACTTTCTTATCATTTTGAAAGAGTTTTCACATGACAAAAACAACACAAAATCAAATTGGATTTACTTCTAGGCATGCATGAATAAAATAAAAAAATAAAAAAATGATAAAAACACACATTTAATGATGGTTGGAAGAGGACAACGATCACAGAATTCCTACTCTATGTGCTAAAGGAGCCCTTCGAGAGCTTGATACCTTGTAGAGCTCCATAGGCTATTCTCCTATATTGGGGTCTCAATGCATGGGTTAGTGATAGATGCACGTTCCAACACTGAAGTCATGGGTTTGACTGCCCATGTGGGTGGGTGGGTATGTGTGTAAAAAAAGAAAGGTGGTCTATGACACTCGACTTTTCTTGTCACAAAGGGATCTCTCTAGGGCAATCATCATAAGTTGCTTAAATTGCAAGCACTATCCATAATAGACTTGTCTAACCATGTAAGTATGTTGACCAAGTCAAACACATCTAAGTTTAGACATTTTCTCATATACGGTATATGAATATATACAATCACTCTATAACATTCTTTCTTACATACATCATACAATGATCATATGATCATTTCTGATTGCTCATTCTTTGAATGTTCAAAGGAGAAACGGCAAAGATGTGATTGAGAGAGGTTTAATCCATCTGCAGTGAATGGTGTCAAACCTATGGTCTGGATCAATGATCCATTGGTCCAGCTTCTAGGCACGGGAAACCTGAGTATGCTGGATCATATGGCGCTTTTTATAATAGAGTAACAAATGTGATGGCTGCACCCAGGCGACTTGTGTCTCATCTGTGCCAAGTTGTAACACATGCATGGATCCAAGCAGCTCATCGTGCAGGCTCTATCCAGGCTCAAGCATCTGGCAACTCCACTCATCTGTGGGTGGGACACACATCTGAATTTGTAATGCTGTTGGATGTTTTCTAACCACCCATTCCTTTTGTACATGTACATATGGGAGGCAGACCGGTCTGAATTTTGCAAAAGGACATCTTTGTGGGGGCCGACAATGGAGTACTAGGATTTCATATCCATTAATACTTTTAATGTGCCAGTCTTGAGTTCCTCGAGGAGTAGAAAGGGAAATTTATATATACCCTCGCTTTTGTGATAATCAGAGATTTCCCCTCATATTTTCATATTTGTATCCACCTTCCCCAATTTTTGCTAACAATTGCAATTACCCTCTGCTGCAATGGGCCATTAATAGCCGTTATGCCGTTGCTGTTGAAAAGGGAAATTACCATTATGCCATCCTTTTAAAAGAGGGTGTTTGGCTTAGGATTTTTGGGTGACATCCATCTAGTGAGCACCACTCACACAAGCAGTGGCACACCTGTGATGCATCCATGCATCATTCATTAGACTGTTGGGTACACTGTAACATTGCCCTTCACCAATTTTTTGTATATGGCATGCACAGTGCATCCTAACTAATGAATGGCATGGATTGCATCCTATCATGTTTGCCCTATGTGAATGGTGAGAGAGTCCAATCAAGACTATTCAAATAGTTGGTGAGGGGTCTGAATTGAAAAGGAAAAAAAAATCAAATAGTTAAGCATTGTATTTTTTTAGTGAGGACTTTCAGTCATGCTCCATCCAAAGTTGGTTCTGCTATTTTGGATGGAATGGATTGCCGTACAACTGTGCCATAGTACAGTTGAAGAGTTGCCACCATTTTTTAAATGGTGCAAGACTAACATAAGGGTAAGAGAATGTGCTAGAAGGCATTAAAAGACGGGAAAAAAAAGACATTTTCTATAGAGATGGATGATATTCAAGTAGTTTGCAATTATGTAGAAATTGCATGCATTGCATACAGGAACTTCAACATAAACTATCCAAAAAATTACAAAGAAATTGCATGCATTGCATACAGGAACTTCAATATAAACTATCCAAAAAATTACGTAGAAATTGCAAGCATTGCATACAGGAACTTCAATATAACTATCCAAAAAATTATGTAGAGATTGCATCCATTGCATACATGAACTTCAATTTAAACTATCCAAATTGTGCATGTCAGTTTTGATGTATCATGGGATAAAACGTAGGCTTATTTGATTACCTAGGTATGGGATTGGTGGAAATTTTGTTAGATGGTTAAAAATGAAAAATAAAAATAAAAATTTAAGAAGGATGTTGTGCATCTGGAGTTTTTATGCAATTGTTGTGTACCACTCAAAACTAAAAGGGCTTTAGAGTTTTTATGCACTTGTCTTGTACCACTCAAACTAAAAGGGAAATTTTAATAGGATAGCTATAAGATTAGCCTTGCTTCATAGGACAGAATGTTGGGCAGTTAAGGAACAACATGTTCATCGGATGAGTGTAGTTGAAATGAGGATGTTGAGATGGGTGACTAGCAAGACGAGTAAGGATAGAATTAGAAAAGAATGCATTCAAGGAACTTGGGAGTACCACTAATGGGTACTAAGATAAGGGAAAGTAGACTTAGATGGTTTGGTCATGTGCAATAGAGACTTAAGAACTATGCTAGTCAAAAGTGAGTTGGTACAAGCTGAAGGATCTGAAAGGGCAATGGGAAGGCCCAAAAGGACATGTGGGTGGAGGTATTTTGAAAAGACCTAGTGACCTCTGGTCTGATTGAAGTTATTGCCCTTGATAGAGTGGAATGACAGAGAAGGGTTCATATAGCTGACGCTAATTAGTTGGGATAAGGCTTAGATGATGATGATGCTGATGATATATAATATACAAATGTAAGCTGATGATATATAATATACAAATGTACATATGTACTTGTTAGTAATTTGGAATTGTTAGCTATAAAACCCCGTGTACATGCAATGGGAAGTCTTGATTGTACTTCACTATTATTTTGTTCCCATTTGGTTATGGTATGGGAGAAAAGGTTGCTAGTTCTAGTAAATTGTTGTCAGGACCTAAGGGCCCCATATTTCGTCCGCCAATGGAAGGTCATGGTATTTCAGGACTACGGATTACTGAGGACCACTAAATGGGGTCTTTTGTCACAGGGAAGTTTAAATGGCATGACAGAACAGCTTCCAAGTTTCCTTATCGTATAAGATGTTGATGGAACTTGCCATTCTTTGTTGTTGGTAATGACACCTCATACCACTATCTTTTTTCTCTCGTGAAATTCATCTCTCAACCTTTTCTTTATATATATATATATATATTGAAATGGTTAGCTCTGCACTGGTTCTCATGAAAACTCTTGAGAACTTTTTGACACGTGATGTGTGCACAAAATCCAAATGGTTCATTGGATGAATTACCTTATAAAACTCCTAGAGCCCAAAAGTTAGCCTGATCTAAAAACTTAGTGGGCCAAACGAGAGGTAATTTACTTCTTTGATTTGCCTCACACTTCGATATGGCCCACTACATTTTTGGATCGGGGTTTTGGGCTGTAGGGGTTTCATGAGGTGACTCATCTAGTGGACTGTTCGGATTGCATATACATATCAGGCTTGGTGAGTTCTCAAAAAGTGCTCATGAGTTCTCATGGAAACCAGTTCCATGAGCAGCAAGTATTGAACAGGAAGGAGTAGAAAAAAAAGGAAATAATAAAACCAGCCACAAGGCATGGGAAGTTCCATCTGCATGGAACTTGGAAACTGATTACTGGAAGGACTCCAATATGAATCCAATGGTTGGGATCCTTTGAACATCTGAGTTTGGGATTGTGACCTAGTGATAGTACGCTTCACTGTGTACCTCGATCGATGGCCTGGATTTCTAACACGTGTCATACGCACGGATGTATGGCAGGTGTGTTACCCACCCATGTGAGTGGGCATCCGTTCGATGAATGGTTTATCATCATGAGGGTGAAAATGGGCCGGGTAGCCTGCCCAACGTGCCCATGGACTGGGCATGGAACCACTAGCCAAGCATGTGGGCCGGACTTGGGCTTCAAAATGCATTGCCTGATCAATTTTCAGTTTTAGCTTGGGCTCAGCTGCAAATATGCAATTGCAATCCTTAGTCAACCCATCATCTTGAATGTTGACCGTCAGTTTCATTCTTGTGAAATGTTATTTTCATTGCATGCAGCCCCACTTGAACTTTGGATAGGTTAGGAACATACAATTGGGAATGAGGGGTTTTTATCATTTATATTTTTTTTTGGTTCGAGCTTGGACATTTGGGTCATAAGCTTCATATCAGGCCCGCACATAGCTAAGCCCGGGCCAAACCCTGCCCATTTCCACCCCTAGTCATCATTTCAAAGGATAATGGCGCTGGCATTTTGTTCATTTCTTTCGTTTTCGTATCAGGAATTAGGGCACTTGTGTAAATCTTTTCAATTGCAGAGTCAATGGCTTCAAAGCTGACGGTAGAGCTGTACACGAACCTAGTTAGCTCGGTTAACTCGCTCTTGACTTGAAACTGGATTCGAGTTGAGTCGAGCTGATTTTTTGAGCTCGATTTTTTTTTTTTTGAGCCAAGTCTGAGCTAGACTGAATTCGACTCAACTCGGCTCGAAACTTGACTCTGTTCGAATCGATTAAACTTGGATCGGATTCACTTGGTGTTTCATGAGGTGCTGCTTCACGTAGACCGTTTAGATTTTGGAGTCAAATAATTTAGGATGAGTTCTCAAAAAAGTTTGCACGAGAACGCTGCTTCACGTGGACCGTTCAGATTTTGGAGTCAAATAATGTAGTATAAGTTCTCAAAAAAGTTCGCATGAGAGCTGGTGTGCTGCTGAGCATTCAATATATATATAAGGCTATTCTCGGCTGGGAGATAGAATCTTTTCATCAGGCCCACTCGACTATCCAACACTTTTGGGATTGGCTAGGCTGGTGGGGATTGCAGGTTGTGCTTTTACTGCTACTAGATTGCACTCAATTGTCTATTAACTGCTTGCTTAGGCGGGATCCATTGGAATTGTAACTGCGAATGGAAGTGGGTCTGCTAGCTGTGATGCTGCTGAAGGATCCGGGGTGCGCTGTTGAGCATTCGCCATATATATATATATAAAGAGAGAGAGAGAGGAATGGTCACCAGTACCTTCTTATGTGACCACCTGTGTGCACCTTTGCACACGTGTCTTAGGCATAAAATCTGAACGGTCTATGTGATGCAGCACCCCTTAAACCTCACTAACCCAATTTTCAGCCCAATACAAAACTCTGGTGGGCCATGGCAAAAGGAAACAATTTCCTCCCTTTTTTTGCATTTCTTTTTGCTATGACCCACTAGGGTTTTGGATCAGGCTGAAAATTAGCCGAAAGAGTTTTAAGGGGTGCCACATCATGTGGACCGTTCAGATTATGTGCCCATGACCCATGTGCAAAGGTGCGTAGGGGTGCTGACATAAGAAGGTGCGCAGGTGAGCATTCCTCTCTCTCTCTCTCTCTCTCTCTCTCTCTCTCTCTCTCTCTCTCTCTCTCTCTATATATATATATATATATATATAAAATCAATGGTGATGTAGAGCGGGTCGCAGATAATTACATGGCCAAGATGGATCAGAAAAGGCCCGGTCGACGACAGAAGTGATCCAGACCATCGAACCTTAAATTGGGCGTATCTTGCAATCCGGAATGAGTTATCTGACGTAAAATATATGATTTTGGGGTAGAACGAGCTACTGAAGCCAACCAACCCAGCTACGTCGGGTTGCGTAGCCCGGAATTGCGAAAAACCCCTGGATCGATGGTCGTTTCCCCGTTTTAATTTCGTTTTTACTATAAATAGTAAGTTTTAGTTTGATTATAACTCTTCATCCGTCGGGCTTTAGGAGTTGCGCCCAACGTGAAAAGAGCTTAGAATAATTAGGAGAACGGTTTGGTGAAGCCAAATAGGACACTTACTGTTTTTGGCCGAAAACTCTGAAGTCTAGAGATCATGAGTGCCTATAAATAGTAAGTTTACTATTTATAGTAAGTCGCGGATTCTAAGAGTTTGAGTTGTAGTTTGCTTCTAATTTCTTTCCCATTACTTGGTAGCCCTATTTAAAGGGTTGTGAACTCGTTTTTAATCATCAATTAATCAATTTCGAATTTATTAGAATTTATTTCTATTTTCTGCTTTCTTTTCCTCGTGGATTTAATCCTCATCACGTTCATCCCTGCGTCAAATGGTCAAAAAGTGAGAATTCTCTGAATTATCTGCTTCTTAGGTTTTATATAGGAAAAGTTGATTTTAGGATTCTCTCTCACATATTAGATTTTCCATGATGCGATGTTTTCCTTTCTCATTTATGCATATTAAATTAAGCCATTTTCATGGATAAAAATACCCAATTTGCTATGCCAATGTGGCACATGTGCGGGATTAGGGGCATTCATCAGGTCCTTTTAGTGCATGGTCATTACTTAGTGGGCCGCTCTAATTTTTCCATCCGACCATATTGCAGGCTCTTAATTGGACAGTCGTGATCATCCAATCTCAATAACCGTGGGAACATGCGCAAGACTGAAACCTTTCCTTTCAACAATGGTTGGGCTATGTGTAGCAATGAGTTGCACATATAACTCAAATGTAGCTACATATCATCAGAAAAGATTAGGAACCTGAATGGACAATTCACGGCCTGCGTAAAATGCGATGGCACTGTTGAGTTATGGGTGGCCCACCAATCCATGCCCTCTCTTTGATTAATGATTATCATTTGAGAATGCCAACTGAACCCATGATTACATTATAATCCTGTATGGGAACTTTGTTTTGGCCTCATTTCAAGCAAAGGTGGCAATGGGTCGGATCCTTTTGTTAGTAAAACCCATTTTAGATTGTATTTTTTGAAAAAAAAGTTAATATAATTGACCATTTAAAACTTCGTATTTTTACGGGCAAATAGACCCTTTTTTTAGGCAAACTAAATTAAAAACATTTTGTTAAAAAAACTTTTAGGAATATTTTAAAAATAGAAATTGGTGGTCACCCATTATGAAAACAATTGAGTAAGTGGAATAGGATATTAATAAAGATGGGTCGATTTATATGGGGAATACTAGAAAAGGAAGGATTTAAGAGAGGCAAAAGATAACATTAACCTTCTATTCAATTGCAAATATACATCATTGCTTATGCATTTACAAATTTTAACTATTTTAATTAATTATTTTATTTTATTTATTTACTTTAATCTCATTTTGTCATCATCATTAAAGCCTTATCCTAATTGATTAGAGTTGTCTACATGAATCTTGTTCCATTCCACTCTATCAATGACCATGGCTTCAGTTAGACAATTGGTTATTCATTCTTTTCGTACAATCAAAGACAAAATATATGGAGGGGTGCTCTAGGATCTATAGGATTTAAAGTTAGACGAAAATAAAGTATATGAAGTTGTATTTTTAGTAACAATAGAAGTTAAAATGAGGATTAGTTAAGATCGCTGACCAAAAAGTTTCCCATAATGATTTTTTGACACCTTGAGTCAATAATCCATGAGAGGGGAGAGATTGCAAAGGAGGTTAGGATATAATTCAAGCTGGGTGGAAGAAAGGGAGATTTGCTTGTATCACTCAAACTGAAAGGTGAATTTTTTTAAAATAGTTATGAGACTAGTCATGTCTTATGAAACAGAATGTCTATAGGATGATTGTAGCTAAAATGAGGATGTTGAGATGGGAGAGTGATAAGACGAGGGAGAATAGGGTTATAAATGTGTGCATTCAAGGGAACTTAAAGAGCAACACCATTAGGTAATAAGATGAGGGAAAGTAGACGTAGACTTGGATGGTTTAGCGACGTCCTATAGAGACGAAGAATTACACGGGTTAGAAATAGTAAATTGGTAAAGTTGAAGGCTTTGAAAGGGCAAGGTGAAGGCCTAAAAGGATATGGGCGGGATGGTAAGAAAAGACTTTAAACTATATCCTAAGTACCTAACTAAAGGTATGACCCTTAATAATGTAGAATGGCATAACAACATTCATATAGCCAAACCCCCGAGTAATTGGTATAAGTCTTAGATAATGGTGATAGGTCATAAAATTTACCATCCATTGTCACCTCCATACTCTCGATTAAGAGTGACAACATCCACACCAAGGATCATGGCTCGGATGTTGTCATGCAATAACAATTGATGGTTTCGATGGACCAATGTGAGCCGTTATATTTCTTCAGCATGCATCCATTGGGCTAGGGTTCAAGTTTAAGGCCAATTCGATCTCAAATGATGAGATTCACAAAAATCAAGATAAATGGCTCTAATTAAATCTAATCTGGATCTGGATGTGAAATATCCTATCCAATCGGATCATCTCGTGGATCCCGTAGAAATGTTCAAAGTGACCAATTTTTAGGTCAATCTACATACGGTTAGTGAGATATAGCCCGATCAATGGACAACTAATTAGAAAATTTATTTTTCTCATGGTCTACATGTCTAAGGATGTCCACATCAATTTGATGCCCAAAACATGTTGGACACATTGGAATGGATTGGTTCGATGGACCTTGATCATGATAAAAAGTGGGCCACCACCTTGAATGATCTTCAATTTAGAATCATGTAGGCCCTTCACAAAAGTGGTATCAGAACAAAACACCAGTGGAGCATGACCTAAGCAACAAACTTATGGGAGTGTGGAAGACATGGAGGAGGAACCCTATACACCTCCTCATGGAAGTCACCATGAAGAAAAGACCTTTCACTTCCATTCGGAATATCTTCTACCACTTAACAACAATAACCATAATTAGAGTGTGAAAAGACACCATTTTGGTGCCCAAAGCAAATGTCCCATCATAATCAATCCCATCTTCTTAATTATTGCCCTTAGAAATCAAGCCAGCCTTCTATTTATTTTTTTTATTTGCAATCAATTTTTTTAATTTTAATTTTATTTATTTTTAATCCATTTGCAACCAATTGATTTTTTATTTATTATTATTATTATTATTATTTTAAAAAGAAAAGGAGATTAAGTTTCACGTAAAGTCCTTTTTTAGTATTCTAAACTCTTTTGTCATTGCCTGCTTCCGGATAACATAGGTTTATTATAAGAATGGACTTATATTAATTTGGAGAATGACTCATTGGAAGTCAACCATCCACAGTGATCTGAGGGAGATGAGATTGAAGGATATCTTCGAGTTGGTATCGAGCATAGAGATAGAATCATGGGTTGGTTGTATCGAATATATTTATGAAAGCTTTTGGGTTACGAGTGGTTAAAATGTCTAAAACAATGAATTCAAGGGACAAAAGTGTGGAGGGATAAAGAATTAATACTAATCTCCAAATAGTCAATTAAATAAAGAAGTGAGATATAAAAAATGATTTATTATTATTATTATTATTATTTTTTTTTTTTTTGAAGGAATGAGATATGGTAAGAAACCCAAAGATATCTAGGTCGTGGACATCTATACCTCTTTTGATGGATTCCATACCTTAAAAAATATATTGTGGGGATCTAGAGATAATTTGTCACATTCAGACAATGAAAGTAAAGAAAAACAACCACTTTAAAAGATTTAGGAGTAGTCAGGATGATGATATTCGTTTAAATGAAAAAACATAAGGGATGATAGATGAATGAATAAGCTTGATTAAATAAACTGCAATAAGGACGGCCTTAGTTACATGTTTTCCTTAGTTTCATAAAACATGTAGTGTTGAGAATGTGCCGATATTTTCATTCAACAATGCAATTTTATTGAGGAGATGAGGATAGGAACATTGAGGATTGGTCCATGGGATGGATACAAGGAGGTTCCACATTGCTATGGGAAACATACTCGCTAGATTTTATTTTATTTTATGTTGGAGTAGAATTCAACATGAATTATGGCAGAAATTTCGAATTATAATTTTTATGAGTCTTACTCGATTATGTATCATATAAATCCATTTGTAACTAAAACAATTATCAACAAAGATAACAAAAAAGAATGAGCTATAAATGATTATGAAGGTTTATGTGGGTGTGTATCTACTATTAACTGTTGTCTATGGTGTGGTCCACTTGTGTCATTGATTGGCTTGATTTTTAGGCCTGTGGCCCGCATATGATTGATGGGGTGGATATGCGGCGAACATCACGGTTAGGCCCATGCAACTCGTTCTCATGCAATAAATACAAAGGACTCGAACTATGTAAAAGGACAAAAATACTCATCTATGCATATGCCCCTCCTACACACAGGTACATTATAGAAACTCTCACAGTTAGAATCACCGTATCAAAGTGACTATCAATAGGAACTGGCAATCCATAGTGGACCCCACACAATGGACGGTCCATATCTCTTTGCTCTAACTTTTTGTAGAATAAAAATTTTAATTGCCCCTTTTAAAAAAAAAAAAATCCATGGATCAGATGGTTAGAATCATCCAATGAAAGTAATCTTTAAAATGAATTGTTAATCAAAGGTGGGCAAATCAGATGGACAATACAAATTACTGATCAGACATTTATAATCAATGTGTTGTACATTTACCATCTATGAAGACGGTTAGGATCATTAGATCAAAGTGACTATAGAAGGATTGGTTAGTAATGGTAGGCCCCACAAGCTAAACATCCAATAACATTATTGGCCCATGTGAGGCAGCTGAAATTATTAGAAATCACCTGAGCTAATTCAATGGCTCAAGTATGTCCATGCCTCATACATGAAAGCAAGTAGCACCTATCGAAGATCGGGACCGCACGATCCACCGATCCTCATTCAAAACAAGTCATACCTGCAATTTTATTTTATTTTTACCAATACAAGTTTGGATCAAATAAATAAAATTTTGAAGACATTTTGGGTAAGTGAAGTCTCAGTTGGTTGCTCGCCCATGTCCAACGTCTCCAACGTCCATTTGGCATTCTGGGTGTGATCAAAATTGTTGATGTGGTGGGCCATCAAATTTATAGAGCATAGCCGAAAATTTTATATCTGCAAAACTGTCTTAGTTGGGGCATTGAACGGCACACTAATGTACATTATAAAATAGTTGAGCGAAGACATGATCAACGTTCGGTCTTGAGCTCGAACTCGACTACGTTTGGCTTGACTCGATTTTTTGACCGGGTATATATATTTTAAAAAATATAGATTTTTTAAATCCTAACCCACTCGAGTCTCAGCCGTTCTCCAGCGCCTGACCCTAAAAACCCTAATCTACTCTAGCTGTCCAGCGGCAGCGCCCAACACAGACCCTCTCTCTCTCTCTCTCTCTCTCTCTCTCTCTCTCTCTCTCCGTTCTCTAGTGCCCGAACGATGATCGACGACTACTCTCCTATACTTTCTCTATTCTTCAGCGTCCGCTTGGATGATTGACAACTGAAAGGTACTCTCCCCTACTCCTCTCATCATCTCTCTATTCTCCAGCATTTGTCCGATTAGCAGACCCCACCTGACCACTGGCCTGGTGACTATGGCCCAATCAGACAGTCAGACCCCACCCGAAAACTCGAACTTGAACTTGGCTCGAAAACTCGAACTTGAACTCAACTCGAACTGGACCGAGTTGCTGACTGAGCCAATCTGAGCTGCGAATCTAGGCTCGATGACCAAGCTGAGCCGAGTTCGAGTTGAGGTATCTTGTTGGCTGAGTCAAGCTGAGCTGGGCAAAGCTTGACTCGGATCGACTCGTGTACACCTCTAGTGGTGGCCCACCAGACCAACATCACCAATTGCAGCAGAAAATGGCCCCTTGAGAGGAGATGCCAAGGTGGCCCACGCATGAAGTAAGGTGGTAAATTTCCATTTGTAGATTCTGGAAGGATCTTGTCAAGAGAGTAAAAAAGTCTCACCTGAGATACCACATTGCCTCAATCAGTTGATAGGACGGTTCGTGCAAAAGTATATTCCAGGTATGTCTGCCACCCAAATTTCTAGCAATTGCAGTTATTGCAACTAACCATGATGATCTTGTCATGGTGGGCCGCACTGGTAAATTCCTGTGGCCCAGCTTCCAAAATCATCTTTAAAAGGTCATTTTTCTTTCTTTCTTTCATTCTTTTTCTTTTTCTTTCTTTCTTTTCATCTTTTGTGGACTTTCAAGTTACAATGAGAGATGCTCCCGTTGCATTGGGACACAGCTCAATTCATTGATCTAGACGGTTAATTAGGTTCAGCGCAAATTTCATGAGCAACCATAAAAGCATCACACTGGTCTGAAATATATTAGCGGTTGGATGAATGCCTTTTAAGATGGACGATCAAGATCATTTATGAAAAAATAGGTCCAATCAACAATCTGTTCTATTTATTTGTTAGGAACCATCCTGATTCTAGAGAATTATTTTTGTTAGGCAATCGTAACCATCCCATCCATGGCTATAGAAAATAAGGCCAAATCAATGATGGATTAGATCATCCAATCAGTGATGTTTCGCATGGTAGCCTGTTTAAGCTTAATGAACCGTTCAGATCAATCGATTAGGCTGTCCAAGTGAGCCCATGCAACTAGGAGCACTATAACTTGTCATGCTCTGAGAGCACTGGAGCGTTGTTCGTCTATGTATATATATTATTATTATTATTTATTTATTTTTACACTCACACTGGTGGAATTTCACCACCTATGGGTACTCGAACCCTTCACCGGGAGAGTCTGCCACCCGAGCAAGAGTAAGGACCTTTTGGAGGGAGTTCCTGCAATACAATGAGCTGAGGGCCCCCACCGTGATGTCCGTGTAAAATCCACTTCGTCCATCAGTTTTGCTAGATCGTTTTACAATGAGGGCCTAAAAATAAATGAGATCCAAGATTTCAAGTGAGCCACGCCGTTAGATAATGTGGGGACTGGACGGCCACTGTTGAATTCTTGTTGGCCCCACAGAAGTTTGGGATCTCGCTGATATTTTTGTTTCCCCTTCAAGATGGTGGGATTCACCTCATGAACGGGTTGGATGGAATATAAACATCACGGTGAGCCTCAGGAAGACTTGAATGATGGGCTTTTCCTTCCCTGCTGTTTTCCATGGTTGGATCTTGGATCTACCTCATTTTTGGGCTCTGTTCCTAACATAATCTGCAGAAAATGATGGACGGTATGGATTTTATATAGACCTCTCTGTGGGCCCCACAAGGCTCATTGTGGCAGCAAGTGACTGTAACAGGTTGCAGGAATCCGCGAGAGTATCCAAGAAAATGGTACACTCCCCACATGTATCAACCTCGTGTGTGTATGATCCGAGCCAGTAATCAGTTATGGTCCACCATGAACATGCTCTTTCATAAACTAGGATGTTCAAATCATCAGGTACAGCCACATGCACTGTAGAAAATGAACGGTTAGAAAGAAAAGTTCAATGGTCTGTATTCAGCGCACATGCATGGTCCAAATGATTACTGGATGAATGAGATTTTTGGGCCAAAACATTGGCACGGTGGCCCCATGGCCTACAGACGGGGGATTCGCATACCCACGTGACACGTAGGCACGTGTGCCACAGGTAAGAGGACGCGGATTAGAGACTGACAGGTCGAGCAGGGAGACTCCACGTCACCAACTTCTGTGGACCCACTATGATGTGTGTGTTGTATCCACAACGTCCATTCATTTGAATATATTATTTTAAGGCATGACCCAAGAACGAGGCAGATCCAAAGCTTTAGCGGACCCCACAAAAGAAAACAGCAGGAAGATTGATGCCTACCGTTGAAACCTTCCTAAGGCTCACCATGATGTTTTTTCAAATGAATGTTCAAAATTAACAAAGACTTAAAAAGGGGAAAACAAAATACAATAAAACTTTGGGCTTAAATTTTTAAGGTGGTGTACTCCCAATTTTCTGTGGGGTCCACTGACTTTGGATTATTCATTCTTGGGTTACCCTAAAAGTCTCTTAATGGATGGATTGGATAAAACATAATCATTGGCGGGCCCACTAACTTATGATTCACTTCCTACATTTTTCGGTACCAAACGGCAGTTAGTAGCCAAATGGCATAAAGTGGCGCCCCACCTCCTCCCATGTGCCTGGTTTATTGCCTCCAAATTTTTGAATCTTTTATGATATTAAAAAAAAATGGATAGATCAATTTCCAAATACCCATATATAAAAAGTGGGGAAGGATTCCATTTCAAAACTTCAGGGGTATGTTTCCAATTAATATTTTTGTTTTATTTCATTTATTTACGTACTAAAAGGTTGGATCTAAAATATATCCCACGGGGCCTTATAAATTTTAAGGTGGTTGTGATTGCTCCCCACATGAGGGTCCACACATAGCTACATATATTTTCCTACCTAAAAGTGGAATCATGATTTTTTAGTGAACTTATGACTTTCTATTTCACTTCTGACCTTATCGGTATCCAACCCTCGCCCAAGCAAGAGTAGCCATGGCATTTATGTGGCTAGACTCCCAATCCTCCTTCCATGTGCTGCTCATGCACAACTCTATCCAGACCATCCAAATTATGGGGAATACTATGGATGGACCCTATCTTTAAACTCAAACTGATCAGGCAATCCCAACCTTCCAATTTATAGCCACAATATGTATGGCTAAAGTAGAACAGCAAGTGGTCCAAATTTCAAGGGAAAGCTCAGATATCGTCTTCTCATAATAATTTTCTGGATTATATGTTCCATCGACAATTGGATCAGCGATTTGAACGGTCTGGATTACTATACTATGATGCGTATACTACCACCAACAACAAAAGCAACCACACTAGGACTAATAGGTCAGGAAAATGGGGAAGGTTGTACAAGCATCTGTCTGATAGTTGAAAAATGAACCCCAAGATATTGCAAAGTATATCGCCACAGGGGGCGGGCAGGCCCTGCGATTAGTTTGATAAATATTGTGGACCCCAGAATTTGTATGATTGTGAAAAGAAGGGACCCCAAACTATGTAAATGGGTCACAATAATACCTGCCTGCTTGTCCCAGTGAAAGAAGGCAGATTCCAACCTCTCTTTAATAGGATTATGATTTTCAGAAGGAAGTGGTGTTAGGAGGGAGTAGAAAATGATGGGTGAAAAGGACAGCCTGACAATGCTCAAAGAAGAAAATAAAAGAGAGAAAGAGCTTTAATACACCGACGGCATACGTTGAATGATACACAGGTATGCCATTAAGTGATTTAAATTGTAAAAATTATATTTTTCAATTTAGATGTATAATAAATTAAAAATATTCTTATTTGGTTATCTGACTATTAGATTGGTCGCCACTTGTTAGTCGGTTAAAAATGAAAATATCCAATGTCTTATTTACACAAACAAATGCCCATGAAAAAGGAGTCTTGTGATTGTGAGTTCATGTATGCCATGTGTATAGTTTATGAGTGCCTGCATATCAAGTATCTTGGGCTGCCTGTGTATCTTTTAACTCTTAAAAGTGGGTTTTATTGATGATATGCATTGATAATTTCCCCCTTTTTAAAAAAACAAAAAAAACCCTTTTAATTGTTTTTCTTTTGAAAAAAAAAGGAACCATAAAAAGCCAAACCAAAAAAAATTTCAAAGCTTCTAAGAACAAGTTCATTGCCCTCAAATCCTCTAAAGAAAATTGGATGCGACCCAAGTTTTAATGGGTTGGGTTTGAGATTTTTAAAATGTGGGTATTAAAAAAGAAATTACTATTAAGTATCATGAAGAAATATTTTTTGACGGTTAGTTCTAGATTGAGTTTGAGTCACAATTACACCCGGTCCATTTTTGATCGATCGAAATCTGACCGTGTAGGGGGTTGGTTCGTTTTTGAGAGGTTCTAGACCTGTTGGGTCCATCATTTAAACCTTGCAAGAAAGGAAATCTAGGGTGCAAATAGGTTTTAGATTGATGCAATGGGCCATCCCATCCGATGATGAACGGTTATGAATATGGACTCAGACCAATTGTCCAGTTTGAGCCCAAAACCCAGACCTAATTATTAAATGGGTTAGATGTCGAACCTCTTAAAATTCAGCTGACTCAAACCTGACTTTTGGAAGGGGTCAGTCAGCAATTTGATGCAGGGATGAACTTGATGAGGTCAAGCACCGTCTTCCTCGGGGGATAACTACTCTGAATCCGCGGAGCTTCCCTAGACTCCTCACGAAGATACCTTGAATCAATGAGGAAAAGAAGAAAATAGAAATAATTTCTAGAAATTCGTGAATTGATTAATAATTGAAATAAGCGAGTTTACAACCCTTTAAATAGGGATGCAGAACCTTGGAAGTAGTTTCAGAATTAAACTACAACTTAAACTCCTAGAAATCGTGACTTACTATAAATAGTAAACTTACTATTTTATAGACGGTCGTTATTCCTACTAGTCATCAAGGTTTTTGGCCAAAAATAGTGTCCTGTTTGGCCCAACCATGTGATTCTCCTAATTATTCTAAGCACTTTTCATGTTGGATGCAACTTCTAAAACCCAATGGAAGAAGAGTTATAATTAAACTAAAACTTACTATAAATAGTAAAAATGAAAATAAAATGGAAATTCAACCATCAATTTGATGGAATCTCGCAAATTCGGCATGGACAACATGACATAGAAGGTTGGGTGGCTAAAGTAGCTCATCCTACCCCAAAATCACATAGGGCACGTAGGATAACTTATTCATATTTGCGAGATACGTTCGTTTTAAGGTTTTGACGGTCTGGATCAATTTCACATCTGATCGGGCCTTTTCTGGTCCATCTTGGCCATGAAATCATGCGCAACCTGTTCTACATCACATTTGGACTACTTAGAAATGGACCCACTAGACCTGAACTTGAGTCAATTCAGACCTAGCCCATCAAATTCACAATGTAGCTGAAAATTTTCTTCTTAACTAAAGTTTAACAACTTATCTAAAAGCCCATTTGGAAAAAGGACTCAGTCTAACCCGATCAGGATCGATACCCCAAGACACTCAACTGAGGGCCGAACAAGACCAAGTCACTGAGTCTTTAAACCATGGTCTACACCCAACCCAAACCCGACCCAAATGCTAGTAGGTTGGGCTTAGCATCTAGATCCAATTATTAAAAATGTCATCTGGTTCATAATCTGCAATGCACTTGGGTTTCCTTTGAATGGATGGATGGATGGATGTGCTGCAACTAGTTTAAACTTTTATTTTTATGGCCCACTTTAACAGTCCTCTCACATTATTGTCCACAATGACTAGAGTCACCATTAGAGTCACCATCAGTTGTTGAAGTGGAGCCACACACAACCACAACAGGCACCATCACTTTAGGTGGGGGGCTCATTTCACACATTCAGATGGCCCTTGCAAGCTATCAGCCTTCGGCTTTTTTTTTTTTTAAGAACAAAAAAAAAAAAAAAAAAAAAAACCATGAAGGAGAGGGTCATGATAGATTAAAGTGTAGAGATAATACGAAAGTGGGTCCACATAATATTTCAATATATAGACTCCTTGTAAATACCATGTATAGTGTATAAGACGTATATAGGTCGCTTATATACTGTATTTATTCAGTTTCAAAGAGGTGAAGATGGACGTGGTTTGAATAGTGACCCAAAACCAGCCAGCTAGCTGATGTGAAAGCTTTGTGAGCCCCACCATGATGCATGTGTTTTATCCATGTTGTCCATACATTTTTATTTACTATTGTTTTTTTTTGTCATCTCATTTTAGGGCATTAAAAATAAGGCAGATCTTCAAATTTTAGGTTGAAAAATAGATGGATGGCGTAGATAAAACACACACATCAAGGTGGGGCCTATGGAGCTTTGCAACCAGCTAGCTGGCTGGTTTTGGGGTCACTAGCCAAAACTCATCCTAATAAAACATAGCCTTTTTTTTAAAAAAAATAAATTTTTTCATTTGATAGAGCTGTCAATGGGTACTTGGATCCATAGGCACTCACTCCAAGCATGGCATCAAATTCGATCATATCTTCGGCATGATAAATAATCGTGTCAAGCATGTTAGGGTCCAACAACTTAGATCTAGACATGGCTCAGATACTTGACTTGGTATTGGGTGATGCATGACAATTAACCAATTGCTCTATAAATTCGAACTGATAGAGCGTGGCGAATTAATTCCTTTAACTTATAGCCTAAGCCCCACATCTCATGGGTTAGGTTCTTGGCCGACCTCCTCTTGGGCCCCACATCACATGGGTTCCGCCTAACACAAGTCACCCGCCTCACATGAATGGGGCCTGCCTCACACAAGCCACTCACCTCACACGAGCCGACCACCCCAAGTGTGTCCCTGCATCCCATAGGCCACCCTACTCGAGCTGTGAAAATGCCCCGCATTAATAGGTCTAATAAGTCTAATATATATGAATTTTCTTAGTTTTATCATTTTATGTTACTAATTTTGATGTTATAAGACATCAAAATTTTTGGCATCACATCCATGGTGGGACGTGACAAAATAAACGGTATTGATTGTTGAACTATAGTCGTCACTAATTTAATGGCCAACATACAACTTAGGTTTACGAACATGATATTGTTTAATGGCCTATTTTAATCGTGTTTGTACTGCAAGGTGAATTTACAGGCTTGGACTGAAAAAGGATGATCTAAGAAATAGTAAGTTTACTATTTGGCCATTATGTATGTTGTTGGTTGAATTCAATCAAACACGAGGCCACATGTGTGAGCGAGGGCTTGTGTTTATATTATATACGGTTAAGATGTGCGGGCATGTTAGAGTCATACTTGACTGATGTAGATCAGGCTGCAGAGTGTTGAGGGTCAAATATTGCATATTAGACCCCAGTTATTACCTGGGTTTACGAACATGATATTGTTTAATGGCCTATTTTAATTGTGTTTGTACTGCAAGGTGAATTTATAGGCTTGGACTGAAAAAGGATGATAAAAGCATGAATTTAACGCTCAGAATTCACCAAGGCAAGGGACGGATCCCAAGGGACCAGGATCGACAGATTTTCACACCAAAGTCTAAGAAATTCGAGAAACTGAAGCTCAAGTGGCCTGAAAGGCGTCAAGAATGCAAGACAATAGGGTTCCCACCATCCGTTTGGCTCAAAACTTCATATATGACCTAAGGACCATAAGTTAACCATACACAATAAATTTTAGCCATTGGATCTCTCTGAAAGTGGCCCAACGGATAGATCAGCCCATAGATCTGTGAATTAGGGCCTGCCTGATATCTGGATTTGTTTTAAGTTTTGTCTCAACGTGTTAAATGAAGTGCATGAGAGGATGATGGAGAAGATTTCTCAAGAACATCACGAGGGATCCCACATGGGATGTGTGTGTACATAACACACCTTCACGAGCGCCACATCGGACCAAGAGTCCGGTCAACACAAGGTTGACCCTACTCCTCTCTCTCCTCTGCACAAGAACAGACAGCGTCCTTCGCTGTCCGTCCATTTTTTCAGTTGTGAGGCCCACTCATCATCCAGATCAACAATTTAAACCGTCCATTCGTCTCGTGGGGTAGCCACAACCCACTCCTAGGTGACGGAATTCTAGAGAACAACAGAGATCGGTTTTTAACCGTTTAAACGCAGGACGGACGGCTGATTGGAAACTTTGTGGGCCACACCGAAACACATAAAAAAGGTCCACTCCCGACCGAAATTCTGAGTAGAATGCAGTGGACGGTGTGGATTTCTCAATCGTCGATGATCATAGCCTCACCAACGTCACAACGCAAGAGGCTGCGCGAGTTTTGTTTCACAAACAGACGTGCAGCGATATTCGTGGCCCACCATCTCTGATCGTTTCGACGATCCAGTCCGTTCATCTTGTAGGCCACCCTAAAACGTCCCAGGGGACATTATTCCTTTGGGAAGAAAGCAAGGAAAATGGGCATCTTGGCGCTGTCTTCGTGACTGCGTAACAAAGGTTACGCAGGGGAGTTCTCGGCCGCGTAAAGGGGAGTGCAGAACATTCCACCGACTCCACTTCTCCTCTTACTTTCCATACTGTTGTAAGATCTTTTCTTTTATTTTTTTTAGGATTAGATTCAGAATTAAGGTTTCACCATGAACGAACAAGAGTAGCTAGAGTGGGCACGTGAGTATGGTAATCTATTTTTAGAAAACGAGAGGTTCCGTGAAAAAGTATTAGATGCTTATGCTTAGAAACAACCTATATCTCAAGATTTTTCTCAAACCGACATTGAGAATCGACTAGAACGTTATGCTTCATCGGTTAATAAGTCCGTACGCGATCATAATTGTGGGAATGAGGATTATTATCATCCATCATATTCTCCCACATATGATCAGTATGACTATAACCAGTGGAAACATTAAAACTAGGAAAATAAACCAACAACATGTTATAATGATTATTCTCTTGGATACCCTACCTTTAAAATTCAACCAGAAATAATTTAAGAGAATTCAATTCAAAATTCCTTCCAAACTCTAGAGCTTAGCCAACAAAATACACTCCAAAGACTGCAAGAACTTATAAAAGATATTCAACAATTGAGTTCTTGAAACAGGCATAAGATCTCCTGATCTCTACAAGTGGATCCTCTGAATCTCTAGTTTCCTACCTCTGAATTCTTTAAGTTTTAGTCTAATATTTCACAATTATTTCCTCAAATTCATTCGATTTATATTTCATCTTAGTCTAGTTCTAGTTCTACTTAATTTCAGATTACATACGGGTTCAGTCTCTTGGGATTCGACCTCGGTCTCACCGAGTTTATTACTACATCACAACCATATACTTGGGAAGTGAAAAAGTTTTTGGCGCCATTGCCAGGGACTGACGGTTTCATTTTTCTAAAATTAATTAGTCTTAAGATTAGTTTAAGATTAGGTTTTATTTCTAGTTTTTCCTTTCTTATTGATTTCTAGAACTAACTTGTTTTCCTACTTCGTAGGATTTTTGATAGATCTTCTAATATGGTAACTTCGTCCTTATTTCCTTACTTTCTCTAACCTTTAGATTCGGTTTTATCTTCTAGAAACTAACTTGGTTTGTTTTGTTTTGCAGGATCTTAACTTAGGACTTCGAATTCGGTAACTTCTTTCCATCTTTCCTCTTTATTTCTAGAATTCCTTTCTATTCTTCCTCTTAGGTCTAGGGTTAGAATCTGAACTGAGGGTTGTGAGTGTTTCATGCCCAAGTGGGTTCATGATAACACTCGACATCTCTTAACTGAAGGAGGATTAGTTGAGGGGTTGACTGTCCATCGCAGGACTAGACATCGCTCAAGATCCCCAGAATTAATTGAAGTAATGGCTGCAAATCAATCGGAAGTATTACCTCCACCTAGGGTGGAGGACACTCTGGATGAGAATGAGGTGCATCAAGCACCCCCGCCTCGTACTTTACGAGATTATTTACAACTGACGGGGGTAAGTACACCCTCATGCATGATTTTTTCTGAAAATACAGGACATATGGACATCAAGCTAGGGGTTATCCAACTCCTTCCTAAATTCCATAGGCTTGAATCAGAAAGTCCATACTTACATCTGAAAGAATTCGATGAGATCATAACCACTTTATACTTTCCTAATGTATCTGAGGATACAGTCAGGCTGAAACTCTTTCCCTTTTCCTTGAAGGAAGGCTAAGACGTGGTTACATTCACTGTGTCCTAGATCCATTGGCACATGGAATGATATGCAGAAGGAATTCATAAAGAAATTTTTTCCACATCATAAAGCGATTATCCTTAGAAAAGTAATCATGAACTTCACCCAAAAGGAGGATGAAACATTCTTCCAATGTTGGGAAAGGTTCAGGGATCTTGTCAGTTCATGCCCACAACAAGGCTTTGAAATGTGGCGCATTACAAAGTTTTTCTATGATGAACTGACATCTTCTATGTGCCAATTGATCGAGACAATGTATAATGGAGAATTCATGAATAAAGATGTCGATGAGATATGGGATTACCTCAATAGACTTGCTAAGAACGCACAATCATGGGACTATTACCCAAAATCGATCACTACATTTAGGTCAACTCAATCTAATGAGAAAGGTGGATTGTATCTCTTGAAAGAAGAGGATCTCAATTATAAATTGACTAATCTCATAAGAAAATTCGAGGCCATAGAAGGAAAGAAGGATAAGGTTAATGAAATTGTTTACGGCATCTGTGATTACAACATTCACACACTATCAAAGACCTTTTAATAGACCTACCTCTAATACGTACAATCCTGGTTGGAAAAATCATCCAAATTTTAGTTGGAGGAATGGACAAATTGTTACATCTCAAGGTTTCTTCAATAAAAATCCAAATCAGGGGAAACCTCAAGAAGAACCAGTTCAAAATTCTACACAAGAGCTGGCTCAGGCAGTACGAGAACTTACAAATTTTATACAAAAGATGGATTCACATATGACGGTTATAGAAAAGTTGATGCTTCCTTCATAAACGCTCCTCAATCCTAAACCGCAATACGAGATAAGTGATCACAGCTCTTTAAATCAGATGGAGCATGCTACGCGCTGATGCGATGCTCTGGTTGGGAGATGTGGGCCAGCGTTCGGTGCGCGGACACGCCGCGCGTGCGAATTTCGAGGGAATCTCTACGAGGTGTCACATCAATCCCATCAATCCCATCAGGTCAAGGACACATCACCTTTCACCCTTTCCCAAGCAAGCCCCAAAAGTCAAAAGTTTCTTACAACCCATAACTCCTCTTACAACTTTTGCCAAAAAAGTCAAAAAGAGCCTCTTACACCCATCCCTCTCTCTCCCATCCATCACTCCATCACCCATCACTCTCTCTCTCTCTCCCTTACAAGTCTCTCTCATTTTTAAACTCTCCCTTAAGCAAGAAATCCCATACGTATGAGTCCTCCCATGGTGAGAAAATTTCATTTGTGAGGCCCACCTTTCCTACCCCTTCATCTCTCATCTCAACCATCCATTTCTCATCTTCCTCCATCAAAGAGAAGCACAAGGAGCTAAGGAAGCCAAGGGAGCAAGAGGATCAAGTGGTGGGTGTTTTGATAGGGTAGATTTTGATATTTTTATGATGGGCCAAGTGAGACCAACCGATCAATGGTTTGGATCTCACTTTGGACCCTAAGATGTGGCCGATGGCCCACTTGGATCATCATGATCATTCCATGATGGGGCCATTCTCCATGGACCCCATCATGATGTTTATTTCCTTGCATGCTTAGGGTCATCTAGACCGTCTATTTTAGTGGAGAAGGGATCTCCACCGTTGGATTTCGATTTCATGGATCCACATGTAATGGGACCCACTTGATGTATGATTTAGTGCAAGGGAGGGCCCATAGTGCCGGGGTCCCTCCATCACGCGGGTCCCACTCTCTCTCTCTCTATCTCTCTCTCTCTCTATCTCTATCTCTCTCTCTCTATTTCATTTTTTTTATGTGTGATTATATCATGCTTGTATGGCCCACTTGGATGGATCCCACCCTGAAGCATACATCCTACTCAAGCCATCTACAAGTGGGGCCCACTTTGTGCTTAGTATCCACACCATCCTCAATGAGGTGGCCCACCTAAGCAGGGCCCACCTCTAATGTATTTACAAAGTCCAGCGTCCACGGACGCTGGACGTTTCTGTTGGAAAATGCAAAAAAATTAGCTTGGTTTCAAGCCAATGAGGTGGTCCACTTGTGTAGGCTCCATCTTGATGCATGTATTCAATCCACGCCGTCCATTCCTTTCTTGACCCCATTTCAGGCGTTGAACCAAGATATGGTGCCAACTCGAGGTCCTGGTGGGCCATACCGTAGCAAATGGTGGTTTGCACCATTGAAACCTTCCCTAAATCTTTTATACGTTGAAATATGCCCAATATTGGGCTTGGTTTGCTTGTCTTGAGCCATAGAGGGCTACTGGACGGAGTGGATTCACTGGATGTGGACCCCAAAATCCACTAAATTAAAGAAATTAAAATATATATATATATATATATATATATATATATATATATATATATATATATATATATATATATATACAATATCTTCGTGTGTCGACGCTGCCTGCGCACGCCAGCGCCCGGACGGACGCACGTACGGCTACCCACGGCTAGTTGGCCCCACCTTGATGCTTATCGAGCACACCGTCCATCGGGTGGGCCACTCCCGACGTGGGCCCACCCCAAAAATCAGCTTGATCCAAGACTCGGGTGGCCCACACCGTAGGAAACAGTGGGATTGGATTTCTACCTTTGAAATCCTTTTGGGGTCCACAGAAGTTTTGGATCAGGGTGAAATTTGTTTTCACCCTTCATCTAGGCCCATGTGGCCCCACATGGAGTCCACAATGATGTATGTGTTTCACCGTCCGCTGGACAGTGGACGTGGAGCCCACTGTGATATGTGGAGCCCACTGTGTGGGAGTGCGTGCATGTGTGGGTAGGTGCATGCGTGTGTGCGTGCGTGCGTGTGTGGTGTGTGCGTGTGTGTATATTTATATATATATATAATATTATATTATATATAATATCATATGTATTATATATATATATATATATTATATATTATATCATATATAATATTGGTGGGAGGCCCATCTTAGTTATTGTTGGCCCATGATTGAGACCCACTTTGATGTGTTATGGGCCCATGGGTCGAGGCCCATTTAATGTGTTAGGAGCCCATGGATTAAGGCCCGTTAAGATGTATTAGGACCTACGAGTTAAGGCCCATTTGATGTGCATATGGGGCCCAATTGGCGAGGCCCATTTGATACACATAAGGCCCATGTGAGTAGGCCCATTTAACGCACTCTAAGGCCCACGGGTTATAGCCCATTGCAATGTACATAAGGCCCATTGGTGCGGCCCATTGATGTGGCCCACTTAATGAATATAAGGCCCATGTGATTTGGCCCATTTGATGTATTTACGGCCCAATGGGATGTACCTAAGGTCCATTGCAATGTGTGATCCCAACATGGGTTATGTAATGATGTCTACGTCGGGCCACACCTTGGGAGCAATGGTGGTTTGACGTCCCCATTGCAAGTATAGTGTTAGTTAAATGTCCGCATTATGACTTTCCCTTGGGCCCATGTGTGTAATGTGTAGGCCGTCTAGGCCCATCTTCATTATGAATATCATCTATCCCATATAACATATTTAATTCCATGATTCATGATCATATGCATCATACGTATGCTTGATATGAGAAATGACTGATCATAGCATATGCCTTCGGGCAGATGGTTGAGGGGCTCCCGTACAGGGGGTGTTGCCCTACATGAGCGCCGATACGCGCAGGATTGCTGCATGACTGGATAATGTGATTCATGCATTCGCATTGTGTGATATGGTTACTATACGCCCTAGCGACATCGGGGCTAACCGCCATGACATATCGTGGTTGGCAGGTTGGATACCGGAAATACTATTCTACATGGGGTGCGATAGATATCCCCTGGGTGAAAGTCCCTAAACCCTTATGGTACCGGAGGTTGCTCCAACGCTAGACCGAGTGGGTGAATGAGCGCTGAGTGCCGATTAGACGGTTGCGCTTTCCACCGTGTCGTGGTCGGTTGAAAGGGGGTGCGGCCTTACACGCCGAGAGTAGGGGGCAATGCTAGGTTGAGTCGACTAGCTGAAGGAATGGGTCCGCTATTGACGAGCCGAGCCCTATATTGGCAGGCGGATAGTGAGGTCTTTTCCACTCACCTTATTGCGCGCGACGGGGCGGCAATCTGGCTTGGAGTGTACTAGACCCCGGTGATATTCCAGATTTGAGCCGTATTGACATGTGGACTTAGATGAGAATTTGTATGCTTGAGTTACATTTCGCATTGCATGGCCTTGGTATGGCTGACATCATCCTTTGCACCGCATGGCCTTAGTACGGCTATGGTATTCTTGGCATTCATCAGCATGTTCCACATTACTCTGATACTGCATAGTTGCATTACCACCTTGAGCATACACTTTCACCACCCTCTAAGCTTTCTATAAGCTTATGCACGACCGTTGTGTGCAGGTGACGTTGGATCGCAGCAGCGCTGAGGCTCGAGCACGTAGCAGATCTTTTTTTTGGAGCTTTTGGTCTATTATCATTGTATTTCCCTTTATGGTCATTGTACTTGTAAAGTTTTTTATCATAGTGGAAATGTGATGGAGTTTTTGGTTGTTATTTGTGGGTTATGCCTTTGGTTATGCTTATTACGAATCAAACTGATGTTGAAAATCCTCCTTGTAGCATCCCGGATCGGAACCTGGTGAATGGGCGCTGGGAGCCGAGAATGGGGTTCTACGGAGATCAGGGGAAACCTCAAGAAGAACCAGTTTAAAATTCTACACAAGAGCTGGCTCAGGCAGTGCGAGAACTTACAAATTTTATACAAAAGATGGATTCACATATGACGGTTATAGAAAAGTTGATGCTTCCTTCATAAACGCTCCTCAATCCTAAACCGCAATACGAGATAAGTGATCACAGCTCTTTAAATCAGATGGAGCATGCTAAATCCAGCACCACTCTTAGGAGTGAGAAGATTATTGATAAAAACCTTCCGGTTAGGCCCAAAAAGCCTCATGAACCAGAAGAGGGCAACATTGATGGACTAGTGATGTCCCACAAAAATTAGAACCGGAACTTCTAGAGAAGCTAGTTCCTCCATTTCTCTCAACGGTTGGTTACACCAAAACCTTTCTCTAACTCTCAGGATATTCTAGAGGTGTTGAAAGAAGTAAAAGTTAACATTCCTTTACTTAATATCATGAAACAAATACCTTCATATGCCAAATTCCTGAAAGACCTATGCACAACCAAAAGACGACAGAGTATTTAAAGGAAAATCTTCTTGACTGAGAAAGTGAGTGCCATCTTAAAGCAAGACGTGCCGTAAAAATTCAAGGATCCTTGTAGCCCAACCATATCATGTATGATCGGTAACTACCGCATTGAGCACGCACTTCTTGACTTAGGAGCGAGCGTCAATCTGATTCCCTACTCAGTATATAAACAGCTAGGGTTAAGTGAATTGAAAACCACCTTAACCACATTATAACTCGCAGATCGTTCTGTTCGTATACCAAGAGGGATAATTGAGGATGTGTTAGTTCGGGTCGACAGATTCTACTACCCTATAGATTTCATCATCCTGCATACTGAACCCATCAATAATGGAAGCACTCAGATTCCCGTCATTCTTAGTCGCCCATTCCTGGCCACTTTAAGCACAATTATCAATTGCAGGAATGAAGTCATGAACATGTCTTTTGGGAATATGACATTGGAGTCAAACATATTTTTCAATAACGACAGAAATTCCATAAATGATGATGATTTCCACGACATTAACATGATTGATTCTTTCGTGAAAGATAGAACGCCTTTGACTTTATCCTCTAACCCTCTAAAGACGTGCCTGGCCCACTCCCATGACTTGGATGATGACATAATTACGGAAACGTGTGCCTTGCTTGATACTGTGTTGGTACTTGAAGTTAACCGGTGGAGGCCACAATTTGAAGAATTACCTCAAACCGATGTAGTGCCTCTACCGTCTAACCTCAAGCCGCCGAAGCTTGACCTAAAACCTTTGCCCTTTGATTTGAAATATGTCTATTTAGGTCAAGATGAGACATACCTGGTGGTGATCTCTGCCCACCTGGAGAAAGAACGGGAGAGTATGCTCATATCTACTCTCATTAAGCATAAGGGAGCCCTGGGATGGATGATAGCAGACCTCAAGGGAATCGACCCCTTGATTTGTACTCACCGTATATATCTTGAGGATAATAAAAATACTTCACAGTAATCACAACGTAGACTCAATCTAAGCATGAAAGAAGTGGTTAAGGCCGAGGTTCTGAAACTATTGGATGTGGGTATCATATACCCTATATCCGATAGTCAATGGGTGAGTCCAACTCAGGTGGTTCCTAAGAAGTCCGGAATCACCATCGTAGCCGATGCCAATAATGAACTTGTACCAACCAGAGTTACTACTGGTTAGAGAATGTGCATTGAATACAGGAAGCTGAATACCGTCACGAGGAAGGACCACTTTCCTATGCTCTTCAATGATCAAATCTTGGAAAGGCTAGCTAGTCATTCCTGTTATTGTTTCCTTGACGGGTATTCGGGATATAATCAGATTGAAATCGCCCTTGAGGACTAGGAAAAGACCACATTTACATGTCCCTACGGCACCTTTGCTTATTGAAGGATGCCATTCGGGTTATGTAATGCCCCTGCCACCTTTCAGCGATGTATGATGAGTATCTTTTCTGACATGATTGGAAAATATCTAGAGGTCTTCATGGACGATTTGTTTGTTTTCAGTTCATCTTTCAGTGAGTGTTTAGAAAGTGTTAAATGTGTGCTGAAAAGATGTGAAGAAAAAAATCTGGTACTTAATTAGGAGAAGTGTCATTTCATGGTTCAGAAGAGAATTGTCCTTGGGCATATCATCTCATTTAAGGGAATCGAGGTAGATAATGCAAAAATCGATTTTATCTCTAACCTACCTCCACCCAAGAGCATCAGAGATGTGCGATCCTTCTTAGGACACGTAGGGTTTTACAGACGATTCATAAAGGATTAGTCTCCTCTCTCATCCTTTATGTAATCTTCTTCAAAAGAATGCACCATACGAGTGGACTAAGCAATGCCAGGAAGCTTTCACCAAGCTTAAGGGCATGTTAACCACTGCACCTATCATGCAGCCATCCAACTGGCGCTTTCCTTTTGAGCTTATGTGCGACGCTTCTGATTACACTCCTGGAGTGGTTCTAGGTAAGAGAAAAGATAAGAGGCCTTATGTCATTCATCATGCGAGTAGGATTATAAATCCAGCCCAAGTGAACTACTCGACTACGAAAAAAGAACTCTTAGCTGTAGTGTTCGCCTTGGACGAATTTAGGTCCTACTTGATCGGATCTAAGATCATTATCTACACAGATCATGCGGCACTCAAGTATCTTCTTTTTAAGAATAATTTTAAGCCCTGCCTGATAAGATGGATCCTTCTACTCCAAGAATTTGATTTGGAAATTAAAGATAAAAAGGGAGTAGAGAACGTAGTGACCGATCACCTTTCTTGCCTTAATACCTCTGATTCCCTTAAGGTGACCTATATCAATGACATGTTCCCTGATGAACAACTGTTCAGAGTCTCCCATTCACCTTGGTTCATTGATATTACTAATTATCTTGCCACATGTTCCATATCGATACATTGGACTGCACAAGATAAGAAGAAATTCTTTACTGAGGTGCGCAACGTTTTCTGGGACGATCCATATTTGTTTAAATATTGCCCAGACCAAATCATAAGGAGATGTGTGCCAGACGATGAACATCAGAGTGTTATCTCATTCTGTCACTCACAGGCCTGTGGTGGTCACTTTTGTCATGCCCCAAACTCAGAAACCGAGCTCACAAAATTTTTGATCATTGAATCTGGTGCCGACAGCCTCCGTAGTATCCCATTCTTGGCTCCCGGCACCCATACACAAGGTTCTGATCCTGGGATTTTACAAGGAGGATTTCTACCATGATTTTGATTCGTAATGAGCATAACCACAAGCATAACCCACGAACAATAACCACAAGAACACCATCACAAAAATTACTATGATTAAAAACTTTAAATATAATGAGTATGAAGGGAAATACAAGATAATGAATAACGAAAACTCTTAAAGCTTGACTGCATGCTCCTACTGTAGCGAAGCTACGGCTGCGTCCTGGCGTCACTTGCACGCATCAATTGTGCATAAGCTTATAAAAAGCTCAGATGGTGGTGTAAGTGTGTGCGCAATATGAGCATGCTCAGAATGGAATATCAGAGTAATATGGGATTATGTTGATGAGTACATGAATGCAATTAGTCGTACTAAGGCTATGCGGTGCAAAACATGAATGCTATCGGCCATATCAGGGCTATGTGATGTGAAATGCGAATCATGCATGCCAATCATCATCCACATATCAATGTAGCTCCTTATTAGAGCATTAAATATTAGTATGGTTCTCATTTTGGATAATCACCGGGGTTTAGTACACTCCAAATGGCACTGCCCCTTTCCCAGGTGCGCAGTCCAAGTGAGTGTAAGAAACCTCACTATCCCCCTGACCAATAGTCTACTAATATCTATTCGGCACGTCGATAGTGGATCCATTCATGAGCTGGTCAAACTCAGCCTAGTAATGCCCTTTATCGTCGGGCGGGTAAGGCCACGTCCTTTTCTAAACGACCACGACATAGTGGAAGACGCGACCTCCTTGTATTTAGCCCTCGTGAGCTTATGTATCCACTCGGTCTCGATATTGGAGTCATCCTCTGCTACCATTGGGTTTAGAAATTTTCACTCAGGGACATCTATGGCGCCCCGATACTTAGTAACAATATTTTCGATGTCCAATCTGACCACGCACGATGTGTCTGTGGAGGGTATGGCCCTGATGTCGCTAGGGCATACAGTAATCACAATCACACAAATGCAAAGTGTATGAGTCATGCAGTCCAATCATACATCACTCCTGCGCATACCGTGCACTCATGTGGGGTAACTCTACTTATTAGGGAGTCCCATAAACCACTTACACTAGGGCATATGCGATGGCCAATCACATCTCATAACAAACATATGGATGATGCGTATGGGCATGTATCACAATGCTATGCTGTCACAAATTTATAATCGGCAACGATAGCCGGTATCGGCAATTGGCATCGATAATCAACCTCGACAAAGGCGGGGTCCATAGATGGATGGCCGATGATAGATCAATTAAAATCAATGAGGCCCAAGCGTTTGGATTAACCCACTAGAGAATGATAAGAATGGGCCTAACAAGGCCTAAGGGAAGGTCACAATGTAGACGTCCAACCATCATTGCTCATAAATGTGGACCTTTAACCAACATTGCTCCTAAGGAATGGCGCTCATAGGGCCAATCGTATAATGGGTCCACGACCTCATACAAGGGCCTAATATACATCATCATGGGCCTCGCTTATGGGCATATACAAATCATATTGGGCCTCACTCATGGGCCAATATATATATATATATATATATATATATATAACATCGACTCGTATCAAGTATCAAATGGGCTGATTCAAATGGGCCAATTCAAAAGGGCTGATTCAAAAGGGCTGAATCAATGGGCCAAGTTGAATGGGCCGAGTTAAATGGGCCGAGTCCAATAAACCATACATCCATTGTTAGAGACCATTGTAGAGCATAAAAAGTGAATCATGTCCAAAGGATCATTTGGACAATACCATAAATGGCAATGGTAATAATGACTTCCACAGTAAAATTCCAATGGGCCCACCATGGTATTTATTTCCCATCCATACTGTTCATAAGGTCACAAGGACCTGAACAGGGAAGGAAAATAAATATTATGTTGATTCAAAACTTCTGTGACCCAAAGGGGTTTCAATGGTGGACTTTCATTCCACTATTTTCTTCAGTGTGGTCCACTTGATATTGCATCTGCTTTATTTTTAGTCTCAAGCCTGGAAACAAGCTCGCCAAATGAATAGACGGTAGGGATACATCACATGCATCATGGTGGGGCCAGTCGTCACATGGATGGACGGTAGGGATACAACATGTGCATCATGGTGGGACCGTGCATGGCTTTCATCATGGTGGACTCCACCCGTAAAATGGATGGACGACATGGATGACACGCTTGCTGCACGTGCAGCAGCAGCTAGCATCGGCGGCTATCCTAAGCCCACCTTCAAATCAGACGGACGGTGTGGACTCATGATGGATGGATGACTTGGTTACATCACGGTGGGCTCCACCTGTCTAGTTTACTGGACGTGTGGACGAGGCCCACACATGAGGAGTAGCCCATCCATCACCATCTAGGAGTCTGGACGTTTGAATACAATAGATACATCAGTGGTGGGTCCCACGCACGTGGCCCACCTCCAGAAGGTTTAGATATATATGTACTATAATATAATATAATATATTATGTTATAATATAATATAATATATATACAAACTATAAAGAGCCACCGTCTAGAGGGTCTGATGATCTGGACGGGGCTGATCTGATGCATATATCGTGGTGGGTCCACACGTGTGGCCCACCTCATCTTAGCTTTATGAATATATGTTATATATATATATATCAATAGAATATATTATAATTATTATTTATTTATTTATGGAAGGTCCAGCGTTCAGGGGGTCTGGACGCTTTAGACGGTGTGGATTTAATCCACCACACCATGAGGGTAGGCCCCACCGTCCTGACCTCTGGACGGTGTGGATTTGATGCATATACCATGGTGGGTCCACACGTGCAGCCCACATCAGCTTCAGATCAAACCGATACTTGTGTTTTCCTTCGATTAGGCCAGTTCAAATGGACTGCCATGAGGGCCCACTCGATGGACGACATGGATGAAATACTTGCTCATGATGGGCCACACACACACACACCATCCATACAAGAGAGAGGGAGAGAGGAAGAGAGAGAGAGAGAAAGAGGGAAACGGGGAGATAGAGGGACCCTGCCACTATGGGCCCCTCTCTACATTGCATACATCAATGTGGGTCCCACAACAAGTGGGCCCTAAAATTGAAATCGACGGTGAATCACCCACCTATCGGCCTCCTTCTTTAGCTCCTTGGACTCGTATGCTTCTTGCCTTCAATTTTAATGGAAGTTGATGGAGAATGAATGGTTGAGATGGGAGATGAGAGGGTGGGAAAGTGGGCCACACTTAGTTTTGGAAGAGAGCTTGGGGAGTTGGACGTTGGATTTTTTTTTTTTTAAAATTTTTTTTGCTTAGGAGTGAAGAGAGAAATGAGAGGGAGAGAGATGTGATGGGTGAAAAGGGATGGGATGATGGGTGATGGGAAGAGTGATGGAGTTGTAAGAAAGGGATGGTTGGAGAGAGAGAGAGAGAGTTGACTTTGGGAATGGGAGAGAGATGGGTTGCTTGTACTTGACTTATACTTGTGATATGATATGTACTTGACATTGATTGATTGATTGATGAGATAAGTTGTAGAGATTCTCTTAAAATTCGTAACATGAAGCGTTTCTTCGAAATGAACGTGGGCCCACATCTTCTAGCCTGGGTATTAGATCGGTGCAAGAGTCGCAGCGTTGGAACTACGGCGATGGCGCCATCGTAGGGGTATAAGTTTCGGGTCGAGCCGACTTCAGTATGTAAGACTCAGCTTAGGATCGCACGCAAAGGTCGGATACAGGTCGAGAGTTGCCGAAATTCGACCGAGAAGACCGCGAAAGCCTATGAAACGGTACGTTCTAGGATACAGGTCTTATAGCTCTCCCCTCCAAATAAAAATTTTATCCTCAAAATTTACATAATCATCCAACTAGACCTAACTCAAAAAGAAATAGGAAACATAATATCATCTTATAAAATCGGAGACAACATACAAGATACAACATATCATCAATCATCAAAGAAATGGGGATAACGCTTCGAATCTCGGCCTCGCGCTCCTAAGACGCCTCATCGACAGATTGATGACCCTACTAAACCTTCACCTAGGGAATGACCTTAGTCCTGAGGACCTGCTCCTTCCGATCAAAGATGCGGACTGACTGCTCAATGTAAGAAGCGTCCTCTCGAACCTCTAACGGCTACCAATCAATAACAGGAACGATGTCTGACCCACACTTCCTCAGCATAGAGACATAAAAAACATTGTGGATGCCATACAACTGACATAGCAAGGCAAGACGATAGGCTACGGTACCAACTTGCCTAGTGATCTCAAAAGGTCTTATGAATCTCGGGGCAAGCTTCCCCTTCGCTCCAAATCAAACTACACCCTTCATGGGCGAGACCTTGAGATACACATGGTCCCCTACATCAAACTTCAAGGGACGATGCCGGCGATCAGCAAAACTCTTCTGCTAGCTCTGAGCTGTGCGCATCCTCTGCCTGATGATATCGATAGCCTCTGACGTCTGCTGCACAAGCTCGGGACCTAGCAGATGCCACTCTCCGACCTTGGTCCAACAACTCGGAGATTTACACGATTTGCCATATAATGCCTCAAAAGGAGCCATGCCTATAGTCGCCTGATAGATGTTGTTGTATACGAACTCAGTCAATTGTAGATGCTCATCCTAGCTACCCCTGAAATCAATCACGCAGGCCCGAAGCATATCCTCAAGGATCTGGTTGACCCTCTCAGTCTACCCATCGGTCTGCGGATGGTACGCAGTGCTGAGTTGTAAAACAGACCCCGTCGCTCTTTGAAAGCTCCTCTAGAATTGAGACGTGAACCTCGGGTCTCGGTCAGAAATGATCGAGATTGGAACGCCGTGCAGTCTCACGATCTCATCAATAAACAACCTGGCAAGCCGATCCGAATGTCAAGTCTCACGAATCGTAAGGAAATGTGTCGACTTCGTCAGACGGTCCACAACAACCTATATGGCGTCATGACCACACTGAGTCCTTGGCAAACCCATGATGAAATCTGTTGATATGTGCTCCCATTTCCACGTCGGGATGCTCAAAGGCTGTAATGGACCAAGGGGTCTCTGATGATCGGCCTTGACACGCTGGCATGTGTCACACTCGACCACAAAATTGGCGATCTGGCGCTTCATCCCTACCCAAAAATACTATCTCTTCATATCACGATACATCTTTGTCGAGCTAGGGTGGATAGAAAACCACGATCGATGTGCTTCGGTCATAAGATCTCTGCACAACTCAAGAATATCCGGGACACATAATCGGCCTCTGAAGCGAAATCCACCATCAGAAGCAATTTGCCAATCTATTTGACTCTTCGATGCTGCTTCTGCTTGGTAGTCCTGTAATGACTCGTCTGTCTGTTGAGCCTTCATTACCCTTGCGATAAGAGAGGGTTGAATCGAAAGGCTCGATAGCTGAACGATAGAAGACTGTAGACCAAAATTGAAGTCGTACTCTGCTACATACTCGAGCATCCTCCACTCCTGAATCATCATGTGTGCCACCAGGCCCTATGATGATGGCTGAGGGCATCCACCACCACGTATGCCTTGCCTGGGTGGTACTGGATATTGAAATCATAGTCTTTCAAAAGCTCCATCCAGCGTCTTTACCTCATGTTCAGCTTAGACTGAAAGAATAGATACTTCAAGCTCTTGTGGTCAGAGAAAAGCTTGAACTTAACCTCATAGAGATAGTGTCTCCACACCTTTAGCGCGAAGATGACTGCTGCCAACTCCAAATCATGTGTGGGGTAGTTTAGCTCATGGACTTTGAGCTGGTGAGATGTGAAGGCCAATGGCCTCCCGTGCTGCATCAGGACAACACCCAAACTAATATGTGAGGTATCGGTAAATACCACAAATCCATCACTCCCAGAGGGAAGAGTGAGGACAAGAGCGGACGTGAGATGGTCCTTCAACTCCACAAATGCCTACTCATAAGTGTCAGTTCAAATAAAATCTATGCCCTTTCAAGTCAACTTGGTCAATGGGGCCGTGATATAGGAGAAGCCCTCAATGAAATGCCGATAATAGTCCGCCAAACTAAGGAAACTACGGATCTTGGACATAGTCGTGGGCTAGCCCCATAGACGCACTGCCTCGACCTTCAAGGGGTCCACTGCGACCCCCTTTCTCTCACCACTTGACTAAGGAACTTCACCTCTTACTGCCAAAACTTGCACTTCTCCAGCTTCGTATATAGCTTGTGGGCACGGAGGGTCTGCAATGCGATCTCCAGATGCTGCATATGGTCCTCACGGGTCCTTGAATATATTAGGATGTCGTCGATGAATACCACAACAAACTGATCGAGATATAGACGGAAGACCTCGTTCATCAACTGCATGAAGACTGCGAGTGCATTGGTCAGTCCGAAGGACATGCCTGAAACTCAAAATGACTATAACGTGTCTTGAAAGCTGTCTTCGGGATGTCCTCCTCTCGGACCCGAATATGATGATAATCGGAACACAGATCAATCTTTGAAAAGAACTGTGCACCCTGTAGCTGATTAAACAAATCATCTATACTCAGGAGTAGGGTTGTTCACGAGTCAAGCTAGCTCGAAAAGCTCGCTCGACTCGGCTCGAGTCAGCTCAGATTGACTCGTCTTGAATGACTGATTCAAGCCAAGTCAAGCTAATTATTTGAAGCTCGAGTTGAGTTCAAGCCAAGTTCGACTAGGGGGCATTTCAACTCGACTCGAACTCGAACTTGACTCGACTCGAAGCTCGAACTCGAGCTCGACTCGGCTCGATTAATAAAAATATTAAATATTAAATATTAAATATTATATATATATATATATATATAAGTTTTAAGTTTAAACTTAAAAATAAAAAAATAAAAAACAAACTCTAGAGTTTCTACCAGACCGCATGCACTCCCTTCTCTTTCCCTTTCTTCTCTTTCTCTGCCCACTGCCAGCCGCACGTCCACCCGGACCACCACCACCAGTTTTTATTTCAGCTCCACAATAATATGATTTCAATCTCTTGAGATCTACTTTTTAGGCGAGAAACCCAAGAAATCCGAGATGGGTTCTTCTCAGATTTGTTAGAGCTTCAAGGAAATCCAATGATCTGGTTGGCTAGAGCTTTACTTGGATTTCTGATCTATATTATGCTCTATTTCTTCTCTAGTACTTGGATTTTTACTGGTGGAAGAAGATCAAGAACAGATCGGTTCTTACAGGTTTCCTCATCCGATTCGAAGCTTTGTTTGATTTTTTCATCGAGTTTTGTTTTGATTCTCTTAAGATTTTTGAATTTTTCATCAATGGAGGAGGATCAAGAACAGAATCCATTACTCTCTCACCCAACAAGCTCGGGCTTGACTCGAGGTAAACTCGACTCGACTCGAACTCGACTCGACAGCTTTGGTAAACAAGCCAAGCTTCAATGTTGAGCTCGAGGCCAAGCTCGAGCTCGAGCTCGAACTCGAGTACATCATGGACAAGCCAAGCCATGCTTGGCCCACCTTGACTCGACTCGGCTCGATGCCCACCTCTACTCAGGAGCAGGTACTTGTTCTTGATCGTGACCCGGTTGAGCTCGCGGTAATCCACGTAGAGCGTTAACGAGCCATCATTCTTCCTGACGAAGAGTACCAGTGCTCCCCAAGGTGAATTGCTCGGACGAATGAATCCCAACTCACGTAACTCGTCCAACTGCCGCTGCAGCTCTCGCAACTCCATTAGTGCTATATGGTACGGGGCCTTCAAGATAGAAGCGGTACTAGGCACAAGATCAATCTAGAACTTAATATGCTGGCGAGGCGGCAACCCCAGAATCTCCTGGAACACGTCGGGGAAATCACAAACAATCAGCAACAGGTCAATATATGTGGCAATAGGTTCCTCAGCGGCACAGGACATCAAACAAGATAACGGATCTCTTCTGGGCTCAGCAACGAACTTAAACTGCGGTAAGCCTGGTATGCAGAACGTGACTGTTCTTGCGAAATAGTCCAAGATGACGTAATACTCAGCAAGTCAATTTATGCCCAAGATAATGTCAAAATCTGACATCGGTAGCACGTATAAGTCGGCGGGCAAGAAAATCTCTCCCACTAACATGAGACAAGACGAACAGAAGCAACCTAATACTGTAGTCTTCCCCAAGGGCGTCGATATGGTTAGCCCCTCGTGAGCAGACTCTGTCGGTAATCCAGTCGAATGACAAAAATTCTCGGACATGAATGAATACAATGCACCGGAATCAAACAATACAGGTGCGATACATACAGAGACAAAAAATACCCTCAATGACTCCTCCAGATGATTGCGGATCCTGCTGAGCCGCGTAGAACCTAGCCTGAGCTGGCTGGGGAGATGTTTATCCCCTTTGAGGTCCCTGCTACTGCTACCTCTATGACAGCCTGTACTGTTGTCTCTGCTGCTGCTAAGGCCTCGGCGGCTGAGGTGGTTGTGGTCACTGCTGTTGCAGTCGTTGCTATGCTGGAGGTTGCTGTGGCCCTCTTGACTGCTGCAGATAAGGGTGGGGGCACTCATACATGCGGTGCTCTGTCCCACTACATCCAAAATAAGTCCCTATAAATGGCTGCTGGGGTGGCACTGGAGGTGTCGCTTGTGCCATTGGTGCTCTGGCAGATGGGTGGCTCATGTACCTCTGTGGCCGTCGATGCTGATGGGAGCTACTGGAGGGGGCCTGCCTTTTTTGACCCCTCCTCTGATCTCGATCGCTCTGCCCGCTGACCCACTCAGTCTCATAAATCTGAGCCCTCCGCACTATCACCTGAAAAATTGGGAGCTAATGCCCAATAACACGGCCTTTAAGACTGTAACGCAAGCTGTTCTCGAAACGGCGGGCCTTCCACCCCTCATCATCAACCAAATACGGCGTGAACCTTGATAGCTCTATAAAATAGGTAGCATACTGCGCCACGGATATGTCCCCTTGCACCAGAGTCTCGAACTCTAACGCTCTCTGTCGACGATTGTGGTCGGGGAAGTACTGCTGGTCGAATCGGTCCACAAAATCCTCCCATGTCTAGAAGAAATCGGGCCCTATAACACGAGTAATAGAGGTCCACCAGTACTCGGCCTCACCCTAGAAAAGAAATACGACTAACCAGACACGTTACTGGGTCGTACATGCCATAGTATTAAAAATCTTCTCCACATCAGAGCGCCACCTCTCGGCTGCTGTCGGATCTGGCTCGCCTTGGAAACGTGGAGGATCGAGCTGTCAGAACTCTCGAAGAAGGGTGCTCACGCGCTCTTGCTTTGCTTGGGCTGGCGAAACAATAAGATGCCTACCCTATTGCTGAGGGTCAGCCGTCACAGCCTGCAACATCTGCTGTAACTGGGAGGCACTCACGGGTACGGTCGGATTCACACCAGTCTCTGGTGGAGGAACGTCATCCTCAGGCTGGGGAGCACGGATCTCTGGGGGTGGAGCGTGAGTCGTAGGTGGTAAAGCGGGAGCCTCAGGTGGTGGAGTGAGAGTCGCTCAAGTCACTCTCCTAGGTGGGATATCCTATAGGAAAGAACAAGGATGCTAATTAACCTTGAGAATCTCTCGTACACACGCATGTTAGGGAACTAAATCCAAAGGTTACACACTCAGAACCTAATCGTCCTAAACTCATAGCAAACATGTGATGTTGTTCTCGGTTATTCCCAAGTTATACTCTAATACTAACTTCTGTCACGCCCCAAACTCGAAAACCAGGCTCACAAAATTCTCGATTGTCGAATTTGGCGCCGACAACATCCGTAGTACCCCATTCTCGGCTCTCAGCACCCATACACCAGGTTCCGATCCTGGGATTCTATAAGAAGGATTTCTAACATGATTTTGATTCGTAATGAGCATAACCATAAGCATAACTCATGAACAATACCCACAAAGAACACCATCACAAAATCCACTATGATTAAGAACTTTGAGTACAATGCGTATGAAGGGAAATACAAGATAATAATAATAACGAAAACTCCTGAAGGTCGACTGCACGCTCCTACTGTAGCAAAGCTACGGCTGCGTCCTAGCGTCACCTGCATGCATCAGTCGTGCATAAGTTTATAGAAAGCTTAGAGGGTGGTGTAAGTGTATACGCAATATGAGTGTGCTCAGAATGCAATATCAGAATAATAGTAAGCATGCTAATGAGTACATGAATGCAATCAGCCGTATCAAGGCTATGCAGTGCAAAATATGAATGTTATCGGCCATATCAAGGCCATGTGATGCGAAATGCAACTCATGCATGCCAATCCTCATCCACATATCAATGCAGCTCCTCACTAGAGCATCAAATATCAGTACGGTTCTCATTCTGGATAATCACTAGGGTTTAGTACACTCCAAATGGCACTGCCCCTTTCCCAGACACACAGTCCAAGTAAGCATAAAAAACTTCATTATCTGCCTGACCAATAGTCTATCAATATTTATCCGGCACGTCGATAGAGGACCCATTCACGAGTTGGTCAAACTCAGCCTAGTAATTTCCCCTACCCTCGAGCGGGTAAGGTCACACCCCTTTTCAACCGACCAGGACACAGTGGGAGACGCGACCTCTCAGTATTCGGTCCTCGTGTGTTCATATATCCGCTCAGTCTCGACGTTGGAGTTATCCTCTAGTATCATCGGGTTTAGGAATTTTCATCCAAGGACGTCTATGGCTCCCCGATGCTTAGTAACAATATTTTTAGTATCCAATCCGACCACCCATGATGTGTCTATGGAGGGTATGACCCTGATGTTGCTAGGGTATACAGTAATCACAATCACATAAATGTAAAGTGCATGAGTCACGCAGTCCAATCATGCATCACTTTTGCACATACTGTGCGCTCATGTGGGGTAACTTTACCTATCAGGGAGTCCCATAAACCACCTACACTATGCCATATGTGATAGCCAATCACACCTCATAACAAATATACAGATGATGCGTATGGGTATGTATCATAATACTATGTTGTTACAAACTCATAATTGGCAACGGTAGCCGGTATCGACAATTGGCGCCGATAATCGGCATCGATAATCAACCTCGACGCAAGGTAGGGTTCATAGATGGATGACCGATGATGGATCAATTAAAATCAATGGGGCCCAAGTGTTTGGGTTAACCCACTAGAGAATGATGAGAATGGGCCTAACAAGGCCTAAGGGAAGGTCACAATGTGGACGTCTAACCATCATTGCCCATCAATGTGGACCTTTAACCAACATTGCTCCCAAAGAATGACACTTATAGGGCTAATCGTATAATGGGTCCACGGCCTCATACAAGGGCCTAATATACATCATCATGGGCCTCGCTTATAGGGCGTATACGCATCACATTGGGCCTCACTCATGGGCTAATATATATATATATATATATATATATATATATATATATATAACATTAGGTCCTATCAAGTATCAAATGGGCCGAATCAATGGGCCAAGTCGAATGGGTCGAGTTGAATGGGCCGAGTCCACTACACCGTACATCCATTGTTAGAGACCATTGTAGAGCATAAAAAATGAATCATGTCCAAGGATCATTTGGACCATACCACAAATGGCAATGGTAATAATGACTTCCACAGTAAAATTCCAATTGGCCCACCATGGTATTTATTTCCCATCCATACTATTCATAAGGTCACAAGGACCTGAACAGGGAAGGAAAATAAATATTATGTTGATTCAAAACTTCTGTAACCCAAAGGGGTTTCAATGGTGGGATTTCATTCCACTATTTTCTGCAGTGTGGTCCACTTGATATTGGATCTGCTTTATTTTTAGTCTCAAGCTTGGAGACAAGCTCGCCAAATGGATAGACGGTAGGGATACATCACATGCATCATGTTGGGGCCAGTCGTCACATGGATGGTCGGTATGGATACAACACGTGCATCATGGTGGGACTATGCATGACTTTCATCACAATGGACTCCACCCATAAAATGGATGGACGACATGGATGACATGCTTTTTGCACGTGCAGCAACAGCTGGCATCGGTTGCTGTCCCAAGCCTACCTTTTAATCAGACAGACGGTGTGGACTCATGATGGATGGACGACTTGGTTACATCATGGTGGGCTCCACCCGTCCAGTTTGTTGGACGGTGTGGATGAGGCCCGCACATCAAGAGTGGCCCATCCAGCACCGTCCAGGAGTCTGGACGTTTGAATACAATACATACATCAGTGGTGGGTCCCACGCACGTAGCCCACCTTAAGAAGGTTTAGATATATATGAACTATAATATAATATAATATAATATAATATAATATGTTATAATATAATATAATATATATACAAACTATAAAGAGCCACCATCCAGAGGGTTTGATGATCTGGACGGTGCATATCTAATGCATATATCTTGATGGGTCCACACGTGTGGCCCACCTCATCTTGGCTTTATGAATATATGTTATATATATATTATTTATTTATTTATGGAAGGTCTAGCGTTCAGGGGGTTTGGACGCTTTGGATAGCGTGGATTTAATCCACCACACCATGAGGGTAGGCCCCATTGTCCTGACCTCTGGACGGTGTGGATTTAATGCATATACCATGGTGGGTCCACACGTGCGGCCCACATCGGCCTCAGATCAAACCGATACTTGTGTTTTCCTTCGATCAGGCCTGTCCAAACGGACTGCCATGTGGGCCCACTCGGTGGACGGCATTGATGAAATACTTACTCATGATGGGCCACACACACACACACCATCCATGCAAGAGAGAGAGAGAGGAGGAGAGAGGGAGAAAGAGAAACAATGAGAAGAGGGACCCACCACTATGGGCCCCTCTCTACATTTTAAACATTAATGTGGGTCCCACAACAAGTGGGCCCTAAAATTGAAATCGATGGTGAATCACCCACCTATCAGCCTCCTTCTTTAGCTCCTTGGACTCGTATGCTCTTTGCCTTCAATTTTAATGGAAGTTGATGGAGAATGAATGGTTGAGATGGGAGATGAGAGGGTGGGAAAGTGGGCCACACTTAATTTTGAAAGAGAGATTGGGGAGTTGGACATTGGATTTTTTTTAAAAATTTTTTTGCTTAGAAGTGAAGAGAGAAATGAGAGGGAGAGAGAAGTGATGGGTGAAAAGGGATGGGATGATGGGTGATGGGTGATGGGAAGAGTGATGGAGTTGTAAGAAAGAGATGAGTGGAGAGAGAGAGAGAGAGTTGACTTTGGGAATGGGAGAGAGATGGGTTACTTGTACTTGACTTGTACTTGTGATAGGATATGTACTTAACATTGATTGATTGATTGATGGGATAAGTTGTAGAGATTCTCTCAGAATTCGTAATGCGTGACGTTTCTTTGAAATGAACGCGGGCCCACATCTCCGTTTATTATCGGGTTGGTGCGCGAGTCGTGGCGTTGGAACCGCGACGACGGCGAGGTCGCAGGGGTACAAGTTTCGGGTAGAGTCGACTTCGGTATGCAGGACTTAGCTTAGGATCGTGCGCAAACGTCGGATACAGGTCAAGTGTTGCCGAAATTCGACCGGGAGGACCATGGAAGCCTACGAAATGGTACAGTCAAGGATACGGGTCTTATAACTTTTCTACTAAAAAAGCTATGACCAAGATTTTACAGTGTGACTTTTATTGGCCCACTATGTTTAGGGGCACTCATGAGTTTTGCAAGGCTTGTGAGCATTGTTAGAAATTGGGAGCATTGTCCCGTCAAAATATGATACCTTTGAAAACCATCCTTATCATAGAAGCATTTGATTGCTGGGGCATTGATTTCATGGGACTATTCCCCCAATCCTTTGAAAATTTGTATACTTTAGTCACTGTAGACTATGTCACTAAATGGGTCGAAGCGATTTCGTGCCGAAACAATGACCATTGCACAGTCATTAAATTTTTAAAAGAGAACATCCTTTCTCAGTTCAGAATGCCTTGAGCCATCATTAGTGATGTGAGCTCACACTTTTGTAATAGACCATTAGAGAGCTTAATGAAGAAATACAATATCTCTCATAAGGTGAGCACCCATACCATCCACAAACAAGTGGACAAGCTGAGATTTTCAATAGGGAGATCAAACATATCTTAGAGAAAACGGTTAACCCTGATCATAAGGATTGGTCATCCCGATTGACCAATGCCTTATGGGGATACTGTACTGCTTTTTAAACCTCTATGGAACGTCTCCCTTTAGACTTGTCAATGGGAAGGCTTGTCACTTGCCCGTGGAGTTGGAACATAAAGCGTACTGGGCGATCAAAAATCTGAATTTCCATCTAGACAACGCTGACTCATTACGCAAACTTCAGTTTAATGAACTTGAAGAAATTCGGAATGACGCATATGAGAACTCGAGAATTTACAAGGACAGGATGATGGCGTTTCATGATCAACATATTCTGCGAAAATCATTCACGCCAGGTCAGAAAGTCTTTTTGTATAACTCTCGACTACATCTCTTTTCGAGTAAGGTTCGATCTTATTGGACCAGCCTTACATTGTTGTCACTGCGTATCCTCATAGGGCCGTCGTGATAAGAGATTCCGATAATGACAAGGAGTTTAAAGTAAATGGACATTGATTAAAACCATTTGTCGAGAAATTTGATTCAGAGGACATGTCCATGCATCTGACTAATCCTGTTTACCAGGATTGATCTCCTAGTCTGATGGAGGTATAGGTAGGTTTATCGCTTGCATAGGACTAGGGTAGTTTTCTTATGTCATTCTAGGTTAGATGGTTTTATGCCACTAGGTTAATTTACTTTCCAGTTGCTTTAGGATAGTTTGTTTAAACTCGTGCTTAGCCGCTCTCACGCTGCATTCTCTTTGGAAAAAGCTTCTTGATTCCTTCGTCCATATACTATCTTTTCATTACTTCTCCCTTATTTTTGTTGTCTCATGTGCATTGCATGCTTACATCTTTTACATTGAGGACAATGTAGATTTTAGGTTGGGTAAGGCGTAAGGCGCTGTTGCATTTTTGAGATTTGAAGAAGTAAGTCGGTCAGCGTGCGCTGACCGACTTTGGGTGTTTTGGTGCATGGTAAATGTACGTGTGCTGTGCACATGCACTCACGTAAAGTGGGTCCCTCCTTGATGGTGTTGATAAATCCACATCGTCCATCTGGTTTCCCATCTAATTTAAGGGGTTTAGACCAAAATTGAAGCATATCAAAAGATCAGGTGGGCCTCAAATTGCTGATGTGTGGGTTGATCTATCCGATGGGCCACTTCTACAAGGATCCAATGACTGAAATTTGACGTGTACGATTAATTTATGGTCCTCAGGCCATATATAAAGTTTCGACCCAAACGGATAGTGGAAACCCTGTTGTCTTGCATTCTTGACCCATTTCAGGAATATTAGGTAACCTTGTAGTGGGAGATTAGGTTACCTAATCAGTGTTTTGATTAGGTAGCTCAACTGGACTTAAAGTCCCATCTTCATCCAGTTGAAGGGTGTAACCATGGAAATCAAAACCGAACTTCCTTTGATGTATTTTCCAAGAGATGAAAGGTATAAAAATTAGAATAGATTCCGTCACCAAACCATGCCCGGGAGACAAAGTAAACAACAGAATTAAACTAATAAACAACCAATCAACAGATATATGAAGGTTAGGAAGGGTTCCAACATCCAACCATGCCTAGGAGATGATGGTGAACAACGGAGCTTCCTGACATCATTATCATAAAAAGGAAAAGAACATGCTCAAAGCTCTCACAGACCCATTGTAATTTTAGTCACAATAGACCATTAAACTAAAAATATTCCTATAATAAAATTAAATCAAGATCAATTCAATCTAAACAAAAGGCACAAGCACAAAGTCTCCTATCACGCTGCAAGCTTCACCTAGCCCTAGCTAAGAGGTTTAGCAAATCATGATTGGGCTAATCTTAAAAAAAAAAAACATAAATCAATAAAAAAAAACAAAGGAAAGAAAAACTCTTCTCTCTCACATTGATCTTTCTTTATAAGCTGATGGAGGCGGTGGAGAGGTCGGTTGCAAGGAACCGACCTTGCTTATGCAGTGGAGTCGGTGGAATGTTCCGCACTCCCCTTTTCGTAGCCTATAACTCCGCTGCGTAAGCTTTGTTACGCAGTCACGAAGACAGTGCCAAGATGCCCATTTTCCTTGCTTTCTTCCCAAAGGAATAACATCCATTGGGACGTTTTGGGGTGGCATACATGATGAACGGACTGGATCGTCGAAACGATCAGAGACGGTGGGCCATGAATATCGCTGCACATCTATTTGCGAAACAGAGCTCGCGCAGCCTCTTATGCTGTGACGTTAGTGAGGCCATGATCATCGCTGGTTTAGAAATCCACACCGTCCACTATATTCGACTCAGAATTTCTGTCGGTATTGGACTTTTTTTTGATGTGTTTCGATGTGGCCCATAGATTTTCCAGTCAGTCGTCCGTCCTGCGTTTAAACGGTTGAAAACCAATATCTGTTGTTCTATGGAATTCCGTCACCTAGGAGTGGTGAGTTTTTGCTGCCTCATAGGACGAATGGACGTTCCAGATCGTTGATCTGGATGATGAGTGGGCCTCACAACTGAAAAAACGGAAGGACAGCGAAGGCCGCTGTCCGTTCTTGCGTAGAGAGAGAGGAGTCAGGTCAGCCTTGTGTTGACCGGACTCTCGGTCCGGTGCAGCGCGTGTGAAGGTGTGCTTTGTACACACACATCCCCATGTGGAGTCCCTCGTGATTTTCTTGAGAAATCTGTTCCATCCAACTTCTCTGGCACTTCATTTTACACGTTGAGACAAAAATTGAAACATATCCAGATATCAGACGGGCCCCAATTCACAGATCTATGGGCTGATCTGTCTGTTGGGCCACTTTAAGAGAGATACAATGGCTGAAATTCGTCATGTACTGTTAACTTATGGTTCTTAGGCCATATATGAATTTTTGAGCCAAACGGATAGTGGGAACCCTATTGTCTTGCATTCTTGACGCCTTTCAGGCCACTTGAGCTTCAGTTTCTCCAATTTCTCAGATCTCTGGCATGTAAATCCATCGATCCTGGTCCCATGGGGTCCGTCCCCTGCCTTGGTGAATTCTAAGAGCTAAATCTATGCTTTTAGCATCCTTTTTCAGTCCAAGCCTGTAAATTCACCTTACAGTACAAACACAATTAAAATTAGCCATTAAACAGCATCATTTCATAAACCCAGGTAATAACTGGGTTCTAATATGTAATATTTGACCCTCAACACAGAGCTATTCCTAGCCCATATGGATTGAGAAAAGCTTGAATGGAAGTGGGTGTAATCCATCAGATTTGGGCCCAGGCTTACGTGAGGATAATGTAATTGAGCCCCAATTGCGTCCAGATCAGAAAAATTCATTTTGGATTATAAAAAATTCCATTTAAAGTGCAAACTATAAATTAACTATAAATTTTAATATAGAATGAATTAAGGGACGTACGACCTATGAATTTCAACTGAAATTTCATTCCGAGGCCAACCAACACTGTAAGCGTGTCGTGTGGCTCCATTTCGTGAGAAACTCCTTTCTGCTCAAGTTTGCTGTTAAATAAAAAAACTATTTTTAGTAAAATTTAGGTTGGACGTAACTTTTTATTCTTAGAGTTTTAATACTTCATGTTTTTCTAAGAATTTGCTTCTTATCATGCAAGGAATCATCATGCGTAGTTAAATTGTAACTTTCTATTTTTAATAAATTGTATTATTTTTAAAAAGTTTTAGTTTATTTACGTTAGGACAATTAATTAGATTTTCGTTTTATTATCCAAAGCTCAAAAATCTTGTTTGAGAGATAGATTTCAATAAAGTATTTATGCATTTTCTTAACTCTTGTGGATTTGAGGGCAATTACGCCTTGTGAATTTAAGGTCTTATTCACTTGAGGAAGATGATAAGATTTTTCCATATCCCTTCATGCCCTTCCCTGCGTCATTGACATAATGTTTGATTGAACACAGGTGCCCCCCATGTTAACTTAGATTGATTAGGGACTAGACACAGGATCCAACTATCCTCTCAACCACCGTTTATGATCAATGATTATGCAATTTGTCAAAGGGTAGGGGTTATGATGCGGACATTAGTGGTGCACCCTTTAGAGTGTAGGAGGAGACGTCGCCGACAAAGTACCGGAGTAGAGGAGTTGATGTGGATGGATGTTGAGTCCATCAGACACATTTTCTAACACACTATGAGTGCAAGAGCGGCATGACCACAGCCTGACCATAGATCCATGGGTCGGATTCCACACCCTACTACACAGGTGTTTTAGTTTTAGGCATTTTTGTTCTTTTTTTTTTCTTATTTTCAGGGGCTTTAGTGCACTTTTACTTTTTCCATAACTTATATATACATTTGAGAACCCTATTTTCATTATTATTGAATGAATAGAAATTCATATTTTTTTCTCATTTAAGATATTAGGGTTTCAAGATTGGCCTTTGGGTGTTGAGTATTCCACCCCGATTTCAGGTTTCCTTCCTTGTAGATCTTTTAGGTGCAAGAAAAGGTAAGTATCATTCTCCTTCTTTTCTTTTTACGACAAAATGACCCGTACTTTCTGCATCTCGAACCCTTCATTCTTCACCCATTTCATTCTAGTTTGAACGAAAAAGAGAGATGATTAGTTAGTAGAATCAGATCCCAAACTTGACCGTGGACTGACTTATGTTAGATCTGGGATATCCTATTAGCCCTAGGTCCTTCCTTTTTAGTGTTTATGTGATTTTATGCTAAGGAGCATGATCCTGATGGAATGACCTCATCTTTGTTTTGAAATTTACCTAATCCTTTTGATTGGAAACAATTAGTTGATTCGTTACTTGAACATTCTTTAACTTGATTATACATGCATATAGGATTAGGTCATCACATGTCCCTGCATCAAGTTAGTCCTTTCTGATGGATTCTTTTTGCCTTATGTTTAAGGACTTGTTCTTTAATTTGTAAATGCAATAAATTTCTCAAAGAAATAAAGATGAACAAATAAGTAACTGAAAGGCTAAACAATGCTTTTTTTTAATTAATTGAATATGTGGCCCATTACAATCAACAAAGTATAAAAAATAACCTAGAGACAAACAAATGAGAGATAAATACCTAATCCGACTATAAGAACAGATGATCGAGGCGATGGTCTGCAGGATGTGACTAGAGAGGTGTGATCGCCAAATTAAGAATTTAGTTCATTGAGATCTAACAACTTAGTGTTATGAACATTTAATTTAATCCTACCGAAAAGGAGAGTTAGCGATGTCCTTGGGGGGGGGGGGGGAGGTTGGGTGGTGAATAGGACTGCCAAATAATCGAAATAAATGCTTTTTTTAATCTAATCCTACCGAAAAGGAGAGCTAGCGATGTCCTTGGGGGGGTGGGTGGTGAATAGGACAATGCTTTTTTTTTTTAATTAATTGAATATGTGGCCCATTACAATCAACAAAGTATAAAAAATAACCTAGAGACAAATAAATGAGAGATAAATACCTGATCCGACTATAAGAACAGATGATCGAGGCGAATGGTCTGCAGGATGTGACTAGAGAGGTGTGATCGCCAAAGTAAGAATTTAGTTCATTGAGATCTAACAACTTAGTGTTGTGAACATTTAATCTAATCCTATCGAAAAGGAGAGCTAGCAATGTCCTTGGGGGGGGGGGTGAATAGGACAATGCCAAATAATTGAAATAAATGCGAAATATGTACAAAAATCCTAATCACTTGAGTATTGAAACCTTAATTCTAAATGATTCCTAGGATAACTTTTACCTAAAATATTAGGCAAGACAACTTTATTTCACGAATGTCTTTAAAATCAATCTTTCAAACTAGCAAGAGAATATAAAATAATTACAACATTCACCATAAGAATGAAATAAATAACATCCACTCCCAAAAGAATAAAGCATTCACCATAAGGCACAAGGAGTTATAATAGTTCAGTGCTTAAAACAACCACACCTACTCTACTCCCAAAACTAATACCCCTATTATTTTAGCTTTTACTATAATAAGGTTCCACCTTAACAACCTAATACAGTTCCTTATGATTTTAACAAGCTATCACAATAAAAACCTCTTTTATGATTTTGACGGGATATCACAAATAAAAATCCCTTTTATGATTTTGACAGGCTATCACAAATAAAAACCCACTGACATTTTCATAGGCTATCTCAGACAAACCTAAAATGAAATAAAACAGTAAAATACTTATATTCAAATGTAGATTCGAAGATGTAAGTGATAAAATGATTAAAGCACACTTTAAAATTTCGTATTGTCAAAACAACTTATCAAGAAATCTTCAAGTTTAGTCCAAGATTAAAAGAAGATCAAGTTTAGGTCTGGTATAAGATTAAGAGAAGATCAAGCTTAAGATCAACTGATGTTCTAGTAGAAGATCAAACTCTAAAAGACAAGATGACGTTACTAACCAAGTTTAAGATAACGAAGTTCAGTTGTTATACATTTCAGGTAATATAGAACACCTTAGGTTTAGATGCTTTCAGAAATGATTTAAATTGGGTTTTTATATTTGTGATTGCTTGAAATTCGACCGCTTAAGGTTTGGTTCGACTAGTCTAAGTTTTCTTGGCCAGTCTAAGTTCAAGTCGAAGTAAAACGGACTTTTTGTTGTAAATTCAACCAGTCGAATTTTAGGTTTGACTAGTCGAAGAAGGACCTTTGACCAGCCTAAGGAATTTCAACTCGAAGTCCAACAATTAAAATAGTTTGGATTTGGAGATCTTCGACTAGTCGAAGATCACCTTCGACTAGTCGAACAAAGCTTATCGACTAGTCGAAGATTGGAAAAATCTTGTCCCGCTCAAATCTGAAAATTCATTGAACAGAGTCCGGTGCTCGGGCTAGTCGAAGATTCAACTTCTTTGCCTAAAAATTGAGGTTCTCTCTTAATCCAAAATATCAATTATTATCGTCAAAATTCTACTATAAGAGAGAGATAGAAGCTCCAGTTATTAGCAAGTTATTAAATGGTATTTATAAATTTTTTTATAGCTTTTATTTAATTCCCTTAATCTCAGATTCTGTCATTCTGATTCTAAAGAGAGTGAATGCTACTCTTCTTTTGAGGTTTAAGAAAATTAACTCAAGTAGCCATTGGTTTTAACTTAATTAAAAACAATAGAACCCTGGACCTTTTCTATTTAATTGAATATTGAACATTCGACATTCAAGAAAAGCGATTCTTCGGCTATAACTTCTAAAACGTCCTCTACGGTGAAGATAAGTATACCTTCAATTCTTATTTTGGTTTTTCTAAGATAGCAAAAAATTTCCAGTATAGGTTTTGTCTGAGATAGCCTGAAAATCTTAGTGAGGGGTTTGATTGTGATAGCCCAGTAAAATCACAACTGTATCAGGTTTTAAGGTGACCCTGAGAAAACCTTTTTCATAGTGAAAGTCAAGATTATGTGGAGAGTAATTTTGGGAATGGAATAGGTGTGGCTGTTTTAGAACAGTTGTTGACACACTGAACCATTATAGTTCTCTATGTTATATGATGAATGTTTTTATCTTTTATATGGTGAATGATTGTATTTACATTTCAGCTTAAGTAGTGAATGATTGTAATATTTATTTTTATTTACTTATTGAGGGTCAAATATTACATATTAGACCCTAGTTTTTACCTTATTTTACAAGCATGATACCGTTTAGATACCTTATTTTAATTGTGTTTATAATGCAGAGTGTATTTAGGAGCTGAGATTGGAAAAGGGTACTAAAAGCATGGATTTAACGCTTATAAATCACCAAGGCAAGGGATGGACCCCAGGCACCGAGATCGAAGAAAATACAAGTAAGAAATCTGAGAATATCAGGCCACTCATGTTAAACGGGCCCAAAAATCATTCAGAATACAAGATCACAGGGTTCCAACCATCTAATCGGCTCGAAACTTCATACATGGCTTGAGGACCCTAAATTAACGATACACATCGAATTCCAGCCATTGGATCCCTGTGGAAGTGGCCCAAAAGACAGATTAGCCCATAGACCATTGATTTTGGGCCCACCTGATATCTGGATATACTTCAAAATTGGTCTGGACAGATTAAATGAGATGAGAAAAGGGATGGATGGATCAGATCTCTCACAACTAGCACAGTTGACTCCACCTTGTGTGGGACGTGCATAGTGCACATGTACACTAACTGTGCATTGTAATTATAACGTCGATCAAACCGCCTTTGGCCGACAAGAATCTAAAAAATAGAAACTTCTTGTTTTGCTTCTTCCGCCAGCATTCGCACCAACAATTTCTTGAGTCATCTTCATCAACTGGGTCGACGATTCGAACCGTCCAACGCATCCAAGGGGGGGCGTCGACCATAGTCATGGTGACCATCTGCAACCATGCATGCACACATAGGAAATTCCCAATCGAACGCAGGATGAACAACAAGGAAAAAGATCTTGTGGGCCACACTGAATCTGAGATGTATCATGACATCTCCAACTAGAATTCCACCACAAATTCAATGGACGGAGCTAATCCTTAAAAAACCATAGCATGTGGTCCCCACTGGTTATGCAAATATAGTTTTCACATGTAGTATGCATGAACGGCGTCCGGAAAAAAACTCGGCCGCTGTGGGCCGATTGTAGGATCTTGGCTGTGATTGGACAGCCAATCCGGACCGTCCAAAAGCATAAAAAAGGGGTCCTGACACCAACAATGGAGTCAGAACCAAAGTTGGAACGAGCAGCCATCCCAAAATTTCATCCAAGCACAAACCAATTTCGTAGTTTTGCTGCGAAAGAAGAAGCTGCTGTGTAAGCTATATGCACGCAATTGGAAGCTTTCCACCGACCTAGCCACCGCCTCTTGTGCGTGAGAGCTCTCACCGTCTTCCCTGCCTATAAAAGAGAGATAGAGAGAGAGAGAGAGAGCATGAGATCTTATCTTGGGACTGTGCACAAAGGAGAGGGAGAGAGAGGGCTAGTCGGCTTAGTTTTTTTTCCTTTTTCTTTGTTTTCTTTCTTCTTTTCCTTTGATTTTGTTTAGAGATCTTTAGTGTCATCTTGTCTGTGACGAGTAACTAAGGCTAAGAGGTGAAGCTTGTAATGTGATGAGGTGTTTTTCCATGCTTTGATTCATGTTTAAGGAACTATTTTGATTCTAATTTGATTATAAGGAATGCCTTTAGTTTTCAATGGTTTGTTGTGACTTAAATTACAATGGATCTGCGATATCTTTGAGCATGTTCTTTCCATTATTGTGATTATGGAATTAGGAAGCCCTGTTGTTCACCATCGCCCCCTAGACATGGTTGGATGATGGAATCCTTCCTAACATTCGTATATTTCTCTGATTGGTTGTGGATTGCTTTAATTCTGTTATTTGCCTTGTCTCATGGGCATGGTTTTGTGATGGAACCCATTCTAATTTACATCCTTCTTATCTCTTGAAAACTAGATCAAAAGAAGTTCAGATTTGATTTTCATGGTTATATCTTCCAACTGGATGAAGATGGGACTCGAAGTCTAGTTGAGTTCATGAATCAAGCGTAGATCTCCCTGATCTCTACAAGTGGATCCTCTAAATCCCTAGTTTCCTACCTTTAAATTTATAAGTTTTATATTAATATTTCACCATTATTCTCTCATATTTACTTAATTTGGATTTCATCTTATTCTAGTTCTAGTTCTGGTTATTTTTAGATTACGTATAAGGTTCAGTCCCTATGGATTTGACCTCGGTCTTACCGAGATTATTACTACATCACAACCCTATACTTGGGGTATGAACATTACTCTTGCAAAGTTTGAGATTTTGATTTAAAAAGTATTCATGAAATAAGTTGTCTTGCCTAAACTTTTAGTTGAAGGTTGTCCTATGAATCATTTGAAATCAACGTTTCAATACTTACGCAATCGAGATCTCTGATTTATTTTTTATTCAGCACTTTATTTGATTATTTGGCATAGTCCTATTCATCCCCCCTCTAGGACTTCTTAAACTCTCCTTTTCAAGTGGTATCAGAGTGAGTTGCTCTATTTTTTTAGACTAATCTCCTTGAGTTAAGATCTAGAGCTTTATCATGTTAAATTTTGATAGTTTATTTATTACCAGGCCACCTCCTTTTGATGGCTCTAATTATTCATACTGGAAAGCCAGAATGAGGATTTTAAAAAAATCCTTAGATGAAAGTGTGTGGCAAGCCATTGCGACTAAATGAAAACTTTCTATGATTGAAGTAGAGCCAAGGATGGAACCAAATTTATTAGAGAAACTGCATTCTATTTATGGATTGCTGGTCAGAAAAGTGAAAGAAGTGCTAATGCTAAAGCTTTAAATGCCATAACTTACGCTCTATTACCTGTTGAATTCAAAAGAATTATTTCATGCGAAACAGTTAAACAAGCATGGGACATTCTCGAAATGACACATGAAAGAACTACTATTGTCAAGAAATCAAAAGTTCAAATCCTTACAACTAGATTTGAGGAAATTCGCATGAAAGAAAATGAGACTTTCATCGACTTTTATACAAAACTGAATGACATAGTAAATTTTATATGGGGTCTAGGAGATGGAATCCCTGAAAGCAAGGTTTGCGTAAAAATACTGTGATCACTTCCTGAAAGGTTTAATTCTAAGATTAGTGCTATACAGGAATTAAGGGATACTAATATTATGAAGGTCGAGGAGTTAGTTAGTACTTTTCAAACTTATGAGTTGAATTTTAAGGCTCCTAAAGCTAAGTCCATTGATCTTAAATATTCTAAATCTGTTTTAAAAGAAAATAATACTAATTCTGATTTTGAAAAAAAATGAAGATGATATGGCAATGTTAGCTAAGAAATTTTTATAGAATTTTTAAAAACAAGAAAAGAACGAATTTTTAAAAACCATCTGATAAAAGAAAAGAAAAATATAATTCTTGAAAATCTAAAACAAAGGACATTCAATGTTTCAACTGTCATGAATATGGGCACTTGGCTAATAAATGTCCTAAAAAGGATAAATAAAAAAGAAAGGGCATAATAGCTAGTTGGGATGAATCATCTGATTCTGAAAGTACTTCTGAGTTTGATGAATCAGACCAAGAAAATGCAAATACAAATAATGTGAAAGCTTTTAATATTATAGCTATAGTCACTTCTTCAGATAGCTGTAATATATCTAACTATGAAAATATCGAAAGCGACTCTAAAAATAAAAATGAAGACGATCTTCAAGATGCATACAATGCCCTATACAAAGAGAGTTGTAAAATTGCTATCAAGTTAAAAATTCAAAAGAAAAATATGCTAAACTAAAAGAAGAATTTGAAAAAGTAGTTTTAGAAAAATCTCAGTATTCCAATTGTTTTGAAAAAACAAAATTAGATTTAAGTTTTAAATCTTCTGAGTTACAAAAACTCAAAACAGAAAATGAGGTTGAAAACTTGAAGTTTCTTCCCTTCAAAGTTCGAAGGACACTTGGAAATATGCCCTTGGTGACCAAAAGTTTGAAAAATTGTTAACCTCATCAAGGCAATGTAGTGACAAATCTGGTCTAGGTTATATTAAAGATAATTCTTTGATAAAGATAAATCTTTGAAAACTTAGGATTCTACTCCTGTCTTTGTAAGAGGAGAATTCTCAAATTATAAAGGTAAGACTTAAAGAGATTTCAATCGTAATGATTTCAAAAACTCAAAACTCTTTTAAGTCCCTAAAATAAATAATAATACCATCAGCTATAAATATCAAAGGAATAATAAATCACCCTTAGCTGAAAAAATTGTGGACTTGTTTAAAGAGCTTCTGGAATCCAACTCAGAAGAAATTGGAGTTAATAGAAAAAAGAAAAATTCTAACTCTCAAATATAACGAAAAACAACAGATACTCCTAAACCTAGAACCGTAATGAAATGGGTTCCAAAGGTTACGTGTCTTATTACCCACACAACTTTTAAAGCCATTAGCCACTTGATTTTAAAAGTATTCGTGAAATAAGGTTGTCTTGCCTAAACTTTTAGGTGAAGGTTGTCCTACGAATTATTTGAAATCAATGTTTTAATACTTAGGCAATTGAAATCTCCGATTTATTATTTATTCAACACTTTATTCGATTATTTGGCATAGTACTATTCACCCCCCCTCTAGGACTTCTTAAGCTCTCCTTTTTAGAAGATGTGGTAGAAGCCTGTAGTAGAAGAATTTCTTTCTTGAATGTAGATGATGTAGTGTTCGATCAAACAGAAAGAGTATAGGGTTCTATAGATTTTATAAATGAAAAACTCAAATGCTACTTGATTTAGTTCTCTTATATCTCAAGGAAGAATATAAATTACTCTTTTAGAATAAGATTAAAAATGATCTTAAGAAAAGGAATTGAATAAGCTAAAATTAAATTATAAATATCACACAATTAGCTTGACGAGGACTTAAACTTCTTTCTATCTTGCAGAAGGATCAGAGTGAATTTTTGTTGTACTTTATAATGAGAGAATGCCTTTAATTATAGCCAAAGAGGTTGAAAATTGGACTAGCTTAAGCTTGGCTTTAGTTGGCTGGATTCCACCAAATTCATTCCAATGGCTATTGGATCACGCGGGATAAGATCTATCCAAAATTTGGCTGGCTAGATTTGCTAATCAGTTGGCTGAATTCCTGCAAAAATCAAAAGTTTGCATTGTTAGAATTTGACTTGAACTCACTTGGGCTAGCTGAATTTCATGCTTAGGCTAGACGAACCAAAACTAAGCTGGCTGAATTTTCAACAAAATTTATTATTTTACCCAAGCTTAAAGTTAGGTTAGCTAAAGAAGTTAGGCTAGCCGAATTAAAGAGCAAAACACTGTTAAATCCAAATTTAATGACTTTTTGAAAGTACCTAAACCTAAGGTCTTTCTAGGGTTATACCACGTGTTTTAGCAAATATATGGGACAATGTTCACATCCTAAGTATATGGTTGTGATGTAGTAATAAACTTGGTGAGATCGAGGTCGAATCCACAGGGACTGAAACCTATACATAATCTGAAAATAACCAGAACTAGAATTAGAATAAGATGAAATCTAAATTGAATGAATATGAGGGAATAATGGTGAAAATATTAATCTAAATTTTGTAGAAATCAAGGTAAGAAACTAAGGTGCCAAGGATCCACTTGTAGAGATCAGAGAGATCTACGCTTGATTCATGAATTTAACAGGACTTCGATTCCCATCTTCATCCAGTTGGAAGATATAACAGTAAAAATCAAATCTGAACTTCTTTTAATCTAGTTTTCAAGAGATAAGAAGGATGTAAAGTAGAATAGATTCCATCACAAAACCATGCCTATGAGACAAAGTAAATAACAGAATTAAACCAATTCAGAGCTAATTCGAGAGATGTATGAATGTTAAGAAGGATTCCATCATCTAATCATGTCTAAGGGGTGATGGTGAACAACAAGACTTCTTAACTGCATAATCATAATAAGGGGAAAGAAATACTCAAAGCCATCGCACATCTACGAACCATTAAAAACTGAAAGCATTCTTATTAATCAAACCAGAATCAACATCAGTTCAATCATGAATTCAAGCCGTAGAAATCACCCATCACACTACAAGCTTCACCTCTTAGCCCTAGTTAAGAGGTTTAGCCCGACATGATTAGGCTAATTCTCTTAAACAAAAACATAAAAAATAAAAAATAAAAAAATAAAAAGAAAAAAACTCAAACTATCTCTCTCTCTTGTGCAAACGTCCAAGCTTGGATGATGCCTTCTCTCTTCTCTCTTTATAACATGCTAGGGGCGGTGGAGAGGTCAGTTTGGAGAACCGACCTCTTTACGCACAGCAATATGCGAGATTGGAAAGTCGATGGCGTGTATAGCCATTACGCAATCAAAATCAGAGCATCCCAACTCCCCTCTTCCTTACATTCTGTCTAAAAGATCAACGTCCCCTGGGACGTTTTGAGCAGGCCTACACGATGGACGGTCCAGATCGGCCGTTCGATCATCACCATGGTCATACAATAACCCCAAAAACAGTCAGCACCGGACGTGGAAATAGGGCCTGCGCAAAACACTTTACGCTGTGACATTGGTGGGGCCCATGATCAATGTCAGTTGAGAAATCCACACCGTCCATTACACTATCCTGCAAAAACCGTTTCGGTATGATGCGTTATGACTCGAATTTTGTGTGGCCCATGGAAGTAAATCACACTGTACTAATTTGAACATTGTAAAATAGTCTTTTTGTGATTGCTGTGTCCTGCAAGTGTGCGTGTATGGCTGAAAAAAGTCAGCATGGCTTTGACCAGATCGATCCCCTCTACATGATGGACGGATCAGATCGTTTGTATGGACCCTGATAGAGGCCCACTAATGATCAAACGATGCCCCTGTTTCATGCCAGAGAAAACAGCAGTTGCCGTTTTCGTAATTCACGGGTTCAAGGCAGTTTGACCGTCTTGGACTAGCCATGCACATCTGGTACACATGTGCACGGTGCACACACAATGCATGTGGGGTCCACTGTGATGGCTATGAGAAATCTGATCTGTTCATCCATTTTCTCATCTCATTTAATCTATCGATACCAATTTTGAAACATATCCAGATATTAGGTGGGCCCAAAATCAATGGTTTATGGGATGATCTGTCTGTTGGGCTACTCCCACAGGTATCCAATGGTTAAAATTCTAAGTGTACGGTTAATTTATGGTCTTCAGCCCATATCTAAAGTTTCAAGTCAATCGGATGGTGGAAACCCTATGATCTTGTATTCTGGATGATTTTAAGACCTCTTTAATGTGACTGACTTGATTTTCTCGGATCTCTAGTATGTAAATTTGTTGATCTTGGTCTCCTAAAGTCTATCCCTTACCTTGGTGATCCTTAAGCATTAAATCCATGCCTTTAGCACTCTTTTTTAGTCTAAACTCGTAAATTCACCTTGCAACAAAAACACGATTAAAATAGGCTGTTAAGCATTATCATGTACATAAAATCATGTGATAATTTGGGTCTACAGACAAATTGTCTTGAACTTTGGCTCGATCTTGTCTTGAAATCGGGCATTGACTTCTTGAAAAGATATGCCGATTTTGTGCTGATCTTAAGTTGATCATAAGCCGATCTTGAGCTGATCTTTAGACATGTAGAGTAGTTGTGATTCCATACTTATGACTTGACTTGAAGTACTTTTGTCTTACGAAATTTGACAATCCATGTATGTTAAACATAAAAGCACGTACACCTATGATACTGTAGTGATAGACGCTGAGCAACAACGATCTATGCTAAAATTAGGTTATGTTATGCTATGCTAGAATAAGCGAAAAGATAAATGTAATGTAATGTAAAGAAGATATATTTGTATTTTGGTGTGGGGCCTCGAGCTCTTCATCATGTGCGCCTTTTATAGGTTGTCGAGGCGGTTCAACCCTCAATGGGTTTCCTTATTGATACTAGATCTTCCGCACTTTTGACATGCATCTTAAATAGGAAGATATCTAGATAAATCCAAAATTAATAGCTTTTTGGATCTTCTTCTTGTAATTGATCCCCTTCAGAAAACAATTGCATCTAGATTTGGGATCAATTAAGGGAATCTCTGTCACTGATCCTAAACCTAAAATTGATCATAATCATGTATCTTGATGGCCTAATCAAACCACCTCCTATATTTTTCTTGAACTCTCTCTCCCTTCTGCTTTGGGTCTTGGAGGGGTTAATGGAATGGATCTAGCTAATCATGATCTGTTATATAATATTAATTTTTTATTCTTATCTTAGGGCTTGTTTGGATTGCCCTTTGCCATGATAAATCACTATAAAGGTGTAATGATTACACTTGAGACTTGGGTCTTGCATCCCATTTGAAGAGAGTAGGATGAACTATGGTATAAGAGTGCAGGGGTTTTCCTATGGTTGGATATTTGCAATATTAGACTGTATTAGAGCATACGACTCATTTAGTGGGCCTCGCTTAATGGATGATCCACATCAAAGGTGGGCCCATTCGATGCAAAATCTACACCTAAGATCCTATGTGGTGGATGCTTCTACTAAGTCAAAACGTATTAGACCTAGGATTTATCTCACTGTCTTACTTTACGTTAACAACATTGTTGAGTAAAAAGAGGGCCTTGATACCTCTTGTTGAGTATATTCAAATAGCTGTAACATTTAATACTTATCATTTTACTTTTATCTTTTACTGTTTGGGCAATCCAAACATGCCCTCAGAGGAGGAAGTTTGTCTCTCCCTCTAATTCCTCTCTAAAGGGAATCGACATATCGATAGCACAATGATAAACCTTATTCTCAATCATTTCTCAGTACAAAAATTTATGAGGAGATTTTTAGGAGAGGTTATTAGTGAGATATTAGAGATACAATATTCTTAAAAATAAAACTTTAAAACTATTTATTATAAACTAATAAATAATTTAATATTTTAAAATATAATAATATGATGAATTAACTCATATAGTTATATATTAATTTCAAAAGTTATTTATTAGTTTATAATCAATATGATATGACCCTTGACAGAGTGGAAGTGCATATCAGGATTTGTGTAGCCAACCCTAAGTAGTTGGGATAATCCATAGGTGACGATCATAAATGAATAACCTAAAATTTCAAGTAACTTTTTAGTAATATTGAGATATTTTTACGATAAAATTGCAAAAATTATAAAGCTGTTGATATTTTAAAATTTTCATGATATTAACATAATAATATTATTTAGTTAATTCTTTAGCAAAAATATCATAACATTTTCAAGTCTTGGGGATTTTTGTTACTCCGATGGATGGATAGATGGAATAACGCACATAGTATATTTCCAAACTAACCTTATAAAGTATGGGCCACGTCAAAAATTATCTTGACCTTCGATTTTTCTCTTTTCATCACTATTATATTTTATGACATTTAAACCATATTATGCATGAGGTGCTATGTTTCATCTAAGGGATGATACATCGTTTCAAGATATTTGAACACTTGTAAATAATTTGCAAAATGACCATAGTCTTATAAGTTGGATTGCATTATTTCAATTCATGTTCAATTTCTCATCAAAGTTCTAGAATTTGGACTTGACTGATTGATCGGACTCATCTGGGCTCAAACTAGTGGCTTATCATATCCATCTCACATGGTGAACCCTTTTAACTATTGCGGTAAACACCCATAAGTGATCAATGCAAGCGAGACCAAAATACAAAAGAAAATGGTCAAACCAAGATAAGAGACAAGAGGCACATATATTTACGTAGTTAGACAATATGCCTACTCCAAGGGCAACGATATAGAGCTTTTTTCTCACTAGAAATAAGAGAAATATAAATACATGGCTTAACTCTCTCCTACCTGTACAAGAAATTTTAGAAAGAAGAGAAACATAAATACAAGGTTACCTTTCTCCCACATGTATAAGGAATTCCATAACAAAGAATACTCCAGATGATGAATTAATGGAATACCTCTCTAATTATGGCCCTTACTTTATATAGCCACAATATGAGAGAGTATATAACAAAGCCAAGAGGAAGTAGACTTCACTGTATGACCGTATGTACACACATATGTAGAGAGAGAGAGAGAGAGAGAGAGAGAGAGAGAGAGAGATCTCACTAGGAAACATGTGCTGGTGAGAGACTTTCACTGCCACAAGATTCTTCCACTTGAAAACTAGTTCCTCTATTAGTGTGAAAAAACCCTTAATAATAGTTGCTCAAACGTCACCATTTGCTAGATAATAAGTCCAAGAGAAGTCCTGCACCAAACAAACTTCTCCCTTATAATAGGCATTGTCAATATATCTGCTAAATTGTCGTTGGTGTGAATCTTCTGTAATGAGATCTGACCGTCTTCCACCATGTCATGAACAAAGTGATATTGAACATTGATATGATTGACCTGGGCATGAAATATCATATTTTTAATCAAATGTAATTTGATTGTCATAATTAATCACCATCACTTTTTGTTCGAATTTCAATTCTTCTATTGACCTCTTCAACCAAATAGCTTCCTTGCATGCATGTATAGTTGACATGTACTATAATAGACAATGCCACTACTGACTGTAGTATTGATATTCAACTAACTGCACCACTGGATAAAGAGAAAATATAACATGTGGTAGATATTCTTTTATTATAATTTTTTACATAATCTGTATCAACAAATCCAATTAATTCTAAATTTTGGCCGCTATAACAAATAACCACATCAGAAGTACACTTCAAGTAATAAATGATTCACTTTACAGCAGTCCAATGATCTGTACCTGGGTTTGCCGTGTATTTATTGATTGCTCCCATAGCTTGTGAAATGTTTGATTTGGTGCACACCATGGTAAACATAATGCTCTTTACCACCGATGAATATGCTACTTGAGACATATATGTCTTTTTTACTTTTGTGCTAGGACACTAATCTAAAGCCAACTTATAACTGACAAGGAATGGAGTACCAACTGGGTTAAAATTTTGCATGCATGTTGAAGTGGACTAAAACTCTTTCAACGTAATCATTATTCAAACATTTTTGTTCTTCATATCTTTAAGTACAATCATCCCAAGAATTTAATCAACTACACACAAATCCTTTATATCAAATTCCCTAGCCAAGCGAGCTTTTAATATTTCAATAGTATCTCTACTAGTACCTATAACCACTATGTTATCTATATATAATAACAAGATAATAATAATACCATTACCACAACTACAAACATAGGCACAATTATTTGCCTCACATTTTTTTAATTCTAAGCTCACAATAAAGAAATCAAACTACTTATACTAACACCTTAACACCTACTTTAAACTATAAAGTAATCTGTTCAATCGATAATCAAGATTCTTATTGTTTTCATCAGTAAAGCTTTTAAGTTGAGTCATGTAAATTTCTTTATCAAGAATACTATGCACAAAAGTAGTTTTTAAATCCAAGTGCTCCAGCTCAAAGTCAAGCATCGCTACCATACTCAATACAATATGAATAATACTCAAATGGATAACTGAAGATAACATTTCATTAAAGTCAATATATGATTTATGAGCATACCCTTTTATCTTTAATCGGGCTTTGTATCTTTCAACATTCCCATTAGCATTATTTTTCAGTTTATATATTCGTCTGTAATCAATATTATTTTGCTCGTTTGGGTAATTCAAATAATTTTCAAGTCTTATTCTTATGCAGACCTTCCATCTCCTCCTCCATAGACACTTTTAGTTGGCTAACATCCACAAATTCACATGCCTCTTAGTATGAACAAGGCTCGCGCTCTTCTGTCATGCAAGTGTAAGCCGTAATATAATCCTTGAGCCAAACAAAAGGTTTTGTAGCTCTCTTCAGTTAACCTTAATCACTTTGAGTTTCAACACCTGGTATCTCATTCGCATGTTCTTCACCAGCTTAATCTTTAACGATGTCAACAACTTCCTGACCTTCTAAATCAACATGCTGATTTTGAATCATTTAAAAATTTCTATTCAATTATCTTTTGTGACTCTGAGATCGACAAATTTATATCTTTTTACAACGAATCTTCATTAAAAGTCACATCTCAACTAATTATTAACTTATGTGGAGTAATGTTTCACAATTTGTACCCTTTTATTCCATCTGCATAGTTAAGAAAAATATACTTTTTGAAAATCGCATCTAGCTTACTCTTGTGCTCTTTAAAAATCCATAAATAAGCATTACAACTAAAATCACGAAGGAATGAATAATTAATAAGTTTTTTATACCATACCTCTTTAAGGATCATGTAATTTAGTGTAGTTGTAGAATAATGATTTACCAAGTAACAAGACATATTAATGGCTTCCATTCAAAAACACTGCTCGAGCTTAGCCAAACTCAACATTCTCCTAGCACAATTCATAAGTGTACGATTCATACTTTTTGCAACTCGACTCAGCCATGGAGTACAAGGACCATGTAGTGGCTCTCAATGTTATACTCAATGCATAAAAGCTTGAATTCTTTTGAAGTGTACCCTCCATTATTAGTTCTCATACGCTTAATTTTCTTTTCTTTTTTATTTTTAACTAATACTTTAAACTTGATAAAGTAAGAAAAATCATCTTTCTTTATTTTCAACATGTAAATCCATACATTGAGTAATCATCAATAAAAGAAACAGAATATTTCATACCTCCAAAGGATTCTACAATAGCCCCTTAAGTATCATAATGAATTAGATTTAAGATATTGATACTTTTAGTAGTGGATAAAGAAAAATGATCTCTATAAAGCTTTTTAAATATACAATTCTCACAAAAATCTAAATTAATATTTTAAATTAGAAAGTAAATTTCAATTAAGAAGTACATTTAGTCCTTTTTTTTTTCTCACGTGGCCTAACCACCTATGCTAGATTGTAGTAGAGTCTATCATGGCATTAGCAACAATAACGTTGCTAACTACAATATCTCTAATCAAACGATATAAACTGTCCATTAACTCTTCTTTTATCACCACTATTACCATACTTACAATTTTTAATCGATATTTCTACCAAAAAATTTATAGACATCTTCATTGAACTTTCCTAATAACGGAAGACTCTTCTGTAGGTTTGGTACATGCCGTATACTAGAAATTGTATGTGTGATACCATTAAGCATAACAATTTTGATATCTTCAATCTCTACAATTTTACACATACTATTATCACCCATGTAAACCATGCCACCATCACATGACTGATATATGTAGAAACAATATATGTGTGGAGTCATATGCAACAAAACACCCGAATCTAAGATCCATTGATAGCTCAAATTCTCTCAGAGAATCACTGCAGACAACACTTCCCCATCCTCCGATGAATTGTCTTTGTCGGCTAAATTTCATTGGGAACCTTTTGAATCTTATGCTTGATCATATGTGAATCTTGTTTGGAATTTTTTTATTACCTTTTTGAGTCTAAATTTTTTTGTGAGTGGTCATTCTTTTTTACAATTCTAACACTTACCTATTTTATGCCTTTTTGACTTAGATCTCTCTCATTGGTAAGTTTTTCTGTGGATCTTTTTTTGACCATCATAACATTACCTACATATTTTATACGTTTTTCCACTAGACTCTTTAATTATCAATGTGGACACGACTGACTCCATAGTAAAATCTGAACCGTTGATGAGATTTATAATTAAACAATGGCACGAATCTAGCATCGAGCAGAGTAGAAATATGACATTTTCTTCATCATCCATTTTCACATCGACCATTGTTAATATACTAATTAGGGTATTAAACCCTTAAGGTGTTCTTGCAAAAAGAATCATTCCTTCATCTTTAAGTTATACAATTGTTGTTGAAGGAAGATCTTATCTGACATCAATTTCCCTTTATACAAATTTCGCAATTTATCACACAAACCTTTTGCAGTGGTTTGATCGAACACGTTGAACAAAACCAAATCATCCAATGCAAGAAGAAAGCCCATCATGACTAATTGATTTTTCTCCTCAAATACATCGTCTTTTGTTTGTACAGTTTTTTTTTTTTTTTTTTAAACCTTAAATCACAATTGCGCATCCTTCTTTTATCGACACCACATTCATCTTCAGTTTTCACAATGCGTAACTGAATCTATCGAATTTTGGCATTTTGAATCTAGTAAAACTCAATCCAACTATCTGAAATACAATTGTAAAAAAAAATGCCAAGTTTCTCAACATTTGGCTCTAATATCAAATATTGTGGAAAAACACCCACACGTGATCAATGTGGATGAGGCCAAACATAAAAGAAAATGAACAAACCAAAACAAAAGACAAAAGGCATATATTTATATGGTTTGGTAATATGCCTACTCCATGAGTTGGAATATAGAGTTTTCTTCTTCACTAGAAACAAGAGAAACAAAAATACAAGGTTTATCTCTTTCCTACACATATGAGAAATCCTACACCAAGAAATATCCTAAAAGATGAAGTAATGGAATACCTTTCTCTAACTATAGCCTTTACTTTATATAAGCCACCACATGAGAGAGTATATCACACAGCCTAGAAGAAGTAGGCTTTACCATATGACACTACACACACACACACACACACACACACACGTATGCATAGAGAGATAGAGAGAAGGAGAGAGAAAGGGGGAGAGATGTCTCTTACTGGAAATGTGTCCTGGTGGGAGATTCTTACCGCCACAACACTAACTAGGTGGTTTGGATAGGAATCACCAGCCTTCATTTTTATTTTATTTTTTCTATTTTTTAAAATAATTTTAAAAGTAATAATAGGATCATGGTGTTATAATAAGTTGACCTTGTTTAACCAGCAGTGAGGCTCGTTTGGACCACACATGGAAAGATGGGATCACATCTGGTCTGTGTTTTAATACATTCGATCGCTATAATGCCCACCTATCTCATATGGCTAGTTAGTAACTAAGTGAAAAAACCAATTTTAGGCAATTCCTCAGTATAGAAGTTTTTTGGCTATTTTTTCCTCAGATGTTGAGGTTTTTCACGGGATAGCTCGATTTTTTAGAACATTTGTCGAATAAGTTTATTCTACAATGCAATTTGTGGGCCCCATGATATATGAATGAAATCCAATCCACCTATTATTTGAATCCCATCATCTTCAGATTTGAGCCAAAATCGGGAAGATAATAACCCAGGTGAGCCATATTTCATGCATAAAAAAACCATAAAATTATGGTTTGGCCCACCTGACTTTTAGAATGAACTGATGGAATGTACTAACAAAGTGGACCACCACTCGCAATATAGGGTTTAAAAGTGTGCATCTGGTAACAAATGTTTCCTATGTTGTGACCCACTTGTGCTCTGGACCAGGCTGATTTTTTGGGATAATGATACAACATAAATGGACACATTTTGGACAAATTGGATATGAACCCCACATCATGGTGGGCCCCACACACTGCATTGTTATATCATGCCACACCCATTGAGTGGCTACGAAGGGACCACCTTTATCTATCTGCAGGAGCTTCTACAAGAGTACTGAGGTCCACGTGATGGATGACTGGATATTTTACCCATGTACCACGCTAGCATATATGCTTAATATATTAGCTGACTTATACACGCATGTGGGCTAAACAAAACTCAATTAAAATTAGTTAAAATTAGTAAGTGGCACCCAAACACAACTTAAGTTGACCCAGTAAGTCAAGTGAGGTCCGTTTCTTTTGAGTTCTTAAACTATAACTTGTAAATTATTGTCATTCCAATTTATTTAGGAGGTGGCCATGATTGAAAATTTCTGTCTGCTCTTTTCTCATCACTTGTATCCTTAAATCATCTGCATAATTGTACAATTCTCTGCAACGTCATATGCATGTGTGGTGCATTTATGAATAAATGTACACATTGGCAGTGACCCTGTCCCATCATTCCCTATCAAGAGATGCCCAACACTGCACATCTAGCACGCATGTTTCATCTTTCTCCATCTTTACATGTGTGGTCCATCTAAGGTAGTAGCTCACATGTCATGTGCTAGCCATCGGAAGATCTGTGAAATACCGTAAAGAAGTGTATACAAGTACATGAACATGTAAAAAGAAAAAAAAATGATAATAATAAATTTATCCATAGAGCTAGCGATTCCAAAAAAGAACCTCTAGTCAATATGATACTCCTCCAGCTAATAATTTCAAAGAAGAACCTTGCTTAGATAATAACAACCGATCAAATCTAATCTAAAGCTCTTATGTATTAGGATTTTGCTAGCCTTAACTCACCTAGGTGTATAGACTGCATGACTTGCGCTAGCTATCTGAGCAATAGGTGGGGGAACATGCATCAAATCCACTTTGTTCATCAGTTGTGCCACCACATTTTCACCACAAGATCAACCCAGTCCAAGAGTCATGTAAGTGGGCCACACCACATCAATTTACATATTTTAAGCATTATTTTCTTTGTTCCCTGTGTTTTGATCATGAAAGTCTCCAAATGTCTTGATTTTCAAGGTTTCCCTTCATCCTTAGTAGGGCACATCAAATGCATGCATGTATTAAATGACATATATACATCACGGTCACCTTCAAATATGATTTGGACCATTTAAATGGTGGGTGCCCCCTATTACATCTGTTTCCTAAGTTTTGAATGGCTTGCTTTTTGGACCCAACCGAGTAGATCTCATCCACGTGAGTGAAGTTGTTCCATCTAATTAGTGAAAAGTCATGCCCTCCATAATGCCTGCGTAAGTTAATAAGCATTTTGGTGAAAATAATAATGATAATAATAATGGGACATATACAAAGGGTTGGAATCGTACTCTTATTGTGATTTTTGAATCATTGCATGTCATCAATGATACGGAGTGAATACACAATCTAGATATATAATTGGACCGTCCCATGTGTCATTTAAAAGCATCCGGCACAGAGCTAATGTCCCCAAAAATTAGACAACCTTATTAATTTTTAGAAGAATAAAAGAAAAGAAGCATTGAAATCTGTTGGCACTACTGTTGGCAACAGCCCAATTGGGGTCGGTAATGGTAAACTTGTACCCTTAGTCCGTTTAAGGGGTCTGGCTCTGGTCCTGTCAGGTTTGGGTTTGGGTTCGGTCTAGGTAGCAATACCACAGTCGAGGCTACGGACTTTGGTTAGAGCTTTCATGGTCTTAGCGGTTGGGTGTAAGTATGATAAATACTGGTAACATTAGTTACATTTAACCCCCACTGCCTTATGTGGTGTGGTCCACTTTAGCTTTGGATCTGCCTCATTTTTGGACTCAAGCCTTAAAAAGATCTCGCCAAATGGAAAAACGGTTTGGATGTAACACAAACATCCTGGTGGGGTCACATATATTGATTGACATCAACACACCACCAAGGTCGGTGGCGTATGGCACACCACTTTTTTTTTTGTTAGTTTGTTAGTACAAACACTGTGTGGCACACCACTTATGCTCAAGTCTGGGGCGTGGTTTGGGTGGATCCTCGAATCAACGAGGTGGTTGGATCTCTAACTGTGGGGCCACTGTGATGTATGTACCTTAAATCCACACATCCGTCCATTTTAACAGTTCATTTTTAGGACATAATTCCAAAAAATGAAGTAGATCAAAATTTAAAGTAGACCATACCACAAGAACCAATCATGACTGAATACCCACCTTTAAAAAAAAACATCATGGGGCCGTCAGAATGCTTATTTGCCATCCAACCTATTGATAAGATCACAAAGACATGGATGAAGAGACCACACAAATATCAGCTTGATCCAAACTTTTGTGACCCACAATAAGTTTTTAATAGTTATTTACCACTGTTTTCTATATTAAAGTCCATCAGAGATTTAGATATGCTTTATTTTTGAGATCATGCCCTTAAAATGAGTTTTGCTGCTTTATTTTTGAGATCATGCCCTTAAAATGAATTTTCAAAACGGATGGGCTGCCTGGATATAAGGTATATTCATCAAGGTGGGCCCCACTGTCAGGGTCCGGATCCACCAAAGCAGGCCTTTAAATATTTTGTGTAATTCTACAATTCTCTGTGCCGTGATATGAACGTAGGGTGCATTTATACCCTGTCCCATCATGCCCCATCAAGAGATGTCCATCACCATACATCTAACACACATGTTTCATCTGCCTCTATCTTCACATGTGTGGTTTATATAAGCTAGTAGATAGTATGTCACCTGTTAGCCGTCAGAACATATGCGTAAATCTAAATGAAGCGTACATAAGCAAATGAACATATAAAAAGAAAAAAAATAAATAAAAAAATAAAAAATCACCAACCAATAACAAGTCTGTATTCCTTCCTCGAATCTAAAGTACCTTGGTCAGATATGGATGACCGTCAAATTTAATCTAATTTTGAGATGATTCTGTTAACATAACTCTTTATCTGCCTTTAGTTGAGGTTTTAAAGAGGTTGATAGAATGGATCTACCTGTTACATAATATTAATTTTTTATTCTTGATTTTAGAGATTTTCATCTTATTTGTTTAAGGAAGGATTATCTTAAGGCTTGTTTGGATTGCCCTTTGCCATGGTAAATTATAGTAAAGGTATAATGATTACACTTGAGACTTGGGTCTTGTATCCCATTTGAAGAAAGTGGGATGAACTATGATATAAAGTGTAGGGGTTTTCCTATGGTTGTATATTTGCAATATTAGAATGTATTGGAATAATGAGTGATCCCCACTTAATGGATGATCCACATCAAAGGTGGGCCCATTTGATGGACAATACACACCCAAGTACCTTTGTGGTGTACAATTCCACTGAGTCAGAATGTATTGGAGCTGGAATAAAACTCCGTCTTACTTTACGTTAATAAGATAGCTAAGTAAAAAAGAGGGCCCTGATACCTCCTGCCGACTATATTCAAACAACTGTAACATTTAATACTTATCATTTTTCTTTGCTTTGTTGTTTGGACAATTCAAGTTTGTTTGGACAATTCAAGCATGTCCTTAGAAGAAGAAGAATCACCCCCCCCTCTACATAAGAGGAATCAAAACAAACCTTGTTTTCAAAAATTTTTCAGTGCAAAAATTTATGAGGAGATTTTTAAAAGAAGTTATTAGTGAGATATTAGAGATTCAATATTGCTAAGAATAAAACTTTGAAATTATTTAGATTTTTAAGAGAGGTTATTAACGAGATATTAGAGATTCAATATTGCTAAGAATAAAACTTTGAAACTATTTATTATAAAATAATAAATAATTTGACATTTTAATATATAATAATATGATGAATTAGCTCATATAGTTATATATTAATTTTAAAAATTATTTATTAATTTATCATGAATATGATATGATTCTCGACAGAGTGGAAGGGCAGATTAGGATTTATGTAGCCAACCCCAAGTAGTTGGGATAAGCCATAAATGACGATCATAAATGAATAAGTTAAAATTTCAAGTAACTTTCAGTAATATTAGGATATTTTCATGATAAAATTGTAAAAAATATAAAGCTATTCATATTTTAAAATTTTCATGATATTAGCACAATAATATTATTTTATTAATTCTTTAGCAAAAATATCATGATATTTTCAAGTCTCGGGGATATTTGTTACACCGATGGATGGATATATGGAGTAGCACACAGTCTATTTCCATAATTACCTTAGAAAGTATGGGTCATCTCAAAATTATCTTGATCTTCAATTTGTCTCTTTTCATAGCTATTATATTTTCTAACATTTAAACGATATTATGCATGGGGTGTTATATTTCATCTAAGGGATGATACATCGTTTTAAGATATTTGAACACTTGTAAATAATTCCTAAAATGACCTTGACCAAACTGGATTGCATTGTTTCAATTCGTGTTCAATTTATCATCAAAGTTCTAAAACTTGGACTGGTCTGACTGATTGGACTCATATGGACTCGAAGCAGTGGCCTATCCTAGTCAGCTTACACGGCGAACCCTTTTAACTGTTGAGGAAAATACCCGTAAGTGATCAATTTAGATAAAGGCCAAAATACAAAATAAAATAGTCAAACCAAAATAAGAGACAAGTGGCACATAAATATACGTGGTTCGATAATATGCCTAATTCGAAAGTAACAATATTGAAATTTTTTCTTCACTAAAAGCAAGAGAAATATAAATATAAGGCTTATCTCTCTTCTACTTGTGAAAGAAATTCCAGAAACAAGATAAACATGAATACAAGGATTACCTTTCTCCCACATGTATAAGGAATCTCAAAATAAGGAATACTCCAAATGATGAATTAATGGAATACATCTCTCAAATTATGCCCCTCAATTTATATAGCCACCACATGAGAGAGTATATTACAAAGCCTTGAGGAAGTATACTTCATTGTACAACTATATGTACACACATGCATAAAGAGAGAAAGAGATCTCACTATAAAATATTTCCTACTGAGAGAGTCTCACTGCCACAACATTCCACCACTTAAAAACTAGTTCCTCTAATAGTGTGAAAAAATCCTCAATAACTATTGTCTAAATGTCACAATTCGCTAGATAATAAGCTTAAGAGAAGTCAAGCACCAAACAAACTTCTATCTTGCAATAGGCTTCGTCAACATATTTGCTAAGTTGTTGCCGATGTGAATATTTTGCAATGAGATCTGACCGTCTTCCACCATGTCACGAATAAAGTGATACTGAATATTGATATAGTTGATCCGAGCATGAAATACTATATTTTTAACCAAGTGTAATTTGATTGTCGCAATAAATCATGACTACTTTTTGTTTGAATTTCAATTCTTTTAGTAACCTCTTCAACCAAATAGCTTTTTTGCATGCTTGTATAGCTAACATTGACTTTACTTTTATAATAGACAAGGCTACTGCTGACTACGGTATTGATATTCGACTAACCGAATCATTGGATAAAGAGAAAATATAACATATATTAGGTCTTCTTTTATCACAATTTTCTACATAATCTGTATTCACAAACCCAACCAACTCTAAATTTTGGCCGCTATAACAAATAACTACCTCAGAAGGACACTTCAAATAATGAAGGATCCATTTTACATCAATCCAATGATCTTTACCTGGGTTTGCCATGTATTTACTGACTGCTCTCACAGTTTATAAAATGTCTGATTTGGTGCACACCATGGTAAACATAAGGCTCCATACCATCGATTAATATGCTACTTGAGGCATATCTGTCTTTTCCACTTTTGTGATAGGACACTGATCTAAAGGCAACTTTCAACTATTAGGGAATGGAGTATTAATTAGGTTTAAATTTTGCATGTTGAAGCAACACATAACTCTTTTAATGTAATTCTTATAGTTTATCTAGATTTTTTTTTGTTCTTCATATCTTTAAATACCGTCATCTCAAAATTTTGATCAACCACACCCAAATTCTTCATATCAAATTTCCTATCCAGACGAGCTTTTAATATTTTAATAGTATCTCTACTAGTATGTACAACCAACATGTCATCCACATATAATAACAATATAATAAACCTATCATTACTACATCTACAAATATGTCACAAGTATCTACCTCACATTTATGAAATTTAACGCTCACAATAAAGAAATTAAACCACTTATACTAACACCTTAGCACATGCTTTAAATCGTAAAGTAATTTGTTCAATCAATAATCGAGATTCTCCTTCTTTTCTTATATAAAGCTTTCGAGTTGAGTCATGTAAATTTCTTTATCAAGATTCTCATACAAAAAAATATTTTAAAAATCCAACTGCTCCTACTGAAAGACAAACGTTGCTACCATACTCAATATAGTACAAATAATACTCAAATAACTAACTAGAGATAAAATTTCATTAAAGTGAATACATGATTTATGAACATAATCTCGAATCGGTCTTTTTGTATCTTTCGACATTACCATTGACATCTTTTTTCAGCTTGTAAATCCATCAACAACCAATAGCATTTCACTCATTTAGGTAATTCAACCAATTTTCAAGTCTTATTCTTATGCAGACCTTCCATCTCCTCTTCCATGGACAATTTTCATTGGCTAGTATCCATAGATTCACATGCCTCTCTGCATGAACAAGGCTTATGCTCTTCTGTCATGAAAGCGTAAGTCGTAACATAATCATTCAACTAAACAAAAGGTTTTATAGCTCTATTCAATCAACCTTAATCACTTTGAGTTTTAACACTTGGTATCTCATCCACATGTTCTTCACCAGCTTAATCTTTAACAATATCATCAACTTCCTGACCTTCTAAATCAACATGCTAATTTTGAATTGTTTAAAGAATCCTATTCAATTATCTTTTGTGACTTTGAGCTTGACAATTTTATATATATATATATATATATATATATATATATATATATATATATATATATATATATATCTTTTTTTAGTGAATCTTCATTAAAAGTCACATCTCAGCTAATTATTAACTTATGGGTTGTAAGGTCTCATAATTTATACCCCTTTCTTCCATCTGCATAGCAAAAAAAATGTACTTTGTGGAAATTGCATTCAGCATACTTCTATGCTCTTTAAAAATCCATACAAAGCATTACAACTAAAATAACGAATGAATAAATACTTAATAAGTTTTTTTCATACCATACCTCTCTAAGGATCTTGCAATCTAATATAGTTGTAGGTGAATGATTTACCAAGTAACAAGACATATTAATAGCTTCCATCCAAAAACAGTATTGCTCGAGCAGCCTAACCAAACTCAACATCCTCATAGCACAATACATTAGTATATGATTTTTACGTTCTGCTACTCCACTTTGCCGTGGAGTATAGGGATCATGTAGTGCCTCTCAATGTTATACTCACTACAAAAAATTTTGAATTCTTTTAAAGTGTATCCTCTTCCATTGTCAGTTCTTAGACACTTAATTTTTTTTTTCCTTTTAATTTTAACTAATACATTAAAATTGATAAAATAAGCAAAAACATCTTTCTTCATTTTCAACATATACATCCATACATTTCTTGAGAAATCATCAATAAAAAAAATTATATTTCAAACCTATCAAAGATTCGACAGGAGCCGCCCAAGTATCAAAATGAATTAGATTTAAAGTATTCTTACTTTTAACAGTGGATAAAGAAAAATGAGTTTTATGAACCTTTTCAAATAGGCAATTCTTACAAAAATTTAAATTAATAAACTTTAAATCAGGAAGTAAATTTTAATCAATAAGTACCTTTAGTCCTTTCTTGCTCATGTGTCCTAACCACATATGACAGATTTTAATAGAGTTTTTCATGGCAATGACAACAATAACATGCTAACCACAATATAACCAATCAAACAATATAAGCTGTCCATTAACTATTCTTTTGCCGTCACTATTTCCCTATTTATAATTTTTAATCGATTATTTTCACCAAAAAATTTATAGTTATCTTCATCAAACTTTTTTAATAACAAAAGACTTTTATGCAGGATGTGTGATACCATTAAGCATAACATATAATTTTGATATCTTTAATCTCCACAATTTTACACGTACTATCATCACCCATGTAAACTTGTCACCATCACATGACTGATATATTTAGAAATAATTTCTATGTGGAGTCATATGTAACGAAGCAGCCAAATCTAAGATCCATTGATAACTCAGATTCTCTCGTAGAATCACTGCAGAAAACACTTCCCCATCCTCGTATGAATTGTCTTTGTTGGGTAGATTTCATTGGGAACCTTTTGAATCTAATGATTGATCTTGTGAATTAGGTTAGTAATTTTTTTATTACTTTTTTTAGACTAAATTTTTATGTGATTGACAATTCTTTCTACAATTTTAATACTTACTTATTTTATGCCCTTTTGACTTACATCTCGTCTGATCTCTCCCACTGGTAAGTTTCTCAGTAGATCTTTCTCTGATCATTATAACATTACCTGTAGATTATCTATACATTTTTCTACTAAACTCTTCGATAAGCAATGTGGACACGGCTGACTCCATAATAAAATCTGAACTATTGCTAAGATTTATAATTAAACCATCCCACAAATCTAGCATTGAACAGATCAGAAATATGATATTTTCTTCATTACCAATCTTCACAGCGACCGCTGTCAATCTGCTAATCAGGGTATTAAAACCCTTAAGGTTCTCTTGTAAAGAGAGTCCTTCCTTTATATTTAAGTTATACAATTATTGTTGAAGGAATATCTTGTTTGACATCAATTTTTCTTTATATAAATTTTACAATTTGTCCCATAAACGTTTTATGGTGATTTGATAGGACACATTGAACAAAACTGAATCATCCAATGTGAGAAGAAGGTCCACCGTGACTAATTGATTTTTTTCTCATCAAATATCTCGTTTTTCATCTCTACAGTTTTTTTTTCCTTAAATCGTAATTGCGCATCATTCTTTCACCAACACCACATTCATCTTCATTTTCCACAATGTGTAATTGGATTCATTGAATTTCGGCACCTTGAATTTAGTATAACTCAATCCAGCCCTCTGAAATACAATTGTAAAAAAAAAAAAAAATGTCAAGTTTCTCAACCTTTGGCTCTGATACCAATTATTATGGGAAAATACCCATATGTGATCAACGTTGACGAGGCTAAAATACAAAAGAAAATGGCCAAACTAAAAGAATAGACAAGACGCATATATTTATATGGTTCGACAATATGCCACTCCATGAGATGCAAATAGAGTTTTCTTTTTTACTAAAAATAAGAGAAACGGAAATACAAAGCTTATCTCTTTCCCATCCATATAAGAAGTCCTACACCAAGGAATACCCTAAAAGATGAAGTAATAGAATACATTTCTCTAACTATGGCCCTTTTACTTTATATAGACTACCACATGAGAAAGTATATCACAAAACCTAGAAGAAGTAAGCTTCACCATATGACACTATGCACACACGTATGTAGAGATAGATTGAGAGAGAAGGAGAGAGGAAGGGGGAGAGATGTCTCTTATTAGAAAACGTGTTTGGTGAGAGACTCTTATTGCCTCAGCACTAACTAGGACGTTTGGATAGGAATCATCAACTTTCGTTTTTTTCTATTTTTTAAAATAATTCTAAAATTAATAATAGGATCATAATGTTATAATGCATTGACCTTCTTTAACTAGTGGTGGGGCTTGTTTGACCACACACGAAAAGATGGGATCACATCCAGGCCATGTTTTAATACATTCAATCACTAGGCAATTTCTAGGTACATAAGTTTTTTGGCTCTTTTTTTTTTTTCCCTCAAATGTTTAGGTTTTTCATAAGGTAGCTAGATTTTTTAGAGCACATTTGTCGGAAAAGTTTATTCTACAATGCAATCTGTGGGCCCCATGATGTATGAATGAAATCCAATCCACCTATTATTTGAATCTCGTCATCTTCAAGTTTGAGCCAAAATCAGGAAGATCATAAGCCAGGTGAGCCATATTTCATACATAAAAAACTATAAGATTATGATTTAACCCTCCCACCACTCGCAATATAGAAGGGTTTAAAAGTGCACATATGTTACCAAATGTTTCCTATGGTGTGACCCTCTTGTGTTCTAGACCAGGCTAAATTTTTGGGATAATGATACAACATAAAGGGACACACATTTTAGACAAATTGGATTTGTGCCCCACATCATGGTGGGCCCCACACACTGTATTGTAATATCATGCCACACCTATTGAGTGGCTACGAAGGGACCACCTTTATCTTTCTGCAGTAGCTTCTACAACAGTGAGGTCCACATGATGGATGACTGGATATTTCACCCTGTGTACCACGCTAGCATATATGCTTAATAGATTAGCTGAGTTATACACGCATGTGAGCTTAGCAAAACTCAATTAAAATTAGCTACACAACCTAAGTTGACCCAGTGAGTCAGTCCGGTCTATTTCTTTTGAGTTCTTAAACTATGACTTATAAATTATACTGTGATTCCAATTTATTTCGGAGGTGGCCCGCTGACATGATTGAAAACTTTTGTCTGCCCTTTTCAGATCACATGCATCCCCGAACCATCTGCATGATAATACAATTCTGTGCGACATCATATACATGTGTGGTGCATTTATGAATAAATGTACAGCATGGCAGTGACCCTGTCCCATCATACCCTGTCAAGAGATGCCTCTAACACGCATGTCTCATCTTTCTCCAACTTTACATGTGTGGTCCATCTGAGGTATTAGCTCACATGTCATGTGCTAGCCACCAGGAGATCTGTGAAAGTACGGAAAGAAGTGTATACAAACACATGAACACAAAAAGAAAAAAAAAATATATTATCATCTATAGAACAAATGATTTCAAAAAAGACCCTCTTGTCAATAACATACCCTTCAAGAGCTAATAATTTCAAATAAGAACCTTGATCAGATAATAACAACTGTCCAATCTAATCTAAAGCTCTTATGTATTAGGATTTTGCTAGCCTTACTCACCTAGGTGTATAGACTGTAAGTCGGCTAACTGAGCAGTAGGTGGAGGAACATGCATCAAATCCACTTTGTCCATCAGGTGTGCCACCACATTTTCGCCATAAAATCAACCCAATCCAAGAGTCATGTAACGGGCCACACCACACCAATTTATATATTTTAGGGATGATTTTCTTTGTTTCATATGATGCGACTATGTGAGTCTCCAAATTTCCTGATTTCTAAGACATCCCTTCATCCTTAGTAGGGCGCATCAGGTGAACGTATTAAATGACATACATACATCATGGTTGCCTCTACATATGACTTGGACCGTTTAAATGGTGGGTGCGCCTATTTCAACTGTTTTGTGAGTTTTGAATGGCTTGCTTTTTGGACCCCGGCTCACTAGGTGGATCTCATCCACATGAAGTTGTTCCATCCAATTAGTGAAAAGTCATGCCCTCCATAATGCCTATGTAAGTCAATAAGCATTTTCGTGATAATAATAATAATAATAATAATAATGGTCTATATTCAAAGGTTTGGAATCGTCCTATTATTGTGATTTTTGAATCATTGCATGCTATCAGTGATACAGAGTGAATGCACAATATTCTAAATATATAGTTCAACCGTCCCATGTGTCATATAAAAGCATGCGTACTAATGTCCCTAAAAAGTTGACAACCTGAGTATTTTTTGGAGGGATAATGGAAAGGAAACATTGAAATATGTAGCCACCGTGCTGTTGGCAATGGCCTTCCTGAGGTCTGTAATGATGAACCCTTACCCTTAATCGGTTCTGGTCCTGTCAGGCTCAGGTTTAGGTTCGGTTCAGGTCCCAATACCACAGTCGATGCTACCGACTTTAGTTAGAATTTTTGGTATTTGTGGTTGAGGGTAAGTGTGATAAATATTGTTAGCATTAGTTATGTTCAATCCCCACTGCCTTCTATGGTGTGGTTCACTTTAGCTTTGGATCTGTCTCATTTTTAGACTTGAGCCTTAAAAAGATTTCGCCAAATGGAAGAACGGTTTGGATGTAAACATACATTCTAGCGGGGCCACATAAATTGATTGACATCAACACACCACCAAGGTCGATGGTTTGTGGCACACCACGTATGCTTTAGTCTTGGGCTGGTTTGGGTGGATCCCCGATCCGCCAAGGTCAGTGGATCTCTAACTGTGGGGCCACTGTGATGTATGTACCTTAAATCTCCACCATCCATTCATTTTAACAGTTCATTTTAGGACAATTCCAAAAATGAAGTAGATCAAAATTTAAGGTAGACCATACCACAAGAACCAATCATGATTGAATCCCCACCTTTAAAAACTTCATGGGGCCACCGGAATGCTTATTTGCCATCCAACCTATTGATAAGATCACCAGGACGTGGATGAAGGGACCACACAAATATCAGCTTAATCCAATACTTTTGTGACCCACAATAAGTTTTTAATGGTTATTTACCACTGTTTTCTATATTAAAGTCCATCAGAGATTTAGATCTGCCTTATTTTTGAGATCATGCCTTTAAAATGAGTTTTCAAAGGGGATGGGCTGCCTGGATATAAGGCATATTCATCAAGGTGTCAGGGTCTGGATCCACCAAAGCAGGCCCTTAAATATTTTGTATAATTCTACAATTCTCTGTGCCGTGATATGAACGTAGGGTGCATTTATACCCTGTCCCATCATGCCTCATCAAGAGATGTCCATCACCATACATCTAACACACATGTTTCATCTGCCTCTATCTTCACATGTGTGGTCTATATAAGCTGGTAGATAGGTATATATGTGTAAGTCCAAAAGAAGGGTGTATAAGTAAATGAACATATAAAATAACAAAAAAAAATACCAACCAACATGTAGTTCGTATTCCTTCCTTGGAGCTGGAGTACCTTGGTCAGATAACGATGACCGTCCAATTTAATCTATATTTGAGTTGATTCTGTTAACCTTAGGCATATGGAGCACGTGACTAGTGTTGACTAAGGAGTAGGTGAGAAGGACACGAATCAAATTCACTACATTCATTACCTGTGTCACCACATTTTCACATCAAATTAGTCCATTTCAGGACTTACGTGGGCTACACACGGCATAAATTTAAATGTTTTAGGCATGAATTTCTTTCTTTATTACGTAAATCATCATGTGATGTGAGTCTTGAAATGTCCTCATTTTCAAGGTGTTGCTTCACCCCAATGGGCTGCACCACATGAATGTAATAGGTGGCATATATATACTATGGTGGCCTCCACATATAATTTGGACCATCTAACCGCGGGGCCCCTATTTCAATTGTTCCCTAACCTATCCGAGTTTTGAATTGACCTGCCTTTTGAGCCCTAATCTGCACAGAAGATGGTGAACCTAGCAAACATGGTAGATCTCATTCACATGAAGTCATTTCATCCATGTTAGCAAAAGTCATACTCCTCAGTAACCATCGTTAACCCATCTATTTGATTCTTGAATCATGACATACTGACGCAGGGGAGGACGTGAGGTCGAGCACCGTCTTCCTCAAGAGGATAACTATTCCGAATCCATGGAACTTCTCTTGACTCCTCACCGAGACTTCTCGAATCCACGAGGAAAGAAAGCAGAAAATAGAAATAAATTCTAATAAATTCGAAATTGATTAATGAATTATTAAAATCGAGTTCACAACCCTTTAAATAAGGGTATCAAGCAATGGGAAAGAAATCATAATCAAACTACAACTCAAACTCCTAGAATCCGTGACTTACTATAAATAGTAAACTTACTATTTATAGACGGTCGTGATGTCTACTAGTGCGCAAGGTTTTCGGCCAAAAATAGTAAGTATCCTATTTGGCTTCACCAAACCGTTCCCCTAATTATTCTAAGCTCTTTTCACGTTGGGCGCAACTCCTAAAGCCCAACGGATGAAGAGTTATAATCAAACTAAAACTTACTATTTATAGTAAAAACGAAATAAAAACAGGGAAACGACCGTCAATCAAGGGGTTTTTCGCAATTCCGGGCGGCGCAACCTGGCATAGCCGGGTTGGTTGTCTAAAGTAGCTCGTTCTACCCCAAAATCATATATTTTACGTCAGCTAACTCATTCCGGATTGCGAGATACGCCCGATCTAAGGTCCGATGGTCCGGATCACTTCTGTCGTCGACCGGGCCTTTTCTGATCCATCTTGGCCATGAAACTGTCCGCGACCCGCTCTACATCAGTCCCCTCCACTTCAAAAGAACTCGTCCTCGAGTTCTCATCATGCGCTGGTTCATGATACTCGAACAAGTCCGCGACGTTGAAAGTTCGTGAGATCGCCATGTCATCTGGAAGATCAACAACATAAGCGTTGTCATTGATCTTTCGGATGATTGGTACCAGTCCAATCTTTTTATTCTTCAACTTATTGTACGTTCCGGTCGGAAATCGTTCTTTGCGCAGATGGACCATTACTTGGTCACCCACCTCGAACACTTTTTGTCGCCGATGCATGTCGGCTTGCTCCTTGTATTTTTCGTTCGAGGCATGTAACTTGGTTTGTACTTCCGCATAAATGCCCATGATCTTGTCAGCCATATGTTCCGTTGCAATGCTTATGCCTGGGAGCTTGGGCAGAGGGACCAAGTCTAGTGTGTGGCGAGGGACTCGTCCATAAATAACTTGGAACGAGGATTTTCCTGTCGAGCGGTTCACTATGTTGTTGAATGCAAACTCCGCTTGAGACAAAGCCAAATCCCACTGCTTCGGTTTTTCTCCTGAAATACATCGAAGGAGGTTTCCCAACGTGCGATTCACAACCTCAATTTGACCGTCAGTCTGTGGGTGGTAGGCGCTGCTGAACTGAAGTCGTGTATCGAATCGAGTCCACAAAGTCCGCCAAAAGTGGCTTATGAACTTCGTGTCACGGTCAGAAGTAATAGTCTTAGGAACCCCATGTAGCCGCACAATTTCTCTGAAGAATAGATTCGCCATGTGTGTTGCATCGAGAGTCTTCTTGCGTGGAATAAAGTGCACCATCTTGGAGAAACGATCTACTACCACGAATACCGAATCCATGCCGCGTTGTGTTCGTGGGAGACCAAGCACGAAGTCCATAGATAAATCCTCCCAAGGGCCGTCAGGCACGGGTAACGGAGTGTAAAGGCCTGTATTATGAGATTGTCCCTTAGAGGTTTGACAAATATAACAACGTTGGACTGCCTTTCCCACATCACGTACCAATTGCGGCCAGTAATACCGTTCTTCCACAAGAGCTCGCGTCTTGTCTCGCCCAAGGTGTCCACTGAGGCCACCTCCATGTAGCTCTTGGATTATCTGTTCCCTTAGCGAACTGTTTGGGATGCATAATCGATTTCCCTTGAAAAGGAACCCGTCTTGCATATGTAAGTCACCGGGGTGACCTTCTTGGCATCTAACCCATGCGTCCTTGAAGTCGTCGTCATCGGCATATATGTCTTTGAGGCGCTCGAACCCGACAACCTCATTGCTCATGGTGACTAACAGAGTTGCGCGGTGACTCAGTGCATCAGCTACCTTGTTTTGTTGCCCTGACTTATGTTTTAGTACGAACGTGAATTCCTGCAAAAATGAGATCCACCTAGCATGCACACGGTTAATGTTAGCTTGACTATTAATGAATTTGAGAGCTTGATGGTCCGTGTAAAGTATGAATTCCCTTTGAATCAAATAATGTCGCCAGTGCCGTAGTGCCTGGACCACCGCGTATAACTCGATCTCATATGTAGACCACTTCTTACGTGCATCGTTAAGTTTCTCGCTGTAGAAGGCTACCGGCCTACCTTCTTGAGACAAAACTCCCCCAATTCCAACATATGAGGCATCACATTCGACTTCAAACAGTTTGTCGAAGTTGGGAAGTACAAGAACCGGGGTCGTGGATAGTCTACACTTGATTTCGGCAAAGCTCCTGTCGTCAGTCCACTGAAACTGCCCTTTCTTCATGCAATCTGTGATTGGTGACACAATGGTACCGAAATTTTTCACGAACCGACGATAGAATGTCGCCAGTCCATGAAAACTTCGCACTTCGTGAATATTTGTAGGAACCGGCCATTCTCTGATTGCCTTCACCTTTTCCTCATCCACCCGAATGCCCGTGGATGTGACGACAAAACCCAAAAACAATAGGCTATCAGTCATGAAGCTGCACTTTTTTAAATTGAGATACAGTTTATTTTTAGTGAGCACTTGAAGGACCTTCTTGAGGTGTTCCATATGGGTGGTTTCGTCTTGACTGTATATCAAAATATCATCGAAGTAAACCACAACGAACCGCCCAATGAAAGGTTTCAGAACTTGGTTCATCAATCTCATAAATGTGCTAGGCGCATTCGAAAGCCCGAAGGGCATGACCATCCATTCGTATAATCCTTCCTTGGTTTTAAAGGCTATTTTCCACTCATCACCCGACCGTATTCGAATCTGATGGTAGCCGCTTCTTAGGTCCAATTTAGAGAATATTTTTGCACCCTCTAGCATGTCCAGCATATCGTCCAACCGTGGTATAGGAAACCTGTATTTTATGGTGATTTTGTTGATGGCTCGGCTGTCAACACACATGCGCCAACTCCCATCTTTCTTTGGAGTTAATAGAGCTGGTACAGCACATGGACTCATGCTCTCCCGAATAAGACCCTTACAGATCAACTCCTCTACTTGTCCCTGCAGAATCTCGCACTCATTCGGACTCATTCGATAATGGGGACGATTCGGTAAACTGGACCCAGGGACAAAGTCGATATGGTGTTGGATATCCCGCATGGGGGGTAACCCATCGGGAAGGTCATCGGGCCAGATTTCTTTGAATTCATGTAGCAGGGGCCTTAGTATTTCAGGGATGTTGGTAGGCTCGAGTTCTTCCCCTTTTACAATTAATGTATAAGTCTGTCCTGTTTCCTTTGATTCTTCCACGAAGTCCCGTATGGTTAAGAGAAAATGGCCCTCCACTTTAGAAGTTTCAGGTGGTCCCTCTGGATCCATAGGGGCCAATATGGTCTTTCGGCCGTCTTTGACGAAGATATATATATTATCTCGCCCTTTATGAGTGGCATCACGGTCAGATTGCCAGGGCCGACCGAGTAGTATGTGACATGCTTCCATGTCGACCACATCGCATACTACTTCATCCTTATAATGTTTGCCAATTGAAAAGGATATGGTGCACCGTTCAGTTACCTTTGTTTTGCTGACCTTCTTGATCCAACCGATTGTATATGGAGAGGGATGACGCTCTGTTTTCAATTACAATTTTTCCACCATGACCTTGGAGACGATGTTCTCGCTACTCCCACTATCAATGATCACGTCGCAAACCTTTCGATTCACTGTACACCTAGTGCGGAAGATGTTATGCCGCTATGGATGCACTTCTTTTCTTGGCGCATATAATAGTCGCCTCACGACAAGCGACTCGCCGTGATCTTGCTGAATCCAACCTAAATCATCTGCCTCGTCCTCGGTGGTATGCTCCTGTTCTTCAATATATGAATCTTCATAAGCATTTCAGCACTACCATCATTGATGGCGAGATTTGTCACTTTTCACTGAGGACAAGTATTTGATAGGTGGCCCGGTTGGCCATAAGGGTTCGGGATTCCACTTGGACCAGCAGCAGTCGATACGCCCCTTTGGGGTCTAGCTTGCCCACTTTCCTGATCTCGGTTCTCAAACGTAGGAGGTTGAGTGCGTGCTCCTACGGGCTCCTTCCCCTTAGGCTGTGCAATCCCCTGGGGCAGACCTGCCACAGGAATCCTTGCAGTAGGATAGGTCCGTGTGTTAGGACGTTCAAGTTGCACTTCTGCACGAGTAGCCAACTTGATCGCATCATTCATCGTCCAGACGGACTGCATCTGGACCCGATCTTGGATAGCTATACGCAATCCACCGTTGAATCGGGCGACTTGTTGGGATTCAGTCTCTGCCAAATCGTTACGCGCCGCCAGGCGGTAAAATTCTTCTGCGTATTCTCTCACCGACCGACTACCCTGTCGACAATTTTGGTATTGTTGGAATAATACCTGATCGTAATTGCTAGGGAGGAATCGGGCACGTAGTAGCTGCTTCATCCGCTGCCAGGTGCGGATTGGTGCTTTCGTCTGCCTGGTTCGCGCGAGTTGCAGTTGTTCCCACCAAGCTGAAGCTCCTCCTTTCAACTTGTAGGCCACAAGCTTGACCTTCTTTACTTCAGGGATGTCCATATAGTCAAAAAATCGCTCAACTTCAGAAAGCCAATCGAGGAAATCCTCAATGTGTAATTGGCCATTGAAGCTAGGAATATCAACCCTCATCTTGAATTCTCGATCCGTTCGATTTACTCGATCGCCGCCATGTCTGGGGTGTTGGAAGAGTATGTCGTCGATTTCCTCCTCACTGGAGCCCCCTTCCTCAGGAATGACCCTTGGATGCACTGTCGGTACTATCCTGCGATCAGGGCGATTAATTGGGGGTGGAGGATTGACACCAGGAACACGGAGTTGCCTTAGGTTTTTCGCCAAGAGATCCGCTATGCGGTCGATGGAAGCCTGCAATCCTTGCATGGCTTGCTGATTCTCTCGTTGCGCTACTTCGAAAGCTGCCGCCGTTAAAGGTAAATTCCCTGGAGCACCGCCCATGGGATTGTTGCCCGATCCGTCGTTAGAAGCCATCAATCCGAGGAGAAACCTCGCTTTGATACCAAACTGACGCAGGGGAGGACGTGAGGTCGAGCACCGTCTTCCTCAAGAGGAAACTATTCCGAATCCACGGAACTTCTCTTGACTCCTCACAGAGACTTCTCGAATCCACGAGGAAAGAAAGCAGAAAATAGAAATAAATTCTAATAAATTCGAAATTGATTCATGAATGATTAAAATCGAGTTCACAACCCTTTAAATAAGGGTATCAAGCAATGGGAAAGAAATCATAATCAAACTACAACTCAAACTCCTAGAATCCGTGACTTACTATAAATAGTAAACTTACTATTTATAGACGGTCGTGATGTTTACTAGTGCACAAGGTTTTCGGCCAAAAATAGTAAGTGTCCTATTTGGCTTCACCAAACCGTTCCCCTAATTATTCTAAGCTCTTTTCACGTTGGGCGCAACTCCTAAAGCCCAACGGATGAAGAGTTATAATCAAACTAAAACTTACTATTTATAGTAAAAACGAAATTAAAATAGGGAAATAACCGTCAATCAAGGGGTTTTTCGCAATTCCGGGCGGCGTAACCCGGCATAGCCGGGTTGGTTGGCTAAAGTAGCTCGTTCTACCCCAAAATCATATATTTTACGTCAGCTAACTCATTCCGGATTGCGAGATACGCCCGATCTAAGGTCCGATGGTCCGGATCACTTCTGTCGTCGACCGGGCCTTTTCTGATCCATCTTGGCCATGAAACTGTCCGCGACCCGCTCTACATCACATACGACCTATGTTTTAAAAGGAATGCAAAGGCCAGATGCGTTATTGAACCATTCCATGTACTATCATTTAAAAGCAACTATGCATTGTTGTTGTCTCCGAAAAGTGGACCACTTGATTTTTTTTGAAGGATGAAAAAATAACCGTAAAAATTAGTAAGGGCTGTTAACCACAATGGGCCAATTTGGGCCGGTAACGGTTAATCTGTACCCTTAGTCCGCTAAGGGGTTCACTTCTGATCTTGTCGGGTCTATGGGAATTTAAACTCAGGACCTGTTTCACTCGAGTCGATCCAACGACAGAAACTTAGGTTGAAGGCCCTTTTGTAGAGTGCATGCTCCAATGGATGTGACATGGACTGAAATCATATACAACACTTGTTGTACGCAGCATGTATAACATGGTCCTGACACTTTTAATAACAGCATATCCACGGACTTGCATGGTACGTGTGATGCTTTATGGGACATGACAATGTGACATGTGATATGGATGTAGATTAGTTACTACCGAACCTCTCTTGAGCTCAAACAGGCTAGGCTACGAGAGCTCATCATCGTCATGCATGGATTTATCAACATTGTCCGTCCGTTTTTTTCCATATGATTTTATGATACAGGCTTAAAATTGAGGCAGATTCAAGGCTCAAATGGACTACACAGTGGAGATTAAAAACATGTCATTAAAAACTTCTTGGTAACTAGAGAAGTTTTGGATTGAGCTGGTATCTGCGTTTTCCCTTCATCCAAATCTATATGGCCTTATGAACGGTTTGGATGAAAATACCCATCATAATAGGCTCTAAGAAGGATTCAACAGTAGGCATGAATCATCATCAACGTTGCTTCATGTGGTGTGGTCCACTTAAGCCTCAGATCTGCCACATTTTGGGGCTTATATAGTAAAATTATATGGAAAAAAAATAAAAATGGGGTTAGATGGTGTTGATAAATCCATACATCACAGTGGGTAGCCTCAGCCAGTTCCGAGCTCAAGATAGGTAGGGGTAAGTACCTAATCAGCAGCCATGTGATGTAAGATCTTGGTGCATGGAACAAATCAAACTTTGCATGAATTTTCACATTACCTGTGGCAAATCATGTGTGGATCATCATTTTTTGTAGTCTGGAGATTGCGGTCATGGTCCTGCAACTAGTCAGGGGATTGGAAGATAAGCTGCACCAGTTAACCAAATCCCAAGTAAAAATATATAGGTGGCAGCACTTCAGGCATAGGCACTTAAGTGCTGCCATCCTACATGGCAGTTTCAGAACACTAGTTGTCTCACCTTAGAACAAAACACCCGTGCCTGAATGTCCAAATACCTTGCACTACGTGAAAAATGGAAAAAAAGGACGGATTTAGAGACAGTTCTAGACCGTCTCTAAAATTGCTTGGTTTAAAGATGCTTTAGAGACAGCCGTAAACCGTCTCTAAAATTTTAGATGGCCCCTGACCGTCCTTAATATTGTCTTAAAATTTTGAACGTCCACAAATCATTTAAAACGGTCGTTGACCGTCTTATGCAGGTTTGGTACGTGTTGCATACTAGAAATTGTATGCGTGATACCATTAAGCATAATATATAATTTTGACATCTTTAATCTCTACAATTTTACACGTACTATCATCACCCATATAAACTTGTCACCATCACATGACTGATATGTTTAGAAATAATTTCTATGTGGAGTCATATGTAATGAAGCAGCCGAATCTAAGATCCATTGATAACTTAGATTATCTCATAGAATCACTGCAGAAAACACTTTCCCATCCTCTGATGAATTGTCTTTGTCGGCTAAATTTCATTGGGAACCTTTTGAATCTAATGATTGATCATGCGAATCAGGTTAGTAATTTTTTATTACTTTTTTTAGGCTAAATTTTTGTGTGATTGATCATTCTTTCTATAATTCTAATACTAACTTATTTTATGCCCTTTTGACTTACATCTCGTCTGATCTCTCCCATTGGTAAGCTTCTCAGTAGATCTTTCTCTGGTCATCATAACATTACCTGTAGATTATCTATACATTTTTCTACAAAACTCTTCAATAAGCAATGTGGACACGGCTGACTCCATAATAAAATCTGAACTATTGTTGAGATTTATAATTAAACCATCGACAAATCTAGCATCGAACAGATCAGAAATATGATATTTTCTTCATTACCAATCTTCACAGCGACCGCTATCAATCTGCTAATCAGGGTATTAAAACCTTTCAGGTTCTCTTGTAAAGAGAATCCTTCCTTTATATTTAAGTTATACAATTATTGTTAAAAGAATATTTTGTTTGACATCAATTTTTCTTTATATAAATTTTACAATTTGTCCCACAAACCTTTTACGGTGATTTGATAGGACACATTGAACAAAACTGAATCATCCAATGCAAGAAGAAGGTCCACCGTGACTAATTGATTTTTTCTCATCAAATATCTCGTCTTTCATCTCTATAGTTTTTTTTCATTAAATCGCAATTGCGCATCCTTCTTTCACCAACACCACATTCATCTTCATTTTCCACAATGTGTAATTGGATCCATTGAATTTTGGCACCTTGAATCTAATATAACTCAATCCAGCCATTTGAAATACAATTGCAAAAAAAACAAAAAAAAAAAATGTCAGGTTTCTCAACCTTTGGCTCTGATACCAATTATTATGGGAAAACACTCATATGTGATCAACGTTGACGAGGTCAAAATACAAAAGAAAATGGCCAAACTAAAAGAATAGACAAGATGCATGTATTTATATGGTTCGACAATATGCCACTCCATGAGATGCAAATAGAGTTTTCTTCTTCACTAAAAACAAGAGAAACGAAAATACAAAGCTTATCTCTTTCCCATCTATATAAGAAGTCATACACCAAGGAATACCCTAAAAGATGAAGTAATAGAATACCTTTCTCGAATTATGGCCCCTTACTTTATATAGACCATCACATGAGAAAGTATATCACAAAACCTAGAAGTAGGCTTCACCATATGACACTACACACACACACACACGTATGTAGAGATAGATAGAGAGAGAAGGAGAGAGGAAGGGGGAGAGATATCTCTTATTAGAAAATGTGTTTGGTGAGAGACTCTTACTGCCTCTACACTAAGCAGAACGTTTGGATAGTAATCATCAACCTTCATTTTTTTCTATTTTTTAAAATAATTCTAAAATTAATAATAGGATCAGAATGTTATAATGCGTTGACCTTCTCTAACTAGTGGTGGGGCTTGTTTGACCACACACGAAAAGATGGGATCACATCCGGTCCATGTTTCAATACGCTCTCTTTTTTTTTTTTTCCTCAAATGTTTAGGTTTTTCATGAGGTAGCTAGATTTTTTAGAGCACATTTGTCGAAAAAGTTTATTCTATAATGCAATTTGTGGGCCCCATGATGCATGAATGAAATCCAATCCACCCATTATTTGAATCTCGTCATCTTCAAGTTTGAGCCAAAATCAGGAAGACCATAAGCCAGGTGAGCCATATTTCATACATAAAAAATAATAAGATTATGATTTGACCCACCCACCACTCGCAATATAGAAGGGTTTAAAAGTGCATATATGTTACCAAATGTTTCCTATGGTGTGACCCTCTTGTGTTTTAGACCAGGCTAAATTTTTGGGATAATGATACAACATAAAGGGACACACATTTTAGACAAATTGGATTTGAGCCCCACATCATGGTGGGCCCCACACACTGTATTGTAATATCATGCCACACCTATTGAGTGGCTACGAAGGGACCACCTTTATCTTTCTGCAGTAGCTTCTACAACAGAGAGGTCCACATGATGGATGACTGGATATTTCACCCTGTGTACCACGCTAGCATATATGCTTAATATATTAGCTGAGTTATACACGCATGTGGGCTGAGCACTCAATAAAATTAGCTGCACAACCTAAGTTGACCTAGTGAGTCAGTCACGTCTATTTCTTTTGAGTTCTTAAACTATGACCTATAAATTATTCTGTCATTCCAATTTATTTCCAAGGTGGCCCGCCGACATGATTGAAAATTTTTTGTCTTTCCTTATCAGATCACATACATCCTCGAACCATCCGCAGAATTGTACAATTCTGTGCGACATCATATACATGTGTGGTGCATTTATGAATAAATGTATAGCACGGCAGCAACCCTATCCCATCATGCCCTGTCAAGAGATGCCCAACACCCATGTTTCATCTTTCTCCAACTTTACATGTGTGGTCCATCTGAGGTAGTAGCTCACATGCCATGTGCTAGCCACCAGGAGATCCGTGAAAGTATGGAAAGAAGTGAATACAAATACATGAACACATAAAAGGAGGAAAAATTAAAATAAAAAATCATCTATATAGTAAATGATTTCAAAAAAGACCCTCTTGTCAATAACATACCACTCCGGAGCTAATAATTTCAAATAAGAACCTTGATCAGATAATAACAACTGTTTAATCTAATCTAAAGCTCTTATGTATTAGGATTTTGCTAGCCTTACTCACCTAGGTGTACAGACTGTAAGTCGCTAACTGAGCAGTAGGTGGAGGAGCATGCATCAAATCCACTCTGTCCATCAGGTGTGCCACCACATTTCCGCCGTAAAATCAACCCAATCCAAGAGTCATGTAACCGGCCACACCACATCAATTTATATATTTTAGGCACGATATTCTTTGTTTCCTATGATGTGACTATGTGAGTCTCCAAATGTCCCGATTTCTAAGACATCCCTTCATCCTTAGTAGGGCGCATCAGGTGAATGTATTAAATGACATACATACATCATGGTCACCTCTACATATGACTTGGCCCATTTAAATGGTGGGTGCGCCTATTTCAACTGTTTCCATCAGGTGTGCCACCACATTTTTGCCGTAAAATCAACCCAATCCAAGAGTCATTTAACCGGCCGCACCACATCAATTTATATATTTTAGGCACGATTTTCTTTGTTTCCTATGATGTGACTATGTGAGTCTCCAACTGTCCTCATTTCTAAGACATCCCTTCATCCTTAGCAGGGCGCATCAGGTGAACGTATTAAATGACATACATACATCATGTCGCCTCTACATATGACTTGGACCGTTTAAATGGTGGGTGTGCCTATTTCAACTGTTTCGTGGTTTTGAATGGCTTGCTTTCTAGACCCCGGCTCACTAGGTGGATCTCATCCATGTGAAGTTGTTCCATCAAATTATTGAAAAGTCATGCCCTCCATAATGCCTATTTAAGTCAGTAAACATTTTCGTGATAATAATAATAATAATAATAATGGTCTATATTCAAAGGTTTGGAATGGTCCTATTGTTATGATTTTTGAATCATTGCATGCCATCAGTGATACGGAGTGAATGCACAATATTCTAAACTTATAGTTCAATCGTCCCATGTGTCATTTAAAAGCATGGGTACTAATGTCCCTAAAAAGTAGACAACCCGATTATTTTTTTGAGGGATAACGGAAAGGAAACATTGAAATCTGTAGCCACCGTACTGTTGGCAATGGCCTACCTGAGGTCAGTAATGATGAACCCTTACCCTTAGTCGGTTCTGGTCCTGTCAGGCTCAGGTTTGGGTTCGGTTCAGGTCCCAATACCACAGTTGATGCTACGGACTTTAGTTAGAATTTTTGGTATTTGTGGTTGAGGGTAAGTGTGATAAATATCGGTAGCATTAGTGATGTTCAATCCCCACTGCCTTCTGTGGTGTGGTCCACTTTAGCTTTGGATCTGTCTCATTTTTAAACTTAAGCCCTAAAAAGATTTCGCCAAATGGAAGAACGGTTTGGATGTAAACATACATTCTGGCGGGCCCACATAAATTGATTGACATCAACACACCACCAAGGTCGGTGGTTTGTGGCACACCACGTATGCTTTAGTCTTGGGCTGGTTTGGGTGGATCCCCGATCCACCAAGGTCAGTGGATCTCTAACTGTGGGGCCACTGTGATGTATGTACCTTAAATCTCCACCATCCATCCATTTTAACAGTTCATTTTAGGACATAATTCCAAAAATGAAGTAGATCAAAATTTAAGGTAGACCATACCACAAGAACCAATCATGATTGAATCCCCACCTTTAAAAACTTCATGGGGCCACCAGAATGCTTATTTGCCATCCAACCTATTGATAAGATCACAAAGACGTGGATGAAGAGACCACACAAATATCAGCTTAATCCAATACTTTTGTGACCCACAGTAAGTTTTTAATAGTTATTTACCACTGTTTTCTATATTAAAGTCCATGAGAGATTTAGATCTGCATTATTTTTGGGATCATACCTTGAAAATGAGTTTTCAAAGGGGATGGGCTGCCTGGATATAAGGCATATTCATCAAGGCGTCAGGGTCTGGATCCACCAAAGCAGGCCATTAAATATTTTGTATAATTCTACAATTCTCTGTGCCGTGATATGAACGTAGGGTGCATTTATACCCTGTCCCATCATGCCTCATCAAGAGATGTCCATCACCATACATCTAACACACACGTTTCATCTGCCTCTATCTTCACATATGTGGTCTATATAAGCTCTATCTTCACATATGTGGTCTATATAAGCTGGTAAATAGGCATAGATGTGTAAGTCCAAAAGAAGGGTGTATATGTAAATGAACGTATAAAAAGACAAAAAAAATACCAACCAACATGTAGTTCGTATTCCTTCCTTGGAGCTAGAGTACCTTGGTCAGATAACGATGACCGTCCAATTTAATCCATATTTGAGTTGATTCTGTTAACCTTAGGCATATGGAGCACGTGACTAGTGTTGACTAAGCAGTAGGTGCGAAGGACATGAATCAAATTCACTTCATTCATTATCTGTGTCACCACATTTTCACATAAAATTAGTCCATTTCAAGACTTACGTGGGCCACACGGCATAAATTTAAATGTTTTAGGCATGAATTTCTTTCTTTATTACGTAAATCATCATGTGATGTGAGTCTTGAAATGTCCTCATTTTCAAGGTGTTGCTTCACCCCAATGGGCTGCACCACATGAATGTAATAGGTGGCATATATATACTATGGTGGCCTCCACATATAATTTGGACCATCTAACCGTGAGGCCCCTATTTCAATTGTTCCCTAACCTAGCCGAGTTTTGAATTGACCTGCCTTTTGAGCCCTAATCTGTACAGAAGGTGGTGAACCTAGCAAACATGGTAGATCTCATTCACCTGAAGTCATTTCATCCATGTTCGCAAAAGTCATACTCCTCAGTAACCATAGTTAGCCCATCTATTTGATTCTTGAATCATGACATAAGAGCTATGTTTTTAAAGGAATGCATAGGCCTGATGCATTATTGAACCATCCCATGTGTCATTTAAAAGCAACTATGCATTGTTGTTGTCTCCGAAAAGTGGACCACTTGATTTTTTTTGAAGGATAAAAAAATAACCGTAAAAATTAGTAAGGACTGTTATCCACAATGGGCCAATTTGGGCCGGTAACGGTTAATCTGTACCCTTAGTCCGCTAAGGGGTCCACTTCTGATCTTGTCGGGTCTATGGGAATTTAAACTCAGGACCTGTTTCACTCGAGTAGATCCAACGACAGAAACTTAGGTTGAAGGCCCTTTTGTAGACTGCATGCTACAATGGATGTGAAATGGACTGAAATCATATACAACACTTGTTGTACGCAGCATGTATAACATGGTCCTGACACTTTTAATAACAGCATATGCACGGACTTGCATGGTACGTGTGATGCTTTATGGGACATATGACAATGTGACATGTGATATGGATGTAGATTAGGTACTACGGAACCTCTCCTGAGCTCAAACAGGCTAGGCTACGAGAGCCCATCGTCATGCATGGATTTATCAACATTGTCCATCCGTTTTTTTCCATATGATTTTATGATACAAGCTCAAAATTGAGACAGATCCAAGGCTCAAATGGACTACACAGTGGAGATTAAAAACCTGTCGTTAAAAACTTCTTGGTAGCTAGAGAAGTTTTGGATTGAGCTGGTATTTGCGTTTTCCCTTCATCCAATTCTATATGGCCTTATGAACGGTTTGGATGAAAAATACCCATCATAATAGGCCCTAAGAAGGATTCAACAGTAGGCATGAATCATCATCAACGTTGCTTCATGTGGTGTGATCCACTTGAGCCTCAGATCTGCCACATTTTGGGGATTATATAGTAAAATTATATGGAAAAAAAAAATGGTTAGATGTTGTTGATAAATCCGTACATCACAGTGGGTAGCCTCAGCCAGTTCCGAGCTCAGGATAGGTAGGGGTAAGTACCTAATCAGCAGCCATGTGATATAAGATCTTGGTGCATGGAACAAATCAAACTTTGCATGGGTTTTCACATGACCTGCGGCAAATGATGTGTGGATCATCATTTTTTGTAGTCTGGAGATTGCGGTCATGGTCCTGCAACTAGTTAGGGGATTGGAAGATAAGCTTGCACCAGTTAACCAAATCCCAAGTGAAAATATATGGGTGGCAGGACTTCAGGCACAGGCACTTAAGTGCCGCCATCCTACATGGCAGTTTCAGAACACTAGTTGTCTCCCCTTAGGACAAAACAACCGTGCCTGAACGTCCAAATACCTTGATTGTTTCCACCCCCCCCCCCCCCCCCCCCCCTACTTCAGCACACACTAAAGCTCCATCTTCTCTTAAGAAAGAGAGAAACTGTGAGAGAGAATGAGAGAGAGAATGAGTGAGAATGAGAGAGGGTGAGCTTGAACTTGCAAACCCTCATCCATTTTAGCCCCCTTTCCAGCCTCATCTAACTCTCTCCAAACCCTTAGCCTCCCCTAACCATTTTCCTTAAGCCTCGGCTCGCCGGGTCATGGTTTCCCAACCATAGTGAATCCTAACTCATCCACTACCCGAGTCTCTCAAGCATTTAAACCGCTCATAGTTTTAAACCCGAGATCAAGCTATCATCATTTGCATTCATACCTCATTAATCACACCATTACATCCCTTCTTAACCACCCTACTTATCTAGGCTTCCAGTGGGCGTATGCTCTATGACTTACTGGAATCTCGAAACCTGTTACATCATAAAGGCACAGAGGAATGGAAACTTTTACAAGATGATCGGGAGTACTTCATCGGGTGGAGCTACAATGTCTGTCGTGAATTCCACATCTGCACCTACATGGCATGCACGCTTAGGCCACATGAGCGAGCGAAGCATGAAGGTAATTTATAACTGTTGTTTAATTTCAATTTTTTAAGCATTGATTTTAGAATATATGAGCATTGTATATATAGCAAATAATTAATATTGTCTTTTAAGTCTAGGAAACAAGTTTATAAGGGGGTTCTAGATTATGTGTATTCTTATGTATAGGGGTCGGCGCTCATGATTTCTGGTGAAGAGTTGTCATGGTTTGTCATGTTCATTGATGTTTATTTAAGAAAAGTATGGGTTTATTTTATGAAATCCGCACGTGTGAGGCCTCGATTCCTGTGCCATGGGCCCCACCTCGCATCACCAGGTCCTCTTCTTCTGATGGAACTTGTGCGCCCCAGCACAACTCGGGCGAATTGCACGGACCCACGCAACTTGCTCTCCTTTCATGCCTTTCTCTACCTCTCTTTCCTTAATCATTTTGTGTACCCAACAGATGCCCCCTTGATCTAAAATTTGATTTTTCTAAATCAATTTGAAGGATCAAAATTTGTCATGGAGAATTTGATTTGCGTGGTTCCGCACAACTCTCTTGCCCATGTAACTCTTTGGCGGCGCTTTAAGCCTATAAATACCAACCCCTTCTAATTATTTCCATCTTCCAATCTTTCTATCTCCCAGCGATTCCCCCTTTTTCATGCTTCATTCCTGCGAACTTGCCCGTGCAAGTCTTCCGCGTAACTTATCCGCACTTAGTGTGGTAAATTCTTGCCCTGAAACTCTGCCGAAATTTCTAACTTTTTCCAGACTTAACCATTTTCTGAATTTCCTAACTATAGCTCGTACTAAGAGAACTTTTCGCGTAGTATATCCTCCCACAAATCGTCCTTCTCATGCTAGCCTTCCAAATTCTCCTCCAACTTCTAATCCTTTACCAACTCCTGTAACTCAAGTGGCCCCTTCTTCCCCAATTCAAGCAGCTACCCCTTCTTCTCCATCTCACGAAAGTCCACCACGTAAGCGAGTTAAGGTGACCAAAAAACAACTCGCATATATAAAGGAGCCGATCTCACCTGTCCTTGACTTTTCTGACAGAGTCAAGTTGTTATCTTGGCCAATATGTCAGCCAATCATCTCCGGAGCCATAGCATCGCCTCCACAGCAAGGTCAAGAAGCCAACTGGGAGACTTGGCTAGAATCTACAGCCAATCTACGCATAGACATCGTTCATTCGCCAATAAGAGAAGACACACCACCACCCACTCTTTCCCAGAGAAAGAAGAAGTCGAAGCAATAGATACTTCAAGAAAAGATCCAGGAGCACAAAAAGAGGAAAGTCCAGAACTCTTGGGACACAGTAAAGGTTCATAATGGCTTCATAAAATTCAACAGCCTCCTCAGGAACAAACTGGTGACAATTCCCTTGAACATTCAACGACCTCAGTCCATTCTTAAAAGCGAGCCAACAGATCGAACTTTGAAAAGCCGTATGATGTATACTCCGAACTGGTCGATTCGAGAGCCTTGAATGTTAGAGGGCATTCTTTCAGAGAGAGGATCAAAACAACAAATTGGAGAAGTACATCGTATGCGATTCCTGGTTCCATGTTACGACCCTCATGCACGCTTTTCTACAGTCTTTTACGAGACGATATGCCAATGTTTCAGAGAGAGAAGATCGCTGTGGGAATCTGGAGAATTTCGCACGCGAGGCTTCTTGACGTCTCGTAAATATTACACTGACTGAGCCAAGGCTATCCTTACTAAACATTCTGTGACACTAATACACGTTGGCCTTTATGCCACTATTGAAGCAACTTTTGAGTACTTTTACAAGGATCACATGATTTATAAAGGTTTCCTGAGCTATTGGTGTCCTACCACAAACTCCTTTCACCTTCCTTTGGGTAAAGTCAGTATCACTTTGTGGGATCTTCACAAAATGGCAGGTTTACCTGTGACAGGTCGCTTCTATGATGAATGCGTTCCTACGAATGAAGAATTCTCGCATTTTTCTTCTTCCAAAAGACAAGCGCTAGTATCAAATGCTGTTGCTGAACTTTTCAGGGAGATGTCCAAATTTCCCGACACCGGTAAAATCTCTCCTTTCCTTGGTTGACTCATTTTCCCCAAGAGCTATAGTATGTTATCCTTCTTTTCATTGTGATCTTCATACATTCACTAATCATCATTTTTACTTATGATTTCCCTTTCTTGGCAGGTTTAAAAACAACAATTCGGACGAACTGGAAAATACGCGTCGCAAAATATGAAACCCTTCCAAATTTTCATCCAAGGGTGAATTAGCGGCTTTCTTAGCATACTGGCTGAGTACAGTAATACTTCCAAGTTCCAATTGGGGAGACGCTATCAGACCATTCGTATTTGTTGTTGTAGGCAAATTGGTAAATGGATGAAGACATTCATTAGTGCCCACTGTACTTTGCTCATTGTACCGAGCCTTTGGGGACGTTGCTACACATTGCCAAAACCCGTCTGTCGGGGCCAGTTCAGCATTCACCCCGTGGCACTACTTTTCTGGATGGCTGGGTATATATTTCCCATGGACATATGATGACCCAGAAAAAGATTATGTCCATCCATCCCATCTCCCTTTATGCCATTATCAGAGGAGGGTCATGCCAAAACAAATATATGAATGGGTCATTGATGTCATTGAGTCAATGAATGCCATTGATTTTTACCAATTCTCATTTGCCCAATATATCGTGGATCACAAAGCTGTTGACGATGACAAGCTCCCTCCACCCGAGCAAGCATTCTTCATATCAATATGGTCTAACAACCTACCTTTACAAGAAGGTAGTGAGTTTTGGAGAGAACCGTATTATCCCAACTGATTCGCGCGACAATTTGGATATGATCAGACTATTCCTGACTATTCAGAAGAAGTGACTTGCAACATGCATTGTTATGGTACAGGGCCATTCAACTGGAGCTTAATCTGGAGACAACTTATTGCAGCCCGCATTGACTCAAAGTTCATCATACTAGGTTTTGGTTGTTTTGTTCACACGACTTATCCGTGGATGCGGTGGTGGGCACATCAATCATTCCTCATTCACCGATGCTTGCTAGTAAATTCACCAATATGGATCCCCGCCCCTCGACTCAGGAAACGCGACAGAAGAGATGAGATAGGCTATACTGTTGAACATGATCACGCTCCTGTTCCTGGCGATATTTGCGTGAAGATTTCCATAGGAGAACACATTTGTGAGGCCAAACCAGTTAACACTCTTGAAGGTTGGATTGCTCATGGGTTTCCGTCGATGTATTTTAAATATCAGAAAAAGCCTACAGCTAAGGAAAATGTCCCTGCAGATGTCAATGAAGAACGCGCCCATATAGGTGTGGATGAAGCATCTCTAATTCCTGCTCCTACGGTTCCTACTCACGCCTCAGGATTTGTTGGGCCTTCAAAGCCTAGAGAAGTACCTTTGCCTGTTCCATCACCACCTCCTCATAGAGAATCCTTATTACCTGTGACCTGGTCACAAACGCGAGCAAGATCTTCCACCTCCCCTATGGCTACTGCTACAGAAAACCCAGACTCTGCTGAAAGGAGGGAATCTATACGAAAGGAAAAACAAACGATTCCCGAAGAATCTCCTCTGAGATCGTCATCATCTCCATCGTCTTCTGAGGAAGAAGACGAAGAGTTCGTCTCTTGTAGCTCTACTTCTACCAGTCGGACATCCTCTTCCAGTGGCTCAAGAGAGGAAGGTGAATCGAATGTCAACACAGAAAAAGTTGAGGTCATAGAAGAAATGGAAGAAGGGGAAGTAGATATTGGCAAGGACGATAGAGCCGGAGCAACTATTGGGACTAACGAGGATCTTCCCCAAGTAGACATTCCTCAGGTCATCACTGGAGATGCTGATGAGGGAGAAGAACCCCTAGACTATGGAGACTACGAGGATATAGCCAGAGCTGACTTAGCTATATCTTTTAGCAGTAATTATTCTCCTCTCCTGCATGTAGAGCCTTCAAATCCTCTGACTGATATTATGACATCTCCAGAGATTCTCCCGGCTCCCGTGAATATGGCTCAAGTTACTCTTCTCACCCCTGGCTCTGATAAGCGTTCTGCTAAAATGAAGAGAGAACCCCCTAAACTTCCCATCAAGACCAGCAAAGCAGTTTGTGGCATAACTTTCCAAACAGAACCTGCTACTATTACAATCCCAACTACTGTGACGTCCAGTACTGAACTCTGAGCTCCATCTTTTGCTGACATGGCTTCGGACTTACCCGAACCTCCCTTGGAGGAAAGGCAATCTGTAGAAGCGGTGACTCTAGTTCCATCTCCTTCGGCAGTCGCTGGTATACTTTACTTTATTTTCTTACTTCATATTAGCTTTCCTATAATATATATCCCTTAACTTATGCATTTTACTTGTATTTCGCAGTTTGCGCTATCTCTAGTGACTCTATAAGCTCAAATTCTGTCACCACTATATCAAATATCATATCTCTGGAAAAGATTTCTACCTTAGCATTCTCTATATTACGAAACTCTATATCAGCAGCCGTTTACGTCTTTAAGGATCCATCCCAATGGTCCGATTTAGAAATAATGCTATCTTCTCTAGAAAATGCTGCACGAATTGTTAGGCTCAATATTTCTCCTTTGTGCGAGTCTTTATCCCATTTTTGTAAGACTTTTCGCAAATCGGTGGATGTTCGCAACATAACTATCGCACCTAAAATTCTTGCTCGGTAATAGGAACTATTACTTCTCAAAGAAAAAGTTTCAAAAGCAATAGCAGCAGTTTCTATTTATGTTAAGGAGTTTCATTCTTTGAAGGAGCAAGTAAAGGTTGCCAAGCATTCCTCGGTGGCAATAACAGAGAAAATCACAAACCTCAAGCAGCAAATCCTATATTTGAAGGCTCAACAATGCGAGATAAATTCAAAGGTGAGTTAGCTCGAGGCTGATATTGAAGTTAACAGGCAGATAGCCGATCCGGGGGTGGCTGGAAGTTTCAAAAGGGGAGGAGACGATAAATTCCTTAGAGCAAGAGCTGATTGATGCTCCATACAAGGCCAGACTTATCATTGAGGTTGAAGTTGAAAGTGTAACCTCGAAGTTCAATTGAGAGACGACCTACGTCATTATATGCTTGCTCTAGGAATTTCAGATGATATATGAACTTTTAAAAAAATATTTATCATAGTTTTTTTTCACATTTGCTATCTCTTTTCTTTGACATTATAGACAAACTTATATGAGTCATGCATGCTTATTATAAATAAATATCATGTTTGAACATAATGGCTAAACATCATACTTAATCAGTCAATTTTATTATGTTGCTTTTTATTATTAATCATACAGTGTTGTCGATTTGGTGTTATTTTGTGTGGGCGGCGCTAAGTTCTGGTTTCAATTAGTTAGCATAGACAGTTTAAACTCATAAGTAATTGGAGCAACCACAGTTTAGAATCATAAGTAGTTGGAGTTGGTCTTATGCGAATGGCCGTTGTAACTCTCTAGAGTTAACGGGGCTTATCGTGGTCGGGGAGTTTGCAAACCGTGATCCATCAGAGGGGCCCAGTGAAGCTACCAGGGTCGTGAAATCAATAGGATTTATGCATAGGGTTGGCCATAGTAACTCTCTAGAGTTCACGAGGCGTGCAAGGCTACCATCAGGGTACCAAATCCAAGGCTGCCAGTCCATCAATGGAGGGTCTCCTGCTTCAGAGACTTACCCTCATGAGTTACTACTATAACTAAACCAGGGATCTGGGGAGTCATCCTGCTTTAGAAACTCATTTTTTCTTCGCCTGTAAGGTCATACCCATTCATAAGGAGCGCTGTCTGGCCATCCCCGTGACGCTACCTGAAGCTATACAGACGGCATGGGTCTTATGTGACTACTTCATCAATTGCTCGCATGGGTGCACATGATGCTCTCTATGGGCTTTTTAGGGCCGCAAACTCCACTGCCGCCCGAATAATATATATGCTGCCGATAATAGTAAGCCTTATGCATAGTCAGCCATATACGGCTTGGCTAGGCTGCTTTAAATGATAAGCTGTCATCGCTGTCGTCAACTTTATATGTGGTTGGCCATATAGTCTTACTCCACTGCCAAAAATGGTGAATCAAAATTGATATTTCACCATTGCTGATAATGTTCTGCCAATATTCATACTATATTTAAGATAATATATCAGCCTGGCGATGATAGCAATTTTGATAAGATAAGCTTGCACGAACAATTAATGATGACAGTGATAATCATCGACAGAATAATCATTGGCATAATCATCGGCGTAATCATTAACATCATCATTGGCGTAATCATTGGCATAATCATTGGCGACCTGCATTCCATTCATCTACATTCTATTTATTATTTTTACTACCTATCCTGCCCTCTTTTGGGTTTGAAAGGTATGTCGTTTATACCTCTTGTAACCAAAATCATTGTCACTCTATAGGTTGACTTGTTATTGGCAAATCAAACATAAGCATTTTTATGAAAAACACTCCATGCCTTTCTCCTTGCTCCTTTTTTATCAGTGTATTTAGGTTACAACACTCCGACTTTCCATTATCAGGCATTCCGAGTATAGATAACCCCAGGCTTTTCTTTTGATAAATAAACTGCCTCACTGATTCATTGTTTTGGCCGCTGATAGAAAAATAATTTTCTAAATTAGTCTCTCTGATCGGTATCACTGATGATCTTTTTACGGTTGTTAGATTTGTTGTCACTTTCTGTTGCCTTTCATTATCTTTTCTCAAGACGATCTCTCCTCGCCTTATCATTCTTTGCAGTATATTTTTCAGTGTGAAGCAGTCTTTTATTTGATGTCTCAAACAGTGATGATAACGATAGTAATTCCTCTCTTTTGTCATCGCAGCTTCTTCCGGGTATCTTGGTGAGGGCAGTTTGATAGTTCCAGCGGGCAATAATTGTTCCATCATTGGCAATGCATCCTCTTTTTCAAATACATACTCTCCATATGAATCATACGGCCGTGGTTGTTTATCGTTCTTATAATCTCTTTGCCAATCCGATTCTTCTCTTCCTTTCATTTCCTTCTTATCGTGGAATGTATTTTTCATTTTCTCTTGATCGACAATATTTACCACTACCCTATTCGGCCCTCTTCTTTCAGTTCTAGCTTGGAGCACTGGTATCTTTTTAGTCATCAGCTCCAACGCATGCGCTTTGGTGGCCAAATCTCAAAAAGTCTTTATATTAGCACTAGTAAGTCCAAATGCAATCCCTATATCGATGGAGCTTAATCACATTTTTACCTGTTCCTTCTCTTCAGGCAATTGACGGCATGCTGCTCCTAAGGTTTTCCATCTACTGATGAATTTCTCTACTGATTCATTTTTCCTTTGCCTTACGGATGCTAATTTTGCTATGCTAACATCATGATCTGATGAAAAGAAATTTGAGATGAATTTATCCTGCATTTGTTCCCAAGTTTGTATTGACTCAGGGGCTATACTTGAATACTAGCGAAATGCTTTGCCCGTCAAGGAAGACCCGAATAGACACAGGTAATATTGGGGAACAACGGAGAAATTTTCCATATATGTGATGAAATGCATCAGATGTTCATCAGGTGATCCATCTTTGTTAAATTTCTGAAACTTGGAGTGTTTAAAATTAACAGAAAAGGGTACATCCTCTACTTCTTTCAGATATGGCGTTTGATACCGAAACCTTCCCATACTATCTTGCTCTCTCTCAGCTTCCGTAACCACTTGTCTCACTTCTTCTTGTATTATAATTCTGGAGCAGGAATGGATGCATGAGACCCTGCTTGAGGCAGTTAAGAGCCTTTAGGTTGTTGTTCCCATTCATTCATAGTAGCCATCATCGGATGTGATATTATTTGGGCTACATTGTGTGCGAGAGTAGCCAAAGCTTCCCGAAGATTCTTACATTCATCCATCAATGCCTTTTGCACTTGAGCCATTTCAACTAACCTATCCTTGGCGATTGGCTTCTCCGTTTCCTACTGAAACTGTTACCAGGATAGAGCGAGAATAGGATGGTGTGAAATTATTTATCGAAGAAGGCGTTCTACTTGACCATGCCGTGCTTCCATATAGTTTGATTGATTGCGGCGAAAGACTTTGCGGTGATGCACAGATTGGTGAATCCTCCATACATGATTTACCCTTTTGTTTTCTAGTCCATTGAATTCTTGCTGCGGGTAGAGCCGGAAGTTCTTGGAGCGATGATGAAATTGAAGGTTTTTCTGGATATATTGTTGGAGGAGCAAGTTTAGGGTTTTTCTTTACTGCGTTTCGTGTAACAGGTCCTCCGGTTCTTGGTATCGATGGGCTCATCTTAACAGCGACCATTGATCTCCGATGCGTCACTATTATCCATTCATTCTCATTTTCTTGTGCTATTGGGGAGACTGTTACGACCCTAACAATGACTCCCAATTTTATTTTATTTTTTTAAATTCTGCATAAGTTGCTTCTGCTGAGTATGATGTTGATCAGATGCATACTCAACTACAAATCCCGCTAGCGTGAAGTAGAAGGTTGTATTTCTTGCTAAAAGCGCCAAATCTCCTAGTATTTCTGGAATTTGAATGTATATATATTCCTATCAAATGTCATGTGCAATGTCAGCTGGTGTTTATCTATAAATGGATTCTATCCTAAAGATGAAAGGGAGGATGTTTCCACTGAAAGTCGCCATTTTGGCATCTTATAAGACGCCAAACAATGATAAAATCCCCTAAGTCATCCTTAAATCAACATTAAATAAGAGTATTCCCAAGCAGAGTCGCCATTTTGTTTCGACCATAAACGAAATGCATTTAATTCAGGAGAATTTCTTATTTAACATCGATAAAAATAGAAAAAAGAGAATAGCCATCAATTTCATTTATTCTGAGTTCATTAACATCCTCTTGATCCTTTGATTCCAAGATAGAACTCTTAATAAAGAGAAAAGTACATAAGTCAAATATAATCAAAATGTAAATTTTGATTGCATTCCGGTGCATTTTCATTAAATCTCCAGGGGAGACGAGTTGTGCGGGTTTTCCATACTAGGATCCCTTAGAAATATCCGAAATAGCTTGATCATCTATCAGAAATTTCAACATAACGACTGCCTCTAAAGATAACCCGCGTAACTCATACAGGAGTTGCGCGGACTCGCGCAACTTGCTATGAGTTGCGCAACCCTCCTTCCCTTCTCTCCGCCCTCAATACTTGTCAAAGGGACTGACCTTCTGAACATTCAATCCATGAAATGAGGGGGTGAGGGGGTATTTATAGGCATCCGCACGTGTGAGCCCTCGATTCCTGTGCCATGGGCCCCACCTCACATCCCCAAGACCTCTTCCTCTGATAGAACTTGCGCGCCCCAGCGCAACTCGGGCGAATCGCGCAAACCCGCACAACACAGGTCCCGTGCAACTTGCTCTCTCCTTTCATGCCTTTCTCTACCTCTCTCTCCTTAATCATTTTTGGTACCCCAACATGATGTTTTCACCAACTATAAAAAATGGAAGGCAATGGTGGAATAACAGTCAGGGAAAAAAGTGAAAGTGTTAAGGACAGACAATGGTGGGGAATTCACTTTTGGGGAATTCAATCGGTGTTATAAAGATGAAGGGATTGTGGAGCACAATACAGTGCGCCACACACCACATCAAAATGGTATGGCTGAGCGAATGAATCAGACTCTTATGAAGATGGCCCGATGCATAATTAATAGTGTTGGGTTGGGCAATGAATTATGGATTGAGGCCGTTAACATAGCTTGTTACTTCGTGAATCAATCCCCTTTCCTGCGTCATTAAGTCAATGTTTGATTGAACACGGGTACCCCCTCCGTTGACTTATATTGATTATGGTCTAGACACAAGATCCAACTATCCTCTCAACCATTAGTTGTGATTTGTGATTTTACAATTTGTGAAAAGGGTAGGGGTTAGCCCTTTTTGATGGATTCGTTTTGCCTTATGTTTAAGGGCTTGTTCTTTCATTAGTAAATGTAATAAATTTCTCAAAGAAATAAAGATAAACAAATAAATAACAAAAATGCTAAACAATACTAATTTTTATTAATTGAATATTTGGCCCATTACAATAGACAAAGTATAAAAAATAACCTAGAGACAAAAAAAAGAGAGATAAATACCTGATCCGTCTATAAGAACAGATGATCGAGGAGAATGGTCTATAGGATGTGACCAGAGAGGTGTGATCGCCTAAGTAAGAATTCAATTGATTAAGATACAACAACTTAGCGTTATGGACATTCAATCTAATCCTATGATGCTTTAGTGATAGACGCTGGACAACAACGATCTTTACTAAAATTGGGCTAGTTTAGGCTATGCTATGCTAAAAGATAAATGTAATGTAATGTAAAGAAGATAGATTTATGTTTTGGCGTGGGGCTTCGAGCTCTTCATCATGTGCTCCTTTTATAGGTTGTCGATGCAGTTCAACCCTCATTGGGTTTCCTTGCTGATACTAGATCTTCTTCACTTTTGACATGCATCTAGAATAAGAAGATCTTCTTCTCGTAGTTGTTCCCCTTCAAAAAATAACTGCATCTAGATTTGGGATCAATAAGGGAAATCCCTATTGCTGATCCTAAATATGAAATTGATCATGATCATGCATCTTGATGGCCCAATCAAACCACATCCTATATTTTTCTTAAACTCTTTATCTCCCTTCTGGTCGAGGTCTTAGAGAGGTTAATGGAATGGATCTACCTGATCATGATCTATTACATAATATTAATTTTTTATTCTTGATTTTAGAGATTTTCATCTTTTTTATTTAATAAAGTATTATCTTAAGGCTTATTTGGATTGCCCTTTGCCATGGTAAATCACTGTAAAGGTGTAATGATTACACTTGAGACTTGGGTCTTACATCTCATTTGAAGAAAGCAGGATGAACTATAGTATAAGAGTGTAGGGGTTTTCCTATGGTTGAATATTTGCAATATTAGACTGTATTGGAATATGCAACTCATTTAATGAGCCCCACTTAATGGATGATCCACATCAAAGGTGAGCCCATTTGATGGACAATACACACCCAAGGACCTCTGTGGTGGACGATTCCACTGAGTCAGAATGTACTAGAGCTTAGAGATGTACACGAATCGAGTTGAGCCAAGTATTTCTTAGCTCGTGCTCGGCTCGCACTGCCCGAGTCCCAGCTCGTACTCGGCTCAGCTCGGGCATCGAGCATGGATGCCCTGCTCGTGCTCTATTCTTCCGAGTTCGAGCCGAGTTTGAGCAGATACCGAGTCGAGTCGAGTCCGAGTTTTTGAGTCGAGTTCGAGTCCGAGTCCTAGTCCGAATTTGAGCCAAATTTGAGCAGGGTTTTTGAGCCGAGTAATGAGTTACGAGTTCGAGCTTTGAGCCGAGTTCGAGTTATAAATTGAGATTCATTTGAATTTTAATTCGATTGTCAATTGGAATTTGAAGTTGAACAAAGCAATAAAATATATAAAATACATAATTTATGATTAAAAAACTTCGATAATTACATATTTATATTGTTCAAAATGACAATTTACAACTAATAACCTCCATAAGAGGAGTACCTTCCTGTATTGTTATCTGATCTATCAGAACTGCTATCTATTTTTTCATATTAACAATTTATACAAAAATAAATAAAAATAAATCAACACCACATTACCGGGTGAGTTGTGTCAGGAACGACCAGCACCGTGCGTGCAGGGCAGGGATGAGCGGCAAGGACAAGTGACAAGGACGAGCTGCGGCACCAGATGAGCTGCAGGGAAGAGCTGCAGCACCGGACAGGGGCATCGGGCAGGCTGCAGGGATGAGTGGCAGGGACTAGCACTGGACAGGGGAGTGAGAGAGAGAGAGAGAGAGAGAGAGAGAGAGAGGAGAAGAGGGACGGGCCGGACAGGGGAATGAGAGGAGAGAGAGCGAGAGAGAGAGAGAGAGGGAATGTGTATTTTGGTTTTGAACGGGCATTGGGAGGGAAGGAAGGGGCGGAAGGGGTGTAGGATTTTTTGAATGGGCAGGCTGAAAGCGACTAGTTAGGGTATTTTCGTTTTGGGTATATATATACCCCTAGTCGAGTATGAGTCGAGTACCAAGTCAAGTATTGCCCAGCTCGTACTCTGCTCGAAATCCATTCAAGTATCAAAAATTAGCTCGTGCTCGGCTTAAACTCATTTCAAGCCGAGTCGAGTCGAGTAATTCCGAGTCGAGTCGAGCGAGTAACCGAGCTTACTCTGCTCGTGTACAGCTTTGTTGGAGCTAGAATAAAACTCCCTATCTTACATTATGTTAACAAGATAGCTAAGTAAAAAGAGGGCCCTGATACTTCTTGCTGAGTATATTCAAACAACTATAACGTTTAATACTTAACATTTTGCTTTGCTTTACTATTTAGGCAATCCAAACACGCCCTTAGAGGAAGAAGATTCTCTCGTCCCTAATTTTTCTATAAGAAGAATCAAAACAAACCTTATTCTCAAAATTTTCTTAGTGCAAAAATTTATGAGGAGATTTTTAAGAGAGATTATTAGTGAGATATTAGAGATTCAATATTACTTAGAATAAAACTTTGAAACTATTTATTATAAACTAATAAATAATTTAACATTTTAATATATAATGATATGATGAATTGGCTCATATAGTTATATATTAATTTTAAAAAATATTTATTAATTTATAATGAATATGATATGATCCTTGACGGAGTGGAAGGGCAGATCAGGATTTATATAGGCAACCGCAAGTAGTTGAGATAAGCCCTAGATGACGATTATAAATGACTAAGTTAAAATTTCAAGTAACTTTTCAATAATATCGGGATATTTTCATGATAAATTGTAAAAAATATGAATTTATTGATATTTTAAAATTTTCATGATATTAGCATAACAATATTTTTTTTATTAATTCTTTAACAAAAATATCATGATATTTTCAAGTCTCAGCGATATTTGTTGCTCCGATGGATGGATAAATGGAGTAGCACACACAGTCTATTTCCATAATAACCTTAAAAAGTATAGGCCATGTCAAAATTATCTTGACCTTCAATTTTTCTCTTTTCATCGCTATTATATTTTCTAACATTTAAACGATATTATGCATGGGGTGTTATGTTTCATCTAAGGGATGATACATCATTTCAAGATAATTGAACACTTGTAAATAATTCCTAAAATGACCTTGACCTTATAAACTGGATTGCATTGTTTCAATTCATGTTCAATTTATCATCAAAGTTCTAAAACTTAGACTTGACTGATTGATTGGACCCATATGGACTCGAACCAGTGGCCTATCCTAGCTAGCTCACACGACGAACCCTTTTAATTGTTGAGGAAAACACCCATAAGTGATCAATTTAGGTGAGGTAAAGCATAAAATAAAATAATCAAACCAAAACAAGAGATAAGAGGCACATAAATTTACATGGTTCGATAATATACCTAATCCAAAAGCAACAACATATGGATTTTTTCTTCACTAGAAGTAAGAGAAATATAAATACAAGGCTTACCTCTCTCCTATTTGTGCAAGAAATTCTAGAAATAAGATAAACATAAATACAAAGTTTACCTTTCTCCCACATATATAAGGAATCTCATAATAAGAAATACTCCAGATGATGAATTAATGGAATGCATCTATCTAACTATAGCCCTCACTTTATATAGCCAACACATGAGAGAGTATATTACAAAGCCTAGAGGAAGTATCCTTCACCATACAACCATATGTACACACATGCACATATATATATATATATATATATATATAGAGAGAGAGAGAGAGAGAGAGAGAGAGAGATCTCACTAAGAAATGTGTCCTGGTGAGAGATTCTGATTGCCACAACATTCCTCTACGTGAAAACTAGTTCCTCTAATAGTGTGAAAAAATCCTCAAAAACTATTGCTTAAATGTCATCATTCACTAGATAACAAGCCTAAGAGAAGTCATGCACCAAACAAACTTCTATCCTACAATAGGCTTCGTCAACATATTTGTTAAGTTGTCGCCGATGTGAATCTTTTGCAATGAGATCTGATTGTCTTTCACCATGTCACGAACAAAGTGATACTGAACAGTGATATGGTTGATCCGAGCATGAAATACTATATTTTTAACCAAGTGTAATCTGATTGTCGCAATGATTCACTACCACTTTTTGTTTGAATTTCAATTCTTTTAGTAACCTCTTTAACCAAATAGCTTCCTTGCATGCTTGTATAGCTGACATTGACTTTACTTTTATAGCAGACAAGGCTACTACTAACTATAGTATTGATATTCGACTAAACGCACCACTGGATAAAGAGAAAATATAACATGTGTTATATCTTCTTTTATCACAATTTTTTATATAATTTGTATCCACAAACCCAACTAACTCTAAATTTTGGCTGCTATAACAAATAACCACCTTAGAAGTACACTTCAAGTAATGAAGGATCCACTTCAAATCAATCCAATGATCTCTACTCGGGTTTGCCATCTATTTATTGACTGCTCACATTGCTTGTGAAATGTCTGATTTGGTGCACACCATGGTAAACATAAGGCTCTCTACCATTGATTAATATGCTACTTGAGACATATCTATCTTTTTCACTTTTGTGATAGGACACTGATCTAAAGACAACTTACAACTATCAAGGAATGGAGTACTGATTATGTTTAAATTTTGCATGTTGAAGCAGCGCAGACTCTTTAAATGCAATCCTTCTAGTTTATTTAGACTTTTTTGTTCTTCTTATCTTTAAATACAGTCATCCCAACCATTTGATCAATTACACCAAAATCTTTCATATCAAATTCCATAGCTAAATGAGCTTTTAATATTTCAATAGTATCTCTACTGGTATGTATAACCAACATGTCATCCACATATAATAACAATATAATAAACCTACCATTACCACAACTATAACTATAGTCACAATTATCTCCCTCACATTTCTCCCTCATATTTCTGAAATTTAAAGCTCACAATAAAGAAATTAAACCACTTATACTAACACCTTAGCACCTGTTTTAAATCGTAAAGTAATTTGTTCAATCGATAATCGAAATTCTTCTTTTTTTCTTATATAAAACTTTCGAGATGAGTTATGTAAATTTCTTTATCAAGATTCCCATGCAAAAAAATATATATTTTTTAAATCCAACTGCTCCTGCTAAAAGACAAGCACTGCTACCATACTCAATACAGTACGAATAATACTTAAATAGCCAACTAGAGATAAAATTTCATTAAAGTCAATACATGATTTATGAGCATAATCTTGAATGGGTCTTTTTATATCTTTCAACATTACCATTAACATCCTTTTTTCAGCTTGTAAATCTATCAACAACCAATAGCATTTCGCTCACTTGGATAATTCAACCAATTTTCAAGTCTTATTCTTATGCAGATCTTCCATCTCCTCTTCTATGGACAATTTTCATTGGCTAGCATCCACAAATTCATATGTCTCTTTGTTCTGTCATGAATGCGTAAGCCGTAACATAATCATTGAGCCAAACAAAAGGTTTTGTAGCTCTCTTCACTCAATTTCAATCACTTTGAGTTTTAATACCTAGTATCTCATCCGCGTGTTTTTTACCAGCTTAATCTTTAACAATATCATCAACTTCCTGACCTTCGAAATCAACATGCTAATTTTGAATCGTTTAAAGAATCAAATTCAATTATCTTTTGTGACTCTGAGCTAGACAATTTATATATATATATATATATATATATATATATATATATATATATATATATATATATATATATATATATATATATATATATATATATTACAGGGAATCTTCATTAAAAGTCACAACTTAGCAAATTATTAACTTACGGGCAGTAAGGTCCCGTAATTTGTACCCCTTTATTCCATCTACATAGGAAAAAAAAATGCACTTCGTGGAAATCACATCCAGCATACTTCTATGCTCTTTAAAAATCCACATATAAGCATTACAACTAAAATAAGGAATGAATGAATACTTAATAAGTTTTTCATACCATATCTCTTTCACTCCCCAAGTGCGGGGTTGTGATGTAGTAATAAACTCGGTAAGACCGAGGTCGAATCCACAGGGACTGAAACTTCGTTATCTGAAACCAAGTAGAACTAGAACTAGACTAAGATGTAATTTAAACCAAATATAATTTAAGGAATAATTGTGGAAGAATTATCTAAGACTTTCAGGAATTCAGAGAAAGGGAACTAGGGATTCAGAGGATCCACTTGTAGAGATCAGGGAGATCGTATGCCAGGATCACAAATTATGAGAATTTACTGTACTGCCATTGATATAGGTTTCAAAAGATGAAGAATGGATGAATTAGAATGGATTCCATCACCAAACCATGCCCATGAGACAAAGCAAACAACAGAATTAATCTAATTACCAATCAATCAACATGATTATGAAGGTTAGGAAGGGGTACTGTCATCCTACCATGCCCATGGGACAATGATGAACAACAGGGGTTCCTGACTTCATAAACATAAAAAGGAAAGGAATATTCAAAGCCATTGCAAGCCCATTGTAATTTCAGTCACAACATGCCATTAAAGAAAACAAAAAAATATTCCCATAAAATCAACCCAATACCAAATCTATTCAGTTTAAAATAGAATTAAAGGCAAAAAAAATCTTCCCATCACGCTACAAGCTTCTCCCCTTAGCCCTAGCTAAGGGGTTTAGCCGAGCATGATATGGATTAAATTCTAACTAAAAAGGAGAAGAAGAAAAAAATCATTAAAGGAAGGAAATAAAGGAAAAACAAAAAGGAAAACCTCTCTCTCCAGCCGTCCGTCCCGCAGGAAGCACAGCCGTTGCTGCTTCCGTTTTTCCCTCAAACCGAACACCTCTCTCTCATTCCCTCACGTCTTCTCTTTCTTCCTTTTTCCTGCTCCACGTTCGGCAGCCACCTCTCCCACTCCTCCAAACTCAAAAAAAAACCTGCCCTTTCTCCTTTCTTCCTTCGTTTTTATATAGTACTCTCGTCCGAGCCCGCTTTGCATACTCCATGCGGAAGCCTTCCGCACCAGAAGCCGTGTTGGAGTCGGAAATAAACACGTTTCGCAGTGACAGGCGGAGGACCCGCGTTTTGCTTGAGATTTTGGAGGACTGATTGTCCAAAACCAAAATCGGCCTTCTTGGTGGTGGTCACGGCTTCCTGTTGATGCGAATGAACGGTCTGGATTGCTGATTCAATCGCTGTCTTGATCAAGGAACGGCCCGGAAGTCCCGGCTGCGCGAACAGAGCTCGCGGTGGGATGTTGGTGGAGGCCCTGAATGATGCTGGGGAGGAAATCCACTCCGTCGGTTGGATTCGTCTCGGAATTCTGGTTGGAGATGGACGGTTTTGGTTGTCCGTTGATGCGGTCCACTGTATTTTTGAATTTCACCGCCCGTTCTGCGTTAAGCGGCTAGGAACGCGCGATAGGTTGCATGGTGGAGAAAAAACACCTAGGTGAGGGTCTTAGCCATCCTACGGATCCAATGGACGGTTTGGATCATCAAACTGGGGGTTGAGTGGGGCCCACAACGATCCGTAAAACGGACGTCGTCCGTTCGTACGCGGTGCGAAACGGCTGCTGCCGTGTTTGGGAAGGAAACGCGGGTCAGCGCTGCTGACCCGCGTCTGTTGGCTCGGTGCGGCTCGGGTCTGTATGTTCTGTGCACACACACATCGCATACGGGCCCCACCTTGATGTGTCAGCAAAATCCAATCCATCCATCCGCTTTGCCATCTCATTTAGACCGTCTAGACCAACTTTGAAGCATATACAGATATCAGGCGGGTCCCACATAACAATTAAAGGGGCTGATCTGTGCATTGGACCACTTCCAGAGAGATCCAATGGATGAAATTTCACGTGTACGGTTCATTTATGGTCCTCAGGCCACGTATGGAGTTTCGAACCCATCAGATGACAGGAACCCCGTGATCTTGCGTTCTGGACACTTTTCAGGCCACTTGAGCTTCGATTCCTCGATTTCTGCGGACCCCTGGTGTATAATTTCGTCGCTCTTGGTCTTCTAGAGTCCGTCCCATGCTTTAGTGTCATCAGATCGGTAAATCCATGCTTTTTAGTGTCCTTTCTCAGTCCAAGCTCATGAAGACGCCCCGCATCACAAATTCAATTAAATTAGGCTATTAAACGGTGTCATGCTTGTAAATCTATGCAATAAATGGGTCGATATGCAATATTTGACCCTCAACACAACCCCAACCAGCATTTTGCTAGTCCCGAGCAAAGTATGCGAAAAATAAGTTGAGAATTACAGGAGAATTTCTATGAACTCGAGTGATTTTGGAAAACAATCTAGATATTCAGAATTCAACAATTCATGAATGTTGGGCCTTACTCTCTCCTAGACTCAAACACACGATAAACTTCATTCAAAGTATTAGTCCCTTAATTAGAAATAATCCTAAACATTGAGTTCCACAGATGTAAAGTGTAATCCCAACTTTCAACATTAATATTCATTTCTTTATTTCAGGATATCGTTAGTAATCAACAAGAGAATTCATAATAACCAAAGCTTGCCTCAAAGATCATCTTTTCATTCCTTCAGTTTTTTTTTTTTTTTTTTTTTTTTGACTGAAAACCAAGAAGGGGAATGAAGTCCACACTTATAGGGAGCAAACCTATAGTGAAGATTCTTTGCCTAACCTTTTTCAACGGTATCTCTTCCTTTTTATTGATCTTGACGGGCAATTGTTCAAGTTGGTTCCTTCTATGCTTACTGATCACCAAATTAACCCATCAGTTTCAAACTGAAATCTTAATGTGTAAGCGAGATGTGACATGTGAAATCATGACTCAATCAATGTTTACAACTTCTAATCATGGATTAATAATTAAACTTAACTGTGAAATCTAACGAGCAACTGAATCCAAGAGCAGTAAATCACCAACATTCCATATCCTGTAATTCTAAATCAAAGATGGTTGTCAAATCACTTTGAATTCACCAGAAAGTCCAGAAAAAATTTAAAAATTTTCACAATTTTTGCTCAAGAAAATATTGATTAGGTAACCTAATCTCCCACCCCCAACTTAAAAGCTACATTGTCCTCAATGTAAAGGATATGAGTATGGAATGCGCATAGGACAACAAAAGTAAAGAAAGAGTGAAGGGAAGATAGTACCTGGATGATGAATCGTGAGAGACTTTCCAAGAGATCGCAGCATGGAATCCGGTCAGCACGAGAGAGAAAGTGACACAGAACTAACAAAAATAAAATCCTACCTATACCACTTTCGCAGGTGCTCTCGATTGCATTTAGTGCATGCAACAAGCCTTTAAACCCCTAGGTTGCCCCTAGTGGACGAGCTGTAGACTCGTGAGGGTTTGTAGCAATGTTACCCACAAACATTGAACTAATGAATGAGAAAAGTGAAATGAAATGAAGAGCTGGGTTGCCTCCCAGGAGCGCTAAGTTTACGTCTTCAGCCAGACCAAAGCAACTATCATAATCCTATGAAAGCGATAAACCTACCTATACCTCCATCAGACTAGGAGATCATCCTGGTAAACAGGAGCAGTCAGGGGCATGGACATGTCCTCTGAATCAAATTTCTCGACAAATGGCTTTAAACGATGTCCATTTACTTTAAACTCCTTGCCATTGTCGGGATCTCTTATCTCGACGGCCCCATGAGGATAAGCGTAACAACAATGTAAGGGCCGGTCCAACGAGATCGAAGCTTACCCGGAAAGAGATGTAATCGAGAATTATACAAAAGGACTTTCTGGCCTGGCGTAAATGATTTTCGTAGAATATGTTGATCATGAAATGCTTTCATCTTGTCATTGTATATTCTAGTATTATCGTACGCATCAGTCCTGATTTCTTCAAGTTCATTCAATTTAAGTTTGAGTAGCGAGCCATCGTTGTCCAGATTTAAATTAAGTTTTTTGATCGCCCATTACGCTTTATGTTCCAAGTCCACAGGCAAGTGACAAGCTTTCCCATAGACAAGTCTAAAGGGAGACATTCCAATAGGGGTTTTAAAGGCAGTAAAGTATGCCCATAAGGCATCGGTCAATCGGATTGACCAATCCTTACGATCTGGGTTAACCGTTTTCTCCAAAATGTGTTTAATCTCCCTATTAGAAATCTCAGCTTGTCCACTTGTCTGTGGATGGTATGGGGTGCTCACCTTATGAGAGATACCGTATTTCTTCATTAAGCTCTCGAATGGTCTATTGCAAAAGTGTGAGCCTCCATCACTAATGATGGCTCGAGGCGTTCCGAATCGAGAAAGGATGTTTTCTTTTAGGAATTTAATGACCGTGCGATGGTCATTCTTTCGACACGGAATCGCTTCGACCCATTTAGTGACATAATCCACGGCGAGCAAAATATACAGATTTCCAAACGATTGGGGGAATGGTCCCATGAAATCGATGCCCCAGCAATCAAATGCTTCAATGATAAGAATGGGATTCAAAGGCATCATATTTCGACGGGACAATGCTCCCAATTTCTGACAACGCTCACAAGCTTTGCAAAACTCATGAGTGTCCCCTGAACATAGTGGGCGATAAAAGCCACACTGCAGAATCTTGGCCGTGGTCTTTTAGCGAAAAGTGACCTCCACGAGGCCTCGAGTGAGAAGGAGATGACGCTCGATGTTCATCGTCAGTACACATCTCCTTAGAATTTAGTGTAGGCAATATTTAAATAAGTAAGGATCATCCAGGAAAAAGTTGCGCACCTCGGTGAAAAATTTCTTCTTATCTTGCGCGATCCACTGTGTCGGTATGGCACTGTAGCAAGATAATTAGCAATATCGGCGAACCAAGGTGAATGGGAGACTGTAACAATTGTTCATCGGGGAACATGTCATTGATATGGGTCGCCTCAAGGGAATCAGGGGTATTAAGGCGAGAAAGGTGATCAGCCACTACGTTCTCTACTCCCTTTTTATCTTTAATTTCCAAATCAAATTCTTGGAGTAGAAGGATCCATCTTATCAAGCGGGGCTTAGAATCATTCTTAGAAAGAAGATACTTCAGTGCCGCATGATCTGTATATATAATGATCTTGGATCCGATCAGGTAGGACCTAAATTTATCCAAGGCGAACACTACGGCTAAGAGTTCCTTTTCCGTAGTCGAGTAGTTCACTTGGGCAGGATTTAGAGTCCTACTTGCGTAGTGAATGACGTAGGGCTTCTTGTCTTTTCTCTGGCCTAGGACCGCCCCAAGAGCATAATCAGAAGCGTCGCACATAAGCTCAAAAGGAAGGTTCCAGTCGGGTGGCTGCATGATAGGTGCAGTGGTTAACGTGCCCTTAAGCTTGGTGAAAGCTTCCTGGCACTGCTCAGTCCACTCGTACGGAACATCCTTTTGAAGAAGATTACATAAAGGACGAGAAAGAAGACTAAAGTCCTTTATGAATCGCCTGTAAAATCCTGCGTGTCCTAAGAAGGATCGCACGTCTCTGATGTTCTTAGGTGGAGGTAGGTTAGAGATAAGATCGATTTTTGCCTTATCTACCTCGATTCCTTTGGACGAGATGATATGCCCAAGGACAATTCCCTTCTGAACCATAAAATGGCACTTCTCCCAATTAAGTACCAATTTCTTTTCTTCACATCTTTTCAGCACACATTTAAGGCTTTCCAGGCACTTGCTGAAAGATGGACCGTAAACAGAGAAGTCGTCCATGAAGACCTCTAGATATTGTCCTACCATATCAGAAAAGATACTAAGCATACATCGAAAGGTGGCAGGGGCATTACATAGTCCGAATGGCATCCTTCGGTAAGCAAAGGTGCCGTAGGGACATGTAAATGTGGTCTTTTCCTGGTCTTCAGGGGCTATCTCTATTTGGTTGTAGCCCGAATACCCGTCAAGAAAACTGTAATAGGAATGACCAGCTAACCTTTCCAGGATCTGATCAATGAATGGTAAAGGAAAGTGGTCTTTCCTCGTGACGGTATTCAACTTCCTGTAGTCAATGCACATTCTCCAACCAGTAGTGACTCTAGTTGGCACGAGTTCATTATTAGCATTGGCCACGATGGTGATTCCGGACTTCTTAGGGACCACTTGAGTTGGACTCACCCATTGACTATCAGATATAGGGTATATAATACCCACATCCAATAGTTTAAGAACCTCGGCCTTAACCACTTCCTTCATGTTGGGATTTAGTCTACGTTGTGGTTGCCGAGCGGTTTTTGCATTATCCTCAAGGTATATGTGATGAGTACAAATCGAGGGATCGATTCCTTTGAGGTCCGCTATCGTCCATCCCAGGGCTCCTTTATGCTCAATGAGAGTAGATATAAGCATACTCTCCTGTTCTTTCTCTAGGTGGGCAGAGATCACCACCGGGTATGTCTCATCTTGACCTAAATAGGCATATTTCAAATCAGAGGGCAAAGGTTTTAGGTCAAGCTTCGGCGGCTTGAGGTTAGACGGTAGAAGCACTACATCGGTTTGTGGTAACTCTTCAAATTGTAGCCTCCACCGGTTAACTTCAAGTACTGGTGCAGTATCAAGCAAGGCGCACGTCTCCCTAATCATGTCATCATCAAAATCATGGGAGTGGGCCGGGCACATCTCTAGATGGTCAGAGGATAAGGTCCATTCGTACGGAACATCCTTTTGAAGAAGATTACATAAAGGACGAGAAAGAAGACTAAAGTCCTTTATGAATCGCCTGTAAAATCCTGCGTGTCCTAAGAAGGATCGCACGTCTCTGATGTTCTTAGGTGGAGGTAGGTTAGAGATAAGATCGATTTTTGCCTTATCTACCTCGATTCCTTTGGACGAGATGATATGCCCAAGGACAATTCCCTTCTGAACCATAAAATGGCACTTCTCCCAATTAAGTACCAATTTCTTTTCTTCACATCTTTTCAGCACACATTTAAGGCTTTCCAGGCACTTGCTGAAAGATGGACCGTAAACAGAGAAGTCGTCCATGAAGACCTCTAGATATTGTCCTACCATATCAGAAAAGATACTAAGCATACATCGCGAAAGGTGGCAGGGGCATTACATAGTCCGAATGGCATCCTTCGGTAAGCAAAGGTGCCGTAGGGACATGTAAATGTGGTCTTTTCCTGGTCTTCGGGGCTATCTCTATCTCGTTGTAGCCTGAATACCCGTCAAGAAAACTGTAATAGGAATGACCAGCTAACCTTTCCAGGATCTGATCAATGAATGGTAAAGGAAAGTGGTCTTTCCTCGTGACGGTATTCAACTTCCTGTAGTCAATGCACATTCTCCAACCAGTAGTGACTCTAGTTGGCACGAGTTCATTATTAGCATTGGCCACGATGGTGATTCCGGACTTCTTAGGGACCACTTGAGTTGGACTCACCCATTGACTATCAGATATAGGGTATATAATACCCACATCCAATAGTTTAAGAACCTCGGCCTTAACCACTTCCTTCATGTTGGGATTTAGTCTACGTTGTGGTTGCCGAGCGGTTTTTGCATTATCCTCAAGGTATATGTGATGAGTACAAATCGAGGGATCGATTCCTTTGAGGTCCGCTATCGTCCATCCTATGGCTCCTTTATGCTCAATGAGAGTAGATATAAGCATACTCTCCTGTTCTTTCTCTAGGTGGGCAGAGATCACCACCGGGTATGTCTCATCTTGACTTAAATAGGCATATTTCAAATCAGAGGGCAAAGGTTTTAGGTCAAGCTTCGGCGGCTTGAGGTTAGACGGTAGAGGCACTCCATCGGTTTGTGGTAATTCTTCAAATTGTGGCCTCCACCGGTTAACTTCAAGTACCGGTGCAGTATCAAGCAAGGCGCACGTCTCCCTAATCATGTCATCATCAAAATCATGGGAGTGGGCCAGGCATGTCTCTAGATAGTCGGAGGATAAGGTCAGAGGTGTCGTATACGGAACATCCTTTTGAAGAAGATTACATAAAGGACGAGAAAGAAGACTAAAGTCCTTTATGAATCGCCTGTAAAATCCTGCGTGTCCTAAGAAGGATCGCACGTCTCTGATGTTCTTAGGTGGAGGTAGGTTAGAGATAAGATCGATTTTTGCCTTATCTACCTCGATTCCTTTGGACGAGATGATATGCCCAAGGACAATTCCTTTCGAACCATAAAATGGCACTTCTCCCAATTAAGTACCAATTTCTTTTCTTCACATCTTTTCAGCACACATTTAAGGCTTTCCAGGCACTTGCTGAAAGATGGACCGTAAACAGAGAAGTCGTCCATGAAGACCTCTAGATATTGTCCTACCATATCAGAAAAGATACTAAGCATACATCGCTGAAAGGTGGCAGGGGCATTACATAGTCCGAATGGCATCCTTCGGTAAGCAAAGGTGCCGTAGGGACATGTAAATGTGGTCTTTTCCTGGTCTTCAGGGGCTATCTCTATTTGGTTGTAGCCCGAATACCCGTCAAGAAAACTGTAATAGGAATGACCAGCTAACCTTTCCAGGATCTGATCAATGAATGGTAAAGGAAAGTGGTCTTTCCTCGTGACGGTATTAAACTTCCTGTAGTCAATGCACATTCTCCAACCAGTAGTGACTCTAGTTGGCACGAGTTCATTATTAGCATTGGCTACGATGGTGATTCCGGACTTCTTAGGGACCACTTGAGTTGGACTCACCCATTGACTATCAGATATAGGGTATATAATACCCACATCCAATAGTTTAAGAACCTCGGCCTTAACCACTTCCTTCATGTTGGGATTTAGTCTACGTTGTGGTTGCTGAGCGGTTTTTGCATTATCCTCAAGGTATATGTGGTGAGTACAAATCGAGGGATCGATTCCTTTGATGTCCGCTATCGTCCATCCCAGGGCTCCTTTATGCTCAATGAGAGTAGATATAAGCATACTCTCCTGTTCTTTCTCTAGGTGGGCAGAGATCACCACCGGGTATGTCTCATCTTGACCCAAATATGCATATTTCAAATCAGAGGGCAAAGGTTTTAGGTCAAGCTTCGGCGGCTTGAGGTTAGACGGTAGAGGCACTACATCAGTTTGTGGTAATTCTTCAAATTGTGGCCTCCATCGGTTAACTTCAAGTACCGGTGCAGTATCAAGCAAGGCGCACGTCTCCCTAATCATGTCATCATCAAAATCATGGGAGTGGGCCAGGCATGTCTCTAGATGGTCGGAGGATAAGGTCAGAGGTGTCGTATCTTCCACGAAAGAGTCAATCATGTTAATGTCGTGGAAATCGTCATCATCCTCTGAGTTGTTGCCGTTATTGAAAAAAATGTTTGACTCCAATGTCAAATTTCCAAAAGACATAGTCATGATACCATTCCTGCAATTGATAATTGCATTTGATGTGGCAAGGAATGGGCGACCAAGAATGACAGGAATCTGAGTGCTCATGTTATTGATGGGTTCAGTGTCCAGGATGATAAAGTCTACAGGGTAGTAAAATCTATCAACTTGGACCAACACATCCTCAATTATCCCTCTTGGTACACGAACAGAGCGATCAGCAAGTTGTAGTGTGGTTAGGGTGGGTTTTAATTCACCCAAACCTAACTGTTTGTATACCGAGTAGGGAATCAAATTGACGCTCGCTCCTAAGTCAAGAAGTGCGTGATCAATTCGATGGTTCCCGATTACACATGATATGGTTGGGCTACCGGGATCCTTGAATTTCTGCGGCACGTCTTGCTTCAGGATGGCACTCACTTTCTCAGTCAAGAAGATTTTCTTTTGAATAATTTTCCGTCGCTTGGTCGTGCATAAGTCTTTTAGGAATTTGGCATATGAAGGTATCTGTTTAACGACATCAAGCAGAGGAATGTTGACTTTCACCTGTTTCAACACCTCTAGGATATCCGGAGAGTTAGAGAGAGGTTTTGGTGAAACCAACCGTTGGGGGAATGGAGCAACTGGCTTCTCTAGAAGTTCCGGTTCTACTTTTTGTGGGGCATCACTGGATCCATCATTGTTGTCCTCTTTTGGTTCTTGAGGCTTCTCGGGCCTAACCGGAAGAGTTTTATCAATGATCTTCCCACTCCTAAGAGTGGTGATGGATTTAGCATGTCCCATCTGATTTGAAGAGCTGGGATCATTATTCTCGTATTGCGGTTTAGGATTAGGGAGAGGTTGTGCAGGAAGCATCCCCTTTTCTATAACCGTCATACGAGAATCTATCTTTTGCATAAAATCTGTGATTCCCCGCATTGCTTGAGCCAGCTCTTGTATGGGATTTTGAACCGGTTCCTCTTGAGGTTTCACTTGATTTGGATTTTGATTGAAGAAACCTGGAGGAGTCGCCGTTTGTCCATTCCTCCAACTAAAGTTTGGATGATTTTTCCAGCCAGGATTGTATGTGTTGGAGTTGGGTCCAGTAAAAGGTCTTTGATAGTTGTTTACGGCATTGGCTTGTTCATTCAACACTCCTCGAAAGGCGGTATTGTAGGACAGTTTTCAGTTGTGTGAATGTTGCAATCACAGATGCCGCAAACAATTTCATTGACCTTATCCTTCTTTCCTTCCATGGCCTCAACTTTCCTTATGAGCGTAGTCACTTTACACTTGAGATCATCCTCTTCTTTCAAGAGATATAATCCACCTTTCTCCTTTAATTGAGTCGGCCTAGACGTGGTGTTCGACTTTGGGTAATAGTCCCAAGATTGTGTTTTTTCAGCCAAACTATCGAGGTAGTCCCATACCTCGTCGATAAATTTATTAATGAACTCTCCATTACACATTGTCTCGACCATTTGGCGCATGGAAGATGTCACTCCATCATAGAAAAAATTTGTAATGCGCCACGTTTCAAATCCGTGTTGTGGGCATGAACTGACCAAATCTTTGAACCTTTCCCAACATTGAAAGAATGTTTCATCTTCCTTTTGGGCAAAGTTCATGATCGCTTTTCTGAGGGTAATCGTTTTATGATGTGGGAAGAATTTTTTTATGAATTCCCTCTGCATGTCGTTCCATGTGCCAATGGATCTAGGACGTAGTGAATGTAACCACGTCTTAGCTTTCTCTTTTAAGGAAAAAGGAAAGAGTTTCACTAATTGTATCCTCGGATACATTAGGAAAACATAATGTAACTATAATTTCATCGAACTCTTTCAAATGCAGATATGACTTTCCGATTCAAGTCCATGGAATTTGGGAAGGAGTTGGATAACTCTGGCTTGATGTCCATTTGTCCTGTATTTTCGGGAAAAATCATGCATGAGGGCGTACTCACTCCCGCCGGTTGTAGAAAATCTCGTAAAGTACGAGGCGGGGTGCCTGTTGCACCTCATTTTCATCTTGGGTATCCTCCACCCTGGGTGGAAGTAGAGGAGGTTGGTCTTCAGCCATAACCTCAATTAACTCAGGGGATTTCGAGCGGTGTCTAATCCTGCGATGGATAGTCAACCCCTCAACCAATCCTCCTTCGTTAAGAGACGTCGAGTGTTGTCACGGGCCCACTTGGGCATGAAAACACTCGCAGCCCTCAATTAAAAACCTAATCCTAAGAAAGGAAAAGAAAATCTAGAAGGAAAGAGAGAGTTGGAAAGAAATTACCAAATTGAAGTCCTAAGTTAAAAACCTGCAAAATAAAATAAAAATAAGTTAGATTCTAAAAAGAAAAATAGCAGTAAATTAATTTCTAAAAGAATGAATTCTTAAAAGAAAGTGGAGATTTCTAAACTAAATTAGGAAGGATCTACCTAGAAAGTAGATTATTAAAAGAAAACTGAAAGATAGGAAGTAGGGAAAGAGCTTACCAAATTAGAGATTTCTATCTTAAAGGCCTACAAAATAAGAAGGTTAGTTTCTAAACAAAAATCCTAAAAATAAATGAGGAAACAAATTAGATTTTAAAAAGAGTTAAAAATAGAAAGTGAAAAACAAAAGAGAAAAGTTTCGAAAATTAGAGGATTTTTCTAGAAAGGGAAATAACTACCCTAGTTTCTAAAAATAAACTGCTTCCTAAAAATAGAAAAAAGAAGACTGGAATTAAAAATTTCAAAATTTAAACCCTAATTCTAAAAGGTAGAAAGCGAGAGAGATTAGGAAGGAATTACCAATTTAGAACTTATGTCAGGATCCTACAAAACAGGAAAACAGGTTAAGTTCTAAAAATAGAATAAAATAAAATAAAAACTTCTATCCTAAAGTAAGTAAAATCCTAATCCTAACCTAATTCTAAAACTAATTAATTTCAGAAAAACGTAACCGTCAGTCCCCGGCAACGGCGCCAGTTCACTCCCCAAGTGCGGGGTTGTGATGTAGTAATAAACTCGGTAAGACCGAGGTCGAATCCACAGGGACTGAAACGTACGATATCTGAAACCAAGTAGAACTAGAACTAGACTAAGATGTAATTTAAACCAAATATAATTTAAGGAATAATTGTGGAAGAATTATCTAAGACTTTCAGGAATTCAGAGAAAGGGAACTAGGGATTCAGAGGATCCACTTGTAGAGATCAGGGAGATCGTATGCCAGGATCACAAATTATGAGAATTTACTGTACTGCCATTGATATAGGTTTCAAAAGATGAAGAATGGATGAATTAGAATGGATTCCATCACCAAACCATGCCCATGAGACAAAGCAAACAACCGAATTAATCTAATTACCAATCAATCAACATGATTATGAAGGTTAGGAAGGGGTACTGTCATCCTACCATGCCCATGGGACAATGATGAACAACAGGGGTTCCTGACTTCATAAACATAAAAAGGAAAGGAATATTCAAAGCCATTGCAAGCCCATTGTAATTTCAGTCACAACATGCCATTAAAGAAAACAAAAAAATATTCCCATAAAATCAACCCAATACCAAATCTATTCAGTTTAAAATAGAATTAAAGGCAAAAAAAATCTTCCCATCACGCTACAAGCTTCTCCCCTTAGCCCTAGCTAAGGGGTTTAGCCGAGCATGATATGGATTAAATTCTAACTAAAAAGGAGAAGAAGAAAAAAATCATTAAAGGAAGGAAATAAAGGAAAAACAAAAAGGAAAACCTCTCTCTCCAGTCGTCCGTCCCGCAGGAAGCACAGCCGTTGCTGCTTCCGTTTTTCCCTCAAACCGAACACCTCTCTCTCATTCCCTCACGTCTTCTCTTTCTTCCTTTTTCCTGCTCCACGTTCGGCAGCCACCTCTCCCACTCCTCCAAACTCAAAAAAAACCTGCCCTTTCTCCTTTCTTCCTTCGTTTTTATATAGTACTCTCGTCCGAGCCCGCTTTCCATCCTCCATGCGGAAGCCTTCCGCACCAGAAGCCGTGTTGGAGTCGGAAATAAACACGTTTCGCAGTGACAAGCGGAGGACCCGCGTTTTGCTTGAGATTTTGGAGGACTGATTGTCCAAAACCAAAATCGGCCTTCTTGGTGGTGGTCACGGCTTCCTGTTGATGCGAATGAACGGTCTGGATTGCTGATTCAATCGCTGTCTTGATCAAGGAACGGCCCGGAAGTCCCGGCTGCGCGAACAGAGCTCGCGCTGGGATGTTGGTGGAGGCCCTGAATGATGCTGGGGAGGAAATCCACTCCGTCGGTTGGATTCGTCTCGGAATTCTGGTTGGAGATGGACGGTTTTGGTTGTCCGTTGATGCGGTCCACTGTATTTTTGAATTTCACCGCCCGTTCTGCGTTAAGCGGCTAGGAACGCGCGATAGGTTGCATGGTGGAGAAAAAACACCTAGGTGAGGGTCTTAGCCATCCTACGGATCCAATGGACGGTTTGGATCATCAAACTGGGGGTTGAGTGGGGCCCACAACGATCCGTAAAACGGACGTCGTCCGTTCGTACGCGGTGCGAAACGGCTGCTGCCGTGTTTGGGAAGGAAACGCGGGTCAGCGCTGCTGACCCGCGTCTGTTGGCTCGGTGCGGCTCGGGTCTGTATGTTCTGTGCACACACACATCGCATACGGGCCCCACCTTGATGTGTCAGCAAAATCCAATCCATCCATCCGCTTTGCCATCTCATTTAGACCGTCTAGACCAACTTTGAAGCATATACAGATATCAGGCGGGTCCCACATAACAATTAAAGGGGCTGATCTGTGCATTGGACCACTTCCAGAGAGATCCAATGGATGAAATTTCACGTGTACGGTTCATTTATGGTCCTCAGGCCACGTATGGAGTTTCGAACCCATCAGATGACAGGAACCCCGTGATCTTGCGTTCTGGACACTTTTCAGGCCACTTGAGCTTCGATTCCTCGATTTCTGCGGACCCCTGGTGTATAATTTCGTCGCTCTTGGTCTTCTAGAGTCCGTCCCATGCTTTAGTGTCATCAGATCGGTAAATCCATGCTTTTTAGTGTCCTTTCTCAGTCCAAGCTCAACAAGACGCCCAGCATCACAAATTCAAATAAATTAGGCTATTAAACGGTGTCATGCTTGTAAATCTATGCAATAAATGGGTCTGATATGCAATATTTTTTCATACCATATCTCTTTAAGGATCTTGCAATCTAGTATAGTTGTAGGAGAATGATTTACCAAGTGACAAGACATATTAATAGCTTTCATCCCAAAACACTGCTCGAGCCTAGTCGAACTCAGCATCCTCATAGTATGATACATTAGTGTATGATTCTTATGTTTTGTAACTCCACTCTGCTGTGGAGTATAGGAACCATGTAGTGCCTCTTAATGTTATACTTACTGTAAAAAATCTTGAATTCTTTTGAGGTGTACCCTCCTCCATTGTCAGTTCTTAGACATTTAATTTTCTTTTCCTTTTAATTTTTAACTAATACTTTAAAATTAATAAGATAAGCAAAAGCATCTTTCTTCATTTTTAATATGTAAATCCATACATTTCTTGAGAAATCATCAACAATAAAAAAATATATTTCAAAGCTGTCAAAAATTTGACGAGAGCCGCCCAAGTATCAGAATAAATTAGATTTAAAATATTCTTACTTTTAGTAGTAGATAAAGAAAAATGAGCTCTATGAAGCTTTTCAAATAGGCAATTCTCACAAAAATCTAAATTAATAAACTTTAAACTAAGAAATAAATTTTAATCAATAAGTACCTTTAATCCTTTCTTGCTCATGTTATGGCAGATTTTAGTAGAGTTTTTCAGGGCATTGACAACAATAACATCGCTAACCATAATATATCCAATCAAACGATATAAACTATCCATTAACTCTTCTTTCGCAGCCACCATTGCCCTATTTACAATTTTTAATTAACTATTTTCACTATAAAATTTATAGTCATCTTCATCGAACTTTCCTAATAATAGAAGACTCTTATGCAGGTTTGGTACATTCCACATACTAGAAATTGTATGCATGATACCATTAAGCATAACAATTTTGACATCTTCAAGCTCCACAATTTTACATGTACTATCATCACCCATGTAAACTTGCCACCATTAAATGATTGATATATTTAGAAATAATTTCTATGTGGAGTTATATGTAATGAAGTAGCCGAATCTAAGATCCATTGATATGTCAGATTCTCTCGTAGAATCACTGCAGAAAACACTTCCCCATCCTCGTATGAATTGTCTTTGTCAGCTAGATTTCATTGAGAACCTTTTGAATCTGATGCTTGATCATGCAAATCAGGTTAGTAATTTTTTTATTACTTTTTTTAGTCTTTTTTTTTGTGATCGGCCATTCTTTTTACAATTCTAATACTTAACTATTTTATGCCCTTTTGAATTAGATCTCATCTGATCTCTCCCACTGGTAAGCTTCTTAGTAGATCTTTTTCTGACCATCATAATATTACCTATAGATTATCTATACATTTTTCTACTAGACTCTTCAATAAGCAATGTGGACATGACTGACTCCATAATAAGATCTGAACTCTTACTGAGATTTATAATTAAACCACTTCATAAATCTAGCATCGAACAGAGTAGAAATATGATATTTTCTTCATTATCAATCTTCACAGTGACCGCTGTCAATCTACTAATCAAGGTATTAAAACCCTTACGGTTCTCTTGCAAAGAGAATCCTTCCTTCATATTTAAGTTATATAATTGTCGTTAAAGGAAGATCTTATTTGACATCAATTTTTCTTTATATAAATTTTACAATTTGTCCCACAAACCTTTTGCGGTGATTTGATAGGACACATTGAACAAAACTGAATCATCCAATGTAAGAAGAAGGTCCACCATGACTAATTGATTTTTTCTCATCAAATATCTCGTCTTTCATCTCTATAGTTTTTCTTTTCTTTTTCTTAAATCATAATTGTGCATCCTTATTTCACCAACACCACATTCATCTTCATTTTCTACAATGTGTAATTGGATCCATTGAACTTCAGCACCTCGAATCTGGTATAACTCAATCCAATCATCTGAAATACAATTGCAAAACAAATGTCAGGTTTCTCAACCGTTGGCTCTGATACCAATTATTATGGAAAAACACTCACATGTGATCAATGTGGATGAGGCCAAAACACAAAAGAAAATGGGCAAACTAAAAGAAAAGACAAGAGGCATGTATTTATATGGTTGATAATATGCCACTACGTGAGATGCAAATAGAGGTCTCTTCTTCACTAAAAATAAGAGAAAGGGAAATACAAAGCTTATCTCTTTCCCATCCATATAAGAAGTCCTATACTAAGGAATACCCCAAAAGATGAAGTAATAGAATACCTTTCTCTAACTATGGCCCTTACTTTATATAGATTACCATATGAGAAAGTATATCACAAAGCCTAGAAGAAGTAGGCTTCACCATATGACACTATACACACATGTAAGACCCGTATCCATGACCGTACCATTCCGTAGGCTTCCGCGGTCCTCCCGGTCAAATTTTGGCAACCCTCGACTTGTATCCAACATTTATGCGTGATCCTAAGTCGAGTCCTGCATACTGAAGTCGGCTTGACGCAAAACTTGTACCCTAGCGACCGCGCCGTCGTCGTGGTTCCAACGCCGTGACTCGCGCACCGATCCGATACTTAGGTCAGAAGATACGGGCCTACGTTCATTTTGAGGAAAACACCACACGTTGCGAATTTCGAGAGAATCTCTACAACCTATCCCATCAATCAATGTCAAGTACACATTTTATCAAAAGTACAAGTTAAGTACATGCAACCCATCTCTCTCCCATTCCCAAAGTCAACTCTCTCTCTCTCTCCACCCATCGCTTTCTTACAACACCCATCACCCATCATCCCATCCCTTTTCACCCATCACTTCCCTCTCTCTCTCATTTCTCTCTTCATTTCCAAGCAACAAGAAAAATCTAACGTCCAACCCTTCCAAGAGTAACCCAAGTGTGGCCCACTTTTCTACCACCCAATCTCTCATCCCACTATCAAAACTTCATCATCCATCGTCAAAAGTTGAGCATAGGAGCTAAGGAAGCTAAGGGGATCAAGAAGGAGGCCTAAGGTGAGTGATCCACCATTGATTTCAATTTTTAAGGACCCACTTGTTGTGGGACCCACTTGATGTATGCATTGTATTTGGGAGGGCCCAATAGTGGCGGGGTCCCTCCCCTTCTCATTTTTCTGTCTTTCTCTCTCTCTCACTTAGGGATAATGATGTGTGTGTGTGGCCCACCATGAAGTATGTATTTTATCTATGCCGTCCACTGAGTGGCCCACATGGCAGTTCGTTTTGGACGGACCTAAATGAAGGAAAACACAAGTATCAGTTTGATCCGAACCTGATGTGGGCCACATGTGCAGACCCCACCATGAGGTACGTCCCTATCATGTAGCAGCAGGGAGTGGGGACCACTTCACATGTACTGCACGTGTGGAGATGGCCAATAAAGGTGCAGCAACTTCAGCCGTTCATCCAGCATCCAGAGATGTCTGGACGCTGACACCTCACTCTCTCTCACATACACACATGTATATATATATATATATATATATATATATATATGATATATTATATTATATAATGTAATATATTATATTAAAATAATAAATGGTTATGATGGGCCACTCCCACGTGGGACCCACCTTTAATTTACACTATCTGCATCTGGACGGTGGATATGGGGTGTGTGTGTGTGTGTAATATTATATTATATTTCAGTATATAGCATATAATATACTAATATTATATTATTAATATATGTGATATGGTGGGCCACCCTCCCACGTGGGACCCACCCAACGAACGGTTTAGATGGTATATATATACAACAGGTGGGCCACGTGTGTGAGACCCACCTGACGAATGGATTGGATGGTTGGACCTGGTCGTGATCCAGACCGTCCGTCCATATTTTTATAGGCCAAGCGTGTGGACTCCACCATGATGTCTGCGTTATATCTCACCGTCCATCATCTGGACAGTGGGCCAATATTCCACGAAGCTACTAGCTGCTATACATCAGCAAGTTCCGTGGGATTCCATCACGAGGTATGAGTTGAAATCCACACCGTCCGTCTATTTTTTTAAAGGAGACGTGGGGCCCACCTTGGTGACGTGCTGGGTGCAGCACAGCTCCACCCTGATGCACGTGTTGTATCCCTACTGTTCACCCAATGAACATGTGGGGGCCAGCACACCACCGTCCATTCATTCGGCGGACTCGTCCAAGGCTTGAGACTAAAAATAAGACAGATCTAGTTATCAGGTGGACCACACTGCAGAAACAGTGGAGTAGAACGCCTACCATTGAGACCCTTTTTGGGTCACAGAGGTTTTGGACCAATATGAAATTTGTTTTTCCTCTCAGTTCAGGTATTTGTGACCTTATGAGCTGACTGGATGGAAAATGAATGTTATGGTGGGCCCCTCTAAATTTTAACAGTGGAAATCATTATCACCACTATCATTTGTGGAATGGTCCAGATGATCCTTGATCTAATTCATTGTTTGGATAATGTTCTAAAATGATCTCTACAGACGGATGAATGGTGCGGCCCAAGTAGTGCTGCCCACTTGTTGTATTTAAGAGGCCTAATATGACGTATTCAGGGCCCATGGGTTGAGGCCATAGTGTTGTGTATTAGGCCCATTGGTACCGGCCCAATTGATTCAACCCAATTGATTCGGCCCATTTGTACCGGTCCATTTGATTTAGCCCATTGATTCGATCCATTTGAATCGGCCCATTGATTCCACCCATTAATTCGACCCATTTGATTGATTCGGCCCATTTGATGTAATTAAGGCCCATGATGATGCATATTAAGCCCTTGTGCTAGGCCGTGGGCCCCTATCCGATTGGCCTTATAAGCATCATTCCTTGTGAGCAATGTTGGTTAAAGGTCCATATTGTTGGGCATTGATGGTTGGACATCTACATTGTGACCTTTCCTTAGGCCTTGTTAGGCTCATTCTCATCATTCTCTAGTGGGTTAACCCAAACGTTTGGACCCCATTGATTTTATTTGATCCATCATCGGCCGTTCATATATGGACCTCTATTTGTGTCGAGGTCGATTATCGATGCTGATTGCCGATACCGGCTACCGTTGCCGATTATGAGTTTACGATAGCATAACATCATGATACATGCCCATACGCATCATCTGTATGTTTGTTATGAGATGTGACTGGTCATTTCATATGCCATAGTGCAGGTGGTTATGAGACTCCCTAATAGGCGGAGTTATCCCACATGAGTACATGGTATGCGCAGGATTGATGCATGATTGGACTGCATGAAATTGTGTGATTGTAATTATTATATGGCCTAGCGACATTAGGGTCATAGCCTCCACAGACACATTGTGGATGGTTAGATTGGATACCGAAAATACTGTTTCTAGCATCGGGACGCCATAGATGTCCCTAGATGAAAATTCTTAAACCCGATGGTACTAAAGGATGACTCCAACGTCGAGACCGAGTAGATACATGAGCGCGCGAGAGCCGTATACCTGTAGGCCGCATCTCCCACTATGTCGTAGTCGGTTGGAAATGAGTGTGACCTTACCCGCCTAAGTGAGGGGGCAATTTCTAGGTTGAGTTTGACCAGCTTGAGGAATAGGTCCGCTATCGACGAGCCGGGCCCGATATTTGTAGGCGGATAGTGAGGTCTCTTCCACTCACCCAGTTGTGCATTCAGATAAGGGCAGCAAGCTGGCGTAGAGTATACTAGGCCCAGGTGATTATCCGGAATGAGAACTGTACTGATATTTGATGAGTCATATTGATATGTGGATTTGGATTGACATGATTGAGTTGTATCTCGTATCGCATGGTTATAATATGGCCAATTGCATTCATATCTTGCACCGCATAGCCTTGGTACGGTTAATTGCATTCATGTACCCACCAGTATGATTCCACATTACTCTAACATTGTATTCTGAACATGTTCATACTACACACACACTTACACCACCCTTTAAGCTTTCTAAAAGCTTATACATGACCATTGCGTGCAGGTGATGCTAAGCAGTAGCAGTTCAGGAGCAGGAGCGTGCTGCGGAGCTTCCAGAGTTTTGACTTTATTATCTTGTATTTCCCTTCATATGCATTGTACCTTAAAGTTTTTAATTATAGTGGATTTTGTGGTGGTGTTCTTGTGGTTATTGTTCGTAAGTTTTGCTTATGGTTATGCTCATTATGAATCAAATTGATGTTGAAAATCTTCCTTACAGAATCTCAGGATCGGAACCTAGTGTATGAGTGCCGGGAGCCAACAATGACACACTACGTAGGCTGTTGGCGCCAGATTCGCCGATCGAGAATTTTGTGAGCTCGATTTTTCAGTTTGGGGCGTGACAACACACGTATGCAGAGATAGAGATAGATAGAGAGAGGAGAGAGGAAGGGGGAGAAATGTCTCTTATTAGAAAACGTGTCTAGTGAGAGACTCTTACCGCCACAACACTAACTAGGCAGTTTGGATAGGAATCATCAACCTTTAGTTTTTTTTTTTTTTTTTTTAAATAACTCAAAAATTAATAATAGGATCACAATGTTATAATGTGTTGACCTTCTTTAACCAGTGATGGGGCTTGTTTGGACCATACACGGAAAGATGGGATCACATCTGGTCCATGTTTTAATACATTTAATCACTATGCAATTTCAAGGTACAGAAGTTTTTTTGGCTCTTTTTATTTCCCAAATGTTGAGGTTTTTGATGGGGTAGCTTAGATTTTTTGGAACACATTCGCCAAATAGGTTTATTCTACGATGCAATTTGTGGGGCCACGATATATGAATGAAATCCAATCCACCTATTATTTGAATCCCATCATCTTCAGCTTTGAGCCAAAATGAGGAAGATCATAAGCCTGGTGAGCCATATTTCATACATTAAAAAGTATAAAATTATGGTTTGGCCCACCCACCACTTGCAACATAGAAGGGTTTAAAAATGCGCATCTGTTACCAAATGTTTCCTATGGTTTGACCCTCTTATGTTCTAGACTAGGCTGAATTTTTGGGATGATGATACAACATAAAGGGACACACATTTTAGACAAATTGGATTTGAGCCCCACATTATGGTGGGCCCCACACTGTATTGTAATATCATGGCACACCTATTGAGTGGCTACGCAGGGACCACCTTTATTTTTCTGCAGCAGCTTCTACAACAGTGAGGTCCACATGACGGATGACTGGATATTTCACCGTGTACCACGCTAGCATATATGCTTAATATATTAGCTGACTTATACACGCATGTGAGCTTAGCAAAACTCAATTAAAATTAGTGAAACAACTAAAGTTGTCCCAGTGAGTCAGGTCAGTCCTATTTCTTTTGAGTTCTTAAATTAAGACTTGTAAAATACTCCATGTCATTCTAATTTATTTCGGAGGTGGCCTGCGGACGGGATTGAAAATTTCTAGTCACATGCATAATTGTACAATTCTCTGCAACATCATATGCATGTGTGGTGCATTTATGAATAAATGTACGGCATGGCAGCAACCCTGTCCCATCATGCCCTATCAAGAGATGCCCAACACGGCACATCTAACGCACATGTTTCATCTTTCTCCATCTTTACATGTGTGGTCCATCTAAGGTTGTAGCTCACATGTCATGTGCTGGCCACCAGGAGATCCCTGAAAGTACAGAAATAAGTGTATACAAGCACATGAACATATGTAAAAATAAAAATAAAATTAAAAATTAAAAAATCATCTACAGAGCTAATGATTTCAAAAAAAGAAAAAAAAGAAAAAACCTCTGGCCAATAACATACTCCTCCATAGCTAATAATTTCAAAGAAGAACCTTGATCAGATGATAACAACCGTCCAATCTAATCTAAAGCTCTTATGTATTAGGATTTTTCTAGCCTTACTCACCTAGGTATATAGACTGCATGACTTGGGCTGGCTAACTGAGCAGGTGGAGGAACATGCATCAAATCCACTTTGTCCATCAAGTGTGCCACCACATTTTCACTGTAAAATCAACCCAATCCAAAAGTCAAGTAGCGGGCCACACCACATCAATTTATATATTTTAGGCATGATTTTCTTTCTTTGCTATGACGTGCCATGTAAGTCTCCAAATGTCCTGATTTCTAAGACATCCTTTCATCCTTAGTAGCGCCCATCAGATGAATGTATTAAATGACATACATACATCATGATCGCCTCTACATGTGACTTGGACCATTTAAATGGTGGGTGCCCATATTTCGACTGTTTCCTCAGTTTTGAATGGCTTGCTTTATGGATGCCGACCGTGTGGATCTCATCCACATGAAGTTGTTCCATCCAATCAGTAAAAATTTGTGCCCTCCATAATGCGTATGTATGTCAAAAAGAAATTTCGTGATAATAATAATAATAATAATAATAATAATAATAACAATGGGCTATATTCAAAGGGTTGGAATTGTCATGTCATTGTGATTTTTGAATCATTGCACGTCATCAATAATATGTAGTGAATGCACAATCTAGATATATAATTGGACCGTCCCATGTGCCATTTAAAAGTATCTGACATGATGTTAATGTCCGCCAAAAGTAGATGATCTGATAAATTTTTAAAAGGATAAAAGAAAAGAAACGTTGAAATCTATAGCCATCACTATTGAGAACGGCCCAATTGGGGCCGGTAACGGTGAACCTGTGCCCTTGTTACGTTTAAGGGGTCTGGTTCCGGTCCTGTCAGGTTTGGGTTGGGTTCAACTCCCAATACTACGGTCTAGGCTACCAACTTTGGTTAGAATTTTTTTTATCTTAGTGGTTGAGTGTAAGTATGATAAATATTGGTAACACTAGTTATGTTCTATGCCCACTGCCTTATGTGGGGTGGTACACTTTAACTCTGGATCTACCTCATTTTTAGACTCAAGTCTTAAAAATATAGAGCCAAATGAAAAGGTAGTTTGGATGTAACACATACATCCCGGTGGAACCCACATAACTTGATTGACACCAACACACCACTGAGGTTGGTGGTGTGTGGCACACCACGTATATTTAAATATTAGGCGTGAATTGATTAGGTGGATCCCCGGATCAGCAACGTGGGTGGATCTCTAACTGTGGGGCCACTTTGATGTATGTACCTTAAATCCACAGCGTCTATTCATTTTGACAGCTCATTTTAGGACATGATTTCAAAATTAAAGTATATCCAAAATTTAGGCAGGAAACAGTCATCCCCATTTTTAAAAACTTCATGAGAGCCACGGGAATGTTTATTTGCCATCCACCTCATTGATTAGATCACAAAGAACTAGATGAAAAGACCACACATATATCAACTTCATTCAAAACTTTTGTGACCCATGAGAAGTTTTCAAAGGTTAATAACTGTTGTTTTCTGTATTATGATCAACCTGAGATTTAGATCTGCTTAATTTTTTGATCAAGCCTTAAAATGAGTTTTCAAAACGGATGTGCTGCCTGGATATAAGGCAGATACATCAAGGTGGGGCCCACGGTCATGGTCCGGATCCACCAAAGCAGACCCTTAAATATTTTGTATAATTCTACATTTCATGAAAGTACGGTGCATTTATACCCTGTCCCATCATGCCCCCATCAAGAGATGTTCATCAGCATACGTCTCACACACATATTTCATCTTCTACTATCTTCACGTGTAGCCGAGATAGCATGTCCCCTGGTAGCCACCACCGAAAGAAGTGTATATAAGTGCTTGAACGTATGAAGAAAAAAAATAAAATAAAATCGCCCACCAATATTTAGTCCGTATTCCTTCCTTGGAGCGTGATTACCTTGTTCAAATAATGATATCCGTCGAATTTAATTTTGATTTGAGAGGATTCTGCTAACCGTATTTACCTAGGCATATGAAGCATCGTAACTTGTGTTGACTAAGCAGAAGGTGAGAGGGACATGCATCAAATTCACTGCATTCATTAGGTGTGTCACCACATTTTCACATAAAAGCAGTCCAATTCAAAGACTTACGTGGGCCACATGGCATATATTTAAATGTTTTTGGCATGAATTTCTTTCTTTATTATGTAAATCATCACGTCAGTCTTGAAATGTCCTCATTTTCAAGGTGTCCCTTCACCCCAGTGGGCCACACCACATGAATGTAGTAGGTGGCATATATTCACTATGGTGGCTTCCACATATAATTTGGACCATCTAATGGTGGGCCCTACTTCAATTGTTCCCTAACCTATCTGAGTTTTGAATTGACCTGCCTTTTGAGCCCTAGTCTGTACACAAGGTGGTGAACCTGGTAGATAGGGTAGATCCCATCCACCTCAAGTCAGTCCATCCTCGTTAGCAAAAGTCATACTCTTCAATAACCATGGTTAACCCATCCATGTGATTCTTGAATCATGACATTGTAACTATGTTTTAGAAGTAATGCAGATACCGGATACATTATTAAACCATCCCTGTATCATTTAATGCAACCAACACATTGTTGTTGCCTCCTAAAAGTGGACCACTTGATTTTTTTCAAAAGGATTTAAAAAAAATAAAAATAAATAAATAAATTCAGTAGGCCCTGGTGTCGGCAACGGGTCAATTTGGGCTGGTAATGGTGAATCTGTACCCTTAGTCCGCTAAGGGGTCTAGTTCTGATCTTGTTGGGTTCAGGTCTTGGCACCACAGTCAAGGAAATGGATTGTGGTTGGGCTTTTTAAGTCTTAGTTGTTGAGTGTAAGTGTAATAAGTACTGGTTACATTAGTTATTGAAACTCTAATATAGTGCTAGTGCTATGCCGATTATGAACACTGACCAGATTTTTAAACGGGTATGTGGTGGTGCCCGATATGATTTGTTGTTTTGTCAGGTGCGAAATTTAGACTCAGGACCCGTTTCACTCCTGTAGATCCATCGGACAGAAACATGGGTTGAGAGCCCTTCTGCAGAGTGCAGGGTACGATGCATGTGAAATGGACTGAAATCCTATACAATACTTGTTGTTAGCGGCATTTGTAACATTGTACGGACACTTTTAATAACAGCATATCCGTGGACTTGCATGGTACGTGTAATGCTTTATTGGATATATGAAAATGTGCCGGGTGATATGGACGTAGGTACTACCCAGGGGAGGGGCGGCTCAACATTTTTGGGGCCTTAGGCAAATCATAGAATTGAGGCTTTTTATTTTAAAAAATTTTAAAAAAAATTAATAAATTCAAAATTAAACCATAAATTTGCTTCTTACCTTTTTAGATGCAAAATTACTACTTAAACTTTTGTATTTAAGTTTACCTAACAATTTAGTTTCGATAGATAAAATTGCTAAACCGTTTAATTTATCTTGAAACATAATTGTTCATAAATAATTTTTTATAATCTTTAGTTTTAAAAAACTTCTTTCCGCAGATGCAACTGTAACAGGTATGGTAAGTAGTATTTTATATGCAATAAAACAAAAGCTAATTGATATAAATAATAAATTGAAATATAAATTTTTGAGCAATAGAACCTGACGAATTCTAGATTTGTTGAAGTAGCAAAAACCAACGGATCAAGACTTTGAGAAGTTGATTTGCTGATTATTTGAGAAGTTATTTTGCAGATATTATTTAACAAAAAAGTAGAAATACTTTGAGATTGAGAAGTTGTTTTGCTTAGCAAAAAAGTCGGTTGTGTTGTGCGATTATTTTGCTATTTAGCAAAAAGAACAATCCGCTACTAATAATCTAATTAGACATTGATGTGCCATTGTACCGTTAGAAAAATGAAGATAGAATTTAATTTAGAAAAAGAAGTTAGAATTTAATTTGTTGAGAATTTAATTAGCAATAAAGTAGGTAGTTGTGGTCCTAGGTTTTAGGAGAAGAATTTATTGGGAATGATGCTATTATTTTGAAAAGAGATGATAGAGTTACACTGTTATTATTGATAGTGCTAGTTCTTAGATTTGTTTTTTATTTTCAATTTCAAATTTGTAAACTAATTTTTAAATGTTCCTATTTTGTAAGCCTTTCAATAAGTTTTATTTAAAAAAATTTAGGTTTTTTTTTTCTTCTCTTTTTCTTCTTCTCAATTTTAATTTTTCTACAATATAGGACCTTCATAATTAAGAAATTTTAATTTTGCTATAATATAGGGCCTTCATAATTAGGGGGCCTTAAGTGATTGCCTCACCTGCCTACCCCTTAGAGCCGCCCCTGGTACTACTGAATCTCTCTTGAGCTCAAACAGTCTGGGCTACGAAAGCCTATCGTAATATATGGATTTATCAACACTGTCCATTCATTTTTTTTTCTGTATAATTTTATGATACAAGCTCAAAATTGAAGCAGATCCAATGCTCAAATAGACCACACAGTGGAGATTAAAAACCTACCATTAAAAACTTCTTGGTAGCTTGAGAAGTTTTGAATCGAGCTTATATTTATGTTTTGCCTTCATCCAAATCCATATGGCCTTATGAACAGTTTGGATGAAAAATAACCATCATAATAGGCCCTAGGAAGGATTCAATAGTAGGCGTCATGATCAACGTTGCTTCATGTGGTGTGGTCCACTTGAGCCTCAAATCTGCCACATTTTGGGGCTTATATAGTAAAATTATATGGAAAAAAAAAATGGTTGGATGGTGTTGATAAATCTACATCATAGTGGATAGCCTCAGCCAGATCGGAGCTCAGGATAGGTAGGGGTAAGTACCTAATCCACAACCATGTGATATGAGATCTTGGTGCAGGGAACAAATCAAACATGGCATGGATTTTGACCTGTGGTGAATCATGTGTGGATCATTATTTTTTGTACTTTGGAGATTGCAGTCATGATCTTCATGACCTTCCACCTCAAACAGCCCTTCATCCTTCCTTCGAAAACTCTATAACCTGAAGAAGAGCAAGACTCAGATGACATTATTGCCAAGACATGGGAGCTCACTGATCGAACCCAGGGGTTGACAATCCCAAGTACAAGGTTGTGATGTAGTAATAACTTGGTAAGACTGAGGTCGATCCACAAGAAAATTGGTGAGAGCACAATTAGAACTAGTCTAAAGATAATAATTTGTTTAGGTTTTTAATCTAAAGAAGTAGAACGGGTTTTAAAATAAATAATAAAATACTAAGGATTCATAAATCCACTTGTAGCCATCAACATATCTAATTGATTTATTCAACTCTTATAACTCAAAAATAAATTTATTAAACCAATGATTAACACCAATAAAATATGAATTCAATTGAACAATTCTATCATGAAGCAAAGGGACATTAATCGCAGGGAATCAAGAGCATCTAATATAACCAAGGTTTACAATAGGTCAATTAATTATACAGATCAATTCCTTCTCTAATCTAGCTAAGCAATTGTTAAATCAAAGCATTCATTATAACCATAGTTCACAACCAATCTAGAAATCAGAGCAACTCAAAGGCTTTAAAGTAAAATATAAACCAATTCAATTTATTATCATAATTTAAACCATTATTATTGAATCGAATAAACTAAATACCGTAATCAACTGCAAACTTTATCCCTTATCCTTAGCTAAGAGATTAGCATAGCACAGCTAACATCTTATAATGAAAGAAAACATAAAATATAAACTAGAACTAAAAGATTAAAGAAGAAGAATTGCTCCATAAAAGTTCTGTCACCCCTTAGTCTCTCTCATAAGCCCTAATTCATTCTTAGAATGTCCTAAAATACCCATTTAAATAAGAAAAATCCACACTGACTTTAAAATTATACACTTTTGTTACACTTTGGTCACACAAAATCTATCCAAACATGCATTTGACTGCAATTGAATTTCTTCAAAATATATCTAAAGTTTATGTCTCCTCTAACTCGCACCGAACTTACCTTCGGCGACCCCGAATATTACTTCGATCACACCTATTGATCGAACCTAAGGGCTACCACATATAGGGCAACGATGCATTAATAATTCAGTAAGACCGAGATTGAGCCATAGGGACTTTAGTGATAATACACCAAGAACTTAATTTAAGGATAACGGTTGGTCCGGGTTTTTAGTCTAGTAGAGTAAAAGGGTTTTAAAAATAATTAATAAAAATGACTAAGGATCCAGGAATCCTCAATCAATAGACTTTGAACTTAATTCGTCTTCTCGAGTCGATAACTCAACTAGAACTAGATTCTAATTCATTCTAATTGAAAGATAAAGTAGTAATATCAATCATAAATATCTAACATAAATTGTAATCACAATAGGCTTGTTCTCTTACGAAGATCTAGGTAATCACATCGAAGAGAATTGAAAACATCTAATGTACCCAGAGGTGACAATAGATCAATCATTTTACAGATTAATTCTTTCTCTAATTTAGGAATTCAATCACATCCAATCACAATTCAGCATAAAAACCTTAACTTTTATTGAAAAATAAATTAACTATCAAATATCTATAAAAAGTTCATCCCTTAACCTTAGTTAAAAGATCAACTAAACATAACTAACATCTTAAAGAAAAATTAAAAGAAAAAATAGAACAACAAACTAGAACCGAACGATTGAGAAGGAATGACGATTCCTAAGAAACTCTATCACTCATAGGTCCCTCTCCCAAGCCCTAATTTGTACTTAGAAAAGCCTAAAACACCTATTTAAATAAACTTACTTCGCATCGACTTCAAGCTAACTTAAAAAATTCAGACTTTGTTATGCTTCGGTGGCACCTACTGTAGATGATACCCACATCCTATAATTTCAACACCTCCATCTTAACCACATCCCTCATGTTTGGATTTAATCGGCGGTGTGGATGCCTTGATGTTTTGGCATTCTCCTCTAAGTGTATTTAGTGAGAACAAATCAGGGGGTCAATTCCCTTGAGATCCACAATAGTCCATCCTATAGCACTTTTGTGATTCTTAAGAGTAGTAATCAACTTGCTCTCTTGCTCATTATCCAAGTGAGAGAAAATCACCACTGGATAAGTGTCTTGTTGACCTAAATAAACATATTTTGATTTAGATAGTAATGATTTTAAGTCAAGCTTCGGTGGCTTAATGCTAGATGGTAGAGACTTTGAGTCCATAAAGGGGCAATTTTTCGAAGCTTGGCCTCCACCGGTGGTTGAATTTAATAAACCACCCATTTGTTTCTCGGATCATATTAGCCGTAGAGACCAAAACATCAAGCTCACCCAACCATCAGGTGGGCCACACCAAAAGAAACAGTGGGGGAGCCTGGAGCAACCCCTCGTGTCAGCGATGCGGACGTGGGGTGGGGGCGTCCTAGTTGTGGGCCCCACCTTGATGTATATATTTAATCCACGCCGTCCACTAGTTTCTCCAAATTATTTTAGGCCATGGGCCGAAAGATGAGGAAAATCTGATTTATTTAGTGGGCCGCAATAAGGGAAACTAATAAGGTCGACCGTGGAGTCCTTATTTGTCCAAATCAGATCCCATTAGCCCTACTCGAGCTAGCCTAATGGGCGGGCGGACCCCCAACCACGGGCATGGAGTGGGGAGCACAGGTGGGACCATCCATGATGTATATGTTTCATCCATGATGCATATTAGGCCATAGGCCCAAAATGAGAGTGATCTGAATCCTAGGTGTACTGCACTAATGAAATCAATGGGCAAGGAGGGCTGCCCATCTTAGCAACACCACCTTGATGTTTATGTTCCATCCACACCTCTCATCCTTCTCTTAGGTCATGTTAGACCATGGTCCCAATGGTTCGGGCCAATCCATACCTCAAGTGGGCGGCACCACAGGATCTATGGGGTTGAAAAACCTTGGATTTGTGAATTTCTTGGGGATTCCTGAATTTCTTGGGATTTTGGAATCCCCTGGATTTGGGAATCCCTATACTTGGGAATTCATGGAATCCCTTAGTTGTGGGAAACTCTTGGATTTGGGATCCCTTGGACGTGAGAATCGCTGGATTCCGGGTTCCTTAGATTTCGAGCTTTCTTGGACCTAGGATTCCTGGATTTTTAGAATCCCTTGGCCATGTTTGGCATCCTGGATCCAGAGGCCCTATAATACTACGTTAAAAGGTGATGTGTATTTACATGATTTGGAGTTTATTAGTAAATCAATTTAAAACCCCCATAATTAGTATACGTATGTAGTGTTGACACTATAGTTGAATTAATCCGTTTAGGCACATCCCTTGCCCAAAATGATGAAATCCCAGGACTTAGATGGGCCACAAGTGTTCACTACCCCAAGTATAGGGTTGCGATGTAGTAATAATCTTGATAAGACCGAGGTCGAATCCACAGGGACTGAACCTTGTACGTATTCTGAAAGTAACCAGAACTAGAAGTAGAAAAAGATGTAATCTAAATTAGGAAAATTTAAGAGAATAATGGTGAAATATTAAACTAAAGTTGTAAAATTCAAAGGTGGGAAACTAGGATGTCAAGGATCCACTTGTAGAGATTAGGGAGATCTATGCTTGATTCACGAACACAACTAGATTTAGAGTCCCATCTTCATCCAGTTTGAGGATATAACATTAAAAATCAAATCTGAACTTCCTTTGATCTAGTTTTCAAGAGATGAGAGGTATGAGGATTAGAATTGATTCCATCACAAAACCATGCCCAGGAGACAAAGCAAACAACAAAATTTAACTAATCCACATCCAATCTGAGAGAGTTATGAACATTAGAAAGGCTTCCATCATCCAACCATGTTTGTGAGACGATGGTGAACAACAGGACTTCCCATTTTCATAATCTTACTAATGCAAAGAACATACCCAAAGCTATCGCAGATCCATTGTAATGCAAAGAACATTGGGTATGTGTCATATGATTGTGCGTTTTTAGCAAGTCTATCCAAGTAATCCCACACATCATCGACATTTTTATTCATAAATTCCCCATTGTTCATTATCTCGACCATTGTAATTTAAGTCACAACAAACCATTAAAAACTAAAGGCCTTCCTTATAATCAAACTAGAATAAAAATCAGTTCAGTTTAAACATGAATCAAAAGGCATAAAAAAAACTCTCATCACACTACAAGCTTCACCTCTTAGCCCTAGCTAAGAGGTTTAGCCTATCATAGACATGATTAGCTTAAAATCTCTTAGAAAAACATAAATAAACAAGAACCAAAAACAGGGAAGGAAGAATTCTTTTGGAAACGGCTGCCCGCGACTCTCTCTCTCTCTCTCTCTCTATCCTTTAATCCCACGTCTAAGGAATGCCTGGCTCTCTCTTCTTTTCTCCTTTATATTGGCACCAGGGGTGGTGTTTTACCTGGGAAGCTGCTGGAGTTAGTGTGTAACTCGTACACACGTTGCATGCACAGCAACAGTGAAACGTAAAGCTTCTCACGTTTGGATCGAGTTTCGGGATGGTGGAGCACCAAAAAATCCATTCTGACTCCATGGTTGGGGTAAAGACCCCCTTTTCAAACTTCTGGATGAGATCTTGCATCCAATCATGATTTGGGCCATACAACGCCCCGTAATGTTTGAAAAAATTGGACGTAAGTATGGTGTGAATTTTCCTACGTTGAGATGCTCGATGGGTCCCACAGTGATGTTTTTGGAGAAATCCACCTCGTTCATTGGATTCCAGGCAAATTTTCGATCAGAAAGGAGTGGTTTTGGTCGAATTTTGGTGCAGCCCACTGTATCAAATCACCTTGTCGTTCATCCTACATTTGACGGCGATCTGCATGTGTACGTGTGTATGGGACCAAAGGGTCACCATGGCTAGGGTTGTGGCCACCCCCCGGAGCGAATAGACGGTCTCGATCGTCCATCGAGACGATCAAGGAAGCCCACTGATCAAGCCTAGTCGACTAGCGTCTGTTCGTTAGATGCTGGTGCGAACAAAGACGGGTCAGTCTGTCTTTGACCGGGCTAACCGTACGGTGCAGCGCCTGTACACGCAATTGTACATGTGGGGTCCATTGTGATGTATATGCAAAATCCGCTTTGTCCATCTATTTTTCCACCTCATTTAAGGGGTTGAAAACAAAATTGAGGTATATCTAGATATCAGGTGGGCCCCAAATCAGATATTTGGTGGCTGATCTGTTTGTTGGGCCACTTCCACAATGATCCAATGGCTAAATTTCGACATGTATAGTTAATTTAGGGTCCTCAGGCCATATATAAAGTTTTGATCCAAACAGATGGTGAGAACCATGTGATCTTGCATTGTTGATGATTTTTAGGCCTCTTTAGCGTGAATTGCTTGATTTTCTCGGATCTCTGGTGTATAAATTTTTCGATCTTGGCCTTTTAAGATCCATCCCTTACCTTAGTGATTTATGAGTATTAAATCCATGCTTTTAGTACCATTTTTCAGTCCAGGCTCCTAAATTCACTTTGCAATACAAACACGATTAAAATAGGACGTTAAATAGTATCATATTCGTAAAATCAGGTAATAACTGAGGTCTAATATGCAATTTTTGACTCTCAACACAATCCTCAAGCAGCATTTTGCTAGTCCCAAGCAAAGTATGCGAACAATAATTTAAGAATTACGAGACAATTCTTATAAAATTGAGTGATTTTTGAAAAACAATCTAGTCAATAGAATTCTAGGATTCATGAATGTTAGGTATTACTTTCTCCTAGACTCAAGCGTACGATATACTTCATAGTCATGTTCAAAGTATTAATCCATCGATTAGAATAATTTTAAACATTAAGTTCCATGGGTGTATAGTGCAATCTCGGCTTATCATCATTAAGAGTCCAATCATCAATTTTTATGATAATATTAATAATCACCAGAGTATTCCGAATAGCCAAACCTAAACCAAAACTTACCTTGCAGTTTAGCCTTTTTATTCTTCCAGCTTTTGATTTTTCCATTGATGGCTTCATGCTGTGTCAACCTTTTTAAAGATCTTTAATAGTTAACTGTTTTCGAATACAATTGTTTTTTAGCTGGGTATTCTTTTTTTTTTTTTTTTCAATGAACGTGATGGACGAATTCCCCAGGTTGGCTCCTTCCATGCCTAATGATTACCTGGTCAACAATTCAATATCGAACTGAAGCTATAATGTGTAAGCTATGTGTGACATATGAAATCATAACTCAATTAATGTTTAAAGCTTCTAATCATGGATTAATAATTCGAACTTAATAGGTACCTGAATCCAAGAGTCATGAATTACTAATATTACATATCTTATACTTCTAAATCAAAGATGGCCTTCAAAATTACTTTGAATTCATAAGAATTTCAAAAAAATTTAAAAATTTCACAATTTTTGCTTAAGACCAAGAAAATACTGATTAGATAACCTAATGTCCCATCTCTAACCTAAAATCTACGTTGTCCTTAATGTAAAAGATATAAGCATGCAATGCATATGAGACAACGAAATTGAAGAAGAAGTGATGGAAAGATTGTACCTGATGACGAAGTCGTACGGCTTTTTCCCAAAGAGATTTCAGCGTGAAAGTGGCTCGGCACAAGAGTTAAACCAACAAAAAGTAAACTATCCTAATGGCATAAAGTCGACTATCTTAGAACGACAAAAAATCAAACTACCATAGTCCTATGAAAGCGTAAACCTACCTATACCTTTGTCAGACTAGGAGATCAAGGGAAAAGCTACTCAGTCATGCCGCAAGGTTCCCCCTCCTGCCAATATCTTAATAAATTTCTCAGAAGGTTTCTTAATAAGATCATCCAAAAGCCCTTTTTGCAATAGGCTTGGATGCCCTAAAGCATGAATTTTTAGAGAAATGGATAGACCTTAGAAAAAAATTGTCACTGAATCGTTCGAGGTATCTAAAGTATATATGATTCACCTGTGACATAAAAAATTTCAAAGTTAGTATCCTATGGTGAATCAGAGACTACAAGTAAATAGCATTCAGAAAAATTCTCAGAAAGTGATGTAGTCTCGACACATTCTGAAGTTTTAGACTCTGGTTCAATTTTCAGTTCCTCCTTTAATGGTAAACATTCAAAGTTTAAGGAAGGAGGGGCTTCAAAATAAGAGTTCTCTCAATCTATGACAATTACTAAGATATTGGCTTGCTAGGCATTCACTATGTCTTTTATCATGGGATCATTTGAATTTGCTAAGTGTGTCAAGTAATCATCCAAAGAGTTAAGAAATTTAGCTGAGAGTGACTCATTTTCCTCATTGAAACTTGTGATGATCTGCCCAAGGATTCCATCATCTCTGAAAGTGGATGGACACATGCTCTCTCGCTCTTGCGCTGGAAGAGACTCTTCATCCACATTTAAATCAAACATGTCATATGGGTGGAGTAGCGCTTCCTGTGTCTCATGATCTCCTTCCTAAACCATAATTGAAGTTGATTCCAGTGAATCTTGGGCTGTGCTCTCATGAATCTCATCTCAATACTTATCATCATCCAATTTAGTGCAATACACACATGGAATGAGATCGCTTTCCTCATATTCTGTTTCTAGATTAGGTTGAGGTTCAAATAAACTAACCTCTTCCTCATCATTGAAACCAAGGGTGTCATGTGAGTGAAGTGTGTCAGTATCATTATATTTGAAATACACCCATGTCTCTTGATCAAGGTGAGAATAAATCACCACCGAGTATGTCTCATCTTGACCTAAATAGACACATTTTAAATCAAAGGGCAAAGGTTTTAGGCCAAGCTTTGGTGCCTTAAGATTAGACGGTAGAGGCACTACATCAGTTTGGGGCAATTGTTCAAATTGTGGCCACCATCGGTTAACTTCAAGTACCGGTGCAGTATCAAGTGTGGCACCCATCTCCCTAATCATATCATCATCAAAATCATGGGAGTGGGTCAAACACATCTTTTGAGGGTCAGAGGATAAGGCCATCAAAGTTCTATCTTTCACGAAAGAGTTAATCATGTTAATGTTGTGGAAATCGTCATCATCCTCTAGCCGTATGCCCTTATCGAAAAAGATGTTTGACTCCAATATCAAAATTTCAAAAGATATACTCATGACTCCATTCCTGCAATTAATGATTGCATTTGCAGTGGCAAGGAATGGGCGACCAAGGATGATAGGAATTTAAGTGTTGATGTTACTGATGGGTTCTTTATCCAAGACGATAAAATCTACTGGGTAGTAGAATCTGTCAACCTGGACCAACACATCTTCAATTATCCCTCTCGGTAGATGAACTGAGTAATCAGTAAGTTGTAATGTGGTTAGGGTGGGTTTTAGTTCACCCAAATCTAATTATTTATATACCGAGTAGGGAATCAGATTTACGCTTGCTCCCAAATTAAAAAGTGTATGCTTAATGCGGTAATTCCTAATTACACAAGTGATGGTTGGGTTACTGGGATCTTTGAATTTCTGTGGCACATCTTGCTTTAGGATGACACTCACTTTTTCAATTAAAAGGATTTTCTTTTGAATATTTTGTCGTCTTTTGGTCGTACACAAGTCTTTCAGAAATTTGGCATATGAAGGTATTTGTTTTATAGCATCAAGTAGAGGAATATTGACCTTTACTTGTTTTAATACCTTTAGAATGTCTTGAGAGTTAGAGAGAGGTGTTGGTGCAACCAACCATTGGGGGAATGAAGCAATTCGCCTGCCCTGAAGTTCTGGTTCCAACTCTTGTGGAGCAGTGCTAGATCTATCATCATTGTCCTCTTCCGAGTCCTAAGGCTTTTCAGCCCTAACCGGAATGGTTTTGTCAATGGTCTTCCCACTCCTAAGAGTGGTGATAGATTTAGCTTGCTCCATCTGATTTTAAGAGCTGGGGTCACTTATCTCATATTGCGGTTTAGGATTGGGGAGAGGTTAAGCAGGAAGCATCCCCTTTCTCCCAATTATCAATTGTGACTCCATCCTTTGGACAGATGACGCAAGCGTTCCAATCGCTGATTTGTTTTCCTGGATTGCTTGTGCCATATTCTGATTAAATAGCTCTTGGTCTTGAATGCATTTTAGAACTGGATCCTCTTGAGGTTTCCCTTGATTTAGGATTTGATTGAAGAAACCTTAAGGGGTAGCAGTTTGTCCATTCCTCCAACTGAAGTTTGGATGATTTATCCAACTAAGCTTGTATGTATTAGAGGTAGGTCCACTGAAATGTCTTTGATAATTGCTTACGGCATTAGATTGCTCATTCAATACCTCTTGAAAGGCATATATCGTTGGACAATTTTCAGTAGTGTGACTGTTGCAACCACAAATACTGCAAATAATTTCCTTACCCCTATCTTTCTTTGATTCCATGGCCTCAAATTTTCTTATGAGATTACCCACTTTAGCATTGATATCATCATCCTCTTTCAGAAAGTATACTCCGCCCTTTTCCTTTGATTGAGTGGGCCTAGAAGTGGTACTTGATTTTGGGTATGTATCCCATGATTGTGCATTTTCAGCAAGTCTATCCAAGTAATCCCACACATCATCGACATTTTTATTCATAAATTCCCCATTGCACATTGTCTTGACCATTGTAATTTAAGTCACAACAAACCATAAAAAACTAAAGGCATTCCTTATAATCAAACTATAATCAAAATCAGTTCAATTTAAACATGAATCAAAAGACATAAAGAAAAATCTCCCATCACACTACAAGCTTCACCTCTTAGCCCTGGCTAAGAGGTTTAATCTATCACAGACATGATTAGCCTAAAATTTCTTAGAAAAACATAAATAAACTAGACCCAAAAACAGGGAAGGAAGAACTCTTTTAGAAACGGCTTCCCGCCACACTTTCTCTCTCTCTCTCTCTCTCTCTCTCTCTCTCTCTGTCTCTCTCTCTCTCTCTCCTTTGCTCCCACATCCAAGGAATGCCTGTCTCTCTCTTCTTTTCTCCTTTATATAGGCTCCAGGGGCGATGCTATGGCCAGGAAGCTGCTGGAGTCGGTGCGTAACTCACACGTACATTGCATGCGCAACGACAGTGAAACAAAAAGCTTCTCGCATTTGGATCAAGTTTCGAGATGGTGGAGCACCAAAAAATCCATTCTGACTCCATGGTTGGGGTAAAGACCCCATTTTCAAACTTCTGGACGGTTTGGATCTTGCATCTAATCACGATATGGGCCGTACAATGCCCCGCAACGTCCCAAAAAACTGGATGTGCGTATGGTGAGAATTTTCCTGCGCTGAGATGCTCAGTGGGTCCCACAGTGATGTTTTTGGAGAAATTCACCCTGTTCATTGGATTCCTAACAAAATTTCGATCGAAAAGGAGTGATTTTGATCAATTTTGGTGCGGCTCACTATATCAAATCACCTTGTCGTTCATCCTACATTTGACGGCGATCTCTATGTGTACGTGTGCATGGGACAAAAGGGTCACCATGGCTAGGGTTGTGGCCACCCCCCGGAGTGAATAGACGGTCCCGATCGTCCATCTGGACGAGAACGGAGGCACACTGATCAAGCCTGATCGGCCAACATCCGTCCGTTGGACACTGGTGTGAAGAAAGACGGGTCAACCCATCTTTAATCGGGTTGACCGTCCGGTGCGGCGCCTATACATGCACACTATGTACACGCAACTGTACATGTGGGGTCCATTATGATGTATATGCGAAATCCGCTCCGTCCATCCATTTTGCCACCTCATTTAAGGGGTTGGAACCAAAATTAAACCATATCCAGATATCAAGTGGGCCCCAAATTAGAGATTTGGTGGCTGATCTATTCGTTGGGCCACTTTCACAAGGATCCTATGACTGAATTTTGATTTGTACGGTTAATTTAGGGTCCTCAAGCCAAATATAAAGTTTCGAGCCAAACAGATGGTGGGAACCCTATGATCTTGCATTCTGGACGATTTTCAAGCCTCTTTAGCTTGAATTGCTTGATTTCTCAGATCTCTAGCATGTAAATTCTTCGATCTTGGTCTCTTGGCATCCGTCCCTTACCTTGGTGATTTCTAAACGTTAAATCCATGCTTTAGTACCCTTTTTCAGTCCAGGCTCCTAAATTCACCTTGCAATACCAACACGATTAAAATAGGACATTAAATAGTATCATGTTCACAAAATCAGGTAATTACTGGGGTCTAATAAGCAATATTTAACCCTCAACAACAAGAATAGGATCACATCCTAGTGACTAACCAACAACTTATGACTGTCGATTACATCGACAATGTTCAAATGGTGTAAATCATCCTATTAATGTCGATAACAATCTAATCGTTTTAGGATATCATCAGTGGGCTAGGTGCCCAATAGATTGATAGCCTAGTGGCACACATGCAGTTGTCCATCCGGGTCATTCCCAGTGGACTCCACTGTAGCATATGTATCTTATCCATGCTTTACATGTAGTTACATGATTTATATGTGCAAGCTACATGAGGAGCCGATGTTAGTCTAATATGGGCCACACCACATAGACCACTATATTTCTAGCGGGGCCTGCCATTCGGTTCCCACTTTCTATATATGATGTGCCAATTAAGGTCAACTATCTCATGATATGTTTGATAACATGCTGTTATATTTAACCTGATAGGACACACTGATAACATGTCTAGTATAATTGATATCATGTCCATTTATATGCCCATACGCATCACTTGTATGCCTATTGTGGATAACGATTGATCATAGCATTCGCCTTTCGGCTTGTGATACTTAGGAGACCCCATATAAGATAGGGTTGCCCCACATGATTGTGCAATATGCGCTGGTTTGGTGCATGACTTAGATAGTATGACTCATGCATTTTACATTTATATGTTACAATCACTTTTACACCCTAGCGACATCAAGGTTGTGGCTTCCACAGGCAAATCGTAGATGGCCGGATTGAATATCGAAAATATATGTTCTAGCACTTGAGCGCTTAGGATGTCCATGGGTGAAAGAGCCTAAACCTTTGTGGTGCCAATAGTATGCTTCAACGTCAAGACCAAGTGGATAACATGAACGCCCGAGTGCCAAATACCAGAGGCCGCATCTCCCACTATGTCGTGGTCAGTTAAAAAGGGGTAGACTTATCCTCCCGAGAGTATGGAACTGTAAGCTAGGTTGAGTCTGACCAGCTCGTAAATGGGTCCACATTAGCAAGCCGGGTGGGCATTAGCATACTACTAAAGAGGCAGATAATGAGGTCTTTTGCACTCACTTGGTCGTGTGCATCATAGGCGATAGGCAGTGTACTAGACCCCGGTGATGTTTTTAGATATGAACTATACTGATATGTGGACTAGCTGAGATTGACATGTTTTGCATTGCAGTTTTGCATTGCATCCCTAGCACATGACATTCGGCCACGTAGGCCTTATATTGCATAGCCTTGGTATGGCTAACATTATTTATAGATTTTCCAATTTAGCCCTCCATTATTTTTGCTTACTTTGACATCTGTATGCTTGGCACATGCATTGCGCACTCACACACACACTCTCTAAGCTTCGCAGTAAGCTTACGCATGCTTGTTACGTGCAGGTTATGCTAGATTGTAACAGATTTAAGGTAGGAGCATGTGCCCGATGTTTCGGAGTTTTGTTATATTATATATTTTCCTTTCAGCACTATACTCTAAGATTATATTAGTGGATATGATGATGTTTTGTGACTTGGGTACATTTGAGGTTATGCTCATTTGAAAAAAAATACCTTGAAAATCCTCCTTTTAAGATCCCAGGATCGGAACCTGACATATGAGATATGAGATCCGAGAATGGGGTACTATGGAGGCTGTCAGCATCGGATTCGGCAGCTGGTAGTTTTGTGAGCCCAGTTCCCGAATTTAGGGCATGACACCTTCCTCTTTCGAAAAAAAATGGGTCAGACCTTGTTGACCGGTCTAAAGTGTTCGATGTGATGCAGGTGTGCCCCAGTTATGCACATGCACCACATAAAGTGGGGTTCACAGTGGTGATTTTAGTAGGTTTGGCCCGTCCATTGGATTATGCAAGTCCTATTAGGACATCTGGCCAAAGATAAGGCAGATTCAAGGCTTCGATAGGTTGTATCAACTGAAATATGGCCTTTAAGTGTCAATTATCATTAATCCGACGGTCGAATCGGTTCTAATTTGTAGATTAAGAGTACTAAGAATCCAATGGTTGTCCATGTGAGCACTAATAGTAAGGTTTATAGTCTTATTGACCATTCAATTTTAAATTTGATCCTAAGTGGATCCTAGGATCCGATTAACAATTTTACTTGTCTAATGAGATTATTGAAATAGGTTTTTGAGATAGGTCTGTCTTGGAAATCAACGGAAAGATGGCATGTTCTATGGATCGATGTTATTCCATTGGTCAGATTAAACTCCATTCACTTTCCATAGTTAGATTTGATCATTAATCATTATAAGGGTTCATAACCTAGTTTGAATAGGTTTTAGCAATGGTTTTTGGCGTCTAATGGCTCGATGGTATGCTCAAGTGATGGATTACCCATTGGTGGTTGTTGATTTGTTATGTGTGGGTCTTGATGTACACTGATTGGTCCACGATTACTTTGAGGAGTCATACTAGATTTCATCTAGGTTGGGTTTCTAAGAATAGAATATCTTGTATCAACTTCTAAATTTTCCAAGTTTTGTTTATATTTGAGTATATGTATCACATAAGTTACATGTACTCTCACACACATGTACCAACTCAAATTATATTGGTAACACATGAGTACTAACAAGTATGGGGTATTATAATAGCTCCCTCTAAAGATGCAATTTGCATGTACGGTGCATTTACAAATAAACGTAGCATCATTGTAACCCTGTCCCATCATGCCCATCAAGATATGTCCATAGTCGAATATGGCACCTCTGACATAAATGTTTCATCTTTCTCTATCTTCACATGCGTGGTCCACTAGTTGGCATGTCTGGTGCACTATTCGAAATATTGGTATTGCATACGTATCGCTTTCTTGGGATACAGATATGTGTCGATTATCGCATGGGATATATTGGTTGCATTATGTAATGTATTGTTGTTATTGGAAACATAGGGAAACATTGGAAAATTGGTTGAATTTTTCAATGAAACTGTGATTGTTAAAAAAGACATCAATACACACTGATAAATCAAGACATTATACAAAACAAATACACGCAATATGTTTTCTTTGTATGAGGTCATAATGTATGTGTTGTTTAATTGAATTGCTGTAAATATATTCAATATTAATTCATATAATTTATAAATGTAAGAAGACATGCGGAAACACAAGCAATATATTCAATAGAAAAAGAAAAATCACTAAATTAAGTTACATACATGTTTGATTGGATGTTTGGACATAAAGATTGCAAACGATTTGTGAAAAATTGAAAATTTTTGATTTTTTTTCAATTTTTCACAACTTAGCCGTCTCCTCCAAATCTTAAAATCGAAGCTCCCAATTTATGATTTTTCATACAAAATATGAAAAATCATAGATTTATAATAATTTGACACTAATTTAACATGATTTACAAAAAATAAAAGGATCAAAATTCAAAAATGCTCGCCCGATTAAACATGTGGGATATACCACACTACTTATGCATTTCATATTACACCGATGGAATACAACATATACCATGGGATATATTGGCCAATATCATCCATATTTAAAAGACTGGTCCGGTACTTCCCCCAAAGAGATCATGTGTAAGTACAAAAAGAATCGTATACAAGTACATGAACATATAATAAGAGAAAAATAAAAATAAAAATAAAAAACAGCCAATCAAAATCAGATCAATATCCCCCCTCCACGTGGCTAATGATTCTAAAAAATTATCTTGGTCCGATAATGATTACCGTCCAATCTAATTTTGAGCTCATAAGTGACGCAGGGATGAACGTGATGAGGATAACTACCCCGAATCCACGGAGCTTCTCTGGACTCCTCACAGAGACTTCTCGAATCCACGAGGAAAAGAAAGCAGAAAATAGAAATAAATTCTAATAAATTCGAAATTGATTAATTGATGATTAAAAACGAGTTCACAACCCTTTAAATAGGGCTACCAAGTAATGGGAAAGAAATTAGAAGCAAACTACAACTCAAACTCTTAGAATCCGCGACTTACTATAAATAGTAAACTTACTATTTATAGACGGTCGTGATGTCTACTAGTGCGCAAGGTTTTCGGCCAAAAATAGTAAGTGTCCTATTTGGCTTCACCAAACCGTTCTCCTAATTATTCTAAGCTCTTTTCACGTTGGGCGCAACTCCTAAAGCCCGACGGATGAAGAGTTATAATCAAACTAAAACTTACTATTTATAGTAAAAACGAAATTAAAACGGGGAAACGACCATCGATCCAGGGGTTTTTCGTAATTCCGGGCTGCGCAACCCGGCGTAGCGGGGTTGGTTGGCTTCAGTAGCTCGTTCTACCCCAAAATCATATATTTTACGTCAGATAACTCATTCCGGATTGCAAGATACACCCAATTTAAGGTTCGATGGTCTGGATCACTTCTGTCGTCGACCGGGCCTTTTCTGATCCATCTTGGCCATGTAATTATCTGCGACCCGCTCTACATCAGTCTCCTCCACTTCAAAAGAACTCGTCCTCGAGTTCTTGTCATGCTCTGGTTCATGATACTCGGTCAGGTCCGCGACATTGAAAGTCTGTGAGATTGCCATGTCATCTGGAAGATCAACAATATAAGCGTTATCATTAATCTTTCGGATGATTGGGACGGGTCCAATCTTCTTATTTTTCAACTTGTTGTACGTCCTGGTCGGAAATCTCTCTTTGCGCAGATGGACCATAACGCGGTCGCCCACCTCGAACACTTTTTGTCGCCGATGCTTGTCCGCTTGTTCCTTGTACTTCTCGTTCGAGGCATGTAGCTTGGTCTGCACTTCTGCATGGATGCCCATGATCTTGTCTGCCATATGTTCTGCTGCAATGCTCGTGCCTGGGTGCTTGGGCAGAGGGACCAAGTCAAGTGTGTGGCGAGGCACTCGTCCGTATATAATCTGGAATGGTGATCTCCCTGTTGAGCGGTTCACCATGTTGTTGAATGCAAACTCTGCTTGAGACAAGGCCAAGTCCCACTGCTTCAGTTTTTCTCCTGAAATACAGCGAAGGAGGTTTCCCAATGTGCGATTCACAACTTCGGTCTGCCCATCAGTCTGTGGGTGGTAAGCACTGCTGAATTGAAGTCGTGTATCGAATCGATTCCATAAAGTCCGCCAAAAATGGCTAATGAACTTCGTGTCACGATCGGAAGTAATGGTCTTGGGGACCCCGTGTAGCCGTACGACCTCCCTAAAAAATAAATTCGCCACGTGTGTTGCATCGAGGGTCTTCTTGCATGGGATAAAGTGCGCCATCTTAGAGAAACGATCTACCACCACGAACACCGAATCCATGCCACGTTGTGTTCGTGGGAGACCAAGCACGAAGTCCATTGATAAATCCTCCCAAGGACCGTCAGGAACAGGTAACGGGGTGTAGAGGCCCGTATTCTGAGACTGCCCCTTGGATGTCTGACAAACATGACAACGTTGTACGGCTTTTCCCACATCACGTACTAATTGCGGCCAGTAATACCGCTCTTCCACGAGATCTCGCGTCTTGTCTCGCCCCAGGTGTCCACCAAGGCCACCTTCATGTAGCTCCTGAATAATCTGCTCCCTCAGAGAACTTTGGGGGATGCACAATCGATTCCCTTTGAAGAGAAAATCGTCCTGTATATGAAGGTCACTGGGGTGACCTTCTTGACACTTCATCCAAGAATCTTTGAAGTCCTCATCCTCGGCATACAGCTCCTTGAGACAGTCGAAACCGACTACCTCGTTGCTCATTGTAACTAGTAGTGATGCACGACGGCTAAGTGCATCAGCCACCTTGTTCTGCTGCCCTGACTTGTGCTTCAGAACGAACGTGAATTCCTGTAAAAACGCAACCCATCTAGCATGCACACGATTCACGTTAGTCTGACTATTAATAAACTTTAATGCTTAATGGTCAGTGTATAAAACAAATTCTCTTTGAATCAGATAACGCTGCTAATGTCACAGCGCTTGAACAACTGCATACAACTCAAGCTCATAAGTCGACCACTTCTTTTGGGCTTCGCTGAGCTTCTCGCTGTAGAAGGCTACCGGCCTGCCTTCCTGTGATAATACTCCTCCAATTCCGACGTATGAAGCGTCACACTCAACCTCAAACAATTTGTCGAAATTAGGAAGCACCAAGACCGGTGTTGTAGACAAACGATGCTTGATCTCATGAAAGCTCTTATCAGCTTTATCGGTCCACTGGAACGGTCCTTTTTTCATGCAATCTGTTATAGGCGCGACTATGGTGCTAAAATCTCGCACAAATCGACGATAGAAAGTTGCCAACCCGTGAAAACTCCTTACCTCATGAATGTTTGTCGGGATCGGCCATTCCTTAATAGCTCGTACCTTTTCATCGTCCACACAAATGCCTGTGGATGTTACAACAAATCCTAGAAACAACAGGCTGTCAGTTAAAAAACTACACTTCTTCAAGTTGAGGTACAACTTGTTAATTTGTAGGACCTGTAGCACCTGCCTGAGATGTTTCCTGTGCTCCGCCTCATCCTGGCTATATATCAATATGTCATCAAAATATACTACCACAAATCGGCCAGTGAACGGTTTTAGAACTTGATTCATTAAACGCATAAAAGTACTTGGTGCGTTCGATAGGCCGAAGGGCATGACCAGCCACTCATACAACCCTTCCTTGGTCTTGAATGCAGTCTTCCACTCATCACCGGGTCGAATACGAATCTGATGGTACCCGCTCCTTAGATCTAGTTTAGAGAACACCTTGGCCCCTTCTAACATATCGAGCATGTCGTCCAACCGTGGTATTGGAAACCGATATTTGATGGTAATTTTGTTGATTGCTCGGTTGTCGACACACATGCGCCAGCTTCCATATCTCTTTGACGTTAATAATGCTGGTACGGCACATGGGCTCATGCTCTCTCTCAAGAGACCCTTACGGATCAATTCCTCCACTTGCCCCTGAAGTATCTCACACTCCTTCGAACTCATCCGATAATGAGGGCGATTGGGCAGGCTAGCCCCAGGAACGAGGTCTATGTGATGTTGGATGTCCCTCATAGGGGGCAATCCATCAGGTAAATCCTCAGGCCAGACTTCTTTGAATTCATTTAGCAACAGTCTTAAACTTGGAGGGATGTTTGAGGGTTCCTCTTCCTCGCCCTTTACTACTACGGCGTATACCTCGCCGGTTTCCTTGGTTTCCTCCATAAAATCTCGAATGGTCAAGAGGGAACTCCCCTCCACTTTAGATGCTTCAGGGTGGTTTTATAGTGCCATAGGGGCAAGAATTATTTTTCAATTATCCTTGACGAATACGTAGACATTATCTCGTCCTCGATGGGTCGCATCATGATCCGATTGCTAGGGTCGACTGAGTAACATATGACAAGCTTCTATATCGACCACGTCACAAAGAATTTGATCCTTATAATTTTTGCCAATTGAAAATGAGATAGTGCATTGTTCAGTTATCTTGGTCTCATTCACCTTTTTTATCCAGCCAATTGAGTACGGGGAAGGATGTTTCATCGTTGGTAGCCACAACTTGTCCACCATCACTCTCGAGACGATGTTCTCGCTACTACCACTGTCTATGATCACATCACAAACCTTTCTGTTGACGGTGCACTGAGTATGAAATATATTGTGTCGTTGTGGATGTAATTCCTTTCGTGAGGCATACAGCAATCGCCACAACTAGAAATTCACCACGATCCTCTCCCGTCATTTCATCGCTACCTGCTATTTCTTCAGTAGTTTGTTCATGTTCATCAAAGCGATGGTCTTCTTTTGCGGCCTCATCTTCAGTGCCGCCTTCGTTTATAGACAAGTGTGCTCGGGACGTTGAGGACAAGTGTTTGATAAGTGGCCTGGTTGGCCATAGCAGACAATTGTTCGACCTTTGCTGAGCATAAGGATTTGAAATCCTACTCGGACTCGCTGTTGTGGGTGCTGCACGTTGAGATCTGGATGAGCCACTCCCCATATCACGATTTGCGGTTGTACGAAGTTGAGGTACTGGGTCTTTTTCTCGTGGCAACACTGGATCCTGCGTGGGACCCGTCATGGGGGGTCGAGTTGAAGGATATGGACGAGCAGGAGCTCTTGCAAGTTGTGTTTCTGCCCTACCTGCCACTTGAATTACTTCATCCACAGTCCCGACTGGGTACATCTGAACTCAGTCCTGAATTGTCGGCCGCAACCCACCTATAAATCGTGCCACCTTCTATGACTCAGATTCTAAATCATTTCGCGTAGCCAACCGTTGAAATTCTTCGATGTAATCTGTGACTGTTCGATTTCCTTGCTGCAATTTTGATATTGTTGGAATAATATCTGCTCATAATCACTGAGGAGAAATCGTGATTGAAGAAGACGTCTCATCCGTAGCCATGATGAGATGGGCGCCTTATTCTAGCGGGCTCGTGAGAGTTGTAATTGTTCCCACGATACAGAAGCACCAAATTTTAATTTAAACGCTACCAATTTTACTCTTTTATGATCTGGCACGTCCATATAATCAAAATATTTCTCTACTTTGGCTAGCCAATCGAGAAAATCTTTTATACGTAATAAACCATTAAAACTAGGAAGTTCAGCCTTTCCTCGATAGTCTCTTTCAGAACGGTCTAGATGATCACCTCCATGGATTGGTCGTCAAGCAAAACCCCCATTAAAGTCCTCATCGTTAAAACTTGAATAATCTAGTGTAGCCCTATAGTTTGCCACTAGTAATGCTCTACGAAAATCGGGATTGTGTCGTACAGCAACCATGGGCGGTGGAGCAACCATAGGTGGTGGAGCACTGCCTAGGGCTCGGGACAGAAGTAGTGCATCCGCAAGATGGTCGAGGGTTGCCTGTAACCCTTGCATGGTTAACTAACTCTCCGGTGGAAAGCATGGAGGGCGTGCAGCCAGATATCATTAGTTACAATAGTTTGATTAATGGGCTTTGTAAGATTAGGGAGATGGTTGGGAGTGGGATCTTGACGCAAGGATGAACGTGATGAGGATAACTACCCCGAATCCACGGAGCTTCTCTGGACTCCTCACAGAGACTTCTCGAATCCACGAGGAAAAGAAAGCAAGAGAATAGAAATAAATTCTAATAAATTCGAAATTGATTAATTGATGATTAAAAACGAGTTCACAACCCTTTAAATAGGGCTACCAAGTAATGGGAAAGAAATTAGAAGCAAACTACAACTCAAACTCTTAGAAATTCGTGACTTACTATAAATAGTAAACTTACTATTTATAAATGGTCGCGATGTCTACTAGTGCGCAAGGTTTTCGGCCAAAAATAGTAAGTGTCCTATTTGGCTTCACCAAACCGTTCTCCTAATTATTCTAAGCTCTTTTCACGTTGGGCGCAACTCCTAAAGCCCGACGGATGAAGAGTTATAATCAAACTAAAACTTACTATTTATAGTAAAAACGAAATTAAAACGGGGAAACGACCGTCGATCCAGGGGTTTTTCGCAATTCCGGGCTGCGCAACCCGGCAAAGCAGGGTTGGTTGGCTTCAGTAGCTCGTTCTACCCCAAAATCATATATTTTACGTCAGATAACTCATTCCGGATTGCAAGATACGCCCAATTTAAGGTTCGATGGTCTGGATCACTTCTGTCGTCGACCGGGCCTTTTCTGATCCATCTTGGCCATGTAATTATCTGCGACCCGCTCTACATCAATAAGTATCAGCATATGTTGTGTGTGACTTGTGTTGAGTGAGCGGTGGATGGGAGGAACATGCATCAAATCCACTCCATCCATTAAGTGTGCCACCACATTTTCAGTAAAATATAAGTTTGACTGAAGACTCACATGGTCCACACCACATGAATTTATAGATTTTAGGCCTAATTTTCTTTGTTCCCAATGATATATAAACCATGTAAGTTTTGAAGTGTCCTGATTTTCAAAGTGACGTCCCTTCATCTATCAGGGCACATCAGATGAATATACTAGGTGGCATATACATACCAAATTGGGATCCTTACTCTTACTTGGGTGGTAGACTCTCAGGAGTTTCAACACCTGGTCAAGGGTTCGAGTATCTGGTGAAATCCCATTACGGCATGAGTGTGTGGTTGTGTGTGTGTAATTTAGACCATTTAATGGTGGGTGCTTCTATTTCAACTGTTCCCTGTGATATGGCCCACCTGAGTTTTGAATCTGTCTGCAATTTGGCCCATGGTCCATACGTAGGATGGTGAACCAGATGGACAAGGTGGATCTCATTCACATAAAGTCATTCCATCCCCATTAAGCAAAGTCATGCATTCCAATAAGCATTTTTGTCAACGAAAAAAGATAGTTACAATAATGGCCTACATTTGAAGGGTTGGAATTGTCCCATCCCCATGATTTTTTGAATCATGGAATGCCAGCAATAATTCAAATGAATGGAGAGTCCAGATACATAATTCCATCATCCCATGTGTCATGTAAAAGCATTAGATACAGAGACAATGTCTCTAAAAAGTGGACAACCTAATTTTTTTAAAAAATTTTTTTGAGAGGATAAAAGAACAAAAACATAGAAATTGGTACACGTGTCGGTAATAGTGAACCTTTACCCTTAGTCGGCCGAGGGTCCAGTTCTGGCCTTATTGGGTTCGGGTCCTGGTGCCACAAGTCGACCAAATGGACTTTGGTTAGGCTTTTTTAATCTTAGTAGTTGGGCATAAGTATGGGTTACGTTACTAGCGTGGTCTCGATTATGAGCACTGACCAAATATTTAAACGGGTCTATGGTGGTGCCCGAACATGGTCCTATTAAATATCGGGTCTGGAATTTGGACTCAAGACCCGTTTTACTCGAGTAGATTCAACAGAAATATGGGTTGAGAGCCCTACTAATAGAGTATACAATGTATGTATGGGACGCTGATTGAGTCCTGCCCCTCCCCTCACCAGCTGGGAACGGGCAGGAGCTTTGAGTGGCCACCGTGATGTATGGGTCTTATCCACGCCATCCATTCATTTTTTTGGTATCATTTTCGGGTTTGAACCTAAAAATCGGGCAGATCCAATTCCCTAGTGGACTAAAAAATGGGAATAAACTCTTACCGTTGAAAACTTCTTAGGGGCCACGGAAATTTTAGATGCGGCTGATATTTGTGTTTTCTCTTCATACAGGTTGATGTAACTTTGTGAGTAGGTTGGATGGAAAATAAACATCACGGTGTACCCTAGAAAAGTTTCAACTGTAAGAATCATTATCACCCTGCTTCCTCTGATGTGGTCTACTTGAGTGTTTGATCTGCCTTATTTTTGGGCCTATGATCTAAAATGATATGAAAAAATGGATGGACGGTGTGGATAAGACCCATACATTACGGTGGCCACTCAAACCTCCTGCTCGTTCCCAGCTGGAGCCGGTGGAGTAGGACGCAATCCGCGTCCGTATGTAAAATGTACTGAAATCCTATACAACACTTGTTGTATACAGCATGCGTAACACCTAAGCTCTGTGGCTCCCGTTGTGCTTTTTGATCACATCCAGTCCGTCCATCAGGTTCACCTCTGTCATCTATATGATGCAAGGAAACAATCAGCCTCATACAAACTCATGTGGGCCACATTATGTGGAGCAATGTAAATCACAAATGAAATCTCTCATTTCATGCAGTGTGGCTTGCATAAGTTTTGGGCAAGGCTGATTTTTGAAGCGTCCTTATGGGAGTAGGAGATTTCTGATTTTTCGGATACTTTTAATAAAAACATGCGGAAGGACTCGCATGGTACGTATAATGCTTCTTGGGATATATTACGATGTGCTACATTTTTGTGAGATCCTGATATTACATTTTTAGCATGGAGATCGTGACTATTTTTACCCTAAGCTTATTTTCTTTTTTTTTAGAGAATTTTCTCTTATTTTTTAATTATCTAATTAAAGTTCGGTTATTATTTTTGTCACTTTTCTCACGGCTCACATTTTAGGTACCAAATATTTCTGTTAACGTATCATTCCAGCTTCCTCCATATGGATAGTCGGTTTAAATTGGAATTGTTTGAATTTTAAAGTAAGTCAAATATTTGTTGTAACTATCTCATTCTTATCTACATATGAATTTGCATATAACAATGAAACTCACTAGTTGAGTGTGGATCATTTTACCTATTTCTATTATCATTGGCATGAATTAGATTCTTGAGAGATATTTTCTCTCTTTCAATTATATGTCCCTCAACTAGGTTCCTGTTGGTGAAGAAAAGAGATTTATGGTGGATTTGTTTCTATTTATGAGTTGATTTGATTGTCTACAATTATAGTTATTCCTTCTTTTTCTTAACCAGTATATGCTAAAATAGGTTGCTCCATTATTAGCATCTTATGTTCATCGTAATTATATATATTGTTATTGTAATTTCTATTATGATCATGAATAATAACATCTCCCTTCTCGTCTCCTATACACGTAGAATTGCTATACTGACAGCCGAAGCATGTAAATTTGTGTATTTTCTTCTTTGTTATATTTTTTCTTCTTTGTTATATGGTATCAGAAGATCTTATGCAGTTGTGTTCTAATTCATCATTAAGAAAGAAGGCAAAGTGTTGTCTCTTTTTTTTTGTGTTTTACAGAATTTATTTTCTTACATACTTTGTCTCTCTGTATTTATTATTATTATTATTATTATAATCATTTCTCCTTTATCACTAGGTGAATCGGATGCAAATCCTGTTGTTAAAAGATGTCTTAAATATGAAAAAGTTCAGAAATTTCATGATTCTTGACCAGTCAAATGTCAAGCTCGACTAGCCGAAGGTTACGCAGACTGCTTACAGACTGCGTAAATTTGAGGCGGTTTCTGGACTATTCCAAATTGGTATGAAAGGGGGGTTACCTAAACTATAAATATGACCTCCTAGGACATTTTCTAAGGTATTCTAAGGCTTTCTAAAGTATTCCAAAGGGTTTCTAGAAGGAGTTCTAAGGTTTCAAAGGGTGTAGAAAGGGTGAGATTCAAGCTTGTTTGAATCGGGTAAGTCTTTTCTCTTTGTAATTTATGCTTTCATAGTGGATTTCTGTTGCCTTGTGCCGTGGTTTTTCCCGAAAGGGTTTTCCATGTTAAATCTTTCTGTTCTTTTGTGTTTGCTTAATGCTCTTGGATTGCTATCCTAAATCCATCTCAATGTGATTCCGTGACACAAATCCCCAACAAGTGGTATCAGAGCTATTGTTGGGGCACAGATCTGAATCTGTAAGATTAACAATATGGGAAGTATTGAGTATGATATTGAGAAGTACTCAAGCAAAACTAACTTTGAGCTGTGGAAGATCAAGATGATCAGTTCCTTAACCAAGCAAGGCGAGGATGGTGCTCTTAAATCGAAAAAGTCTACCATAACTGATGATAAATAAAATACCCTTGATAAGAAGGCCTTATCCTCAATTCGTTTATGTCTCATGGATGAGGTTCTCTATAATGTTTTGAGGGAGAAAACTACGGCTAGTTTATGGGCGAAGTTAGATCTGGAAGCCCACATCAGTAACTTTAATAAATTAGTTTATAACTTGCTGAATATGGAGGAAGTGATCAAAGATGAGGAACAAGCATGTATGTTATTGAATTCTCTTCCGGCATCGTATGAATCATTCAAAGATATAATATGCACCATAAATAAAACCCCGAGTGTCGATACCGTTATCTCAGCCCTTCAAGGGAAGGCTATGAGAAAGTTAAACAACGATATATGGACATCTTCCAAAGTACTGATTACGAGAGGCAGGAATTCTGAGAAAGGTACAAGATCTTCAAGATCTAGATCCAAATCTAAAGACAAGGGCAAAGGAAAACTAAAGTGCTAGAACTGTGGGATGTCTGGACACATGAAAAAGGATTGTACCAATCCTAAAGTGAAGAACGAAAATTCAACGGCTTCTTCCAAGGAGGCCAATGTTGTCACATCTGATGAAGAGATAAGTGGTGATGATGTATTGTCTGTGTCCATGATCGGACACTTGCACGACAACCATGGAGAAGAGTGGATCCTCGTCACAGGAGCGTCATATCACACGACTCCTCATTGGAGTTAGTTCGCCAGTTATAGAGAATGCAATGGTGGATAGGTCTTTATGGGCAATGACAATGCCTGTAATGTTGTGGCTATTAGTACGGTGAGCACCAAGATGTTTGATGTGATGGAATGTACTTTAACTGATGTCAAGCACGCTCCTAATATGAAGAAAAGTTTGATTTCTCTTGGTGCACTCGAGATTATAGGGTGCAAGTTCACCGGCGACAATGGTGTCCTTAAAGTAACAAAAGGGGCACTTATGCTTATGAGAGCATAAAGGCACGGAAACCTTTATAAGTTGATTGGAAGCACTTCAGAGGGTGGAGCGGCAGCGAATGTTGCAAATTCCACCTCTACACATATGTGGCATGCCTGTTTGGGCCGCATGAGTGAGCGAGGCATGAAGGTACTATCTGACCGATGTTTATTTTCAGCTTTTAAGAATTCTGATTTAGATATATGCGAGCATTGTATATATGTAAACAATCTAGATTATCTTTTAAAACTTAAAAAAAACATATATGTAAGGGAGTGCTCGATTATGTGCACTCTGACGTATGGGGGCCATTGCCAGAGATTTTCATTGGAGGGTCATCATGGTTTGTTTTATTCATTGACGACTACTCCAGGAAAGTTTGAGTTTACTTTATAAAACATAAATCTGAAGTTTTCACCACATTCAAACAATAGAAGGCAATGGTGGAAAAACAGTCAGGGTAAAAAATAAAGGTTTTACGAACTGATAATGGTGGAGAATTCATTTCAACTGAGTTTAATAAATATTACAAGGATGAAGGGATCATTAGGCATAATACGGTGCATCACACGCCCAAACAAAACGGTGTGACTGAGCAAATGAATTGGACTCTCTTGGAGAGGGCCCGATGCATGTTTAGTGCTGCGTTGGGCAAGGACTTATGGACTAAGGCCGTTAACACGGCATGTTATTTGGTAAACTCGTCTCCTTCTTCGGCAATTGAATGTAAAATTCTAGAGGAAGTATGGAGTAGTCATAAGTTGGACTACTCAAATTTGTGCATATTTGGTTGTGAAGTTTACTCTTATGTACCATCAGTTGAGAGAGATCAGTTAAACCATAGATCTAAAAAGTATATTTTTGTTGGCTATGGTGTTGGTGTGAAAGGCTACAGGCTATTCGATAACGTTATATATAAGGTCATCACTAGTCGTAACGTCAGATTTGATGAAAGCTCTTTATTCCGCAAGAATGATCAAGAGGAGCAAGATGAACTAGAAAGGTTGATCGTAGGCTTCCAAATTAACACAAATGATACTTAGGTAGATACAGATGCGCAGATAGAGGTACATGATCGGGTGGAGCAGTCGCCAGTGAGAAGGAACCCACCGCGTGATCGCATGTTACCGCCAAGATACAAGGGCGACTCTAATATCGCATTTGCCTTCATTATAGATGAGGGGGACCTGTCAACTATTCAAGAAGTTCTTGATGAGGCTGATGCAGAAAAATAGAAGGTGGCTATGGATGATAAGATGGACTCGTTGCACAAAAACCACACATGGGAGCTGATGGAGTTTCCAGTGAGTCGAAAAGCGATCGGATGCAAGTGGTTATTCAAAAAGAAACAGGATAGATATAAAGTGAGGTTGATAACGAAAGATTATGCTCAGATAGAAGGAATTGACTTCACAGAGATATTCGTGTCGGTGGTTAAGCAAGCATCTATCAGATTCGTATTGGCACTGGTTGCCCAATACAATTTCGAACTGGAACAAATGGATGTCAAGATTACGTTCCTACACGAGGAGTTAGAAGAATAGATCTATATGAAGCAACTAGAGAGTTACGAAGTTAAAAGGGCAGAGAAAAGAATTTGCAGGTTAATGAGGTCGTTGTATGGCCTGAAACAGTCGCCTAGGCAGTGGTATAAAAAATTTGATACTTTTATGGTGACTCAGAAATTTACTCGGAGTGAATACGATCACTGTATCTATTACAAGACACTGAGTGATGGCAAATTCATCATCCTAGTCTTGTATGTTGATGATATGTTGATCGTCAGTCATAATATATCTGAAATCAACGTACTGAAGACTCATTTATCAGGGACATTCAAGATGAAAGATCTGAGAGCGCAAAGAGAGTTTTCAGCATAGATATTCATAGAGATAGTAAGAAGAGTAGGCTTTGGTTATCATAGATAGAATACCTTGAAAAGGTGTTGATCAAGTATGGGATGGACCAGGCAAAGCCAGTGAGCGTTCCCCACGTGGCTCACTTCAAGCTTTCCTCATACCAATGTCCTAAATCAAATGAGGAAAAACAGGTTATGTCTCATGTACCTTATTCGAATGTGGTTGGCACTGTACAAGACCAGATATTTCACAGGCAGTCAATGTTGTAAGCAGATACATATCAAACCTCGGCAAGCAACATTGGGAAGCGGTGAAATGGCTACTTTAATACATTCGAGGTACAAAAGACTACGTCTTAACTTTTGAGAAAACTGGAGTAAAGTTAGTAAGATATGTAGATTCAGACTACGCAGACAGTGTGGATTTCAGGAAGTCTACTTCACGATACTCATTTATACTAGCGGGTGGAGCAATTAGTTGGATGTCAAAGCTTTAGTCCGTGGTGGCTCTTTCCACGACCAAAGTAGAATATATGGCAATGACGGAAGCATTTAAAGAAGGTGTTTGGTTAAGATAAATCAGTTGGGACTTCAGCAAAAGGCCGTGCCGGTTAACTGTCTATCAATTTAACTAAAAATTCTGTTTATTACTCACGTACTAAACACATTGATGTTTGTCACCACTTTATCCGACAGGCGCTTAAGGAAGGAGGCATAACATTAGAAAAGATTCACACTGGCGTAAATCCAACAGACATGCTCACCAAGGTCGTTCCTTTAGAGAAGTTCAAGTTCTGTGCAACTTCTCTGGGCTTGGCGATGACATAAAAGGAAGACAGGGTGTGCACAAGAAGCATTGATTGAAAATATGATGTAATGCAGAGATAAGAGAAGAGGGCAAGAAGCTACACGTTTGAAGATTGAAGACATGGTGGAGATTGTTGTTAAAAGATGTCTTAAATCTAGAAAAGTTTGGAATTTCCATGATCCTCGACCAGTCGAACGTCAATCTCGACTAGTTGAAGATTCAACTGGTTGAAGCCCTGCTTCGACTAGTCGAAGGTTATGCAAACCACGCGCGGACTGTGTAAATTTGAGGTGGTTTCCGGACTATTCCAAGTCGGCGTGAAAGGGGGTTACCTAAACTATAAATATGACCTCCTAGGGCCTTTTCTAAGGTATTCTAAGACTTTCTAAAGTATTCCGAAGGGTTTCTAGAAGGATTTCTAGGGTTTCAATGGGTGTAGAAAGGGTGATATTCAACCTTGCTTGAATTGAGTAAGTCTTTTTTCTTTGTAATTTATGCTTTCATAGTGGATTTCTATCGCTTTGTGCCGTGGTTTTTTCCGAAAGGGTTTTTCTTATTAAATCTTTGTGTTCTCTTGTGTTTTCTTGGTGCTCTTGGATTACTATCCTAGATCCATCTCTATGTGATTCCGCGGCACAAATCCCCAACAAATCCTAGTTGGAAGCTTTTATCAACCTTCCTAAATGGTATTAACTATGTACCTTGGTCAAGGGTTGTAACCTTGTCTCTCGATGGCAAGAAAACGTTAGGTTTCATCAATGGAATGAAAGTTTGTCCTACATATACTGATACATGATATAAAGATTGGATCTCCAGTAATCAATCTGTTAGATCTTGGATTCCTAATTCGATGGAACCCCATATTGCTAGAATTTTTACCTTCTCTAAATCTGTAAATGAGTTGTGGGATTCAATAGAAAATTTATATGGTAGTCAGAATAATGTCGCTCACATTTTTTAACTTAAACTTAAGATTGTTGCAGCACAACAAGGTGAAAAGATATTCAGTGAACATCTTGGGAATTTGAAAAGGATGTAGGACAAATTAAACAAGTATCGCCTGTCACGCCCTAAACCCGAAAATTGGATTCACAAGAATCTCAATCGCCGAATTCGGTGCCGACAGCCTCTGTAGTACCCCATTCTTGGCTCCCAACACCCATATGCCAGGTTCGATCCTAGGATCCTACAAGGAGGATTTTCTAACGTACATTTATCTCATAAGAAGCATAACCACAAGTTTACCCAAATCAAAAAAGCAACATCATCATCACATATCCACTAATATAAACTTGAATACAATGCTGGAAGGGAAATATATATGTTAAAATAAAATCAAAGCATAAGAAGACAACTGCACGCTCCAAGCTTAACGCTGCTACAACCTAATGCCACCTGCACACATCTATCATGCATAAGCTTATAGAAAGCTTAGTGGGTGGTGAAAGTATGTGCACAAAGAAAGTGTCGATTAAGTAATATCAGAGTAATTAGAGTAAGCGAAAATACTGATAAGCTCATAAATCATACAATAGTAGAAACACTAGCAAGATCATAAATTATACGATGTCAGAATAATACGAAAACATGCTGATAGGCCCATAAATACCATCATCCTTATCCAGCCTATGCGATGCAAAGAAATTATAATAAATACAATATTATATATTGATGAAGCAATGCAGATTAGCTATGCAATGCGGGGACAGTAAGCTAAATATCAGATGTTGATGATGCAATGCAATATGCGGTGCAAATGAAATGACCAAGTTGGAGTGAAGTCGGGATGATAGTACGTAGTATCATAGGCTATGGAGTCCATTACAAGGGACTTCTATCCAAACCAGCCACATACCTAAATTTAGATAGCCAGACACAATGTAGTAGACTCCTGATCTCAGGTTATTTGCACGCCCAATTAAAATCCTTGCCATTATGAAGGTACATAATAATTAGTTGCGCACCACCAATCCGAGTGGATAGTGAATGAATGAATGAATGAATTTGCAACCCTACTCGATAAGTCCACATATTAGTACGGTTTCTCTTTGGGATTATCACCGGGGTCTAATATACTCTACATGCAACTGCCACCCACTGACAAACGACCATGCAACTGCAAGAGACCTCACCATCCGCCTGTCTAGTAGTCAACCAATATCTACCCGGCACGTCGATAGCGGACCCATTTATGAGCTGGTCAAACTTAGCCTAGCTATGCCCCCTACCCTCGAGAGGGTAAGGCCACACCCCTTCCCAACTGACCATGACACAGTGGGAAATGCGGCCTCCTGGTATTCAGCCCTCATGCTCTCATATATATCCACTTGGTCTCGATGTTGGGGTATCTCCTGGTCACGGAGGTTTAGGAATTTTCACCCAGGGACATCTATAGCGCCCATATACTAGAACAGATTTTCGGTGTCCCATCTGGCCATCCACGATATGCATGTGGAGGCTATGGCCCTGATGTCGCTAAGGCATACAATGCAAGATGCATGAGTCATACAATCCAGTCATGCATCAATCCTGCGCATACCGTGTACTCATGCAAGACAATCTCTGCCTGTTAGGGAGCTCATAACAACCTGCCGAATGATATATGCAATGGTCAACCACATCTCATAACAAACATGCAGATGATGAGTATAAGTATGTATTATGATGCTATGCTATCACATACTCATAACCGGTATCAATAACTGGCATCGACAATCGACCTCGACAATGTGGACATTTAACCAACATTGCCCCAAGGAATAGCCCACATAGAGCTTAACATATAGTGGGCCCATGACCTCACACAAGGGCAAAAATATACAACACTATGAGCCTCACTCAAGAGCTTAATACACATCACGATGGGCCTTTCACATGGGCCTAACATACATTATAATGAGCTCCATCGCCTGGCCCTCAATGCATCACAATAGGACTCATCACATAGGCCTCATATACATCACATTGTGCCTTAAACAAGGGCTGAATACACATCACAATGGCCCTCAAATTTGGGTCGTATATACATCACATTGGGCCTCGATAATCAGAATCGGCAATCGGCCACAACAATTAGAATCAATAGATAATCGGTATCGGCAATCGGCCACAACAATCAGAATCGATCAATAATTGGCCTCGATGATCGGAACCTGTAATCAGCCACAACAATCGAAATCGATCGATAATCGGCCTCGATAATCGAAATCGATAATCGGCCATGACAATTGGAATTGGCAATCAGTCACGATAATTAGCCTCGATCGCTAATCGGCAATCGGCCACGATAATCGGAATCGATCGATAATCGGCCTCGATGATCGGAATCGGCAATCGGCCACAACAATCGAAATTGATCGATAATCAGCCTCGATAATCGAAATCGGCAATCGGCCATTACAATTGAAATTGGCAACCGGTTACGATAATCAACCTCAATATCTAATCGGCAATCGACCACGACAATTAGAATCAACAATTGGCCTCGGCCTCGATAATCGCCCTCGACAATCGGAATCGGCCGAACAAAGCTTAAGGGAAGGTCACAATGTGAACATTAAACTAACGTTGTCCAATAATGTGGCCATTTAACCAATATTGCTCCCAAGGAGTGGCCCACATAAACATCATTACATACATCAGGCAAAATCACACATCACATCGGACCTTGAATATACAATAGGTGGGCCCTGCACCTGGGCCTCAAATATATCACATGGGCCTCACAAAATGGGCCACATATACATCGTATTAGGCCTTGCCCATGGGTCAAAAATATATCATATTGGGTCGCATCACATGGGCCTTATATATATCACGGTGGGCTTCCACAATGGGCCTCATACATCACATCAAGGTGAGACTCAACAACAGGCCTCATGTATCACATCGGGCCTAATCAAATGGGCCGAACAAATGGGCCAAGTCAAATGGGCCGAGTTGAATGGGCCAATTTAAATCGGCTGAACACAATTCATTTATTTTTAAAGATCAATATTTATATAAAAATGAATCATATCAAAAGATCACCTGCACCATACCATATTTAACTGTGTTGATAATAATTTCCATGGTTAAATTCTAATGGGCGCCATCATAGGGTTTATTTCCCATCCAGCCTATTCATAAGGTCATAAAGACCTGGATTTAGAGGAAAAATAAATATCATATTGGTCCAAACCCTATAGCCCAAGAGTTTTAATGGTGGACATTCAAACCCACTGTTTTCCATAATGTGGTCCACCTGATCCTAGATCTGTCTTACTTTTAGTTTCAAGCTGTAAGATGAGCTTGCCAATGGATTGGATGGTTTGGATGCAACACATGCATCATGGTGGGTCCCATAGACAGTGTGGATGAAGTAGGTGAGTCCCACTGAACTTGGTAATGCCTCTATAACAGCTAGGTAGCTGAAGTGAGGTACACCAGCCGTCCCACTCACAATGTCAGTGGGTCCCACGTGGGGCCCACCGTAATGTTTATTTTCCACCCAATCTATTGAGAAGGTCACAAAGACCCGGATGAAGAGGAAAGACAAATTTCATAATGATCCAAAGCTTCTGGAATCCAAAAGGATTTCAATGGCAAACGTTCCATCCTCACTGTTATTAGCAGTGGCCCACCAGATAAATAGATCTGTCTCATTTTTCCTTAAGCCTTAAAATGAGCTTTCAAAATGGTTGGACGGTTTGGATGCAACACATGCATCATGGTGGGTCCCATAGGGATGAACAGCATAAATAAAGTACGTACTTCATGGTGGGGTACACACTAATGGAAGGTGTGGATTACAAAACACACATTAGTGGGTCCCACATGTGGCCCACAATAACATTTCCATCCAATCCATTGATAAGGTCTTAAAGACCTAAATAAATAAATATTATATTTATCCAAAACTTATGGACTCCAAGGGAGTCCAATGGCAGACGTTCAATCCCTCACTTTCCTTGAAGTGTGGGCCACCTGAGTTTCTTACACGGCTGATTTTTTTTTTAGGGGGGGGGGGCATAGCTAGAAGGGGGCCAACCCAATGCATGGTGTTGATGTTCACACACATCATGGTGGGGCCCACGGTTGGGACCCCCTGCCATTCCATGTTAAACGCAGCAGGACACTGCAGCGTCCTCTGGATGCCAGCAGCAGCACCTGCTGCTTTGCTTAATTTTTTAAAAAAACATGTTTTCTTGTGTTTTTCATAGGTGGGGCCCATATCAGGTGAATCCACACCAACCATTGCATTCTATGGCTCAAGACCGACTAAACAAGCCCAATATTTAGTATATTTTGGTGAATCGAAACATTAATGTGGGTCCTAATAGCCTTGAACGATAGAAATCATTGTTTCCTATGCCATGGCCTGCCATGAAATTAGCTTGACTTCATTTTTCGGCTCAACGCCTAAAACGAGCTGAGGAATATGATGGATGGTGTGGATTAAAGCCATACATCAAGGTGGGGCCTGTATGAGCGGCCCTCTCCAAAGCTTGTTAAATCAAGCTAATATTTTTATTTTCAATTCACGTCCAGCATCCTTAGACGCTGGATGGTTTGGGCACAACACATAGATATAAGGTGGGCCCTGCTCAGTTGGTCCACCAAATGGCTGGATGGTGTGGATAAGACATACATCAAGTGGGGTACATCCGAGTGGGCCACACGACCACATCATCACACACAACAAAAGTGAAAGAGAGAGACCGAGTAATGGAGGGACCCTGGCACTATGGGCCTTCCCTTCCGTACATCACAACATACATCAAGTGAGTCCCATTACATGTGGACCCATCGATCAAAAATCAATGGTGGAGATCCTTTCTCCACCAAAATGCAAGGTCTAGATGACCCTATTTATGCAAGGAAAGTAAACATCATGGTGGGGTCCATGGAGAATGGCCCCACCGTGGAATGATCATGAGAATCAAGGTGGGCCATCGGCCGTATCTAGGGTCCAAAGTGAGATCCATACCATCAATCGGTAGGCCTCACTTGGCCCATCATAAAAAAATAAAATCTAGGCATATAGAAACACCCACCATTAGTCTCCTCTTCCTTCTTCCGCCAATGCATGCTAGAGCTCCAATGGATGAGATTCAACAGTCGAGATTGGTTTTGGATAGTGGGATTAGGTGGTAGGAAGGTTGGCCACACCTAGCTTTCTCATGGAGCTTAGACGTTTGCTCCTCTCATGAGGTTGCTTGCTTGAAAATGGGAAAATGAGAGAGAGAGAGAGAGAGAGAGAGAGAGAGAGAGATGGTGATGGAGTGATGGGTGATGGAGTGAGTGATGTGTACTTGACATGTAAGGGGGTGTAAGAGAGAGTTGACTTTGGGGATGGTGTTGTACTTGACATGATGTAGTAATTGATGGGATTGATTGATGGGACATGTGTAAGTGCTATGGTTTCCTGCTCCTTTAGTTGTCAAATTTTGTGGTACCAAAAACACAATCTGTGTCTTGTGTAGCGTGTTGATTTATATGTTCAAGACACTGCATCACAATGCTTCAAGTTAAGAACTGTGATCTACTTCAACACATGCAAGGTCAAGTACTTTGTCCACTCCTGTAAGCTTCAAAGTCCAGAGTATTTCAAGAGCTAAAAGAGCTACCTCAAAAGACAAGTGCTTGTTCAAGATTCAAGATAATGTTCAAGTCAAGATGAAATACAACTCAAAAATGACAAATTCAAGCTTTAGAAGATCTCAAGTTCAAGTTACATCATGTAGAGATCTCAAAGCTTCATAATCGTCAAAGGTCAACCATCATCTGAAGAAATAAAGTTTCAATGTTCATACTTTATGTCCCGGGTATGAAAGACCTTAGATTGACCTTAGGGTAGGTCATTTTGTATACATAATTCAAATTGAATCACTTTATATGAATTTGGACCGTTCTAAGACTAGTCCTGAACCCTGTTTGACTAGTCCTAACAGTCTCAACCAGTCCAAGCAATTTCAGGACCAGTCCAAAGTTGTTACAAATTTTCAGAATTTTTTAGTTGAGTTATGACCAGTCCTGGACTCTGCTCGACTGGTCGTGTGAATAGTGCATGATTTGTTCACGACCAGTCCAGCAGCTACGACTCAAACTACAGCAACGAAACCTGGTGCCTCACAACCAGTCGTGGAGGGCTCACGACCGGTCGTGAACAGCTTACGACCAGTTGTGGAACGGTTTTATCCAATCGCGCTCAAAAATTTGGAAATCTGTTCGACCTACGACCAATCGTAGTGTCCTCAGGACCAGTCGAAGATGCGATTTGTAACTATAAATAGAGCACGAATTTCAGAGTTTCATAATCCAATTTCAAGAAAAATCAAGGCATCACTCTGAGATAATTTTGTGTTCATTTTAAGCTACTTTGTGCATATTTAATATTCTCTTTTATTAGCTTTATCAATTTGATTTTGTTTCTATATTCCAATCTGATTTGAAAGAGGAATTGTTGTATTCCTTGTCTTGGAATCAAAATCAAATAGAGCTAGCCCAACTGGTTTAATTTAAAATCGATCTAGAACCTAGAACCATTTCAAAGTGAGTATTGAACATTGAACTTCTACATTCAAACTTCTACTCCTATTGGTTCTTTCAGGCTACTACAAAAAGAGAAATCCAGGTATTTTTACATTATTGTAAATTTTCTTATTTTGTTTTCTTTGGAGATTAAGCCAAAAAAATCTCATTATATTGGTTATCTGAGGAGAGCCAGAAAACTTAGAGGTTGGGATTTTTGAATTGTGTAAGCCCATTTAAAAGACACAATTGTGAAGGTTTTAGGTGAACCTGAGAAACCTATTTTCATAGTGAACGCTAATATCCCTTGTGTGAGGATATTAGGAGTGGAGTAGTAAGCTGTGTGGCTATTGTTTAACAGTTGGTGTACACATAGGCGAACCACTATAACTCTTTGTGTTTTGTGATTTGAATGTTTGTGTAATTTCTATTTCTTTTATCATTCAAATTTGTGGGATGTATATGTGGATGTAAATGTTGTAATATTTACATTTCAAGCATTGTGGGGAATGTTGTAATAGTTTAGACTTTCTTTCTAGCTATTTCTTTTTATTCCTCTTCTGTTTGAGTTTTTGAGACAAAGACCTTTCTAGAAATAAGGTTGTCTTACCATAAACCTTGGTTTTTAATGTAAGGTTGTCCTTAGAACAACATTTATATCAACTTCTCAAGACTAGAATTTTGAGGTTGCTTTTCATTTCAATATTGTGATTTATTTATTATGCTATCTTTTTATTTATTTATTTATATTCCGCTGTTAAAGTTTTAATTTGCCCCTCCCCCCCTCCTCTCTCTAGGATATATAGCTTGGCCTTTTACAAGTGGTATCAGAGCCTAATAGCTCATTTTTATTGTTATATTTTTAAATTTATTTCTTGAGCTAACCGATCTAAGCTATTTATAAGATGTCAAATTTTGATAGCCTTTCAGTCACTAGGCCTCCACCATTTGATCGCTCCAACAATACCTATTGGAAAGCCAGGATGAGAATTTTCCTTAAATCCATGGATGAGAGTGTGTGGCAAGCCACAATGACTGAATGGACCCCTCCTACTACTGAAGTGACTGGTATCGATGGTTCCAAATCAATGAGAGTAATGCCTTATTTCTCTTGGACCACTCTTCAGAAAAATGAAAGTTGTGCCAATGCAAAAGCACTAAATGCAATCACTTGCGCACTATCACTAGATGAATTCAAATATCCTGTGATACTACAAAGTAAGCTTGGGATATTTTAGAAATGACACACGAGGGTATATCAATTGTCAAGAAATCTAAAGTCCAACTCCTCATAACCAAATTTGAGGAAATACATATAGAGGAAAATGAAATGTTCATGGACTTTTATATAAGATTAAATGACATTGTAAACTCTATGTGGGGTCTTGGCGATAAAATTCTAGAAAGTAAAGTATGTGCAAATATACTACGCTCACTTCCTGAACGGTTCAATCCTAAGATAACCGTGATCCAGGAACTTCGTAATACGAACAATATGAGGGTAGAAGAACTAGTTGGATCTTTACAAACCTATGAGTTAAATTTTAAAGCTCATAAAAGAAAATCTATTGCACTTAAATATTCTAAATGTATTTCATAAGAAAATTCTGATTTAGAAAATTCTTAAGACGATATGGCTCTTTTTGCGAAAAAGTTTTACAAGATTTTTGAGGGTTGACTTTCAAAAATCAAATGATAAGAAAAGATCTAAATCTAAATCTAAAACTTGAAAATCTTTAAAAGACAGTCAATGTTACAACTGCCACGAATATGGACAATTAGCAAACAAGTGTCCTAAAAAGGACAAACCTAAAAAGAAAGGAATGTTAGCTACTTGGGATGAATCTTCTGGCACTGAAACCTCTTCTGAATCAGAAGATTCCGAAACCGAGTCAGGCAATGAAGTTAAAGCCCTTATGACTCTACCCAAGTTCACTTTTTCAAATCATGATGATTTAATTAGTGAAGAAAATTTAAATAGTGATCATGAAAATAAAGAAGACCTTCAGGATGCTTACAATGGCCTATACAAGGCAAGTTGTAAAATTGCCGTAAAACTAAAACTTTAAAAAAAAAAAAAATTTAACCTAAAGAAAATTTTGATTCCCTTGTTTAAGAAAAATCCCACATCTCAGATTATTTTGAAAAATCAAAATGCGATTTAGATTTCAAAACTTCCCTGATTGAAAATCTTAAACTTGAAGTCTCTTCTCTTTTGAGTTTAAAGGATACATGGAGGTATGCCCAAGGTGATCCTAAGTTAGAAAAACTTTTGTCTAGATTAAGAAAATGTGGCGACCGATCCGGTTTGGGATACGATAAAAATGTTCCTCCTAAACAGAAGAATACTCCTCCTAAGTTTGTGAAATGAGATTTTTCAAACTCGAAAGGGAATAGTTCAAATCAAAAGTTTTCTAAAAATGCTAAAACTTCTGAATCTTTCAAACCTAAAAGTAATTATATCAACTATAAAAATTAGAACCGAAACCCTTTAGCTGAAAAAATAGTTGATATACTTAAGTGGCTCTTAAAATCTAACTCAGTGGGTCATTCTTACAACAATTACAAATATAAGAAGACCAACTATACTCCAAAATCCAAAACAGTTATAAAATGGGTTCCGAAGGTTACTTGCTTGGTTGCCCACACGGCTTTCAAAGCTTCAAGTCATTCAAAGTGGTACTTAGACAGTGGATGCTCAAAGCATATGACTAGTGATAAAGGTCTATTCACAACTCTTAAAGACATGACTAATGGATCAGTCACATTTGGTGATGGTAGCAACTGCAAGATTATTGGCCAAGGTATGGTTAAACTTTCTAACCTCCCTTTATTTGAGAATGTTTTATACATTGAAGGGTTAAAATACAATCTATTAAGCATATCTCAAATATGCAATAAAAATCATAGTGTTAAATTTTCTAACCTAGGGTGTGAAATTTTAAACAAAAATGGTTTTGTAATATTAACTGGTAGTAGAACGTCTGAAAACTGCTATATTATTAGTAATTCTAGCTCATCTATTCAATTATGTTACATGGTCCATACCGATGAGAATGAATTATGGCATAAACGCCTTGGACATGTACACTACCTTAATCCATATAGATTGAGTAAAAGAGAACTGACAAGAAGTCTACCTAAATTACAGAAAGTAGACAAAATATGTGGTAATTTCAGATTGGCAAACAAACTAGGAATGCTCACAAAAAGGTGGACTCCAATGCCATATCTAATCCTCTCGAACTTCTCCACATGGATCTCATAGGACCAACCAGGACGGAGAGTCGAGGTGGTAAAAAATATATACTGGTGATTGTGGATGATTATACGAGATTCACTTGGGTAGCCTTTTTAAAGGATAAATCAGAAACCCTTGATGAAGTGAAAAGAGTTCTCAAATAAATTCAAATGAAAAAAGGTTCTCAAGTCTGTCAGATCCGTAGTGATCATGGATCAAAATTTGAAAATAGCAGTTTTGAGAAATTCTGTTGCGATCAGAGAATATCGCATGAATTCTCTGCACCTAAAGAACCACAATAAAATGGAATTATTGAAAGAAAAAATAGAATACTTAAAGAAATGGCTAATGTAATGTTGAATAGTATGAAGCTCCCTAAAAATCTTTGGGCTGAAGGTGTAAATATTACATGCTATATAATCAACTGGGTCTATACGAGAAAATCATACTGTAAGACAGCTTATGAAATATGGTTCAACAAGAAGCCTACTGTCAAATACTTTCGAGTTTTTGGCAGCAAGTGCTATATTTTACGTGACCGTAAAAATCTGGGCAAGTTTGACACTAAAAGTGATGAAGGGATCTTTTTAGGATATTCCATAAACAGTCGAGCATATCGAGTACCGAATAAGAGGACCGATGTTATTCAAGAGTCCATTAATATGGTCATCGATGATCACTTGAATACACCTACATCAAGTTCAGATAATGATGAAGTTCTTTTAATTGACAAACCAGATACATCATCAGATCAAACTAATTCCGAACTGAGGACTGTTAAAGATCATCCAACTACTTAAATTCTTGAAAACCCTCTCACTGGTGGCGCACTCATAGTTAACTAGAAGATATATGTAATTACGTGTGTTTTACATCTCAGATAGAACCGGCAAATGTAAAAGAAGCTCTTACTAACAAAAACTAGATAGTTGCGATGCAAGAAGAGCTTAACCAATTTGTGAGAAATGATGTTTAGTATCTTGTTCCTAGACCTAAAGATAAACATATTATAGGAACTAAGTGGATTTTCAAAAATAAGTCTGATGAACTTGGTAATATAATTTGAAACAAGGCTAGACTGGTTGTACAAGGGTACACTCAAATTGAAGGAATCGATTATGATGAAACATTTGCCCTAGTAGCTCGTCTTGAATCAATCAGACTATTTATATCCATTGCATGCTTTAGAAAATTCAAAATTTATCAAATAGATGTAAAAAGTGCCTTCTTAAATGGTGATTTACATGAAGAAGTGTATGTTGAACAACCAACGGGTTTTGAAGACCCTAAGAACACCGATCATGTCTACCGCCTTAAAAGGGCTCTCTACGGATTGAAACAAGCTCCTAGGGCGTGGTACGAAAAGTTGACTAAGTTTTTACTAAGTCATAAATTTCAAATGGGAAGTGTTGATAAGACTCTTTTTGTTAAAAAAACATAACAATGATATCTTAATGGTACAAATCTATGTTAATGATTATGAATCTACTTGTACTACCATGACTATTGAGTTTGCAGATTTAATGAAATCTAAGTTCGAAATGAGCATGGTTGGGGAATTAAATTATTTCCTAGGGTTGTAAGTAAAACAACAACCTGATGGTATTTTTATTTCTCAAACCAAATATGCTTTGAACTTGATTAAAAAGTTCAGATTTGAGAATGGGAAAAATTTTGATACTCCTATGAGTACAACTTTAAGGCTCTCAAAAGACTCTACAGGTAAAAAAGTAGATCCTAAATTATATTGTAGTATGATTAACAGCTTGCTTTATTTAACTGCAAGTAGACCTGATATTGCTTTTAGTGTTGGTATTTGCACTAGATATCAATCTAACCCTAAAGAGTCACATCTAACTACTGTTAAGCGGATTATTCGATATGTCGCAAGTACTATTAATTTGGGTCTCTAGTATCCATATGATATTAGTGTTCAGTTGGCTGGGTACACTGATGTTGATTGGGCTGGAAATATCGATGATAGGAAAGCAACCAGTGGTGGTTGTTTCTATATCGGAAATTGTTTAGTTTCTTGATTTAGTAAGAAGCAAAGTTCTATATCACTCTCAACTATTGAGGCTGAATACATCGTAGGTGGAAATGCATGTACTCAGCTTGTTTGGATTAATAGAATGTTAAGCAATTACGAAATTGCATAAGAGTCAATGGTTTTATATTGTGACAATTCCAGTGCAATAAATATATCTAAAAATCTAATCCAGCATTCACGTACCAAGCACATTAATATTAGGTATCATTACATTCGTGAATTAGTGGAAGAAAAAATAATATCTTTGGAATATATTCCGATCGAGAATCAACTTGCTGACATTTTTACTAAGCCGCTCGACAAAACCAGGTTTAATAAATTGAAATTTGATCTTGGTATGTGCAATCTAAATCGAATATTCATGCATATATATATATATATATATATATATATATATATATATATATATATTTGATAATTTATTGGTTTAAATTTTAAATTTTATGAAAAATGCATGTTTTTGATAGTACACGACCAGTCGTGGACATGCTCGACCAGTCAGGGCATGACTGGTCGAGGATGACCAACGACCAGTTATGTAGCATGCTAGCCCTTTTAAAATTTAGGAAAAACTTCATCTTCCTCATTTCTTATTTCCTCTCCAACAAGCCAACGCCCGACCGATCATACCCACCTTCCTAGATCTTCAAGGTTAGTGCGTTATTTGCATTTTTCTTGTAGATTCTAGTCAATATTACTTCATTTTCACTCTTGGAGTAATTTATTTTGTGATTCATTGCGATTTTGGGATTTTCTTTTCAAAAATCTGTTCTAGCCAAACCCCACTCTACATCCTTTGTGATATCTTGATTCCTTGAGTTTCTTCTTGCAAATGGATGCTAAAGGGAAAAAGAAAACTTCTCATGGTCCATCATCTTCTAGATCTACTCCAATAGCATGGTGCCACCTTCGGTCACCCGAAGATGATCCCTCATATGTACGGGATTTGCGTTTGCATAATGTTATTGTTGAGCGATCTATTGATCATGAACACATTACTCCTTTTGGTATCCTTCCACTTCTTCAAGCTGTAGGATGGGCTAACATCTTACATTGGGGTGGGCCTGCATACCAGTCTATTGCTCAGTCCATGTTTGCATGCATTTCTGATTTTTCGATTGAGAATTTAACATCTAAAATTGATGTTAGAGAAGGTCCATTTGAAATTGATCGCCATTTGATCTCTGGGCTAATGGACATACCTATTAATGATGAGGGTATTCCTATTCATACTCTAGTTGAGAAACTCTCAGAATTAGAAAAACGCATGCTCACTAGAGATTTATGCAATATGAATGTGCAATGGACTCATAAAGAGAATGCGCTCCCCTCAAAGTACTTGTTACCCAGATATAGGGTTCTTCACAAAATCTTTATTTCAAATCTATATCCGCGTTCTGGTAATAAAACAGAACTGACCTCCTTTATGGTTCGGGTTTTACGTTCTGTCATCTCTGGTTCTAAAGTTTGTCTTCCTTCGTTAATATGTCATTCCATCATTCAGTTTCGTCTCCATGCAGGTCACAGTGATATTCCATTTGTATATCTTATGACTATGTTAGCTACTCACATGCTAGTTGTTATGCCTGTTGGAGAGGCTCCTATCCATCATCTTATTTTTAACAATTCAAATATTAACAAGATGAAACTGGAATTAGCTCTTGGCCAAGTGGATGTTAGTGGTGGTGGAGTTGAAGGAGTGAATGAAGATGAAACTGGTGATCTTCCTCCTGATGATATAAATATGGATGACATTTTTGATGAAATTAAATTAGACTCTGGAAATGATCCTGACTATGAACGATCTGATTTTGATGCGCATCTTGATGCACTTGAGGAGAAGGTAGAGAACATGAATGTTGCCCATGATTTACAATTTAAATATATGCGCAAGTATCTTAGGCGCTTAAACAAGGGCCTTCATCAACTTGATCCTACTATACTTGCTCTTTCTTTAGGATCTGATTAGGTGTTTTTATCCTATGGTCTGTAATAACTCTGATACTACTTTGGTTACTTTCAGTGTGCTAGACTTACTTTGGATTATACTGGTTTATGATATGTGCACTTTGAATTTGCTTTTATATCTTTTACCTATTTAACTCCTTTATTATTCTCTTATTTGTCTTCCTCTTCCATTTATTCCTTGCTTCCTTTGTCATATTGTGACAAAAAGGGGGAGTATATTAAGTTGGATTGAATATTTATATGGAATACTTATGGATATGGATTGAGGGGGAGTAGAGTAACATAATTTTTTTTTGGATATATGTGTGCTACTCAGGGGGAGTAAGTAAGGAGGAGTTTGAATTTGTGCTAGTTAATAATAACTGGTGCATGATTCTTTAACCAAGCTATAACTGGTTCTCTTATATATGACTGATGCATGATTCTTTATCGAGTATGTTGTGTTTCTCTTATTTTGATCGGAGTGTGTTTTGTCACAAATTTAACAAAGGGGGAGATTGTAAGTGCTATGGTTTCCTGCTCCTTTAGTTGTTAAATTTTGTGGTACTAAAAACACAATCTGTGTCTTGTGTAACATGTTGATTTATATGTTCAAGACACTGCATCACAATGCTTTAAGTTAAGAACGGTGATCTACTTCAACACATGCAAGGTCAAGTACTTTGTCCACTCCTGTAAGCTTAAAAGTCCAGAGTATTTCAAAAGCTAAAAGAGCTACATCAAAAGACAAGTGCTTGTTTAAGATTCAAGATAATGTTCAACTCAAGATGAAGTACAACTCAAGAATGACAAATCCAAGCATTAGAAGATCTCAAGTTCAAGCTACATCATGTAGAGATCTCAAAGCTTCATAATCGTCAAAGGTCAACCATCATCTGAAGAAATGAAGTTTCAATGTTCATACTTCATGTCCCAAGTATGAAAGACGTTAAATTGACCTTAAGGTAGGTCATTTTGTATACATAATTCAAATTGAATCACTTTATATGAATTTGGATTGTTCCAAGACTAGTTCTGAACCCTATTCGACTAGTCCTAGCATTGCCTCAACCAATCTAAGCAATTCCAGGACCAGTCCTAAGTTGTTGCAAATTTTCAGAATTTTTTGGTTGAGCTACGACCAGTCCTGGACTCTGCTCGACTGGTCGTGTGAATAGTACACGATTCATTCACGACCAGTCTAACAGCTACGACTTAAACTACAGCAACGAAACCTGGTGCCTCACGACCAGTCATGGGTTTGTCATGACCAGTTGTGGAGGGCTCACGACCGATCGTGAACAGCCTACGACCAGTCATGGAACGATTTTATCTAATCACGCTCAAAAATTCAAAAATATGTTCGACCTACGACCAGTCATAGTGTCCTCAGGACCAGTCGAAGATGCGATTTCTATAACTATAAATAGAGCACGAATTTCAGAGTTTCATAATCCAATTTCAAGAAAAATCAAGGCATCACTCAGAGATAAGTTAGTGTTCATTTTAAGCTACTTCGTGCATATTTAATATTCTCTTTTGTTAGCATTGTCAATTTGATTTTGTTTCTATATTCCAATCTGATTTAAAAGAGGAATTGTTGTATTCCTTCTTCTTGGAATCAAAATCAAATAGAGTTAGCTTAACTAGTTTAATTTAAAATAAATCTAGAACCTAGAACCATTTCAAAGTAAGTATTGGACATTAAACTTCTACATTCAAACTTCTACTCCTATTAGTTCTTCCGGGTTGCTTCAAAAGGAGAAATCCGGGTATTTTACATTATTGTAAATTTCCTTATTTTGGTTTCTTTTGAGATTAAGCCAGAAAAATCTCATTGTGTTCGTTATCTGAGGAGAGCCACAAAACTTAGAGGTTGGGGTTTTTGAATTTTGTATGCCCATTTGAAAGACACAATTGTGAAGGTTTTGGGTAAACCTAAGAAACCTATTTTCATAGTGAATGCTAATATCCCTCGTGGGAGGATATTAGGAATGGAGTAGCAAGTTATGTGGCAATTGTTTAATAGTTGGTGTACACACAGGTGAACCACTATAATTCTTTGTGTCTTGTGATTTGAATGTTTATGTAATTTTCGTTTCTTTTATCATTCAAATTTGTGGGATGTATGTGTGGATGTGAATGTTGTAATATTTACATTTCAAGCATTGTGGGGAATGTTGTAATAGTTTAGACTTTCTTTTTAGCTATTTCTTTTTATTCCTCTTCTGTTTAAGTTTTTGATACAAAGACCTTTCTAGAAATAAGGTCGTCATACCATAAACCTTGGTTTTTGGTGTAAGGTTGTCCTTAGAACAACATTTGTATCAACTTCTCAAGACTAGAATTTTGAGGTTACTTTTCGTTTAAGTACTGTGATTTATTTATTATGCATCTTTTCTTTATTCATTTATATTCCGCTATTAAAGTTTTAATTTGGCATAGTTCTATTCCCTCCCCCCCCTCTAGGACATATAGCTTTGCCTTTTACAACATGTTGTAGAGATTCTCTTGAGATTCTCCTGGCTTGAGTATCGCCTCAGCACGTAATACATAGCGATGGTGCGGGCGCAATGGTACAAGTCTCGGATTGAGCCGACTCAAATCTAGGGGATACGACTTAGGATCACACGCAACTGCTGTCTATGCATCGCAGGTCGCCGGAATTCGTCCGAGAGGAACACGGAAGCCTACGGAACAATACGGGATAGGATACGGGTCTTACAACTCCCCCTCTTAATAAAAATTTCATTATCAAAATTTAAACACGACACAACAAATACGGAGTTCACAAGGGTAGGAAATCCAATCGCTAGAGTTTTAATCAAAACACAACATACCGACATCATCAAACACCCAAGAGATGGAGATAATGCCCATGAACTTCAGCCTCGTGCTCCCAAAATGCCTCATCAGTACTACGATCACTCTATTGAACCTCGGATCCTTGATCAGAAATGATCGAAATTGGAATACTATGCAACCTCACAACTTAACGGTAGGGAGCTATATAAGAAAATTTCTAAGTTAATCGAAGTCAAGGATCTAATCATTCTAAGTTCTTAACAATCAGAGAGTATAGGGTAGCTATTAGCAGATATGTGATATTATTATCAGGTATTCCCAGGTTATGCTCTGATACCAACTTCTGTCACGCCCCAAACCCAGAAATCGGATTCACAGGAATCCTGATCGCCGAATTCGGCACCGACAGCCTCCTTAGTACCCCATTCTCGGCTCCCAGTGCCCATATGCCCGGTTCCGATTCTGGGATCCTAAAAGGAGGATTTTTCAACGTACATTTATCTCGTAAGAAGCATAACCACAAGTTTTCCCAAATCAGAAAAGCAACATCATCATCACATATCCACTAATATAAACTTGAATACAATGTTGGAAGAGAAATACATATGTCAAAATAAAATCAAAGCTCCAGAAGACAGCTACACGCTCCAAGCTCAACGCTGCTACAACCTAATGTCACCTGCACGCATCTATCATCCATAAGCTTATAGAAAGCTTAGTGGGTGGTGAAAGTGTGTGCACTAGATAAATGTCGATTAAGCAATATCAGAGTAATCGGAGTAAGTGGAAATACAGATAAGCCCATAAATCATACAATATAAAAAACACTGGCAAGATCATAAATCATACAATGTCAGAGTAATGCGAAAACATGCTGATAGGCTCATAAATACCATCATCCTTATCCAAGCAATGCGATGCAAAGAAATTATAATAAATACAATATTATATACTGATGAAGCAATGTAGATTAGCTATGCAATGCGGGGATAGTAAGCCAAATATCAGATGTTGATGATGCACTGCAATATGCGATGCAAATGAAATGACCAAGTTGGAGTGAAGTCAGGATAATAGTACGTAGTATCGCAGGCTATGGGGTCCATCACAAGGGACTTCTATCCAAACCAGTCCCATACCTAAATTTGGATAGCCAAACTCATTGTAGTAGACTCCTAATCTTAGGTTGTTTTTGCGCTCAACCGAAATCCTTGCCATTACGAATGTACATAATAATTAGTTGCACACCACCAACCCGAGTGGATAGTGAATGAATGAATATGCAACCCTACTCGATAAGTCCATATATTAGTACAATTTCTCTCTGCGATCATCACCGGGGTCTAGTACACTCTACATTCAATCACCGCCCACTGACGTGCGACCATGCAAGTGGTAGAGACCTCACCATCCGCCTGTCCAGTAGTCAGCCAATATCTACTTGGCACGTCGATAGCGGACCCATTTATGAGCTGGTCAAACTCAGCCTAGCTATGCCCCCTACCCTCAGGCGAGTAAGGTCACATCCCCTCCCAACCGACCACGACACAGTGGGAGACGTGCCCTCCTGGTATTCAGCCCTTATGCGCTCATATATATCCACTCAGTCTCGATGTTGGGGTGTCTCCTGGCCACGGAGGTTTAGGGATTTTCAACCAGGGATATCTATGGCGCCCGTATGCTGGAACAGATTTTCGGTGTCCCATCTAGCCATCCACGATATACCTGTGAAGGCTACAGCCCTAATGTCACTAGGGTACATAATGCAAGATGTATGAGTCATACAATCCAGTTATGCATCAATCCTGCACATACTGTGCGCTTATGTGAGACAATCTCTTCCTGTCGGGGAGTCTCATAACAACCTGCCCAATGATATATGCAATGGTTAACCATATCTTATAACAAACATGTAAATGATGCATATAGGTATGTATCATGATGCTATGCTATCACATACTCATAACCGGTATCAATAACCGGCATCGACAATCGACCTCGACAATGTGAACATTTAACCAACAGTGCCCCCAAAGAATGGGCAACATAGAGCCTAACATATAGTGGGCCCATGGCCTCACACAAGGGCCAAATATACAACACCATGAGCCTCACTTAAAGCTTAATACACTTCACGATGGGCACTTTCACACCGCCCTAACATACATTACAATAGGCTCCATCACCTGGCCCTCAATGCATCATAATGGGCCTCATCACATAGGCCTCATATACATCACATTGTACCTTAAACAAGGGCTGAATACACATCACAACGGGCCTCAAATATGGGCCGCATATACATCACAATGGGCCTCGACAATCGGCCACGATAATTGGAATCTGTAATCGGCCACAACAATCAGAATCGATCTATAATCGGCCTCAATGATCGGAATCGGCAATCGGCCACAACAATCAGAATCGATCGATAATCGGTATCGGTAATAAGCCACAACAATCAAAATTTATTAATATTCACCCTCGATGATCGGAACCTGCAATCAACCACAACAATCAGAATCGATCGATAATTGAAATTGGCAATCGACCATGACAATCAGAATCGGTAATCGGTCACGATAATTAGCCTTGGTCACTAATCGATAATCGGTCATGACAATGATCGGAATCGGCAATCGGCCACAACAATCAGAATCGATCGATAATCAGCCTCGATAATCGGAATTGGCAATCGGTTATGACAATCTGAATCAGCAATCGATCACGATAATCAGCCTCGATTGCTAATTGGCAATCAGCCACGACAATCGAAATTGACAATCGGCCTCGATAATCACCCTCGACAATTAGAATCGGCTGAACAAGGCCTAAGGGAAGGTCACAATGTGGACATTAAACCATCATTGCCCAACAATGTATTCATTTACCTAACATTGCTCCCAAGGAGTAGCCCCCATAAACATCATTACATACATCACGACAAAATCACACATCACATTGGGCCTTGAATACACTACAGGTGGGCCCTATACCTGGGCCTCAAATACATCACATGGGCCTCACTAAATGGGCCACATATACATCGTATTAGGCCTCACCCATGGGTCAAAAATATATCATATTGGGTCGCATCACATGGGCCTCATATATATCAAGGTGGGCCTCCACAATGGGCCTCATACATCACATCAAGGTGAGCCTCAACAACGGGCCTCATGTATCACATCGGACCTAATCAAATGGGCCGAATCAAATGGGCCAAGTCGAATGGGCAGAGTTGAATGGGGCAATTCAAATGGGCTGAACACAATTCATCTATTTTTAGAGATCAATATTTATATAAAAATGAATCATATCAAAAGATCAACTGCACCATACCATATTTAATCGTGTTGATAATAATTTTCACGGTTAAATTCCAATGGGCCCCATCATACGGTTTATTTCCCATCCAGCCCATGCATGAGGTCACAAAGACCTGGATTTAGAGGAAAAACAAATATCATATTGGTCCAAACCCTATAGCCCAAGGGTTTTAATGGTGGACGTTCAAACCCACTATGTTCTATAATGTGGTCCACCTAATCTTAGATCTGTCTTATTTTTAGTCTCAAGCTGTAAGACAAGCTTACCAAAGGATTGGATGGTTTGGATGCAACAAATGCATCATTGTGGGTCCCATAGACGGTGTGGATGAAGCAGGTGGGTCCCACAGAACTTAGTGATACCACTACAGCCGCTAGGTAGCTAGAGTGAGGTACACCAGCCGTCCCACTCACAACATCAGCGGGTCCCACGTGGGGCCCACCATAATGTTTATTTTCCACCCAATCTGATGAGAAGGTCACACAGACCCGGATGAAGAGGAAAGACAAATTTCATAATGATCCAAAGCTTCTGGAATCCAAAAGGATTTCAATGGCAGACGTTCCATCCTCACTGTTATTAGCAGTGGCCCACCAGATAAATAGATCTGTCTCATTTTTGCCTCAAGCCTTAAAATGAGCTTTCAAAATGGTTAGACGGTTTGGATGCAACACATGCATCATGGTGGGTCTCATAGAGATGCACAGCATAGATAAAGTACATACTTCATGGTGGGGTCCACACTAATGGAAGGTGTGGATTACAAAACACACATCAGTGGGTCCCACGTGTGGCCCACAATAATGTTTCCATCCAATCTGTTGATAAGGTCTTAAAGACCAAAATAAATAAATAAATAAATATTATATTTATCCAAAACTTCTGGACTCCAAGGGAGTCCAAGGGCAGACGTTCAATCCCTCACTATTCCTTGTAGTGTGGGCCACCTGAGTTTCTTACATGGCTGATTTTGGGGAGGGCCCACAGCTAGAAGGGGGCCCGCCCAATGCATGGTGTTGATGTTCACACACATCACGGTGGGGCCCATGGTTGGGACCCCCTGCATTCCACGTCAAATGCAGTAGGACGCTACAGCGTCCTCTGGACGCCAGCAGCAGCGCCTTCTGCTTTGCTTAATTTTTTTATTATTTTTTTAAAAATATGTTTTCTTGTGGTTTTTCGTAGGTGAGGCCCGCATCAGGTGAATCCACTCCAACCATTGCATTCCATGGCTCAAGACCGACCAAATAAGCCCAATATTCAGTATATTTTGGCGAATCGAAACATTAATGTGGCCCCTAACAGCCTTGAACGGTAGAAATCACTTTTTCCTATGCTATGGCCCGCCATAAAATCAGCTTGACTTCATTTTTTGGCTCAACGCCTAAAACGAGCTGAGGAATATGATGGATGGCGTGGATTAAAGCTATACATCAAGGTGGGGCTTGTATGAACGGCCCTCTCCAAAGCTTGTTAAATCAAGCTAATATTTTTGTTTTCAATTCACGTCCAGCGTCCCTTGACACTGGACGGTTTGGGCACAACACATAGATATAAGGTGGGCCCTGCTCAAGTGGGCCACTAAATGGCTGGATGGTGTGGATAAGACATACATCAAGTGGGGTACATCCGGGTGAGCCACACAGCCACATCATCACACACAACAAAAGTGAAAGAGAGAGAGAGAGAGAGAGAGAGAAAGAGAGAGGCCAAGTGATGGAGGGACCCCGACACGATGGGCCCTCCCTTCCGTACATCACAACATACATCAAGTGGATCCCATTACATGTGGACCCATCGATAAAAAATCAACGGTGGAGATCCTTTCTCCACCAAAATGCAAGGTTTAGATGACCCTATTTATGCAAAGAAGTAAACATCTTGATGGGGTCCATGGAGAATGGCCCCATCGTGGAGTGATCGTGAGAATCAAGGTGGGCCATCGGCCGCATTTAGGGTCCAAAGTGAGATCCATACCTTCAATCGGTAAGCCTCACTTGGCCCATCATAAAAAATGAAATATAGGCCTATAGAAACACCCACCATTAGATCTCCTCTTCCTTCTTCCGCCAATGCATGCTAGAGCTCCAATGAATGAGATTCAACGGTCGAGATTGGTTTTGGATGGTGGAATTAGGTGGTAGGAAGGTGAGCCACACCTTGCTTTTCTCATGGAGCTTGGACGTTTGCTACTCTCATGGGGTTGCTTGCTTGAAAATGGGAAAATGAGAGAGAGAGAGAGAGAGAGAGAGAGGATGTGATGTAAAGAGAGAGAGAGAGGGATGGGTGATGGAGTGAGTGATGTGTACTTGACATGTAAGGGAGTGTAAGAGAGAGAGTTAACTTTGGGGATGGTGTTGTACTTGACATGATGTAGTGATTGATGGGATTTATTGATGGGACATGTTGTAGAAATTCTCTTGGGATTACAAATGCATGGTGTTTCCTTGAAACTGAATGCATGCCCACATCTCCTAGCCTGGGTATCGGCTCAGCGCGTAATACACGATGTCGGAACCGCAGCGACGGTGCGGTCACAATGGTACAAGTCTCGGATTGAGCTAACTCAGATCTAGGGGATACGACTTAGGATCGCATGCAACTATTGTCTACGTGTTGCAGGTCACCAGAATTTGTCCGGGAGGACCGCGGAAGGCTATGGAATAGTACAGGCTAGGATACGGGTCTAACATCGCCTACATACTACTGATGTGAAGACTCTTCTGAAAAGAGATGAAGAAGATAATTTTCTCATTGCTCAGTAGCCAGAAGTCTGAATATGAAAATATCAAAAGTAATATTCTTATGGATGCCACGCTTTCTTCTTTTTTCAATGTTTGTGTTATTATTCAACATGAAGAAGACTATGAATTCTAAGCTAAATTCTTCGTCTAAGAAAGTTGAATCAAATGCTCTTTTGGCTGAGAAAGATGATAGAAGAAAACCTTTTGGTACTAAAAAATGGAAAAATACTTATCAAAATAAAGGCATAAAAGAGCCTTACCATTGTGATCACTGTAGTAAAAATTGGCACACCAAGGATTGATGTTGGGAATTATTTCCTCACCTCAAATTAAACCTTGACAACAATAAGAAAGATCATACTGCAGTAGCTGATACATCAATCTTAATGAATCGGTTGAGTTATAAATCAGTAAGTCCATGCCTTATGAACAAGGTCATTCTACCTCTACCCATGATACAAGTAATTTGCAAGCTTACCTCACTTCATCTTCAAAATTAATTCTTGGATTATTGCTTCTGGAGTCACTAATCATATGATCAATAGTCCTTTTTCTATGCATGATTTTATTCCTAAGTCTGATAAGCATGATGTTTCCATTGCTAATGGGATTACATTTATTGTATTAGGGAGTGGCAAAATTGACTTCTTTCCAAATAGTCACACTTCTGATGCTCTTGTTATTCCATCTTTTAAAATCCATCTCCTTTTTGTTGGAAAAAGTACTAATTCTTTGAACTGTGATGCTATTTTCTCTCCTACTTATATCGTCTTTCAGGATCGAGAGTCGGAGAAGATGATTGGTGAATGAACTTATTCACATGAATTACACTTGCTAAATCCCACTAATAAGGCATGTTATACCGCAGTTTGGTGGAAAGTCACATCTTACCTAAACCTCTTAGACATCCTTCTAATCATGTCTTGGCGAGTCTTTTCCCTTCTATTTCGGTTGAGTTTAGTGTGTATGATGTCTGTCAATTTTGTAAACAAACTCATTTACTATTTTTTAGTTTTGTATGACTATTGAGTCTTTTGAACTGATTCATTCTGATTTATGGGGTCCTACTCTAATTGATTCATATGATGGATATAAATATTTTGCATTATTTATTGATGATCAATCTTGTGCTACATGGTTATACTTGCTAAGATTATATATATATATATATATATATATATATATATATATATATATATATATATAAAATTTATGTACTATCTGTTTCCAAAGATTTTCATAATATGGTGATTACTCAATTCATTATCAAAGTTAAGGTTTTTAGGTTTGACAATGGTACATAATATACTAAATGACCTTTCTCTGAATATATTCACTGCCAAGTTATTGTTCACCAAACTAGCTGTGTGGAAACACCACAACAAAATGGGGTGGCATAGAGAAAACAAAACCAACACATTTTAGAAACTGCAAGAGCTCTTATGTTTTAAATGAATGTTCCAAAAAGATATTGGTCCCTTGGAGTTTTGACTACAACATATTTTATTTATCGATTTCCTAGTCAAGTAATCAATTTTAAGACACCATCAGAAGTCTTAAAGAATCGAAAGCCTGGCATATCTCATTTGCGGATGTTTGGTTGTATCTATTATGTACACCAACAAGCAATATAGCATGATAAGTTGGATGCACAATCGAATCGGTGTGTATTTTTTGGGTATTCTTCCACAAAGAAAGGGTACATATGTTACGACTTGGCATCTCAAACAATTGTTATTTCTCGTGATGTACGCTTTGTTGAATCTGAACCTTATTTTTAAGAACAAAGAGATTATGGAATCAATCCCATGGGGAGTACTTGTCTGATTTGGTACCGCTTTCAACATTAACTGATGATGTCATTGTCCAAGCTATACCTCTAGAAAATTAATCAATTACTACATTTGAACAACAATACCTTAAATAGTAACACCTCCAACTCAACGGAGATCGAGTAGAGAGACTCATCCTCTAGAAAGAATGAAAGATTTTTTTATTTTTTATTTTACTTACTATGCTATCTTTTATCCTATGCAAGCTTATTTAAAATATGATAATGTTACTCAGTCACATTCTACTTTCTTGTGTGCAATATCTAGTGATTAAGAACTAAAGACTTTTCAAGAAGCTAATTCCAATCCAGTTTGGAAAATTGCTATGAAAGAATAATCGCGGGCACTTGATGAGAATAAAACGTGGGACATTGTTAGATTACCTCTAGGAAAGAAAATAATTAGGTGTCGTTGGGTATATAAAATAAAATATAAGAGAGATGGAACCTTGTAATGACATAAGGTAAGACTGGCTACTAATGGATTTACTAAAACTTATGGAAAAGATTATAGAGAGACATTTGCTCCCATTGTGAAGATGAACACATTTTGAGTTCTTATATCCCTGGCAGTAAATTAGGATTAGAAATTATTCCATATGGACGTAAAAAAATGCATTCCTGCATGGTGACATAAAAGAAGTTTATATGAGTGTACCACGTGGTCATCCATAAGAATCCAAACTTGGTTTAGTGTGCAAATTGAAAAGGAATATATATGGGCTTAAACAGTCACCACAAGCCTACTATGCTAAGATCAGTTCTATCCTCATGATTAATGGCCTAAAAAGGAGTGTTGCGGATCCTTCTCTATTTGTTAAGAAATGTACTTTAGGTACTATTATTGTTTTGGACTATGTTGATGACATAGTGATCACTAGCGATTATCAAATCCCAAGACTCTTTTACACAGGCAATTTGTTATTAAAGACTTGGGAGTTTTAAAGTATTTTCTTGGATTAGAAATTGCCTACTCAAAAAAGAGCATATTTCTTAATCAACGAAAATATGTGTTGGATCTGTTATAAGAAACTGGAAAATTGGGAGTAAGACCATCAAACAGACCATCAAACACTCCTACTGACAGTTGTGATAAGCTTGGTGATGATGGCGAATTATTTTTTGAAATTGGTAAATTTCTAAGATTAGTTGGTAGACAAATTTATTTAACTATTACTTAGCCATATATCTCATTTGCAGTTAGTTTGGTCAGTATATTTATGCATGCACCAAAAGTTAATCACATGAATGTTGTCAACAAAATTTTGTAGTATTTGAAGGGTTCACCAGGAAGAGGTATATGGATGCGTAAAAATTGACACAGTTCCAAAGTTGTTCATATTGATGCTGATTGGGCTGGTTATCAACTTGATCAAAGATCTACAATATGGTATTAGACATTTGTTGGAGGTAACTTAGTAACATGGAAGAGTGAGAAATAGAATGTTATGACACAATCAAGTGCAGAAGCAAAATATCAAGATATTGTCCAAGTTGGGCTCTATCGATATTTTTGCACCAACTTGAGGGAGAGTGCTGGTGGAGAAGAGAGATTTATGATGGATTTGTTTCTATGTATGGGTTGATTAAATTGTCTACAGTCATAGTTACTCCTTCTTTGGGATCTTCCTAACCAGTAGGTGTTAAACTAGGTTGCTCCATTGTTAGCATCCTATGTTCATTATAATTATAAATATTGGTGTTGTAATCTCCATTGTGACCATAAATAATAACATCCCCCATTCTCTTCTTTCGTGCATGTAAGATTGTTATATTGGCAGCCGAAGTACGTAAATCTATGTGTTTTCTTCTTTGCTATATTGTTTCTTCATTAATATAGTTCCTTCCCATTATGGCCGCTTTCGTGCTTTTATATCTCCCATGTTTGACCCATCGGCCACAACTTCTGATCATCCGTTTGCCACATTAATCACCCATCAACGGCACCACCAGTTTGCTACATTAATCATCAAAGACCTACATAACATTGAGCCATCTATCAACAACATCACCCATTTACATTCATCAGCACCATCCACAACTTATGTTCCTTGATCTGAACCGTCCGTGACATTTGCACCATTGTCGATTAGCAGCATCGCATAACTGGCACCATCTCCTCCACAAGGAACTTTCTAATCAACACAACTCCGCCTCAACTCATGACCTCGATGCCCCTGCCACCTCCTACAGCTTCCACCAGTCTGTCACCTACCTTGTCCACATCCCTTACTCCCGACTCCCACCCTCCACCAACGTCATTCTTCTTCTTCCTCTCTAGGCTCACCTCCCCCTCCATTTGCCAATACCTCTATTCACCATATGCAAACATGAGCCAACGGTGGTATTCTTAAACCAAAGGCTTTAGTTGCACCTAAATACGCATTATCCACAACTTTTTAGTTGTCTTCTTGCCCATTTGAGCCCATTTATTATACTCGAGCTTTGAAATCTTCTGCATGGCATGCCATTATGACTTTGAGTTTGAAGCTTTGCAACATTAAGGAACCCGGTCCTGAGTTCAACCCAAGCCTAGCAAGAATTTGGTAAGTTGAAAGTGGGTCTACAAAGTAAAATAGCATGTAAATGGAACCATTGAACATTATAAAGCATGCCTAATGGCCAAGGGTTTCCATTAACAACCAAGAATTGATTATAGTGAGACATTTAGTCTAGTAGTTAAGTATGCTATGATATGAATGGCTCTCTACGTTGCACTTTATTATGGGTGCTATTAAGGGTCAAATATTGTATATTATCCCCTATTTATTTCTTGATTTTATGAACATGATACCGCTTAATGTCCTATTTTATTCATGTTTGTGTTGCAAGGTGAATTTAAGAGCTTCAATAGGAAAAGATGCTAAAAGCATGGATTTAATGCTCAAAGATTACCAATGCAAAGAATGGATCTTAAGAGATAAAGATTGAAGATTTCAAGGTCCTAAGATTCATGAAAACCAAGTGGAGAAGGAACAAAGTCGAAAGCACAAGTGCAGAGTTCACAGTGACTATGTCATCGATTGTTCACCACCCCAAGTATAGGGTTGTAATGTAGTTATAATCTCGGTAAGACTAAGGTCGAATCCACATGGATTGAACCTTATATGTATTCTGAAAGTAACTAGAACTAGAACTAGACGAAAATGTAATCTAAACCAGGAAAATTTAAGAGAATAATAGTGAATTACTTTAACTAAAACTTGTAAAATTCAAAGGTAGGAAACTAGGATGCCAAGGATCCACTTGTAACAATCAGGGAAATCTATGCTTGATTTATAAACACAACTGGAATCAGAGTCCCATCTTCATCCAACTGGAAAGTAATTCATTAAAACTTAAATATGAACTTCCTTTGATCTAGTTTTCAATGGAAGAGAGGTATGAGAATTGGAATTGATTCCATCACAAAACCATGCCCATGAGATAAAGCAAACAACAGAATTTAACCAATATACATCCAATCTAAGAGAGTTATGAACATTAGGAAGGATTCCATCATCCAACCATATCCATGAGACATGGTGAACAACAGGGCTTCCAAACTCAACAATCATAATAATAAAAAGGACATGCTTAGAGCTATCACAGATCCATTGTAATTTAAGTCACAATAAACCATTACAAACTAAAAACATTCCTTATAATCAAACTATAATTAAAGAGAGTTCATTAAATATGAATCAAAGCTGTAGAAAATACCCCATCATGCTACAAGCTTCACCTCTTAGACCTAGCTAAGAGGTTTAGCCAGTCATAGATATAAGAAAATAATGAAAAGGAAAGAAAAGAAGACTCATGTGAGACCCGTATCCTATCCCGTACCGTTCCGTATGCCTCCGCAGTCCTCCCGGTCGAATTTCGGTGACCCACGATCTGTTATCGGCATTTGCGCTGATCTTGAGTCCTGTCCCGTATATCAGTGTCGGCTCAACTAGAAACTTGTACCCTTGCGACCACGCCGTTGCCGCGGTTCTGACGCCGCGTATTTCGCGCTGAGGCGATACTCGGGTTAGGAGATATGAGCCTGCGTTCAGTTCGAGAAAACATCGCGAGTTGCAAATACCGAGGGAATCTCTACGACACATCACATCAATCCATCAATCAAATGTCAAGTACAACACCCATCCCCAAGTACAACCACCACTCCCCAGAGTCAACTCTCTCTCTTACAACCAAGTACACCCATCCATCACTTACCATCCCTCTCTCCCATCACCTCTCTCTCTCTCTCTCTCATTCTCTCCCTCATTCCCCAAGTAACCCACGTCCAAGCTCCATGAGAGAACTAGGTGTGGCCCACCTTCCTACCCTCCTCACCTCTCATCTCCACCGTCCAACCTCCATCATCCTCTAAAAGGGTCCAAGGAGTCTAAAAGAAGCAAGTACGATGGGTGATCGATCGTTGGATTTTATTTTATTTAGGGACCACTTGTTGTGGAACCCATCATGATGTATGCATTGTATAGGGAGGGCTCATAGTTGCGGGGTCCCTCCCTTTCTCACTAATCTCTCTCTCTCTCTCCCTCTCTTGCGATGGGCGTGGCCCACTAGACCCGCACCATTCCTGGTTGGGACAGTGGGTCTCCACCATGATATATGTGATATTCCACACCGTCCAAACAATTTGGACGGCGCTGGACAGTTTGGACAGTGTTGTGAAGGCCACACCATGATGTATTTGTTTCATCCACACCGTCCAGAACATTTAGACGGCGCTGGACAATTTGGACAATGCTGTGAAGGCCACACCGTGATGTACCTATTTCATCCACATCATTCAGGCCATTTGGACGGTGCTGGACTAACCCCACGGTGGGCCACCATGATGCATGTGTTTCAGCTGCACCATCCATCTGGACGGTGCTGAGAGGACCACCGTGATGTATGGTTTAATCCACACCATCCCTGGTTGGGACGGTGGATCTCCACCATGATGTATGCGTATATCCACACCTTCCGTCCATTTCTCTGGGACGTGGGGCCACCTCACACGTGTGACTCGTGTGAGGGTGGGGCCCACCTATATGTATGTATTTTATCCAGCACTGTCCACTTAGACGGTGCATGTGAAGACCCCACCTTGGTGTACGTGCCTTACACCCAAACCGTCCATTCATATAACTTCTAGACAGTAGCTTTTTTTAAATATATATATATAATATCATATATATAGGTGTGTGGTGGGCCCCATGTGGGACCCACCTACTTGACGGACTAGTTGGGATGCCCACACCAGCTATATAGTTGTGCATTAACGTCACCAAATTCCCTGGGACCCACCTTAATAGTATGTGTTTCATCTGTACCATCCATCTGGACGGTGCCATGTACTGCCCCACCATGATGTAGTGTTGTATCCGCACCGTCTGTGCAGTGGCTCACCTTGATGCTTGTGTCTATCACACCGTCCATCCATCTGTTGGAAATCCACCATGACATATGCTTTGTATTCCACTCTATATGTGTTGTATATCCAAGTTGTTCATCTGGTGGGCCCATTTGGAGGTGCAGGCCCACCTGCTATATGTGTAGGGCCACCTTGAAGTGTACCCATCTATTTTGTCACACCATGAGCTACCCCATTAGGCGCACTATAAATATGATGAGGCCCATCTAATGAAGCCCGATATGATGTATTTATGGCTCATGTGCAAGGCCCACCTATTATGTATTTGGGGCTCATGGGTTGAGGCCCATTAAGATGTATTTGGGGCCCTCCGGTTGAGACCCATTGTGATATATGTTTGGCCCACGTCATGCGGTCTATTGTGATGTGTATTAGGCCCATGTCATGTGGCTCATTATGATATATGTTAGGTCCGTGTCTTGTGGTCTATTGTGATGTGTATTAGGCCCATGTCATGCGGCCCATTGTGATGTGTACTAGGCCCATGTTGTGCGGCCCATTGATGCAGCCCACTTGTTGTATATGAGGCCCATTGATGCGGCCCACCTGTTGTACTTGAGGCCCATGGGTTGTGGCTCATTATGATGTACTGAGGCCCATGGGTCGTGGCCCATTGAGATGTATACTTGGCCCATATGACGTGGCCCATTATGATGTATTTTTTACCCATTTAGTGGGGCCCATTGTGATATATTCCTACTCATATGATAATGCCCATTGTGATGTATTTTCGACCCGTTTGGTAAGGCCCATCATGATGTACATTAGGCCATTGTGTGAGGCCATGGGCCCACGATACGTTTAGCTCTGTGTGGGCCACAGCTTGGGGGAAATATTATTTAAATGTCCACATTGATGGGTAATGATGGTTAAATATCCATATTATGACCTTCTCTTAGGCCGATTGTTGAGGCGGATTCCGATTGTCGTGGCCGATTCCGATTGTCGAGGTCGATTCCAATTATCGAGGCCGATTGTATAGGCCGATTATCGATGCCGATTATCAGTGCCGGTTGTCAATACTAATTATGAGTATAGCATCATGTTACATACACATACGCATCATCTGCATATTTGTTATTAGACAAGGTTGACCATTGTATATGTCATTGGACAGGTTGTTATAAGACTCCCTGATAGGCGGAGATTGTCTCATATGAGCGCACGGTATGCATAGGATTGATACATGACTGGATTTATCACTCATGCATCTTGCATTGTGTGTTGTGATTACTGTACGCCCTAGCGACATCAGAGTTGTAGCCTCCATAAGCATATCGTGGATGGTCAGATGAGACACTGAAAATATGTTATTAGCATCGGGCTGTCATAGATGGCCCTGGGTGAAAATCCCTAAACCTCTGAGGACAGGAGATGCCCCAACGTCGAGACTGAGTGGATACATGAGTGCCCGAGTGCCAAATACCATTAGGCCACGTCTCCCACCTTGGTCGGTTGGGAAGAGGTGTGGCCTTACCCGCCCAAGGGTGGGGGGCATAGCTAGGCTGAGTTTGACCAGCTCGTGATTCGGTCCGCTATCGACGTACCGAGTAGATATTGGTTAACTACTGGCCACGCAGATAGTGAGGTCTCTTCCACTTGCTTGGTTGCATGTCCAGTGGGCGGCGATTGCATGTAGAGTGTACTAGACCTCGGTGATGATCCCAAATATGTACAGTACTAATTTGTGGAGCAGGAGTTGCATACTCATTCATTCATTCATTCACTATTCACTCAGGCTGGTGGTGCGTAACTATTTGTTACGTGTACCTTCGCAATGGCCAGGATTTCGGTTAGGGCACGCGACCAACCTGAGATTAGGAGTCTACCACATTAAGTCTAACTATCCAAATTTAGGTATGGGACTGGTTTGGATAAAAGTTCCTTGTGATGGACCTCATAGCCTACGATACTGCGTACTATTATCCCAACTTTACTCCAGCTTAGTTATTTCATTCACACCGCATATTGCATTGCATTCGCAACATTTAGCATTTTGGGTTACTATGTTTCTGCATTTATATAGCTTAAATGAGGTTAATGGTATTCATGGCTTGTCAGGAATTACATATTGTATTACATTCTCAGCATCTGATATTTGGCTCATTATGATCTACATTTCGTACTCTGATATTGTATGACTCATGGACTTACCAATATGTTTCCTCTTACTCTGATATCATACGATTCATGATCTTGACAGTATTTCCGACATCGTATGATTATGACATTGTATTAAATACTTGGCACTTACCTTGTGCACACACTTTCACCACCCTCTAAGCTTTCTATAAGCTTATGCACGATAGATGCGTGCAAGTGGCATTAGGTTGCAGCAGCGTGGAGCTTGGAGCATGTAGCTGACTTCTGGAGCTTTGATTTCGATATATGTATTTCCCTTTCAGCATTGTATTCAAATATTTATATTAGTGGATATGTGTTGATGATGTTGCCTTTGTGATTTGGGTATACTTGTGGTTATGCTTATTATGAGTTTAATGTACATTTGAAAACCCTCCTTGTAGATCCTAGGATAGAAATTTGGCGTATGGACGCTAGGAGCTGAGAATGAGGTACTACAGAGGCTGTCGGCACTGGATTCAGCAATCGAGAATTTTATGAGCCCGGTTTCTAAGTTTGGGGCATGACAACTCCTCTTGCTGGTCGTCCCTGGTTCTCTCTCTCTCTCTCTCTCTCTCTCTCTCTCTCTCTCTCTCTCTCTCTCTCTCTCTTTCTCTACTCTTCCACTCTACGTCTCCTTAAATCTGATGATCTTCTACACACCTTCTCTCTCTTTCTTTTATAGCCAAAGAGAGTCGGTTGTGCGTGCCAGAGGCGGTCATACAAGTTATATAGCAACCTTTCGTAGCAGCATGCGTAGCAGAAAACACATATAAGTGTTGCGTTTGGATGCAAGTTTTGGGACGACGGATTGTCCTAAAACCTGATTTTTTTCATGGTTGAGGTCAAACTGAGCCTGTGCTCCATTTGGATAGTCCAGATCACAAAGTCTCAGAATTTTCGATTTTCACGGACGCAGGCCATGTGCACGAGAGCTACACTGAGATGCTCGGCGAGCCCCACAGTGATGTTTTTGGAGAAATTCACCCCATCCATTAGATTCGTGGCGAGATTTCAGTCAGGAGTTGATGGTTTTCCTCAAGTTTGGTGCAGCCCAAGGGAACAAATCTTCATGTTGTTCATCATGCGTTTGACAGTAATCTTCGTGTGTACACGTGCATGGGAGCAAAAGGTCACCACAAGTTTGGTCGTTCCCATGCTTTAGATCGAATGGACAGCTCGGATCAGTCATCCAAGCGTCTAAGGTGGGCCACAACATGCCCCAGCGGACAAATGTTCGCTTGCTGTTTGCGTAAGAGAGATCGATCGAGTCAACCCGACTTTGACCGATCTCCCTAGTCCAGTGCGTGGCTGGTGTGTGTGTGTGCACTGTGCACACGCACTTGTAAGTGGGGTCCATCGTGATGTTTTATAGGAAATCTGCTCCGTTCATCCATTTTTTCGGATCTAATTTAAGGGGTTGAGACCGAAATTAAGGCATATCCAAAGATCGGGTGGGCCCCAAATCAATGATTTATAGGCTGATCTGTCTGTTTGGCCACTTCCACAGGGATGTAAGGGCTGAATTTTGACATGGATAGTTAATTTAGGGTTCTCAGGCCAGATATAAAGTTTCGAGCCAAACGGATGGTGGGAACCCTATGATCTTGCATTCAGGATGATTTTCACGCCCCTTTAACTTTAATCACTTGATTTTCTCTGATCTTTGGTATATGAATTCTTCGATCTCGGGCCCTTAAGATCCGTTCCTTGCCTTGGTATTTTTTAGCATCAAATCTATGCCGTTAGTATCCTTTTTCAGTCCAAGCTCCTAAATTCACCTCGCAACACAAACATGATTAAACTAGGGCGTTAAGCATTGTCATGTGCATAAAATCAAGTAATTACTGGGGTCTAATATGCAATATTTGACCCTCAACATCGATTACCGTTCGATGACATCGAAGCTATCATTCGATGACATCGAACACGGGTCGACGACATCAAATTTATGAAAGAAAATCGAGTTGGTCGCTGGACAAATTGAAGACATTTTTCGATGACTCGGGGACTTGTTCGATGACTCGAAGCCTTGCTCGATGATAGTGAATTTTCTGAGAACTTTCGGCAAAACTCGCTGGACGTGTCGGGCACAATGTTCGATTACTCAAAGTACCCCTCAATGAGATCGAAGACCTGCTCGATGACATCAAAGGCCTCTTCGATGACATCGAATTTTCTGAAGAAATTGAATTAACTCTCTGGACTGTTTTGGACACGTTATCGATTCCTCGAGCAACGTTCAATAACATCGAAGGAATGTTCGATGATATAGAAGGTTACGTAGTCCGGATGAAGTTACAATAGCATGAAAAAGCACATATAAAGGCACCTTCGATGACATCGAAGGTAGTTTGATGTCATCGAACGACTCACGCAGAATTACGCGAAGTGCGTAAATTTGAGGCAATTTCTGGATTTTTCCAAGGAGGTGTGAAAGGAGGTGTTGCACAACTATAAATAGGAGTCCCCAGGGCATCCATGGCATCTATCTAGGGTTCGGAGGAACGAAGTACAAGGACAGGGAGCCGTCGCCAAGCATTTTTCTTCTTCCTTAGTTTTTCATGCTTTCTTCTAAGGTTTTAGATCTAATCATGTCTATAGTTGGCTAAACCTCTTAGCTAGGAATAAGATGTGAAGCTTGTAGCATGAAGGGATGTTTTTATTGCTTTGATTCATGTTTATGTTGAACTTACTTTGATTCTAGTTTGATATTTAAGAAATAATTTCAGTTTTTAATAGTTTATCGTGACTCAAATTACAATACATCTGCAATAGCTTTGAATATTTTCTTTTCATGCTTTGAAATAGTGAAATTAGGAAATCCTATTGTTCATCATCATCCATTAGGCATGGTTAGGTGATGGAATCCCTTCTAACCTTCATAATTCTCCTATATTTGATTGTGGGATTGGTATATCCTGTTGTTTGCCATAGTCTACTGGGCATGGCTAGGTGATGAAATCACTTCCAATCCTCACAACTCTCATCCGTTGAAAATTAGGTTAAAGGAAATTCATATTTGATCTTAATTGATATATCTTCCAACTGGACAACATAGGACTCTGATTCTAGTTGTCCTTGAATCAAGCATAGTATCACTTTGATTGCTAAAAGTGAATCCTTGGAAAAGCTAGTTCCCACCATTGAATTCTTAAGTTTCTAATTAAACCACTCACAATTACTTCCTTTATTTCCAATTTAGATTCATATCTTTTTCTAGTTCTACTTCTAGTTGCTTTCAGAATACACATAAGATTAGTCCATGTGGATTGATCTCGGTCTCACCAAGATTATTATTAGATCGTAACCCTATACTTGGGGTTGTAAACAAGTTTTTTACGCCGTTGCCAAGGATTAGCGTTTGTGGTTTTCTGATATTAACTAGTTTTGGAATTAGTTTAAGATTAGAGTTTTTCTAGTTTCTATTTTTACGTTAGTTTTTTTTAATTAGTTTAGAAATTAACTTAACTTTCTATTTCTATGTTTAGAAACTTTCCTTTTCGGTATTTATAAACTAATTTACTTTCTAATTCTATAATAGAAACTTTCCTAATTTGTTTTTAGAAATTAATTTTTTTAGAAACATTCTTAATATGTTTTTAGAAACTAATTTTCTTTCATTTTTTTTTTTTTAGAAACTAGGTTGCTTTTAAGAAACTAATTCACTTTCCTTTTTCTTCTGGAGGATCCCAATATAGAAACTTCTAACTTGGTAACTTCTTTCTAATTATCTCTCTTTCTATTTCTAGATTTCTATTTCCCTCTTTCTTTTTAGGTTTAGGTTAGATTCTAAAATTGAGGCCTGAGAGTGTTTCATGTCCAAGTGGGTCCGTGATAACACTCAACGTCTCTTGAGTGAAGGATGATTAGTTAAGGGGTTATCTATCCATTACAAGATTAGACACCACTCAAGATCCACAAAGTTAATTGAAGTGATGGCTGCAAATCAACCTGTAAATCCTCCAAATCCACCTCAACCTAGGGTTGAGGAAATCCAGGATGAAAATGAGGTGCATCAAGCACCCCCACCTTGTACTTTGCGAGATTATTTACAACCGGTGGAGGTGAGCACACCTTCATGCATGGTTTTTTCAGAAAACACGGGACATATGGATATCAAGCCAGGGGTGATATAACTCCTTCCAAAATTTCATAGACTTGAATATGAAAATCCATATTTACAAATGAAAGAGTTTAATGAGATTATATCTACTTTATATTTTCCAAACGTGTCTGAGGATACGGTCAGGTTGAAACTCTTTCCCTTCTCTTTGAAAGAGAAAGCTAAGACGTGGTTGCATTCATTACGTCCAGAATCTATTGGCAGATGAAACAACATGATAAGGGAGTTTATTAAGAAAAAAATTTCCCATATCATAAAACGAACACCCTTAGAAAATCAATCATGAACTTCGCCCAAAAGGAAGATGAAACATTCTACCAATGTTTAGAGCGGTTTAAGGATCTTACCAATTCATGCCCACAACATGGTTATGCAACTTGGCGAATAATAAGTTTTTTTAATGATGGGCTGACTTCTTCCATGTGACAAATGGTTGAGACAATGTGTAATGGAGAATTCATGAACAAAGAGGTCGATGATGTGTGGGATTATTTTGACAAGCTTGCTAAAAACACACAATCATGGGACATCTCCCCAAAATCTAACACTACTTCTAGGCCTATTCAATCAAAGGAAATGGGTGAAATTTATCTTCTGAAAGAAGATGATAATATAAATGCTAAAGTGACTAATCTCACAAGAAAACTAGAGGCCATGGAACTAAAGAAGGATAAGGCTATGGAAACTGTTTGCGGTATTTGTGCTTGCAACATTTACACAACTGAGAATTGTCCAACAATACCAGCCTTTCAAGAGGTACTGAATGAGCAATCTAATGCTATGAATAATTACCAAAGACCTTTTAGTGGATCCACTTCAAATACATACAATCCTGGTTGGAGAAATCACCAAACTTCAGTTGGAGGAATGGACAAACTGCTTCTCCTCAAGGATTCCCTAATCAAATTCTAAATTAAGGGAAACCTCAGGAGGATCCGGTTCTAAAGCATCTTCAAAAACAAGAGCGTTTCAATCAAGGTATGCTACAAACCTTTCAAGGCCTTGCAAAGGCCATATAAGGGATTGAGACAAAAAATGCGATTGGGGAAAAGGAAGCCTTCTAGCTCAACCTCTTCTTAATTCAAAATAGCAATATGAAGTTAGCAACCCAAGATATTCAAATCAAATGGAGCAAGCTAAGTCTATCACCACTCTTAGGAGTGGGAAAACAATAAACAAATTAATTCCGGTAAGGACTGAAAAGTCTAAGGACCCAGAAATAAATGAAACTGATAGACCTAGCAACACTCCACAAGAGTTCGAACCAGAACCTCAAGAGAAGCCGATTGCATCATTTCCTCAATGGTTGATTGCAACAAAATCTCTTTCTAACTCTCAGGACATTTTAGAGGTGCTGAAATAAGAGAAGGTCAAAATTCCTTTACTAGACACTGTTAAACAAATACCTTCATATGCCAAACTTTTGAAAGACTTATGTACGACCAAAAGATGACAAAATATTCAAAAGAAAATCTTTGTAACAAAAAAAGTGAGTGCCATCCTAAAGCAAGATGTGCCACAAAAGTACAAAGATCCTAGTAGCCCAACCATCACTTGTATAATTGGGAATTACTGGATTGAGCATGCATTTCTTGACTTAGGAGCAAGTGTAAATCTAATCGCATACTCGATTTATGAACAACTAGGTCAAGGTGAATTAAAACCCACCCGGACTATACTACAACTTGTTAATCACTCAATTCGTGTACTGAGAAGGGTAATTTAGGATGTCTTGGTCCAGGTTGACAAATTCTACTACCTAGTAGATTTTATTGTCCTGGATACTCAACCCATCGTGGATATGAGCACTTAAATTCCCATCATCCTTGGTTGCCCATTCCTTGCCACATCAAATGCAATCATCAAATGTAGGAATGGAGTCATAAATTTATCTTTTGCGAATATGACATTAGAGCTCAATATATTTTTTAATATGAGCAAACAGGTAGAGAATGATGATGATGCCCATGATGTTAACTTGATTGATTCTTTCGTGAAAGATATAACACTTTTGACTTAATCCTCTGACTCGTTAAAGACGTGCCTAACCCACTCTTATGATTTAGATGATGATATGATTAAGGAAATGGGAACCATACTAGATACCATTATGGTACTCGAACTTAACCGGTGGAGGCCATAATTTGAAGAATTACCCCAAACTAATGTAGTGCCTCTACTATCTAACCTTAAGGCACCGAAGCTTGACCTAAAACCATTACCCTCTTAATTGAAATATGTCTATTTAGGTCCAAAGGAGACATACCCAATGGTGATTTCTTCCCACCTTGAGAACAAGAGAGTATGCTTATCTCTACTCTCATTGAGCACAAAAGAGCCCTTGGATGGTCGATTGCAGACCTCAAGGGAATTGACCATTTGATTTGTACTCATCGCATTTATCTAGAAGATAATGTAAAAACCTCCAAGCAACCACAATCTAAATTAACTCTAAACATGAAGGAAGTGGTTAAGGCTGAGGTACTTAAACTATTGGATGTGGGTATTATATACCCTATATCCCATAGTCAATGGGTGAGTCCAACTCAGGGGGTTCCTAAGAAGTCTGGAATCTCCATCGTAACCAATGCCAATAATGAACTCATACCAATTAGAGTTACTACTAGTTGGAAAATGTGCATTAACACAGAAAATTGAATACCATCACAAGGAAGGACCACTTTCCTTTGCACTTCATTGATTAGATTTTGGAAAGGCTAGTTGGTCACTCGTACTATTGCTTCCTTGACGGGTATTCGAGTTATAACCAGATAGAGATAGCTCCTGAAGATCAGGAAAAGACCAATTTACATGTCCCTTTGGCACCTTTACTTACCAAAGGATGTCATTCGGACTATGCAATGCCCCCACCACTTTTCAGCAATACATTATGAGTGTTTTTGCCGACATGGTGGGGCAATATTTAGAGGTCTTCATGGATGACTTTCCTATCGTTGGTCCATCCTTCAGCGATTGTTTAAAGAATCTTAAATGTGTGCTGAAGCGATGTGAGGAAAAGAACTTAGTACTGAATTGGGAGAAATATCATTTCATGATTTGTAAGGGAATTATCCTTGGACATAACATCTCGTCCAAGGGAATTGAGGCATTTAAGGCTAAGATTGATCTTATCTCTAACTTACCTCCACTCAAGAACATACGAGACACGCGATCCTTCCTAGGACACGCTTGATTTTACAAAAAATTTATAAAAGACTTTAATCACCTCTCTCATCCTTTGTGCAATCTACTTCAAAAGGATGCACCTACGAGTGGACTGAGCAATGCCAGGATCAAATATTGCATATCAGACCCATTTATTGCATGAATTTACAAGCATGACACCGTTTAATAGCCTAATTTAATTGAATTTGTGATGCAGGGCGTCTTCATGAGCTTGGACTGGGAAAGAACACTAAAAAGCATGGATTTACCGATCTGAGGACACTAAAGCAGGGGACGGACTCCAGAAGACCAAGAGCGACGAAATTATACACCAGGGGTCCGCGGAAATCGAGGAATCGAAGCTCAAGTGGCCTGAAAAGTGTCCAAAATGCAAGATCATAGGGTTCCCACCATCTGATCAGTTCGAAACTTCACACGTGGCTTGAGGACCATAAATAAACCGTACACGTAAAATTTCAGCCCCTGGATCACTATGAAAGTGGCCCAACGGACAGATCAGCCCCTTAAATCCTTAAGTGGGACCCACCTGCTGTTTGGATCTGCTTCATCTCCGGTCTCCACGGTCTAAATGATGTGACAGAATGGATGGACGGAGCAGATTTCATATATACATCATGATGAACCCCATAAGGAGCATGCGAGTGCATAGACGGTGCACTCCTGCGGTGCACCGAATTCCTACAAAAGGGTCAGCGGTGGCTGACCCGCGTCCTCTTCAAAAACGCAACAGCGTTTTCGCTGTCGTCCGCCGGTCCTCCTTAGTGGGGCCCACTCGACACCTGGAGTGATGATCCAAACCGTCCATTGTATCAAGAGGGTGGGCGTGAACATCGCCTAGGTGGCATAATCTCGGAAGACAATGGAGAGTGGATTTCAGCTGTTAAAAAGGATGATTAACGGTGACTTGAAAGATAACGTGGGTCACATGGAATTTAATCTAAAAGTAGTGCTTCCCACCTGATTTTTCGAGTAGAACGCAGTGGACGGATTGGATTTTCCAAAAAGACAGTAAAGTGGGGCCCACCATCGTCACAGCGTCGATGACGTTACCCTGTTTTCAACCGGAAACCGTCCGGTTTTTGCGGCGGATCCTGCTCTCGTGGGAGCGGTTAGACGGCTGATCCGAGCCGTTCACCAGGTAGGTCTGCCAAAAATCTCCCAGGGGACACTGCCCTTTTGGAAAGAAGAAAAAAAAAATAAGAAGAAAGGAGATGCGGACGCGGCTGCGTAAACAGGGAGTCCGGCTTCGTTGCAAACTACCTGCGGAAGGACGGTTTATGTGAGCTAGTTCTGGTGGGACTCCACAGCACCGGAAGAGGGGGGGGCTGGCCATCTTTAAAAGGAAGGAAAATAAGAAGAAAGAGGAGCTTTTTGAGACGGGGGGAGAGCTAGGCCGAGGAAAACGCTGGAGCAGTTGCTGCTGCTGTGCACGGTCAAGGAGAGCCGGTTTTGGTTGAGAGAGAAGTTTGGGGAACGTGGATCGGTTTTAGGTGTCGCTGGTCAGGGAGCTGAGGCAGCGGATGAGGGAGGAATTCTTTGATGGGACAAGGAACCAAGCGAGAGGATTGAAGAGAGAGTGAAGGTTTTCTTTATGTCGCCTTTGGTTTCCTTTTATTTCTTTCCTTCTGGTTCTTTTCTTGCTCTTTTTATTCTTTTTATTTGTTTTGGGTTTAGGCCAATCATGAGTGGCTAAACCTCTTAGCTAGGGCTAAGAGGTGAAGCCTGTAGCGAGATGGGAGAGTTTATTCTATGCATTTAATTTAAAATTTCGGAACTCAATTTGATTTTTAAGTTGGTAATTCAAGGAATATTTTCTCAGTATTTAATGGTCTGTTGTGACTGAAATTACAATGGATTTGCAATGGCTTTGGATATTTCTTTTTCTCTTTTAATATTTATGACGTCAGGAGGCCCTGTTGTTCACCATCGTCTCCTGGGCATGGTAGGATGACAGTACCCTTCCTGATCTTCATACATTGTCGATTGGTTGGTAATTAGTTTAATCCTGTTGTTTACTTTGTCTCCTGGGCAAGGTTAGATGATGGAATCCATTCTAATTCATACACCTTTCATCTCTTGAAACTTATATCAATGGCAGTTCAGTAAATTTTTCATAATTTGTGATCCTGGCATACGATCTCCCTGATCTCTACAAGTGGATCCTCTGAATCCCTAGTTCCCGTCCTCTGAATTCCTTAAAGTCTTAGATAATTCTTTCACAATTATTCCTTAATTTCTATTTGGTTTAGATCACATCTTAGTCTAGTTCTAGTTCTTCTTGGTTTCAGATAACGTACAGGTATCAGTCCCTGTGGATTCGACCTCGGTCTTACCGAGTTTATTACTACATCACAACCCTGCACTTGGGGAGTGAACAAGTTTTTGGCGCCGTTGCCGGGGACTGATAGTTACGATTTTCTGAAATTAATTAGTTTTAGAATTAGGATAAGATTAGGATTTTATTAACTTTAGTTTTAGATTTTTATTTCTATTTGATTTTTAGAACTAACTTGTTTCCTGTTTTGTAGGATCCTGACATAAAATCTCTAAATTGGTAATTCTTTCCTAAATTCTCTACTTTTTCTTTTTATAAAATTAGGGTTTAGATTTTAGAAACTTTCTAATTCTAGTATCCTCTGTTCTGTAGGAAATAGTTTATTTTTAGAAATTTAGGTTATTTAGAAATTGACTTTCTATTTTGGTTCTATTAACTTTCTAATTCTAACACTTTTTGAATCTAATTCTGTTTCTTAATTTATTTTTAGGATTTTTGTTTAGAAACTAACCTTCCTATTTTTTTTTAGGCCTTTAAGATAGAAATCTCTATTTTGGTACACTCCTTCCCTACTTTCTATTTTTCAACTCTCTTTTAGTAATTTACTTTCTAGTATAAGACTTTCCTAGTTTATTTTAGAAGTTTCCACTTTCTTTTAGAATCTAACTTATTTTATTTTTATTTTGCAGGTCCTTAACTTAGGACTCCAATTTGGTAATTTCTTTCCAACTCTCCCTTTCTTTTTAGATTTTCATTTCCTTTCTTAGGATTAGGTTTAATTGAGGGCTGCGAGTGTTTTCATGCCCAAGTGGGCCCGTGGCGACACTCGACGTCTCTTGACTGAAGGAGGATTGGTGGAGGGGTTGACTATCCATCGCAGGACTAGACACCGCTCAAAATCCCCTGAGTTAACTGAGGTTATGGCTGAAGACCAACCTCCTCTACTTCCACCAAGGGTGGAGGATACCCAAGATGAAAATGAGGTGCAACAGGCACCCCCGCCTCGTACTTTACGAGATTTTCTACAACCGGCGGGAGTGAGTACGCCCTCATGCATGATTTTTCCTGAAAACACAGGACAAATGGACATCAAGCCAGGAGTTATCCAACTCCTTCCCAAATTCCATGGACTTGAATCAGAGAGTCCATATCTGCATTTGAAAGAGTTCGATGAAATTATAGCTACATTATGTTTTCCTAATGTATCTGAGGATACAATTAGGCTGAAACTCTTTCCTTTTTCCTTAAAAGAGAAAGCTAAGACGTGGTTACATTCACTACGTCCTAGATCCATTGGCACATGGAACGACATGCAGAGGGAATTCATAAAAAAATTCTTCCCACATCATAAAACGATTACCCTCAGAAAAGCAATCATGAACTTTGCCCAAAAGGAAGATGAAACATTCTTTCAATGTTGGGAAAGGTTCAAAGATTTGGTCAGTTCATGCCCACAACACGGATTTGAAACGTGGCGCATTACAAATTTTTTCTATGATGGACTGACATCTTCCATGCGCCAAATGGTCGAGACAATGTGTAATGGAGAGTTCATTAATAAAGATATCGACGAGGTATGGGACTACCTCGATAGTTTGGCTGAAAAAACACAATCTTGGGACTATTACCCAAAGTCGAACACCACGTCTAGGCCAACTCAATTAAAGGAAAAAGGTGGATTATATCTCTTGAAAGAAGAGGATGATCTCATGTGTAAAGTGACTACGCTCATAATGAAAGTTGATGACATGGAAGGAAAGAATGATAAGGTCAATGAAATTGTTTTCGGCATCTGTGATTGCAACATTCATATAACTGAAAATTGTCCTACAATACACGCCTTTCGAGGAGTGTTGAATGAACAAGCCAATGCCGTAAATAACTATCAAAGACCTTTTCTTGGACCTAACTCCAACACATACAATCCTGGCTGGAAAAATCATCCAAACTTTAGTTGGAGGAATGGACAAACGGCGACTCCTCCAGGTTTCTTCAATCAAAATCCAAATCAAGTGAAACCTCAAGAGGAACCGGTTCAAAATCCCATACAAGAGCTGGCTCAGGCAATGCGGGGAATTACAGATTTTATGCCAAAGATAGATTCTCGTATGACGGTTATAGAAAAGGGGATGCTTCCTGCACAACCTCTCCTCAATCCTAAACCGCAGTACGAGAGTAATGATCCCAGCTCTTCAAATCAGATGGGACATGCTAAATCCATCACCACTCTTAGGAGTGGGAAGATCATTGATAAAACTCTTCCGGTTAGGCCCGAGAAGCCTCAAGAACCAAAAGAGGACAACAATGATGGATCCAAAGTGATGCCCCACAAAAAGTGGAACCAACTTCTAGAGAAGCCGGTTGCTCCATTCCCCAACGGTTGGTTTCACCAAAACCTCTCTCTAACTCTCGGGATATCTTAGAGGTGTTGAAACAGTGAAAGTCAACATTCCTCTACTTGATGTCGTTAAACGAATACCTTCATATGCCAAATTCCTAAAAGACTTATGCACGACCAAGACGGAAAATTATTCAAAAGAAAATCTTCTTGGTGAGAAAGTGAGTGCCATCCTCAAGCAAGACGTGCCACAAATATAAGGATCCGGTAGCCCAACCATATCATGTGTAATCGGGAACCATCGAATTGATCACGCACTTCTTGACTTAGGAGCGAGCGTCAATTTGATTCCCTACTCGGTATACAAACAGTTAGGTTTGGGTGAATTAAAACCCACCCTAACCACACTACAACTTGTTGATCGCTCTGTTCGTGTACCAAGATGGATAATTGAGGATGTGTTGGTCCAAGTTGATAGATTTTACTACCCTGTAGACTTTATCATCCTGGACACCGAACCCATCAATAACATGAGCACTCAGATTCCTGTCATTCTTGGTCGCCCATTCCTCGCCACGTCAAATGCAATTATCAATTGTGGGAATGGTATCATGACTATGTCTTTTGGAAATTTGACATTGGAGTCAAACATATTTTTCAATAACTGCAGCAATGCAGAGGATGATGACGATTTCCACGACATTAACATGATTGACTCTTTCGTGGAAGATACGACACCTCTAACCTTATCCTCCGACTATCTAGAGACATGTCTGGCCCACTCCCATGATTTTGATGATGACATGATTAGGGAGACGTGTGCCTTGCTTGATACTGCACCGGTACTTGAAGTTAACCGGTGGAGGCCACAATTTGAAGAATTACCACAAACTGATGTAGTGCCTCTACCGTCTAACCTCAAGCCGCCGAAGCTTGACCTAAAACCTTTGCCCTCTGATTTGAAATATGCATATTTGGGTCAAGATGAGACATACCCGGTGGTGATCTCTGCCCACCTGGAGAAAGAACAGGAGAGTATGCTTATATCTACTCTCATTGAGCATAAAGGAGCCCTGGGATGGACGATAGCGGACCTCAAAGGAATCGATCCCTCGATTTGTACTCACCACATATATCTTGAGGATAATGCAAAAACCGCTCGGCAACCACAACGTAGACTAAATCCAAATATGAAGGAAGTGGTTAAGGCCGAGGTTCTTAAGCTATTGGATGTGGGTATTATATACCCTATATCTGATAGTCAATGGGTGAGTCCAACTCAAGTGGTTCCTAAGAAGTCCGGAATCACCATCGTAGCCAATGCTAATAATGAACTCGTGCCAACTAGAGTCACTACTGGTTGGAGAATGTGCATTGACTACAGGAAGTTGAATACCGTCACAAGGAAAGACCACTTCCCTTTACCATTCATTGATCAGATCCTGGAAAGGTTAGCTGGTCATTCCTATTACAGTTTCCTTGACGGGTATTCGGGCTACAACCAGATAGAGATAGCCCCTGAAGACCAGGAAAAGACCACATTTACATGTCCCTACGGCACCTTTGCCTATCGAAGGATGCCATTCGGACTATGTAATGCCCCTGCCACCTTTCAGCGATGTATGCTTAGTATCTTTTCTGATATGGTAGGGCAATATCTAGAGGTCTTCATGGACGATTTCTCTGTTTACGGTCCATCTTTCAGCAAGTGCTTGGAAAGTCTTAAATGTGTGCTGAAAAGATGTGAAGAAAAGAACTTGGTACTTAATTGGGAGAAGTGCCATTTCATGGTTCAGAAGGGAATTGTCCTTGGACATATCATCTCGTCCAAAGGAATCGAGGTAGATAAGGCAAAAATCGATCTTATCTCTAACCTACCTCCACCCAAGAACATCAGAGACGTGCGGTCCTTCTTAGGACACGCAGGGTTTTACAGGCGATTCATAAAGGACTTTAGTCTCCTCTCTCGTCCATTATGTAACCTTCTTCAAAAGGATGTTCCGTACGAGTGGACTGAGCAATGCCAGGAAGCTTTCACCAAGCTTAAAGGCACATTAACCACTGCACCTATTATGCAGCCACCCGACTGGAACCTTCCTTTTGAGCTTATGTGCGACGCTTCTGATTATGCTCTTGGGGCGGTCCTAGGCCAGAGAAAAGACAAGAAGCCCTACGTCATTCACTACGCAAGTAGGACTCTAAATCCTGCCCAAGTGAACTACTCGACTACGGAAAAGGAACTCTTAGCCGTAGTGTTCGCCTTGGACAAATTTAGGTCCTACCTGATCGGATCCAAGATCGTTATATATACAGATCATGCGGCACTGAAGTATCTTCTTTCTAAGAATGATTCTAAGCCCCGCTTGATAAGATGGATCCTTCTACTCCAAGAATTTGATTTGGAAATTAAAGATAAAAAGGGAGTAGAGAACGTAGTAGCTGATCACCTTTCTCGCCTTAATACCTCTGATTCCCTTGAGGCGACCCATATCAATGACATGTTCCCTGATGAACAGCTGTTCAGAGTCTCCCATTCACCTTGGTTCGCTGATATTGCTAATTATCTTGCTACAGGTGCCATACCGACACAGTGGACTGCGCAAGATAAGAAGAAATTTTTCACCGAGTGCGCAACTTTTTCTGGGATGATCCTTATTTATTTAAATATTGCCCGGACCAAATTCTAAGGAGATGTGTACGAAAAAATGAACATCAAAGTGTCATCTCCTTCGTCACTCTTAGGCTTGTGGGGTCACTTTTCCGCTAAAAAGACCACGGCCAAGATTCTGCGTGTGGCTTTTATCGGCCCACTATGTTAGGACACTCATGAGTTTTGCAAAGCTTGTGAGCGTTGTCGAAATTGGGAGCATTGTCCCAGTCGAAATATGATGCCTTTGAATCCCATCCTTATCATTGAAGCATTTGATTGCTGGGGCATCGATTTCATGGGACCATTCCCCCAATCGTTTGGAAATCACTATATTTTGCTCGTGTGGATTATGTCACTAAATGGGTTGAAGCGATTCCGTGTCGAAAGAATGACCATCGCACGGTCATTAAATTCCTGAAAGAGAACATCCTTTCTCGATTTGGAACGCCTCGAGCCATCATTAGTGATGGTGGCTCACACTTTTGTAATAGACCATTCGAGAGCTTAATGAAGAAATACGGTATCTCCCATAAGGTGAGCACCCCATACCATCCACAGACAAGTGGACAAGCCGAGATTTCCAATAGGGAGATCAAACATATTTTGGAGAAAACGGTTAACCCGATCGTAAGGATTGGTCAATCCGATTGTCCGATGCCTTATGGGCATACCGTACTTGCATTTAAAACTCCTATTGGAATGTCTCCCTTTAGACTTGTCTATGGGAAGGCTTGTCACTTGCCCGTGGAGTTGGAACATAAAGCGTATTGGGCAATCAAAAATCTTAATTTCAATCTGGACAACACTGGCTCGCTACGTAAACTTCAATTGAATGAACTGGAGGAAATCCGGAATGATGCGTACGATAATTCGAAAATTTACAAGGACAAGATGAAAGCATTTCATGACCAACACATTTTGCGAAAATCATTCACGCCTAGTCAGAAGGTACTTTTATACAATTCTCGATTACATCTCTTTCCGGGTAAGCTTCGATCTCGTTGGACCGGCCCTTACATTGTTGTTACTGTTTTTCCTCATGGGGCCGTTGAGATAAGAGATCCCGACAATGGCAAGGAATTTAAAGTCAATGGCCATCGATTGAAACCATTTGTCGAGAAATTTGATTCAGAGGACATGTCCATGCCTCTGACTGATCCTGTTTACCAATTGATCTCCTAGTCCGGACCCAGGTTATCAAGATTGATTAATTCATGGTCCATTCTTGTCTAGTTGAAGACGTTAAACTTAGCGCTCCTAGGACGCAACCCAAATTTTCATTCCATTTCACTTTTCTCATTCATTAGTTCAATGTTTGTGGGTAACATTACTGCAAACCCTCACGAGACTACAACTCGTCCACTAGGGGTAACCTAGGGGTTTAAAGGCTTGTTGCATGCGCTAAATGCAATCGAGAGCACCTGCGAAAGTGGTATAGGTAGGATTTTATTTTTGTTAGTTCTGTGTCACTTTCTCTCTCGTGCTGACCGGATTCCATGCTGCGATCTCTTGAAAAGTCTCTCACGATTCGTCATCCAGGTACTATCTTCCCTTCACTCTTTCTTTACTTTTGTTGTCCTATGCGCATTCCATACTCTTATCCTTTACATTGAGGACAATGTAACTTTTAAGTTGGGGGTGGGAGATTAGGTTACCTAATCAGTATTTTCTTCAGCAAAAATTGTGAAAATTTTTAAATTTTCTCTGGACTTTCTGATGAATTCAAAGTGATTGGACGACCATCTTTGATTTAGAATTACAGGATATGGAATGTTGGTGATTTACTGCTCTTGGATTCAGTTGCTCGTTAGATTTCACAGTTAAGTTTGATTATTAATCCATGATTAGAAGTTGTAAACATTGATTGAGTCATGATTTCACATGTCACATCTCGCTTACACATTAAGATTTCAGTTTGAAACTGAAGGGTTAATTTGGTGATCAGTAAGCATAGAAGGAACCAACTGGAACAATTGCCCGTCAAGATCAATTAAAAGGAAGAGATACCGTTGAAAAAGGTTAGGCAAAGAATCTTCACTATAGGTTTGCTCCCTATAAGTGTGGACTTCATTCCCCTTCTTGGTTATTAGTCTTTAAAAAAAAAAAAAAAAAAAAAAAAAAACTGAAGGAATGAAAAGATGATTTTTGAGGTAAGCTTTGGTTATTATGAATTCTCTTGTTGATTACCAACGATACCCTGAAATAAAGAATTGAATATTAATGTTGAAAGTTGGGATTACACTTTACATCTGTGGAACTCAATGTTTAGGATTATTTCTAATTAAGGGACTAATACTTTGAATGAAGTTTACTGTGTATTTGAGTCTAGGAGAGAGTAAGGCCCAACATTCATGAATTGTTGAATTCTGAATATCTAGATTGTTTTCCAAAATCACTCGAGTTCATAGAAATTCTCCGGTAATTCTCAACTTCTTTTTCGCATACTTTGCTCGGGACTAGCAAAATGCTGGTTGGGGGTTGTGTTGAGGGTCAAATATTGCATATCAGACCCATTTATTGCATGAATTTACAAGCATGACACCGTTTAATAGCCTAATTTAATTGAATTTGTGATGCAGGGCGTCTTCATGAGCTTGGACTGGGAAAGAACACTAAAAAGCATGGATTTACCGATCTGATGACACTAAAGCAGGGGACGGACTCCAGAAGACCAAGAGCGACGAAATTATACACCAGGGGTCCGCGGAAATCGAGGAATCGAAGCTCAAGTGGCCTGAAAAGTGTCCAAAATGCAAGATCATAGGGTTCCCACCATCTGATCAGTTCGAAACTTCACACGTGGCTTGAGGACCATAAATAAACCGTACACGTAAAATTTCAGCCCCTGGATCACTATGAAAGTGGCCCAACGGACAGATCAGCCCCTTAAATCCTTAAGTGGGACCCACCTGCTGTTTGGATCTGCTTCATCTCCGGTCTCCACGGTCTAAATGATGTGACAGAATGGATGGACGGAGCAGATTTCATATATACATCATGATGAACCCCATAAGGAGCATGCGAGTGCATAGACGGTGCACTCCTGCGGTGCACCGAATTCCTACAAAAGGGTCAGCGGTGGCTGACCCGCGTCCTCTTCAAAAACGCAACAGCGTTTTCGCTGTCGTCCGCCGGTCCTCCTTAGTGGGGCCCACTCGACACCTGGAGTGATGATCCAAACCGTCCATTGTATCAAGAGGGTGGGCGTGAACATCGCCTAGGTGGCATAATCTCGGAAGACAATGGAGAGTGGATTTCAGCTGTTAAAAAGGATGATTAACGGTGACTTGAAAGATAACGTGGGTCACATGGAATTTAATCTAAAAGTAGTGCTTCCCACCTGATTTTTCGAGTAGAACGCAGTGGACGGATTGGATTTTCCAAAAAGACAGTAAAGTGGGGCCCACCATCGTCACAGCGTCGATGACGTTACCCTGTTTTCAACCGAAAACCGTCCCTCGTGGGAGCGGTTAGACGGCTGATCCGAGCCGTTCACCAGGTAGGTCTGCCAAAAATCTCCCAGGGGACACTGCCCTTTTGGAAAGAAGAAAAAAAAAATAAGAAGAAAGGAGATGCGGACGCGGCTGCGTAAACAGGGAGTCCGGCTTCGTTGCAAACTACCTGCGGAAGGACGGTTTATGTGAGCTAGTTCTGGTGGGACTCCACAGCACCGGAAGAGGGGGGGGCTGGCCATCTTTAAAAGGAAGGAAAATAAGAAGAAAGAGTAGCTTTTTGAGACGGGGGGAGAGCTAGGCCGAGGAAAACGCTGGAGCAGTTGCTGCTGCTGTGCACGGTCAAGGAGAGCCGGTTTTGGTTGAGAGAGAAGTTTGGGGAACGTGGATCGGTTTTAGGTGTCGCTGGTCAGGGAGCTGAGGCAGCGGATGAGGGAGGAATTCTTTGATGGGGCAAGGAACCAAGCGAGAGGATTGAAGAGAGAGTGAAAGTTTTCTTTATGTCGCCCTTTGGTTTCCTTTTATTTCTTTCCTTCTGGTTCTTTTCTTGCTCTTTTTATTCTTTTTATTTGTTTTGGGTTTAGGCCAATCATGAGTGGCTAAACCTCTTAGCTAGGGCTAAGAGGTGAAGCCTGTAGCGAGATGGGAGAGTTTATTCTATGCATTTAATTTAAAATTTCTGAACTCAATTTGATTTTTAAGTTGGTAATTCAAGGAATATTTTCTCAGTATTTAATGGTCTGTTGTGACTGAAATTACAATGGATTTGCAATGGCTTTGGATATTTCTTTTTCTCTTTTAATATTTATGACGTCAGGAGGCCCTGTTGTTCACCATCGTCTCCTGGGCATGGTAGGATGACAGTACCCTTCCTGATCTTCATACATTGTCGATTGGTTGGTAATTAGTTTAATCCTGTTGTTTACTTTGTCTCCTGGGCAAGGTTAGATGATGGAATCCATTCTAATTCATACACCTTTCATCTCTTGAAACTTATATCAATGGCAGTTCAGTAAATTTTTCATAATTTGTGATCCTGGCATACGATCTCCCTGATCTCTACAAGTGGATCCTCTGAATCCCTAGTTCCCGTCCTCTGAATTCCTTAAAGTCTTAGATAATTCTTTCACAATTATTCCTTAATTTCTATTTGGTTTAGATCACATCTTAGTCTAGTTCTAGTTCTTCTTGGTTTTAGATAACGTACAGGTATAGTCCCTGTGGATTCGACCTCGGTCTTACCGAGTTTATTACTACATCACAACCCCGCACTTGGGGAGTGAACAAGTTTTTGGCGCCGTTGCCAGCTTAAGAGCATGTTAACCAGCACGCTTATCATGCAACCACCCAACTGGAACCTTCCTTTTGAAATTATGTGTGATACATCTGACTATGCTCTTGGGGAGATTTTACGCCAGAGAAAAGAGAAGAAATCCAATGTTATACATTATGCAAGTAGAACTTTAAATCTTACCCAAGTGAATTACTCTACTAAAGAGAAGGAACTCTTACCCATAGTATTCACTTTGGATAAATTTAGGTCTACTTGATTGGATCCAAGATCATTATCTACACAGATCATGCGGCGCTCAAGTATCTTATTTTCAAGAATGATGATAAGCCCCGCCTGATAAGATGGATACTCCTACTCTAAGAATTCGATCATAAAATATAAAAAGGGAGTAGAGAATGTAGTGGCTGACCATCTTTTCCGCCTTAATCTCTCTGAATCCCTTGAGACGACACATATAAATGACATATTCCCTAATGAACAATTATTTAAAGTCTCTCACTCACCTTGGTTTGCAGATATTACTAATTATCTTACCACAGGTTTCATGCCAACATATTGGACTGTGCAAGATAAGAAAAAACTCCTTACCGAGATAGCAAATTCTTTTGGGACGATCCATTTGTTTAAATATTGTCCAGACCAAATCTTAAGGAGATGTATGCCAGACAATGACCACCAAAGTGTAATCTCTTTATATAATTTTCAGGCCTGTGGTGGTCACTTTTCTGCTAAAAAGACCATGGCCAAAATTCTGTAGTGTGCATTTTACTGGCCTACTATGTTCAAGGACACTCATGAGTTTTTCAAAGCTTGTGAGCGTTGTTAGAAATTACGAACATTGTCCTATCAAAATATAATGTCTTTGAACCTAATTTTGATCATTGAAGCATTTGATTGCTGGGGAATTGATTTCATGGGACCATTCCCCCAATCTTTTGAAAATTTGTATATTTTGCTAGTGGTCCACTATGTCAGTAAATGGGTCAAAGCAATCTTGTGCCTGAACAATGATCATCAAACGGTTATTAAATTCTTAAAAGAAAACATCATTTCCCGGTTCGGAACGCCTTGAGCTATTATTAGTGATAGAGGTTCACATTTTTGTAATAGGCCATTTGTAAACTCAATGAAGAAATATGGCATCTCCCATAAAGTGAGCACTGCATACTACCCACAAACAAGTGGACAAGCTGAGATTTTCAATAGGGAAATTAAACATATTTTGAAAAAAATGGTTAACCCTGACCGTAAGGATTGGTCGATCCACGTGACCGATGCCTTATAAGTTTATTGTATTGCATTTAAGACCCTTATTAGAATGTCTCACTTTAGACTTATCTATGGGAAGGCTTTCCACTTGCTTGGATCTGGAACATATGGCCTACTGGGCTATTAAAAATCTGAATTTCAATTTGGACAATGCCGGCTCACTGTGCAAACTTCAGTTGAATGAATTTGAAGAGATCCGGAACGATGCATACGAGAACTCGAGAATTTACAAGGACAAGATGAAGGTGTTTCATGACCAATGCATTCTTCAGAAATCATTCACACTAGGTCAGAAGGCCCTATTGTATAATTCTCGGTTACATCTTTTTCTGGGTAAGCTCTGATCTCGTTGGACCGGCCCTTTCACAATTACTAATGTCTACCCTCATGGGGTCATCAAGATTCAGAATCCAAACAATGGCATTATTTTCAAAGTGAATAGACATCGATTAAAGTCATTTGTTGAGAAATTTGATTAAGAGGACATGTCCATACCTCTGATTGATCCTGTTTACCGTGATTAACCTCCTAATCTAAAGGAAGTATAATTAGGTTTATTACTTTTATATATGTTAAGATTATGATAGTTTTCTTTTTGTTGGTTTAATTCTTGTGCTAACCCATCTTTACACTGAAATCATTGAAAGAAAAGGCCTCAGAATTCCTTATTCAAGTATTACCTTTCCATCACTTCCCTTTTTCTTTTCATGGTCTTTCTTGCATTTCATGTTTATTTCTTCTACATTGAGGACAATGTAGATTTTCAGGTTGGGGATGGGGGATTAGGTAAATTAATCAGTGTTTTCTCGGTTTTGAGCAAAAATTTTGAAAATTTTCAATGTTTCAAGTTGAAATCTGTTTGGGAAGCTATGATTTGTATACTTAAGAATGCTTTGAGTATGATAAGATAGAGATTGAATTTTGGATTGTTGGATTTTGATCATCTAAGCAATCTATCACCTAAGTTCTTGTGCGTAATTGATTAAGATGTAGTTTGAATATCATGTTAATTTAAATCATAAGACACATTCAATTTGTCTTCTATAAGACCTGCTAGACGTTCTGATTGTTAGTATATGAATTATTTATAGATGGTAAGAATCAAATTTGGAGAATTTTATCCACCTTAAAAGGAGAAAAGAACTAGTTAAAAAACAGGAGATCAACAAAGAGGTCATGAAAAAGATTGAAAAGATTGAAAAATCTAAAAAAGAATGTAAAAATAAAATTTAAAAAAATTAGTAAAAATTGACCGTGTTGAGGATCAAATGTTGCATATTAAACCCCAATTATTACTTGGTTTTACATACAGCTCAACATTCTATTTTAATCATGTTTTTGTTGCAAAGTGAATTTAAGAGCTTGGATTTAAAAAGAGTGTTAAAAGCATGGATTTGATGCTTAAGAATCACCAAAGCAAGGGACAAATCTTAGGAGATCGAGATTGAAAAATTCATATGCAAAAGATCAAAGAAAACAGAGTGGTTGAAGTTAAAGAAGCTGAAAATCATCCTGGATGCAAGATCACAGGGTTTCCACCATCCGTTTGGTACGAAACTTTATGCCTAGCTTGAGGACCATAAAGTAACTGTACACATAAAATTTTAGCCATTGGATCTTTGTAAAAGTGGCCCAATGAACAGGTTGGCCATAAATCACTGATTTGGGGCCCACCTGATATCTGGATATATTTCAGTTTTGGACTCTACCACTTAAATTAGAGGGGAAAGCGGATGGATATAAGGGATTTCTCAAAATATCAAGGTGGGACCCACTTTACGTGATTGGTGTGCACAACACAAGTGCACTCGCAGTGCACCAGACCGGAGAGTCTGGTCAAAGGACACTGACCCGATCTCGTCTTTAAAAATGGAAATTTCCATTTTTTTTCTTCTTTCGCCAGCATCCGAATAGACGATTTTAGTGGGCCACCGTCATCATCTGGTTCGTTGATCTAAACTGTCCATCATGCAAAGGGGAAAAAACTAGTAGAACCCATGTTAACTATTGACACCCATGCAAGCGCACGTGCCGACCACAACAATCACAAGAAGACTGCCCTGCATTGTTCAAAACAGTTGCAGTGTGATTACTTCCTTGGGTCGCATCAACGACAATCCAAAACCGTCCATCTCCAACTGAAATTCCACTGCGAATCCAATGGATGGAGATTTCTCTAATGATGCTATTTGTGGGCCCACTGAGCATCTCTGTGCAGGTTGATGCGTAGGAACATGCGTGGCAGTGTCCGGACGCTGTGGGCCGGTTATGTGATCTCTATCACGTCCAAACCAATGATCTGGACTGTCCAAAAGATGAAGTAGGTGGGGTCGACCAAGCCCAATGAGCCTGAATGGATCAGATGGCTAAAACTGGTAGGTCATCTGCCAAACACGGGTCGAGCATGGTTTCGCTGCGCACACTGCTGCATAAACTTCACCGACTTCTCTCCAGCCACCGCCTCTTACTACGCATGCACAACTGACTCCAAGCTATTATAAAAGACAGAGAGAGCATGGAGGAATCATCATCGGACGTGGAGGAAAAATAGACGAGAGAGAGCGAGAGAGAGTGGTGCGAGATGGCCGGCTGAGTTTTCCTTCTTCTTCATTATTTCCTTTTTATTTTCCTTCAGACTTAGCTTGATCATGTTCATGATAGGCTAAACCTCTGAGCTCAGGTTAAGAGCTAAAGCTTGTAGCGTGATGGGTCGTTTTCTATGACTTTAATTCATGTGATGAACTCTCTTTGATGCTTGTTTGATTATAGATATACTTTTAGTTTTTAATGGTTTATTGTGACTTAAATTACAATGGATCTACAATAGCTTTGAGTATGTTTTTTCATTGTTGAGATTATGAAGTCAGGAGGCCCTCTTGTTCACCATCGTCTTCTGGACATGGTTGGATGATGGAATCCTCCCTAACTTTCATAATTCTCTCAGATTGGTTGTGTATTAGTTAAATTTTGTTGTTTGCTTTGTCTCATGGGCATGGTTTTGTGATGGAAGCAATTCTAATTCTCATACCTCTCATCTCTTTAAAACTGAATCAAAGAAAGTTCAGATTTGATTTTCAATGTTATATCCTCCAACTGGATGAAGACTCTAAATCCAGTTGTGTTCATGAATCAGGCATAGATCTCCCTGATCTCTATAAGTGGATCCTTGGCACCCTAGTTTCCCACCTTTGAATTTTACAAGTTTTAGTTAAAGTAGTGAAAAGGCCGACCTATTAAGTCCTAGAGGGGGTAAATAGGACTATACCAAATTTTAAAAAATTAAGAGTGAAATTTAAACAATTAAATAAAGATAGCACTTAAACAATTCAAAATGCGAAAATGTTAAACAACCTCAAAAATCTAGTATTGAGTGGTTGATACAAACTTTGTTCTAAGGACAACCTGACACCAAAAACCAATGGTTTATGGTAGGACAACCTTACTAGATCGTGGGTGAGTATCAAAAACTCAAACTGAAGAGGATATGAAAGAAATAGAAACGAATCTATTACAACATTCACCACATAATACTGAAATGTAAAGATTACAACATTCACATCCGCAAATGCATCCCACAATCTTAAATCACAAAAGATAAAGAAAATAAACCATAAATCCACTAAACACAAAGAATTATAGTGGTTCGCTTGTGTGTACACCAACTGTTAAACAACAGCCACATAACTAATCCACTCCTAAAATCCTCACATAGTGGATATTAGCGTTCACTATAAAAATAAGTTTTTCAAGGTTCACCTAAAACCCTCACAATTGTGTCTTTCAAGTGGGCTACAATTCAAAAACCCCATACTCTGAGTTTTCTAGATCACCTCAGACAAACCAAAACAAAGAAATTTTTCTGGCACAATCTCTATGAAACGAAAATAAAGAATTTACAAAGTGTAAAATACCTGGATATTCTCCTTTTGATGCAGCCCAGAAGAACCAAATTGGAGTAGAAGTTTAATGTAGAAGTTCAATGTCCACACTCACTTAGGAAATGGTTCTAGGTTCTAGATTGATTTTAAATTAAATCACCTTGAGCTAGCTTGAATTGATTTTGATTCCAAGAAATGGGAATACTTCAATTCCTCTTTCAAATAAAATTGAAATGCAAAATACAAAATCAAATACAAAGAAAGCTAATTAAAGAGAATATATAATTAACACGAAATAGCTTAAGAATATCACTAACTTATCTCTCAGAGTGGCATAATGATTTTGCTTGAATTGAATATCAAACTCTTAAATTCGTGCTTTATTTATAAGTAAAGAAATCGCACTCTCGACTGGTCCTGAGGTCAGCACGACTGGTCGTAAGATCAACAAACTTTTAAAATTTGGGCGCGATAAGATCAGGCCATTCCACGACTGGTCATAGGGTCTACTCGACCAGTCGAGTGGCCTCCATGACCAATTGAGTCATGTCCACGACTGGTCGTGTGAAACCCAATTTAGTTGCTAGACTTTGAGTCGAGCCTGCAAAACTGGTCAAGCACAGGTCGAGCACTATTCATATGACCGGTCGAGCAGTCGCCAAGACTAGTCGAGGATTTAACAAAAATTTCTGAAAATCAGTAACAAACTTAGGACTGGTCGAGGAATTCTTGGACTGGTCTAGCCAATGCTAGGACTAGTTGAACTTAGTCAATGACTAGTCAAGAAACAGTCAATGCACTTATAAAGTGACCCAATTTAAATTACGTATTAAAAATGACCTACCTTATGGTCAATCTAGGGTCATTCATACCTTGTAAGTAATGTATGAACATTGAATCTTCTTTTCCTTCGATTGATAGATGATCTTTGACGTTCACAAAGCTTGAGATCTTGACATATATAGAAGCTTGAACTTGAGACCTTTTGAAGCTTGAATTTGACTAACATTAAAGCTTGAGCTTAAAGTTCAAAGTATAGGAACTTTATCTTGACTTGAAGCTTGAACTATGAATCTTGAAACATTGAATTCACACTTGATGTTGTACTCGAACATGAACATGTAATCTTGCATTTGAAGTTCTTGAAGTAAAGACCATTGTCCTTGCACTGTCTTGAATATATCGATGCGCTACACAAGACACAGATTCCAAGAGGTTTTGGCATTACAAAATTTGACAATTATAGGAGCTAGAAACCATAGCAGTTACAATCTCCCCCTTTATCAAATTTGTGACAAAACACACTTCATAATAACATAAGCATTATATCAAAAGGAACCAGTGACAATCTGGTTAAAGAATCATGCACCAGTTATAAACAGATCAAAACAAATCGAATCAATTCACATCAATTTCACCAACAATACTCCCCCTTACTGACTCCACCTTGCTACAAAAAAAAAATTGGATGGGCTACCTCAACCTATCCACAATCCACATGTCATACAAATTTCTCCCCCTTTTTATCACAATATGACAAAGGAAGGAACTAATAAATAGAAGTGGAAGTAGATATATAAGGAAGAATAAGAAGAATGATGAGGAATAATGGAGCAAGATAACAATATAATAAATTCATAAGCAAGTCATGTTCAAGCATAACCAACCAAATTAAACCAAGTACAACCAAGTTAAAGCAAGTTAAGCCAAGTACAACCTCATAAGACAAAAGAAATTTAAGTATCATTAAACTTATTACAAACCAAGATAACCAAAAACTAATCAGAACCCGATGAAGGAGCAGGTATGGTAGGATCAAGTTTATGAAGTTTCTTGTTAAGACGCATAAGATACTTACGCATATATTTGAATTGCAAATTATGGGACACATTCATGTTTTCTACCTTCTCCTCTAGAGAGCATAACCGCGCATCAAAGTCAGATGGCTGATAATCAGGATCATCTGCTAAATTGGATTCGATCTCATCAAAAATATCATCCATGTTAATGTCATCTGGAGGTAAATCACTTTCTTCTTCATTCACTGTAGCAGCTCCTCCAACACCCACATTGACTTGGCCTGTGGCCAACCTCAGATTCATTTTGTTTATATTGGATTTATTGAAGATTAGGTGTTGAATGGGAGCCTCTCTAACAAGCATAGCCACTAAAATATGGGTGGCTAACACAATCATAAGATAAGTAAAAGGAATATCACTGTGTCCAGGATGGAGACGGAATTGAATGATGTAATGACAGATTAAAAAAGAAAAATATACATTGGTTCCAGAAATAATGGAATGAAGAATCCGATCCATGAACGTAGTGAGTTCAGTTTTGTTACCAGAATGAGGATAAACATTAGAAATAAATATCTTGTGAAGGACTCTTTATCTGGGTAACAAATACTTTGAAGCAAGCGCATTTCCATTAGTACTCCATTGCGAATCTATATTGCACAATTCTCTAGTAAGCATTCGTTTTTCAGATTCAGATGGTTTAGCTACGAGAGTGCTAATGGGAATACCTTCATCATTGACAGGTATGTCCATTAGACCAGAGATCAGATGTCGGTCTACTTTAACTAGACCTTCTCTAGTTGTAATAATAAATGTAAGATTTTCAGTAGAAAAATTAGAGATACATGCATACATAGCTTGCACAATCGACTGGTATGCCGACCCACCCCAATGTAGAATGTTATCTCATCCTACAAATTGGAGAAGAGGAAGGATTTCAAACGGAGCTAGATGTTCAACATGAACAGGTCGTTCAACTATAACATTGTGAAACCTTATATTCCGCACATAGGAGGGATCATCTTCGGGTGACCAAAGGTGGCGCACTATTATAGGTGAAGATCTAGAAGATGGAGGACAATGAGAACTTTTCTTTTTGCCTCTACCTTCCATTTGCAACTAGGAAATTAAGGAACCAAGTGATTGCAAAAGATGTAGAGTGGATTTTCTCAAGATCAGATTTTGGAGAAGAAAACCCTAAAAACTACTATGAAATAAGAAATAAATCACACCAATGATGAAAAGGGAGTGACGAGAACTTGAATCTACAAGGAAAATGGAAATAAAGCATTAACCTTGAAGAACTAGCTGATGGGTTCGACCGGTCGACTTAGGACCCGTTGGAAAAGAAATCTAAAATGAAGAAAAATGATTTTTCCCCCCCAAATAAAGCACTATCTCGCACTACACGACTGGTCGAGTACATGCTTGATCGGTCGTGGCACGACTGGTCGAGTATGCACTTGACTGGTCATGCACAGCCAAAAAATATGCAAATTTCTTGAAATTTGAAATTTTAAACATAAAATAATAAATATATATACATTATGATACAGAAATGCATAAATAATCAATTCAAATTGCACATACCAAGATCAAATTTCAGTTTAGAAAACCTACTTTTGTCGATCAGTTTTATGAATATGTCTACAAGTTGAGTCTTGGTCGGTATGTATTCCAAAGAAATTGTCTTTTCTTCCACTAATTCACGAATGTAGTGATATCTAATGTCAATGTGCTTGGTTCATGAATTCTAGGTTAGATTTTTGGAGATATTAATTGTGCTTGAATTATCACAATATAAAATCATAGTATCTTGCGCAATTCCGTAATTACTTAATATTTTTTTCATCCATACAAGCTAAGTACATGCATTACCTGCTGCAATGTATTCAGTCTCAGCAGTTGAGAGAGATATGGAACTTCGTTTCTTACTTTGCCAAGAAACTAAATAGTTCTCAATATAAAAACAACTACCACTGGTTAACGTTTGGTCATCAATGTTACCAGCCCAATCAGCATCCGTGTAACCAGCTAATTGAACATTAGTATCATGTGGATACCAAAGACCAAGATTAGCTGAATTAGCGATATATCGCAAAATGCGCTTAATAGCAATTCAATGTGACTCTTTAGGGTCAAATTGATATCTAGCGTAAATTCCTGCGCTAAATGCAATATCAGGCATACTTGGAGTTAAATAAAGCAAACTTCCAATCATACTACAATATAGTTTAAGATCCACACTCTTACCTGTAGAGTCCTTTGAGAGTTTCAAAGTAGTACTCATAGGAGTATCAAAAATTTTTCCATTCTCAAATCCAAACTTTTTAACTAAGTTCAGAGCATATTTGGTTTGAGAAATAAAAAACCATCAGGTTGTTGTTTAACTTGCAACCCTAGAAAATAATTCAATTCCCCAACCATGCTCATTTCGAACTTAGATTTCATAAGATCTTCAAACTCAACAACCATGTTAGCACAAGTAGATCCATAAATAATATCATCAACATAAATTTACACTATTAAAATATGATCATTATGTTTCTTAACAAATAGAGTCTTATCAACACTTCCCATTAGAAAATTATGACTTAGTAAAAACTTAGTCAACTTTTCATACCATGCCCTGGGAGCTTGTTTCAAATCGTAGAGAGTCTTTTTTAGGCGATAAACATGATTCACATTCTTAGGGTCTTCAAAACCCATTGGCTGTTCAACATATACTTCATCATGCAAATTGTCATTTAAGAAAGCACTCTTTACATTCATTGGGTACATTTTGAACTTTCTAAAGCATGCAATGGATATAAATAGTTTGATTGATTCAAGACGAGCTACTGGGGCAAAGGTCTCATCATAATCGATGCCCACAATTTGATTGTACCCTTGTACAACCAGCCTAGCCTTGTTTCTAATAATATTACCAAGTTCATCAGAGTTATTTTTGAAAATCCATCTAGTTCCGATAATCTGTTTATCTTTAGGACTTGGAACTAAGTACCAAACATCATTTCTAACAAATTGACTAAGCTCTTCTTGCATCGCAACTATCCAGTTTTCATCAGTAAGAGCTTCTTTTACATTAGTCGGTTCCATCTGAGATGTAAAGCACACGTAATTACACATAGCTTCTAGTTGTTTACGAGTGCACACACTAGTGAGAGGGTTTCCAAGAATCTGATTAGTAGTGTGATCTTTAACAGTCCTAAGTTCAGAGTTATTTTGACTTGATGAAGAATCTGGTTTATCAATTGGAAATACTTCATCATTTTCTGAACATGAGACAGGTGTATTCAAGTGATCGTCAATAACCACATTAAGGGACACTTGAATTACACCGGTTCTCTTATTAAGAACCCAATATGCTCGACTATTCAGAGCATATCCTAAAAATATCCCTTCATCACTTTTAGTATCGAACTTACCCAGATTTTCTCGGTCACGTAAAGTGTAGCACTTGCTGCCAAAAACTTGAAAGTATTTAACAGTAGGCTTCTTATGAAACCACATTTTGTAAGCTATTTTACTATTTGATTTTCTAGTATAAACACGGTTAATTATATAACACGCAGTATTTACGGCTTCGGCCCAAAGATTTTTAGGGAGCTTCATACTGTTTAACATTACATTTGTCATTTCTTGAAGCACTTTATTTTTTCTTTCTACTATACCATTTTTTGTAGTGTTTTGAGCACAAAGAAATCATTTGATATTTCCTGGTCACTGCAAAACTTCTCAAAACTGTTGTTCTCAAATTCTGATCTATGATCACTACAGATCTTACAGACTTGAGATCTTTTTTCCGTTTGGATATGTCTAAGTACCTTTTTTACTTCATCGAGATTTTTTGACTTGTCTCTTAAGAAGACTACCCATGTATATCTGTTAAAGTCATTAACAATTACTAGAATGTACTTCTTATCACCTCGACTCTCCGTTCTAGTTGGTCCAATAAGATCCATGTGGAGAAGTTCGAGCGGTTTAGATGTGGCATTGGAGTCCACCTTTTTTGAGAACTCCTTGTTTGCTTACCAATCTGGCATTCGCGACATATTTTATCTATTTTTTATATTTTGGACGTTCTATGACTTGTTAATATTACAGAACCATTTTTGTTTAAAATTTCACACCTTAGGTTTGAAAATTTAACACTATGATTTTTATCGCATATTTGAGATATGCTTAACAGATTGTGTTTTAACCCTTCAATGTATAAAACATTCTCAAATAAAGGGAGGTTAGAAATTTTAACCATACCTTGGCCAATAACCCTGTAGTTGCTACCATCACCAAATGTGACTGAGCCATTAGTCATGTCTTTAAGATTGGTGAACAGACCTTTGTCACCAGTCATGTGTTTGGAGCATCCATTATCTAGGTACCACTTTAAATGGCTTATAGCTTTGAAAGCAGTATGGGCAACCAACCAAGTAACCTTGGGAACCCATTTCATTACAATCTTGGGTTTAGGAGTATAGTTGGTCTTCTTATGTTTATAGTTGATATAAGACTGACCCATTGAGTTAGATTTTAAGAGCTCCTTAAGTAAATCAATAATTTTCTCCACTAAAGGATTTCGATTCTGATTTTTATAGTTGATATGGTTGCTTTTAGGTTTTAAGGTTTGAAAAGTCTTAGCATTTTTAGAATGGTTTTGATTCAGACTCTTCTCTTTTGAGATAGAAGACTCTCCTTTCACAAACTTAAGAGGAGTATTCTTATGTTTAGGAGGAATACTTTTGTCGTAACCCAATCCAGATCGATCGCCACATTTTCTAGATTCGGATAAGAGTTTTTCTAACTTAGGATCACCTTGGGCATACCTCCAAGTGTCTTTTAAACTCAAAAGTGAAGAGACTTTAAGTTTTAGTTTTTCATTTTTAGATTTTAAGTTTTCAACTTGGGAGTTTTTGAAATCTAAGTCGCACTTAGTTTTTTCAAAATAATCTAAAATATGAGATTTTTCTAAAACAAGAGAATCAAAATTTTCTATAAGTTTTGAAAAGTTCTCTTTCTGAAGTTTAAGTTTAACATCAATTTTACAACTCTCATTGTAAAGGGCATTATAAGCATCTTGAAGATCTTCATTTTCATGATCACTATTCAGATTTTCTTCACTAGTTAAATCATCATTATCTAAAAAAAGTGAACTTGGCTAGAGTCATAAGGGCTTTGAATTCATTACTTGACTCGGTTTCAGAATCTTCTGATTCAGAAGAGGCTTCAGAGCCAGAAGATTCATCCCAAGTAACCAACATACCTTTCTTTTTAGGTTTGTCCTTTTTAGGACACTTGTTTACTAAATGCCCATATTCATGGCAGTTGTAACATTAACTGTCTTTTAAAGATTTTTAAGTTTTAGATTTAGATTTTTTCTTTTCATTAAGTTTTTGAAAATTAACCCTCTTTTTATTTTTGAAAATCTTATAAAACTTTTTAACTAAAAGGGCCATATCATCTTCAGAATTTTCTAAATCAGAATTACTACTATTTTCTTGAGAAATATATTTAGAAGATTTAAGAGCAATAGATTTACCTTTAGGAGCTTTAAAAGTTAACTCATAAGTCTGTAACGAGCCAACTAATTCTTCTACCCTCATATTATCCGTATCACGAAGTTCCTAGATCGTCGTCACCTATGAATTGAACCGTTCAAGTAGTGAGCATAGTACTTTGCATAGACTTTGCTTTCTGGGATTTTGTCACCAATACCCCATATAGAGTTAACAATGTCATTTAATCTTGTATAGAAGTCCATGAAAGTTTCACTTTCTTCCATACGTATTTTCTCAAATTTAGTTGTGAAGATTTGGACTTTAGATTTCTTGACAATTGTTGTTCACTCGTGTATCATTTCTAAAATATCTCAGACTTGCTTTGTAGTATCACAGGATATAATTCTTTTGAATTCATCTGGTGATAGTGCGTAAGTGATTACATTTAACGCTTTTGCATTGGCACTACTCTCACTTTTCTGAAGAGCGGTCCAAGAGAAATAAGGTGTGACTGTCATAGTTTTGGATCCGTCGGTACCAGTTACTTCAGTGGTAAGAGGGGTCCAATTAGTCACCGTGGCTTGCCACACAATCTCATCCATGGATTTTAAGAAAATCCTCATTCCGGCTTTCCAATAGGCATTGTTGGAGCCATCAAATGGTGGAGGCCTAGTGACTGAAAGGCTATCAAAATTTGATATCTTACAAAGCTCAGATCGATTAGCTTAGGAAATTAATCCAAAAGAAATAATAATTAAAATGAGCTATTAGGTTCTGATACCACTTGAAAAGGCCGAGCTATTAAGTCCTAGAGAGGGGGGTTGAATAGGACTATGCCAAATTTAAAAAAATTAATAGCGAAATTTAAACAATTAAATAAAGATAGCACTTAAACAATCCATAATGCGAAAATGTAAAACAACCTCAAAAATCTAGCATTGAGGGGTTGATACAAACTTGGTTCTAAGGACAACCTGACACTAAAAACCAATGGTTTATGGCAGGACAACCTTACTAGAACATGGGTGAATATCAAAAACTCAAATGAAGAGGATATGAAAGAAATAAAAACTAAAATATTACAACATTCACCACACAATGCTAAAATGTAAAGATTACAACATTCACATCCACAAATACATCCCACAATCTTAAATCACAAAAGATAAAGAAAATAAACCACAAATCCACCAAACATAAAGAATTATAGTGATTCGCTTGTGTGTACACCAACTGTTAAACAACAGCCACACAACTACTCCACTCCTAATATCCTCACACAGTGGATATTAGCGTTCACTATAAAAATAGGTTTTTCAAGGTTCACCTAAAACCCTCACAATTGTGTCTTTCAAGTGGGCTTACACAATTCAAAAATCTCACACTATAAGTTTTCTGGATCACCTCAGACAAACCAAAATAAAGATTTTTTTGGCACAATTTCTATGAAACCAAAATAAAGAATTTACAAAGCTGTAAAATACCTAGATATTCTCCTTTTGATGCAGCCCGGAAGAACCAAATCGGAGTAGAAGTTCAACATATAAGTTCAATGTCCACACTCACTTATGAAATGGTTCTAAGTTCTAGATTGATTTTAAATTAAATCACCTTGGGCTAGCTTGATTTGATTTTGATTCCAAGAAATGGGAATACTTCAATTCCTCTTTCAAATAAAATTAGAATACAAAATACAAAATCAAATACAAAGAAAGTTAATCAAAGAGAATATATAATGAGCACTAAATAGCTTAAGAATATCACTAACTTATCTCTCAGAGTGGCGTATTGATTTTGCTTGAATTGAATATCAAACTCTAAAATTCGTGCTCTATTTATAAGTGAAGAAATCGCACTCTCGACTGGTCGTGAGGTCGGCACGACTGGTCGTAGGATCAACAAACTTTTAAAATTTGGGCGCGATAAAATCAGGCTGTTCCACGACTAGTCATAGGGTCTACTCAACCGGTCGAGTAGCCTCCACGACCGGTCGAGTCATGTCCACGACTGGTCATGTGGAACCCAATTTAGTTGCTGGACTTTGAGTCGAGCTTGCAGGACTGGTCGAGCACAGGTCGAGTACTGTTCATACGACCGGTCGAGCAGTCTCCGGGACTGGTCAAGCCTTTAACAAAAATTCTCAAAAATTAGTAACAAACTTAGGACTGGTTGAGGAATTCTTAGACTGGTCGAGCCAGTGCTAGGACTAGTCGAACTTAGTCCAAAACTAGTCAAGAAACAGTCAATGCACTTATAAAGTGACCCAATTTAAATTATATATTCAAAATGACCTACCCTATGGTCAATCTAGGGTTATTCATACCTTGTAAGTAATGTATGAACATTGAATCTTCTTTTCCTTTGGTCGATAGATGATCTTTGAAGTTCATGAAGCTTGAGATCTTGACATATATAGAAGCTTGAACTTAAGACCTTTTAAAGCTTGAATTTGACTAACATTAAAGCTTGAGCTTGAGGTTCAAAGTATAGGAACTTTGTCTTGACTTAAAGCTTGAACTATGAATCTTGAAACATTGAATTCACACTTGATGTTGTACTCGAACATGAACATGTAATCTTGCATTTGAAGTTCTTAAAGTAAAGACCATTGTCCTTGCACTGTCTTAAATATATCGATGTGCTACACAAGACCCAGATTCCAAGAGGTTTTAGCACTACAAAATTTGACAATTATAGGAGTTAGAAACCATAGCACTTACAAGTAGTTTACCATTATTCTCTTTAATTTACCTGATTTATATTACATCTTCATCTAGTTCTAGTTCTAGCTACTTTCATATTATGTACAAAGTTCAGTCCCCGTGGATTCGACCTCGGTGTTACCGAGATTATTACTACATCACAACCCTACACTTGAGGTTGTGAACAAGTTTTTGGTGCCGTTGTCGAGGATTAACGGTTGCATTTTCTGAGATTAACTAGTTTTGGAATTAGTTTAAGATTAGGTTTTTATATTTTCTATTTTTATGATTAAGGTTTGTTTTTAGAAACTGACTTTCTAATTCTAGGTTTAAAACCTTCCTAATCAGTTTTTAGAAACTTTCTATTTTAGGTTTTTAGAAGTTTTTCCTTTTTAGAAACTAGTTTACTTTCTATTTTAAGAACTTTCTAATTTTAGAATTCCTATTTTTAGAAACTGACTTGTTTTGTTTTCTTTTGCAGGATCCTAACATAGATCTCCTCCAATCTGGTAACTTCTTTCTAACTTCTTCCCTCTACTTACTTTCCATATTACTGTAAGACTTTTCTTTTATTTTTTAGAATTAGATTCAGAGTTAGGGTTTCACCATGCAAGAGTGGGTACGGCAGTATACTGAGATAGATAAGAGATATTGGGGAGAAATGTATGATGATTATGATAGAAATCAACTTATGTCTCGAAATTTTTCTGAAGCCATCATCGAGAACCAACCGGAATATAATGCTCCACCAGTTAAAAAGTCTTTACACGATCATATGTGGGAGAACAATTATACCCCACCGATTAATAGAACAGTGTGTGAATGTTGGAGTTGTCAGAATTATGGGAATGAGAATTATAATCAACCATCAAACAAGTAGAAAATAATGAGAGATTATATTATGGTTGATAATATGTATCAATAACCATCATATTCGCCCACCTATGATCCATATGACTATGATCAGTGAACCCATCAATGTTGGGAAGATGAACTAGCAATGCATCATAGTGATAATTCTCTTGGGTTCTTTACCTTTGAAATTCAACCAGAAACAATCCAAGGGAATTCAATTCAAAATTTCTTCCAAACTCTAGAACTCAGCTAACAAAATGCACTCCAAGACTGTAAGAACTTAGAAAAGATATTCAATAGTGGAGTTCATGTGATGTGATTATAGTGAACTCTAGAATTTAGAATGAGGAGTTGGATTCCATTAATGAGCATACGGTTCAATTTCTCGATGAGTCGATCTCGATAACGGTTCAAAAGAATGATCAAGAGACGTGGGTGTCTTTCAAATATAATGATGATGACACACTTCACTTACATGATATATTTAGTTTCAATGATGAGGGAGAGGTTAGTTTATTCGAACCTTAACCCAATTTAGGAGTAGAATGTGAGGGAAGCAATCACATCCCAAGTGTTTACTGCACTGAATTGGAAGATGATTTGTACTGGTATGACGATCATGTATATGTAACCCAAATTCCTCTGAAATCAATCTCATTTTTGGTCCAGGTCAATGATCAAGGGGTACAGGAAGTGGTTGACCATAATGATTTACTCCACCCATCTGACATGAATGATTTAAATGTGGAGAATGAGATCTTTTCAACCAACTCTTCTAACTCTTATGAGACATGTTTAGACCACTCCCCTGAATTGAATGATTATATGATTTGGGAGAGGGATGAGTTGCTCGATATGACTCTGGAATTTGAAACCACCCAGTTGAGGCCACCATCTGAGTTGTACACTTTTGATGATTTAATGCCTCTACTAAGTAGCTTCAATGAACAGAGTGTTCACATCAATGCCTCCCCTATTGATTTCAATCTGTCTGTGTAGGGCAAGAGTAAGAGAGCTTGGTCCATCCACTTTCAGAGATGATGGAATCCTTGGGCAAATCATCAGAAATTTCAATGTGGAAAATGAATCACTCTCAATTGAATTTCTCAAGTCTTTGGATGATTGCTTGGCACACTATGAAGATTCAAACAATCCCATGATAAAAGTCATAGTGAATGCCTCGCAAGACAATATCTTAGTAGTTGTCATAGACAGACAGAACCCTTATTCTGAAGGCCCTCCTTCCCCAGATCCTAAATGCCTACCATTAAAAAAGGAGGAGCTAAAAATTGAACCGGAGTCCGAAACTTCAGAATGTGTTGAGACTACATCACTTCCCAAAAAATTTTCTGAATATTATCTACTTGTAGTCTCTAATACACCATGGGTTATTAACTCTGATACTTTCTCTGTCACAGGTGAATCATATATACTTTGGACACCTCAGGAGATTAAAATGAAACCTTATACTAAGGTACATAAGTTTCTCTGGAAATTCATACTCCAAGGCAGCCAAGCTTATTGCAAAAAGGGCTTTTGGATGATCTTATTGAGAAACTTATTGAGAAATTTATCAAGATATTGGCCGGAGGAGGATCCTTGCGGCATGACTGAGTAGCTTTTTCCTACTTTCCTAGTTTAGGATTAGTTTACTTTTTATCATTCTAGGATAGTCGGATTTATGTCGTTTAAATAGTTTTCTTTCCATTGTGCTAGAATAGTCTGTTTTTTGTTGGTTTAACTCTTGTGCTGAGCCACCTTCACGTTAAGATCTCTTTGGAAACGTCGTTCAAGTTCCTCGTCATGTACTACCTTTCCATCACTTCTCCTTTACTTTCGTTGTCTCATGTGCATTGTATGCTTATATCTTTTACATTGAGGATAATGTAGATTTTAGATTGGGAATGGGAAATTAGGTTACCTAATCAATATTTTCTTAGTCTTAAGAAAAATTTGTGAAAATTTTTAAGTTTTTTTTTTGAAAATTCTTGTGAATTCGAAGTGATTTTGAAGGCCACCCTTGATTTAAGAATTATAAAATACATGATGTTGGTGATTTACAACTCTTGGATTCAGCTACCTGTTAGATTTCACAATTAAGTTCAAATTATTAATTTATTATTTGAAGTTTTAAACGTTGATTGAGTCATGATTTCACATGTCACATCTTGCTTACATACTAAGGTTTTAATTTGATATTGAATTGTTAACTTAGTGATCATTAAGCATGGAAAGAACAAACCTAGGGAATTTGTCCTTCATGTTCAATGAGAAGAATTGAAAAAAAAAAAAAGTATCCAGCTTAAAAACAATTATCGTCGAAAACGGCTACCTGTTAAAGATCTTTAAAAAGGTTAACACAGAGTGAAGCCATTGATGAAAAAAATCAAAAGCTGGAAGAATAAAAAGGCTGAACTGTAAGGCAAGTTTCGGTTTAGGTTTGGTTATCCAGAATGCTCTTGTTGGTTACCAATGATATCATGAAAATTGAGAATTGGACCTTTAATTGTGATAAGTCAGGGTTGCACAATACACCCATGGAACTCAATGTTTAGAATTGTTCTAATTGATGGATTACTACCTTGAACTTGATCATGAAGTTTACCGTGCGCTTGAGTTTTGGAGAAAGTAATGTCCAACATTCATGAATCTTAGAATTCTAGTATCTGGATTGTTTTTCAAAAATCACTCGAGTTTATAGAAATTGTCATGTAATTCTTAAAATATTTTTCGCATACTTTGCTCGTGATTAGCAAAATACTGGTTGGGGATTGTGTTGAGGGTCAAATATTGCATATTAGACCCCAATTATTACTTGATTTTACGTACATGATAATGCTTAACATTCTATTTTAATCATGTTTTTGTTGCAAGGTGAATTTAAGAGCTTGGATTGAAAAAGGGTACTAAAAGCATGGATTTGATGCTCAAGAATCACCAAAGCAAGGGACGGATCTTAGGAGACTGAGATTGAAGAATTTACATGCCAAAGATTAGAGAAAACAGAGTGGTTGAAGTTAAAGAAGCCTGAAAATCATCCTGGATGCAAGATCACAGGGTTTCCACCATCTGTTCGGCACGAAACTTTATACCTAGCCTGAGGACCATAAAGTAACTGTACACATAAAATTTCAGTCATTGGATCTTTGTGGAAGTGGTCCAACGAATAGATCGGCCATAAATCGCTGATTTGGGGGCCACCTAATATCTGGATATGCTTTAATTTTGGACTCAACCACTTAAATTAGAAGGGAAAGCAGATGGACGGAAGGGATTTCTCAAAACATCAAGGTGGGACCCACATTACGTGATTGGTGTGCACAACACAAGTGTACTCGCAATGCACCAGACTAGAGAGTCTGGTCAAAGGACGCTGACCCGATCCTGTCTTTAAAAATGGAAATTTCCATTTTTTTTCTTTCGCCAACGTCCACATGGACGATTTCAGTGGGCCACCATCATCATCTGGTTAGTTGATCTGAACCGTCCATCATGCAAAGGAGGAAAAACTAGTTGAACTCATGCTGACCGTTGGTACCCATGCACGCACACATGTCGGACACAACAATCACAAGAAGACTGCCCTGTAACTTTCAAATAGTTGCAGCGTGATTACTTCCTTGGCCGCGTCAACAATAATCCAAAACCACCCATCTCTGACAGAAATTCCGCCACGAATCCAATGGACGAAGTGGATTTCTCTGATGATGCTATCTGTGGGCCCACCAAGCATCTCAGCGCATGTTCATACATAGGAACATACGCAGCAGTGTCCGGACGCTATGGGCCGGTTATATGATCTCTATCACGTCCGGACCAATGATCCGGACCGTCCAAAAGATGAAGTAGGTGGGGCCGACCAACCCAAGGAGCCTGAACGGATCAAATGGCCAAAACTGGTAGGCCATCTGCCAAACACGGGTTGAGCGCGGTTTCTCTACGTACGCTGCTGCGTAAACTTCACCGATTTCTCTCTAGTCACTGCCTCTTACTACGCACGCACAACCGACTCCAAGCAGCTATAAAAGAGAGAGAGCGCAGAGGAATCATCATCGGACATGGAGGAAAAATGGACGAGAGAGAGAGAGAGAGGAGTGGGACGACTGGCCGAGTTTTCCTTCTTCTTCATTGTTTCCTTTTTGTTTTCCTTCAGACTTTAGCTTGATCATGTTCATGATAGGCTAAACGTCTTAGCTAGGGCTAAGAGGTGAAGCTTGTAGCGTAATGGGTCACTTTCTACGGCTTTGATTCATGTGATGAACTCTCTTTTATGCTAGTTTAATTATAAGATATACTTTTAGTTATTAATGGTTTATTGTGACTTAATTACAATGGATCTGCAATAGCTTTGAGTATGTTCTTTTCATTATTGAGATTATGAAGTCAGGAGGCCATGTTGTTCACCATCATGTCCTGGGCATGGTTAGATGATGAAATCCTCCCTAACTTTCATAATTCTCTCAGATTGGTTGTGGATTGGTTAAATTCTGTTATTTACTTTGTCTCATGGGCATGGTTTTGTGATGGAAGCAATTTTAATTCTCATAACTCTCATCTCTTGAAAACTGAATTGAAGGAAGTTTAGATTTGATTTTTAATGTTATATCCTCCAACTAGATGAAGATAGGACTCTAAATCCAGTTGTGTTCATGAATTAAGCATAGATCTCCCTGATCTCTACAAGTGGATCCTTGGCACCCTAGTTTCTCACCTTTGAATTTTATAAGTTTTAGTTAAAGTAGTTCACCATTATTCTCTTCAATTTACCTGATTTAGATTACATCTTCGTCTATTTCTAGTTCTAGTTACTTTCATATTACGTACAAGGTTCAGTCCCTGTGGATTCGACCTCAGTCTTACTAAAATTATTACTACATCGCGACCCTACACTTGGGGTTGTGAACAGACCGTTGATATTAAATCAAAAACCGGAAAAAAAAAGAAGAAATGGATAAGTTCGGAATCAGTACTTGAGTTTCGAATCAATCTTGAAGTGGTAAGCATGGCTAGCATGATGAGTTGATAGTATTCGTACGGGAAGTAAGTTGATTTACACTGAGCACATTGAAAAACTTAATATGCAAATTATACCTCGATTTAATAGATAAAGAACTTATTTGATTGGTTGCTTATGTGCATTGGTTCTAGGTTTTCCAAATCTCATTTTCATATCTTTTCTCTACCCATTCATACTTGAGTGTATAAAAGATTATTTTCCCAGAAAGGTTTTGGACATTGAACATTGAGATTTACTTTACGCATACTTTGCTCGGGACTACCAAAATGTTTATTGGAGATTGTGTTGAGGGTCAAATATTGCATATTATCCCCCATTTATTTCTTGATTTTATGAACATGATACTACTTAATGTCCAATTTTATTCATGTTTGTGTTGCAAGGTGAATTTAAGAGCTTGAATTGAAAAATGTGCTAAAAGTATGGATTTAACGCTCAAAGATCACCAATGCAAAGAATGAATCTTAGGAGACAAAGATTGAAGATTTTAAGGTCCCAAGATTCAAGACAACCAAGTGAAGAAGGAACAAAGTCGAAAGAACAAGTGTAGAGTTCACAATGATTGTGTCATTAATCATCGTTCGATGACATCGAATTTATGAAAGAAAATCGAGTTGGTCGCTAGATAAATTAAAGACACTTTTTGATGACTCGAGGACTTGTTCGATGACTTGAAGCCTTGCTCGATGACATCAAATTTTTTGTGGACTTTCAGAAAAACTTGCTAGACATATTGGGCACAATATTTGATTACTCAAAGTACCCCTCGATGAGATCGAAGATCTGCTCGATGACATCGAAGGCCTCTTCAATGACATCCAATTTTTTGAAGAAATTGAATTAACTCTCTAGACTATTTTGGACACGTTATCCATTCCTCGAGCAACGTTCAATGACATTAAAGGAAGGTTTAATGACATAGAAGGCTATGCAGTCCGGATGAAGTTACAATAGCGTGAAAAAGCACATATAAAACGCACCTTCGATAACATCAAAGGCAGTTCAATGTTATCGAACAACTCACGCAGAGTTGCGCAGAATTACACGGAGTGCGTAAATTTGAGGCAATTTTTGAATTTTTCCAAGGAGGTGCGAAAGGAGTTGTTGTACAACTATAAATAGGAGTCCCCAGGGCATCCATGGACATCTATCTAGGATTTGGAGGAGAGAAGCACAAGGGCGGAGAGTCATCACCGAGCGTTTTTCTTCTTCCTTAGTTTTTCATGCTTTCTTCTAGGGTTTTAGATCCAATCATGTCTATGGTTAGCTAAACCTCTTAACTAAGGCTAAGAGGTGAAGCTTGTAGTGTGATGGAATGTTTCACTTTGATTCATGTTTATGTTGAACTTACTTTGATTCTAGTTTGATATTTAAGAAATACTTTTAGTTTTTAATGGTTTGTTGTGACTCAAATTACACTAGATCTGCAATAGCTTTATGTATTTCTTTTCATGTTTTGAGATTGTGAAATTAGGAAATCCTGTTGTTCACCATCATCCCTTGGGCATGGTTGGGTGATAGAATCCCTTCTAACCTTCATAATTCTCCTATGTTTAATTGTGGGATTGGTATATCCTATTGTTTGCTATAGTCTACTAGGCATGGCTAGGTGATGGAATCACTTCCAATCCTCAAAACTCTCATCCGTTAAAAATTAAGTCAAAGGAATTTCGGATTTAATCTTAATTGCTATAACTTCCAACTGGACAAGATAGGACTCCGATTCCAGTTGTATCCTTAAATCAAGCATAATATCACCCTGATTGCTACAAGTGGATCCTTGGAAACCCTAGTTCCCACCTTTGAATTCTTAAGTTTCTAACTAAATCTCTCACAATTACTTCCTTTATTTTCAATTTAGATTCATATCTTTTTCTAGTTCTACTTCTAGTTGCTTTTAGACTACACACGAGATTAGTCCATGTGGATTCAACCTCGGGCTCACCGAGATTATTACTACATCACGACCCTACACTTGGGGTTGTGAACAGGTGCCAATTTGGCTACTTGATGTTCAGAATGCCTTTTTACATGGAGTTCGTGCAGAAAATGTATATATGGCCTAACCCCAAGGGTTTGTGGATCCTTCTCAACCCACTCATGTCTATAAACTTCATAAGGCTCTCTATGGTCCCAAGCATGCTCCTCGTGCATGGTATCTTCGTCTCATCAATTATCTCCAAGGCCTCAATTTCTTAACCTCCAGTACATATACGTTACTCTTCGTTTGCGACTGCCGCAAATAACTAACCATCTTACTCATCTATGTCATTGGCATAGTCATCACTGGAATTCACAATGCGGCTCTTTCTACCTTACTCTCCAAACTTTGTTGAGTCTTCATAATAAAGGATTTGAGCCCATTTCATTACTTTCTTGGCATTGAGTACATTGCACCTCCTCTAACTTATATCTCACTTAGTCCAAATATATTTTGGATCCTTTGCACAGCACAAATATGGATGAAGCAAAGCCTTATGCTCTCATGTGGTGTTTGGGTCTAAGTAGTCAGACTATTATGGTGATTCTCCTTCTGACCCCCATGAGTATCGAAGCATCGTGGGCGCATTACAATATGTTATAATCAGTACTAGACTCGATATTGCATTTACTATTAATCAGGTATGTTAGTTCATGCCTGCTTCTCGAACGACACACTGGTTGGCGGTTAAGCACATTCTTCACTTTCTAAAAGGCACGGTTAGAGATGGTTTTCATTTTTTGAAAGGGTCCTTACTCATGTAGCCTATTCTGATGTTGATTGAGCTGGGCATCCAGATGATCGCAAATCAAACTCGAGTTTTGCAATTTTCCTTGGCAATGATCTCATTTCCTAACAAGCTAAGAAGCAGCCCACCATTTCAAGGTCGAGCATGGAATTAGAGTATCGTTCTCTTACCTAGACTATTGCTAAACTATTCTGGATTAGGATAGTTTTGTGTGACTTAACTCGTTACTTAAAAAATTCTCCTATCATTTTTATAACAATATAAAGTGCCATCTCCCATAACTCTAATTCAATTTATCATGCACATGCCAAACATGTTGAAGTGGACTACCATTTTATTTGTGAAAAAGTTACTCATAGAGATGCTACAATTTAAATTTTTGGGTATCTTAATCAAATAGCAGATATCTTCACAAAGAGAATGAGCACTACTTGATTTCAATTGTTGCAAGCCAAAATTCACATAGCTAAATGCCCATTGAGCTTGCGGGAGTGTGTTACGTATCATCTTAATTGCCTCTGAATGGATAATTAGTTTAAATTTCAAAGTCAGACAAATATTTATTAGAACTATTTCATCCTTATCTACTTGTATGAGTCTACATATAGCAATAAAACTATTAAGTCTAATGTGGATCATTTTACCTATTTTTATTATTGTTTACAATTTCAAAGTCTATTAAGTTTTCTTTTCATTGAGCGTAGGATCATGTCTTAATGTCATATGAGCAAGTTAGTCCTTAGTTGTACCTAGAATAAGGCACGTCATTTTCAATACCTACTAAATAAATGGTTAGGATTCATGATTAGATGTAGAATGAAGGGACAAAATGCATATTGGATTATTTATATTAGTTATTATTATACTGCCCTTACCGGATCAATCAATTTTAAGTGGGAGGCCATCCACACAATATGCCATACCTAATGCATGGCCCAGATTCTCATGCACGTGTGCAAAGTTGGCATGTGTGATGTGAAGCATCATGCGTATTATCATGGTCTCACGGGGGAGGGGGACATTGGATTACAAACATTTTTCAGGGTCTTGCATGGTACGCACAATGTTCCACGACATGCCAACATGACACACCTGTATGATATCTATGTAGTTTGTTATGTAGGGCACTCTGTGAGGATGCCTTGCACTGAAAATTGTCTTAGCACACTTATTAGGTGGGCTGCACTAATATGAGAAAAATGTGCGGTTGGAGGAAAAGGAATGATGGTTCAAATATTCTATGCCCAACTAATCTATTGGGGGACTTCTATCGGGCCAAGCTCAACTATTCTAAGGTAGGGTCGTAAATCAGTGATCCAAACCATTGATCTCATGATCCCCACCATAAATGGGGAATCCTCAAAAAAGCATCTGGATTGGTGGATCCTAACCCTCCGGTCAATGGCGTACGAAGTACAAATAAATGATTAAGAACGTACCAAAGCACTACTCTCAACGGAAAGTAAGCCACTGGGTCGTCTAATCAATTAATTCCTTTTCGGCATTCCCGGAGGGGGGGGGGGGGGTGGTGGTCAGGCATCAAATAAATATTAAAAAACTATATTCCTAGGTGGTAAATTAAAAGATGAAATATATATATATATGGAGGAACCTAAAGGGTTTGTTGAATTAAGACTAAAGAATAAAGTTTGTAAACTTTTAAAGTTCTTATATGGACTTTAATAAGCTCCTAAACAGTGGCACAAAAAAATTTGACCATGTGATGATGTCAAAAGGATTTATGTTCAATGAAGGTGAGACATACCTTTTATGCTAAGATGTTTGATATATCTGTACTTATAATATGTCTGTCTGTATATGATATTTAATCTTTGGTACAGATATTGTTGCTATTAATGAAAGTAAATATCTTCTGCCTTTTCACTTTGAGATGAAAGACCTTGGAGAGGCAGATGTCATTTTAAGGATTCAAATAATTAAGAGTGAAAATAGTATAACCTAACTCTATCCCACTATATAGAAAAGACTTTAAGGAAATATAACCACTTTGATTGTTAACCTATATGTACTCCTTTTGACCTTGGCATTAAACTATAACATAATGGTGGTGAAGGAATATGTCATATTGAATATGCTAGTGTCATTGGTAGTTTTGCCTATGTTATTGTACTAGGCCTGATGTTGCCTTTACAATTAGCAAAATAAGTAGATATTCTAATAATTTGAGTGAAATGCATTGAAATGCAACCTATAGGGTCTCAAGGTATCTTTAAAAGACCTAAGATATTAGTCTTCATTACCAAGATTTTCAACTATGGTAGAAAGATACAATGACATTGATTAGAACTTAGGGTCAGATGATTATAAATCTACTAGTGATTATATCTTTACCATGGAAAGTGGAGCTCTTTCATGAAAATCTAAAAAGAAAACTTGTATAGCTCATTCCACAATGGAATTTGAATTGGTCACTTTGGTAGTAGCTGGTGAAGAGGCTAAATGAATAAAAACTCTATTAATAGATATACCTTTCTAGGTAAAACTAGTACCATTTATATCAATTCATTGTAATATCCCGACTGCTATAGGAAGAGCTAATAACAAGTATTATAATGGAAAATCCAGACAGGCCCATCTGAAACATGGTTATATGAGACAATTGTTTAAAATGTTTTAATCATTATGGACTTTATAAGATCCAATGTCAATATTACGGATCCTTTAACAAAAACTCTAGTTAGAGAAAAACTATATAAAACATCAAAGGAGATGAGACTTAAGCCCATAAAAAGATGAATTACAAAAAATGGTAACCCAACCTAGGGACCAGATGTCCCAAAAATTAGGTTAAGTGGGAAAAACAAAATTCTATGTGATTTTTTTTATTGATTTATATTACATTTCAAGAGAAAATTATTTCTTCGTCCCTCTCTATGATGTTAGTAATACGAATTTCTATAACGAATTGAGGTTGAGTAAATCCATTATTGAGTTTACAGCCTTATTTTAAGGTAGGGTGATGGATGTTACAGAAACACCATTAATAAACTCACCTATATGAGTGTAGAAGCAGGGTTGCTTCCTATGAGAATTGGGCTAATTCTCTAAGGCACTCATAAACCGGGATAATACACATGGTCATAACATGCAACTCTAAAACACCTTCGAATAACACTTAAACTATTATTTGTGTTTCGTGTATAATCTACTTTAAAAGAAATCTAGTTCAAGACTTAGTTCACTAATTTCTTGTGGTCCAAACACGATTCACTAAGTAAGGTTCAAGACATTTTGTTACTGTCATTTACGTATAGTAGTTCTTTTTTTTTTCCTGATCATTTCTTCTTAACAAGTCTTTTTTTGAAATGGCCTAATCAAGTTCTTTAAAGGCCTAATCAAGTTCTTTAAAGGGATTAGGGTTAGGGTTTCATAAGTTAAGAATAGACTAATCGAAATCCCTTCCACTCTTCCCTTTCTTCTTTGAACTTTGATTTTTCTTAATTTTACAATTGAATCTTCTGATTTCTCTTTAGGCAAAAGAAGGGTGTAGTGGTGTTGGTGCTCATATTGGTGTTGGGATTCTTACAGCTAGTGCATGCTGTGAACAATCATTTTCTTGAGAGTTGTATATGGGAGATAGCCGCATCAGTAACCTTCTACACTAGTCAATCACACCGAAGGATGTGAACTATCTCAAAGATAACGACACATACGCACATCAACCCAATGGCAGTTTTATATCATTGGCAATCAATTGCTGCAAGCATCACATTTCTTCATTCTGGGTATGGAGTTCCTTTATTGCACTATGTTACAATTGAATATTTTCCATTTCTATTATTGTAGAAGTAACACATCCATCATTGTTGAACACGTGGCATCAGTTTGATGGGTCAAGTTGACTTGAGTCAATCTTCTCTACGTATTCAATTCTCACCATTGAAAACTTCTTAGGGACCACAAAGTTTTGGATCTAGCTAGTATTTTTGTTTTCCCTATATCGAGGTCCGTTTGACCTTGTGAATAGGTTAGATGGCAAATAAATATCAAGGCGGCCTCGAGGAAGACAGTGGGTGTCATTTTCAAGCCAACCCACAAATAGAGCTGGGCATCAGACCGAGTCGGATTAGATTGGATTCGGTCCAACTCGACTTGATTCGCAATTTGCAGGGTGTGACCCGAACTTGATCAGAACCGACACCAGATCCGAGTCATCGGACTCAAACAGATCCGAACTCTGCTGACTTAGAACCGATCCGCGTCTGATCCGGTCAGGAAACCCGAGTCAGATCGGATTGGAAAAGGTTCGGATCATTCATTTTTTCAACGGTACAAGAATCATTATTCTCATTGTTTCCTATGGTGCGATGTACTTAAAATTTAGTATCAACCCCTAAAATGATATGAAAAAACTAATGGACGGTGTGGATGAACCAAAAATTCAAGACAGCCCCCACACAAGCTCACACCAACTTCCTGAAGAAGCTCTACTTATAGCTTCCTGAAGAAGCTTCACGTGACCACGTCTCATAGCTTCCTGAAGAAGCTTCAAGTTCAAGTACAATGCTATCAATCAGGTGTACTAATAAGCTAACAAAAGAATATAAAAAAAACGTACTGCTTAGCTGACACCAGCTATAAGCAGCTCTAGGTACGTCTCGTGTGAAGACGAGCACTGAAGCTCCTCGAGCTCCGAGTTGTACGAACGGGTGGGCCGCAGATTAGGCTACTAAAGTGACGTCACCAAGTTCTGTGGGCCCAATATGATGTATGTGTTGTATCCACACCGTCCATCCATTTTGAGATATAATTTTAGAATATGAACCATAGAATGAAGCAGAAAAAAATTTGTAGTGGACCCCACCACAGAAAACAGTGGGGAGAGTGATTCCCACCGTTAAAACTATCCTACGGCCCACCATAATGTTTATTTGAAATCCAACCTATTCAAGAGTTAAAAAAGACATGAAAGAAGGGAAAACACAAATATTAGGTTGATCTAACACTTTGTGGCTTTTAGAAGTTTTTAATAGTGGGTGTCACTGCCCCACTGTTTTCTCTGTTGGGGTCCACTGGAGCTTTGGATTTAACTCATTCTTTGGATCTTGCCTAAAATGATCTCTCCAAATGAATGGATGGCATGGATACAAAACATACATCATGGTGGGGCCATGTACCTTTGATCTCATTTGAGCCGTTCGTATAACTCGGAGCTCGAGGCACGTACGCGATCGTCTTCGCACGATACGTATAGCCTGTCACCTGTGCAACTAGCATGAGGGACGCGGATTAGCGACTGACAAGTTGGAAGCGAATTGCGTACTGAGTAACCTCTGTGGGGTCCACCGTTATTTATGTATTTTATCCACTCCGTTCATCCATATTAACAGATAATTTTAGGACTTGAGCCCAAAACAGAAGCATATAAAAATCTAAAGTGGACCACACCACAAGAAACAGTGTGATTGAACCTCTACCATTGAAAATTTCTTGGAGGCCACGAAAGTTTTGGATCAAGCTAATGTTTGTGGTTTCTCTTTATCCATGTTTTTGTAATCTTACCAACGTGTTGGATGACAAATAAACATTACTATGGGCCTTCGGAAGGTTTCAACGGTGGAAATCATTATTCCACACTGTTTCTTTTATTATGGTCCACTTGAGCTTTGGATTTACTTCAAATTTGGGATCAACCCTTAAAATTAGCAGGAAAAATTGATGGATGATGTGGATAAACCACATACATTCACAATGGGCCCAACTGAGTTTACTCAGTACGATAAAAGCGTACAGATGTAAGCTATATAGCTACAGCTTTAAACCGTAGTAAAATTCCGCCATAGGCTGTATCCTTTGCCCGATTTTTTGGTAGTAGATAACTTTCAACCTTTCATGTTTGTACAGCATCCAAACCATCCAATAGGTTGGCACCAACATGATGATCACCTTATAAGTAAATATTCCATATCGAATCATCAGGTGGACCACATTTATATTTTTCTATTTATTAATGGCTACACATTGTTCTCATGTGTGGCCCGCCTGAGGAGCAGATAGGGTTGATTTCTGCACCAGATGAACCCCGTGATAGTTCTAACTTCCAACCTAGTAGATCTGATTATCTAACTTAGGTTAGGGTTTGGAATCGTTCAGTTATGGACTTAGGGAAAAGAAATTTAAAAATAAAAATAAAAAAAAAACAAACAAACAAAAAAGCATACCTGTCCTCTTCGAATCAGGGATGGCCAGACTCGTTGCTGTGGGGTTAGAAGAAGAGAGGATCGAGGGACGGCAGGACTTGTTGCTCTAGGATCAGAAGAAGAGATGATCGTTCAACGGGTAGGATCAGAAAGAAAGAGGGTAAAAATTCGTTCGATGAGTAGGATAAGAAAGAAAAAGTGGTAAAAGTATTAGGGTAAAAAACTTAAAAGTTATATATAAAGGACATACCCGTTCCGGATCGGGTAGGATCCATTCGGGTCAGGTCGGTCCGGATGGACCACGATCCGGCATCGATCCGAAAGACGGTCGGATCTGATTGATCCTACTCGATCCGCACCGATCCAGGCCGTCAGTTCGGTTCTAATTGGGTTGGATCGGGTCTAATCGGGCCAGATCCACTGGATGGGGTCAAGAATGCCCAGCTCTACCCACAAAGTATGGGCCACAATCAAAGTTATCTTGCATTTTTCTCTTTTCCATCACTAGTTTATTGCATTTATACCATATCATGCATTAGGTGCTAGTTTCATCAAGGGATGATTTCTTCTTTTTTTCAGTTCCAAGGTATAATACATCTTTTTAAGTTTTTTGAAAACTTGTAGATAATTTCCAAAATGACGCTATAAATTGATTCTTCATTTCAATTCAGTTTGAAGTACTCATTAGTGTTCTAAACCAGGACCTAAATGACTGCTCGGAATGGTCTGGACCCAAACATGTGGCCTATCCTAGCCGGCTCAACCGAGACTGTTTGGACAGGGACTGTCAACTTTCATTTTTTTCTAATTATTTTTTAATTTGAATAAATTTTTGTTACAAAGATAATTGTATTGCCATGGGTTGACCTTGTTTAACCAATGTTCGGACCAGTTCGGACTGCACGGTCCATGAAAATATGCGATGGCATCCGGTTCGTGTTTTAATCCACTCAATTGGACCAGGCATCCCAATGGTGTGGCCCACTTGCATTTTCGACCAGGCTGATTTTTTGGGATAATAGGACAACACAAAGGGATGCCCCTTTTGCACAAATTGGATGTGAGCCCCACATCATGGTGGGTCCCACACTGCATTGTAATATCACAAAACACCAACTGAGTAACTACAAAGGGATTACCTTTATCTTTCGGCAGTAGCATCTATACTGGTAAGATTCACATCATAGATGGCTTTGATATTTCACACAGTATGCCACACAAGTGTACATCAGCTAACTCAAATATGTATTGGGCTTACCAAAGCTCAATTAAGATCAGATACTATTAGTAAGTGGCATCCAAACATGGCCTAAGTTGGCCTGATGAGTCGAGCCAGGTCTAATTCTTTTGAGTTCTTAAGCTATGACTTGTACCATTTATTTCCGCAAATTATTCCATATCACTTCGATTTATTTCTGAGGTGGCCCACCGATGTGATTAAAAATTCTCATTATTGTTTGCCCAGCTTTGATCACATGCATATGTATGCTTAAATCATTTGTATAATAAATCATTTATATAATTGTACCATTCTCTAAGATGGGAAGTGGATTAGCTGTTACCGTAACTGTTTGGGGCCCACCTTAATATATTTGTTATATATCTACGTTGTCCATCAGTTTTTTCATTTCATTTTAGTACGCAATCCCAAAACCTTAAGAAGATTAGAATTCTCAAGTGGACAATATCATTAGAAACCGTGATGTGCGATTATTAGAACTTTTTTGTGGGCCTCAAAAGTTTTTGATCGACAGGTTGGATTGCCAATATACATTATAAAAACCTTACAATGGACTCTTTGGAATTTTTAGCCGTGCGGGACACAAGCACCACTGTTTCCTACGGTGTGATCTACCAGAGATTTGGATATGCATGATGTTTAGTACCTCATCTTAAAATGGGTTGAATAAACGGATGGACAATATTGCTATACAATACATCATCAAGGTGGGTCCTACGGTAAGGTGGTAGCTCCCTCCAAAAGACACCATTTGAATGCACGGTGCATTTACGGATAAATGTCGCATCATAGGGAACCTGTCCCATCATGCCCCATCGAGAGATGTCTATAGCCGAATTTGGCACCTCTGACACAAATGTTTCTTCTTTCTCTATCTTCACATATGTGGCCCACTAGCTGGCATGTCTGGTGCTTGCCCCAGAGAGGTCCTGTGTAAGTACAAAAAGAAGTATATACAAGTACATGAACATGTAATAAAACAAATATAAAAAACAAAAATAAAAATCAACCAATCAATCTAGGTCCATACTCCCCCTCCACGTAGCTAATGATTCTAAAAAATTATCTTGGTCAAATAATGGTGATTGTCCAATCTAATCTAGAGCTCATAAGTATCAGCACTTCTTGCATGTGACTTGTGCTAAGTGAGGTGGATGAGAGGAACATGCATCAAATCCACACCATCCATGGGGTGTGCCAGCATATTTTCAATAGAATATCAGTCGGATTGAAGACTCACGTAGGCCGCACCACATGAATTTACAGATTTTAGGCACGATTTTCTTTGTTCCCAATGACATGGACCATGTAAGTCTTGAAGTGTCCTGATTTTCATGGTGTCCCTTCATCCTAGTGGGGCACATCAGATGAATATACCAGATGGAATATATATACCAAGTTGGCTTCCACATAATTTAGACCATTTAATGGCGGGTGCTTCTATTTCAACTATACCCTGTGATATGGTCCACCTGAGTTTTGAATCGGTCTACAATATGGGCCCTGGTTCATTGATGAACTAGATGGACAGGGTGGATCTCATCCACATAAATTCATTTCATCCACATTAACGAAAGTCATGCATTCCAATAAGCATTTTTTGTCAAAGAAAAAAGATAGTTACAATAATGGCCTACATTTGAAGGGTTGGAATTTTCACATGGCCATGATTTTTGAATCAAAGGTGCAAATCCTGGTTGGAAGCTTTCATCAATCCTTTTGAATGATATTAACTATGTACCTTGGTCGAGGGTTGTAACCTTGTCTCTCAGTGGCAAGAAAAAGTTGGGTTTCATCAATGAAGCGAAAGTTTGTCCTGCATCTATTGATACAGGATACGAAGATTAGATCTCTAATAATCAATTTGTTAGATCTTAAATTTTTAATTCGATGGAACCCCATATTGCTAGAATTTTTACATTCTCTATATCTGCAAAGGAGTTGTGGGATTCAATAAAAGATTTATACAGTAGTTAGAATAATGCCACTCGTATTTTTGAACTTAAACTTGATATTATTGCAGCACAACAAGGTGAAAAGATGTTTAGTGAACATCTTGGGAATTTGAAAATGATGTGGGACAAATTAAACATGTATCGGCCACATACTATGATGTGAAGACTCTTCTAAAAAGAGATGAAGAAGAAAAAAAAAAATTTATTGCTCAGTAGCCTAAAGCCTAAATATGAAAATATCAAGAGTAATATTCTTATGGATACTTCCTTCTTTTTTCAGTGTTTGTGCTATTATACAACAGGAAGAAATTCGGAAGAAGTCTATGAATTCTGAGCTAAAATCTTCATCTGAGAAAGTTAAATCGAATGTTATTTTGGCTAAGAAAGATGATAGAAGAATACCTTCTGGTACTGAAAAATGGAAAAATACTTATCGAAATAAAGTCAGAAAAGGGCCTTACCATTGTGATCGCTATGATAAAAATGGGAACGCCAATGATCAATGTTGGGAATTATATCCTCACCTCAAATTGAACATTAACAAGAATTAGAAAGATCATGCTACAGTAGTTGATACATCGATATCAATGAATTAGTTGAGTTATCTTCTTCAACAAATCAATAAATCCATGTCTTCTGGATAAGGTCATTCTTTCTCTACCCATGCTTCAGGTAATTTGCAAGCTTACCTCATTTCATCTTCCGAAATTAATTCTTGGATTATTGATTTTGAAGCCACTTATCATTTGGTCAATAGTCCCTCCGTGCATGATTTTATTCCTAAGTCCGATAAGCATGATGTTTCCATTGTTAATGGGGTTACAGTTCTTGTATTAAGGAGTGGCAAAATTAACTTCATTTCAAATAGTCACACTTTTGATGCTCTTGTTATTCCGTCTTTTCTAGTCCAGCTCATTTCTATTGGAAAAATTACTAATTCTTTGAATTGTGAAGTTATTTTCTCTCCTACTTCTGTCCTCTTTCAAGATTGATAAGTGAGGAACTTATTCACATGGATTGTGCTTGCTAAATCTCACTGATAAGGCATATTATATTAGCAGCCTGGTGGAAAGTCACATCTTACCTAAACAGCTTGGACATCCTTCCAATCATGTCTTGACGAGTCTTTTCCCTTCTATTTCGGTTGAGTTTAGTGTGTATGATGTCTGTCAATTTTGTAAACAAACTCATTTACCAATTGTTAGTTCTGTCTATGTCTATTAAGTCTTTTGAACTGATTCATTCTGATTTATGGGGTCCTACTCTAATTGATTCATATGATGGATATAAATATTTTACGTTATTTATTGATGATCAATCTTGTGCTACATGGTTATACTTGTTAAGATTATAAAAATAAAAATAAAAACTAAAGTGTCATCTGTTTTCAAAGATTTTCATAATATAGTGATTACTCGATTCAATGTCTAAGTTAAGGTTTTTAGGTCTGATAATGGTACATAATATACTAAATGACCTTTCTCTAAATATATTCACAGCCAAGGTATTATTCACCAAACTAGTTGTGTGGGAACACCACAACAAAATGGGGTGGCATAGAGAAAACAAAACCGACACATTTTAGAAATCGCAAGAGGTATTATGTTTTAAATGACTGTTCCAAAAAGATACTGGTCTCATGGAGTTTTGACTGCAACATATTTGATTGATCGACTTCCTAGTCAAATAATCAATTTTAAGTCACCATTAGAAGTCTTAAAGAATCGAAAGCCCGACGTATCTCATTTGCAGATGTTTGGTTGTATCTATTATGTGCACCAACAAGCAATCCATCATGATAAGTTGGATGCTCGATTGAATTAGTTTGTATTTTTTGGGTATTCTTCCACAAAGAAAGGGTACATATGTTATGACTTAGCATTTTGAAAGATTGTTATTTCTTGTGATATACACTTTGTTGAATTTAAACCTTATTTCCAAGCACAAAGTGATTATGGGAATCAGTCTCAGGGGGAGTACTTGTCAGATTTGGTACCGCTTTCAATAGTAATTGATGATGCCATTATCCCAGCTTTACCTCCGGAAAATAAAGCAACTCCTATGGTAAAAAAAAAAATGGTACCTCAAATTGCAACACCTACAACTCAACGAAGATTGAGTATAGAGACTCATCCTCTAGAAAGAATGAAATATTTTTTTTTACTTAGCATGCTATATCTTATCCTATGCAGGCTTATTTAACATATAATAATATTACTCAGTTTTATTTTACTTTCTTGAGTACAGTATCTAATGATCAAGAGCCAAAGACTTTTCAAGAAGCTAATTTCAATTCAGTTTGAAAAAAATACTATGAAATAAGAGTTACAGGCACTTGATAATAATAAAACGTGAGACATTGTTAAATTGCCTCTAGGAAAGAAAACATTTGGGTGTCGTTGGATATATAAAACAAAATATAAGAGCAATGGAACCATGGAACGACATATGGCGAGACTGGTTACTAGAGGATTTACTCAAACTTATGGAGAAGATTATAAAGAGACCCTTGCACCCATTGCAAAGATGAACACATTTCGAGTTCTTATATCCCTGGTAGTAAATCAGGATTGGAAATTATTCCAGATGTAAAAAATATATTCTTGCATGGTGACATAGAAGAAGAAGTTTATATGAGTGTACCACCTAGTCATCCACAAGAATCCAAACTTTTTTATTGTGCAAACTGAAAAAGGTTAGATATAGGCTTAAATAGTCACCACGAGCCTAGTATGTTAAGCTCAATTCTATCTTCATGATTAATGGCCTAAAAAGGAGTGTTGCGGTCCTTCTCTATTTGTTAAGAAAGATATTTTAGGTACTATTATTGTTTTGTTCTATGTTGATGATATAGTGATCACTAACGATAATCAAGATGAAATATCAAAGCTCGAGACTCTTTTACACAAGAAATTTAATATCAAAGACTCAAGAGTTTTAAAGTATTTTCTTGAATTAGAAATCACCTACTTTAAAAAGGACATATTTTTTAATCAATGAAGAATGTGTTGGACTTATTACAGGAAACAGAAAAATTGAGAGTAAGACCCTCAGACACTCCTATTGACAGCGGCGGTAAGCTAGGTGATGATGGTGAATTATTTTCTGATATTGGTCAATTTCTAAGATTAGTTGGTAGACTGATTTATTTAACTATTACTCGGCCGGATATCTCATATGTAGTTAGTTTGATCAGTAAATTTATGCATACACCAAGAGTTAATCACATGAATGTTGTCAACAAAATTTTGCAATATTTAAAGGGTTCACTAGGAAGAGGTATATGGATGCATAAAAATGGACACAATTCCATCACTACTTATACTGATGGTGATTTGGTTGGGTGATCGAAGATCTACAATAGGTATTGTACATTTGTTGGAGGTAATTTGGTAACATGGAAGAGTAAGAAACAGAATGTTATTGCATGATCAAGTGCAGAAGCATAATATCAAGCAATGCCTTCAACTACTAGTGTAAGTTGTTTGGTTTCAAGCCTTATTACAGGATTTGGATTTTTTTTATCTAAACCAACAAAAATGTTCTGTGACAATCAGGTTACAATGCACATTGCTTCAAATCCAGTTTATCACGAGCAAACTAAACATAATGAGGTAGATTGTCACTTTGTTTGAGAAAACATGCAAGCTAATATTATTTGTACTTTTTTTTGTTCACAACGACCAACAGTTAGCTGATATTTTCACAAAGGGACTACCCGCTGCCAAGTTTGAAGAGATATTTTCTAAGTTGGGCTCTATCGATATTTTTGCACCAACTTAAGGGGGGAGTATTGATGGAGAAGAGAGATTTATGGTGGATTTATTTTTATTTATGGGTTGATTTGATTGCCTAAAGTTGTAGTTATTCCTTTGTTAGGACCTTCCTAACTAATAGGTGCTAAACTAGGTTGATCCATTGTTAGCAACCTATGTTCATTGTAATTATATATATTGTTATTGTAATCTCCATTGTGACCATAAATAATAACATCTCTCATTCTCTTCTCCCATGCACATAGGATTGCTATACTGGTAGCCGATATAAATATGTGTATTTTCTTCCTTACTATAGTTCCTTGCCATTATAGCCGCTTTCTTGCTTTCAAATCTCTCACGTTTAAGCCATCGGCCACAACTTCCAATCATCCGTTTGCTGCATTGATCACCTGTCAATAGCATCACCTTTTTGCTGTATTAATTATGAAAGGCCTACACAACATTGAGTCATCCATCAACAACATCACTCATTTACATTTATCAGCACCATCTACAACTTTCGTTCCTTGATTCGAACCGTCTGTGACATATGCACCATTGCTGATCAACACCATTGCATAATTGGCACCATCTCTTCCACACGGAACTTTCCAATCAACACAACTCTGCCTCCACTCGTGACCTCGATGCCCCTGTCCACCTCCTACATCTTCTACCAATCTCTCACCTACCTTGTCCACATCCCCTATTCCCAACTCCCACCCTCCATCTATAAATCATTCTCCTTCTTCCTCTCCAGCCCCACCTCCCCCTCAATCTACCTCTACCTGTATTCACCATATGCAAACCCAAGCCAAGGGTGGTATTCTTAAAATAAGGGCACTAGTTGCAACTAAATACGCATTATCCACAACTTTTCAATGTCTTCTTTCCCATCTAAGCCCATTTATTATACTCGGGCTTTGAAATTTTTTGAATGGCATGCCATTATGACTCTTGAGTTTGAAACTTCGCAACATTAAGGAACCCGATCCTCACTTCAACCCAAGCCTAGCTAAATTTTGGTAAGTTGAAAGTAGGTCTACAGAGTAAAACAACATGTAAATGGAACCATTGAACACTATAAAGCACGCCTTATGGCCAAAGGTTTCCATTAACAACCAAGAATTGATTATGGTGAGACATTTAGTCTAGTAGTTAAGCATGCTACAGTATGAATGGTTCTCTACTTACACTTTATTATGGGTGCCAATCTGGCAACTTGATGTTCAGAATGTCTTTTTACATGGAGTTTGTGCAGAATATATCTATATATATATATATATATATATATATATATATATGTGGCCCAATGTTCACACCCCAAGTATAGGGTTGTGATGTAGTAATAATCTCGGTAAGATCGAGGTCGAATCCATAGAAACTGAACCTTATATGTAATCTGAAAGTAACTTGAACTAGAACTAGGCGAAGATGAAATCTAAATCCTAGGCTTTTAAAAGAGTAATGGTGAAATAGTAAACTAAAACTTAGAAAATTCAAAGGTGGGAAACTAGGGTGCCAAGGATCCACTTGTAGCATCCGTTTTATTGTCATACTCCCACCACGAGTACTTTTGGAATTAGTTTTGAAGGTGGGACTATTTTGGAATGGTCTGGTTCCTCTTGATTAAATTTCAGTTGAATAGCCATAGTTTCCTTCTGATTCCCCAAGATTTTCATCTGAGAGGTCCACTGTAGCATCAGCATCAGCATCTAGTTCTATCCAAGCTTTGTGAGACCCGTATCCTAGCCTGTATCATTCTTTATGCCTCCGCGGTCCTCCCGGTTGAATTTCGACGACCTGCGATCTGTTATCGGCATTTGTACGCGATCCTGAGTTGTGTCCTGTATTTGAGAGTCAGCTCAACCTGAGACTTGTACCCTTACAACCACGCCGTCACTGCAGTTCCAACGTAGCGTCTCGCACGCCCAGGCGATACCCCAGCCAGGAGATGTGGGCCGGCGTTCAGTTCGAGGAAAATGTCGCGCGTTGCAAAACCCAAGAGAAATATCTCATCAATCACCTCATATGCCAAGTACAATACCCCTTCCCCAAGCAACCCCAAAGTCAAAGCAACCCATCCCTTACATGTCAAAGTACACATCACCCATCACACCCCATCACTCACCCATCCCTCTCTCTCTTAGAACCTCTCTCTTGCATCTCTCTCTCTCATTCTCCAAGCAATCCCAAGAACTCCCAACGTCCAAGCTTTCCTCCATTTTTTCACCCACCATGAAGCTTCATACCCCATCATCCAACCTCTAAAATTCAATCTCAACCATTAATTCTTTCTCCTTGGAGCTAGATCACCCTAGTGTGGAAGAAGGAGGAGTAGTTTTGAAGGTGGGTGTTTTTTTAATTTGATTTTTGATTAGAGGGCCCACATATGGTGGGACCCATCTCAATCTATGCATTGTATCATGGTGGAGCTCATAGTGGCGAAGCTCCTCCTACCTCATCCGATCTCTCTCTCTCTCTCTCTCTCTCTCTCTCTCTCTCTCTCTCTCTCTCTTGTGATACATGTGGTCCACTAGATCCACACTGATCGTGGACCCACTATGATGTATGTATTTATCCATGCCATCCACCTGTATGTACCCCACCTGCTGGACGCACTTCACTCTGACCATCCAGTTGGCCAGCTGGACGAGGGAGGATACAAATATCAGTTTGATCCCAAATCAGGTGGGCCACACTGACGTGGCACCACCCTAATGTATGTGTTCCATCATACCGTCCATCTGTTTGAACATGGACCCCACCATGGCAGCGTGTGGGGCCCACCTTGTAGAGATATGTGTATCCTCACCGTCCAAGGACTGGACGGTGGGAAGGGGATTGGATGGACTACCGCAAACCAGCTATATAGCTGTTATATTGACGTCAGCACCCATGTGGGTCCCGCATGATGTATGTATCTTATATCCATGTCATCCATCTGTGGATCCCACCATGATGTAGGCGTTTCATCTCAGTCGTCCATCATCATGACACTGATGTGGACCCCAGCAGCATGCAGCTGCTGGATTGATGCCAGGAGTTCTCTAGATCTGATCATGAGGTCTATGTTATATTCAGACTGCTCATCTGGTGGGACCCACTGATGTATGTCTTATTCACACCATCCGTGAACGTGGGGCCCGCACTCAATGTGTGTATTGTATATATACATCGTCCAGTAGTCTGGATGGTGTGTACGTGTTTTGAATCCACGCTGTCTGTCCATTTTGATGGACGGTCCAGGCAGTGGGGACCACCACGTTGTACATGTATCATGTCTAGGTCGTCCGTCCAGGGCCTGGACGTTGGCAGATTTTTTATATATAAAAAAATAAAAAATAATAAAATAAAATAGTAATAATAATAATAATATATAATACATATAGGTATATGTTATATATATATAATACATATGGTGGGCCCCATGTGGGACCCACCTGTTGTGATAAACAATTGGTTGGTGTACCCCCTAACATGTCAGCAGGTCTGTGGGCCACACCTTGATGTATGTGGTGTATGCGCCCCGTCCAAAAGATCTGGACGGTGGACCACACCTAGATGTATTTATTTCATCCTCACCGTCTAGAATGTATGGACGGTGCTGGACAATGTTTGGATGGTGTTGTGGACCCCACTTCGATGTATGTTCCATATCCACACCATCCACAATGTTTGGACGGTGCTGGACAACGTTTGGATGGTACCGATTTACATGGATAATGTTTGGATGGTGCTGATTTTTCCTAGACAATGTTTGGACAGTGCTGATCATCATTAGTGGGCCATGGGCCCCATGGAATGATGGTGTACAATGATACACATGAGACACCTACAACTATTAAAATATTTTTTGGTGTGGTCCACGCCCACTTGAGGCCCATTGGTGCGGCCCATCCACGAGGCTCATCATGATGTATATTTAAGGCCCATATGATGGGGCCTACCTACCTTGTATTTAAAGCCCATATGACGGGGCCCACCTGCTTTAATCCGAGGCCCATAGGCAAAGCCCATTGTGATGTACTCGAGGCCCAGATACGTGGCCCATTTGATGCATATAAGACCCATGTGTAAGGCCCACATGTTATGTATTTGAGGCCCATGTGCAGGGCCCACCTGTTGTGTATATGAGGTCCATTGGTGCGGCCCATTGATGCAGCCCACCTGTTGTATTTGAGGCCCACCATGACATGCATTAGCCCATTTGATACGACCCATTTAATGTATTTGGGGCCCTTGATGAGGCCCCATGATGATGTATATTAGGCCCTTGTGTGAGGTCATGGGCCCACTATACGTTTGGCTCTATGTGGGCCATTCCTTGGGAGCAATAATGGTTAAATGTCTACATTGATGGGTGATGATGGTTAAATGTCCACATTGTGACCTTCCCTTAGGCCCTTTGTTAGGCCGATTACCAATTCCGATTGTCAAGGCTGATTGTTGAGGCCGATTCCAATTCTGATTGTCGAGGCCGATTCCAATTATCAAGGCCGATTGTCGAGACCGATTATCGAGGTCGATTCTAATTGTTAAGGCTGATTGCTGAGGCCGATTCCGATTCCAATTGTTGAGGCCGATTCTGATTCCGATTATCGAGGCCGATTAATAAGGTCGATTCCGATTCCGATTGTCGAGGCCGATTGTTGAGGCCGATTCCGATTTCGATTATTGAGGCCGATTCCGATTCTGATTGTCAAGGCTGATTATTGAGGCCAATTCCGATTATCGAGGCCGATTCCGATTCTGATTGTTGAGGCCAATTCTGATTCCGATTGTTGAGGCTGATTTCGATTCCGATTATCGAGGCTGATTCTGATTGTCGAGGCCGATTGTTGAAGCCGATTCTGATTTTGATTGTCAAGGCCGATTGTTGAGTCTAATTCCGATTATCGAGGCCGATTCTGATTCCGATTGTCGAGGTCAACTATCGAGGTTAATTCCGATTGTCGAGGCCCAATGTGATTATATGTGGCCCGTATTTGAGGCCCATTGTGATGTGCATTCGGCCCATTTTTGAGGCCCAATGTGATGTATATACGGCCCATATTTGAGGCCCATTGTGATGTATATTCAGCCCGTGTTTAAGGCCCAATATGATGTATATGAGGCCTATGAGATGAGGCCCATTGTGATGCATTTGAGGGCTGGGCGATGGAGCCCATTATAATGTATGTTAGGCCCATGTGAAAGGCCCATTGTGATGTGTATTAAGCTCTTGAGTGAGGCCCACGGTGTTGTATATTAGGCCCTTTGTAAGGCCATGGGTCCACCATACGTTAGGCTCTATGTGGGCCACTCATTGGGGGCAATATTGGTTAAACGTCCACATTGTCAAGGCCGACTGTCGATGCCGATTATCGAGGATGGTTATTGGTACCGATTATGAGTATGTGATAGCATAGCATCATGATACATGCACATACACATCATCTACATGTTTGTTATGAGATGTAGTTGACCATTACATGTATCATTGGGCAGGTTGTTATGAGACTCCCTGATAGGCGGAGGTTATCTCACGTGAGCGCACGGTATGCGCAGGATTGATGCATGACTGGATTGTATGACTCATGCATCTTGTTGTGTGTTGTGATTACTATACGCCCTAATGCCATCAAAGTCGTAGCCTCCACAGACATATCATGGATGGCCAGATGGGACACCAAAAATATGATATTAACATCAGGCTTCCATAGATAGCCCTGGATAAAAATCTTTAAACCCTCTTGGTACCAAAGGACGCCCCAATGTTGAGACCGAGTAGATATATGAGTGCCCGAGTGCCGAATACCAGGAGACCGCGTTACTCTCAGTGTCTTGGTCGGTTGGGAGGGGGTGTGGCCTTACCCGCCTGAGGGAGTAGGCAATGCTAGGCTGAGTCTGACTAGCTCGTAAATGGGCCCGCTATCGACGAGCCGGGCCGATGTTGGTAGGCGGATAGTGAGGTCTCTTCCACTTACCCAGTTATGTGCTTAATGGGGCGACAAGTTGGTGTAGAGTGTACTAGACCCCAGTGATGATCCCAAAGATATACAGTACTAATTTGTGAAGCAGGAGTTGCATATTCATTCATTCATTCACTATCCACTCAGGCTGGTGGTGCATAACTATTTGTTTCGTGTACCTTCCCAATAGCCAGGATTTCGATTGGGGCGTGCAACTAACCTGAGATCAGGAGTTTACCATTGAGTCTGATTATCCAAATTAGGTATGGGACTGGTTTGGATAGAAGTCCCTTGTGATGGACCCCATAGCCTGCGATACTACGTAATATCATCCCGACTTCACACTCCAACATGCTCATTCCATTCGCACTGCATATTACATTACATCCGCGGCATATGGCATTTTAGGTTGTTGTGTTTCTGCATTTATATGGTCTAGGTACGACTGACGTTATTCGTGAACTCATCAGGAATTGTATATTGCATTGCATCATCGGTATTTGATATTTGGCTCTTTACAACTCCTCATTTACATAGCTGATCCGTATTGCATATTCTGACATTGATTGACTCATGGACTTGTCAGTATTTTCACTTACTCTAATATTGTATGATTCATGATCTTATCAGTATTTTCGATATTATATGATTATGGCATTGTATTAAATACGTGGCACTTACCTTGTGCATACACTTACACCACCCTCTATGCTTTCTATAAGCTTATGCACAATAGATGCGTGCAGGTAGCATTAGGTTACAGCAGCGTGGAGCTTAGAGCATGTAGCTGACTTCTGGGGCTTTGATTTCGATATATGTATTTCCCTTTCAGTATTGTATTCAAATGTTTATATTAGTGGATATGTGATGATGATGTTGTCTTTGTGATTTAGGTATACTTGTGGTTATGCTTATCACGAGTTAAATGTACATTGAAAAATTCTCCTTGTAGGATCCCAGGATCAGAATCTGAAGTATGGACGCTAAAAGCCGAGAATGGGGTACTACGGAGGTTGTTGGCACCGGATTCGGCTATCGAAAATTTTATGAGCCTGGTTTTCGAGTTTTGGGCGTGACAAGCTTCGTTCAAATCTCTATGAACACGTGACGAAGACGCAGAAAGGTTCCTACTTCCTTGAGCATAGCATCCTATAACGTCATCAAAACTTACAATCACCGTTAAATCATCCATCCGTCCAATTTGCTTGCCACGCAATCTTTCGGCTCTCGGATGAGACTACAAATAATGAATGGAGTTTGGCACTTAGATTGGACACCATGATATTTAAAAGGAAAGTCTTAAAGGTATATTATTTGATATTCAATGTCATTAAACAATAGTGTGAGGGATCCTTACCTTCAGATAATCCTCCCAAACTTCGTTCGGTGCCGTGACGACCATGCGCTCATTATCCCAACCAAAGCCGCTCACAGCTAGCATGTCCCTAACATCGTTGTACTCTCTCTTGTAGTATCTCAATCTGCTCTTGGCATTTAGCCAGTTGACAAAGATTTGAATACGTTTATATACCTCGTCGGCGGCCACTTGATAGGCTTCTCTTTTGAAACCATTATCAGCCTTTTAGCCCAACGCAATTTAGTTAATCAAGGTGTCAAACAATACTTGATCCATTGTCCTGGTCCATTTGATTTTGGCGGCTTGAGAGGAAGGCTCTGCAAGGGATTTCACGGACTTCTCAAGTGGAGAATAGTGCGTCGGTAGTACCGGGGTTCTCACCAGTGACTGCGTCGGAGTCGGTGTAGAACCTCTCCAAATGTCTGACATTTCACCTATGTTTACATGGGAAGGCAGTTATAAAAGCAAACGGAGACAAGTTGTGTATCATGTGTCAGCAACTATGTTAATGAAAAGCGTTTTAAAGGCTAACTAATGTTTCATAGTAAACTATAAAACTCGATTATAAATACCAAATAGTAAAATGTAGAACTTATACGAAAAAAGGATTATCCATTCTGTCTATCTTAAGAGTGAAGGTACGTAAGCAACTAAGTGGGCCTATTATATCCTAGTGTTGATTTGGGCGTTTGCCCACATGCGCTCTACAATCCGATCATGAGTTCTGATCCATTCATCTTTCTCTCATTGAGTGACTTGGACTAGTCATTGCCTCTTATCAATTGTTGATACCTCATTTGGGGTAGGATTAGTCTCAACATCACCCACAGGTATACCACTATCACAAAAATCTTCGTCCGATCCATCTTCTTTTCATATGAAACTATGGAGCACACAGCAAGCAACAACAATTTTGACCTGTGTATCAAAAGGATATTGCATAGTCATCTTCAATATTGGAAACCTACCCTTCATCACACTGAAACATTTCTCAATTGCATTTCGTAATTATGCATGTCGATAGTTGAATAATTCCTTTGAATTCATGGGTGCTTTCCCGGTACGATACTCTTACAAATGGTATCGAACCCCATGGTAAGGGGGCCATGAAGCCTATTGAATGAGCATAACCTGCATCGACAACGAAGTATTTTCCTACGTAATTACAGGATTTATTCTTTCAATCTTTCAGCAACACGATTTTACGTAGCAAATGATGAGTGAATGATTGTGAAGATTCATTACCAAGTGGCACAATTAGAGGATTATCATTTTGCGTCAATGCGTTATGTAAGACCCTTGCATCTGACACTAAACCTTCCCATCCGGCTAATATGTATGATATTGACATATCAAACTGACAAGCAACAAGTACATTCTGAGACAATATACCCTTTCGGTTGGAGAAGCTTGCATGTTGTACTGCTTGTATATGTGCCAGGATGTGTCCCATCAATTACACAAACACAATCCTATATGGGGGAGAGTTTTCAAGCCCATAAGATTATCATGAATGATGCAAAATTAAACTTTTAACTTCACAAAGAAACCCTTGGTCAATAATGGTACCTTAAAGTATGTGGCTCAATGTGGATTTGATTGAATCTCATTTGGGGTTTCTGTGCCGGCCTGCTTAACATATTCAGGGTATAGGGAGACTATTACAACCAGAACTCAGTGAAAGCAATGGCTTATAGTTTCACCTGAATGACAGAACATGTGTCCTATCATGCAATTACGCAATTATGTCTGAGTGTATGCAGGGACGCGACTAGTTGTTCCTCCAAACTAACATTTCGTGTATTGCGTAGGGTTGTCACTTCGTGAACTACTTGACATAGATGGAAAAATGCATCCTGCTTCATCCTGAGTTGAGTAATACAGTCCCTGTCACATGTCTGAATAATAGAATTGATAAATCTAGCCTGCACATCATCCCCTTGACGAGCCGGTTCTCGCAACATGTAGTGCCAATAGTATTCCCCAACAGCTGCAACGCATGCTACCATTGCAAGAACAACAATGGATTCAGCCATCTCTTCCTCATCCTGGTCTTCCATCATCTATTTATCACCTATGCATCATATGTGGAAGTAGAAGACTTTAAAGCTGCTTCTATGCTTATTAAGGCGTATATATGCCCAACTAGCGCATGCAGAAAAAATTCAGAAATATTTCTCTTTTATATTATATTATTATTTTTCATATTAATAAAAGCCAATCGTAGATAATTTATCCTACTGTTGTGGTCAATCGACAATGACCAGGGCCTCACCTGCTACTAACCCTACTTGCAAGGCTTAAAATATTGTATGTGTGCATTTTATGTGAACCTGTCAAAACTTGAGAAGTTGTGAGAGATGCTTGGGATAGATTGGGTACGCATTGTCCCAATATTTCTATGAGTGAATATGAGTGAAGAATTATACTAAGTTAAGAGCAATATTGAGTGAATTGAGTGTTGAGTGAGTTATGGTAGTTGTGTCCTCCCTTTATGAGTTTGGAGTGAGAGATTGTTTGGTATGGTCCATCCTCGTGTCTAAGCCACTCACCTTTAGATGGTTTGAATACTTATTCATGTGTGTTTTTTTTACCAGCTTCACATGTGCATGTTTACATGTGTAGAAGGTTCCAAGTTTAGATGATTATGAGAGTTATAGAGAGGTGTGTGTGAGAAGAAAAAAATAACGTAGGAAGATATGTTTTTCCATTTGCATCAAGAGAAACTCTAGAAAAGCGTTTTCGCACATGGGAAGAAAATTCTCCAACTAGACTTGACAGAAAACAATGCATTCTATGTAATTGTAGAAATTCATAAGCATAATACATAAAACATTTCGCTAGCAGGCTAGGATCACCTCAAACAATAGCGTTAGCATTATCTAGCTAGGTAGTCTTTACTCATGGCATGAAGCCCAACCAAAAGGGCAACCCAACCATAAATGTTGGACATAAAAAATCAGTTTCATAAATCCCATCATCATGGTGTAGCTCAGTTCATTAGATTATAGAAAAACATCAATGTAGGTAACAAAACAATAAATAATGAGCAACTACCCAAATAAACGCCAATTTAAGTAGCTGACAATAATGGTTAGATGCACCTAATTTTGTGTGGGTCCCAAATACATGTTGGATTACCCTTTTGGACTAGTTGGATGCCATGAAAAGACCATGGTGGCCTCACTGACAACATCTGTAACGTTGCAGAGGGTATTGTTTCCTCTTAAGGACCAAATGCCCACCTTTCTTGTTTAAGTCAACTAACAAGCATTTGCAGTGGACCGGAAAGTGCATGCACATTTCTTTTTTTTTAAAGAAAACAAAGAAAGAGAAATGAAGTGTTTTCACTTATTCACATGTTTCCGATGACGAGTCTCATTCCCTTTGATTGGGTAGTATTGTCCAAAGTGAAATGATCAGAAGCACATTCGGTTTTTGTGGCCAACATATCACATGTGTAGAATATCAATCCTTTCAAAAGGTGGGGCACACCATGATTTTTCAGCTGATATGAAAATCAGGCTGATCCACTTATAAATGTTTCATAGTGAAGATTCCATCCATTAAGGAAGTAGATACTCAAACTTCCATGCATAATTGTGCTTCAGGTGGTTCCTCTAAGAAATTAGCAAATTTAGAACATACTTGGAAAGGACCTGCAAATATATGGAAGATCAGAATTCCAATGGTGAATGTATATGAGGAATCTGCATAACCACAAAAATCTACCTTAAAAAAGAGAGAATAGGACAACCCCTTATTCGGACATGTTATGTGCAAACATCTTATTTAAAAGTACAAGCACCCATATTCCCTACTAATGTAGAATAGGATAGTTAAAGCTGACCTTCAGTTATTAAGCTGTTGTATATAACCATATATGAAATAGATAGAGTAGAAAGCAACAGAACCATACATCAATAGGGCTCATAGTTGGTTAGTAATACAAAACACCATTACAAAAATAGTATATATATGTATATTTGTAACGCCCTGAAATTCGGGGGTCGAGCATAACTCAGCTCCCGAGTTCCAAAACATCACTTATGCAACGTGTTCAATGATGGATGTATGTTGTCGGTATTAGCGCATAAAACATGGAATAGATTAAGCCAAAGTGCATATATAATTCAGGGATAAGTGAAGAAAGCAAGCGGAAGACTTAAAGAAATATATGTGTATATGTGCGAATCCCTGAAATACATACACATACCAGGTCGAAATGTAAGTGTTGCTATCAAAATTACAAGTATCAAATTACATCGTTTAATTCCTAAAAGAAATCCCACCATCCCGCGCATCAGAACTAGGCTCACTAGAACCCGTCTGAAAACTGCATAAAAGAGAAAGCAGCCTCATCATCATCAATCTCCGGCTCTGCCTCAGAAGTCACATCAACATCTGTAACATCAGCAACTAAGACAGAGTCTGGTGGGTGTTTAACATCGCCCCAGAACGTGGGAGTGAGTGATCAACTCAGTAGAACAATAAAGTACAGGTTAACATGTTATCAATTCAATCAAGCAGTAATGATAAAGCAGAACAATCAAACATGTCCTAAGTACTCTTGTTAATGCAAGGATGTATGAAGAATGATGTGTGCCCTCACGCATACACCCTCAGCGTCTTCATCTTACGTTACGCATGACACCACCTCAAAGTGCGCCATGTCTACAAAGCACATGCAAATGCGGTGCATGAACATGATTACCAAGTTGTTATTAGTCCTTTTCATATAACAGGATTGGGAAGCTAAGGTACCTTCCTCATATCGCCATCCAAACAGTGATCCATACTAGGGTCGTCAGTCCTAGGCAATCTCATTCGATCATATGGTTTTAGGTCGTTGCAAAGGGCTCGTCACCAATCAATGCACGCCTATCATACCTTCGTTACTACACTAAGGCTCGTCACCTCAATGCGGTATCCAGATATGCTCGAGGTCACTACAAAGGGCTCGTCACCAATCAATGTAGGCCGACAACACGAATATAGTGTCTCATACCACCATAATCGGCTCATGAGTTTGGTTGCTCACTGGTCACTACGGGGAGGCTCGTCACCCCAGCGTAGGCCGACAGATCGACCACAGTGTCCCATAGCACCATGTCCGGCTCATGAGTCTTATCGGATCAAGGTACAATGGTTTATAGGATTTCACTGGTAAGGTTGGTCCCCTAGATTCAAACAATGGCGTCCATACATGGTGAACATGCATCGGACAATCGGGTTACTTGACGGACTCGACTAGCACAAGCGCACGTTGGGTTGAACGACATAAAGTGCGCAAACACTCCGCGTGGCCAAACCACTGCCGATAACTCTAATACGACTCGAGTTCGTCTAATCACGTCCTACATGGCGAAAGCAACCTTAGCCACGAACTTAAGGCCGATTACCGATTTCCTGGACTATTCATAGTCCCAAACACATTCCACTATAACAGGTATTGATATCAACAATTTAGAATAGTAATGGAACAACAACTCAAATCATAAGGTATCTAAGCATCTAAAGAATATCAACTTAACATGGATTTAAGCATAAGTAAGACTTGAAATTAAACAACAAGGAATGTAACTTGCATGAAGGAAATCATACACACTAGTGGGAGAGTTGAGAATCGCCCCTCAACACCCACAATTAGTATAATATGCTACACTTTAGATCATTCAGACATTTCTACAAACACTTAGAATACATAGTTCAACATACATGACGTATGTTGAAATACACACATTTGGACAATTCCTCTTACCAAGGAGTTGTCGCACATACATCTAGCATAAGTACACGATAAATAATCATGGCAATCACATGTTCATAATTTATACGCATACGGTACTTTATACATACACATAGAATACACAAATCTCAATATAACACATGCATATCAGGAACGCAAAGTAAACATAACATTTGGCATGTGAAATCTCATCCATAGCAAGAATAAACCATTAACTGGCATTGAAAGCCTTGAAAACCATAACCTATACACTTAAAGTCCGCACCTTAAGCCAGAAAAGAACACCGAACTGATTTCAGACGATATGTCTTCGTCAACGGCGACAGGATAACCTAAGGCAAGAATAGAAATGAGAGACAACATCACAAAGACTATTCTAAGCTCTAACACAGATTAGGGTTAGCTTAACTTACCCAAAGATGAACTCAGAATCGCCGGAATAACGATTCAAAGTGAAGGTTTAAGGATGAAGAAGAACAGGAAAGAATCTAAGATGATTCACCAACTTCTCTCTCACTTTCTCTCTCTTTTCCTCTCTCTCTTTCTTAGCTAGGGTTAGGAAATTCGTATGGAAAATAGAGCTAGGGTTTTAAGGTCTATAAATAGGCCTAACATTAATGAAAATAACCCCAGGGCCAAGGTATACTTAGGGTATAACCAAAACCGGCCTCTCACGATCCAACGAAGCACTTCCGGTGGGCCTATTACCACGAAAGGTCGGACTTAAGCTCACTGACCATGGATCTTGGTCAAGCTGAGTTTTCGTACCGACCGGATCTTCAGATCAGCCGTGGCAGACCACACTCAATTCAACGGTCACCGAAACTCGATCAGGTCCACAAGCATAAGGACATGCCTGGGCCATCCTCCCTTATCAGAGGGTGAAATTGGGTCAAAATCCAATGGTCAGATTGCTTAAAATCGTCGCGCAAGCGACACGACTCAGATTTCATAAAATCACATTTACTTTCCAACCGTTCTCACACTCTTCACTCCGAACTCAATCAAATCGACCCAGAACATCTCATGGACTTGATTTTTGAGGTGATGGTCAAGTCCAACATGGTAACCGCAACAGCCTAAGATCATCGCTATCGGACTTTCGACGCGCGGTCCAGGTCCGATCCAGAACTTCCAAAAATTCCCTAGAACAACTGGATTTAGCGATGGATCCCAGATTTCAGAGTAACATAGCGCTAGCTAGTCTACAAGTTTTGAGTCATGTAGATCATATTTAAAGTGATTGATGCAAATTTCACAAGCAATCGAGATAAGCGCTAATTACCCCAAAAAGCTACTAAGGAGAAATAGAGGTAGTACTCGGGTCTTGGCATAAAATTTTCCGAGTTATTACAATATTAGTACATATATATATATATATATATATATATATATATATATAAACATACATTTCCAATAGCTATAATACTAATAATCATTACAAAAATACTCACAAATAAGGCTTGTTTTTAAGGTATACTCAACAATCTACCACAAAAAAGGTAGCAAACCACCTAATGGTTGAAAAACAAACATCATGCTTCATCCCATAAATCTGAACAAAAGTCATTGTAACCCTACAGGGATGATATCAGTGCTTGTATATTAGACCATTGACCCAAGTAGCACCTGTTATGGTCCGTAGTTAGAACCTCTCTTAATGTCCAGCCTTATATTCTTTGTCCAGCAGACCGTGATAGCACATCTATCAGGTCATACTTCCTATGTGGTTCATGTAGTAATCTTCAAGTTCTTGATAATGTCCAAGTACATAACCCTAAACCCTAAACGAACAAATAGGACGAGCAGCGAGTCTAGCCATTCTTAGTCTCATTGTTGTACAACAAGGAGACCCAAGAAGCCCATTGGGCAAGAGGTGTCACGCCCCAAACTCGAAAAACGGGCTCACAAAATTTTTGATCGCCGAATCCGGTGCCGAGAGCCTCTGTAGTACCCCATTCTTGGATTCCAGCGCCCATATGCCAGATTCCTATCATGGGATCCTACAAGGAGGATTTTCAACATAAATTTCTTTGTAGACAAGCATAACTACAAGTTTACCAAAATCATAAGAACAATATCATCACCACATCCACTAATATAAACATTATATTACAGTACTGAAAGGGAAAATACATATATCGTTAATTAAAGCTCCAGAAGATAGCTGCATGCTCCAAGCTCAACGCTATTGCGACCTAATGCCACCTGCACTCATCTATTGTGCATAAGCTTATGAAAATCTTAGAGGGTGGTGTAAGTGTGTGAGCAAGATAAGTATCAAGTATGCAATATTAGAGCAATGCTGAAACATGCTAGTAAGTCCATAAATACCATCAGCCTTATCCAGGTTATGCGATGCAAAAATATAATAAGTCAATATCATATATTGAGGATGTAATGTAGATCAGTTATGCAATGCAAAGACATAGTAAGCCAAATATCATATACTAAGAATGCAATGCAATATGTAAATCCAGACGAGTCCATGAATACCAACAGTCGTATCTAGGTCATGCATCAAACCTACGCATATCACGATATCATGTGGGGGGCAACTCCATCTCACAAGGAGTCTCATAAACATCTCAGCCCAAAGGCATATGCTTTAATCAATCATCCCTCATAACATGCATACGAATGATGGGGTCCATAGAAGGACGACAGATCTAGTCCAAATATCAAGATAGGCTCTAAACAATGGATACACCAAACTTGATATTGCATATCCTTCTGTCTGCAGCAAGAGGTGATATAGACTGCTCTGTTGAAGCTCACTGATTTAAAACGCATCATGACAGTTAAGGAATGAATCCAACTTATAGCCACCACAACATTGGACAATGCTTCCGATGTGGGATAAAGTTCTACATTCACTACGTGCACAATAGCCTGCCAATCACTGGTAGTTCGTCCAAGCCCCGCCCACATCAGCGTTCACTCACGTATGCCCGCCCACATGTGATCACAGTGACGGGGCATCATAATATCCCTCACCGAGGGCAGAGCCGAGTCTAAGTATAATAAGTGGGCTTCCTTACCTCTCTATCGCGCAATAAATTGAACTTTCCTATGGGGCCCAATATCTACACAAGGTAGGCTCCAAGGTGTGAATAATTCTACAAGACATGGTGTAAGGCACCATCATTAATGGGGTCCTAATGATTTGAGTAGCCCAATGGGTATCACTAACATCAAGGTGGGCCTAACGGTTTAAGATAGCCCAATAAGAGAAGATGGAAATGGGCTTGATAATGGGCTTTAGGGAGGTTTGCAACGTGGACATTTAACCACCATTGCACCTAGAGTATGGCTCGCCATAGAATCTAACTTACAATGGGAAAGGGCCTCATACAATCACAATGGGCCTCATACAATCACAACGGACCTCATACAATCACAATGGGCCACATACAATCATAATGGGCCTTATACAATCACAATGGGCATGACACAAAGGTCTCATACATCACAATGGGCCTCATCATATAGGCCTCATATACATCACAATGAGCCTCATCACATAGGCCTCACATACATCACACTGGGCCTTAGCATATAAGCCTTAAATACATCACATAGGCCTCAGCATATGGGCCTCAAATACACCACATGGGCCTCAGCACATGGGCCACATATACATCACAATGGGCCTCGGCACATTGGCCATAAATACACCACAATGGGTGCTGATAAAACACGTATATCACAGCAAGCCCCAAGGATGGATAGTGAGGATACAAAATACATACATCTAGTTGGGCCTAATACACCACAAAATGGACCTCATGACGCTGCCCATAATCCAGGAAAAATGGATGGGCGGCCTGGATATACAACGCATTCATTAGGGTGGGCCGTTGCCCTGGACAGTGTGAATGTACAGCACATATATCACGGTGGTTGGATCCAACACGTACATCATGATGGGGCCCATGGATGGTGTGAATACACATATGCATCACGGTGGAATCCCACGTCCAGCAATGGACAGCGTGGATGTAAAATACATATAAATTCATGGTGGGTCCCATGTGGACGGTGTGGATATGCACACATCTCAAGGTGGGCCCCACCCTCACACATACAGCTCGTGTGGGGTGGGTCCACGCCCAAAAACGGATGGACAGCAGGGTTGCTGGACGGTGGAGATACAACACAGACATCATGGTGGGGTCCACATGTGCCATCAAGGCAAGCCCCACAGCTACTGCCCAGCATGGAATAAACGCATACATCATGCGACCCCACACTGCCCGTCCAGATGGACAACACTAAAATACAATACATTCACTAAGGTGGGCCCCATCCTCACATGTGCAGCACACGTGTGGGGTGGGTCCCACGTTGCCAAAAGGATGAACGGTATGGTATAACACATACCTCATGATCGGGCCCACAGAACTTGTTGATGCTGATACAACAGCTGAATAGTTGCGTGAGACTGAGAAATGGATGGTTTAGATAGAATACATACATTAGGGCGTGGGATGCAATACACACCACAAGGTGGACCACGAGGGTGGGGTCTATGTCCCACATGGATGAACTGCATGGATAAAATGAACATGTCAGGTGGGTCCACACGTGTGGCCCACCTGCTTAGATGAAGCTGGGATTTGTGTTTTACCTTGCCCAGGCCTGCTAGACTTCTAACGGACGGATGGCTGTATGAGGCACTTGGGCCCGTTGCCCATGTTGGGCTAGGCGGTGTGGACACCATTCACACCTCAAGATGGGTCCCACGCGCACGTAGACTACCTGGTTTGGATCAAACTGATATTTGTGTTTTCCCTTCAAACAGGGCCTGCCCAAACGGGTAGTAAGGTGGACAACAAAGTGGGCCTCAGTTAGACAGCGGGTGCGCCCCACTTGGTGGACAGCATGGATAAAAATACATAAATCACAGTGATCCACAATGAGGGAAAGGAGAGAGAGAGAGAGAGAGAGAGAGAGAGAGAGAGAGAGAGAGAGAGAGATGGCATGTAGCGGAGGAGCTCTGCCACTATGAGCTCCTCTAGAAATTACAATGCATACATCAAGATGGGCCCCAAAAATCATGTGGACCCTAAATCAAAATCAAGATCTAGCGCTATAAACACCCATCGATTTCCACTTCTTCTAAGCTCCTTGATCTCCCGAGCTCTTACGCTTCCTCTTTGATGGAGGATGATGAGAATTGAACCGTTGGATGGTGAGATCTTGGGGTAGGAAGTAGGCCACACTTGGCTCCTTCTCCTTAGAACTTTTCTCTCATGGAAGCTTGAGAAATGGTAGAGAGAATGAGAAAGGAGAGGATGTTGTAAGAGAGATGAGATGAAAGGAATGAGTGTTGTAAGGAGGGTATAGGCTTAGTTGACTTTGTGAATGGGAGAGAGATGGGTGTCATGCTTTGATAGTAAGAGAAGGATGGGTTGTACTTATGATTGATTCGTTGATTTGATAGATTGGGTAGAGATTCTCTTGTGATTTACAACGCATGGCGTTTCCTCAAAATATATGTGGGCCCACAACTCCTAGCCTGGGTATCGCATCGGCGGGTACAGCAGCGACGGCGCTAGAACTGTAGCGACAGGGCAGTCGCAAGGGTATAAGTCTCGGGTCAAGTCGACTCAGATATACAAGATACGACTCAGGGTCGCGCGCAAATGCCGATTACAGGTCGCGAGGTGCAGAAATTCGATAGAGAAGATCGCGGAAGTCTAAGAAACAATGCAGACTAAGATACGGGTCTTACAAGAGGTACTTAAAACAATCAGCTTGAATAGATTTCTAATACAAATAGAACCACTTACATCATTCTCCTTTACCAGCTGTGAGTTATTTACTAATAATCTTTCTTCTCAAATACAGTCCCTGTTACCTGTTGATCATTGTCATGGCATCTATAAATAAAACAAATCGTCATCCTATTAACAATGCTCCTGGTAACCTATTTAATTAACAATATAATCTTCACCAGATTGACTATCCAAAATCATTGTTTTAATAGGACACAACATGCAATCATCTCAGTTTCAATAATACCAGATGTGAGCACACAACAAGCAATTATGTCAGTTTCAATTATAAAAATTTAAAAAAAAAAATCATTAAATAATATTCTCATGCAGAAAGAAAATAACAATTGACAATATTTAGAAAATGCTTCATCAAATCCTACCCACACATGGATCCTCAAGAAAAGAAACTCGCTTCCCACAAAAACAAAATATTAGAAAAGGTCCAATTCCAAATTCTCATCATTACATGGCACTGATTTAGGGATTATGATGAGGCAGAAACCCATAAAGGAAACGTAAGTAGAACTTCAATACCACAAGACAAATCCAGCCAATGAACCATAGAAGCCCATGTGCTTTGATAAGTGCTCCGAAATGGGATTACTAGATCTATTGATTACTGCTATAGATAGCAAACACCTGAGGTGTGTTGGCTTCAAAATCATCATCAAGAGATATGGGACTTTCGCCATCCCACTACAAACTCGCCTTGACAGCACTTTGTTAATCCGATGGTAAGAAAAGGATCCCAACATGGAAAATTAGCGATGAAGCTATACATGCAGTTACGATCATGATGTCAGTTGTCATCATTAATGAATCTTCAATAAAAGGGGTATGAAGATGATAAACCCTGTTTCGATACCCCAATATGCTACCCTAACACTCAAATCCCCGTGTCGACAAAGTTCCATGAATCTCCTGGGAGCCGGCACGAGGGTATCTATTATGTCATAGGTGGATCTACAAGTTCGTCAAAGGTCTCAAAGAATCGGCAAAAATCAAAGAATCAACACAGAAGGACGCATATACCTAGACTAGCAAGACCCTCTGAATATGCAATGAACCCCTTATCTTATCCACAGACACGTCATGCAAGGAGGTTCACCATCTTTATATAGGCGAGCATCCACACATACCTACCTGGAGACGATGGAGCGACTGTAGACGATGGGACCCGCCGATGTGCATTTTCATCAGGTACGGAGGGTTCCGACTGCAATAACTGGATAATGGAATTTGAGAATCCCAGGATGGATTGCAAGGATGGGCTCGAGGTTTAGGATGGGACGCAGGTTTCATCCCGTGTACAACCCGTCAAACCCTACTCATGGTTTATGACGGTTCGTCCGATACACCTATGTCCATACGCGCGTGGAATTAGAAGAGTGGATTGCGTAGTCCCATCCCACCTACCACGACCTGATCCGTCCGGCCAAACATGCCCTCGGGAGCTTACTAAAGTAGTACTTTCCATGAAAATGGGTCAATCAGTTAAGTCCTTTTGGGCATTCTCCATTGACGGAGGCCCATCAAACGAACGTCTGGATCACGCAAGGATGGGCCCACACGGGGGAATTGGGTTCAATCTGACAAGGGAAAAGGTTTTGAAAACAACTGAAGAAAAGGTATTCTCTGAAAAGGGCCCCAAACGAACGGCTCCAGTTTTGGATCATGACATCTCCCATGGTGGGACCCACCAGATGAAAGATCTACATCATAATAACTTCTTTTGGGGGTAGCGTATTACGTGGTGACCCGGCCACCATTGATATCCCGGGTGGCAGGTGTTGTGGACCCACCGTGATGTATGTATTTATAAGCCGTCCACCCATTTTCCGAGCTCATTCTGGGGCACGAACCCGAAAATAAAGGAAATCCAAATATCAATTGGACCACACCTTAGGAAACAGTAGTGATTGAACTCCCACCATTGAAAACCTCCTGGACCACAAAAGTTTTGGATCTAGCTGATATTTGTTTTTTCACTTGATCCAGGTCTGTTAGACCTTATCAACGAGTTGGATGACAAATAAAAATCACAGTGGCCCTATGAAGGTTTCAACAGTGGATGCAACTATCCCCACTGTTTCTCTGGTGTGGCCCACTTGAGCTTTGGATCTGCTTCGTTTTTGGGCTCACAGCCAAAAATGAGCAGTAAAAACAGATGAACGGCGTGGATACAAAACATATACATCACAATGGCCCCCACAGAGCCTGCCAGGGTCACCGGGGAATCCGCTTCCTCTTTGGGTGGTCCCGATCATAAGGTTCTGATGAGTGGTCCCGTCGGCTGACTATGAAGTGAACAAGGTATGAATACTATGGGAACGGATTGGCTACTCCCTGGCTGGTGTTCGGTGGCCTCTGGGCCCCACCATAATGTACATGTTTCATCCATTTTTAAAGATCATTTTATGGCTTCATCCTAAAAATAATAGGGATATAAATCTTATGTGGACGACACCACAGGAAAACAATAGTGATTAGATATCCATCATTTAAATCCTCCTAAGGCCCACTGTACTTTTTATCTGACATCCAATATGTTGATCAGGTCATAAAGACCCAGATGAAGGGAAAAAACAAATATCAGCTTGATCCAATACTTTTCTGGCCACCAAAAAGTTGTTAATGGTCAACGTGCATTCAACACTGTTTCATGTAATGTGGTCCACTTGAGATTTGAATATAGCTCATTTTCTGTGTATTATCATAAAATGATCTATAAAAATAGATGGACGGCATGGATGAAACAAATACACCATGGTGGGGCCCACAGACCACCGAACACCAGCCATTGGCTGGTGGCGGGGGAGTAGGCGATCCGTTTCCGAATACTATCTACACCCACTAATTGATAGTCACGCCCTTACTTTCTACTTTTGGTAATGCAACATGACAGACTGTACCATTACATTATCGAAAAAGAAAAATACGGGGTGGCGTGTCAAACTAGGGTGGGTGTAAATATCAATTCCTGAAATGAAACGAAACATGCGTTCATTTTCACACGTGCAAATATGGCATATCTATGTGGAATCCAAGCAATCCATATGGTGGGCCTCACTATTTAGAAGTATGTCTCAAAAGATGAGGTCGGTTCACTCATCAGATGGGCTGCAATTAATAGAACAAATGGACGGCCAAAAATGGACGGCGAAGCATGGCCCACCAGATGGACCGCACGGATCTCTCGCTCATGTACAATATTGGCGCATGTGCTGACGTGGAGGGGAAGGGACCCATCATGTATATGTAAACGCTCATTGTCATAATTGAGTACAAAAAGTTGCACTCTTCTACTACCAAAAGTAGAAAGGAAAAAGGAATAGTGTATTGCAAAAGTAGTAAGAAGGGTGTACTTGTCAACCTGGGTGGATGTAAATGTCAACTTCTCACGTGGCAATTAACTGCTCTTACACGCCGTACACGTGGATGGTCCAGTCATCGATCTGGATCATACGTGTGATTGGTCCGGGCCACCATGAAAACTCATTTCTAGCTTCTATATGATCATTGGAGACTTTATCCTAGATGGAATCTATAGTGATTATTGGACTTTAATCCAAACTGTCCATTTTTGTATGGCTATGATTGGATGGAATTATTCATCTGATCAAGTGCGAATTTTCCATGGTGGCACATGCAAGTGGAAGCCAACATAATGTACGGTCTAGATCAATCTCTTGACCATCCGCGTGTGTAAACGCATACCGCACACTTTCAGTGGACGACCGTCTACCGTGGTTGGCCCATGGATTAGTGAAACAGAGAATCCTGTCATAGTCGACGGAGTGGATTAGGTTTGGCCCATAGATCATTAAAACAGAGAATCCATCCAACCTTTTGATAAGCTCACACTACTTAGATAAAGGGAAAAAATAAATATCCGATTGATCCAAAACTTTTGTGGCTCATTAATGGTCAATCACCACTGTTTTCTATGGTATGGTCCATCTGAGAATGGGGTCTTCTTCATTTTTGGGTTCTGTGGGCACTAGAAATCGGTGCCCACACTGTTTTTATATTAATGTTTTTGTGGTGAGGATAACTAGGTTAATTTGTAGATGTTGGAGTCGCCACCCGATGAATTTTAGAATCTCGCGGTCGGCCAAAACTCCGGAATACGCAAGGTTAAAGAAATCTGAAGATTCTCTTACCTTAATTGACTCCTGGTCTGCGACATGGGATTTCAGATAAGGAATCTCGGTTAGAAAGAAGGAAGGTATTAAGTACCCTCTCTGCCCGTATAAATGTACGGTCTCTACTTAATGTGGTAATAAAATCTTAAAGGATGAATGAGATAGTCTGGAGTAGGACTAGGCATTCAAAGATTTTTTATAGCCAATCACCACTATTTTCTGTGGTATCATCGGAGAATTGGGTCATCTTTATTTTTGGATTCATGCCTTCAAATGATATGAAAAAATGGTTGTATGGAGTGGCTGTAGAATAAATAAATCAAGGTGGCCCTACGGCATCCAAAGCATTGTTAGGGTGGACCCAGCGCTCATATCCTAGTCCAGTAACCAGGATGGTCCAATTATCAGGTGGGCCACACGTGGAAGTTAAATTCGGACCATTTCTACCCTATCTTTGGCCAGAAAACATCACGATGGCTGCAGCATCGATGAATGGCTTGGATCACGTGCACGTGTGGCGTGTGGCACGTGTCCAGGAGAGGTGCTTGACTGCTCGTGGGATCCGCAAAACTTAAAATAAAAAAATAAAAAAAATAAAAAAAATAAAAGGCGACAGACGACAGTGATTAACTACCACCATGTTTTAAGTTGTGGTGTCTAATCCAACAGCATGCGTGGCAGAAACGCATTTAAATCCAGACCGTCCACGTTTGCTAACTCATTGTGGCCGAAGCACAGACCATAAATTACGCTGACCCCACGTTCCTGACACTCCAACTCATATCCATCATAAAATTTCAGCCGTCCAAATTCGAAGAGAGAAATGAGATGATTAAATACAGTTAAATGGGTTCAAATTTCGGCATGGACTCTATCCACAATGGGACCCACCACTTGGACCGTCCAGATTCCATAATTGCAAGGTATCTATACAAAACACAACAGATAGCTTTTGGGAGACGGGAGACTACTAACCAGGAGATCACTGGAAAGTGCAAAAGGAGGGAAACATGCACGTTAGAACCTAGGCCATACTCCCTTGACAGTTCATGGCCATTTTGAAAATGGTGGTAACTCTTTCTCTTCACACGTGGCACATTTTGGATGGAATATATCTCCCGAATCACGCTGATCGGTAAATCATAACCATCCAACTGATTTCGATAAATTGGATACCTAACTACAAAACCAGTGTGCGGTGGCCCATTTTCCAAATGAAATCTCATACAAATAATCTCATTTCTCAGTTTAATTTCTTATCATGCTCCATCTACAGTAGATTTAGCAGGTTGGACGGTCTGGATTCCAGTGCAACTACGCCATTTGCAGGGATAAAGAGTCACCACTATTCTTTAAACGGTGGTAAACTGTATAAGAAGTAAACTATTAGATTCTATAGGTAAAAAACAAACAAAGGAAATAAAAGGAATCAAAGAGCAAGGTTTGGAGGAGACAATCCATAAAAGCTGAGGGAAGGGTGTTACAATGTCTGGGTGATCGTACGGTAGATCTAACCCTCCAAAGTACACGTGGCAGGTTCATGTATCAATCCGTGAAGTATATCAAGTGGACCGTACTATGGACGGTTTTCATTTTAAACATCATGCCTATAAGACCAAAATAATCCATCACTCCCCTTGAATTTCCTTCAGAACCGTTGGTTTGATGGGAAAATATCAGAAGTTTAAATCATAAAAATCAATTTTATTTTGGCATTTTTCTATCCACCGTTGGATAAACTATATGGACGGTCTTGATTGGTAAAATACAGTTTTGATTTAAGTGTAGAGAGATGAGTGTAACTTTCTAAGGTGCTCCAGAATCTACTTTATCATCTTTAGGTGTGCGAACCAAAACAATCCAGGTAGGAATTAAATACTCAGCTTTGAATGGAAGCAGCAGATCCGTACACTTGGCAGAATTTAATTTGCACAGGTGGTGGTTTTTCCTTGAACGGATTGTTTTTCTTGGAGTGTTGGGGATTTGGGTATGTTCGTTGCTCTGCGGGTGTACTATTTACTATACACATGCATGCACTCATTCCTCACGTCCCAATCATCTACTTCCATCTGGGCTGTTGAAATAGTGCGATCAGAAGCAGAAGTTGTGTATCGCAAAATCATGCGGATCGAATATGATCATAACCGTACGATTAGTGGTCACTTAGTGGATAGCCAAAATTAGACATGATCAACGGTCTATAATTAAAGTAAGATGATGAAAATCCAAATATCATATTGGACAATCACAACCGTTGTATCAGCGGTTGGCAAAAAATGATCGACAATCTATATTTAACTTTAAAAAATGGATGGCCAGGATCATCTGATTAGTTTCCTTTTTTGGGATGCCCAGTCCACCTTGACACCCACATTTCAATTTGGTCCGCACACGTGTGAACGCGAATAAGGCCGTTTAATTGCCGGTCAGATAATAGACGGTCAAAAAATAATAATTTCAAAAAAAAAATCGCTGACGGATTATATTAACATGAAAGTGAGGCCGGCTCGGATTGCATGATAAGTGTGAAAATCATGGCAGATTGGCAGTGACCCAATTCTCAGTGGGGCCCACATGATTATGGTACACACTCAGGTTGAGTATCATAGAATTCTTTGATTTTTTTATATATATATAAAAAATAGTTTTATTTTTAAAAAATGAGAATTTCCAGGATGGAGAGAAAGAGAGAGAGGATCTAGCAAAACTGAATTTGCGCGTTAAAAGAGGAGACGGGGAAGCAGATTTCAGTTTTATCCGTTTGGAGAGAGAGAGAGTCTATAAAATATGTATTTATTGGTGTTGGTTTTGTCATGATCGTGGGATGCACGTGTGTCTAGCTGGAAGGTAAATTCTCTGCTGCTTCTTGAATTATTTCTACTTCTATTAATCATTTTGGATTGATTAGACTAATAGTATATTGTATTTAGATGATTCCAATCTCTTGCATGTTCTTCAGATTGGGTGACTGTAAGTCTTCTTTTTTTTTCTTTTCTTTTTTTGAATCTGTGTTTTTTTTTTTTTTTTTTTTTTTTTGTGAGAAAGATTTGAGTTGGGTTTTTTTTTTTTGTTGGTTTATGAATGGGATGTGAATTTCAGATTGTTTTATGATCTGGGTCTTTGATGTTTTGGCCTAAGAACTTAGTTTGCAGTTGATTGAATTGGGTTTTGATTTTTTGTAAGGTGTTTTGAGTCTTTGTATTTTGTTTTGTTTTGTTTTGTTGCCTGAGAGAGTCTTTGATTGTGATAGATTTGAGTTTTTTTTTTGGTTTCATTTTTATTTTATGGGATGTGAATTTCAGATGTTTTATGATCTGGGTCTTTGATCTTTTCGCCTAAAACTTCGTATTGCAATTGACTTTAGTTGGCTTTTGATTTTAAGGGTTCTTTTTAGATTATGCGTTGCTTGCATTGTTGCTCCTTTTTTTCTTTTATTTATTTATTTTATGATGAGTGTCTGTTTACTGGCAAGAATCCTTGCTTTTGAGTGATTGATTTTATTTTATTTTTATTTTTATTTTTTTGGAATTTGAATTTCTGATGGTTCTGTGATCTGGGTCTTTCACTTTTGGCCTGAAATCTCAAATTGAGTTGGGTTTTGATTTTTAAGGTTTTTTTCAGTGGGTTTATTTGGAGGATTAAAGGTTGCTTGAATTGCAAAAAATCTGTCGTTTGTGAGTGATTGAGTTTTTCTTCCTCCTTTTTTTCTTTACTTCTTCTAATTCTATTTCTGCTTTGTTGATTTTGAATTTCTTTACACACACACACACACACACACACACACACACACACACACACACATATGATCGTTTTGCCTGAAACCTCAAAATCGCAATTGGTTTGAGTTGTGTTTTGGCTTCTACTTATTTATTCTGTCTTCAATCGGATCATGGTTGCTGGAATTGCATCTTTGTTAAATGGTGACTTTCTGTTTGACCACAAGAATTAGGTTGTGAATGATCCAGATTTTCTCTTTTGTTTTGTTTTGTTTTTTTTTTAATGGAATTTGAGTTCGAATGGTTTTGTGATCTTGATCTTTGATCTTTTGGCCTAAAACCTCAAATGCAATTGGTTTGAGTTTCTGTTTCAATTTTTAAGATTTCCTTTCTGGGTCATTTATATGATCATGCATTGCATGAATTGCAGCATTGCTAAATGAAGGCTATGTGTTTTCTTGCAAGAACTTTAGCTCGGTTGAGTGTTTTATTTTTTTACTTTTTTCTTTGGATTTGAATTTATGATGGTTTCATGATCTGGGTCTTTGATCTTTTGGCCTGGAAACTCAGATTGCAAGATGGTTTTGATTTTTAAGGAGTTTTGTTTTCCACTTTGGGTCCTTTTGATAGGATATTGGGTTTCTCAAATTGCAGATTTATTAAATGAGGACTTTTTTTTTTTGCAAGAATCGTAGTAGTGAATGATTTTTTATTTTTATTTTTCCTTTTTGTGGAATTGGAATTTCTTATGGTGTTATGATTTGGTTCTTTGATTCTTTTGGCCTGAAACCTCAAGTTGCAATTGGTTTGAGATGGGATTTTATTTTTAAGCCTGGTTTTCTTATCTATAGGATGTTGGTTTGTCTGAATTGTAATGCTGTTAACCAATGGCTGTCTATTTTGTTGCAAGAAACTTAGGCTGTGGGTGATCCATTTTTGTTCTCTTGTTTCTTTCTTTCTTTCTTTTTCTTTTCTTGTTAGAATGTCAGTTTCAGATGATTGTATTGTCAGGGTGTTTGATTGTTTTGGCTTGAAACTGTGGATTGGAATTGATTTAAGAGGGGCTTTGATGTTTTCAGGATCATGGTTTTGTTTTAACTGCAGCTTTTATGTATGATCACTGCTAATTTGGTTTGGAGAATCTTTATTTGTGTTGATGTTGATGATGACGCTGTAAGCTTGTCCTAGTTCTTTGTCAGTCAGCTTCCAACCCCAAATTGTGAGTGATTGAATTGGGTTTTTTTTTTTTTTTCTCCTTTTTTTCTTGTGAAAACTTTAATTTCAAATGGTTTTAAGATATGGGGTCTTTACTTTTTTGGCCTAAAACCACAGACTGCTATTGGTTTAAGTTTGCTTTTGATTTTTAATTATTTCCTTGTCCATAATCAGTTTTCTTGAATTGCAGTATTCTTAAAAGGTGGCTGTTTACTTTTGTCTCAAGAATTCTAGATTGTAAGATTCTATGGCCTAAAATCTCAAATTTACAACTGATTCGATATTGGTTTTGACATGTAAGCCTTTTCTTTAAAGCAAAACATTTGGAATGTATTCCTGTCCGTAGAATCGTTGTTTGTTGAATTGTTTGTCAGAATTATAGATTGTGATTGATTTTCTTTGTTGTCCTTGTTTCCTTTCTGTTTTTGTTTTTGGAATTTAAAATCAATGGCAGGTTTAATTTCCGTGTCTTTGAAATTTTGGTAGAATCCATGATCCTGCTCAATTTTCCTATTTACTTTTTTGAATTTAAAGATTTTCGGTCCACTTGAAATTTTCAGATCCCTCATTATTCATAGGATCATCATTTTACTTTGGTGGAGAATCTCAGATTGAATAATTGAGTTTGGTTTCTTGAGCATTTATTTTTCTTCGGTTCTTTATTTCTGGAATGTAATTCTTAGATGATTTTAAGATCTGCATCATAGATTGGCGTGAGGCCAATATTTCTGCTCAATTATTGTGAGCCTTTGCTTTTACTGAATGATTTATATTGCCTCGTTGATCATCATGATCGTTTATTTAGTTGCGGCCTTGATCAAGGTATTTCATAACAGTAACAGTGGCCATAACAGGCACCACCGTTACCTCTATGATACTGACCAAAACGGCCAGTACGGTCTCTTCTTTTATTGCCAAAAAAAAAAAAACAAAACAAAACAAAAAAAAAAAAAAAAAAAAAAAAAAAAAAAAAAAAAAAAAAAAAAACCAAAAAACCTATATTTGTCCCATAACGGACTATTACACCCTTTATTTGGTTGGGGCGGGGGGGGGGGGGGGGGGATGTAACGGGCCGTTACGGGTCATTTTTTCCATAACAACCGTTACAACCCCATATAACGGTTGCCATCGTTATCTTTACGTAACGGCCTTTATGGCTCCATAATGGTCGTTACAACACACCATGGCCTTGCTTTCCTTTTCTTTTCTTTTTTTTTTTTAAAAGTTTGTTGTTGTTTTTTTTTTTCGAGTATTGGATAGTGAGTCGTTGAATTAGGTTTTAGTTCTTTCTTCTCTTGTTCATTATAAATGGAACGGGATTACAGTATTTAATTTTTGGCATAGAAACTATGTTTCTACTAGTTTTCCTTTGATTTGAGATGGCTTCAATATACATACCTTCCCCTATGCTGGAAGATTTAAAACAATGTTACCTAAAACATGAAATGCCCCAAGCTTTCCGTTCCAGTTCGAGCATTCCAGATTATGGGCCATTTGCAATCCATGCTGCCATTTTTGACAACCCTAAATTAACGGCTCTTTATTCTTACTATTGATTAAGTTGATGAAATTTTAAATTTACAATGAAGAGATTTATACTTCTGTTTATTTAGTTATAATATAACACTAAGCATGCTGGACCTATAATAATAGCATTTATCATGTCCTATATAAATTGGAATATCAGTTCATATATAAAACTATATTGCATACACAGTGTATGTTCCTACCCCTAGTTTACTGCATATTGGAAGAAGTAGCATACCACGTACCAAAAACCCACAATCCAGGTAACCTTAATTTAAAATTCTTTCTTATACATAGGATCTCTTGAATTGCAGTGCTGTAAAAAGATGCTTGGTTATTTGTTTCGAGAAATTTAGGTTGTAAGTGTTTTTGGGTTTCTTGTTCTTTTCTGATGTGAATTTCAGATGGTTTTAACATCTGGGTTTACTTGATTCATAGTTGAATTGAAATGGGTTTTGATGGGCCTGTTCTTTACCTCAAAGATTTGTACTACCTCATTGCTTACATCATTCTTGTTTGTTTGACTTGTGGCCTTGTTAGAAAAGATGGCTGTTTCAGTTCATGTTGACATGATCTTCGTCTCACTTTTATTTCAGGAATCTTATATCATAAGAGAATTTGGTGGCTTTTTCTTTCTTGTTTTGGACTTCAAACTTTTGGCATTAAACTCGTATTTATGCCCAATTGCAATTGCTTTTGAGATGGGCTTTCTATTTTAAGTTTGTATAACCATTGTGACAAATATCATTGGGATTCTGAAAATCTCACGATATTATAACAGAATTTGGAATAAAAAATATTATCATGATAATATTGCGAGATTTCCAAAATCTCGGCATTTTTTAATTTGTCATGAAATTATTGTGATCTTAATGAAAAAAATCTAAAGTAGAAGTATTTTTGTTCATACTTGAATATTCAATTGTTTAAAATTATTTAGTAATTTATAATAAATATTTTATTTTCAATGAGATTTTCCTGATAATATTGCAAGGAAAACATCAAAATCTGACAATCTCCAGAGAGAGTCACGGGCCAAGAAATTGAAGAGGATGAGATATTTCACCATGTTTCTAACTGAATCATTTCATCTTGCTTGTGTTGTTTGTGGGTCAGATCTGAGATTGTTAGGTAGGTCCTTTTATGGATCAGAACCTCATAGCGAGCATTAGATCCTTCTCAAAATTTCACCGCAAAATGCCCATATGCCTTTGGTTGATTTGTTTTTGCTCCGAGAAGAGATTTGGAATTTCAGGTTTTCCTAGCAGTATCATTTTGCAATTGATTTAAAATCAATTTTCTCCTTTGTTTTTCCAACTGAGATTTGCTTGCTTCTGTGTGTTTTTTAGGGTTATAGTTTGAATTATAGCCTTGCAAGGAAATGGCGGATTCTGGCCGTCCTGATGACAGAGGCGAGGTGAGAATTCATGATAGTCTGGATGAACTTGCCACAGAATTGGTTGATTATATTGCAGAATTATCTGAGATGTCTGTAAAGGAGCGGGGATTTTTCGCCATTGCCTTATCTGGCGGATCTCTCATCAGCTTGTTGGGGTATACGTATTTCATTTTCATGCTGTTTGCATTATATTATGCCTTTGGGAGCTGAATCTTTCTGTATGAAACAGGAAACTCTGTGAAGCTCCGTATAATAGGACTGTGGATTGGGCAAAATGGCATATATTTTGGGTTGATGAGCGTGTAGTGGCGAAGAATCACACAGACAGCAATTATAAGCTAGCGAAGGATGGCCTTCTTTCAAAGGTATATACTGATTCGAAATGCCAATGACTTTGTTTTCTATGCAAATTTAGATGTTTCTCTTAATGTTTGAATGAAACTGACTGTTCCTTCATTTGGGAGACTCTCATTTCTAGCCTACATGGGTATTCAGATTCGAGCACGAAAGATATGTATTAAGATCCATATGTATTACCTGAAAAACTAATCATCTTTTCACGGTTTGTCATTGAAATTGCTGAGTTTTTGCTCGTGCTTCTAATTCGTGATTTCTAGTTGCTTGAAATGCATGTTTTGGATCTTCCGTCATGCAGTTTCATACACAGCATTTGCTTAGAATATCCTACTAAGCAATGAAGCTTTCTGTATGGCATACTTGCCTAGTCAAAAATCATTTTTAGTGGAAGCCTTAGAAATTTTCATTCTTGAAGTGGAAAAGATCAAGAGCTAGTATCAATCCCAAGCTTCAAAAGAGAATTCAAACTATTATGTACTTCGGAGAACTTCTTTCGACATTTCTCCATCTGGGTATTAAACCTACCTCCTTCAGTTACCTGAGTTGGCGTACTGAAAAGAAGGTTCTCTCCTATCTAGCACTGCAAATTACTTGCTCACACTGCCAAAAAGAAGAATTTCTCTGTTCTCCTTGTGTTGGAGTCTCGCTAATCACAACTCCCAACTTCTTATGGCTCTTTAATACACAAATTACGTTCTTCTAGCTGCCGATTTTGTTCTCCATTTTTCTTATTGAACTCGTCTCTTATTGGAGGTTCTTAAGTATTATAATAAACAAAGGCCAAAGAAATAAGGATATCTTATGAAAAACTACTATGAAATTTATATTCCGGTACTTTTAAAAAAAACAAAAAAAGGTTTTCAAAAAGCTACCTCATTAATCGATATAATTATCATTCCACTACCTTCCGTCACGGCCTCTGTGAGAGCAAATGGGTGGGTGGCTTAGGTGGGCCCCACCGTGATGTTTATGTAACATCCACCCTGACCAGCGGGTGCATCATCCCATGTTAGTTCGAGAGCCTGAAAATCAGCACCACCTATGATTCAGGTGGACCACATGATTCAAAACAGATTACAGGGCAATGCTTACCCTCCAAACTATTTCCATTAGTGTGGCCCATGTGAGTCACGAATGGATATGATTTTTGGGATACTGGTCTAAATGTTTGTGTTGAATCTAGTGATTGGAGTGGATTTCATATTATTATCACGGTGGGGCTTGTAAAAATCAAAGGTCAACATCTCTCTCCTAACTATTTCCTTTGGTGTGGCCCTCCAGAAGGACAACTTGATTTTTTGTCTCTAGGGCTAATATTGTACTAAATATCTAATGGTGGGAATGGATCTTACATAAACATCACGATGGGCCTGTCAAAATCATGAGGGTTGTCCCATTCCATTTCATTTTTGCTCTCATTACTCTTTGTAGAGTGGAAAGAGAAGGCCGCCGGGACTTTTTTTGGCGGGCCCACCATGATGTCTACGTAAGATCTACTCTAACCATTAGATGTGTAATCTCAGTTTAGGCCCCAAGCCAAAAAAATCGGGCTGACTTGTGATTCAGGTGGGACACACCAAAGAAAACAATTGGCAGAAACACGTCCACCCTTCATTTTCACAGAGACCAGCAGGATGATTATATGAGATCCACTCCAACCATTAGGTGCCACCCAAAAATTTAGGCCTATGGCCTAAAATTTAGGCTCATTCATGATTCAGATGGGCCATACCAAAGGAAATAGTTTGCAGTGTGAGTGTTGCCTGTAGAACTGTTTCCATTCATGTGGTCCACCTGAATCACGGATGGGGGTTGATTTTGGGGCCCTTGGCTTAACATGAGGTGACACACATGTTGGTCAGGATGAATGTTACACAAATATCATGGTGTGGCCCCCCGAAGTAGCCAACGCATTTTCTCACATGCCTACCCAACCGGCTGTTAAAAATGTGTAACAGAAGGTAGAGGAATGATAATAACATGGATTAATGAAGTACTTATTTGAAAACATTTTTTGGAAAATGTACCGAAATGTAAATTCCATATTAATTAGGTAGTTATTTGTAAAATTCCCAAAAAAGAAATAGTGATAGCCTTCCCAAAGCCATAACACTAGGTTAGATAGGACCCGTAACCATGCGTATGGGTTCTGTCATTAGCTAGATCATATGGAATGGTAGTTCTCTCTTTAGAGAGAGAGAGAGAGAGAGAGAGAGCTTTCATATCATAAGATTTGATCTAATACTAATTAATGTTTTAAAATATAATTAATATATATCATTTGTAAATTTGTAAAATCTATGAAAAGGCAAAAAAAAAAAAAAAAAAAAAAAAAAAAAAGAAAAAAGAAAACCCACTCTTTGTGAAAAGTGTTTTTTTTTCAAACAAAACCTTTTCAAGTTCAAAAGCCTTCGCTCAATTTCAAAAACCCTTTTAAGACTTTTGTGATCTGAGTTTTCAGTTGGGTTGACACAAAATCTGGTTGAGTTCTTTTCTTTCTCTTTTAAGCCATATTCCTTGGCCTACTGTCATCATCATAACTACTCCCTCGCAGAACTCCTATCCCATTGCATCTGCCACAATACAGATCTAATGATCCATTGATGCTATTTCTAGTTTTCTAGACAAGGTTAGACAGGTGTGACCTCATGATTCCCCGTCCCCTTATCTCTACTATCTAGAATGAAAGTAGCATCTGACAATTTTACCCACACGATTAGTTGAAAATTTTGAGATTTAAAAGGACATTGGAAAGGATATCCTAACATATTTGATGGTATTTAGGTCATTGGAAAAGTTTCCGTGGTTATCAACCCACGGCTCATATTTTACCTGCTCCCCATCATTGGGTAGTGATGGTTTTAGCCACTCACAGGCATTCTTGCATGTAGCCCACTCCCAATAGGTTGTTTCCTTTCCGCTCCTTGCATGTAGCTTGCACCCAACCCCTCTGTGCGTGTAACCCGAGGGTGCACTTGGTCTCTCTCTAAAATATATTCATCCTCCATTATAATGACCCTCATGGTGTCATGGGTGTGATACCTACGATGCCCATATAAAGGATACAGAAACGAAAACAGATATGTGGAGTAGAGATATGCCTTTGCTTTTCCCATAAGTCTAGTAGGCATAGTATACAGCTATCCCTTTGATACTCCAGTACATTGAAATAACTTGCTGGGACTTGTAAATGAACCTAATTGTCATTGTAGTCGCCATCATCATCATCATCAAAGCCTTATCCCAACTAATTAGGGTCAGCTACACAAATCATTGAGTGATGTCCAATTTGCTGGGAAAAGTTGCCCGAGTGATGTCCAATTTTGGCACCAACCTAGTTGGCACCACTTTTGACTCGGTGGGGCTTTCAACATGGGTAGTTGAATCACTGAGTCTGCCAACCTTGGCACATACCTCTAGTGCAGTGGTGCTACCATTAGGGGTGCACACAGTTCGGTTCGGTCCAGTTTTTGGGTGAAACTGGAACCGGACCATTCCCTACGGTTCTAGGATTCTTGGAACCGGAACCAGACCGTTAGCACCCTAGAATCGAACCGGAACCGGACCGTGAAAACCAGTTCGGTTCCGAATCGGTTCCACGGTTCTGAGCTTTTTAAACTCCAACCCAATTGCACTTTTTTAACAATACTATTAAGGTCTTGGAACCATACAATCGGGCGTGAATGGAGGGGAATAACTTCGTATCAATTCTTGGACGGTTTGGATGTTTTACACACTAGAGATGTGGACACATATATGGCAGTTGAACGGTAACTTATCGTCCAACTAGTTACATGGGAGACCTCTTTTTTTAATAACCTACATAATGCAATCAGACACTATATACGTGGCTTGCATGTAACAGAATCCAAACCATCCAAATAATGGGACCCGCTATAGATGGGACAGAGCTCCAAATTTAGATTCATTAGACAATTCTAACCTCTAATCAATGGACATTTTCCTGTTGATCTGGATCGTCGAAGATTTCTCACTATAACGGTCCATCAAATGTCCACGAATCCGCCATTAAGATCATATGCTAAATGATGATCCTTTGATACTGGGCCCACTACTTGGACAGTTCAATTTAAGGTACATGTGTGCCACATGTAATGATACTGACCGCACATGGGACGTAGCCACACCATCAGATTGACTCGGCAATGCTATTTGCTAAGCTTGGAATTCAATTCAATGTACATCTACTTTGTTGAATTTGAATATGTTGTTTTGACCGTTCATTAGATGTCCACTGATCAGTTAGTTATGACCTACGTTCATTAGATGTCACGGTTCGAATCTACGGTTCCTGTAACGGTTCAGATCCACGATTTGTGAGGTTCGGATCTACGGTTCATGCAACGGTTCAGATCAACAGTTCGTGAGGTTCTACAGGGCCCTAAACCGGAACCGATCCGTAATCAACGGTTTTGGGAATTTTGGAACCGGAACCGGACCGTTAGCACCCTAGAACCGAACCAAACCAGACCGATCCAACGGTTCCAGTCCGGTTACACGGTTCCTATGGTTTGATGTGCACCGCTAGCTACCATGCAACTCGTGGCACGGAGTAGGAGCTACTGAGATAGCTTCCTTCTCATCTATTCCAATTCCATGGAAGTAACATGTCCATGTTGTTTTTGGTGTGCTTGCCAGTGACTTAAAACATTGATAGGATTAGCCAATGCTATCGATTTTGCATGTGGCTAATATGATATACAGTAGGAATTATTAAATCCCCTTGTATCGCACAAAATATTGCAATGTATTACCAACATATCCAAATATATCGATGCATTGCGATATTTTTCCAAAAACCCTTCATAAAGTTCCCCCATATCGCCAATTCATTGTAATACATTCCCCTACCAGAGATTCAAAAGAAAAAAACTTGCAAAAAACCCCAAAAAAAAATCCATTTCTTAAATTTATTTGGGGGAATCTGTTTTTATACTTGTATTGTATGATTTATGAATTATATAAACTCACTTTGGATGTAATTGTATAAGACAACTCATAATTTAGGACCGTATACAAAGGAAACTTGTTGTGCATACTTTTTTTGTTATTTTTTGAGTTCTAAGTGTGTAATCATGTCTCTTTCAACTTAGTCTAAAGTTTTATTGAAATTTTTCATCAATTCCCAATGTTTCCGTTAAACAACAACAAACCCCAATACATGTGATACCGATATTTTTCCATATCCCAAGGGTGCAATATGGGCATTAATACTTATATTTAAATCACTGGTGCCTACAAGGGAGAGTTCAATTGCTCTTTAGATCATGATTCGAGCGCAGTTCCCTTACATCCCATTATGTTTTCTTCTAGTTTGTTTTCACACACAAGTTCAATCATAAGACACTGCAAAATCATAAGACCTCATCAATGGATTATTTAGACTAATGGAAGTTGATTGTTAAATTGCAAAAAGAAAAAAATAATTAAAAAATAATTTTTAAAAAATGATATGTAAACATGGAATGGAGTTTAATTAAATCCAAATTCAAATTGATTTGGTTTTAAGTCAAAAAAGATATGCAAATTCAATTTTCCTCGTGAAAATTCAATTTTGCAAACTATTATCAACATTTAATAATGTTTTGTAAGATAGAAACTTTTTAGGGTACCCGACTATTGCATTTGACAATTTTGGCATGTCACTAGCACATTAAATATTTTGGAACTTGGTCTAATTTAACCTTAGTTTATAGCTTAATTGCATGAAGCATGAAGCAAAGCAGCAACAGATTCGGGTGCGTGAGCGTGGAAGCGTCTGTTTCAAAATGTTAGCAAGTATAAATTACTAGGAAGGAGAAGCGTCTGTTTCAAAATATTAGCAAGTATAAACAACTAGGAAGAGGGAGTTGAGTGGGAGCCCGAAGTGCGATTAAAGATGAGAGCAGTGCGTGGTTAGAAGGATCATACAACTAAGCTTTAAGTTTCGCTAACACCACATATGTCCTCTCATGCACTAACTACCACTTCCAACCGCCCTCTATTCTGAGATATTTTATAAAGAGATGGAAGTCAAAGTGTCAAACCCACAAGCTTAATGTCATGACATGGAGCACCCTCCAATGGAGCCATGAGATTGATGACAACGGACTTGCCATCTCTCTAAATGCTTCTCTCAAGGAATTGCAAGCGGTGGAGATTGGGAATGCATCTCAATGACAATTTCAACTTTTTTATTTGGGTTTAAAGCTTCCTTTGGGGATAATGGACCATTGGTAAAGGTCCTTTTTTTTCAATCATAGCCATTAGTGTGTAGGACTTCCAATTGGTGATGAATGAATGAAGGTCTATCTTTCCACATTTTTTCCATGCAGCAAAATCATACATTAATATAGAAACATATTTAGTTGTATTGTTATTTAGGACCTGTTTGATTTTCCAACTACCTAGGTAACTGGATGTAAGTGGGTAATAATTACATTTTACACGTAGTGGCAAATGTTGTAAGAAGAAGTTGACTACATATGAAGGTGTTTGTTTCCATTTGTAGATGTGGGTAAAGAGGTCATCATCCCAATGACCCACATTGAGGTAACAACTGTAACTGTCACATCACAGTACCAATATGGAAATGGTATCCTTCATGTTGCCTCTTACAACCATAAATCTATTGTTTGGCTCTAATAATCAAGTACACATTTTAAAACCATTATTACAAGGCCGTAAATCTATTGTATGGCTCTAATAATCAAGAACATGAATTTTAAAACCATTATTACAAGGCCATCCATCTCTCCTATGGTTATTCCATGGCCCACATTAAGTATTGGGTATGTCCCATCTCGTCTCAACTTTTTGAATTGAATATACCACCCCACTTAAAGCTTACAATGTTTGGTTCCTATAAATTAGAAGGTGGTAGTGTAGATATGACTTTAACGTGTCGTCAACGATCCCTCGATCATTGGTTCAAGCAATACGACTGACGAAATTGATGGGCTTGAATGTCTCTCCACCACAGATTGTCGTTGTAACAAACGAGACGATTTAGTTACACATGCAACAGGGTTGATGTAAAGAATGGTAGATGGAGAAAAACATGCATTACGAACGGAAAGTATCATCGCCGATTGGTTCCGGTAATCACCTTCGAGGTATCCTAGACTAGATGTCTTCTTCTCTAGCAGAGTGAGTCAACAAATGCAAAGAAGGGGGTTAAGGTTCTTTTACGGTGTACTTTCTTTTAAGAAGCATTTGCATGCGAACCACGCCACTAACAAGACTATCACATCACCCGCACCCACCTTACTGTCAAATCCAACAAGATTTCTTCCTATAAATGCAAGATTCAGTGCTTTCGATTCGCCTGAAATGGTGTTTGAATTCCAATAGGTCAAAGCCAACTCATTTGTGGTGATTTTCAAACGACATTAGATTATAATGATGGCCTATTTACCTTCCATTTCACGGTAAAGGGGAATATCAAACAGCCCTTGACATTTTTCATGGAGCATTGATGCCATGAAAGCCACGTGCACACACAGATGGATTGCAACCTGCTATTCTAATTTCTAGGTAACTTGTGTGGTACTGGTAGCCTTGTTTTCTTGTTAGGCACATGTTAGAATTTTGTAAGAAGGACAGTTCATTTTCCCAAGATGCCGCCACACTTATTAGTGCAAAAAAGAATCTCAATATATCTCATTTATGAGCTTTTCTAGGCCCACACACGTGCAATAAAGCTCATGTACACACCACACATGTGCCTGCATGGCATGATAGGTTCAAGATCCAATCCACCCATTAAAATGGCACCACTATATTGATGTTCGAGCCCAAGAATCAGGTTGATCCACTGGTCAGCTGGGCCACAGTTAGCAAACAAATGTACAACTCTGAAAACTCGGCTGAAATTTTCTAATCAACCTACCTGCTTCCAATATTGGGGCCCAAATTTATATTTGGGAAAATGCGTACAAGGTCGAACCAACTTAATGGATGGATTAGATCACGCACATATGTGCCATGCTAGCACATGTGTGGAGGGTACCTTGCTTTGTTGCACAAGCATGTGTTCTTAGGGCCTTTTTTATTTCCCCATTTACCGTGAAATGGAAGGCGAATGGTCCATCATTACAATCTACCGTCTTTTGAAAATCATTGTAAATGAATTGGTTTTGACTCATTGGAATTTGATCACCATTTCGGGTGAATCGAGAGCCAAATCTTGCATTTACAAGAAGAAATCCCATTGGATTTGATGGTAATGCAGATGCAGGTCATGTGACGGTCCTGTCAATTATGTGATCAGCTAAACCACTCTGACTGGGTGGTCCACGCACATGCTTCTTAAAAGGAAGTATACCGTATAAGTACCTCAAACCCTTCTTCAAATCCGTCGACTCACTCTATTGGAGAAGAAGACATCTAATCTAGTACACCCCAAAGGTGATTACTGAAACCGGTTGCCAATGATACTTTCCGTTTGTAATGCACCTCCTTCTCCCTCGACCATTCCATGCATATGCCTTATTGCATGGGTAACCAAATCATCTCCTTTGTTACAGCAACAATCTACAGTGCGCTCAATGAGAGAGACATTCAAGCTTGTCGATTTCATCGGTTGTATTGCTTAAACCAATGGTTGAGGGATCATCGACAGTACGTTAAAGTCATAGCTACGTCTCCACCTTCCAATTTATTGGAATCACACATTATAAGCCTTAAGTGAGGTGGCATATCCAATTCAAAAAGTTGAGACGGAGCATACCCAATACTTAATGTGGGCCTTGGAATAGCAATAGGAGAAATGGATGACCTTGTTGTAACAGTTTTAAAATTTGTGTACTTAATTGTTAGAACCAAACAGTAGACTTACGGTTGTAAAAGGCAATACGTAAGACATCATTTCCATATTGATACTGTGACGTGACAGTTACGATTGCTACCCAAACGTGGGTCATTGGATATGATGACCTCTTTACCCACATCTGCAAATGGAAACAAACACATTCATTTGTAGTCAATTTCTTCTGACAACATCTACCACTACATGTAAAAAGTAATTATTATTCAATTACCCGGGTAATTGGAAAATGAAACAAGCCCTTAGAAAACTCCTTTTTTTCATTATTATGGTTTGTATTGAGAACTAGATACTTGTAGCCATTTGCATATTATGCACGTTGTTAAGAAGGAGAGAATTTGAGAGAGAGTATATGGGATTGGGATGCCCAACCCTCTCTTATTTATAATAATAGAAGAAAACGAATATTCCTTCATTCATATACCTTCAAGTTGAACATAGTGGAATCAATGGCAACCTTATCTCTAGCATTATCGTGTTTGGAAGGAATAAACACTATTTCATTAGATGCAGGGACGGTGACAATAAGAAACCATAGAATGGTGCTTCCCCTTTCCACTAGAAAACTATGTAGCTTTTCAACAATTTTTGCATCCATTGAAACAAACGCCTTTTAGTAATAGGATCAAAACATTTATACCCCTTTTGTGAAAACAAATATCCAAAAAAAAAAAAAAAAAAATGCATTTGACAGCTCGATTTGACGATTTATTTTCAAGAGGATCAGTATTATAGACATAACAAGCGTCCAAAGACCCACAATGGAACTTCATGGATTGGATAAAATGCTGAAAAATATTGGATAGGTAACTCTCTTGCAAGAATCTTAATAGGAAGATAATTAATTAGACAGCAAGCTGTGAGAAGAACTTTTGACAAAAAAGATTTAGGAAGAGACATACCAACGAGGAGAGCACAAGTGACTTCTAAATTATGCCTTTTTTTCCTTTCAACATTTCCATTTTGTTCTAGGGTATATGCACATGTTGTCTAAAAATTAACACCATGCTCCTGACAATAAGATAACATAATATGATAATGATACTCTTTTTTGGTATCTGTATGAAGATAAGATAACATAAAATTGGGCAGGCTCTAGTAGTACCAGTATCACCATAAGCTTATGGCAGTATTGGCCAAATGTGGGGCCCATGTGATGCACTAAGGCCATCCAACCCATCCATCAGATGCTTCACCTCATATTAACTCCTGGGTGCCAAAAAAATCCCGACCCAATATTCAAATAGTCCACAAAACATGGAACAATGTGAGAGGGGACATCCACCCTTGAATTACACAGGGGACCACCTGAACTGTGAAACAGCCTAATATCCACCCTGGCCCTTCATCAAGATCAGATGAAGGGTCTCTGAATGTCCTGGATTTCATATATACATATTATGGTGAGTCCACACACAATCAAGGGTGGACATTCACTCCCAACTTCACACCCCCCCCCCCCCCAAATCTATCCGGTACTAGCTTGTGGCCATACCAGTACCACTAAAGCACGGCCATTATATCTGTTACTCATCATGGAATTTTAATTTGTATGTTCTCAAATATCGAATCAGGTCGGGTTGAGTTTTCAAGTCAACTCGACCCAACCGAACATCAGATCAAGTTTTTGAAGTGTGATCAGTTTCCATTATGTAATTACTATTTAGCAATACATTATTCTTCTCATCACGAAGTATCTATATGCACATGTAACATGGACAGGTACCAGTGGTCCCTGGCCATGTGTACTCTATCAACGACAACGTCTCAGCGGAGGAGGCGGCAAGTGAGTACGAGTTCGTCCTCCGCCAGCTGGTGAGGAGCCGCACAGTCAGCGTGTCTGAGAGCAGCGACTGCCCCAAGTTTGACCTGATCCTACTCGGCATGGGGCCTGACGGGCATGTGGCGTCGCTCTTCCCACACCATGCGGCACTCAGTGAGAAGGATGAGTGGGTCACGTTCATCACTGACTCCCCCAAGCCCCCACCAGAGAGGATCACCTTCACACTCCCCGTGATCAACTCAGCATCCAATGTGGCTGTGGTGGTGACGGGCAGCAGCAAAGCGGAAGCCATCCATCTGGCAATCGATGATGTGGCTAGTGACTGTGCATTGCCGGCGCGGATGGTGCGGCCCGCCAACGGGAAGCTGGTGTGGTTTTTGGACAGGTCAGCTGCCTCAAAGCTGGCTGTTTCTCAGCCTGATGAGTGAGTGGGCCACACTCACTTGGTTTTGTTAATGAGTGTGTATGTAGTTGAGGTGGGGACTTTGGTACCATTTGATGCCTTTTCTGGTCCTTTTTCTTTGACACAATATGATGTCTTTGTTTCACTTTTTGGGGTGTTTGGGGAATCTGATTGTCCTCGTCTTCTTTTTCTTTTTTTTCTTTTGATGAATAAGTGGCCCACCTAGACAGGTTTGAAAGGCCTTTTTGTGGTTTGGGGTCTCTTTCAGGGAGGGTGGGATGTGAAGAAAATAGCAAGTGTGATGAGAAATCTGTAGTGGGGGGTATTGGGTTTTCTTTCTTCAAATGTTTTCTTGGCTAGTGGAAATCATTTTCATGAAGTACAACAGCAGTGGTTTGTTCATGTATTAAGAGATAACCTAGTAATCATCTGAGTTTTATTTGGACAGGTGGGTGGGCCAATGGAACAAAATCATGCCGATTGTATGATTCTAAGCATCTGATCGATCTCCTAGAAGAATGGATGGTCAAGATCTTTTGCAGAAATGTGTCAAATCAACAATCTGAACCACCCATATGATGGGCAACAGCTTGGATAGCTTATGACTCTAAATTATCACTTTGAGTAGATTCTGTTAACCATGCCATTTGTGGCTTGGACAACAATCCTCTTTAAAGAAAATACCACTGTTCAGATGGATTGGACCTTCTACTTGATGTGACTTTTGTAATGGGAGAGCCATGATGAATTGGGTCGATCAAATGGATGGTGTAGATTGATTGATTAGCGTATATACCTGTCTAATCGCAGCTCATTGCTCTATTGATTTAGAAGTTTTGATCATTTTAATTGAAGTTTTTCTAACCTTAATTATATATAAGGTTTTTCCTAACATTTCTGTCCTTTACCATGATGTTAGCAATGTCTCTGAACTTTTAAAATTGGGACCCGATCATCGATGGTGACTGTTAATTGGACGGTATTATTAGGAGAAAGACGTGCAAGAATCACTTCAATCAGATGATCCCAACCCTTTAAATGAGGTCAATTTGTTATAACTGTTTGTTGTTTACAAGTCACAGATCACAAGGTTAGAATTATCAGACCAAAACCAAAGTCTACTTTGTAATAACATGCAATGAATAGGTGTTCCAAGAAGATAATTGGTCCTATTTTGTTTCTCTTCAATCTTGACTGTCCATTTTTATTTTCTATGCTATTGATTGGATGTTTAGGATTCTTCAATTGGTATGATTTTTTCACCATGGCTTTTTCTAGTTATATTAATAAAAGAACATCTCATGTGGGTGGGACACAGATTTGATAGTTGAAACCTCCTTAGGGCCCTCCTCAGTGTTTATTCGCCATCTAACCTGTTCATAATGTCAAATAAACCTGGGTGAAGGGAAACACAAAAAACAGATTGATCCAAAACTTTTGTGGCCCACGAGAAGTTTTCAACAGTAGGTGTTCAATCCCCACTCCTTCCTGTGGTATGGTCCACTTGAGATTTGAATCAGTCTCATTTTCCCCAAATTGAATGGAAAAATGGATAGACGGTGTGGATAAAAGAAATACATCACGGTGGAGCCCATAGAGCTTCCACCAGTGCTGAGCTCGGGTACCAGAGGAGTCACTACCGGATCCAAGTTGCTCTTGGTTCTTTGACTTTTGTCTCTCCAAATTTTTGGGACGTGATCCTATTGATTGAATATTGACTATTGTTTTCAATGAGAATGTCTTAAGTACAACCTGTTGGATTGTAAGTTACTGTCCACCCGGAGAATAACTTCCAACTTATTGTGGCTGTAACATCCACCCGATACAAACAGAACTAGACCTCACAAGATTTCTTGATGGGTTCAGTAAATGGGACCCCCTCCCATTAAAATTGGATCAGGTCAGGTATTCAGGTGAAAGTTGAGGGAGTGAAACCCAGGATCAAAAGGATAGACCAAGTTGAGGGGCTCCTAGACAAATTCCAAGCCTGGCCTGGTTACTAACTAGGATTAAGCTTTCAACCCAGTATTCTAGCCCAAACGTGATCAGGAGTGGGCCAGGCCCGAAGTTCAACAGGCCGGCCTGGTCTATTGATACTCGTAATTGTGATTAACAACCACATTCTCTTAAGCGAAACAGCGATTCAATCACCTAGGCCTCTTAAGTGATGGGACTAGATACTTGTAGATATGTGAATATGTCAAATCATGCATAAAACCAGTAAAATTCATGGTATTGCTGGATTGACTTCTAGAATGGCCTAATTTTTTTAGTTATCTCTGTTGGGGAACTGTGGAAGCACATTGAGATGAATCAAGTAAAGTACTATAATCGCATAACAAAGCTCAAACACAAATAAATTGAATTTTATGCGGAAAAACCTTTGTGGGAAAAAATCACGGCACAAAGTGACAATGATCCACTATGAAAGCAAAAAATTACGAGAGATGGAGATTACCCAATCCGAATAAGCCGCAAATCTCCCTTACAAGCCAAGCTATGTTCTTAAAACCCTAGGAATAAATTAAAAAGACCTCGTGATTTGATACCCCATATTCTGATTACACCCATATATATACCATATACAAGAATCACAATCGAAATCGGAAACAAATTCTGCATTTACACAATTCTGCGTGTGCGCTCGATGTCATTTCGATCGCATCGACAGACTGTCGATGGCGTTGAACACCCTCGATGTCATCGAGTTAAACACTAAAACGTTCTAGTGACTAAACACGAATTTTTTGGATTTGCCATCTTCGATGCGACTTTGATGGCATCAACGATCTGTTGATAGCATCGACCCCCCTCGATGGCATCAAGCAGGACACCACAAGGTGTCTAGCAACCAACAAGGGATTTTTAGATTTTCTCGAGGGCATCAAACAACTGTCGATGACATCAAACAACTGTCGATGGAATTAAATGGTCTGTCAATGACATCGACAGACCATGTTGCTAAAAGATTTGAGACAATAACAACAATTTCCATGTCTTGAATCTTCATTCTTCTTCTCTTCTTGTCCTTATATCTAATTCTGTCTTACATCATAATTCCATCATCGCTTCTCGTGCATATCCCATCTTCTATTTATGCTTTCACCAAGCCCATGGAAGGTGCATAGAACTTCAACTTCTTAATGGGAACCACCTTAGTGAACATTTCAGCCGGATTCACATTGGCGAGAATCTTCACTAGAGTCATACATCCATCATCAAGTACTTGTTATATACAATAGTTGCGCACATCAATATGTTTAGTACATGAGTGATCAACAGAGTCCTTAACCAAATTGATCGCGCTTTCACTGTCACAATTAATCGGCATAGCCTCCTATTGAAGCTTCATTTGACTTATCATCATTATCAACCAAACACATTCCTTGAATGCCTCTGTCACTGCAATGTACTTAGCTTCGGTTATGGAAAGAGTCACCACAAACTGAAGCTTCAATATCCAACTGATCGCTCCACCCGCGAGTACAAACGAGTAACCAAAAATCGACCTTCTAGTATCCACATTGTATGCGTAATCAGAATCCACATAACCTACTAACTTGACCCCTGATTTCTCAAATGTCAAGAAGTAGTCATGCATATCTCTAATGATCGAAGTAGCCATTTCACTACCTCCCAATGTTATTTCCCGGGGTTAGATATGTACTGCTAACAACACCCACCGCATATGAAATATTCGGTCTAGTATAGACTATGACATACATCAAGCTACCAACCGCGATCGAATAAAGCACACAAGACATATCTTACTTTTCTTCATCTGTTTTAGGACATTGTTTAGAAGAAAACTTAAAATAAGTCATGTGAGGAATACTAACCGGTTTTGCCTTGTGTAACACCCCGTACTTTCCAGTACTTGGGTGTTACCGTATAACCAAACTTAGTATAAATACAAGCCTGACTTAAGTAAACATTCACGTTCATCCTAGTTTAAATCTGACTGTTGAAAGCAGTCTACACTTATGTATTAGGCTATCCATCCGTTCATGTTTGAGGCGAACCATCATGTCATTAGCTTAACACATTGTTATGACTTTGATCACCTCGATGGATGGATCAAACCATCCAGTAGTCATATAATATCTAATAAGTATAATTATTTTATTTTACACAAACATAGATTAAAAGAATTATGGACGTATTTAATAATTTATTTATCATATAAATAATGAATGAAAATGTGTTATAATAGAGTGATATGTATATAACTAACGTATACAAAATAATATTATAATGAGTAATGTATAAATGAATTCTGGTGTAAGTACTAAACATCTTCTATGATATGAGTACAAAAAATTATTAGATATTTTAATAAGATTTTATATGATTTAACAATATTATGGAATACAAAAATGATTTTAATTAAATAAATATTGTGAATTATATACTAATAAACATGTGATCCATTGCACGTATATGATAGTATATTAATATTAAAATTTATATATTATTTGAATAATAACATATGATGGTGTGCTTAGACATATAAGTGATCCCTTAAGATATGTTAACCATTGATAGTCGAAATGGAACTAATCCGACCGTTGGGTCAACACATTCGATGGTAAAGGACGTTAATTCCACTAGTATGGCCCACCCGGACTTGGACCAGCCTGATCAACGGCCCAAGACACTTTGTTAGAGCTCCTCAGGAGGATGGACAGTATGGATTTCACACAGGCATCACAACGAGGCCCACACAAGGTGCACGTCCACACACTATTGTGCACGACGTGCACTGGATGACCAGAATGGTCAATCGGGCGCTGACCCGATGGAATTCAAAAAAAAGGGCACAGGATCCCTCCTGTTTTCGCTGTGCAGCGAGATGGACCGAGAGATGCCTACTTGGATGAGGTGTGGGCCACTTTTGGACACTATACATGAAATCCAAGCCGTTCATCGCGTTGGTGGGATCTAGACGACCAAAACCTCGTCGTCCGAAATGCCCCATACACACGTGTATATGTGAGCACAGCAGGTAGTCCTGGACGGACAGCTACACTTCCTGATATCGAGCCGTTGTGGAGTCCTCCACGTAAGCGATCCGCATCCCAAGCTCTCCCTCGATCCCAGCCGTCCCTCGGAGTGGAAATCCGAGCGCTCCTTTCAGCGCCAGAAAAGAGCAGGCAACCGTCTGAAAGGCAAAACCGCGTGGGTAGCCTTTCCACTTCGGGAAAGACGCGCTGGCACAATCCAGACCTCCAGCAAAGCTCCGTAGGATCATCTCGACCATCCAAGCTAGGACAGCTCTGGAGATAGACGAGAAGTTATCCCTCCTCGCGCGAAGGAAGTCGCGGCGGGTTATCTCGCGAGATGGTTAAGGAATCTCAACTGTCACGTGAGAAGGTGGACTCCACACTGATCATGGGCACTATCCGGTCCGTCCAAGCGGTGCAGATCACTGTGATAGGCCCAGAGCAAGAAAACGCCATTACAGGCGAACTCATCTTCTCCATCCAGCTATGAAAACCACCAGAATAGTGTGGGCCCCATTTTCTGATCTAAAGTACTTTCCTGGTGGCCCACGACTATAGAAGTCCATCCCTTGTGGTGGATGGACCCCATGCACTCGAGAGATCAGGGAAAATGCTCGAGTCGGCCACCGATTCTCGACCGTTGAATGGGCCATTCGAGCGCTCTCCACCACTATAAAAAGGGGAGCATTGTCTCGAGATTTTCGCCAGGAGATCAGGAGAGAGAGAGAGAGAGAGAGAGAGAGAGAGAGAGAGAGTAGGAGAGGTTTTAGGTGGGCACGTTTGAGTAAGCTCGGTGCCGCACTGCACCACCTCAACCCGTTTGACTCGGATTGAGCTGGGTCAGTGTAGACCTGTAGCATTGCATTACCTGGGAAGGGAGAATAGGAAGCAAGAAAAGAGATAGGAATAGAGAGGTTGAAAACCAGGAAGGCGAGAAAAAGCTTTCGTGTGATCTTGGTGCCGCACTGACTCAAACCGGTCTACTGGACAGAGTCGAATCAGTGCAGACCAGTAACACCTCAGTGGAGAAGACAGGTAACACCTAACATCCACCCCATTAATCTGTTTAAGTTTCCAAATCACTTCAGGCCACTAGCTCTCTCAAACAGGCTTTGATATGGTGGCAAACGGGACGAGTTTAGGCCATGATTTGAGCTAAGAAATGAGTCAGAAACGAGTCTCAACCAGGACTGAAACCAATCCCAGTTAGGAGCCCAACTCGGACGTTCTGCCAGGTCGAGATATGTACAGAGGTTGGGCCTAGTGCAGCCTACCATCTGTACTAAAACCGGTCCAAATGAAGGGTTGGAATCGACCCTCTTGAGGGACTCACTCCAGACGAGCCACTACCTGGGCCGTTCTATGCTCAAAACAGTCCTCCTGTTGGACGGGACAGAATCCATGAATGACCCATATGGGGCTTCGTTGTAGGCTGGAAACTGGCCTTAGATAGGCTCTGATGCAGGCTAGGATCTCATGCCCTTTTTGGGCCATATGTGGAGCTGTATCAGGGCATGCCTGGAGATGTACTGGAAACCGGCCGTTGCGCACCTGATGGGCCAAGAATGGCCCTTAGTTGGGCTAAAGATAGGCCTTCCCCACGCCATGTAAGGCTGGACTCGAATCCAGCTGAAACTGGGGCTCCACAACGAGCCGAGTCTAGCTCCAAACAGGTGGGCCGCACCTTGGACCATAGTGGGCCGCCCTCATTTAGCCAGTAGGCCTCCCCTTGAATCAGTTTGGGCCTTGCAAGCTAGGCCAGTTAGGCCAGTTCAAATTATTCATATATGGGAGCCAGGCCTAGTTCCTTTTGGGCCACCTTTGGGGCCGCCACGTTGGGCCAGAAATCAGGCCAAAACGATAGTAGGCCTGTGCTAAGCCAGCCACACAGTGGGCCTGGACCAGCCCAGCCTCAGTTGAGCCCAATTTCATCGGTTGAATAAATCCCAATAAGCCTACCTCATTGTGGTTAACCTTTAGTAGATTGAATTTGCTAATATTAGTTAATATAGACACTTATATTAACAAATATCATTATTAATGTTATTCTTATGTAGCCATTAGTAGATCATTATGCTAGAACCAGTTATTATAAACAAATTATTAAATGGTAATATTTTATTTATCGTCCTAAATATTTATTTTGGATAGTAGATGGTACTAATCATAACGACTATCATCGCCATGATTAGCTAATATTAATTTATCATTAATATTAATAATTATATTATAGTTATAAATTAACATGATAATTGACTTTACATAAATTAGCATTCGAATCCTACGATCTAAGTTTAGAACTAAACCCTAGGATGAAAATCCTAAATTTACACCAAAACCCTAAAAATAAGTAATTCAAACCCTAGGTTATAATCGCAACCATAAACAGTACGTAGAATATGGATCTAACCATACAACTTACAATTCGTGGTAGGATCTAAGTTTAAGGTCGTGCGCTCTTCCTAATAACATTGGAAGGCGGGTCGACAAATAAGGTGATAATTCTTCCCCTTGAGCTTTCCATCTTCTCATTAGCTTAAGTTTTAGTTTTATCTTAATTTATAAATAATGTCTTCATTCTATAAGCACGTGTTAATTGTTGAAATTGAATTGCTATATTCCATGCCTAACGTTCATCCTGTATATTTGTTCATGCTTGTGGATTATTGGTGGATTGCTTATGGACTTTAAACTGGTACATTAGTGGGAAACCCCCACCTATAAATGCATACCCATACTTGGGATGTAACCCGACTGGTTGTGATTGAAATGGACCTTTGGCTTAGAGGTCATTGAATGGTGGTTTAAATTGACCATTGATGTGGGCCTACCATCCAGGGTTGTTGTGTCCAATGGTTTTCAAGAATAGTCTTTTATCGCATGGTTTTGACACTCGCCCTATGTGGCCTATTTTGATAATTGCCCTACGTGGCTGTTTTGATATCGCCCTATGTGGCTTTGTTCTAGTATTTTTCCTATGTGGGTTTGATATTTTATACCGTGCAACCATGCGATGGTAAGCCCTATATACTGTAATATGATTGGCCACTAGTCGACAGGTTTCCATTAAACATTCTAAGATGGTGGCCTCATAGGCCGAGGATGGCGGTAATGGGACATTATGCTTGAGCCGTCGGCCTACGCTGGGCCATGTGCTCCCCATTGTGACCTTTGAGCTTATCTAAATTGGTTAGTTGTAAATAAACTAATAATGACTTGACTAATCATGCATACATGGCACGTGTTGTTCCGACTGGATGATGTTTCCCAGGTTCGATGATTCCGACTGAATGATGTTTCATAGGTTCGATGATTGCATGGGTAATGACCCACTATCCGCATGGATGAGCATCCCGGGGCGATGATTGAATTCACGCATCCATGCATGTAACAAGACCTGCATCATATATTGTTTTGTATGCTTTGTTTTATAACTATGCTTACCTAATGCGGTGGTGTGCAATCGTGAGGGGAATTCACACTGAGTTGGCAAATCATCCATCAAATATATAACCGTACAGGTAACACAGGTGGCTTAAGTGATTTTCAGGTTCAGGCTAATAAGGAGCCGGGTTCAGGTGCCCAAGGTTGCATGACTGTATCTACTTTGAGGAGTTAAGGGGTCTTATGGCTCAATTCTACTTGCATTCTACTATTTCTCATATATTGGATCATGTAATTCTTGTTTTGTTAATTTTGGAGGCATTAGTTTGTATAAGTCATTACGAGCAACCACTTGTATATTCTAAATGAAATTTGAAATTTCCCTTTATGCTTACTTGTCCATTCTACGCTCATATGCTTACTCTGATGAAAGATAAAAGAAAAATATATACTCAACTTTGACCATCCTTTAAGGTTAACACTCGGGTTTTTGGAAAACGGGTCGTGTACTCAGGTCCTGAAGCTTCGGGGCGTTACACCTTGTCCATCCCATACTCTACCAATACCTTCTTAAGGCATTCCTTCTGAGATAACCAAAGTCTGCTCTGTTTTCTGTCTCTGTGTATATCAATGCCGAGAACCATCTTTGCAGCCCCCAGATCTTTTTATCTCGAATGTCCCTGATAATTGAGTCTTCAGTAAGTCGATCTCAGATATGTTGTGACTGGTGATAAGCATGTCATCAACGTACAAAACCAAGATAATAAATTTTCCATCACTCAGTGTCTTATAATAGACACAATGATCATATTCACTCCTAATAAACCTTTGACTCACCATGAAAGAATCAAACCTTTTATATCATTCCCTAAGCGACTGTTTCAGGCCGTACAACAACCTCTTCAACGTACAAGCCTTATTCTCTGTCATTTATATTTCGAAGCCCTTTAGTTGTTTCATGTAGATCTACTCTTCCAATTCCCCATGTAGGAAGGCATTCTTCACATCCATTTTCTCTACCACGATATCATATTAGGCAACTAGCACCAACAAGAATCCGATAGATACTTGCTTCACTATAGGTGCGAATATCTCAGTGAAGTCGACACCTTCTCTATAAACATATCCATTTGCTACGAACATTGTCTTGTATCATGTTTCTTCTTGAAGATTCACTTGCACCCGATTACTCTTCAGCCGACGAGAAGCTCCACCAGCTCTCACATCCCGTTCTTATACAAGGAATCGATCTCATCATCCATCGCCGCCTTCCACTGTTCAGCATCCGGCTCATCAAGATCTTCCTGAAGAGTAGACAGATACCCTTCATCTGTAATGAAGCCATGTGCAATATTAGAGTCATCCATGTATCTCGTCTGTAACATATAATCCCTTGGCAGATTCCTTCTCATAGGTGGTTACTCCACATACTCATGTACCTCTATCTGCATCTTTGTCTCAGCATGTGTTCCATCTCTGTCTAACTGAATGTCCACCACCAACTTTTTCGGTTCCTCATGCTCATCCCTACGAAACATAGATCATTCATCGAATTTGACATCACGGCTAAGGATGATTTTCCATGTGACCCGATCATACAGTTGTACACCACCACAATAGCAAATAAAGATGTATTTCTTAGCCATTTAGTCCAGCTTATCTCTCTCAACTGACGGTACATGAGAGTAAGCATCGCAACCAAATACACGCTGAGTAGTCTACCTGCTGACCACTTCACACTTCCTTTGGAATCTTACAATTAATAGTTGTATAAGGGGACCAATTCACTAAGTAACAAGCCGCATTAACGGTATCAGTTCATAGGTCCTTGCCCAACCCAACATTATTGATCATGCATCGGGCCCCTTTCCAAGAGAATATGATTCATCCGCTCAGCCATACCATTCTGCTCTGGTGTGTGGTACACTATGTTATGCCTCACGATCCCTTCATCCTTACAATATTGATTAAATTCCCTATAAGTGAATTCTCCACCGTTATTTGTCCTTAGTACTTTCACTTTTTGTCATGACTATTTTTCCATAATTGCCTTTCACTACTTAAAGTTGGTGAAAATATTAGATTTATTTTTCATAAAATAAACAATACATTCCTAAAATAGTCGCCAATGAACGTGACGAATAATGATGACCCTCCACCAAAAACCACGGGCGACAACCCCCGTATATCAAAATGCACATAATTAAGAACACCCTTACATACATGTTTTTCAAATTTAAAAGATAACATTGAATGTTTACCATATATACAATACTCACATATATTTAAATCAAAACTTTTAAAAGCTAAAATTAAACAGCAGTCAGAAAGTACCTTCATGCCCCAGTTGCTTATGTGGCCCAAGTGTGCATGCTATATACGTGCAGACGTAGAATCTGCTACAGACGCTACAGCCTCACTCGATGAAGTGCTCCCGATTAACCTGTAAAGGTTCTCGTTCCTCTGTGCCTTCATGACTATAAGTGCCCCATTTGAAACTTTAAAGACAAGGTCAAAACGGTGAATCTACACCCAAGCGCCTCGAGTGCTCCAACAGATATCAAGTTCTTCTTGATATCAGGAACATGTATCACTTTAGTTAAGGTACACTCCATGCCATCAAACATCTTGATGTACACCCATCCAACACCTATCACATTACATGCATTATCATTGCCTATAAATATATGGTCATCATTACACTCTCTGTAACTGGTGAACCAACTCCGATAAGAAGTCATGTGATATGATGCCCTAGTATCCAAAATCCACTCGTCTTTACATTGATCGTATAAGTGGCCAACCATGGACACTGACAACACATCATAACCACTCGTACCTTCATCAGACTCGACAATGTTGGCCTCATAGGAAGAAGCCTCTGAATTCTCTTTTCTTGCCTTAGGATTCTAACAATCCTTCTTCATGTACCCAGATATCCCACAATTCTAACACTTCAACTTTCCTTTGCCATTGCCCTTGGATTCGGACCTCGATCAATAAGACCTATTGTATCACTCAGAATTTTATCTCCTCATAACCAATCCATCAGTGGAGGCATGTAACACCCTGATTCTCATAACCTGAGGATAATCACTCAAGTACGAGAACCCAAGGGTTAAGTCATGAAACGACACTACCATTCATCTAATTTCTAAACATTCCATAACATCGAAAGATAACTACCGTATAAACTAGTAAAAGAGTTTAACAAATGTGAATGGAAGCAAGAAAATAGAGCAAGATCCCTCAGCATGGGATTTAATTACAGACTGCAAAGATAAACAAATGTAAAGCAGTAAATCTCAAGTCTCTAATGCTGCTCTAGCGGCTCGACACCATTATCGTACAGTTCTTCCTCACCGTACTCCTCCTCGGTCACACCAGGAGTTCAATCGTAAGGGTCTCCACCTGTCATCATTCCTGCATCAATTTGGTGCAACCACATGATTGGGTGAGTGAAAACTTAGTGGGGATTTCCCGCAAAGATTCATACACATCAATTTATCCAAAATAGTTCAAATCAACATATTCGAATTACAAGGAGATAAATCGTGAAATTATAAATGAATGTATGGGTGTATGAATGTATGCTCAAGTCACAGATCTGAGGATACACATCCAGTTGTCAAAATAAAAGGGTCGCCCAAGGAGAACTAGTCACACAAAAAAATACACACAGGTATACCTAAGGAGAGCTAGCCACCCAGAAAAGACCATGCGGGTGAATGCGTCCAAGGATATCTCCTGGAAAAATATACGGGGTACACCCGAGGAGTATCTAATCTCAAAAAAGCCTCATGAAAAGGGAGAGCGCCCAAAGTGACCCAAATGCACATATTCTGTGAGTTAAACTAAAGTATTAAAACTTTCAATAAGTCAAGCAGAATGTGGCTTACATTGAGCACTCGGAAAAACTCATATGTCATGCGTGGATGTCATGCACCATGAGACTCATGCACATTCCATAAGATTTACAAGATTGCTTTCATAGATAGGATCAAGGCTTGGGGTCTAACAATAGGATATCAAGCATTTAAACATGAGCTCAATATAAAGTCATTTACTTTCTCAAGGTCCATGGGAGGCCCGTAGACATGTCATTCTAAGCTTAATATATTAGTAACAAATTACTTCTCATGGAAGACAAGATTCTACACCCAACCTTAATTGTAAGATAGGACGAAATGAAATGTCATAGCCCTAGTCATTTCTAGCAGGATTATGCCCTAAATCAACAATTACCTAAATATAATAGAGGATGTAAGGCTAGGTTTCAATTAAAGAGGGAAATAACGCACTAGCTTGTGTTCATAACATTCAAATAAGAATTTAAGGGCCAAGCTATCATTTATAATACTTTAAGTTTTCATTTGGTTCAAATGATGACTAATCTAGCATGTATAGGGCCCACACTTATGATATTTCAAACATACTAGGTTAGTAACAATTTCCCTACATATCTTAAGAAAGGGAATATTCTACTCATTGTACATTCTATGAGATGAAAGGAATAGAGGCATCATGACTCTTTCCTCCATTAAAAAGACTGTACACATTTAGAAATTTCCAGGATAAAGAATGGAATTCTAAAATTCTAGTCACATGGTTATCAATCATAAGATTTGTATGATAGAAGTTATTTAAAATAACTCTTGTCTACCACATACAATGAGAAGATCTAAAGATCCAAGTTCTTATTTGTAATATTCTAGTACTTCATTAAATTTAATTCACAATTAATCTAACATATGTAAGGAGTTAATGGAACAACTAATCATAGAAATAAGATCTATTGCCTCTTAGTATGACTAGTAGAAGTATGCATGTACATAAGTAATTCCAAATGTGGCATGATGTTTGTAATACGATTCTTATAAGATAGGTTAGAGTAATCCAGTTTAAAACCTTCCTACATGATTAAAATGTCAATTTAAGATTAAAGGAACCACAATCTACATACTTACAACACCTTAAACTTAAACTATATTGGAATTCAATGAAGTGAGGAAGCCATGTGGGATATCCCTCACCTTGAATGGATGCCTCCCTTGTTTTGAATTTTCTCCCAAGTGAGCTTATGAGTTCCTAATTCATTGAATTAAGAATTAATATCCTATCTAATGAATGGACTATGGTTGCTTTGAGGTTGGTTTCACTTACTTGATTGAATTTGATTGAAGGAAAATGTTCTTCGAGGTTATCAGTTGTAAACAACACCTGTAAGCTTCTAGTGAGTCACGACCGAGTTGACTCGGTTGGGGGTTCTCAACTAACAACTAGTTGAGTTTGTTTATAAGAATTTTATTAACTACAAGGCCTGATTAATGACTCCAATGAGTCTAATGCTACCCAAATCATCCCAAGATGATTGGAGTCAGCATGACTCAGTCGGGAAACTGACCGAGTCAGCCCGCTATTGAGTATAGAGTTGACTCAATTGGATATCTACTGAGTTTACTCACCCACAAGTTGAATATAGAGCTAATCAAATGACTAAGTTTGGTCGTTATACCTGGCAGAGACTATCTTCTAATGCTGATAAGATTGCAACCTGAACACGCTTTCTACGACGGCTGACTGAATTTATAAATCTGATTTTGAAAACGGTCACTAAGCCAGCACGTTAATAGACTATTTGAAGCAGAGTTTGCAGGGACTGGTTAAGCATTATACTTGTTTCAGGGAATGGTTCTCTCTGCTAATGTAGGAGGATAAGGCAATTCTCATGACGTGTTTGATCAAATCGGAATGCTGATTTCGGGAACGACTAGGTTCGTGAACTCATCCAGCGTCCCAGAAACTCAGCACTGAGTGGTCAAATCGATCCCTAGATCGGACTGGAGCTGAACGAGTAGGGCCTGAGGTGAGCTTGAGAAATTTCAGACGACCGGCTGGAAACTCGTTACAATGGCTGCCATTCTCCTTTCTCTCTATCACTCTCCTCTCTTCTCTCTCTATTCCTTCTCAAAAGATGAACGACTCAACTGAGTTCGGTTGCAACGCAATCTGCAACTCGCCTCAGCGGCGCCTAAACTCGCTCTTTCTCTCTCCTTTCTTACTATTTTTATTTCTATCTTATCTGGTCTTGAGATTCGCCCTAATAACCCGGCTACTTATAGCCGTTTCCGCTTCTGGGTCTTTCTACGGCTAATCTTAAAGATTAGTGTGTTATTAATGCATAGCTGCCAAGGGAAACACATTGTCAAGATTCTCTCAAGTCATGGAATCTCTGCAAGGGCCCAATAACATTCTCTGATGAGTTTTAAGTGGGATGGGCCACACGATGAACATCTTGGATTGGAGAAAAGATCATCCATCAAGATCCGTTGCTGACAGTCAGATCGGGGAAGATGACCCGACAATCATGGCAATTTTGCAATGGTCGATTAATCTGTTAATCTGATGCATCCAAACGGTTTGGATGATGCCCAGAAGGCATGTATGGCCCACGCAACAGTGAGTAAGGACCGTTGGTTATGACACTAATCCGGGAGAGGCGGTGACTCGTGCCGATGCGGCATCTCGCCAAAATCTCAGCTTTACTACGAGATTTCTAACAGCCTAGCGTGGATGACTAGGATCTGCTCGTGGGAAGCTTTCAAAATTCGGAGGAGGGTGGAGATCATTCCATCCCAAAATGGAAGTTATTCTTCCGACTTTCCTTACATAGGGATCCATTTCCGGCAATCGTAGGGCTGATGCGGATTTTCTTTGTGCACGTGGATGGAGTTCGATGACTCCGAATGACTGGATTTGCTAGCCAGGCAGCGGACTCATAACTTCTCCTCACGCCAGCATTTTCCCTCCAAAATGCCTGACCTGTCGATGCCCGAGCTTGTGCGGGTGATTTTCAATTGCGAAACTAAGCAAGGTTAGGGTTGGTGGGTCCCTACCCATTAGATGGACGGTCTAGATCAAGCTTCCGTATTTGGAAGGATGGTCGTTTGCATCGTCAAACAGACGGCCCGGTTTGAATCAGCGTAGGGCGGGAATTTTGTTTGAAAATCTGAGATTTTCATTTTTCATCGGGCCAAAGCTCCTTTGACCTGACGCGTTGGTCTCGTGTGCATCATGTGCATACTATCTATGCACATGCACTGATCAGATGCGAGGTCCGCGTCACGATCTAAGCTGATCGATACCGTACATTATTCTTGGAAGGTCCACTATTGGCCTTTAATACGTTCTAAAGGTTTGGTGGGCCATCCTAGGAGGGTTTTCGTTGATAGGTGCAAAATATATTATATTCTGTAGTTGTTTTAGTTCCAGTAGGACTTTAAAGGTAGGCCCATGCGATGATCTGAGCCACACGTTCCTAGTACGGGGTTTATGAATTGCCCTAACTAAAGGTCAGTCCGATTCTATTCTTGCAAAGGGTTGTACTTGGAGATTTAGTTAGTTCTAAGTGGAGGTGGTCGATCCTGTTTTGAAGTTCAAATTCACAATAAAAATTGAGGGTCATTACAAGGCACCTACTTCACCGCTTTTCTTTCTCATCATCTTTCCATGAAGGGCTGAGATAACTATATCAATGATAATGGTCAGTCACCGGTGCACAATGAGTCCTCAAATGACTCATACGAAGTCGAGAGAGAATTCAACAGGATGTATGCCTGATCTTCATATTTCATTGTTTCCTCACATCCAGCAATTTGCAAATTAACTTATTAAAGTTACTAATGTGAACCTCAACATCAGCCCATCTGCCATCTTTAGATTGAACAACCAAAGCTTCAAGTACAAGCGATTCTTAAGAGATTTCTTTGTGTAGATATCCCCTAATCTCGCCATGTACTTGCTGCAATTTTCTCTCTCATGACATCATAGAGGACCTCATCCATTAGGCACAATTGGATAGAGGTTCTCATTTTCTTATCTATCTTGTTCAATTCATCATTTGTCATAGATTTTGACCGCTTCTCAAGGAGTACATCATCCAATTCTTATTGAACTAGGAGACCGGTCATCTTGACCTTCCATACTTTAAATTTATTTTTCTTGAAATATTTCTCAACATCGAACTTAGGATTAGAAGCCATTGATATTATACTTTCATATTCAACTACGTTCCAACGTTAAGCTCTGATACCACTTACTGGGGAACTGTAAAAGCACATAGAGATGAATCAAGCAAAGTACTTTAAACACATAACAAAGTTCAAACATAAACAAACCAATTTTTTTGTGGAAAAACCCTTCCGGGAAAAAACCACGGCACGAAGAAACAATGATGCACTAAGAAAGCAGAAAATTATATGAGATAGAGATTACCCAATCCGAACAAGCCTTGAATCTCCCTTACAAGCCAAGCTATGCTCTTAAAACCCTATGAACAAATTAGAACGACCTCTTGATTTAATACCCTAAATCTCGATTATACCCATATATTAACATATGTAAGAATCACAACAGAATCGAAGACAAATCCTGCACTTACGAAATTTTGCACATGCGCTCAAGGACACATTTGATGTCACTTCGGTGGCATCGACAAACCGTCAATGGCATTGAACACCCGTGATGTAATCGAGTTAAACACCAAAACATTTCAGTAACTAAACATGAATTTTTTATATTTTTCTGATGGCATCTTTGATGGGACTTCAATGGCATCGACGACCTGTCGATGGCATCGAGTAGGACACCACAAGGTGTCCAGCAACTAACATGGGATTTTCATATTTTCTCGATGGCATCGAATGGTCTGTCAATGACATCGACAGACCCTGTTGCTGAAAGATTTGAGACATTAACAATAGTCCCTTCATCCATGTGGGGCACGCACAATGAATCGGTTGGATGGCATATAAACAGCATGGTGGGTCCCACATGGAAACCAACAGTAAGGTTTTCTTAGAAACTACTCTGTGTGCCTAGATTTATGAGTACACTAAGTTATATCATTGCCAATTCTCCCTTAGGCAGGAGTCCATTTCACTTACCCAAGGTTCAATTCAAATGCAAGTTCAGTGATACCTAATGTGGATTTCATGGTTCTACAGAATAATGAAGCTTTTATTGGTGATATTTCTCTGCAGATAGAGCTTTTGTTGGTGATATTTGTTAAGCATTTGAACAATGATAAAAGTTGTTCTGGGTTGCTTCAAAATGTTAGCAAGTATAAATTGTAAAAAATATTGGGCCACACACAACATTATTTAAGTGGGCAATAAAATCGATGGTTTGTATTATTTAAATGGACATCGGGTGGAGGCCCACAAAGGAGTAGTGTATATAGTAAAAGTTGTACCCATGGAGTACCATATTTCTTATTATTAAAGAGGAAGAAATTGCAAGGACTCTTTTCCCTCTCGAACGGACATGGAGAAGGAGGATTTGATAGTGGAATCTGATAATGTATAGGTTTTCCACATCCAATCGAAAGGTATAAATATATGTACACATGCATAGATATAGCTTTGGTCCCCTCTCCACTCACTTGATTCCAAAGGCGCTCTTCTTTCTTTTATTCCTTTCTTTCCAATGAACATATGATGATTGCAATCTTCATGGATACATCTTTGATGGAGCTGGCAAGCCTTTCTTCTCTTATGGTTGAGAGAAAATGTGGTTAGGAGTTGGTGAGACGAAGTGAAAAACTTGAGAGTCAGCAATTTAACCTTTCTTTGGTAAACTCCATAACCAATAATGGTGGAATCAAGTGTGTGTGCTCAAATCAAAAATCTATTTGGCAGATGCATGCAATCTGTATTTGATGTGTATCTACATTTGCATTTGATATCAGAGCCATGGTATGCATCAGTCAGAGTTAATCAAGCTCTAGCAGCTCCCATTCCGTCTCTTTCCTCTCTTCTTCTCTGGTAATGGCGGCAACAATAGTGATGGCAATTGCCTATAGTCATGATACCAATGTTCATAGCTAACATGGTGAAAATAAAAACTCTCACCCTTTTCAGTACATCACCAAAATCCAACATCTATCATGAGGGGTCCCGAAAAATTCGTGATATCATGCAACTACACGATGGCAATAACTGTTAGACAGGAAACGTGTCTTGTTTCCATGTATAGATAATTGATTCTGATTTTATCTTTTTCCTTGTATAGTTGATTCTGATTTTATCTTTTTCCTAGTATAGATGTTGTATATCTCTATATATTCAACCTTTTAGGGTTGTCTGAAATACAGAAAACCAAAGGAGAATCATTTTCTCTTTGCTTTCATGGTATCGGAGCTATACCGATCCTGATCTGACACCTCCTTCATCACCAGCACCACCTCTTGACAGATCCGGCCCCTCCTACGTCAAAAAACCCTGTTCCGGCACCTCCTTCTACACTCCTGCTGCGTCCAATCATCCCCAACCTCCGTCCAACCATCCCCAACCCCTGTTTAACCATCCTCAGGCCCATCCGACCATTCCCAGGCCCAAGAAACAGTATATTTAAAATCTCCTCCTAGGTCTTTAATCCCTGCTAATAAGGTCTGTCGCCTAAAGAAAGCTCTATACGGTCTCAAACAGGCCCCTCGGGCATGGTTCCAACGCTTTCATGATATTGTTACAGGTGTTGGCTTTACTCAAAGTGGTCATGATCCATCCTTATTCTTGTGCACCACTGATCGTGGAATTGTTATTGTTCTCGTCTATGTTGACGACCTACTTCTGACTGATAGCGATGTTACTGGCACTCGGCATTAAAGGAAGTTCTGAAATCATCCTTCAAGATGAAAGACCTTAGACATCTGACATACTTTCTTGGACTTGAATTCTCACATTCTCAACTAGCGTAAATATGCCAAGGATCTTCTCGCCTTGGCCTCATTGACTGATCAGAAGACAGTTCAGACTCCCTTAGAACTTAACGTTCAATATGGCTGTAACGATGGTGATCTCCTTGCAAAGCCCACATTATACTACCGTTTGGTTAGGAGTCTAGTTTACTTAACAATGACTCGCCCTGATATTGCCTACGTTGTCCACGTTGTCAGCCAGTTTGTTTCTACTCTTCAGACTCTTTATATGACTGCAGCGTTGCGCATCCTACGGTACCTATGTGAAACTCTGGATCGATCACTGTTCATCTCCTCCACGGCTACTCTGGACCTTCGTGCTTATTCGGATGCTGACTGGGCCAGTTATACTCTTACACGCAGATCCACCACTGGCTACTGTGTTTTTCTTGGTACTTCTCTCATCTCTTGGAAGTGTAAGAAGCAGGCCACTGTTTCCAAATCAAGTACGAAAGCTAAGTATCGAGTGATGTTAGCTGCATGTAGTGAGCTTATCTGGTTACGTGGACTTCTTTTCGACTTGGGCGTTCATCTACAGAATCCTACTCCACTCCTTGTAGATAATTTAAGTGCCATTCAGATTGCCTCTAACTCTGTTTTCCATGAACGGACAAAGCACATTGAAGTTGACTATCTCTTCATCCAAGAGAAATTTCAGTCTCGGCTCATTTCTCTTCCTCTTGTCGCATCCCATGATCAGATTGCAGACATTCTCACGAAGTCCCTCACTTTTACACGTCACTCATATCTCGTTGGCAAACTATTACTTGTCGATGACCAGCATTAGTTTGAGGGGGGATGTTAGACAGGAAATGTGTCTTGTTTCCATGTATAGATAATTTATTCTGATTTTATCTTTTTCCTTGTATAGTTGATTCTGATTTTATTTTTTTACTTGTATAGATGTTGTATATCTCTATATATTCAACCTTTTAGGGTTGTCTGAAATACAGAAAACCAAAGGAGAATCGTTTTCTCTTTACTTTCAGTAACACTAGTGTTCTAATTAAATATGAAAAGAGGTCGGGGAAGAAAGAACATCTTTGTGGACCTTGATAAATGGGCATGTGTGCTTGAATTGAGCCCCACCCCTCCCAAATAGCTTTAATGACATGGCAACAATCTATCTTGGATCATATTATGCACAAGCTATGGATAGTGATAATAACACATCACCACCATCCAACTATTAACCAAATGCACTTGGCCCAATAGCAGAAATAAGGGCGTGTGCGCATATGAACTGGCTGACTGCAGTCCACATTGTGTGTCCATATGGATTGTATAAAGGGGCTCATACTCAGTGCAATGATCAACCTCAGTTTTTCATACAAGGCCCATATTTGGAACAGGACCATTTACTAATATATTATGATTTGGGGCCAAAATCTCTGCATAAATCAATAATAATCTTTCATTATATATGCACCAACAAATTGTTGCACTGGATAGGGTACAATTTTGGACATCAAACCCATCCATATCTAATCATTCATACATGAGCCTAAATGCTATGATAAAATGCACATATATGTGACTGATTGTATACTTATATCACTACTACTATATGATTGCTAGTATATAAATATAATAATGTGCATTACACTTGTTGTTATATTCAATCTGAGCCGAGATCCGAAATAAAAAAAAAATGTTAGTTAATGGTGTTAGTTAACACTGATCTGACAGCGTCAAATCCAACAACTGACAAGCCCACACATGGCAGCACTATCATACGGAAAATTAAGATGAGATCCTTACGACCGATGTGATCTGCAGGAGAAGATCGTGAAACACAAGGAAAGTTGTTGTCAGGAGACACATGTCAAACGTTTAAGTAAAAGCTGTCACAAGACACATGACAAAAAAAAGAGTGCCCATGGGCTCCGTAATGGTCAAAGAGAACATTCACAAATGCTTCTTTAACAGATTGCAATCCTTCTCATAACACATGATAGAAGGAAAGTAGCTACGCTTATGTGGAGATATACCCGAAATGCTCTAAAATACACAACTAGCTAAGGTAGCGATCAATGGCAACACATGAGAAAATATAATTAGCCACGCATGTCTGAAATTCAGTTGATTATCATGAAAACTTATTTCAAGTTAAAAATATAATTAGTTACTCTTGCCAAATGATTGGCCGATTATAGAAAGATCTTAAAAACTTATCTTGTGTTAGAAGTATAATTGGTTACGTCTGTTAATTGGCCAATTAATCCAAAGAAGATCATAGAGGTCGATTCTAATACTAGTCTCCATTAAACTGCCTTACACTTATAAATTCAGTAGAGAATGAAGAGCTCGAGGCCCATACTACTCCAATACAATATTACTCTTTCAACGCCACATTGTCTATCCTTTGTCCGCTATGGACACTTCTCGTAATTATTATTCAATCTAACTCTTCCACTTTTAGCCAGTGTCATGTTGTAAACAAACCCAAATCGATTATATTAGAATTATTTAGCTTACCACCCTATGTCCATAATTACATCGCCAAACCTAAGAAGATCTCTAGGTCTTGAACGGATGGTCAACAGGGCGATCTTGCCACATGCCTTGAGATTCTATCAACTATCCATCTCCTATAAAGTTTGATTGAAGCAACAAACAGGATATCATTTAACTACTATCTCGCATGAAGCCCGATAAAGAGATGAACAAGTGGTTGAATCATGACAACCATGCCTACGAAGTGAGGAAATGAAGTGAAGAACAAGTTTTCACCTGGCTGACCATTTCTCCCATGAAGTAATTAGCTGAGTATCAAATAGTCAATCGTCTAGTCATGACTGACTTACCACGAAACTCAACCATGAATGGATTATTATTCCCAATGACCATCCTGCCATAAAGCCCAATTGTACAACGAATGAATTTTCAAAAATCCATCCGCCATTCGTTGTTTTGCATGACAGTTGGACATTTTTTTACTTTGGATGCAATAGTAAGACTTAAGTAGTCTCGGCGCTTGCTACGGCTATGATGACATGATCACTACTTTTATAAATCGTAAATTTGGATCCATTCTACCTCAAGAAGACAATCATGGCAACATGTTTTGTTTGGGGTCTTGAGCGTTTCATTAGTTAGTTATTTCTTTTAACATGCATTGGCCGCTTCACAACTAGATGATTATAATTTGAGTTATGATAATCCAGGTTTATAATAGGTTGTAATATATACCTTGAAAATTTTAGTTAAAGTAATGAGTAGAATATGTTCACTTGGACTAACCCAATAAAATCAATACTAATTGGTTAAATTCTTCTCATAATGGTCCAACGGGTTGACAAGTAAATGTGTCTAAATTATATTTAAACTAAATTAGGGATGCAGGTTGTGCATAAATCTATTAAAATAGAGTGATCACTTAGGCTTAAATTGCTCATCTTAACTAATGGCTTTAGAAAAATTATGTCCCTATTACCATTAACACTCTAAGAGCCCATAATTTGGCAAAGTGGCTTCAATCAAACTATTTATCTAGGGGCATTGGGGATATGCATTAAGGGCAGAATTGGGTAGAATCCTTATTTCTAGAGATTGATCAATAGGATTAGTTGCATGTTCCATCAAAGTGGCCACAACTGAGGATGCATATCGGTTCTTAGAATCAGAGGACATGATGTATGCGTTATGTCTTAAGGATTAGTATTGTGTCATTTGATTCTAAATAAACGGTCTTCGATCTAAAGTAATTTGTCGTTTCGTGGGAATAAAGTAGGGTGGGGTGGATGGTGTTACTAATACGAGATCAAATGGTCCATCTTGCAATAAAAGTATTGTGCTACTTCATCTTGTATTATTAGCATTTAGTTAATCTCATATTATGAGAACCACTCGCGAGTTGCAATTTCGGCCTAAAGGAAGAGGTCACAATGATATATTAGGTTTACACCAAATTTGATGTTTAGGCCTACCATCCTAGATGATCTAATCGAATGACCCACCAATAAAGTAAAGTTTTTACATGAAAAAATATTCCTCAATTCATGTTTAAAGTATGATTTGATTTATTTTGCAATGTAAATTTTGTACCTCCTGTTACGGTTATGAATATCGAATCAATTATTTTACAATGGAATAACATTTCATTCATTATTAGTTCTAACTTTCAAGAATGAAAGGAAACACTCGAAATCACCCTTTAGGTGTATGAACTTAGGCTTGGCCTTAAGAGAGGGGCAACCTCTTAAACCCACCAAATCAAACTTTGTTAATGAAATTTTCCAGCACGAAAGGTGAAAGCATATAAATAAGCTAATTTTAAAGATCATTAAATGCTCTAGGTATAACAGAGAAAGATAATGCAAGGGAATTCCTGGACAAATTTGAAAAAAGATTCACTAAAACCGATAATGTAGAGATGATAATGGTCATTTCGAACTTATATCTCTAAAACTAGTTGAGATATAATGTATTTTTATGATTTAGAGTTTGAAGTAATATTTTGACATTTTCAGTAGTTGTTTAATGTTAGGCGTCTCATATGATAGTAGTTGGTATCACGTATATGACTTTAAGTGGCAATGGCATCAATAGCTTATTAGTTAGCAAGGCATAAGAAAGTAAATATTCAATAGTCACGTGGAGTGGGGTGGGGTGGGGTGGGGAGTTTGTGGTCTTTTAATTATGTTAAGGGCTGTCAAGTTCACCTATTTCTATAGTAATGTAAATGAAATGTGTAGTGATTGCAAATTACTTTGCCTCTCCTTACATTGGCTACATTTGATCGTCAATTCTTTCACTTTGTTTACCCTCGGTAAATCATGATGATAGCATTTTTTTACATTATTTCAATATTAAGCCATTACCAAAATACACTGATCTCGTTTGATTTAAAATTTTCATAATAATTACATGAAAAAATTATAATGATTACAAATTTCTTTACTCGTACTTTAAATGCATATGCATTTGACCAATCATTCCCATATTTGATTTGGCTAGAGCAAAATAATGATGGTGACATAATTTCTTTAATTTACCAGGATTTTGTCAAGACAAACAAGCCTTAAGGAATCACTGCTTGCATTAGAGAATAACCAAGTATTTGAACTCTATTTATAAGCTATTAGAATGCCTACATGCCATGCACCCAAAAAAAGTTATGTCGAGTGGCTTTCATTAATATCTAAGGTTGTTACATTCTAGGCTGTGGTTTGGCATAAGCCCTTAATTATATTCCTGAGAAAACTATTGGTTAAAAGGTAAAAATTAGAATAGGTAACATTTTGCGTGGTACATAACATTTCTTGGTTCATAGTTCTTTGTCTTTTGAGTGTTTAGAACAAACAGGCTCATAGTGAACATGGTGTACACAATTATGAATCGTCATCACAGTAATAATATCGGAGCTCACATTTTAAAGACAGGTGAAAATAATTTTCCAGCTCCTATCATCAGGTGATGAGACCATTTGCATTGGGCATTGATTGTAAAGGGACCTGTATCTAGTCAAGGACACCATGTTAAGAGGTCCATTGTGTGTTGTCTACACCTAAGCCCCTTTTGTAGGCTAAAAGATAACTTTGCTCCTGTGTGTAGATGTTGTTAATAAGTTTAAGCCTATGCCTAAAGCTCGATCCAATAACTACAACTATACATGAGCTTAACCGGACCAAACTTTGCCCTAACTTAGCTTGGCTCATTCAGCCAAGGGGCATGGCTCGAGTTCGACTCGACTTGATCATCGAGCTGACATGGTTAGCTCAACCCAGTTTGGTAATCAAATCAAGCCAAACTCAAGCCAAGTTCAAGTCGATTCGAGTTCTAACTGGTTTCGAACCAATTTCGAGCTAATTCGAGTTCTATTTTTTTGGTGGGATCGAGTTTACCTTATTTAATTGGTTTGATTTAATTTCGTAATTGTAGATAAAAGAAGTAAAGTGAAAAATATGTGAACAATGAAATCAAAATTTTATGAAACAAGCTTATAAATCAGAATCTATGATAAACTAAAGAAAAGTTAAGGCAATACCAAACATTTAAATATTCAATAATACAAGTAATAAAACAAAACAACTAAATAAACACTTCCATCCTGCATATATGTCTACTGTAAACTCATCTTGAGTCCCGTTCTCTCCCTCACCCTCATCCTCGATTGAACCAAACCAAGGTTCAAGCTAAACCAAATGGGTTGCATACAGCTTGGGCTCGACCCGATTTTGAAACGAGCTGGGATTTCTAGCTCGGCCTAGCCTGAATAGGCTATTCGAGCCGAACCAAGCCAAGCTAAATTAGACCAAACTGAGCGATCTAATCGATTTGGCTTGGTTTGTGTTCAGCTATAACAATAATGCTCAGTGCATAGTGTCAAAACTTATATTCAAGATGCCCTAATGCATAACGCAAGGCATTTCCCTTCATTAAGATCCCTAGTGCATGGTCCTTCCAATGAAGGGGGCGAAATTTTTAAGCAAGTGAGGCTCACCTTAGAAGCTCATGTACTTGAAGTTCCAAAGTCCAAGTCCTGCTTAGTACTTGCACCTATCCAAAGTCAAGTCTCTCTCTAAGTGAGTGTGGAGGATCAGTTGGTGCCCCTTGTGCAACAGTGATGAGATTGTTAGTTTCGATCAGGTTAGGAGTAGTTGTGTCCATGTTCCTAACTCTATACTTGCTTGTTTTTCTTCAAAATTTTCTTTTTGTGCAGACAAACTAGGGGGCTATGGTACAATTATGTCATTCTTATTCTAGCTTTCACCTGCTCCCCTACTTGGATTAGTTGGGAAAATTTGACATTTGAGTACAAGATCATGTAACCTGATATATTCGAATTAGCTGAGTGAACAATCATGAAGATTTGTTCCTCATTGTCGATATGCATTTTTATTCTCGCATTCATGGCTCTCCACTTTCTAACAAAGGCGGACAATGACTCATCTTTTCTCTACCTAAGGGCAGTCAGGTCTACCCTTCAAGGAATGGTATTCAGGTTATATGTGAAGCGGTCTATGAATGCCTGGGACAGGTGTTCCCAAGTCTTGGTCCTATGATAATCTAACGATGTATACCAATTGAGCATGTAGCCTCTTAAATACTTTTGAAACAGACATAGCATGGCTCTGTTATCTCCTACCATGGCATCCAACTTGTCACATAAGGCTTTCAAGTGGGCAATGGGACATCCCATGATATCGTATCTTTGGAATTTGGTATCTCGAAATTTGTCGATACCCTAACATCCGAAAAAAGACAAAGGTCCTTGAATTTGGTGGAGGAGAGTTCCACTCCATGTTGTTTTTAGAGTTCATTTCTCAGGTCCCTGAGTTAATCCTCAAAATGTTCTCAAAGTTGGTGGATTTTAGATGGTTAAGGAGGAGTTAGTTGTGTCCCTTGCAGAACGTGATTTGTCTCTTCCTCATAATGGTAAATATTTGTGTTGTTTATGTACTCCTAATGGGAGGATTTTGCTTGAAAGGGAATGTTTGAGAGAAATCACCACTAAGTGGCGAGGTTGACTATCAGGATATATATCGGCCAAAAGTAAAGGTCGAGCTTAGTTATGATGTAAATATTAGAGTTGACTAGAAGCTAAAGACCACGGATGTTCTTACTAGAATTGAAAAGAGCTCCCATTGGGGAGAGGTTGCTGGAATTGACTAGTTGAGATTGGATAGAATGTGTCTGTCAAGGCATTGACTAGCTCTCATTAGGGGGAGGGAAGTAGACAAGTAACTGGCCCTCTGCTAGGACTTGCTGCCGACTCCCGTTAGGGAGAGGATGTATTGGAGTTTGCCTTACTACGACTGAGGGGAGTGAAAATGAACATGGTTCTCATTGGAAGGCATGGGTTGGAACTGTTAATGGTTGGATCGGAAAGATCTATGTGAATGATATGTTGATGTGCGCTATGGATGGATGTGGCAACTCCTACTTAGAGAAGGCGGGTCACTATGTCCTCTAACCTGTTTAGGTTGTGGGCCAAGTTGGCTATTGAGGGGGTGGTAGTAGGTTGAAGGGCCTAATAAATGGGCGAATCTAGGGTAAAATGCCTGAATATCCCCTTAAACTGACATGGTTGCCTGGGCACGAGTTTAGATAATGCTTTGGTATGCAAGCATTAACTTTGAAGGGCGGCGGATTTGTAAGTAGTTTTTAAGCGCAATGGTTATAAACCAGTTTACCTTTTTTCTAATGATTTGCAATCAATTTGACTTCTTTTTTCAATTCGTTTTTTTTCTTTTTTCTTTTTTCAATATAATAAGCAAATACAAAAAGGTTAACTACATAAAAAATGTAAACACGAAATTAGTATGCATTGGAATAATTAAAAGTAAAGATGGGAAAGTAAATAGGACCAGTATTTTCTAGAAAGTTGGTGAATTCACAATTTAGCACAAAGCAGTATTACTGGATAGTCAGTATAGATGTGAAAAAAAATAATCAAACTAGTGATTACTGGATAATAGCATGCAGGTGATATAATTTCCTTGAAAGACAAATTCCATATTTAAATTCAGACTCTCGATAGTGGCTATTAGCATTTCCCAATGGAGTTATCATTATGTGGACGTTGCCCACAGGCTCGACTCCCGTTCTGACACAATCCATCGTAAGGAGAGAGGGAGGAAGGTCGCGCCCACACTACTCTTAATATGGCGTGATGTGTTTATGATTTGATTTGGCAATCCCTTATTTCATTGGTTGTGTAATTCCTTTAAAGGTAGCTAAGAAATGGTACACTAAAGATTTTTAGAGTTGTTATTAGCCAACCAAGCTTGATTAAATCTCTAGTCAGTTACAATCAATGAGCATATCTTGAGGTCGAAGGATGGTGGAATCTTTTAACCTAAATGGCTTCGGTGATTGGCCTACAACTGCAAAATCTATATATGGGTCTCAATGACAAAAAAATGAAGGGGTTAGGCACCCTCTTTTTCCCCGCACATTGTGCGGTCTTTACTTTAAGAGATGAATGACTTTCAAGTAGATTTAATTCTATAGCAATTTATATATCTAGTCATTCTTTGCATAGCCCTTTAAGAGGATTGGCCAAGTAAAAATAGAGAGAATTCTAGCCTTCCTTCACAAAGTCAAGCAAACCTAGGTATACGAACCAGATAAATGAAAATATGCATAGAATTAGAACAAACAAGCATGTTAATGATGAAGGATAATATGCTAAGGATGTGTGGAACATAGTGTGTTTTGAGCTTGACTGAGATGTGAGAAAGAAAAAGTGAAATCGAACACACTTTTTGTTCAAAAGGGATGGTCAGGTGTCCCTAATTCTGACATTACTACTGATCCAACTGTCTTCCTTTGATGGGCTAGCTTTTCAGAGCTGATTTCACTGAGTTGGGTAGGGCCATGACATTGGCGTGGGATTTCTCGAGCATTTTGGCTGGATGAGGACCCTGTCTCTTTCCATTGCCATATTCTAAGCCCTTATATTTCTTCATGTTCCTACCCTCCTCCTTAACTGCTGGAGGGCTAAATTTTTAAAGTGACACCATCAACTCATGGTGAGCCAACAATGGACACTTGTTAATTTTTCACCACCATAAGATATGTGCATGAGGATCTACATATGGGGCTAGTGGAAAGGGTACTAAGTAGCCATCAGTTTGCTAACCTTGTGTTTTTAGCCCATTGGCATTTCTATAACATTTCATTTTCCATGTTATCTTTTTATCTGGACCTAAGTCTACAAGGCATGTGATTCAGCAATCTGAGTCATTTATTGCCTTTGGAGGGGAATTTAGGTGTCAATGTCTCTTTTCGGGCTAGTTTTCAATGAGTCATTTGGTAAATGGGTGCAGTTTCATCGAAATGTTACATGGTCGTGGATCCTGTTGGGTGTTGATTACTAGTTCCGATTGAGCGGCCAAGGGTTGGAAATCTCTTGATCAAGTCCAATAATTTTATCAGCAACAAGTCAGAGATCCTACGCCTTAATTTTTTTCAAATGTCCAATGGCAAATAGAGGAGCCATGTGCAATTTTATCTGGGTATAGCTAGACGGTTCAAGAATAATATCTTTTGATTTATGTAGGGTGTCTATAGCACAACAAAGGGATTTCAACCTCAACTAGTTGCGCATCCTTCATTCATGTGGAGTAGTGCCCATTGCAGTGTATACAAATGTCTGATAAGCCCAGAGTGCATACAAAAGCATTTCTAACCAATCACGATATGTTTTTACTTTCTTTTCAATAATGCGAATGGGCGTCTTGTTGGTGGCCTAGACCACGCCATTAATATGTGTTCAGTAAGGACTGGACCAATGTATTCTAATCTTGAATTGTTAAAGGAAGTCTTCTACTTGCTAAGCCATGAATGGCATCCCATTGTTTGTGATGATGAATTAAGGGACTTCGTAGTGGCTGATAATGTTCTTCTTCAGGAATCTTATCAAGTGTGATGTAAGTATGGTGATATAAGATGTTGCTTTTGTAAACAAAGAGAAAATGAACTTTTACCCACTTTTTAAGTAATCGATTGCCACCAGGATGTATGACCATGGAAATCAATACTCATGGAATATAAAACGATGCAAGGGGTTTGTCTTCTCAATTTTGATGTTAGTTTGCCTTATTCTTGTATTACGCTTTTGCTTTCCCCTACATTCCATCGATTCGCCTTTGACTCAAACATGTCATGAGATCATGTTTAGAACATGGGATTCAATGGTATGGAATTGCATTTGGTTCAATATACATTCCATTCGACATTCAGAATTGATGAGAATTATTGGATTAATTCAGGTATTTGACCTTCTAATCCCAGGAAGAGTACAATAGGATTTTTGGTGAATTTTGAAATCCACTACATTTATAGGCCCTGCGTTGATGCATGTGTTTTATCCATGCCATCCATCTATGTGTACCCTTTACATGTGATACTCAAGTTGCATACGAATATAGGGGACCTATTTACACCCATTCTCGATGCCCCAACGTAGGCTAACTACAGGCCGCCACGTGTTGACTATATGTAACCCAACTAGCGTAAAAGACACTATCACTCGAGAGTATTGTTGTTCATGTTTCCTTCGGTGATACGCATTCTGCTTTACATGCGAAGGTGCGAGCCCTTATGCCTACCTTTTGGAGAGCAAATTATCATATGCCTCATTACCATGATTATCATGCCCATTAATAAGGCAATGGCCCACCACATCTATAAGAGACCCATTAAGAGAACAGAACTTATCACTAATCTAACAATGATACTCTCAACGAGGTCATCTCGCACAGTCCTTAGAAATTATAGATCTTCCCAGAGACATTCGAAGAGACTCTAGCATTTGAAAAGCTTTTGAAGATTCGAAGATTAGACCAGTGTCCAAGTGAACCTAAGCACGACTTAGGCCCAAGTCTGGAGAAATAGATGCATCAATCCGATCAGACCCCCCCCCCCCCCCCAATACCTTAATCAGAATCAAGAGAATGGGAGAACTAGATCGGAAATCTAGTTTGACCAATCCTCGATCAAATGTGAGAGAGATCTTAATGTTATGGATCTTATCCATATATTCCTTCAAGCATTCCAAACTATCAAAGCGGCAGGATCTGGTGGATGAGCGACCTCAATTTCTTAAAGGGGTCCCTTAAGGATCAGCTCATGAGGATCCTAGACACCTCGACAAATTAGATATGAGAAGAAGATTCAAAAAGCCAAGGAGTCCAAATCTCACTGGAGTTCTTCCCAATCCAAGTCATCTGTTCTAGAGCAATCAAAGGGATTCCCATACTAGAATAGCAACATGAGCACGAAGGATCCGTAAGCAACGAGGAAACCCTAACAAGGGTTTCACCACCTTAACAATTTATAAAAGGAGTAATCAAAGAAGAGATCAAGGCCTTATGTCAAATACATCAATTTATCTTTTATTTATCTTTTTTCCCTAACATAGCTTAGCTTAGTTTACAGCTACTACCTAGCAACTCCCGCAACAATACCTTAGTAGTATAAATAGTCTTTCTACAACCTTAAGTTGTGGACCGTGATCATATAAGTTCCGATTAGTCTAGTTTACAGCTGCTGCCTAGTAGCTCCCACGACAATACCTTAGTAGTATAAATAGTCTTTCTGCAACCTTAAGTTGTGGACCGTGATCATATAAGTTCCGATTAGCCTCCCTTCCTTTTACTAATCGCCTGAGCGGATTATAATTTTGATGGAAGAGAGGACTCTTGATCTTCGATCCCTGTTTCCAATCTGTCTGTCTTGGAGAAGGGGAAACAAATAATTCAATCAACCTTTAAGTCAAGCAGACTCTGGCACGCTTGCGCATCCTACTCACACACACATGTTTCAAACCTAGACGATCGATCGCATGAGTGGTCCAGTTTGATTGAATTGGGTGTAACACTATTTCTGACATGCCCAGTGTGACCCAACGAAGTTCTATAAATTTCTCAATAGAATAAGGATGACTCCCAAATCGAGAAGGCTAGTTTTGTAGTCGATGATGTGGAAGAGCAACTAAATGTAGAACCACAGGACCCCATAATGGAGGTTGAAGCGGGGTCATCTTCCCGACATAACTCTGGTGACTCTATTGCATTCTTCGAACAATTCATGAAATGTATGGAACAAGTTACTAATATGTGTAGATTACAGCTTGAGATAAGCAAGAAATCGACTCAAAGTCTCATCGCGAGACTTAAACCCATTGATGGGCATTCTCTTCTACTCCATCCTGTCGGATAGACGAGGAATAACCTACTGTGCTCCCAACTAGAGCCATTTAGATCGAACTGCAATCTCATCCTTTATCGCCCTCATTGGTGCTGAGGAACAACTGAGACGATTGATTAGATAGCCATATTACCCTGACTAGCTGAGTTATTATCCTTTCGAGAGTCAAATCAGCTGGCCCAAAAACTCGAGGGGACAACTAGTTACCCAGTCAACATCATATGATAATGCGATCGAGCCATTTGAGGTCCAAACTCAGAGAGGCCTAATAAATTACTATGCAATCCAAATGGCCGATTACTAAAGGGGGCAACTCCAAACATCATTGGCCTTATATCAAAGGGTGGACATGCCTGCCCTTCAATAACACACCCCTACTACAAAAGGGTCAAGCCACTTGGGGAGGCAACCTCCAATCGTGATTCCACCTTACCAAGGACAACCCAGGGGAATCTTCAACCGTCTATTCCCAATAACGGCTACCAAAGGGTAGAAACGCCTAAGGGGCAACTCCCAATTGCGCCATATCTAGTGGTCATTGCAAATACGGCCGCAAACCCAAATATGGGACGATCACATGGATGCCCCACCCAAGATGATCTGTTAGGCTCCCAAAGGCTACTCAGTTGGGACGATATCATTGATCTCATTCATGAGTACAACATAAGCAAACGGTCGAATTATCGTTCGGCCAACCTAAAGGAAACCGTACCCTAAGTAGATTGACTGAAATTATGAATTCCTTAGAGGTTCAAGTTTTTAGAATTCACATTATTTTCAAGGGACAGTGAGACCTCTACCAGAGAACATATCGGCCGCTTCATAATGCAATGTGATGAGGCATCCCATAAAACCTTCCCGAAGCTTAAACTATTCAGGAATTCACTTAAGGAAACTATTTTACCCGATGCATCAACCTATCGACTGACTCGGTCCAGACATTGGCCAAAATGGAAGAGAAATTCCATATGCAATTCTATCACACTGAGCTGGAAGTATCTATGGATGACCTCTCTAGGTTGAGATAACTAGCACAGGAGTGCTAAACTCGCTCGATTTAAGGAGAAAAAGCTGCTACCTGTTGATCCTCCCCAAGGTCGAATTCGTTAGATTGGCCTTAGAAGACATGAGTTTCAAGCTTTGCAAGAAGTTTGAAGGAGTGTATTTTGGTGACCTATTTGAATTATCGACCAGAGCCACCAGGTACGAATGAATCCTCATGGAGAGTAACAATAAATGAGCGCGTCCAAGGGCACGTTTTATCGTGACCCAATTATAAACTGGTCATGGTAGACATAGTCCTCGCACGACTGAACAAAGACTATGACACCGCTTTCGAGGTGGTCATAGCCAAAACTGTCAGGATAAGACCATGTGAATGTCCAACTCTAAAGAAGGGACGTGGTAAACCCAAAAAAGGGGACGCCTGAGGCCGCACATATATATACCTTCGATATTTTCATGTTAGAGGACCACGGAAGCACAAAGAGATGAATCAAGTATGGTAATCCAATCGCACTAAGAAAGCACAATGCAAACACTGAATTTTAACATGGAAAAACCCTTTCGGGAAAAAACCACGACACAAAATGATAAAGAGATTACCCAATTGAACAACCTCGAATCACCCCAATTTATACCCTTAAAACCCTAAAACGAATTAGAAAGCCTTGGAATTACCTCTCAATCCTGATTATACCCAAATATATAGCCTTTGGAAGAATCACAATCAGAATAGCAAACAAATCTCACTCTGTTTCTAAATGATTTAAGACTTCATAAACAATAATCTCCATCATGTCTTCAATCATCAAAAGGTAGCTTCTTATCCTTTTCTCTCATTTCTGTCTTACATCATAGCTCCACCATCACTTCTCGTGCACACTCTGTCCTATTTTTTATGTCTTCGTCAAGCTCAAAGAAGTCACACATAACTTGAACTTCTAGGAACCACATTGATGAGCATGTTCGTAGGATTCACGCTAGTGTGAATCTTCTCCAGATTCATACCTCCTTCAAGTACATGTTGGATAAAATGGTGATGAACATTAATGTGTTTATTATGTGAATGTTAAACATACTTTTTAGTCAAATTGATAGTACTCTCGCTATCACAATTAACTGGCACGGCCTCCTACTGAAGCCCCAATTGATTTATCATGCCTCTCAACCAAACACCTTCTTTGAATGCTTCTGTCACTACTATATACTCTGCTTCGATCATGGAAAGAGCCACCGCGGACTGAAGCTTAGACATCCAATTAATTGCTCCACCCAATAATACAAACGTGTAGCATGAAGTTCACTTTCTAGAATCCATACTGCTTACATAATCTGAATCTACATACCCAACTAACTTGGCCCCTGTCTTCTCAAAAGTTAAGACGTTATCTTTTGTATCTCGAATGTATCGAAGTAGCTATTTCACCGCTTTCCAATGTTGCTTGCTGGGGTTTGACATATATCTGCCCACAACACTGATTGCCTGTGAAATATCCGATTTAGTACAGACCATGGCATATATTCAAATAAGGCACATGAGACATATCCTGCTTTTTCTCATCTATTTTAGGACATTGATCTAAAGAAAGCTTGAAGTGGACCTATGGGAAATGTTAACCAACTTTACTTTGTCTATCGCATACTTAATCAATATTTTCTTAAGGTATTCGACATGAGATAACCAAAGCTTACTCCTCTTCTTGTCTCTGTAAATATCTATGCTGAGAACCCTCTTTATAGCCCCTAGATCTTTCATCTCGAATGTCCTAAATAATTGAGTCTTCAGTACATTAATAGCAGACATGTCATGACTGGGGATCAACATATCATCAACATACAATGCCAAGATAACAAACTTGTCATCACTCAGTATTTTATAATAGGCACAATGATTGTATTCACTCTTAGTAAATTTTTTACTCAACATGAAAGAGTCAAATTTTTTATTCCACTACCCAGGCGATTGTTTCAGGCCGTACAACGACCTTATTAACCGGTAAACCTTGTTCTCTGCCCCTTTAACTTCGTAGCCTTCTGGTTGCTTAATGTAGATCTACTCTTCCAATTTCCCATACAAGAATGCAATATTCAAGTCCATCTGTTCCAGTTCGAGATCGTATTGGGCAACTGGTGCCAACACGAATCTGATAGACACTTGCTTTACAACCGGCGAGAATATCTCTGTGAAGTCAATGCCTTCTCTCTGAGTATAACCCTTCACTACCAACCTTGCTTTATATCTATCATGTTTCTTCTTAAAGATCCACTTACATTTGATCACTTTTCAACCCACTGGGAACTCCACCAGCTTCCATGTATTGTTCTTGTACAAAGAGTCCATCTCATTGTCCATTGTCGCCTCTTGAATAGTAGGAGGGTCCCCCTCGTCCGGTAGTCTACAATCTCGTGGCAGATTTCTCCTAGGTGGCTACTCCACCTCTTCATATACCTCTGTCTGCGCATCTATCTCAGCCTAAGTATCACATGTGCCAATATGAACGTTCACAACCAACCTTTCTGATTCTTGTTTCTCCTCTTGATCATTCTTATAGAACAGGGAGCCTTCGTTGAATTTGACGTCCCTACTAATAATGATTTTCCGTGCGACTTAGTCATACGGCCTGTATCCCTTCACACCATCACCATAGCCAACAAAGATATACTTTTTAACTCTATGGTATAGCTTATCTCTCACAACTGACAGTACATGAGAGTAAACTTTACAACAAAAAATGCACAAATTTGAGTAGTCTACTTTATGGTCACTCCATACTTCATCTGAAATTTTACATTCGATAGCCATTGAAGGAGACTGGTTCACCAAATAAAAGGTCATGTTAATGGCCTTAGTCCATGGGTCCTTGTCCAACTGAGCATTACTAATCCAAGAGAGTCTGATTCATCCGCTCAGACACACCATTTTGCTCTGGTGTATGGCACGCTGTATTGTGCCTAATGATCTCTTCATCCTTACAAAATTGATTAAATTCACCTGAAGTAAACTCACCACCATTTTCTGTCCTTAATACCTTTACCTTTCACCCTGACTGCTTTTCGACCATGGCATTTCATTGTTTCAAATTGGTAAAAACCTCGGATTTATGTTTCTTGAAATAAATCCAAACTTTCCTAGAGTAATCATTAATGAATGTGACAAACCATGACAACTCTCTAGCGAAAACCACAGGTGATAGTCCCCATACATTAGAATGCACATAGTCAAGCACACTCTTACATACATGTTTTCCAGATTTAAAAGATGACCTAGAATGTTTACCATATATACAATGCTCACATATATTTAAATTAAGACTTTTAAAACTAAGAATTAAACAATGATCGGAAAGTACCTTCATGCCTCACTCGCTCATGTGGCCTAGACGTGCATGCCACATATGTGCAGACATGAAATCCACTACAACCACTGTAGCTCCACCTGTTGAAGTGCTCCCGATAAGCATATAAAGATTTTCGTGCCTCTGTGCTTTCATGACTACAAGCGCCCCTTTTTAAACCTTAAGGATCCCATTAAAACCGGTGAACTTACACCCTATTGCTTCGAGTGCACCAAGATAAATCAAATTCTTTTTCATGTCATAAACGTGCCTCACCTTAGTCAAGGTACGCTCTATTTCATCAAACATCTTGTACAGACAGTACTAATAGCCACAACGTTACAGGCATTGTCATTGCCCATAAATACCTGTCCACCATCGCACTCCTTGTAACTGGCGAACCAACTCCGATTAGGAGTCATGTGATATGAAGCCCCTATGTCAAGAATCCACTTATCTCTATAATCATTGTGTAAGTGTTCAATCATAGACATTGACAACATATCACCTCTGCTTGTCTCTTCATCAGACATGCCAGTATTAGCCTCCCTGGAAGAAGACTCTATGTTATCTTTCTTTACTTTAGGATTTGTACAATCCTTCTTCATATACCTTGACATCCCACAATTCCAGCACTTTAACTTGCCCTTAGATTTGGATCTTAATCTAGAGGATCTTGTGTCTTGCTCAGAATTTCTACCTCTCGTTAACAAAGCATCACTGGAGGCCCCTATGCTACTGTTCTTCTTTCTCATTGCATTTCCCTGAAGGGCTGAAATAATGGTATCAACACTAAGGGTCATGTTACCAGTGCACAAGGTATCTTTAAAATACTCATACGAAGTAGTGAGAGAATTCAACAATATACATGCTTGATCTTCTTCATCGGTCATTACCTCCACATCCAGTAATTTGCATATCATCTTGTTAAAATTGCTAATAAGGGCTTCAACATCTCCTCCATCTGCCATCTTGAAGTAGAACAGCTGCAGCTTCAAGTACAGGCAATTTTTAAGGGAGTCCTCTAACTTCGCCCACAAACTTGCTACGGTTTTCTCCCTCAAGACATTATAGAGAACCTCATCCGTTAAGCACAATTGGATTGAGGATTTCACTTTCATATCCAATTTGTACAATTCATCATCATCCATAGATTTGGGTCGCTTCTTAAGGCCTCATCAAATCCTTGATGAATCAACAAGCTAGTCATCTTGACCTTTAATAATTCAAAATTATTTTCCCCAGAGTATTTCTCAACATCAAACTTAGGATTGACAACAATTGATACTCACTTTCATATTCAAGCATGCACTCTAATGATTGCTCTGATACCACTTGTTGGGGGACCACGGAAGCACATAGAGATGAATCAAGTATGGTAATCCAATCGCACCAAGAAAGCACAATGCAAACACTCTGAATTTTAACGTGGAAAAACCCTTTAGAGAAAAAACCACGGCACAGAGACAGATATCACTATGAAAGCAAAAAATTACAAAAATAGAGAGATTACTCGAGTCAAACAACCTCGAATCAACCCAAGCTACACACTTGAAACTAGAGTTGGGCAGGATCTAACCCAAACCAACGGATTCGACCGGATCGAAGGCTAGGATTGGGTCGGATTGAGTAGGCCCACCCAGATCTGACCGCACAACAAGTCGAGTTCGAGTCAGTGGCCAATCTGAACTGATCCGGGATCTGATCCGATCTGGTCAGGTCCTATAAAGAGTTTTTTTTACTTTTTTACTACCCCTCTTCTGATCTATACCCGAACGAAAACCCAAACTCATCCCTACCCCTCTTCTTCTCTACCCGATTGAGTGGCGCCGTACCCACTCAGCAGCCCGGCAACCCATCTTCATCATTCATCTTCCTCCATCCATCAGGTAGGTTCCATTTATTTTTATTTTTTTTATTTTTTATGTATTTTCAAGTGGTGCCCCGCCCTGGCTCGCTGGTGGACTACACTAGCTTGGGTGGGTCCTGCCTTGGCTCGTTGGCGGTTTGGCCGAGGTTAAGACCCCACTGGCTCAGCTGCAGAGCCCCACCCTAGCTCGCCGGTGGTCTGACCCTGACTCGTTGGTCAGAAGACTCAATCCGAATCGTACCCAACCCGATCCGACTCGGTTTCCCTAACTGAGTCGGACTCGGTTCGGATCAGGCCAGCAGTGCATCAGATATTGAGTCAGCTGACTGGGACTCAGTCCCGGATTTGATCGAGTTCAGGTCAGTTACTTGAAAAATTCAAATCGAATCGAGTTGGACCCAAACCAGACCGACTCGACTCGACTCGATGCACACCTCTACTTCAAACCCTAGAACGAATTAGAAAGCCTTGGAATTACCTCCCAACTCTAATTACACCCAAATATATAGCCTTGGAAGAATCACAATCAGAATATGAAACAAATCCCGCCCTCTTTCTGAATGATTTAAGACTTCCTAAACAACATTTCAAGGATGAGGAGATCTTTGACACTTTGCTTCAAAGCAAGTTCCTCAAATTTTCTGTACACCAAATATCTATGGCAATTAGAGCTGTACACGAGCAGACTAAGGCTCGAGTACTCGCTCGACTCGACTCGTACTCAACTCGTCTGAGTTAGAGCCGAGTACGAGCGGGTTTCCACGACTCGTTTCGATTACGAGTAAAGTACAAGTCTAGAGGTACTTGACTCGGTACTCGACTTGTACCCGTGTATATAAGTCCACCCGGAAAAAAAAACCCTACCCCACCCGTCATTTTCCAGCAGCGCCCAAACCCTACCCCCACGACGCCGCCTATCCTTTTCAAGCAGCGCCCAAACCCTTCCCTCCCAGCGAGCATTCGAAAAAACTCTCTCTCTCTCTCTCTCTCTCTCTCTCTCTCTCTCTCTCCCCCCTCCCTCTCCCAGCGCCCATCCGGCCATCCCTCCTCTTCCCTCTCTCTCTCTCTCTCACTCGTCCATGTCCCCTGTCCGGTGGTGCTAGACCCTGCCGTTCGTCCCTGTGGCCTATCCGGTGCCCCTGTCCAAAGACGAAGCTCATCCCTGCCACTCGTCCGGTGCCACAGCTCGTCCTTATCAGGTTGCCACTCGTCCCGTCGTCCGTCATCGCCCTGCCCTGCACGCAGCTGTCGGTCGTCCCTTTTCTGCTCGCCCGGTAAGGTGTGGGGTTGATTTTTTTATTTTTTATTGCTAATGTATGTTAGAAATTGTTAATATAGTTTGAGATTAACCTGATATTTGTGTTTTCTCTTGATATCATGGTGAATTGCTAAGTTCAGTTTCCATTTACACATGAAAGGTAAATATTCTATAGCTAGGATTTTTCAGCCAAGTTATATTAGTTGGATTACTAAACCTGTAGTGTACAAAGTGAAAATCAATTACACAAGCTATACAACCTTTGGGCTGAATCATCTTATTGTATACTGCCAACAGCCTAGGCACATCTTTTGGATGTCAAAATGGTGATATCCGTCCACAACCATCAATGAAGAACTACTTAAGGCTTATTTGGAAGCATGGAATCCAATGTATTTTTGGGGCCAGATATACTGTGTTTTGGTCATTTAGAAACAAAGAATTGGAGGGATTTGTGATCCAAATCCTTCAAAAGGTTATGATTTCAAATGGGCTCGATTCGACACAAACCATAAGATCCACCCCCATTCTGCATGATTTCAAATCCACACTGGCAAAAGAGCCATTAAACAAAGAAAATGACCAAACACTCTTGGGATTTTTGTGCATGGACCATCCATTGTAAGTCCCACCATATTAACATTTTGAATCACCAAACCATGACTCCTAACGGTAGGTTAGGCCCTTGAAATGCTTGTAAGTGATTGAAGATCATCCTACAAGGGTGAGTTAGAAATTGCATTTATGGAACACTGATCCTAAGAAACATTGTATGAACATTTCTAATTAATGAGATTTTTATTTATGTACCAACTTTATTTAGTTGTTCTAAATGGGCGGTTTGGGTCATCACATGTTGTCGGAAGAAAAGTAAGCATCTGGGTGAGCCTGGCAGACCTAATGTCTACATCATTTATCAGGTGGGGTAAGAGATTTCACATGGCTGTAGTAAATAAGTCTCATGTGACACTTACAAAGTAACCAACTAACATGAACCCAATCAAAGGTGATGGGAGTTGAAGATCTAGATGGATCTTGATGGCTTCAGGCTAGCTAGCCATCAAAATTCCTAGCCTGCCCTCGGTCTCAAATTGGCCATGTGGGTCCAGGTCAAAATATTCAATTTGATCCTCTATGGTCAAAATATAGTTTTGGGATTAACCTGATATGTTAATATAGAAATTGTTTAATATATGTTAGAAATTATTAATATAGAAATTGTTTAATCAACGGTGAACATCTCACTCCCAATTGTTTACTTTAGTGTGGCCCATCTGAATTACAAGTCATCATTTTGTTTGTTTGTTTGTTTCTAAACCTATCGTGGGTCTTCAATTAATATCATGGTGGGCCTATCAAAGTCAGAGTGGCTTTTATTTATAAAGATCTTTAAATGTGATCCACTTAATAAGTGGATAGGGCTGAGTTTTTCACAAAGTGTTTCCCATCATGGGTTATTAAACTAATTATGTATTAAATATTCATATCTCTAATACGTAATTACTATTAAATAAAATGAGATAGATTCATTTTTAGCCATCTATTAAGCTAGGTCTTAGGTTTTTTAAGGAATAAGCGGGCAATTACTATTTATGTTTTCCCTTGATACCGTGCCCTAAAATAATTATGTTTTATATGTTTCTTAATTTACTTTATAAATGACAGTTTACTTGTTACTTTATTAATGTTAAATGCTACCACTTTAAGATACCTTTGGTTTTTTATTTGACATTTTGTTATTAGTTAGATAGATGATAAATGTCAATTTCAGCATGCTCCTTTATTTGCATAGATATGAATTATTTGTATTGTTCTAGTTGTAGACTTGTAGTATAAGATAATCAGTTGCCCATTTGAGGATTTCTATGTTGCCAGACATAGATTCAATGTGTTCTTGGATGCATAGAAATTCTCAAATTGTCCCTTTTTGGACAGTTCAGGGTTAGATAGATTGTAATGTCTTCATTTATTCCAATTTAAATACATATGCCTATTCTAGTTTCGTCTCTTCTTTTTCTCTCTGGATATATTTCATGTATTTATTTCTGTCGTCAAATGTCCACACTTTATGTTGATGATTGACATGGGAATCAAATACAAGATTAATATATTCTTGAGAGATAAGGGAAGATGCTACTGAAATTTCGGCATAACATTTAAATTGAAAAATGAAGCATTACAATCTATCTAACTATGAATGGGTGACTGATTTAGATAGTTAAGTAATTATGCCATTCAGCGGTCTACCCATCTAGGACCCTAGGTATAGCCATATAACATATCGAGAACTTTATTTTATAAATGGCTAGTCAAGACGAAAGCCCAAATACCCCTAGAATGGGTGCATCGGCCACATCTCCTCTAATAGAGAGACAGACACATCAACCGCGTGCAAAGGGAAGAAGAAGAGATCAGCAGTGTGGGATGATTTCGAAGATGTGACAGCTAACGGTGTACAGAAGATAAAGTGTAATCACTGCAAAGAGTTATTCAGCAAGATTCCAGGAGGATCTACGACACATCTAATTAGACATTTGAAGACGTGTCCTAAGAAAGCAAGACTCCCTCCTCCCGACTAATAAACGATGTCATTTACGAAGTCAGAAGGGGATGACTCCCAAGGCGTAGTGTCCACTCATAAGTTTGACAAAGAGAAGTTGAATGAGTGGTTTACTAGATTAGTGATTTTGAAAGAAAAACCTTTTAGAATGATTGAAAGTAAAGGGTTTAGTGCTTTCTGTCAATTCCTTAACCCTCGGGCTGAGAATGTCTCCCGCGTCACAGTGCAGAGAGAAAGCATGAAGATGTACGTAAATGAGAAAATGAAACTGAAAGAAGTTTTGGCTTCAATGACCAGAATAGCTTTGACTTCTAATTTATGGACGGCGTCCAATCAAAGAAAATGATACATTTCATTAACCGCTCACTATGTTGATAAAGATTGAAAACTATGCAAGAGAATTTTGAACTTTAAACACCTTCTTCCTCCACATACTGGTTTACTTATTTCAAATTGCATCTACAGTTGTCTAGAAGGCTGGGGCATTGAGAAGCAAATTTTAACAATAACTTTAGACAATGCTTCAGCAAATGACAGTGTCATTTCATGCTTATGTAACCAGTTCAGGGCTACAGGAAATTTATTTTTTAAAAGAAAAATATTCCAAGTCAGATATTGTACCCATATTGTAAATTTAATTGTACAATAAGGGCTTAAAGCAATTAACAACACTATAGAGAACATAAGAGAAAGTGTGAAATATATAGGGGGTCGCCATCGAGACTGAGTGTATGGAATGACATCATCCAACGTTTGAATGTGCCATCTAAAAAAATGTTAAAGTTGGATGTCTGTACACATTGGAACTCGACCTATGAAATGTTAGATGCGGCAATGGAATTATAGCTTGCATTTTCTGAATACGCGGCACGTGACAGAACGTATTCTTGGTTGTCGAGCACAGATGATTAGGCCAAAGTACAACAAGTTCACACATTTCTCAAAGTTTTCTACGATTGCACGAAGATTTTTTCTGGGAATCAATATCCAACCGCGAATCTGTTTCTTCCGTCTCTTTGGAAGATTAAGGATGCTCTACAGAAAAATGCCAGTGCGGGTCCAGATTTCATACGCCAGATGATAGTTGGTATGAAGACGAAGTTCGATAAATACTGGGACGAATGTCATCTGTTGATGTCCTTGGCAGTTTTTCTTGATCCTCGTTGGAATATGGGGTTGGTTAGCTTTATTTTCATGAAGCATTATCCTCCTGAAAGAGCGGCAGCAGAAACGTCTAAGGTTCGTCAAGCCCTTGAAGAATTGTACAAATCGTATGTTAATACTTTACCTGCAATGGGTGTTGAAGAAAGTAGAGATGCGGATATTTCTGTACCTGGTAATCCAGATGTGCTAAATGAATACATATCATACTTGGCACAAACACGAATGGGAGTTGATACTAAAGAATTAGAGTTAGAAATGTACCTCAAGGAGCCAATCGTAGTGCGATCCAAATTTGATGTGTTGGAATGGTGGAAGATAAGGGTTAGTGAATCAAAATACCCTACATTATCTGTGATGGCATGGGACATATTATCAATACCAATTTCAATAGTGGCATAAGAATCCACATTCAGCACAGGGAAAGGGTTGTGAGCAAGTATCGAAGCTCACTTTCCCAAATACAGTTGCAGCGTTGATTTGTACGCAAGATTGGTTGCGCCCAATATGGGGAGGAGATATGAATGATGATGATGATGATGAAGAAGAGATTGAGATTCGTGACGAGTCTCTATCTACAGATCAGTAATTATTTTCGATTTTTTAATTTTTTTTGGTTGAATGTTGAATGATTTGTAATATTATTTCACTGCAACTGCAAACACAAAAGTGTTGGTCATTTTGGAATGTGGTTTGAAAAACTTTTAATCTTTGATATTTATTTACATATGCCTATTCATTTGCTTTTATTTTTGACTTTTGATACATTTATATTGTTTTCTTTTATTCCTATATCAAGTTCAATTTATTTATCAATATTCTGATTTTTTTTATTAAAAATTGAAAGTAGATATGTCGTCATCTGAGCCATCGACAAACATTTGGGACTATGCTTCCCTAGTTGAATCACCACTAAGGTCTGGAAAAATAAAGATTAAATGTGTTTGTGTGGCTCAAAGTTTGTAAACAAGACTAATCGCATTCGCTTACACTTGTCATGTCGAGGTGGTGATGCAAAACCATGCCCCAATGCTCCTAAGGATGTCCAAATTCTTTTTCAAGCTCTGTTAAATTCGAATAGAAAACATTTCACTCCATCCAAACCTTCTGCTTTTGGATCTAGTACACGAATGACATCCACAGAAGATGTAGAGGAGGAAGCCAGATTAAAAGCTTTGGAGGAAGAACAATTCCAACTCGCCTTAAAACGCTGTATGGAAGATGTTTTTAGACTTCAGTGATATTCGAGTCAAAGACAACACGATGTTGAAGTAGGGCCGAGTTACTCGAGTACGACAAACAAAAAGAAGAAAAAGAGTAACAAATTTAAATTCCTGACTTGTCTCGGTGAATTTATAGGGCATTGAGTACTACATACAATTCTTCACATAAAGCAAGTTTGAAAAATCTAGTTCAAAGTGTAGAAGAGCACGAAGGAAAAATCTCTTCACCTTCTAACTCAGAGGAAGTGAACCAATTTGTATATGAAAAAATATATAGCAGTTCCGATGGATCAGATGACAATATAGGAAGACACTCCTCTTATGGAGGTTCTTAGTTATAAATTATCATTTTGAAGTGAATAGTGTAATGTAAATATGTTAATATAATTATCAAAGTTTTTTAATCATAAATTATGTGCATTTTATATATTTTATTGTTTAGTTTAACTTCGAATTCCAATTGACTCAAACTCGCCTCGAAAACTCGCACTATACTCGACTCGATTTCTGCTCGTACTCGAACTCACGTCAAAAACTCAGACTCGACTCGGCTCGTTTACTACTCGTACTTGGCTCGTACTCGGGTGAGTAGAGTATGAGCAGGGAGTCCATGCTCGTTAGCTGAGTAGAGCTGAGTACGAGCAGCATTCGGGCGTTAAGAGCTGAGTACGAGTAGGGCGATACTCGACTCGACTCAACTCGTGTACATGGCAATTGATATCAAAAGTGGTAGTTATTGTAAATGGCATGGAACTAGAAAATATTTACTAAAAAATACAATGTGTTTAGAAACATAGTGCATGATAATATAAACAAATGATTGCTTATTTTTCCAAAGATGAAAGAGCAAGTGATGGGAGTCGATGTCACACCCATTTATGAAACAATCACAATCAACATTGTCTAGATTGACTTTACAAGAATCGACCAAGTAAAGGAAAAACGTACAATCATGCACCTGGAATCACCCAAGCTAGGTAGCCAGCGTGAAAAATTCAACCAGTGGAGACTGAGCTAGATGAATCACCACTCCTGACCGATGGGACTTCTGACAAACTACCAATCATCACCACTAGAAAAAGCTTAACTACGACCATGACGTTGATTAGGAAAGACGAGTCGACTAAAGGCATGACCGACATGAAGAAACAGTTTGAGAAAGACAAAAGGAAGGACCCGATTGAATACCAAGACTCTCAGAGCTTGGAATCTTAAGAGTCTGAGGATTGACCCCATACTTACACCTATTGTAGGTGCCAAGAGAAGATGTTATCGCATCCAAATCAAGGCATGAGTCTGGCCTAACATAAGGTGAAAACATCCCCAGCCCAAGGGAACCCTCAACAGTGGTAGATGCCTTCACACCAATAGGGCCAACCTGCGATGAGAAACACCAACTCTAGATGAATGCTCGGGACTAGTATTAATAGGAGAAGGGTGTCTGGCCCACCAAACTCTATATGAGAATAGAATAGTTGCCAATGGGCCACAACCCTATCAACCATGACAAGCAACTAGTTGGCAAAAGCGTCATGTTAGGCATTCCAAGAATGAGTCACTGGCATTTTGGCCCCAACAACAATCGACTGGAAGATATCCAATCAAGCAAGAAATTAATGGAGGCCTTGGTTCATAGTTAATCAAGAGGAAGTTAAGGAACAACCCGTTGTGGGGTTTGTCCGAAACCTAGGTATGATGAATGCGTGCGACACATTCTAAGCATCGTTAACCATGGGCAGACGAGCAGTTACTAGGGGTAAAATCAATATGAATAGCCGACTGGAGGACTACCCAAGATGGAAAAGACACACCTTCATAGGAATAGAGCTGCCCGTAGGAACTATGAGGCAAGTCAAACTACACAACAGCAGGTTGTCATCTTCATCTCAAGGTTGGCTACCCCGAAAGAAAATTGTCAGCCTCAGAACAACAGTTTAGGGGGGTCTAAGATTGAAATCGCTAAAGATGTCTTTGTAAAGAAACTAGGCGGGAAGCAAGCAAGGTCGAAGACGTCGATTGTGTTAGCCGCCTAGTTACTATTAAGATATAAGAAAAAAGGTAGCCGACAGGATGACTCGAAAGGCCAAATATAAGGCATTTTACCTATAGGTTAAGACATTTACTTTTCGTTTCAATTAAATAATGTACAACCAACTGACCACGGTCCACCCATGGATTTTAGACCTTGAAGAACTATTAATAAATAAAGGCAGTTGAGCATGCACCATGGGAGTATTCATTTTAAATATGGATGAAGTGGACACACATGAAAATACACTCGCCACCAATGTTTAGTTGATAAAAATCGACCCTAAGGCTGATACCAAATACACATATCAACTAAAAAAAGAGAGACAAGAGCCCAAGGTTTTTTGTCACCTTCATAAGCCAAAACCCGCTCGTTGATGCTCAGTAATACCCCTCGCAGCTTCACGAGGTGAGCGCAAGGCCTCCAGTTGTTCGGCTTGCTAGGCAAGAAACTTGGCTTCAAACAAATGAACCCATTGCAGTGCTTCTTGGCCTTGTTTGAGCACTCACTTCTTATTGTCAAACACCCTTTCTAGTGTGCAACAACCCAGACACGATGTTCTTGCTTTATAGTGGTCACAACTTCTAAGCTTTTCATATGCCGCACTAGGTCATCCATCTCTTGGGCCAGCACTAGAAGTTGCTCATCAATCTCCTTTGACTCATTTTGAAGCATTAATTCCTCATGATTGATTGAAAACAAAATCATTCTGCAAAGATAGGGAATCTTCTACTGCCCGATTCTACATGTTAAATATGCCTGAAGTGTCATCCATTCATTCCCAGGTGGCCTTGTGCTCAAACATGGCCAGTGGTAAATCCTCGGCATGTGTTAGTCTAGAGCCCCATAGTTCATTAGCCCTGAGTGCTTGTTGAAGCTCGTTAAGAATGTCTGGTATGGAAGTTCTCGAGAAGAGATTAAATCAAGTACGATGAGCCGATAGAACTAGTTAATGCACTATTGTAAATTATCAACACTCCTACATGGGGGTGGACCATTAAACATCCCTCAGGTTACCATCTGACCCCCAAAGTAACTAAAGGGCTCAATAGTGGTGGTCCCCGTAAAGCTAAGGTCAACAAGGTGTGCAAATGATGAAGAGAAAAGATCGTGTGATCTCTCTTCATCACCACTAGACACGTCGGCAGAAACATCGACACGCGGCTCACGAATCAAGAGTGACGACCTAGTTGGGCCATCAACGTCAATAGAGGCCTTGCCATTTGAAACATGTTCTAAAGTTGGGGTCACAACAATAAAATCACTAGCAGAAGAAAAAACAACCCATTATAAATGTTTTCCCCAATTGGCAAGAATGCCATTTTCATCACCCTCAACCATGGCAAATTCCCCACATAATAAGAGGGGCAAAGTATTGGATGAAAGGCATTGATCCATAACTATAGTAGTAGGCGCTTGATCCCTTAAATTGGGAGTTTGCTCAAGGGCTCCAAGAGAAGTCAAGCCTTCACCCAATTTAGATATAAAGGATAGAAAAAGAATGATTGGGCCAGCAGCTGTAGTCTTCCATCGAACACTTCCTCTTGGGGAGATCACTCGACTCGCTTCTTTGAAGGTGAAAGGACTGGCTGTGTAGATGAAATAATCCTCCCTTCAGTTCATTGACATTTAAGGAGGGGTTTCATATTCTTACCTAGGGCATGGTCTGTGAGTGAGAAGAGAAGGATGGATGAGCTAGAAAGACCCAACATTCTAAAAGAAAAAAATGGGGTGAAGATAGTTTACCCTTAGAAGAAGTGATAGTGTGTGAACTAATGGACGGACAGGCAACTAAGGTATTCGGTCGGGTAATAGGCACTTCAGCCGGCACCTTATTCTGGGCGAAAAATTCTAGTAGTGGGACAACCACTCACGCCCGACTACTTTTTTACCAGAAGTTCAACCATTGGCCATTTTTTCTTATCAGAAGAAGTGTTCTTCACATGGTTAGGGTGATTATTACTCGAAAGAGGACTCTGAGAAACTGACCAACCAAAAGAATGAGAAATAACACCCTATAGCACATATCTTACCCCAGCGGAAGGACTAGCAAAACTAGTGAAAGCTCCTCGATCGGTCGGGATGATTGCACCCACGGATTCGCCAACTTAGGGGTCGTCTGGGAAAATGTGTGCCAAGTTCGCTACTTGAAGAAGTATTTATTGGGAGTCCCATTATGATTTCCATCAAGCATCATACGAAGACCATGTCAATGGTGAAGAAGTTCCCTTGACAAGGGATGGATATTCAGCGAGGCATAATAAAAAGGAAGGGGAATGTCCTGAACTAAACCCAATTGGCGTGTGCATAAAGTAGTCAAGTAGAATTCAATGCTAGTCTTGACATTAAGGTCATGGACCGAGAATGCTCCACTAGTAGGGAGGTCTTAAGAAATCAGAAAGCTGGCCTACAATTGGCACGACAGTTCTAGAGTGATATAAATAAGAGGACCATGCCATAAGCACCTAAGCCAATCTAAACCATGGGTCATTTTAGAAAAAGGAAAAAAATGTTCATCCTGGAGTTTCTTTAGGTTGATCAGAGATAAGTCCAAATGTTCCCAGAATAAGAGTTTCCTAATGTAGTAGTATGTCAGGCGATGAAAACCATAAGCAAATAATCTTCAAGGAATTTCTCTAGAGGTCTCAGAGTAAAGTGAGGGGGAATATTCATGGAGCCACAATTAAAGAAGCCACAAGAGTCTCCCACATTGATAGGTTCGTAGTGGCGAGACTATAAAGGGACATATATAAATGAGAGAGAACGAATGGGGTAAGGGCTAGATGACAACTGGTGGCCAATGACTCAACCAACTCGCTATATGCCTTGGTCGTCTGACCAACTAGGACACAGAAAACAAACCAACATACCCACATTGGTAAAAAAAAAAGAAGTATAATGCTCTTGATACAACACATGACCTTGTTTCATTTCCTGCTGTATATAATAGAACTATACGACATTCACATGTTGGTTATCGAAAGTAGAAGAGGACAAGGTGACAGATGATTCGATGTACTCACCCAGGGCAGGGAGCCCAGTTAGTGCACAGGCATCAAGGACTATCGAACTCATAAAGCCATGAGGGAAGTGAAACAGTTAGTCAAAGAATCCTTAAAGTAGACAGCCGATGCTAGTAAACCTAGTTCCATGGCCATCTCGATCCTAAAGAGTTGGATACAACTGAAGATACCAATGGTTCTCCAATTGTCCTTGACTGCATACTTAACATGGTCCAACCAGGCAATCCAGTCAGGAGAAAGATAGGGCCACAGTCTATGAGGAGATGTACTTGGGTTCAATCGACCCAGTTTAATGAGGGCACCTGTAGAAGGAGTTTCTCCTAAATATGCAAAGGGAATAAACAGAGAGGGCAAGAAAAATCCTCCCTTGGAGTAAGAGCAAAAATGGGACTAAGAAAATATTGGTCCGACTCACCAGCTTCATAGTGGGTGAGAGTGTCCGTTGGGACATAATCAACCAATTGTGCAATAATTGGCCCAATAAAATCAGAGGCAGGAATGCCTATGGTAGCTGCTTAGGGAAAGAACCATTGGAAGAAGAAGCCATGGCACGAAAAAACTCGAAAGGGAGTGAAACGAGAAATGAAGACGGTCTAAGGACGAGGGAGTACCGATCGTGATGGAAACATAATAGTATATAAGTAGCTTGAAACATCACAATTTGCATTCGCAATAAAAGCTGCCAATCATGTCGATGAAATACGCTGTCTCGTTATACCATGCGATGGTTAAAGCGCAAACCCTGTGTCACCCCATGTCATACATTGGAATGCCCGCTGAAAACTCCAATTGTCATATGTCCCACCGTATCTTTCAATATGAAGGGACGCGGGGGCATTGCTTACACCCATTTTTTATGCCCTAACATGGGCCAAGTACGGGCCACCGCATGTTAACACAATGTAATCACAATTAACACAAAGCACACTCTTACTCAAGAGTATCATCGTTCGCGTTTCCTTTGGCGATACGCATTCCACTTTAAATAAAAAGGCACAAGTTCTTATGCCTACCTTTTGGAGAGTAACACCATCTGACCATGATTATCATGCACATTAACGAGGTAACGTGCCCACCATGTCTATAAGAGACTTGCGAAGAGAACGTATCTTATCACAGATTTGGCAATGATACTCTCGACGAGGTTCTCTCGCAGTCCTTCCAAAATGGGAGATCTTCCAAAAGAAGTTCAAAGAGACTGTAGTGTTCGAAAAGTTTATAAAGATCCAAAGATAAGACCAGTGTTCAAGCGAACCTAGGCACGCCTTGGGCCTAAATTGGGAGAAATAGATGCATCGGTCCGATTAGGCCTTCCTCCCCATACCTTAATTGGAATCAAGAGAATGGGAGAACCATATTTAAAATCTAGTTTGACCAATCCTTAATTAAAGGTGTGAGAGATCTTGATGTGATGATCTTATCTTTATTCCTTCAAGCATTTCAAACCATCAAGGTGGTAGGAACCTACAGATGAGCGACCTCAATTTCTTAAAGGGGTCTCTTCCGGATCAATCCATTAGGATCCTAAACACCCCGCAATGGATCGACTATGAGAGGAAGGTCTGAGAAGCTAGGGAGTCTGAATCTAACTAGAGTCCTTTCTAATCAAAGTTGTTTGCTCTAGAGCAATCAAAGGGATTCCCATATCTAAAATAGTGACGTCAGTACAAATGATTCAGAAGCAACAAGGAAACCCTAATGAGAGTTTCACCACATCAACAATCTCTAAAAGGAGCAATCGAAAAAGAGCTCGGGGCCTTATGCCAAACAAATCAATTTATCTTTTATGTGTCTTTTCTTTTTAGCACAACTCAGTTTAGTTTATAACTACTACCTAGCAATTCCTTCTACAGTAACATAAGAGTAGAGATAGTCTCTTTGTAACCTTAAGTTGTACATCGTGTTCATCTAAGTTCTAATTTAGTTGATCACACTTGCTTCGATTCATCTGTTCCGATAGACGTATCTAGTATTTATCATTTTCCTTTATTTACGCATTTGGTTGCCTCGCAACTTGTCAATTATACTAAAAATCATTTCCGAATATGAATGAAATCGATAACATTTTGCCTTATTTAATTTGAGTGTGCGTCTTTGTTTATTTGAGAATTGCTTTGAACTAAAAGTGTAATCCGTAAACTCACATCTATTGTCACAAGGTAAAAAGAACTCATTCGAAGGATTAGCTTCATTTTCTTTCACTAATTGCTACAATTTTGGTAGCCAAGAGAACTCTGGATCTTCGATCCCAGTCTCTAATCTATTTGTCTCGGAGAAGGGGACACCAACAATTCAATCAACCCTTGAGTTAAGTAGACTCTGGCATGCCTGCACATCCTACTCACACACATGTGTGACAAATCTAGACCCTCGATCACATGAGTGGTCTAGCTTGATTAAATTGAGTGCAACACAACCGACATTAGTTTTGAAATCTGATCTATTGATCACAATTATAACGACCACAACACATTGATTTCATGTAAAATAGGATTTTTCCTAATGAAAAATTTTGAACTCAAATGTGGGATTGGATGGTCAAAATTCCATGATATTTTCAAACATATGATCACTTTGTAATAGTGGTTTTAATTACACTTAATGCAATTCAATACCACCTAATCTCTCATTACAAACTGGCCAACATATCATTAAATCTCAATTTTACAGGGTGTGAACATGCTTTGGAAGAAGACAACAATATTTGACTAACTCATAACATGTGGCGCGCCAGCTTGGATTTTGTCATTTTCTAACCATGTGCACGAACTCTATTATGAACTACCATAGTGTAGCTAGTGTTGCGTATCTCAAACTTTTAGGAGATCCACCTATCCATAGGGCACACTGCATCATATTCGACTAACCATCCATGAGCTCAGGATGCTAAATGTTAGAAAAACTTGGCATGGAACACTCACAGTTGGTTTGTGTTGGGTCATACAAAGTTATTATCGAGGTTTTTAGGAATAAACTTATAAGGTGGCCCAACTGAGCTGATTTTTTTAACGAAGGACATATAAGAGATGATGTGATTGATGGACAGATTGGATTTAATGTACCTTCAAGTAGTTTTCAAGAGACTCCCACATGGAAGTGGATTGGGAGAGGTTTCTTTTCCTACATTGTACTCGCTTGGGTGCATCTACTCGAAGATCCATGTTCGGTATGAGATATTCTTTTATGTTTCCTACCCTTGTGATTATTGCCCTGAATGAGGATTTTCCTAGTATGTTTAGTTAATAGGGCAACCTGTTTCATCAACTCCATCATCTGGTTGTGCATTTTTTTAGGGGATGTGAACTTCTTCTCATTTTTCAGTGATTGTCTAAGAGAATTATTCTTAGAGTGTCATTTTCTCAGTCTGAATAAATTTACCTATACGGGTTGGGATTGAAGTGGATTAACATTTTTTATAGATTCGGCATTCAAATCTTAAGTGGGTTATGTTTCCACAAAAGTGACACAGGTGAGAGGATTTGTATTTGCTCCCTGAGCTGTAGAGTCCTTCTGGATCACCACCAAGACAGAGGCTATAACATGAATAATCATATTATTTCTAAGACCTCTATTGTCCTCACAAGGTTTACCCGTATTAAAAGATTTGCCTACATGCTCATTTTAAGCAACTTTGGCATCGACAAGAAAAGATTTAAGTTGGCTAAGTTGAAGTTTTAGGTCTTGATTTTTAGATTCAACCGTGTCAAGTTGTAATTCAAGACCCGAACATCTCTATAAAGTCTCTTTAATGTTATAGTTAAGATTTTCCTTTTCTTGTGTGCAGGTGGTATTTTTAAATTTAAATTATTCTAAATAGGTAGCTGGTTGAATCTTTTCAGCCTTAACTAACCCCAACATTTTTATCATTTTCATAATTTTTAAAAAAGTATGTCATAGGCCATTTGCAAAGCGACATCTCCGTCATCATCATCTTCTTTACAATTTGAGGAGGATGTCTCTTCTTCATTGGAGGTGTTATGGTCAGATACTTCTCCCATGTCTTTAGTTGTAGGGAGAGTGGAGGTGTTGGAGACCATCAAGGTGCACATTGATCTAACGTCTCCACCACTATGGGATTTTCATAATTTGATTTAAAATTCTCAAACTCGTCCCATTTTAATGCCTTCACTATCAGAAAAAGGGTGAAAGGCTATGGATAAAGGCTGTAGCTAAAGATCTATGGCTACAGTTATAGTTCGTAACAAGCCCGTAACCATTGCTTTTGAACCAATTGTTATGGATTAAATCTATAGTCACAGACCAATGGCTACGGATCTAATCCATAGCAATACGTTCTTTAGCAAATATTTCTGTAGCCGTAGGAGCATAAGAGGAGAAAATGCTATGGACTTAATCCGTAGCTACAAGTCAATAGGTGTGGATTTTATCCATAACAAGTCCATGTCTATTGATACTGTAGCCATTGCTCTGGAAAAAATAGCTACAAACTAAATTTGTAGTGAAATCTATCAATGACTACGAACTAGATCTGTAACCATGTTGTCCTTCAAATGGGACTAGATCCGTAACTGAAGCTAGCAATGGCTACGAACTAGAGTCATAGCTATTCCATTTTAAAATAAAAATCTTAAAAGCCAAAGAAATCCCTTGTTGTTACAAATAAAAATGAGGCAAAATTCAACTTTTAACCTTAGTTCTCAACAACCGAGGCTAAATCATTCATTTTAATCCATTCATAAACCTGTGTATAATCAATCATTCATTTAACAAATATAAACATTCATTTTAATCCATTCATAAAAGTACAATACCAACAAAAAAGTTATATGTCCATATAAAAAATTTTAAACAAGCTATGGATGCACCCTACTGTATCAACATTTGCTTATAGACATAAGGTATTACAAGGAAACATACTTGAAAAACCTGTTGGGAGCGTTGCACAAAAACCTTGGGATCTCGCCTCCCAAAACCTCAATATTACGGGATATAATAAAGTAATGAAATAAATCAAAGCATAAACCACATGACACAAGGGATTTCACGTGGAAAACCCTCAAAGAGGTAAAAACCATGAGACCTAGTCCAGAGCAACAATTCACTATGAAGTAGAATATTACAACTGAGCACAAGCACACACCACTTGGATCAAACCTTCTTCACTCATGCAGGAGTAGATGAACAATAAGAGAATAATAAAAATGGAGAGATCTTACCGATCACTAGGACGTAGAAGCACTGAGACATGACGGCGAAGTAAATCACATCTACGAGCAGAATCCTCCCTTTCACAAGCTTCCTCTCTCTCTTTCTTCTATCACCTTTTGATATCCCTAAAACCCTCTAGAAACCCTTTGTATAGTTTTAGGAAACACCCTTGCATTGCCCTAGAATTACCCTAGGACCCCTCTTTATAGTTTAGGAAACTCTTTTTCGTACCTCTGTGAAAATTGCCTCAAATTTATGCAGTCTATACCAAATCCAGACTGAATCTGCGTAACTCTCAACTAGTGGAGCCGGGTGCTCGACTGGTCAAGCAGCCTACTCGACCAATTGACTGACCGTCGACTGGTCGAGCACCACGGAATTTCAAAACAAATAGCTTGCTAGACCTTAAGTCTAGCACCACTCGACTGGTCGAGTAGCGAGGTAATGCTAAGATTTGTGGCATCCGATCCGCACCACATCTCCTCTGAACTAAGGAGGAAAACCCCATCAAAACCAAGGTCTGGTTTCATTGGGCTTGCAACAACTAACACAGTTAGCTCTGATTAGCTGGGCATCTCCTGTTTGTCCAGCTCATGTTGAAAAGCAGGTTGAAGCGCACACAAAGGCAAACATCTAGGAGTCAAAGAAATCTCCTGCTGCTACAAAATAGCTAAGAAACAAAGTAAAATAAACAACCAGGAACCCATTGGTTACTTAAATAACAAACACTGTATGGCTAGTGATGTTTTATTTAAACCAACATGATTTAAATGATTTTTAAACTCGCAAGTATACGAATCGGATGTAGATACGACGTATTACGAGATCGTTCCCACGAGGACTGGTCGTCACAATTCAAATCTATGATTCTACTTAACTAATCAAAATAATAATGGAATGAATTAGTAAGCAAAATTTTATGTAATAAAATTAATTAAGAACAGGGAAGAAAATTCAATCGAGAGAGGGCACTAGGACTTTCGAATCCACCCCTAATTATCCTAACCCTTGTTTTGTCTTTTGATTCACCTTGATCTAGATTGATACCACTTAAACAGAGAAAGCACAATCTGTGTCCTTAATCGGGCATACAAACTGCCTAATTCCTTTAAGCAATGCCATGAATGACATATCCCATATCCTTGGTCGGGTACATTGAATCTACATTCATTAAAGCACACTGTTTCTTACTCTATATGAAACTTGTTCTTGATCAGACACAAGTACCTATAATAAGCATCCAAACAACATCCATATATATACTTTAATCAAGTTCATAGATGGAGAAGTATAGAATTTAAACCCATAAAGCCCACTTAAAGAAAGAAACAAATTAATTGAAATTCAAAGTAAATCAACCAATACAAGAGCTAATCAAATTAGGGGCTTCATCTCAGCCTTAGGCTGAGAGATTAGTGACCCATAAAATTCATGAAAAAATATTAAATAAAATTCATAAAAATTAAACACCAAACCAATCGATCTCTCTCTTCTTTCTTCTCTTTCTTCTCTTTCTTCTCTTCCTTGCTCCAGATCTGGAATCCCCTCGTTCTGAATGACTTTCCCACGTCCAAAACTCGCTGCTGGATGGCTGGGGTCGGTGGCAGAGTCGTAGAAGGACTCGAAGTGTAATTTTTCACAGCCGTGATCGGTGGGCCCCACAGAGGCATTTTCTGGAAAATCTACCCCGTCCATTGGATTCAGGACGAAATTTCAATCAAGAATAGGTGGTTTTGAAGGTCCATTAGTGCGGCCCAGAGAAGAAAATACAAAAAGATCAATTTTGAACGCCCGGGGCAGTCTACTTTTGGCCTCTGCACCGCACACGTGTGTACGCATGGGCGAGGAATATCAACATGGTTTTGAAGCTCTCAACGCCCTCTACACGATGGACGGATCGGATCATTCCATCTGATCGAAGATGGTGGGCCACAACCGCCCGAAAGTCGGTTCTTCGCGGATGTGCGTAAGCCTTCGCACGTCCGCTGTGATGCTCGGTGGGCCCCACATAAGCTTTTCGGGAAATCCACCCCGTCCATTGGATAAAGGACGAGATTTCGTTCAAATATGGATGGTTTTGAATTTGCGTGGGCGCGCCAGGAGAAGAAATCGAACAAAATCGGTTTTGAGCGTCCACAAGACGGCTGTTTGTGGCCTCTGTATCACGCACGTGTGCACGCATGAGCATAAACGGAAAACATGGTTTTGTAGATATTGAGCCCTTCTACACGATGAACGGTTTAGATTAACCGTACGTGCTACCGATAGCGGTCCGTAAAAAACGGATTTCCGTCCGTTACGCGCGCTGAAACGGAAATCTCCGTTTTTGAAATAAGAAAGTCGGGTCAGCGCTGCTGACCGACTTTAGTCCGTTCGGTGCTCAAGCAATGCACATGTGCACTGTGTACACACGCTATAGATATAGGTCCACTGTGATGATTTCGAGAAATCCGCACCGTCCATCCTTTTTCTCATATTATTTCCACCGTCAGGACCAAAATTGATGTATATCCAGATATCCAACGGGCCCCACTTAATGAATTAAGGGGCTGATCTGGCCGTTAGACCACTTCCCGAGCTCTTCAATGGCTGAAATTTAATATGTACGGTTAATTTACGGCCCTCATCCCATGTATGAAGTTTCGAACTGATCGGATAGCGGGAACCATGTGATCTTGCATTCTGGACCCTTTTCGGGCCCCTTTGCCTTGCTTTCCTCAGGATCTCAGGCGTGTAAAATCTTCATTATTGGTTCTCTTGAGTCCATCCCGTGCTCTGGAGACTTTGGATCATGAAATCCATGCCTTTAACATCAATTTTCAATTAACGCTCCTGACTTCATTCTGTAACAAAAATACAATTAAAATACTCTATTAAGCATTTTCATATAAATAGACAACCAAGAACCCATTGGTTACTTAGATCATAAACACTGTACAGTTAGCTCAAATTCAGAAGTAAATAAGCGATAATCATGAAACTGCTTTAATTCAAGACACATAGTTTTGCAAATACAGATACAATTTTCAAATGGAGAAAGGAAATAGCAAAGCTTCCTTTGTACTGACAAGATTCAATCCAGATATAGATACGATTTCCAAAATACATCCGGCATTAAACAAAGCTCTTAAAACCTACAATGAAATACCTTTGTTGTCAATGGTATCAAATTTTGTGAGTACAATGCCATCAATCAATCTAGCGTTAGGTGCATTCAAAAGGTCCGCTAATTTCTGTACAAGGTAAGAAAATTGCTCAATCCACACGTGTCATCAATTAGCTAAATAAATCATAAAAAATTGTGGGAAAAAATCTCATCAATCTTAAACATGATCTCAATCAAGTGGATAGAGATGTGCACACGAGTACAAGAAACTTGCAACAAATACTAAGCTTGATCAAGCTTTGATAATTGATCGATATCGTCATTTCCCAACATTGCCTCTCCAACAAAAAAGAACTAGATCTGGGTTATTTAATAAATGAGCTTGGGAAGTGCTCTCATTACTTGTTCATTTTCTTGAAATGTAACATTTAATTATGCAGTTGAGTACCTAAATGTACATCAATGAAGAAATGCAAGACTCATGGAAAATATTCCAACTACCAAAAGAGAAAAAGAGAATAAAAACAAACTAACCCCAAAGATATCCTAGATGATAGTTTCTTACATCCACCTAGCTGTATTTACAAAAATAATATCTGATTTATTATGTGTAGCCTCTTGGATAGCTCCCTTTGCTACAGTTGCCATATCTTTTTCGTACTTTTTCTTGAATATAAAAATTTGAAAGGCAGTTTCAACAACAATTAATCAGCTAAGAGAAATATCATTTTTTTCTATTCATCTAAAGGCTTGATATGATTTGACAATGATTATGTAACCGGCTCTCTCTCATATTTTACATAAATGAGATGAATAGTTTAAAAAAACTATCACATGCCTGTCAACAACACACCGCAAGCATACTATAAAATCCATTTTGAATTCTATATCATTGAATAAAAAGGACCTTGGGGCATGCTCATTCCTAAAAAGCATATTGCATTCTTCAGAGACTGCTTATGTTCCTTTTAGCTGAACAGGGTGGATGCAACGAACAACATTATCCAATTTACCTTTTTATAAACTTATTGAAAAGCATTATAGAACCATTCCAATTACATATTATAAGCTTATTAGGATATTAATAATATCCAAATGCATAACCACCACTTTGTAACCGAGCATCAAAAGTAGTAGATTCAGATGCGATTCGTTCTCCATATCGAGATCTAGAGCCCGTCAGTTCTGGATCCATGACCGGTTGTAAAGCCGTATGCATAGTCGGTGAATGATCCAGTAGCAGGGACATAGGCACAGACAAAAGTCAAGTAGCGGGGGTGGAAGCAGTTTAAAATCCATATGTTTCTTTAGTTGTCCGAGCAAAAGCATCTAAACCATCAGTAGCAGAGATAACGAAGAGACCAAAGGGTAGAGATCTCAACCCGAACTGGAAAAGCTATCAATCTTCCTTTGGTAAACTCAATTTCTCAATATATTATTTCCAGAGGCTGCTTTCTCTCCCGCCGGCAGGGCAGAATCTGCCTGATTTTGGAACCATGCTTATGTGGCTTGGATGGCTATCATGATCAACAAACTCAACTGAATCTTATGATCTCTAATTGACTGCGAAAGAAATAGCGTAATCTGCTCCGGACCACTTGTGCTTCTGCCGAAGGATCCGAATCAGCTGCTGAAGAGATTTGATCGAGATCATAACTAGCTCCCTATCACAATTCCTAAAAGTCTCTAATATTGTCAACTGGCATTGGATCAACTGATGGCGGTGCAACTAGCGCTTTGCTACTGATGCTACCACATACAATGGGTTCAGCAATCAGTAGTGCTGCTAGCTTTCGAAAAGGGAGGTATAAGTGTCAACTGTATGTGTAACGACCTTGGAATTTTCTGTGCTAATCTTTCCTTAAGTAGTTGTTTTGAGGTAATTAGCACTTTACTCGATTGCTTGTGAAATCCGCATCAATCACTTTAAATTGTATCTGCATGGCTCTAAATGTGTGGATTAGTGAGCACTACGTTACTCTGAAACCTGGGATCCATCGCTAAATCCAGTTATTCTGGGGAATTTTTAGAAGATCTGGATCGAACCTGGACCGCACGTCGAAAGTCCGATGGCGATGATCTTAGGCTGTTGCGGTCACCGAGTTGGGCTTGACCATCTCCTCGAAAATCAAGTCCATGTGATGTTCTGGGTCGATTTGCTTGAGCTCGGAGTGAAGAGTGTGAGAACGGTTGGAATTTATTAAGCTTTTATGGAAATCTAAGTCGTGTCGCTTGCGCGACGATTTTAAGCTATCTGACCGTTGGATTCTGACCCAATTTCACCCTCTAATCAGGATGGTTGGCCCAGGCATATCCTAGTGCTTGTGGACCTGATCGAGTTTCCGTGACCGTTGAATTGAGTGTGGTCAGTATGAAAACTCAGCTTGACCTAGATCCATGGTCAAGGAGCTTAAGTCCGACCTTTCGTGGTTATAGGCCCACCAGAAGTGCTTCGTTGGATCGAGAAAGGCTTACTTTGGTTATAACCTAAGTATACCTTGACCCTGGGGTTATTTTCATCAAGTAAAGGCCTATTTATAGTCCTTAAACCCTAGCTCTCTTTTCCATACGATTTTCTCTAACCCTAGCTTGGAAAGAGAGTGGAAAAGAGAGAGAAAGTGAGAGAGATAAGTTGGTGAATCATCTTGGATTCTTCCTTGTTCTTCTTCATCTTTGAATCTTCGCTTTGAATCGTTCTTCTGACGGTTCTGAGTTCTTTTGGGGTAAGTTAACCTAACCCTAACCTATGTTAGAGCTTAGATTAGTCTTGGTGTTATTGTATCTCATTTATATCCTTGTTTTAGGGTATTCTAGCGCCGTTGACGAAGACAACTCGTCTAAATCAGTTCGGTGGTTCTTTCTTCGCTTAAGGTGCGGACTTTAAGTGTATAGGTTATGGTTTTCAAGGCTTTCAATCCCAGTTAGTAATTTATTCTTGTTATGGATGAGATTTCACATGCCAAATGTTGAGTTTACATTGCTTTCCTGATATGCATGTGCTATGTTGAGATTTGTGTACTCTATGTGTATTTATAAAGTACCGTATACGTATAAAATATGCACTTGTGTTTGCCATGATTATTTGTCATGTATGTATGCTAGGTGCATGTATGACAACTCCTTGGTAAAAGGAATTGTCTAAGTACATGTATTCCAACATACGTCATGTATGTTGTTCCATGTATGCTAAGTGTTGGTAGAAATGCATGAATGATTTAAGTGTAACTAATTACACTAATTGTGGGCGTTGAGAAGTGATTCTCAATACTCCTATTGATGCGCATGATTTCCCTTATGCAAGTTACATTCCATGTTATTTAAATTCAAGCATCTCCTATGCTTACATTTATGTTAAGTTGATATTCTTCAGATGTGTATGTACCATGATTTGAGTTGCTGTTCCATTACTGTTTTACATTCCATATGAGTATCTGTAGTAGCGTAAGGTGTTTGGGACTATGCATTAGTCCAGGAAATCGGTAATTGACCCTATGTTCGTGGTTGAGATTGCTTTCGTCACGTAGGACGTATTAGACGAGCCCGAGCCGTATTAGAGTTGGCGGCAGTGGTTTGGCCACGCGGAGTGTTTGCGTACTCTATGTCGTTCAATTCAACGTGCGCTCGTGTTAGTCGAGTTCGTCAAGTAACCCAGTTATCCGATGTATGTTTACCATGTATGGACGCTATTGTTTGAATCTAGGGTACCGAACTCACCAGTGAAATCCTATTAACTATGGTACTTGATCCGCTAAGACTCATGAGCCGGACATGGTGGCATGGGACACCATGGTCGAGCTGTCGGCCTACGCTGGGGTGACGAGCCTCCCCGTAGTGATCAGTGAGCAACTAACCTTGTGAGCCGATTATGGTGGTATGGGACACTATATTCGTGCTGTCGGCCTACATTGATTGGTGACGAGCCCTTTGTAGTGACCTCGAGCATACCTGGATACCGCAAGGAGGTGACGAGCCGAACTGTGGTAGTAAGGGCGTGAAAGGCGTGCATTGATTGGTGACGAGCCCTTTGCTACGACCTCAACTATATGATCGTATGAGATGTCTAGGATTGACGACCCTAGTATGGATCATGGTTTGGATGGTGATATGAGGAGAGTATCTTAGCTTCCCAATCCTGCTGTATGAAATGGACTAATAACAACTCGGTAATCATATCCATGCACCGCATTTGCATGTGCTTTGTAGATGTGGCGCACTTTGAGGCGATGTCATGCGTAACGTAAGATGAAGACGCTGAGGGTGTACGCGTGAGGGCACGCATCATGTTGCATACATCCTTGCATTAACAAGAGTACTTAGGATTTATTTAATTGTCCTGCTTTATCATTACTGTTTGATTGAACTGATAACATGTTAACTAGTGCCTTATTGTTCCACTGAGTTGATCACTCACTCCCACGTTTCTGGGGCGGTGTTAAACACCCACCAGACTCTGTCTTAGGCTCTGATGTTGCAGATGTGGATGCGACATCTGAGGCAGAGCGGGAGCTGGATGACGACGAGGCTGCCTTCTCCTATATGCAGTTTTCAGATGGGTTCTAGCGAGCCTCGGTCTGATGCGCGGGATCTCTGGGATTATTTTTTGGGATCTGAAATGATGTAACTTGATACTTATAATTTTGTTAAATAACACTTTTATTCGACCTGACTTGTATATGTACTTCAGGGATTTACACATGTACACATATTTTCCTATAAGTCTTCCGCTTGTTTTATTTACTTATCCCTGAATCATATCTGTGTTTTGGCTTAATCTATTCCATGTTTTATGCACTAATACAATCAACATACATCCTTCATTAAATATGTTGCATAAGTGATGTTTTGGAACTCGGGAGCTGAGTTATGCTCGACCCCCGAATTTCAGGGCGTTACAGTATGAGATTCTTTTCAGAATCTCATACAATAACTCTATTTTATGTCCATAAAGTAGCAATTAAATCAAACATATGCCATCTACTTACAGGACATTGCACCTAGTGCTTTGGTCTGGACGGTTACATTAGAATTCAAAGCGAAGTTATACAGGAGAGGTTCTAGGCTGTTTGCCTCCATAATCAGTTGATGACAATATATATATATATATATATATATATATATATATATATATATATATATATATATATATATATATATATATGATTATTGCAGTAGTAAAAATGTTGGAAGCTTCCAGTGTGTTACTTTCCATATGAAATTATCATTAAGTAGAACAAATGATGAAAGCTTTTACATAAACACCTGTTTCCATCTTATTAAATTTGAAAAACATTAATAAACCAAACGAATGGTGTGAGGACATTCTCAATTGGAAAGATGCCTTACATTTCTTAAAAATGCACCAAATAATGAACAAATAATCTGGCAAAGTTTTAGAAAAGAAAATGACAAACAATTCTAGTTTCTTAAAAAATCCATGCAAAGATGTAATTCTAAAAATGTTAAATGCCCTTTTGATTATTATGGTCTACTAGGAATGGGAAAACAATGTCCTCTTAAGCATTCATGCCCATTGAATAAAAAGGAAACGTTTGTAAATTATCACGAACTGTATTTTGTCATACAGAACTGAAGATTACTAATATAAATTGGATTACATAATTCTGAAAGAGAAAGAAGAAGAAGAATGAAAGAAAGAAAAAGGCCAATTTCCAATGATTTTAAGCGTAATCGAATCTGATAAATATTATATGCATTTGTTAGGCTTTATTGGTTGTTGAATTGTACTAGTTGCAAGTGTAAACAAAGCGAAAACAATGAAGGCTTTGAGGAAAATGATTCTCCTTTGCTTTTCTCTGTATTTGAGACAACCCTGAAGGGTTGAATATATAGAGTTTTACAACGACTATAAAAGGTAATATGATAAATACAAAATCTTCTACTTATACATCGTCTATCTATAGAATCGACTATACAAGGCATGTGGCCTGTCTAACATCTCCCCTCAAACTAATACTGGTCATCGACAAGTAATAGTTTGCTAACTAGAAATGAGTGTCATGCAAAAGTGAGGGACTTTGTAAGAATGTCGGCAATCTGATCACGAGATGCGACATGTGGTAGCGAAATGAGCAGAGACTGAAACTTCTCGCGGATGAAGTGACAGTCAACTTCAATATGCTTTGTCTGTTCATGAAAAATCGGATTAGAAGCAATCTGAATGACACTTAGATTACCTACGTGGAGTGGAGTAGAATCTTGTAAATGAACGCCCAAGTCAGAAAGAAGTCCACGGAACCAGATAATTTCACTACAAGCTGCTGACATTGCTCTATACTCGGCTTCTGTGCTTGATTTGGAAACAGTGGCCTTCTTTTTACACTTTCAAGAGATGAGAGAAGTGCTGAGAAAAACACAATAGCCAGTGGTAGATCTGCGTTTGAGAGTACAACTGGCCCAATCAGCATCTGAATAAGCATGAAGGTTCAGAGGGGCCGTGAAGGAGAAGAACAAATATCAATCCAGAGTTTCACATAGGTACCGTAAGATGCTCAATACTGCAGTCATATGAAGAGTTCAAGGAGTAGAAACAAATTGGCTAATAACTTGGACCGCATAGGCAATATCAGGGTGAGTCATTGTTAAGTAAACCAGACTCTCAACCAAACGGCGGTATAATGTGGGATCCACAAGAAGTTCACCATCGTCACGACCATATTGAACGTTAAGTTCCAAGGGAGTCCGAACTGTCTTCTGATCCGTTAAGGAGGCCAAAGCAAGAAGATTCTTGGTATATTTATACTGGCTGACCAGGATTCCACGTATAAAATGTGAAAATTCAAGTCCAAGAAAGTATGTCAGATGACCCAGGTCCTTCGTCTTGAAAGATGACTTTAGAACTTTCCTTAATGTCGAGATGTCAGTATCATCGCTACCAGTTAAAAGTGGGTCATCAACATATACGAGAACAATAATGATTCCATGCTCAGTGGTGCGCAAAAATAAGGATGGATGATGACCACTTTGAGTAAAGCCAGCTCCTGTAACAACATCATGAAATCGTTGGAACCATGCTTGAGGGGCCTGTTTGAAACCGTATAGAGCTTTCTTCAGACGACAGACTTTATTGGCATGGATATTAAAGATCCAGGAGGAAGTTTCAAATATACTATTTCTTAAGGGTCTCTATAAAGAAAAGCATTTTTCACATCCATCTGAGTGATTTGCCAAGAGCAAACTGATGATACTGCCGGAAGAGTACGAACAGTTTTCATCTTGGCCACAGGAGTGAATGTCTCATCATAATCAATTTCGTGTTCCTGTTTATATCCCTGAACGATGAGCCGAACTTTGTATCGATCCAATGATCCGTCAGGCTTGAGTTTCACAGAATAAATCCATTTCTTACCAATTAATTGTTGGTCAGTAGGTCGAGTAACAAAGTCTCACATATGGTTATCATCTAATGTTGCAAGTTCTTCTGCTATAGCCTTTTTCCAACAATCATGACTGGCTGCCTGATGGTATGAAGTAGGAATAGATACAATATCCAGGGTAGTATTCATAGCAGACATGGAGTATATTAAGCGATCAAGCTGTTAATGTACACGAGTGGAACGACGTACCAAATTAAGATCTGAATCCGTTACGAATACAGTAGGGAGAGTAGTAGGTGATGGATCTATACGTGGTCGTCGTGAATAAACCTGCAGTGGACAAGGAGGTGTACTCGATGCAACCGGAATATTAGGAAAAATAGTAAGACCAGGAGAGTCTGGTGTGGGCGGAGGAGAAACGGATGAATGGAAGACAATATGCTCAAGAAAAACAACATACCGTGATACCCGTATACGACGAGAGACCGGATCATAGTAACGAAAACCTTTCTAAGTTTCTCCAAATCCTAAGTACATACATTTGACTAATTTTGGAGAATGTTTGTTACATTCATGTGATGCCAGATGAACATAACATACACAACCAAAAACACGAAATGTGAAATATGTAGGAAGTGAACCGGTGAGAATAAAGTAGGGAGACTTACTATTGAGGACAGTGGTTTGCAACCGATTAATCAAGTAGACTGAATGCATCATAACTTCTACCCAGAAGGAATGAAGAGCACTCACAACTGCTATTAAGGTATTGGTAGTTTCAACAATATGGCGATTTTTCCATTCAACCACCCCATTTTGTTGTGGAGTATCAGAACAGGTGGTCTAATGAGTAATCCCATGACCCTGAAGATATGCATGAAAATTTGTGGAGAGATACTCTCCCCTTGAGTCAGAGCGGAGAGTTTGAATTTTTACTGAATTTTTCAAACACCTGTGACTTAGAGTGCAGAAAGTAAATCCAGGTGTAACGGGTGAAATCATCAATGAATATAACATAATATCATAGTCCAGAGAGAGACATAATTGGGGAAGGGCCCCAGACATCCGTATGCACCAGTTCAAATATATATGATGATTTTGTAGTACTTAGAGGAAAGGGAATACACTTACTTTTTAAAAGGCAACAGGAAGAACAAGAATAATCCAAATCACTTTTATTAAGATAAATTTTCCTAACATGCCAGAAGAAAAGAGATGAATCAAACGATCAGAATGTGGATGATCTAGGCGAAAGTGCCAAAGTTTCCACATTTTATTTGCCGAACAAATATCCAAAGAAGAGGAAGAGAAGAAACAATAAGCTGTAGTAACGAATGGGTGAAAGTCCAACACGTGTAAACATCCATGCCACCTGCCCTTCCCAAGTACCTTCCCCGTTACCAGATCCTGCACAAAACAACAATTTGGAAGAAATATAACTAAGCAGTTATTAGATGTAAGTTGACTAACAAAAATTAAATTTGAGGAGAGTTTAGGGACATGAAACACATCACAAAGGTTAAATTGGCGATGGTCAGAAGGAGAGAAAGTTAAGGAGCCAACGGATTGAATGGGTAGTTTAGTGCCATCGCAGTAGAAATCGCCTGATTGTCAGTGTAGGGACGAATATTGCGAAGATGTGATACATCACCAGTCATATGATTTGAAGCACTGGAATCGAAGAACCATAGAGAAGATGATGTTATACCTGACATACCGGCCGTACAAAGGGCCTGCACGATTTGCTGGAGCATCATAGGAGTTAAAGGTGAGGAAAACCTTCAACAGAACCAGTGAATGTAGTATCACTAGCAGAATGGTCGGAAGTAGTCGCAGAAGTAACAGAAAGAGCACGACCACGGTCACTACCTCGACCACCACGTCCACGGCCGAATGAGGATGCGTAGACACGTGAACGACAATACTGAATACCATGACTAGTCCTTTGATAATGAGCGCACTAATCTTTACACTGAGTGACGACATGCCCACTTTGTTACAGCCGCGACAAGTTAAAGGAGTGGAACCACGGTTTGGTGCAGAGATGGATACAACAAGTGTCAGGTTAGATGGTCCCTAAGATGTCCCATGAGAGAGGACCTGCAGTCATTGTTCCTCAACTAATAAATCATTAATAGCCGAATTCATTGAAGGAGTTGGGATACGGTTCAGGAAAGCAGCCTTGCAGTGCTCAAATTCCGAACGCAGTTTTAATAAGAAATTGTCTAACTTGCGCACTTTCGCTCATTGTGTGGAATATTTTTAACTCATTTGGGAATTCTGGATCCATCATAGCCATCTTTGTCCTAATTGTAACCATTGTAAAGTAAAAAGTTTGAATACTTTTGTTACCCTAAGTAAGGTGAACCAGATCTTGTTCCAGGCGATATAACCTAGCCGCATTACTCTGGTGATATATTGTCTGGAGATGCTCCCATATAGCCTTAGCAGTGTGAGGCCAACAGCTATTGATCAATCGATCGAATCGAGAATCCAGGTAATAATCCGTCCATTTTTCATTTCCCAATTAGCCATTCTGTCGGCATTGGTGGAAGCGGGGACAAACAGATCCATCAATCAGTCCCCACAAACCACGATCCTTAAGAAAACTTTAAAAGTGGATGGCCCATAAATTGTAGTTGGTGCCATCGAAACTACATCGTGGGCCCTCTGTACGTGAGTCTTTATCCATAGATAAGAAGAGATAAGAACGATGCTAAAGAAGAAAGTACCTTGCAACCACAGATCAGAACAACAACCAACAAAAGATCAACAAGGATCGGAGGCAATAGTAGACAACAATAGATCAATAGATCAACAGATTAGGACGTGCACCAGTAGGTGTAGCAGGAGATGCTGCAATAGGGATCGGATGTAGCAGGAGATGATGCAACAGGGATCAGATGCAGCAGAAAGGTGCGCAGGGATCGGATGCAGTAGAGAGGTGCGCAGGGACGTGCGCAGGTGCGTGCACAGGGTCGTGGTGACAGGCCTGGGGAAGATCGGACAAGCTTGGGGAGGGCCGGATCTGACAAGGGAGGGCCGGATCTGACAGACGGTGGTGCCGATGATGAAGAAGATGCCAGATTAGGATTAGTATCGCTCTAATGCCATGTAAACAAAGCGAAAACAATGAAGGCTTTGAGAAAAATGATTCTCCTTTGCTTTTCTGTGTATTTGAGACAACCCTGAATGGTTGAATATATAGAGTTTTACAACGACTATAAAAGGTAAAATGATAAATACAAAATCTTATACTTATACATTGTCTATCTATAGAATCGGCTATACAAGACATGTGACCTGTCTAATAGTGAGGAATGCATATCACTTGGTCCATTGCAGAAGTTGGATGGAAGTGAATCTGCTTACTTTAGTTTCATGCGAACTGATGCATAATGGGCAAATGAAATTAACTTAATATTTATAATGAGTTAAGAAGTATTAAAATTAAACCTAGACTGCTTTTTAAAACCTTAATAGTGCATAAGTTCATAGACATTCAAGAGAATCATCAAACAGAAACTCATGATAATAACAATAGTGATTTGGGCAGAATAAATTGAACTTCTCAGTGAAATTCAAAAGCAAATTTCATCATCATAGCCCATTCCATTGCTATAACAATATTTATATTTTATAACTAAACAAACATAAAGTGACTGAGATGAATACACCTTAGCCCATTCCATTGCTTGTTCATTTGTAGTAGTCCTTTCGTGCTCAGAGTTGACTTCATCAATATCATCATCCTTTGAACTCATGCTTCATCAATATCATCAATATATTTGGACATGAGGATACATCATGACCATAACCCTCGCAAATGTGACACTGAGTTTCTTTTGATTGTTATAAAAATCTACCTATATGCATAGAGTCAAAAGATGAACTCTTCGTGTCACAACATCCTCTATTGTTAGACATGATTCCAAAGCTCTTTTTTAGGATCTTACTCTAGAAGTTTAAATCCTTGAAGAGCAACCAACTCTCATACCAATTGAAATTGTGTGGATTATCTACCACGACACATAAAAGCTTGGTGAGGCTATAGAATGAATGGCTAGGACCTGTAGGGGGGGTTGAATAAGACCACTTAAAATTTATGCAATTTAAAAACACAATTGCCTAATTATATCAATGTACCAATTAAATTAAATAAGACAATTAACACTAAGACTTCCAAGTCAATAGTGGGCCCAATCATATAGACTATTCAAAACATGTCAATGAAACAATTAGTATATAAGAGATAGTGAGCTTGTGTGTGCTTTACAAGTTAGATGCCTAGCATACACTCTAATTCAAACATTCAAATGATTTAACTAATCAAACATGTAAGTAATAATAGAATGTACATAGTTCATAATCATGACACACAAAGCATATATGGTTGTTCGATTTCCCTACTCTGCTCCCAACGAACACTCTCCTTGAGTGTACTGGTATTCATTATTGGAGATTTTCAATAAGTTCACCTCTAACCTTTATAGCCATACACAAGGATCTACACATACACTCTCGCCGGAGGCTCTCGTAAGAGACTTTAGTTTGTTTTCTATCAGCTAACTAACAACCTCGGTTTTAGTATAAGGACACACGTTTACTCCAGCTGGAGGCTCACATAGAGACCAACACATACACACTCGTATCTGGTAAATTCAACCTTACACAAGAACCTATTCGAGTTTGGGTCACAAACTCTCACTCTCAATCTCACACAATGAAAGAGAGTATAGATTTCGTAGTTGACAATTCTCTTATTGAATTGAGCCCTTTTGATGTGCCACGGTTGTGCTGCTTGATCGATGCTCTCCCGTACTCTAATCAACTCCCCTTGTGCTCCCTCAATCATTAAAGTTGGTATTCTTCCACTTAAATCTACTACATTGCAATTGATGCTTTAGTGAAGTTACCAAGATAATAGGAGGGGTTTGGTTTAATATCTTATAACTAAATGCTTAATTGATTTTTAAATGGAGATTAACGTAGATTGACATTTTCGAGGTTTGAAAGACAAATGTTTTCCTATTGGATTGATATCTATCATATAAAGAATGCAAGGAAACAATATTATATTCATAAGGAGCTTGAAATGCTAATGCTCATTAGAGTGATTAAACACATGCAAGATTACTTGAATCCCTCTAGGCGAGTGCCTAAAAGTGTTGGTAAGTATTGTGATACATTAGGACCTCAAACTTACTAAAAAGCCATTATTTTACCTAATGCCTATATGCCTCTATAAAGAAATTAAGTTTCAACGATAAAAAGGGAAGAAATCAGCTTAATCGATCGCACAATCAAATGTTTATCTATTAGGCCGTGATCATTTAGATGTTCAATAGTTGTTTTAAGTCAAGGTTAAGGTCTCAAGGCACCTTATTTACTTGTTTTTCACTCACTTTCTTTTTTTTCTTTTTTTGGGGAGGGGGGTGTTTAGCTTGTTAGTACACCCATTGTTAGTTCACACTTCACTGTTAGCCACCCCCACTAGGGAATCGATACCAAGACCTCAATGTTGAAATAAGGTATCTTTCACTCATTCTACCACTTGAGCTATGAATTAGGGTGTGCATTTTTCACCAACTTGATGCTATAGTCTTGATGTTTCTTTGGTCTTTAGCTTCAAAAAGCTCAACTGACTCTCTAATAAATAAGTGCACTAACAATATTAATGAAATCGACAACATCTTGTATCATTTAATTTGAGTGTGTATCTTCGTTCATTTGGAAATTACTTTAAATTTAAAGTGTCAGTGAAAGAATAAGTCCTTAATCCATATAAAAAAACTTATTAGGAGTGATTAACTTTATTTCCTATCATTAATCAATTGAGTGGAGCACATTTTTGGTAGACGAGAAGACTTCGGATCTTCAATCTCGGTCTTCAATCTATTTGTCTCAAAAAATGGGGAGTTAAGCAAACTCTGATTTGCATGCACTTCCTACTCACACACGTATGACAAATCTAAACCTTTGATCACACGAGTGATCTATTTTGATTGAATTGAGTGCAACATGACCGACATTAGTTGTAAAATTTGATCCATTAATCACAATTCTAGCATTTACAAAATATTGATTTCATGTAAAACAATGTTTTTACTAATTGAAAATTTTGAACACAAATGTGAAATTAGACGGTCAAAATACCATGATATTTTCAAACACATAATCACTTTTTAACAGTGGTGTTAATTTCATCTAATGCAATTTAATACTGACTTATCTCGTGTTACAAACAGCCAACCAATCCTTGAACCTAAATTTTACAGGTCATGAATACACTTTTGGAAGAAGACAGGGATTTTACTAAATCAGAGCATATGGTGCGCTGGCTTGGATATTGCCATTTCAAGTGCACTTTTGTCATTTTGTAACCATTTGCACGAGCTCCGCTGCGAGCTACCTTTTAAAGGGTACACCTGTCTAGAGGGTACGCTGCATCATGTTCACCTGGCCATCCATGAGTCCGGGACGCCGGATGCTGGAAAAACCTGGCATAGATCATTACCGTTGGTTTTGGTGTTGTGCCGTACAAAGGGAACGTATTGGCTACTCCAACTGCCACCAGCCAATGGCTGTGATCGGTGCTATGTGAGCCCCACCATGATGTATGTGTTTCATCCATTCCGTACATCTATTTTTACAGATCATTTTATGGTATTAGACGAAAAATAAGGTATATACCAGTCTCAAGTGGACCACATTATAAGAAACAGTGTTGAATGAGCGTTGACCATTAAAAACCTTTTGAGGGCCATAAAAGTTTTGGATGAAGCTGATTTTTGTTTTTTCTCTTCATCTAGGCCTCCATGACCTAATAAACAGATTGGATGTCAAATAAACAGTACAGTGGGCCTTAGAAGGATTTTAATGGTAGATACCCAATTACTATTGTTTCCTGTGGTGTGGTTCACCTGAGATTTATATCCCTCTAATTTTTGGTATCAAGCCCTAAAATGACCTGTAAAACTGGATGAAACACATACATCATGGTGGGGCCCACGCAGCACCGACCAGCAGCCACTGGGCAGATGGGAGGGGGAGTAGCCAATCCGTTTACCATACAAAGTGATTACCGAGTTTTTAGGAATGAACTTATGAGGTGGCCACTTGTGCTGATGTTTGAAGCGAAGGTCAAACAAGGTGATGTAACTGATGGACGGGTTGGATTTAGTTTTTAAGAGACTCTCCCACGTGGAAGTGGATTGGATGGTGACATGCGGGTCCCATTGTCATGTATGTGTTACATATCAGCGCCGTCCATCCATTTTGCCAGCTCATTTTAGGGCGTCAACCAAAAATTGAAGCGATAAAAAGCTCAAATGGACCACACCACAGTACAGTAGGCTTAAAAAGGGTTCAACGGTGGGTGTTATTATTCTCACTATTTCCTATGGTGTGGTCTACTTGAGCATCTGATCTGCTTCATGTTTTGGTTGATACATTAAAATGAACTGACAAAACAGATGGACGGCGTGGCTACGAAGCATATACGTGAAGATTAGCCCCACAGCGCTGGGATGTGTTGGTATCACCACCCAATCCGCTTCCCACGTATGTAGCTGCGCGAGGTACGGTAATGTTTTCCCTCTCTTATACCCCTCTGCTTACACAAAATCCTCCGGCGAAACCCTAATCTCGCACTCTCACCGGACATCTCTCTCGCTCCTTCGCTCGCTCGCGAACCCTAATTCGGAGGAGGAAGTTGACGTAGAAGAAGAAGAAGCGGAAGAAGGTAATTATTTATTTTATTTGTTGTGGTTCTTGTTTCTTTTTCTGTTTTTCCTTTGATTTTTTTCCTATTTTTTCTCTGATTTTTGGGTTAGGAAGAAGAAGAAGAAGGTAATGCACTTTTATTTATTTTATTTGTAGTATTTTTATTTTTCTCTGATTTTTGAATGGTATTTTCTTTTATTTGGGGTTATTTGTAGTATTTTCTTGTTTTTTCCGCTGATTTTTTTATTTTTTTGGGTTAGGAGGAGGAGGAGGACGAAGAAGAAGAAGAAGAAGGAGAAGAAGACAAGGTGATGCAATTTTATTTATTTTATGTATTATTTTCTATTTTTTCCCTCTAATTTTTGGGATTATGGTAATAAATCATGCTATATCTTTTATTTGGGGTTCTTTGTATTATTTTTTTTTCTTTCCTCTGATTTTTTACTCTGATTCGTGGGGTTATGCATCATACCCATACCCATGGTCTGCTCTGTTTGCAATTGGTCCATACAACAGTGGTGTTTCTTTATATTTTGTATTTCTGTTGCTGATTTATTTTTTATTTTGTACCCGTGTTGGCAGTGATGGCCTACACATGTGGCTGGGCCATTTCAAAACTTGTGCATTGTAGGTCCACCATGTAGATCAATTGACACAAAAATCAGGAAGGTTTTGTCATTGTGTGGGCCACGCCTGTATGTTGAGTCAGATTGTTGGTTCCATTGATTCCAGCCGTGTGGCCCACCTGATTAACAGATGTTCCAGATTATTGTTCCAGTTGATCTTCATCGCAGAGCCTACCGTTTGCATTGTCCATACTGGGGGAATGGCACATGCAATGCAAGTGGAGAAAAGAAGGGAGAGATCATTTGGTGAGACCAATCACATGGTGGGGCGTAGGTATGACAAATTTGTTGTAACTGCAATATTGGAAACAATAAGATGTGCACATTGATAACCTTAAGATTGGAAAAAATAAAAAACATCAAGTTGACAACTTATGACTAATCTAATCGCATTGGTTTGGTCCAATCGCAAATGACACAAACCGTGGGTACGACATTGGAAAAAAGAAAGCACAAATTGATAACCTTGAGGCTAGTCTCATCGCGCCAAATGCAAATGGCCCAAACCATGGGTGTGACAAATGAGTTGTAACCCAAAATTGGAAAAAAATATTTAAAAGAACAAATTGCTAACCCAAAATCTGAAAAAAAAAATGATACTGTGGGCACCATGGTGTGTTGTAAAGGCTGTTACGGGGCCGTAAAGGTAATGGTGGCAACCGTTACACATTACGGGGTCGTAACAGCCGTAACAGCCGTTATGGAAAAAAATGACCTGTAATTGCCGTTAACGGCACGTTACATCCCCTATAAAGGCCATAATAGTCTCGTAATGGTTTATTACGGGACATATATAGGTTTTTTTTATACTTTTTAATCAATATTACGGGGTAGATACATGTTTTTCGAGGGTTTTTCAATAACTAAAAAAATAAAAAAGAGAGACCGTAACGACAGTTATGGGGCCGTAACATCCATTATGCCTCGTATCGTAAAGGTAATGGTGGTGGCCGTTACGGCTACCGTTACGGTTACGGAACACCTTGGTGGGCACAGTGTGATGGCCCAAATGATCATAGCAATGTCTCGGAAACTTGACAGTTCATATCGATTATACTAGAAATGGTCATTTATTTGGACCTTTCATCATGTGGGGTCCATCTTTGATTGCTTATCCCTCTCAAACATTTTTGATAGATCATTCATGGCCATTTGACCAATGACTAGGTATGGATGTTTTGTGGTTGGTGGGGTACGATTCTCAAGCTTAATCCTTGGAAGCCTGTAATTTCCCAACTTTTTTTGAATTGGAGAAATTAGGAACTTCTTTTTTTCTTTTAAATTATAAATTGTTTCATTCATGTTTTATGCCACTTTTGCTAATTGGGCAGTGACTTCATCAATAAAGGCTAACCAAACATAATGCTTAAATAATTCATGAATTTGGCAGTTAAAAACTTTTCCAAATTGATGAATTTTGTGCCCTTCCAATCAGTAGCATGCGTTTTATTATTATTATTATTATTATTATTATTATTATTATAAATATGTGGAATTATTTTATGGAAGGGGGTTGAATTAAAGAGAAAATTTGGTAGTGCTATGGCAAGCTTCACCTTTCCAAAAAAGGTTACACAATGCTAGTAGGATCCATTCAACAACCTCATTTTGGAATAAAAAGAGTACAAAGTTGCCTAGCTAATTACCTATTACCATTGGACAAGGAGGTTCCTTACCATGGCATTGTTTCGTTCCTCGAATGCACGACCATTATCTATTTTGATTCTATTTGTTTTGTTTAACGGCCCATATATTTTGTTTGAATGCTATTTGTTTTGTTTAACAGGCTAGATGTTTCATTTGAATGCATTGGATGGCATGTGCATGACATAGTGGGTCGTCCATGAAATCAATGGTGGGCGCCCCCCTCTCAAATATTCCTACTATTGTTGCCCACTTGAGTTTTGGTCTAACATGATTCTTGGGCCCATGGCTCCCTATATGAGTTTGTGCACGAAGGATGGAGTTGATGTCAATGACAAACACGATGGGGCCCACAACCACCATTTGCAGTAGATAATTTCCCATATATAAAGGGTGTTTTGGGTTTTTTTGCGACCATTTAAGGGTGGAAAATGATCTCCACATGGTCTTTATTGACTTAGAGAAAGTATACGATAGGGTTGCTTGGGAGTTAACCTAGAGGGTGTTGGGAAAGAAAGGAATTTCAAGAAGATATATTGACATGATTAAGGTTATATATGAGGGAGTGTTAACAAATGTGAGGACCACTAGTGGAGAGACAAGTGAGTTCTCAATTAATGTAGGCTTGCACCATCAACATTGAGCATTGTACCTCTTTGCATTGGTTATGGATAAGTTGAGTTAATGAGACATTTGTAGGAAGAGATCCCATGGTGTATATTATTTGCAGATGTCATAGTTTTGGTTGACAAGATGAGGGAGGGTGTAAAAACAACACTAGATTTATGGAGGAGCATGTTAGAATATAAAGGATTTAAAATTAATTGGACTAAAACAGAGTATGCAGAGTGCAACTTTCGTAATTTTAGGTGCGGAAGCAAGGAATTAATTAAGATTGCTGACCAAAAAGCTTCCCAAAATGACCACTTTCAATATCCTGGGTCTATTATTTAGGATAGCGGTGAGGTTGAGAAGGATGTCGCCCATAAGGGTCAAGTAGGGTGGAAGCAATGTATATTTGCCTATGGAGTTTATGTGATTGTCATGTACCACTCAAACTGAAAGGGAACTTTTATAGGATAGCTATAAGACCAGCAATGCATGAGACAAAATGTCGGGCGGCTAAGGAACATCGTTCATAGGATGAGTGGAGTTGAAACGAGGATGTTTAGATGGATGAGAGGCAAGACGAACAAGGATAGAATTAGAAATGAATGCATTTGAGGGAACTTAGGAGTAGCACCAATAAGATAAGGGAAGGTAGACTTAGAGCTTTAGTCATGTGTAACAGAGACCAAGAACTATGCCGGTTAAAAGGAGTGAGTTGGTAGAACTTGAAGGCTCTAAAAGGGCAAGGGAAGGCTGAAAAGGATGTGGTTGTAGTTGTAAGAAAAGAGTTGATGACCTATGATCTAACTGAAGTTATGGCCCTTGATATAGTGGAATGGCGAAATAAGATATATGTAGCCGATCCCAATTAATTGGGATTAAGCTTAGTTGATGATGCTGGTAATGATTTAAGGCTGGAAGGATTTAATGGTTTGATATACTTAAAGGGGGCTTACAAAACCTCCTTTGACCATGGTTGGAAAAGTTGCTGATCATCAAAATTTTCTTTCGTCTTATTTTTAAATCTTTTTCTATTTTTCCCCGCATTTTAGTGTATTGTCCGAGTGGCTTTTTCGAAATATTTTAGTTTATCATCCAAGCAACTTGTCGAAATCAAATTAGTCTTGTCGGCGAGACATATTGGTTCACAGGTCCCATTCTCAAATTGGGGTTTTAAACATGGCTTTGAGCACAAATTTGCATTTCTTTTAGGTTAGAGCTTTGATTTACGAAAAATACCTTGGTCTCCCAAATTTCATGGTTTTTTTTATTCCCTAGATTTCTTTCTTCCAGTAGTGTTCTAAAATCTCTAATTTGGACTTCGTCAAAGCAATTTGAGCTTCCGTTTCTTCTTCTTTTATTTTTTTATTTTAAGTAAACCTCAAATTTGTGTCAAGGGAGTTGGGAATTGGTTTATTGATTTCTTTAACTTTTTATGTCATTCGTAGCTTTAGCTTTTGGTTAATGATCACTACTTTAGTTGTTTGATTGCACCTATTGGAAGGAGTAAGTTGGTTTGAGATGCGTTGAAGGCTCTAAAAGGGTAACGGGAAGCCCCTTGCCCAAAGGACATGGGTGGAATTAATAAGAAAAGACTTGATGATATATGGTTTAATTGAGGATTTGGTCCTTGATAGAGTAGAATGGCATAATAGTATTTGTGTAGCTGACCCCAATTAGTTGGGATAAGGCTTTTAGATGATGATGATGGTGAGTTTAGTTGTTTGATTAATTATTAGTTGATTACTAGTTTTATTATTATAATTATGAGTTGATTACTAGTTTTATTAGTAGTTTGGTCCATAACTTGCTTTTGCTTATTTGCCTTGGATTTTACTTTTGGTTGTTCCTTCAAATTGTGTTGACATTGATTGGTTTAATTGGAATTATTTGTGGTCTCTTTTCCCGTCTTGTTTTCAAGCGGGCCTTTAATAAAATCATCTATTAATCCAAAAAATAATTGTTTGAGTAGATTTAAGTTTTTGAGGCGGCGTCTATTTGTGTTCCAAATATTAATATTGCGCTCTTGGAATATGAGAATATCACGGGAAACATTAGGAAATATCACGTATCACGCAATTTGAGGGAAACACCAGGGAATCTTAAGGAAAATAGTGGAATTCTTCAAAGCTAGGGAGATGTTAAAGATTCATGATTACACACTCCGAACTCCATTAGAGAAGAATTTCTTTCTTTCTTAAGTTTGATTATATTAGCCCTTGTTCCAAGCTGGGCGTCATTAGGATGCTCCAGCTTTAGGGGGAAGTGTTGAAAGCTTGATAGTTGAATAAGGCCCATAGGGCCCAAGTCCATGTAATAAGGTTCATAAAGCCCATTCATGTTTTACTATTGTAAATAAGAGTAGAGGGCCAGGGTTTCAATACACCCTAAGCATCTCAAGTTCTTGCTATCTCTCTTCTCTCTCTTTCTCATTGTTTCTCTCTTTCATCTTTCTTCTCTTTTTTCTTTTCATTGTAGCTTCTCATGGGCCCTCAAGATTAGCACCATGTAGCCGTTTAACACAGTATCAAAGCCTAAGTGCTCCTAGGGTTTCTTCTTCTTTTAGGTTTTTGTCTCTTCTCTCTCTCTCTCTCTCTCTCTCTCTCTCTCTCTCTCTCTCCTTTTCCCTTCACTTCTTTTTTCTTATTCTTCTACAATTCTTTTTTCTTTTTAATATATAATTTTTTTTTTAAAAATTTCTGAAGGGCTTGTTGATTTTTTTGTGTTACCTTTGCTAGGGTTTACTTATTTTTTATTTTTATTTATTGAAGAAGATTTTTGTGTTACCTTGGCTAGGGTTTGCTAATTTTTTCCGTTGCTGCAGATTTTTGTGTTGCTTTGGCTAGGGTCTAATGGATTTTTTCTGTTGAAGCAGGTATTGCTTTGGATAGGGTTTGCTAATTTTTTCTATGAAGGCATATTTTTCTAATCCACAAGAGTTCCCTTCGTTTCCTTCCCTTTTCTTTTTCTTCTTTTTCTTCCTTTCCTTCTTCCTCATAACTTCGAGTTTTATTTTTCTAATCTTTCTCAATAAGTGATGTTTCCCTTTCTTCCCATCATAATCTTTTTTTCTTCTTTCCCTCTTTCCTTCTCTATACAACAGCAATCTCTTATTAACCCTTTAACCTTCACCCTTCATTTCTTTTTCTTTTTTTCATTCTTTTTTAGTTTTGAGAGTCGTAAGGCCTTTTCCTCATTGACTCATGATTTGTGAGAAGGGGATGGCTTACGGCTGGATTTTTTTAGGGTTTTGTATCATGTGTTCTTAGATTTAAAGCCACTTTGATATGCAGTTGAAGCCTTTGCCGATTTTTTGTTGTCTAGTTGAAAATCCTTATTCCATTCCCTTTTTGAAGAATTTTTTTGAGGGATTTGCTATCTTTTGCTGAATGATTGGATGTATTATTGGATGTCTAGGTTGGAGGTATTTTATTGGATTGTCTTTTGTAGCTTCTTCGTTTCAGGCTTTCCTTGCCAAGATATGTGATGTAATCAATATTTATATTAGGTAGTTGGCCCAACCGTTTATGTACCAGACAGTTGGTTAAGGCTTGTTTGGACTGGGTGGTTGTCCCAGCCTTAGCTTAGACTTATGATTGTAATGGGCTTGTCTACTCTAAGCAGTTGGCTCAAACTCGTTATTTATATTGGACGGTCTATTCTTATTTATTCCGGATAGTTGTTCGAACTTCTGATTGTTGAGCAGTTGGCCTAGTCTTGGTTGAGATGAATAGTTGATATAGACTCGTTTGTTTATATTGGACAGTTAGTCCATTCTTATTTGTTTTGGATAGTTGTCTAGATTTATGCGTTGGGCAGTTGGACCAGCCTTGGTTGAGTTGGACAGTTGATTCAAATTCGTTTGTGCTGGATGGTTGTTTCGATGGCTCACATCATTGAAGTTGTAGAAGTGCCTATTTGCCTGAAGTAATTGGCTTTCTTGTCGCCTTCACTTCTCATCTGCTTGCTTGCCTCTTGTCACAGCCAGTGCTAGTCATCTCCACAACCTTTACTTTTTTATTTTATTTTTTTTTGCTTTTAAATTTTTTTATGTGCGTCTTTAAATTCAAGTTCCTCTTTTAAGAGCACCTTGAGTTTGATGGGGAATATTAGCGAAGAATTTCTTTCTTTTTTAGGTTTGATTATGTTAGCCCTTGTTCCAAGCTGGGCCTCATTAGGATGCTCCAGCTTGAGGGAGAGTGTTGAAAGTTTGATAGTTGAATAAGGCCAATTGGGTCCTAGTCCATGTAATAAGACCAATAGGGCCCAAGTCCATGTAATAAGGCCTATAGGGCCCATTCATAAGTCCATATAATAAGGCCCATAGGGCCCACCCATGATTTTAGTATTATAAATAAGAGGGCTGGTTCTAAGCATCTCATGTTCTTGCTATATCCTCTCTCTCTCTCTCTCTCTCTCTCTTTCATCTTTCTTCTTCTTCTTCTCATTTTGGCTTCTTATAGGCCCTTAAAATTAGCACCATGTGGCTGTTTAACAAACTCAAAACATTTCGAACAAAGAAAAACTTTGCACAATAGTTTTCCAGTGTTAGTGATCAAATTGTGTTGTCGGCAATAACCAATGTGTGATATAGTTATAGTCAAAATGAGTTCATATCAAATGTCATGCAATACGAGCAATAAAACGAGCAATCACCACATCTTTTTGACACCATGATTTTTTTGAAAGGTAAATTACCAAGTATTGAACCCTGGATGACTCTCACACACCACACTGTCTCTACTAGCTCATCTAACGAGCAAGAGACTCCACACCATGATTTTAAAGGGTGAAAACGACAAAAGTTTGGAATATCCCAATTTCTCCTATTTTCCACCTTCAAAATCGAAATTTCTTATTTGAAATCCATGTCAATATGTGTAACTTGTGCATGTATATGGATTTTACTTGTTTTCTTAATCTATTGAAAAAATGGATTCAAACAAGTTTTTTTGAGGATTTTTTGGCCCGAGTTCTGCATTCTCCACCAAATTTGTGTTTTGATGTGAAATAACCCAAGTGGAGTTGTTCAAATACACAAACAAACACAATCTTGAAAACAATTTGAGTAAAAGCCTTTTCTTTCTTTTTTTTTTTTGGATTTTTTCTTTTGTCGAACATCGCAAATATCGCTATTGTGTTGTCCCTAATATTGATCAATACTATGCATTTTGAACACATACTTCTTGATGTTATATTGCAATAATATTGATATTGTGATTGGTATTTATTGATGATTTATCAATTTAGTACTATAATTTTTGGATACCCCCCAGTTTCGTATTGGTGACCTGAGTTACTGATGGCATCTGATGATACATTGAACACTAGCATCTAAACACTAACCATTTGAATGTCTAAAGTGTAATTTTCAACTAGTTTCATTCCACTATGTTGAAATTAGTTTTAGAGCTAAAACTACTAAAAAATCAATCTGTATTAACTGTCTAAATGGTGTAATCTCGTAAATTAGTTTCATTTCATTGTCATAAGATTTGTTTTTAGAGCTAAAACTATTTGAAAAATCAATACGTATCTATATGCAGCATGTATGATATAAAACAACTTAAAGTGGAAAAAAATGCTTCTCGATATTTCGAGCATTCGATTGCACTTGGCTTGTGCCTAGTTTCTTTGAAAGACAGTTTTTACAATATTGTGGTGAGTTAGTTTGTTGTCTCTTTCCAGGAATTGCCTTTTTGTTGGATATTGTATGAGAGGCATCATGGTGTCTTGGTTGCATGTGGGGTTGTTCAATACTACCAAAGGTATCCTTCTATTTGCTTAAAAATGGAAAAAATGCTTCTCATATTTCGAGCATTTGAGGGGTGCTTGCACTCAGCTTGTGCCTAGTTTCTTTGAAAGACACTTTTTGCAATATTGTGGTGAGTTAGTTTTGTTGTCTCTTTCTAGGAAGTGCCCTTTTGTTGGATATTGCATGAGAGGCATCATGGTGTCTTGGTTGCATATGGGGTTGTTCAATACTGCCAAAGGTATCCTTCTATTTGCTACTTTTTAATTTTTATTTTGGTTTTAAATAATTATATTAATGTTCTCTTGTAATGAAGGAATTCGTGGTTACCATGTAAGCCCTCACTAGAGGCATCATGGGGTCTTGGTTACATATGGGGTTGTTCAATACCAACAAAGTTAACCTTATGTTAATTTTCTTTTGGTTAAAATAGTTATGCTAATGTTTTCTTGTACTCGAGGAATTCGTGGTCACCATGTATGCCCTCGCTAGAAGTTCTTAGATGCTTTTAGTATAGTTTTTGTTAATTTTCTTTTACATATTGTCTTATTTTTTTCATCGAATCAAACAAATGCTTGGTACTAATTCTATCAAATGTAGACTATTTTTTGTTTGAAAGGTGACGAAATTTTATTAAGAAGGCCCAGCTAAGAAAAAGTTAAGGTAGGAAAAGAATTACAGCCCAAACAAAGAAAGCAAATTACAAACATCCACGACTTCCAAGTTAGAAGCTCACTCCACCATAGCCACCTTAAACTTCCTCACCAAATCCTCCACAGAATTGCTATTTTGAAAGTGCTAGTTGTTTCGTTCCTTGAAATGGCCTAAAGAGTTGCCATTTGGACTGACTGCCAAATCTCCTAAAGTGCCTTCCTTCCCACTCCCACTAATGCCATGCTGGAAGGAAGTAAACAATTGACTCTGACATCACCCAAGAAATGTTGAAGAGAGGATTCCCACTCCTTTCGGACTAAAGGGCAATGAATGTAGAGTTGATCAACCAACTTCGCACTGTTCATGCACATCACATTAACATCGGGGAGATTCATGGATCAGTTTTGGAGATTGTTGATTGAGAACCCTCTTAATTCCCACCAACCACACAAAGGTCACGACCCTAAGAGGGCTCCATAATGCTAGGAATAAAAGCACGAACACTTTGCTTGCCCAATTATGACTTCCAAATTAGATTGTAGAAAAAGCGAATCAAGAAGCGCCTTGACTTGTGAGCATGCGACACCATCCTGTCCCTCTCCCCCAAAGATGGGTAACAATCTTGTAGCCGGTTTACAAGTGTAACAAAATCCCCCCATATGGCATGGAGGAGATGCGACCACCACACCATCACTAATGTAATAACAACAGGCAACTGTGACAGTCCTCTCTGGAAATAGGCATGCTAACCTAAGAAAGTCCATTTGCAGCGCTCTATCCTACATCGCACATCTTTCCAAAAGCGAATACGCCCTCTCTCCCCTAGGGTGAAAGACACGCCCTCCTTAAACTTCGGAGCCACATTGGAAATTTCTTTTCACAAACTTGAGGCCCTTCATAAATCCCATGCTAGCTATTACCTCCTGCCATGTTCTCCGTTCTTTTGGACCAAGCCTCCGTAACCATTTTCCTAACATAGCTAGGTTCATATTTTCCAACACCTTATGTTTGTTCCCCCTTTAACACTTGGCTCGCAAACCTCTTCCAATTTGAGCATATGAAACTTTTATTTTCCTTGGCCCCTCCCTACAGAAAGTCACGCCTTAACTTCTCTAGCGTATCCAGGATCAATTGTGGACATTTGAAAAGAGACATGAAGTGAAGGGGCATGTTTGATAGGGTGGCTATAATTAATGTAATTTGTCCTCCCAACAAAAGGTATTGACTCTTCCAAATAGTAAGCTTCCACTCCCCCCTATCAACTACCTTATCTCATAGGTGCTTGGCCAGTTTCCCACTTCACAAAGGTAGGGCGAGATAATTTGATGGAAAACATCTGGCCCTACACCTAAACACATCCACCATCCTTGAGACCTCTTTGTTAGACACGCGAGTCCCCGACTTCTAACTCTTTGATATGTCCACCTTCAGGCCCGTCACAACCTCAAAACACTTCACTATTTTCCGTGGATTATCCACCAAAGCTTTGTCAGCCTCTCACTAAAGGATAGTTCATTAATGGACTGGAGCTAGGAGATTTGAACACCCTCATTTGTCACCCTAAAACCATGTACGAGCTCCACCTACCATAACAAACAAAAACGGGAAGAGTGGGTCATATGCCTTAGGCCTCTGGACGTCTTAAAGAGAGACTCGTTTACGAGAATTAATATTGCTGTCGACCAAACACGTTCTTGGACACATACCTTCCATTTCTGCCTAGTGCCCATAGACCGACCTCTCAAGTATGTAGTCTAAAAAAACCCCAATCTACGTGGTCATTTGCCTCTTCAATATCCAGCTTGCATACCACGTGCGTGTTGCCATCTCTATATATGAAGTTGATACACTCATGAGCAACCAAAGTGCTATCTAGTATCTACCTTCCATTACAAAAGCAGTCTGGTTATTCGAGATGATTGTAGGAAGAACTATCATGAATATTGGAAGCAAGGGCTTCTACTAGAAGCTCATAAGTTCCCCTATAAGACCGATACACCTGAATTCTTTCAAACCGTCTGCTCCTTCAACTTTTGGGATTATAGCAATGAAAGAAGCCTGTAACTCTATCGACAACTTCCCTTTCACAAAGAATTCTTTAAAGAAGCTAACCAAGTCCTTCACCATACTCCAAAGTCCTAGAAGAAGGCTATTTGGAATCCGTCTGGCCCCAGAGCCTTATCCCTTCCCAATGACCCCATTGCTTGTTTGATTTCCTCTTTGGTCATTGGTCTTTCAAGGGACTTAGCTTCCACACCAGACAATTGGTTAAGGCCCAAATTATCCAAGTGCGGTTGCTTCCACCTTTCATTTGTTAGCAAATTCTTGTGATATTGCACAATAGTCTCTAAAACATTGTCTTTCTTTTCGATCCTTTCCCCATCCACTAGTGTGCCTTGGCGTTAACAATAATATGGAAGAATCACGTGTTGCTGTCTCCTTTTAATCACACATCTCGTGATTTTTATACTTGATTTCCTCTTCTTAGACTCGGTTTGTGTAATCTAATGATAGTTTGGCATGTCTTGCTCTTTCTTCCTTCGAAAGACAACCCCCTTCTTCCTTGACATCAAGAACTTGGATGTCCCTTAAAATATTGTCAACCTCTACTTCATTATCCCCCCCAAACTCCCTTTTCCTAGAAGTAATCTTCTCTCTAAACCCCGCATAACCCTCCACTTCAAAGGACTACCACCACTTCTTTACTATGTTTGAGAAGCTTTCCACCTCTAGATAGAAAAGCTTGAATACGAAGGGTCTGCCCCAATTTTCTTCCACCTCAAAGGAGGATTGGCTGATGATCGGATACTGGCCTTGGGGGACCTCGTTACTGAATGAAACTCTCCCCATCCAATCCGGGCAAACTAGAAATATGTCAAGACGAGATAATATTGCCTCTTGCCCATTCGACTGGGTGAACCTGACTCCTCTTGGTAGGATATCAACCAATTTGTGATGACTCACCAATAAGAGAAATCCATCATGCTTTGAGTAACACGACTGCCCTTTGACCTAGCATAGGTGAACCTGATCACATTGGAGTCAACCCCACACATCATGGCAACCTCCACCTCTGTCTTACAATAGTTAGCCCTTCCCACAACTAGAACATAGGCACTGCCAAACACGGCTCGTAAATTGCAATGAATATGCCATATGAATCCTGAAGATACATCCCTTGGAGCAACAAAAATGGAGAAAGAGCCACACCATCAGTCCTCTTTAACGCTCATCTCTGTGTTCCAAGCCACCATTATACCCCCAACAGATCCAATCCAGCCTAGAGCCACCCGGTGCCTATTCTTCACCCTCCAAATTGAATTTAACGACTTCCTATGAAAGTCTTGCAGCTTCGGTGTTCTATATCTAACACGTGCGATACTGATAATATCAGCCAATATTATCGATATTGCACTCACTGGTTTCACCATGTGTAGATTGATTTGCAGGAGGTAGTAGAAATAAAGCACCCTCATGAATGATAAGACGATGATCAACCTAGGGATTTTTATCCATGATAGATGTGACCAACTCTGAGAATTTGTAACATGCAAGTTATGTGAATAGGTCTTTTGATGTCAACACTTGTAGAATAAGGTTTCCTTCGAGGATGGCAAATAAGAACCCGTCATGTCTTTCTCGTATGCTAAAGGTCGTTCGCAATGAGAGCAAGAAATTTTATTTTAACACTAGTAGGAAAACTACCACTGACATGGCCAATACCACCCATACGGCCACCATCATCATTGTGCCCATGAAATTTGTTAAGTCAAAGAAAGGAAAAAGGTTGGGTCCTTACTCATGCCTCGGTGGTAGACTCACAAGAGTTTTAACACGAGGTTAAGGGTTCGAGTACTCATTGTGGTGAAATCCCACTATGGTGTGAGTGCATGGGGGTGTTGTTGTGTGTGTAAAAAAAAGAAGGGAAAAGGAGAACATTTGTATCTAGAAAAAAAGAGAAAGTAGAGAGAATATTCCCCTCGTTAATGGAGGTCATATTTATTGCTGGGAAAATTGTTTGGAACGTGCAATGTAGGAGGGGCCTCCAAGATTGGGAGATTCCAGAATTTGCGGGCCTTCTAGAGAGGATATATGCAGCTGCCCCTTCCCCTTCGTCTGAGGACAGCATTTTTTGGAGACCTGATAAATCCTCCTCCTTTTCTGTTCGATCCCTATATGATCAGATGCATTTGCAGCAGCCCATCCCCAAGGCAAATATTTCTTTCCTTTGGAAATACCCAGCTTCCCCAAAAGTTCTCGCTTTCAGTTGGTTGGTCGGAAAAAAAGGAATCCTAACTGTCGATAACCTAAGAAGGAAAGGGATGATTCTGCCCAACATTTGCCTTTGTTGTATGCGGATTGAAGAGTCTTTTGATCACTTGCTCCTGCACTGTTCTTTTATTCAGTCCATTTGGGCTGATTTTCTGATGCGGTTCAACTTAGACTGGTGTTTCCTGAGCGAGGTTAACCAGCTTCTTCAGGCGTGGCATGGAGTGAAATTGGGAAAAGTGAAGACTTCTATTTGGAGAACGGCCATTCTCGCCGTCTGGTGGTCTGTTTGGGGAGAACGAAACAATAGATGCTTCAGGAATTCCTTCAACCATGCTGGGATGGTTGCGTCAAAGGCTAAACGGTACATGATCGAGTGGGCTTCGAATGTTAAGGATCTTTTTGGTTGCGATTTTTTCTTCTTAGGTCTGTAGTTCGGTTCCTGCCATCTCAGCAGGCTGTTTTCCTTTTTTCTTCTTAATGAAATCATCTTTCAAAAAAAAAAATATATATTATTTTGGTTTCCAGGGATAAGATAAAGCTTGAAATGCAAGCTAATCTTTTAAAATACAAGATAATTGAGATCTACGATAAACAATTCTGGGAGCTTCAATACGGTAGTCTGTGCACACACCGAATTGCATACACTTGCACACTTGAATGGTACTTTGCACGTGCACAGATGTGTGTACTCTAACATTCCCCTTCAAGATGGTGCATGGATGTCATGCATCAAGTTGGCCAATAAGAAGCCGAAGCGAAGAGACAAAGATGCCTTCGTAAAAATGTTTGCAAACTAGCCTTCAGAATGACAAATGGAGTATGAGGAAACTTGGCATCCAATTCTTGAACAAAGTAACAATCAACCTCGATATGCTTCGTATGTTCATGAAAACCAGGATTAGTCGCAATGCAGATTGGGCCATTGCATGATATTAATTCACATGTTGCTTGGGCCATTGCACGATATTCAGCCTTGTGATAAGAATGGGCGACAACCAACCGTGTCTTAGTTTTCCATGGAAAAGGTTGCCCCTAACAAATGTGCAATATCCAGTTGTTGAGTAGCGATCGGATTTCAATCCTGCCCCATCAGCATCATGGAAGGATTTCAATAAAGAAGACCACTCCCTGGAGTAGCCTTTAAATATATGAGAAATTTGTATATTGCCTCAAGATGGTGATGACAAGGATGTTGCTTAAATTACTTGACAGTCCCCAAGGCATTAACAATATTGGGACATGGAATGCTGATATAAATAAGGCGACCAATCAACCGTTAACATTGGAGCTATACATGAGTCGAACCGAGTCGAGCTTTGCCTAGCTCGGCTCGGCTCGGCTCGGCTCGGCCAATAGGCTACCCCAACTCGAAATTTGGCTTTGCTCGATACTCAAGCCTGACTGGCCAGATCAGCTCGGTTAGCAGCTCGGGCCAGCTTGAGTCGAGTTCGAGCCGAGCTTGAGCTCGATCTTTTGAGCATATGTATATATATATTCAAAATATTTGTATTAAGTGAACCCGATTCGAGTGGAATTGATTCGAATTGAGTCAAGTTCCAAGCTGAGTTGAGTTGAGCTTGGTCTAGCTTGGATTTGGCTCGAAATATGGATTTCAAAAAATCAGCTTGAACCCAGTTTCGAGCTGAATCGAGTCAAGCTTTTCCGAGTCGAGTCGAGTGGGTTAACCGAGCTAACTCGGTTCGTGTACAACTCTAGTTAACACATGCCGGGATTACCAATTTCTTCCAATTGGCGGTCTTGAGGTTTATGAGTTACTTCAATCGGTGTATTGATAGGCTATGCACCGAGTAACTCGGATCCAGATAGGAGATTGATCACATATTTTCGTTGGTCTAAGAAAATCCCTACTTTTAACTGAGCAACTCAATGCTGTGAAAGTTTTTTAGTTGTACGAGGTCCATCTCAATAAAGGTGGCCAAAAACTTTTTAACTAGAATTTCATTTGTGCTTGTTCCAGTGAGAATGATACCAACACATACGACAAGCATAGTTGTATGCCTATTTTATAAATACAAAATGATCATGGGTATTTTATGTAAAGCTTATTTGAGAAATTGTATAGCCAAGCTTCTTGAACCAAGCGCATGGTGATTGTTTGAGAACATAGATGGCTTTTTAGAGTGCAATCTTTGCCATTCTTCTTTAGGCCAAAATTCAGGAGTAAAGCTGTATAAATTTCTTCATGGAGGAAGGCATTCTTCACATCAAGCTGGTGAAGGGCCAATTATGATGAGCTATGATGGAGAATAGAATGCTTCATAATTAACTCCATATTCTATGTAAAGCCCTTGAAAACCAGAATGTCTGTCAATAGTGCCATCAGACTTACATTTTAGGTGAAAACCCATTTGCATCCAACAACAAACTTCCTGGGTGGGAGATCGACTAAATCCCACATTATTTGTTTCTAAGGTAGACATTTTGTATATCATAGTAGCTTTCCATTTGGGATTAACCATGGAATCTGCAACCTTAGTTGGAGTAGAAACAATGCATATGGAACATAGATACGACTAATAGGAAAGAGAATGAATGATGCAGGACAATTAACCACTTGCTCTAAAAGCTCGAACTGTTAAAGCATGGCGAATCAATCCCTTTATCTCATAGCCCAGGCTCAACATCTCATCGGTTAGGACCTCGGCCGAACCCCCCTTGTGGGCCCCAAATCACGTGGGTATTGCCTCACACGAGCCACACGGCTCACACAGGTGAGGCCCACCTCACACGAGCCACCCGCCTCACGCGGGCTGCCCACCTCGAGTGTGTCCCCGCATCCCACAAGCTACCCCACTCGAGTCTGGTGTTAAAATGCCCCTGCATTAATAAAACTTGTATGAAACACAATTACCAATGGGATGGTTAGTGGAGGACCTCGTTCCTTTACAAAAGGCAATTGGAAGTTCCATGATATCTGCTTAGGAGGGTGGAGGAGAGTGGTGTTGCTTTGGCAACACTGGGTCTTTCTTCTGTCTGGAATATACTGTCAGCCCTTTAGTAGGTTTTTGAGTGTAGACGTCTTCATTTGAAGAAAGGTCAATAAGTGGAGGGGGAGGAGGAATAGTGGATGCAACTGTTTTGTCCTGTAGGTGGAAGTAAGGTGTGTTTTTGAAAAACGTCTTTTGAAACATATCTTTTTTGGCTAACAGGGCAGTAACACTTGTAGCCTTTTTGGGAGTTCGAATACCCTAAAAATACACACTTGATAGTTTGAGGGCGTAGCTTGGTCCGAGATGGTCCTAAGAGGTGAACAGAACAAGTGCAATGAAAAACTTTCGGTGAAAAATGAATTAGGAAGCATCGGGTTGCAATACTCGCAATGGGTATTTTCCATGGAGCACTGTGGTCGGAGTATAGGGCTGAATGTTGTGTATTAGCCTTAATTGACTCTCCTTTTATACATGTTACAATGCAAGCCACAAATAACAGTGCAGATGAATACATAAATACATATATTTCTCTACATTGTATACTGAATGATCTTCAATAGGTGGAACTGAAGTCCGAGGTAGTGCTGGTCACAATCAAAATCAAGCCGGCATCATTTGAAAGTGTGTTTTGAGGTCCAACCACTTGCCTGATGAGGATGTGGATTCGTTTCACATTAATTTTCCTCTATGTTTCATTGGCATGTGGGTGATAGACAATGCTCTAATGTGCATTTCTCCTTCATCCAACCCCGCCTTCATTTTGAATTGTAGAGCCAAGCAATGATTTTCTTCTTTTTCTTTCTTTCTTTCTTCTTCTTCTTCTTATTTTTTTTTTGAGAAATGCCAAGCATAGAAATTATATGTTGCTTTGAGGAATCTTCTGACCACTGGCCTTTGATTCTAAATGAGGCCTTTCCTCCAAAGCTAAATGTTTCTTTGCAGATACCTTCTCTTGGATATGCTAATTTTAAACCTCTAGACTATTGCCTTCCAAACATGGCAATTTAGCATTGGCCGGCCCAGTCCCTATTGACAAACAACATAAACCAAGGATTGCTTCTTGAATAATAGAGATTAATTCATCTCTAAAAAGTGCAAAAAATAAGGGCTTAATTTTGACTCCAGATGAAAACCTCCGACTACAGGGAACTTAATCTTACCACAAGCCATTCTCACTCATGTAATATATCATCATCGCAGTCTCACCGCTAGAAATTGTAGCTTCTCTCTCCTTCCATATGGTCCGCATAATGTTGAAAAGAAGCAGCCTCCTCATTACTCTCCATCTTTGCTTGGATGGGGTTCAGGACCTGCCATCCACCAATTTGGCAACTGAACTAGGTAGCATCTATGAAGTTCCAAGGAGTTTGAAGAAAAAAGTCAAATGGCCTCCAAAAAATGTCTCTTATGATTCTGAACATTCGTTTAATGTGTATGGCGGAGGTGGAATCAATTGACCACCTATTCATTCATTGTCCCTTTGCCCGCAAAGTGTGGGATCATTTCCTCCAATTTCATATTTTCTGGGTTATGCTGAAGTCGGTGGATCATTTGTTGTGGGCTTCGCTTGGGGGTGTAGGGGGCAAAACTCCGAAAGCGTAGTGGCAGCTGGTCATTCAGGGAATTTTGTGGTTCATATGGAAGGCCTGCAACAACCTGTGTTTTCAAAACAAGAAGTCTTCAGCTGAGAGGGTGATTCATTCTGTGATTAGTGCTGTTGCGGAGTGGGCTCCTTATGTTAAAACAGCTAAGACTGCTGATCTTTCTTTTTTGTTGTAGCCTTGTGCTGTGCTGTATTCTTTTCCCGCTTTTGGCGGTTTCTAGTAAAATTTTACTTCTCTCTCTCTCTCAAAAAAAAAGGTCACAATGGACATAAAATTGGTTAACCATTTCCTTCTTCCCATAATACAGATATTGTGGAGGGTTATTAACCACTCCATGTGAGAGATTCAACTTTTAAGGCAGTCAGATGTCTAGATTTTATCGAACATAAGAGTGCTGTTGTTCACTGCTGGGGTTGGGGGATGAGAAACAAGACCTGCTAACACCTCAATGGCACTTATGCTTTCACAATAGATGGGGATGAGAAACATGACCTGCTAACACTGCAATTGCACTTATGCATTCACAATGGACGACAACAATCTGGAGGCCTACTTTCATTTCAGCTCATCCATTGTACTACACATGGAACAGTACTCAGCTTCTGTATTGTAATGTGCTGCAATGTGTTGTTTCTTGCTGTCCAAGAGACGGATTTGAGGTAAATGTGGAAGCCATTGGCAGAACGTGATCATTAAGGGATCCATCTCAGTCAACCATGCATGTGAATGTCCCAAAACGAAAAGCAGGTTGGGACAAATAAACAAGCCACAAGATATTGTTTATGTTGGAATGTATGCTCAACTGCTTCTAGATGGTAGAAAGCCATGTGATTGACAGACCGGCTGATAGGAAATTCAATGTTAGGTTGAGTGCAGTTAGATGCTGAAATTCATAATTTTTTCTTTATTCTCTCTCTTCCCCTCCCCTCTCGGGCAAGACCTGCTAACACCTCAGTGGTACCTGCGTGTCAAAACAGATGACAAAATTAATTGGGGCCAGGAGTCTTACATTCATTTAACCTCATCCACTGTACTAGGCATGGACATGTGTTCCATTTCTGCATTGTCATGTGCTGCAATTTGTTGTTTCTTGCTGTCCTACAAATGGAGTGGATCTGAGATATATATGGAGGCCATTGGTGGATTGTGATTATTAAGGGATCAGTCTCACTCAATTCCATGATGTATGTCCCAAAATAGAGAAGGTTTAGACAACTGAACAAGCCACAAGAAATCATTTGCCTACGTTGAAATGTTTGCTCCACTGCTTCTAGATGGTACAAAGACGTGTGATTGACATGATTGATAGTTAAATTAATGTCAGATCGAGTAAAGTTAATGTTGAAGTTCATAAAAATTGTATATGTTAAAAATAGTCTTAGGTTATGAGAAGAATGACATATTACAAAATTTCCTATCGAAGATCACATATGCTGCAATAGGTTATGAGGAAAGCAAAGAGAATCTCTAAAGATCAAGTGCATATGTATGTTAACTAATTAGTATTACCCTTCAACCTCAACAGAAAAAATTTCCAAGTTAGCATAATCCTCAATCTCAAATGTGTCTGGAAGACTTCACAATATCAAAGATCGCATTGCTTCCCTTTCCAATGGCATTCATTTTGTCAACAAAGGATGGTTGATGCAAGTTTCTTCCTCTTATGAGAATTGATGTCGAGGTCTTGCGTGCTGGTAGGATGTGGCACAACAGTTGGTATACTGATCATAGCATAATACGCTTTGGGAATTTGACAAGACCATTGATGGGCAGCCGTTTTGTCAAATTTGATTTATGTTAATCTAGGAAACATCCGCTTGTTGCAATATATTCAAGTGCCATCTACTAACATTTATTGACTGAGTGGTTGTGAACTTGTGGTATGAAATTTGATTACTATTTAGTTCAATTGCATGCCAACACCATGATTTTGAATGTCGGTATTGGCAGGCGTATCAGCCTGGCAAAAACAAAATAAATTGATACGATATGACGTCGTGTATCAGTATCGAGGTCGTATTGTCCCATATCAAAGCAAAAAAAAAAAAAAAAGGAAAAAGAAAAAAGAAAAGAAGAAAAATATGAAAAAAATGAGATATCCAAGAATCTATAATTTTGTGTGGTTTCAATTGTATATCTGAACATTCTTTGGTAAGAATGTTGTCTTGACGGGTTGACCTATTGTAAGGTGTGTTGTTGATTTTTTTTTTTTGGGTATAAATTGTCGATATAAATTCACGGCCGTTGAGGATGAGACCTTCCCCAAAAAAGTTATGCAATGCACTTCCAATCAAATGTCGATTAGATCTATGTTTAAATAACATGGATCTATCATTCCCGAAAAATTTCATAAAATACCTAAAAAATGGATAAAAATTTGTTGAATATAAGAAACTAATTTAAATCTGCTTGTAAATGGTAGATCTATGTTCAAACAAACATATATTAACCTAGATCTATCATTTGTATGATTTGTATAAAAACAAATTTTGAAAAAAATTCAGAAATTTTCTAAAAAATTAACCCTGAAATAGAAAAAAATATAGATTTTTTTAATCAATGCGTGTGAAATCATTAGATCTATAGTATTAGAAGACTCAAGCATCATAACAACAATTTGTAAAAAAATGAAATTTATTATTTTTGAAATTTATTGAAGGTTTGTGCGTAAATAAAAAAAAAAACCCCCAAATCGAGACTAAATCATTCGATCCATAGTATTAGAAGACTCCTCGAGCATCATAACAACAATCAGTAAAAAAGTAATTTTAAAATTATTTATGAAAATTCCAAAAAATTCGCGCGTAAAAAAGAAGATGAAACCCCAAATCAAGTTCAAATCAATCACAATTTGATTGAAATGATTTAATCTTGTTTTAATGGGATTCTAGTTTAAAATAACAAACAAAATATTTATACCTTTTTTTTCCTTCAAATTTTGCAAAACCGAGCCCGGTATCTTATATCCTTCAATTTAATGCAAGAAAAAGGATTTGATCTTTGAATCTGATGTAGATCTTGTCGGAAATGGCTTTGAAACACTTCTTCTCTGAAAAGAAATCAAAACGAGAAGAAACAAAGTAGAAAAATAAAACAAAGGACCGATGGGAACCTTTTATAGCCGCATCCATATCGGGAGAGAAAGCTTCAAGGATTTTCCCTTGTTTATCTCACTGTACCCTTGTTATGTCAGAGCTTGAAGAGGAGGTGTTGGGAGGCATCATGGAAGATGTAATTACTCTATTGAAAACCTTTGCACGAAGTTTTGTGTCATGATTGGGAAGTCTACTAATTGTGTCCTTTGATTTGAGGGGATTAATATGTATGCTCATGATACGTTACATGCATTATTGTTTTTTGTGGCATTTTACATGATGACATCAACTAGGTTCTTTTTGCCGGCGTGTTTCATAATACATTTATGGTCTTACCATCCTAATCTTGTATCCGAGCACTTAGTTTTTGTTCGACCATGACAATATTTTCTATCTTCTGTGCCACCTGGGGTACATTTACTTCTTAAGTCATTTTTTGGAACACAATCTTCTCACCAGGGTTAATTGGGTCTATTTAAGTGCGTGTAAGCCTTTGAAAGGCCTTGATAGTTGATACCATGTTCGATCAAACACAATGCTTCTATAATTTTCTTTTGGATCTTTGCTGTTATCCTTGCTCAACTTCAATCAAACTATTGATATCCTTCAATAGTTAAATCTCTTTAGAATTCTTTATGGTTGCATTTTGAACTTTGTTTTACAATCTTCGCTCTACCGCCATAAAGATTTTTGTTATTTCTTTATTTTAGGTTCTCAAAGACAACCAAGTTGAGTCTATCTACTTCACTCTGGAGACATGCCAGCTATGCCTCATCTTGAAGAAACAGATAAAGGAGATAATCCCACATTCAAATGGGGTAAAAAGAGAGGAGTTGGTGGGGCAAAAAAAGAAGTCCAATTTTATGAATCATTCACTTATGATGAGATCGAGTACGTCCTTTATGATTGTGTATATTTATACAAGGAAGGCGAGCCAGAGCCTTACATCGGGAAGCTTATCAAACTATGGGAGCAACCAAATCGTAAGAAGAAAATAAAGGTCCTTTGGTTTTTTCGCCCAATTGAGCTTCTCAATTGGTTGGGAGATGACCACGCACTTGAGAACGAGATATTCTTGGCATGCGGTGAAGGCATGGGGCTTGCCAATGTGAATCCTCTGGTAATTGGATCTTTGAATCAACTCTTCATTTTTTGATCTTTTCTCCTCTACTTTTATTGTTGGATTGTTTATTTTTTTATCCAAATTCCGCAAATTTTGGTGGACCTTGAGTCAACAAGGGCATACTAGATGTATGTTGGGGCATAATAGCACATCACTTGTATCGTTTATTAGTCTCGTCTATGGTAAATTTTAAGTGAAAATGAGATCTGTATTATATTTTCCTATATTTTTAATTTTCTTGATAACAAGTTATTATCCATCATCAATCATTTTTTCCTCAGGTACCGTAACATCGTACATTCTTTGGGAAGAGGATTTAATTCATAGATATATATGTTTTAAACTAAGATTTTGTTTTTCTTGTTAGGTTTTTACCCTTGTCTGCTCAAGTAACGATAGACATTAAACACCATGTTGCTTTATCTTTAGATTTGCCCTTCAAAATTGTCTAGGAAGGTTCTTATTTTTCTTGGCATTTAAAATCAATACATTATTGTTATTAGTAATAGTAAAGTCTCATTGTCAATGATAAAGAAATATTTCTGGCATAAGGAATGACGCCGGTGAAGGAATGGTGTAGGAAGAAGGTAAGTGAAGGGGGGTTGGGAAGCTCGCTTGTGAAAATGTACAGAGGAGCAATGGTGTAGGGGATTAGTGGGGGTATAGGCATCCGGTGGGGGAGGGTGGTAAGGATGACGTGCACGACGAAGATGCAGATTAGGGAGGGGGAGCATGGACGACTGTTAATAGAGAAAGCTGGTGTAGACAGAGAGATTGGGAAGGAAGAAGAAAGCTGGACGAGTTTCTGACTATGTTTTTTTTTTTTTTTTTTTAGGGGGGTGGGGAGGCTATGTTGGAGTGGGGGACCACTTTGAAAGTTAGAGGAGCTTCCTTTGCTTCTTTGTATAGGGGTGCAGTTGTTGGGGGGACGCAACCATACACAACAACAAAGGTTTTGGGAAATTCTGACGTGGAGACTACGGCTCCAATGGAGAATCTTCGGCACGAGAAGGGACCAAAAAATATAGAGAGGAAATGGTTCTGCTGGGAAATGAAGGGAATGTAAAGCAGGTTCGGGTGAATCCGATGGTTGTTGAAAAATCGTGGGAGACGTTGAGAGGAACTCTTTAGTTGATGAAATAGGAGATGATGTCTCTCTTCCTTCTATCAAACTCTGGCTGTTAGAATTTTGTGGCTTGGCTTCAGAGTACTATTCGCTTAAGCCATTTGGAAACAATGACATCTAGATAGGGCTTTGATCAGATGGTTTGGAGAGGGTGCTTTCTTCTAGGTGTTACAATAGGGTCGGGCCGATTAAAAACATTCGCAAATGGGAAGATTTCTCCAACTTCAACTTGGAGGTGGTTTGGTTTGTGATCTGGGGCGCCCCTTTGGAATTTTGGTTCCGCGACTTTTTCTTTGTGATCGCGGCATGTTTGGGGAAACTAGTAGCTATCGACCCAAAAACAAAAAGTGGAGAGTTGGGGGTGGTGAGGGTTTGCGTTAGGAGGAAGAAGGCCTCTTCAACCCCGAGCTTTGTGACTGCGATGATAAAAAATGGGCGTTTCGAGTTTCTTGTGCAAAAGGTCCTAGGGTCGTGTTTGCTGAGATGGGGAGATGTTTGGAAGAGAAGAGAGGCGTGTGGTGCGTTGGGCAGCCATGGCGAAAGCTTCATTGCTGATGGAGTACAAATTTGATGGTCCCGCGGCGCTCTTAAGGAGGGAGGGGTTGCATGCGAGGCGGGGACTGGTGGAGTGGGTGGGGGGAGGACAGGGAGTTGACAGGTGTCCTTCGGTGCTCTGTGGGAGTGCGAAGAGGGCATGCTCATCTTTGAGCCGGCCCGAGGCTGGAGGCGTGGAACTCTCTTCCAATTTGAGCTTGCTGTATTTTCCAGTGGATGATGGTTTGGGTGAGACTTGGGTTGAGGTTGGATAAAGTTGGTTTCCAATGATTATATAGTCTTGGAACATCCGTGGAGATCTGATGCATGGAAGAAGATCGACTTTTTTCTTTGGTTCCCTCTCTTTCTGAAATTTCCTTTGGTTTTACATGGGCTTTCACTGTTGTGTACAGCCCTTGTGTATAATGTGGTGCGATTTTCTCATGAAAAGTCTAAGGTTTTTATTATTATTATTATCATTATTTTGGGGGGGGGGGGGGGGTGGGCACGATATGTCGAGAATAGGGTCTGACCATTGTCCCAGGGGACTGATTGGATAGATTTCCTCTGGTTTGTCAGTGTGGCTTGATAGAGGTGTACACGAGCCGGGCTTTGCCCAGCTCGTCCTTGACTCGGACTGCTCGAGTCCCAGCTCGTGCTTGGCTCGGCTCGGCCTTCGAGCTCGGAACAGCAGCTCGTGCTCGGCTCGTCCGAGTTCGAGCAGATTTCGAGCTGACATAGAGGGAGGAAGAGAGGGAGGAAAAGAAAAAGAAAACAAAAGAATAAAAGAAAAGAAAGAAAATCTTTTCTACCTGGAGCTGACGACTTAAGAAAAATGAAACATTATCTTGAAATAGTCTCTTTGCAAACTTGCGGTTGCATGTTTACCGTTCCATGCCTGGACCTTAGGATTCTCCTTTCTCCATGATCCAAACAACTCAGAACGTGACGAATCCCGCCCCAAACCTTGCAATCAGATACAAAAACAATCTCTCAGAACGGCTGAAAGAAAACCCAATGAATAGAAACAAGAGCCAAAAACCACTTGTTATCCAACCCAATTACAAAATATAAAAATACTATAATCACAATCTCACTTAGGTTAGGAATTGACTACAAAATTCTAAACGAATCTAATAGAATCCCATGAGTATAACATCGACGATCAGGGAACTTTCATCACCAGGACTTACAATCACCATCAAAATCGATTTAGACCCAAATTCAAAACTCCAATTCAGAGAGAGAGATCAATCATTTAAAAAAAAATAAAATAATATCAGAACATGCAAAACAAAAATAGAAAAACAAAAAGAGGAAAAGAAAGAAATCTTTCCAAATACCAATACAGCTGCAATCGTTTGTAGAAGCGGACTACCAAACCGGCTGCAAAATCCAATCAAACCCAACAATGGTAATTATAAAAAAAATGGAGAGATTTTATGCAACCAAATAAAAAAACACCCAAATAAACCTAAAGGTGGGGTAGGGTTTTTCTTTTTTGAAGGATATATATACCTGTACCGAGTCAAGCAGAGTCGAGTTGGGGCAAGATCGAACTCGGCTTGAACTCATTTTGAGCTCCACTCGGTTCAAACTCAGCTTCGATCCGAGTCGAGTCGAACTTTTTTGAGCCGAGTCGAGCGAGTTACCGAGCTTTTGCTGCTCGTGTACGGCTCTACCTGTCGAGAATAGGGTCAGACCATCGTCCCATTGTCCTTGAAGTGACTAACGAGAATTGGGGACCTAGGCCGTTTAGGTTTGAAATTGACGGGTTCAATCAACTAGTTGCTTATTGGCGGGCCTTGTTCGCAGTGGAAGGGTATGTGCGGTTCAGGTTGAGAAGAAAGCTTAAGCTTGTGAAGTATAAAATTATCATTTGGAAGAAAGTGATGCTTGGGGCCTGAGAAGCAGAATATGAAAAGATGGCAGACGTAATCCACTAGCTAGATTTATTAGAAGAGGTGATTAAATGTAGGCAAAGATTGAGAGCAATTTGGTTAAAAGTGGGAGATAAGAACGCTAGGTATTTCCCAACATTGCTAGTGCCAGGGCACGCGACAATAGAATATCTAGTTTAATTTTGGATGCTTTAAGAACCATGGATAGATAGGATTTGTAGGGCTATTGTTCAATTTTACGCAGAGCTTTTATCCATCGATCGTGGAACAGGCCGCGGTTGGACTCTTGAAATCTCGAAGCTTCCTAGCGTGGATGCCTCCTTTTTAGATGATCCTTTTTTGAAGGATAAGGTGGTACTCTTTACAATCCATGTGCAGAGAGAGCCCTGGGCTAGATGGCTTTCCTATTCTAAGTTTTGGAAGGTGGTTAGGACAGATGTTATGGATTTCATTACAAAATTGTGGTGACGTATGTCTTTTTAAGTTGGGGACGACTTTCATGGCTTTGATCCCTAAGTCAGAAGGGGTAGAGTTTCTTAAAGAATATAGGCCGACTGGTCTTACTGGGGGGCCGTACCAAATTCTGGCTAAAATTCTCGCTTCAAGAGGATTATGTGTAAGGTCATTTCCGTAAATCAGGGTGCCTTTGTGGCTCATAGATAGATTTTGGATAGCGCACTGATTGCTCACAAGTGCATTGACTTTGGACGAAGGGAGAAGTGGAATAGTTTGAAAATTGGTTATTGAAAAGGCATACAACTATATCGACTGGGAATTCCTCGATTATATGCTTATGTGGTTGGAGTGTAGTGAAAAGTCGAGGGGTTGGATTAGGGCTTGCGTTCAATTAGCTTCTTTCTCTATTTTTGTTAACTGGTCATCGAAATGTTTTTTCAAAGCGTCAGGGGGTCTAAGACAAGGGGACCCTCTCTTCCCCCATTTGTTCGTGGTAATCGGGAGGCCCTTAGCATGATGCTTAGGAAAGGGAAGGACAATGGCATTTTTAGAGAGTTAGCGTCAGATGATGGAGTTCGGTAGATAATCTCCGTAAGAATCTAGTCTGTTTTGAGACTGTTGGGTTTGAAGATCAATGTTTTCAAGTTCGAGATGCTGAGAACCCATCTTAGCCATGCTGATTTATTCAACCTTGCTTGCACCTTCGATTGTAAGTCGGTGTCTTTTCCCTACCTTTATGCATTGGGAAGTCGATGAAGCATCTCTGCAACAAGGTGGTTGAAAGGAAGTTGACAAGCGGAAGTGTGGATATTTGTTCATGGCAAGTCGCCTAACTTGTTAAGTTGGCTTTTTTGCAATATGCTCGTTTATTTCATGTCTCTATTTAAATGCCCTAAATAAGTGCTGGTGCGGCTTGAAAAGCTGAGATGGTATTTTTTGGAGAGGGGCCAAGTACGTTAGAAAGTTTCATCTCCTCAAATGAGATGAGGTCTGCAAGTTGATCGACAACGGAGGAGCCGAAATTCGTGAATATGAACCTAGCTCTTCTTGGCAAGTGGGTTTGGAGCTTTGGTTTCGAGGGGGGTAAGTTATGGAGGGAGATTGTGGCTCACAAGTATGGCACGTAGGTGGGGGAGTGGTTTGTTAAGAGGACCTTCTTATACATGGCTTCTAGTATGTGGAAGGCGATTCCGGTAACAGAGCATTTAATGCGCAAGGAGATTAATTTCACACTTGGGAACGTTCTTCACATTCGATTCTGGGTAGGTATTTGGTGCGATGATAGGGCTCGCCAAGATCTTTTTCCTAGAGTCCTTTCTCTTGCTCCAAATGGTTTCATTTTTATGGTGTCTTGCTATTCCTTTTGGAATCCTCTGTGCCACAGTATGTCTAAAGATGACTATCGAATTTGCCGAATTGTTTAGCCTTCTTCAAAAAGCTTGTCATTCTCCTTGCAAGGGGGATTCGATGGTTTGGGCGGCACATAGCTTGGGAAGGTTTTTCGTTAGGTTGCTTTTAGGCTTGATTGGTACCTTGCCGCTTTGCCTTGGCATGCCTTATTCATTTCTTTATTGGTTCTATGGAGGCTCTCCCTCGTGTAGTGGCTTTTGTTTGGTTGCTGGGCCGGAAGAGGATTCTTACCGTCAATAATTTACAAATGAGATCCTTGGTTCTCCGTAATGTTTGTCTTATGTGTATGGTAGATGTTGAACTAATAGATCGAATTTTATTTTATTTATTTTTTTACTTTTTTTTTTTTTTTTGTATTGCTCTTTTGCTAAAAGGGTGTGGGAGCATTTTATGGGCTTGTTAAAGATAGCTTGGGTGATGCTTGGGACCGTTGAAAGCCTTCTTTGGGATAGGCCTCGGGGGAGTTGTAAAAGCAAAGTGGAGGTTGATCTTAATGGTTGTTTTTTTGGTTTATTTGGGGAGCTCTAAATGGGTGTTGCTTTCACAATGAGGATCCTAGTGTGGAGGTCATTGGGAAGGTTAACTTTCTTGTTTCGGGGTGGGCCGTTCATGTCAGTGCAACCTTAGATGCCAATATGTTGTCTCTATCTCTCTCTCTCTCTCATTAAAAATTTGGGGTGCCTTGTATTCTTTTGTCGCTTTTGCAATATTCTTCATAAAATTGTTGTTATCTTTAAAAAAAATCTTGGAATCTTGATGACTTGTTGGATGACAAGTTTCAAAGGTACCACATTAAGCATGCACCCTAGAGGGATTTACAAATGATTTTGTTGTAGGAAGAGCTGGTTGATGCTTTCTAATGCAAATTTTAGTTTTAAGCAAGAATGAAATGAGAACTCTGGTGCCAATGAGTGGAAGGAAGAAGAAGATAGAAGATCAAAGATCTTCGTGGTCCATTCTTTGTATTTGTGGTTGATTTTGTTTTGGAATGTAGAGAAGGCGACAAACTTCACTTTTTGAGGAATTTAAAAAAGGAAAAAAGAAAAAGAAAAAAGCAAGAAAAGAGATAGTTATCCCCTGCGAGAGAATAATGAGGCTCCCCAGAGTTTTGCTTAAATCTAGTTATGGTATCTGAACAAAGATGAAGAAGCAATTAATGTGCCTAATGACTTGTTGGGAGCTCCAAGTTGGATGCCAGATGTAAAGTCAATGAAGGCTTTGGGATATGGATATGAGTTAATTACCCTTATGGAGGCAAAAGGAGAATAACATTCCATCGGGAGCCTGGTATTTAGAGGAGAGATCTAATGGATCAGATGCTACTAAATCATATGCTAGGAGAGGACGGAAGGGGGAAAGGGCCTTCAGCCTCAATCTCTGCCTCCTAAAGCCTAGGAGGCCTTTGAGGGGAAGTTTCAAATAGTTGTGAAGGACTTAATAACATGGGGTGCCATAATGGCCTTAATGGCCGTTGTGTAACGGTAATAGTGCCAACCATTATGCGTTTTGGGGTCGTGACAGTTGTTATGGGTAAAATGACCCGCATCGGCTTCTAATGACCGTAACACCCTCGTAACTTCACTTTTTTTTCTATGTAGTCTTCTAATGGATAGGTAGGCTAACAAATTCTTATAAGAAAAGAGGAGAATTGGAGTTGGCCCATTCTTTGCAATTTCATAGTGTAGAGTGGAAGTTAGCATCCGGCCAAGCGGTGTGGATCAGGGTTCTAGGCTTCAATTGATATTGGCCCATTCTTTGAGATTTCATATTATAGAGTGGAAGCTAGTACATCCGGCCAAGCAATGCAGATCAAGGTTCTAGGCTTCCCTCTTCATGCATTGGATTGCGAGGCTTTTCTGGATATTACTTCGTGCTTTGCGGATGCGTTGGAATTGATCCTAGAACCATTTACAAAGAAGGGTTGATAATGGGAAGAATCAAGGTAATAGCTAATGGCTCCTCTGTTCTCACCAGATCTTTACCTCTCATAAGAGTAGATAGATCTTATGTGGTGACATGAGAGGAAGGAGAATCGTTCTCCTCATTGTTTTGAGATGTCTCACTAGATTTATGAATGTGGGGAAACTGTTGGGAGTCAATGCAGGGTTGCTAGGATCTCGACTGTTTGGGGGAAGAGCTTATGGAGGTAGGGTGTACCAAAATGGTTATGATACGCTTGTATCGGCCATTACATGTTGGTAATGGCCGTGACCCTTATGCAATAAGGGGGCGAAACATAGGTAAGGTGGATTTTTAGACTGTAATGGCTATTACAGCATAACGGCTGTTACCCCGTAATGGAGGAGAATGAAAAAAGTTGAAAAATTGTACGTATTTTTAAAAGATTAAAAATAGAAAAGATACATGCATACCTCTTCTTCTGTTACTGCTGTTGCTTAATCTTCTTCTTCTTTCCTCTAGTGCTGCCCTGTGTGTGTGTGTGTGTGTCTCTTTCCCTATTTTGTCCTCCCCCTACCCTTTTGTCTCTCTCATTTTTAAAGGCAAGTGCATATGTTGCCCTTTCACAGCCAGTGTTGTCAAAATACTACGATTTGAGTTGGATCTGAGGCAAAATAATTTGAATCCCACCTTTAAATCCCTTTTATATGAATCCTACGATTTTATGATTTGAATTTTATGAGTTACGATTCAAATCTTGATTGACGATTGAAATTATACTTGTTCTCTTCTATTTTAAGCTTCACTTGGCTTTCATTTTATGTCTTTTAAATTGATGGGGCTTAAGAATCATTTAGATAAAAATCCCTTAAGAAAGGGAATCGTTTAGAAAAGGTAAATTATTTTATTTTGTTCTTTATAAGTGATTAAATGACGTATTCTCTCTTCAACATCAAATCACATAGCATTTTTTATTTATTTTTATTTATTTATTTATGATTTCTTACTTCTTAACTAGTTGAAACACCGAATTGATTTATGACTTTTTTGGAATGTGTTTATGGATGGTTACGATCATGTTGGTTTGTATGTATTGTGTAATGATGGTTAGAAATAAAAACATCTTTTTTCGTCGGTCTATAGAATCAAATGACGCTTTTCCAACGTGATTTTACATTTAAGAAAGTTAACAAGAACTTAAATTATTAAAGGATCCTTATATGCTTTTAAGAAAAAATTCAAGAAAAACTTAAAAGATAAGAACCTTTAACACTATCATGACATGGTATTACTTGGTGTATATTGATGGTAAAAGGATGATTTTTGAGTTTTTAATTTTTATATATTTATAAATATTTTTCATATTTTTAAGAAGATAAAAAAAATCCTATGATTTACGATAAGAATTGCGATTTGATATGATTTAACCCCTATTACGATTTGCAATACAATAATGATTTTGACAACATTGTTCACAACTAGGTTTTAAAATGTTTTTTCAATACTCCAATGGCGTATGGTGCTACATGCACTTGTAGAGTTGGGCACAAACTAACTCGATCCAAACCGAACCGAAGGCCTGGATCGGTGCGGTTCGAGTTGGATCAGTCAGATCCGACTGGTCATCGGATCGAGTTTGGATCGTGGTCAATCCGGACAGATCCGAACCGAAATCCGCACCGAATGGATTTGATCCGGACTGATCCGATCTGGAGTGATTCAATGGTGGAAATCAATACTTCTGCCTTTTCCTGTGGTATGGTCCACTTGAGCTTTGGATATGCATCAATTTTGGGTTCAACCACTAAAATGATCTGGAAAAACAATGGACGCCGTGGATAAACCACATGCATTCACGGTGGGCCCGAATAGAGTTTACTCAGTACGATAAGAGCCCACTGAGTTACGTGCACAACGCGTCAACACAGGCAGCAGCTTACAGCTGCCAACTGTTGTAGATACGTGTCGTGCAAAGACGAGCCCACTGAGTTACGTGCACAACACGTCAACACGGGCGCGGATTAGTTACTGATAGGTTGATCAGCGAGAGTCCCTACTAAAGTGACGTTACCAAGTTCTGTGGGCCCCACCATGATGTATGTTTTGTATCCACACCTTCCATCCATTTGGAGAGATCATTTCAGGGCAATATACAAAGAATGGATTAAATCCAAAGCTCTAGTGGACCCCTGCACAGAAAGTAGTGGGGACAGTGACCTCCACCATTAAAAACTTCTAAAGGCCACAAAAGTTTTAGATCAAGCTGATATTTGTGTTTTCCCTTATTTCGTGTCTTTTTTAACTTTTGAACAAGTTGGATTTCAAATAAACATTACGGTGGGCCTTAGGATAGTTTCAACAGTGGGAATCATTCTCACCACTGTTTTCTGTAGTGGGGTCCACCATAGCTTTTTATCTGCATCATTCTTTGGCTCATGCCCTAAAATGATATCTCAAAATGGATGGATGGTGTGGATACGACACATACATCATAGTGGGGCCCACAGAACTTGGTGACGTCACTTCTACTCAACCTGTCAGTATCTAATCCGCGTCTCGTTAATATAGAGCTGGTGTAGATACGTTTCGTGCAAAGATGAGCGAAGACGCGCCTCGAGCTCCGAGTCATACGAATGACTCAAATGAGATCAAAATTACATGGGCCCCACAATGATGTATTTATTATATCCATACCGTTTATCCATTTTTTGTGATCATTTTAGAGCATTTGAAAAAAATGAATCATATCTAAAGCTCAAATGGACCACACCGAAAATAGCAGCGAGGATAATGATTTTCACTGTTAAAAAATTCGATCCGAATCATACCCGATCCGACTCGGTTTCCTTGACTGAGTCGGACTCGGTTCGGGTTAGGCCAACTGTGCATCGGATCAGTTCGAGTCAGATGTCCCGGACTCAGTCCTGGATCGGATTGAGTTTGGGTCAGCCCATGTAGATTTCGGACCGAATCGAGTTGGACCCAATCCGATCCGACTCGGTCCGATGCCCAGCTCTATGCACTTGTAGGTGTTTTCTTGACCGTGGGGCCCACTGTGATGTATGTGTTGTATATCCATGGTATCCATTGGTTTTCTAGTTCATTTAAGGGCATGGTGGTGTTTTGTATTTGTTACGATACGGCCGTAAAGGCCGATATGTATAGGTAATGGCTGTGACTATTATGCGATATGAGGGTGAAATGGGGCAGTTGATTTTTTGGGACCGCATTGGCCGTTATAGTGCATAATGACCAATTTCCCATACTAGTTGAAAAACGGCCACTTATTTTTTCTATGTAAGTCCCCCCCTACTTTTCCACATTCCTCATTCCAAAAACTTTACTACATCATTCTACAATAGATTTTTGCCACTTGTACTATAGTTTTTAGGATTGCAATAGTAGATTAAAGCAATTTGGATGAATAGAATCTCTGAGGACAATTTTTTCAAACTATAAAAAAAAGTGGTATATGTGCATTTTTTCCAATTTCTAATTCTAATGCTTGATTGTGATGTGTAAACATTAGAGACAACCATGTTCATAAATTCACTAGACAACCCAATACAACACTCTCATTAAAGAGTGGACCGTTATGCTACCATAAACATGTTCAAAACAAAAAATGGATACAGATTTGGAATATTTACATGATTCTAGATTTTCTAGATATTTTTTCTGAATTTTTCGGTCAAATTTTTTTTTTTTGAACTGTTACAGGGGTTGTATATGCTTGAAGTGTAGGTGTGAAACTAATGTTCTATGTACATTAATTCAGGAAGTCATTGCTGGAAAATGCAATGTGATTTGTACATCAAAGGACGAGAGAAATCCACAACCTTCGAACGAAGAAATGAAAATGGCTGACTTCATCTTCTTTCGTACATTTGACGTGGGGAACTGTACAATATCTGATAAATTTTTAGATAAAATAGCTGGTGTTGAGGGTATGTTTATCTTTTTGGGATGCGTCACTTATCCTATGACTTCAATTCTAATTAGGTGCTAATGGATTGTGTGTTTTACAAACTCTGTTGTTTTGATGTGTGCCAGTCAGGTATATTTTTAATAGGAAAGAAGGACATACATCTGCTGATATTCCGAAACTTGAAGTAACTGGGAAAGATGATCATGGGAAAGTGGTTGCAAGCAATGCAGTTCCACAATTGCCATCCATGTTAGACTCAGCAGAAGCTCTGAAAAATCTAACTAACAATGAAAAGCCTGCTCGTGCAACAGGTTCAGTGGTAAAAGATGCAGACTCGAAAGCTTCTTTGGTTAATTCTGGAAAGGGCACTTCAGAGGAGCCATTCTCAGATGACAACAACATACCAAGAAAAAGAACTAATTCTGAGAAGGACGAGGGCAAGGCTGGTAAAATTCCTGTCAGTCAGCCAGAAGATAAAGAGAAACTGAAACCTGTTAAAGATTCAGATGAGCTTGACAGTAGGCCTTCCAAGAAATTGAAGGTCACTGATAATTCAGCTAAACCTTCTGAGTTGCAGTCTAATGTTTCTCCTCCGTCAGCAACTGATAAGGAGAAGTCGGACAATAGCGTGCTGAAGCTAAGAGTTGAATCTGATGAGGAGTATGACAAGACTTCTGAAGCTCCTGCCAGTAGTTCTGAAGATAAATCAAAAGTCAGGTCAGTTGACAATTCTGTTGGACAGGACAAGGGAACTTCCAAGAAAGTGAGGCCAGAAGAGAAGAAAGCCAAACTGTCTGATGGAACATTGCATAAAACTGCTGCAGTTGCACTAGAGAAGGACATCAGAACTGATGGTCAAATATTGGAAGTCACCAGAAGGCCAGATGCTGTAAGTCAATAATTGCTAGTGTTTGCTTCCAAGGTAGAGATTGTATTTTGAATGTCAGATTATTAACTAATTTGATGTTATGTGTAAGTAGATCTACCTATAATAGTTTACCACAGTTCAATTGATTTGAGAACTTAGAAAATAGTTGTTTCTGTTTTATTAGCTATTTTAATCTATGTTTTCGGGAGCTCTTGATGTCATCATTTCATTTTTTTCCCATTTTATTTACTTATGGCTACTTTTTTTTAAATGGAAAATGAGTATCATTTACCATGAAAGAATCATTGAAGCACCTCTTATTGCATGAGTGTTGTGGCAATGCTTGTGCGATATTATGATCCTAGAATTGTTGATGCAACATCACCTGTATTCCTATCTTCCAAAGTATGAGGAAGCATGTTTTTATTTTTGAATTATAACCAACAGAGCTGTTTTCAACGGCTAGAGCTTTCCGAGCTAATGATAAACCTACATTGATTAGAACCTCTGAATTAGAGGCAGATTAATTTTTTTGGTAATCAGAAATTCTATTGAATTATACAAACTAGCAATGGGAGGGTCTCTCTCTCAATGAAGGAATCGATTTTTAGATCATTGATTCTTTCTTAACAGTGGGAAATGCAATATAATGTCTGAAATCTGCTTTAGTCATCGATCATTGAGCTAGTTTGTTTTTTCTGCTAGAAGATGAAAATATTTCTTTCTAGTTTGATTTTTATCCTCGTCATTGTGTCGCTTTCGACATAATGCATCTTATGTGAATCATCTTCTTCATTTGTGACTGGTGGCTTACTTTTGTATGTACCAAAGACACTCCATTTTAAAGAATTTGTTACACCTTATCTGTTTGAAACATGCTGATGCCAAATAGTCGGGAAAAGCTATGGCAATGCTGGATTGATTATATCTGTATCCCCCCCCTTCTTTTTTTTGCTTTTCTTTTCTATATTCTGAACTAATAGTTGGGAAAAGCTATGGCAATGCTGGATTGATTATATATGTATTTATCAAATTTTTTTTTTTTTCCTATATTCAGAGCTAATATGAATCTGCTATTTATATATATAGTTGTTTGCTGGCCCAAGATGCTTCACATGTGCCAATCTGGACTAACCCATTTAATATTCTGGTTTGTAATTTGGCCCCAAATCCAGTCCTTAGTATTTGGGTTGGGTCCAAGTTCATCCATGGAATCGCAAATGCTCTTAGAAGGTGTAATAGGATCCATAGAGTGGTGGAGGGTGAAAAGATTCAAGAACGTTATGAATATGTGCCTTAATTTGTTAATTCTTACATGAGCGAGCATCGAGGGTCAAGCATCTGAGAGAGAGCATCGATCTTCGAGTGGGGTTGGAGTACATCTCCATCTTCAATCCCAAGTCTACTCGAGATTGGCGGAGGAAAGTGGATAATGTTTGTTTGATGGAAAATGGGAATGATTGAGGGAATTTCGTAAGGGAAGGCATCGAGTAGAGTCATAAGGGAGAAAAGTGTGATAGGGGTGTGAATTAAGGGGAAGGAGGGAAAGATATGCGGAGCATGAATGACAGTGGGTTGGAAAAGAATGGTGTTGGGGTAACCTCTTTGGATTTCCGACCCTCTGTCCCTGGTTTTCTGGAGGGCTAGCTCTGGATCAACTTCGCTAGGGTCTTCAGTAGAGAGGCAGCAGTGATGGAGGTAATAATCCCCTGGGATCATCTCATGGTGGTGTATTGTGGTTTTACCTTTGTTCTAATGAGCTTTGAGGATGAGTTAACTCAGGCAGTGAAGCTCCTTCATGGAGAAAGTTTTGGAGGTCAACAGCTAATGTCATGGAGGGTGAGATTTGGATCTGAGCTCAAGAGCAGGGAGAGAACAAACATGTCTGGGGAAAGAATAGAAGCACATGTAGACAACAAGGTGGAATAGGAGAAAGGTGGGAATTGAGTTGTAAAGGAAGGATTTATCAAAATCGGGGAGGGGAGCATCTCATCCTTTAAAGATGTAGTGGGCCCGAGGACAATCGTAGCTGGTAGAGAAGGTTTGAGGTCAATCGTTTAGGGTGGAGATGAGAGTAAAGGAAGAGGGGTGGATCTCGGTGGAAGGATCCAGTGATAATCAAAAGATTCGGGTAAGACCAGAGACAATGCAAATGTCCGCAGTTGCTGAGATTGTTCCTAATGCCTCCCTATCTCCGGTCAGAATCTGGATTAAAGAGAGATACGGGTGGTCGAACGATGACTATACGATCAAGCCAATAGAAGAAAATGAGGTCTAGATCCACGCTTGTCTTGAGATGAATCTGGATGTGCTGATGTCTGCGGGAGCCATGCACAGAGCTGGGGCAGTTAAGAAGATAAAAAAGTGAGAGGTGTATTCTCACTTTGGTAAAGAGGAGTCATGGTTTCTGGTATGGGGGATTCTGTTAAGAGTCGTGGTTCCAAGTCATCTTCTTTGTAATGAGCTCCTACTTAGGTGAGGTGGTGGCCATCGATTAAGTGATGGAAGAAGGAAAGTAGGTGGGGGTAGCAAGAATTTGTGTTAAAAGAAAAAGGGCTTCGAGGGATCCTAATACGATATCAATGGTGGTAGGAGAGGAATGATTGGAGCTCCGGGGGGGGGGGGGGGGGGGGCGACTTTGTTGGGGTGACATTTGGAGAAGGAGAGGTACTGCCTACATCAGACAGTTACAGTGGTTGGGTTGTACTGGAGAAAGGTACACAACTTCGATGCTTCGCTATTGCAGATGACGGAGGGTGTGTGTGGAAGGATGGGATTGGTGGAGATAGATTAGGTGAGGAGAGATCGTATCCTGCTGAGGTAGGTAAGGAAATGTGTGTTGCAGGCAGTGTTTTGAATTATCTCTGATATTATTGAAAAATATCGATGTTATCTTTATCTCCGCCTCAACGATATCGATAAACACTAAATAGTGATACCGATAACGCTGATAGTATCAGAAATTCCAGGTATTAGCAATGTATCGCTAGGTATTGCCAACTAAGAATATCGCTAATGTAATCGTCAATATTTTCAACTATGTAAATTCTAGGTGTCACTTGTATTGCCAATGCATCAATATCGCCAATGTATAACCAATATTTTTGAATATGTAAATTTTAGGTAATATTGCCAACGTATTGATATCATTATAATTTTGTTAAGTAGAATTTTTTTTATTTCAATTTTTTTATGGGCACATGGCTGTATGTAGTGTTCAATTTGTCATTGATACTAATAATAATATCTCGATATTATCAATATCGTAACATGCGTCATATTGAGATTCCTTTTCAATTGTTGATGATTTCTTGGTGAAATATCATGTGTTGTTGATATTTTGCAATATAGATGGATTTTTGGATGAAAGGTTGGATGGTTAAATAGGCTGGATGGGATGGTTGGACTAATTTCTTACAATAGCATATGCTTTTAAGGTCCAATTAAATGGAAACTTGTTATGTATGCATTCTTTTTGCAATTTTTTAATTTCTAAATATGCAAATATGTACATTGTAACATCTCTTGAAGTTTCGCTGAAAATTCCACCGTTTTTCTCATGTTTTCCCGCATTTTTAGTTATCGACGATATCGATATTGTTTCTGTATCCTCGGCCAGCGAAACTTGTAGCGATACCGATGCTTTGAACACTGGTTGCAAGAGCATCGGGGCCTGAGTGCTTTCTCCCGAGCCGCGTTTTAGGTGGAGGCTCAGGTATTGAACCTGCAAAAGGTTCTCTTGGGTTGACACGTTACGTTTGCCATCTGATGAGCGGCTGGAATCTGAGACGTGTGGGGGATGGGTCGGGTGCTATTGTCTTGTCACCTGCACGTGCTAATTCTTATTTTTTTTGGGCACGATTGTTTAGTGCCTAATGTGGATGACTAAACTGCTTCTTATATTCCGAAGTCAGTCCACTCCTTGTTTGCTGAAGGAAGCTCTAGTTGAGACAGGGGAGTCTTTCTGCAAGGATGTTGGAGGTGTATCGCCATCATTAGAGGGAGCTTCTCATGATTCGGGGTCCATGGATTAGAGGGAGGAAGATCATATTGGGTGCATTTCTCCAGATAACCTCTGGGCGTATGTCCTACAGTGAACAACTGTGACAACATCTAGCTTCCTGGTGAGCTTATGGTGGCCATATTTGTCCTATATAGTTGTTTAGGGAATTTTCTTTGTATCCAAATCTCCATACACTTGCCTAGGAGCACAATTCATGAAAGACGGGTCTTTAATGGCCATCCCTCCACTTTCCATTAGGCTGCTTACTTCGTTCCAAACTCCCATTTATCCAAGAGATATTTCTGCTTGCCATACCTTTCCACAATTGCCATCCAAGTTAGACTCAGCAGAAGCTCTGTAAGCTAAAAGAGAGAACTACTGCTCATTAGATGAGCTGGTGGAGACTGCAGTGTGTGTGAGTGATCCAGGGTTCAATCCCTGGTAGTGTTATCTTGCCCACCCCACCCAAAAAAAAAAAAAAAGAAAAGAAAAGAAAAGAAAAAAAGAAGTCTTAGCTCATCAATAAATTGGAGTATGGTGGTATTCTTATGCCAGAGCACATGTTTGCATATAAGAAGCCTTTTGACAGTCACCAGAAGAGAACTTGTGATATGTGTGAGTATTGACTTTGCACCACAAGATGTAGTTACATGCTTTGTCATGCTTTCAAATTTTTTTTTTTTTTTTGCGTGTGTGGAGTGTTTATCATTTATGTAGTTCTTAAACCCTTGGAGTGGCTACATAACCCATGCTTCTTTTCCTTGGGTAAATGTTTCAATTATTGCTGGCATTCTTTCACTGATGTCGAATGCCGTGATTTGGTTTATTTATTTCTTTCTTCAACAAGGTTTTGGTCCTCTCTGTATTGTAGCTATCTTGTATTGAAAAAAGTTTTTCTTGTTGCAGAATATTGTGTATCGTGTATGAGTATGGTTAGTTTATTTAAAGCCTCAGTTGCGTACATAACTGCTTTTGCTTTTTGAACATGCAAGTTGTGCTTATGGTCTTGCCCTTACTAATTTTCTTTGTTCTTTTCATTTTTCTTTAAAATTTTTTTTATTCCAGGATCGAAGCAAATGGTTCAAAGGACTTGTAAGTGGTCTTTCCTCATACATTAAATGGCCTGTTCTTGATTTTTGCACATGAACCTTCAAGAAAAAGTTTTAATAAGCGTGATTTCTGTTTACTAATATGATGATTCATGGCTTCGATTGTCATTTTTACTAAACTCAGTTAGCTTTTTTCAGTCTAATTTGATAGGCTTATACATTTTCTGCATCTCAGTAATTCTAAGCAGATCCAGTTTTCTGGCTTGGTTGGTTTTGTGCTTCTTCAGTTGTCTGTTTCAAATCTAAAAGTGATCCTAGTATATTTGGAGAAAGTTGGTAAATGCTTGCTAATTAGTTTATATAAATGAAGGTTATGAAGACTCTTTGTAGCCATGCCAACGCCATTTGACAATAACGCAAAGGCTTGTGATACAGCTATGCCATTAGATAGTCTACTACACAAGTCAGTATTTTTGGGTGAATGCTACATTTGCCACTGTTGAATATTATCTCTACTAAATATAATGAGAGTAGATAGGTGCAAAAATTTGCATGCGGTTAGCTTATTTAATTGCTAAAATTATGCATTATTAAATTACATGAGAAGGATTTTGGGCCAAAATAGAAGCCATTTAGGTAATTTATAATTTAGTAGGACGGTCTTCTGATCCAGCTATTTACCTCAAGAAAAACTTTGATACTTTGCAGAGTATGATGGTTAATATGTAGGCACAAAGAAATTGTACATGTGCATATAATTAATTCAAATAAGCCGTCCTAGTCATGGGTCTTAAATTTAGATCGCTCTTAAACTGAAATTATATTGATTTAATTTTCCGACTGGATGATTGGTGGACACTTAATGGGTGGTAAGAATGAAACAATTAACTGTCTGAATTCAACAAAGAAATCCTCTTTAATTAGAGGTTAGAATTGTTATATCAATCTAAATTTTGAATGATTGTTGTGGGCTCTCCATGTATTGGACAGTTTAATCAAGTGAATTTATGCCACAAGTACAATTCTAGAGTACTTGAGTATCAGCCATCACGCTTTGCAATAGTACCAAAATCATCCCTTTCCCTTTTTACAACTGCTTCTCCATTCCCTTCGACCTCTCACAAACCACTTCCTCTCTCTCTCTCTCTCTCTCTCTCTCTCTCTCTCTCTCTATTGCACGGGCCCGATCTAATAGTGTTCCTTTTTTTTTTTGTTGAAGGTGACAATTTTAATGAAAAGTTGCTTCAAAACGAAAACGGGAAAGAATACAAAGCGAACAAAAAATAAAAATAAAATTACAGGCCCAGGAGGGCAAGAAGAACACAAGCATCTAGATCCTTAACGTCAGAACCCCAATCGACCACCCAAGAGGCAATCTTTTGAATAATTAAACTTTCTGATTAGGTTCTATTTTCGAAGCATTACCTATTCCTCTCTCTCCAAATGGCCCATAAAAGCTGCTAGAGCCACAAGCCCCAGAAGATTTGCAATCGAGACTAGCACCACCCAAGTAACACTGAGCTTCCAAATAAAGAAAACCTAAATCTTCCTCGCAAATAAGCAATGGAGGAATAATTGATTCACCGACTTAGCGTCCCTCATACACATGATATACATATATTCGGAAGCACCAATGCTCGCTTAATCAGATTATCCATGGTTAGGAGGAGAGGGAGAGGTAGTAAGCACTCGATATACATGTATTCGGAAGCACCGATGCTCGCTTAATCTGATTATCCATGGTTAGGAGGAGAGGGAGAGGTAGTAAGCACAATGTAGGACTAGACGAAGAATCTCCTTGAGCTATGACCCTGCCACCACCGAGTCCTCCAACTCCTCAAACTTAACGAGCTTAATCCCTTCCAGAAGACCGATGAACACTACCACTTCCTCATCCAAAAGACCTCTTCGATAGGGAGGAGAGCCTAAACTACCTCCCGCCCGATTTGGAAAAACATCGAGCAACTAAATTTTTTTTATCTGGCATTAAGAAGGTTAAACTCGGGAAGGCCACCTTAAGAATGTAGTCACCTAGCCATAAATCCTCCCATAATTGAATACGACTTTGACCCCCCATCGCAAAGGACACCTTTGAACTTGCCCGCTATCAAAAAATTGCTTTCCATAAACCCGAAGCTTTATAAAGCAATGAATCTTTAATCCCCCATCCCCTCGGGCTAGTCCCATACTTCCTAGCCATCGCATTCTTCGATAGACTTCCTCCGTGGTGAACTGCCAATCCACTTACTCAATAAACCTTGGTTCATGAAATCTTGATTCCGCAAGCTTGGTTCAACAACTTTGTCCCAAAGACGCTTCGTTGGCTTTCCTATGCACAATGACATGCCAAAATATGCGGAAGGAAAAGAGCCCATACCATATTCGAACGTCTCTGCAAATTGGCTAACCTCCTCCCTTGACAACAAACACCAACCATTTCGATGAGTTCACCTTCAAACCTAAAACAACTTCAAAGCATTTGATGATTTTCCACAGGTTGTCAATCATTTCAACTTTTGCCTTGTAGAACAAGATGGTGGCATATGCAAACTGGAGGTTGGAAATCATGGGACTTGATGCTGCCACCTTGAAAACCTACATAAGGTCCACTTTTTAACATTCAAGGAGCATTTTACTAGAGCTTCAGCCACCACCATAAACAAGAAGGGGGATAAAGGGTCTCGTTGATGTAACCCTGTAGAGCCCTTGAAATAGCATTGGGCAGTGTTTTAAGTATCGATGATATCGGCCGATATATCCCACGATATATCGTGTCCCACTTGTGCGATATGAAACGCACAAGCAGTGGGATATATCCCACATGTTTGATCTGGTGAGCATTTTCGTTCTTTTTTTCTTCTTCTGTAAATCATGTTAAATAAGTGTCAACCTGTTACAAATCCATGAATTTTCAACTTGTTACAAATCAATGATTTTTCATGTTTTGCATGAAAAATCATGGATTGGGAGCTTCGATTTCGAGATTTGGAGGAGATGTGCCGAGCCGCGGAAAATTTAAAAAGAAAATTTAAAAAAAAATCGGTTGCACTTCGTGTCCAAACATAAAATCAAACATGTATGTAATGTTTGAAATATCAGTATTGCGCAATGTATCGCACCATTGGGATATAGATACATATTGGCTATCGCACGGGATATATCGTTTGTATCGCGTAATTTATTGCACTTTTTGGGAAACATGGGGAAATTGTGGAATTTTTCAATGAAACTTCAAGGATTATTTAAAAAGACCACAATACACATTTTTAAATCATAAAATCTCAAAAAAGAAGTGTACATAATAGGTTTCCTTTGTATAGGGTCCTAAGCTATGCGCTGTTCGATTGAACTAAGACAACTATACTTAGTATCCACTCCGTCCATCCATTTTTTAATATCATTTTAGGACATTATCCAAAAAATGAAGCAGATCCAATAATCAAGTGGACCATACCATAGGAAACAATGGTGATTGACCATTAGTTGGCCACAAGTTTGGATCAAGCTGATAAATATTTTTTTTCTTCATTGAAACTTATGTGAAGTTATTAATAGATTAGGACCATTAGGTGCCTAATAAAATATAGGGAAAATCAAGGTGCATCCTAAGAAGTTTTTAAAGGCACCGTGTTCAACCACCACTGTTTCCTTGAGTATAGTCCACCTGATAATTGGATCTTCTTAATTCTCGAGATCATGCTGTAAGATGATATGAAAAAACGATGGACGGAGTGGATACAGAATACTCACGTCTAGTCGGGCCCCACAATAGGGGCTGTGCGTTCTTGGGTGAGGCTGGGGTCTCACCTAATTCGCGCCTGGCACTATACTGGATCTTATCGTACTGAGTAAACTCTGTTGGGCCCACCATAAATGTACGTGGTTTATCCACGCCGTCCATCTATTTTTTCACCTCATTTTAGGGGTTGAGCGCAAATTTGAAACACATCCAAAGCTCAAATGGACCATACTGCAGGAAATAGGAGGAATACTGATTTCCACCATTGAAACCTTCCTAGGGCCTATAGTGAAGGAAAAGAACAAATATCATCCAACCTGTTCATAAGATCACAAAGACATGGATGAAGGAAAAGAACAAATATTAGCTTGATCCAAAACTTCTTTGCCCCCCCAGGATTTTTCAACGGTAGACGTTTAATTCACACTATTTTCTGTCGTGTGGTCCACTTGAGCTTTGGATATGTTCATTTTTTGGTCTAAAACTGTAAAAGTATCTTGTAAAATAGATGGACGGAGTGGATAAAATACATGAAGTATAGTGGGCCCCACAGAGTTTACTCAGTACGCTTTACCATCCAATCTGCTTCCCACCACTGGCAAGACAAGCGTAGTTGTACGGATAGCTCAAAGTTATATGGGCCCCACAATGATGTATTTATTATATCCACACCGTTCAACCATTTGGAGAGATCATTTTAGATCATGAGCTAAGAAATGGGTCATATCCAAAGATCAAGTGGACCACAACACAAAAAGCAGTGTGATTGATTCTCACTGTTAAAACATTCATAGGGCCCACCATAACTATTATTTTCCAGCCTATATGTTCATGAGGTTACATAGACCTGGATGAAGAGGAAAAACAAATGTCATATTGATCCACAACTTCTGTGACCTCAAAAGGGTTTCAATGGTAGACGTTTAATCTCCCACTGTTGTTTGCAGTGTGGTCCACTTGATCTTTGGATCTGTCTTATTTTTCAGCTCAAGCCTTATAATGAGCTCGCCAAATGGATGAACGGTTTGGATATAACACATACCTTATGATGGGACCCACAGAACTTGGTGACGTCAACACACCAGTTAGCTCGATGGTGTGCCGTACACCTACCAACCCAAATTCTGTAAAAAGGGCTTGGATGCTCTTTTTTCGACGTAGTGAGGGTTCCGGAAGGCCGTAACCCTAAAATCTCTCCTAAATCCCTTTTTTTCGACTAAGAGAGGGTTCCGACCTTCCGAAACCCTAAAATCTCTCCCAAATCCATGATTTCTCTGGATCTCGGCGATGATTTCTCCGGATTTTGGAGAGGATTTCTCCGGATTTTGCCCAAATATTCAGATTTCTTCGGATTTCGACAGATTTCTCTTACATGACCCGGAAATATGTCGACCGCCACCAAATCGAGTTGAAAGCTACTCTCTTAGGCAGATTAAACAGGTAAGAGATTTATATATATATATATATATATATTTATATATGTAAATTTTTTAATATATTTTTGGAATTTCTGGATGGGATGCGGATAAGATGTCGCCGGATGTCGCCTGGCTATAGTCCTACGCAAAAATATGCGATATTAGGCATTACCGTGCGATATATCAGCGATCTCTCATGATATTTCGTGATATATCGCACGATAAATGGAAGTTTGGCAATTTTTTAGTATTTTCAGGCGGTTTCGTATCGCTGATTGCCGATACCGATATTATCGATATTTTGAACATTGCATGTATGTAACTTGGTCTAGTGATTCTTTTCCTTTTGAATGCATTGCTTGTGTTTTCACGTCTTCTTACATTTATAAATTATATTAATAGACTTTAAATATACTTACATCAATTCAGTTAGAGAACGGTGGATTAGGACCCCATACAAAGAAAATGTATTAAGTCCACTTATTTTTTTGTAATGTTTTGATTTATAAGTGTGTATTGATATATTTTTTAACAACCATTGAAGTTTCATTGAAAAATTTGACCAATTTTCCAATGTTTTCAACAACAGCGATACAACTGATATATCCCATGTGCTAACCGATACGTATCCGTATCCCAAGGGTACGATACCGATATTTCAAACACTAACCTTAGGGAGACCCATTAATAAGGATCGAAGAGGATGTCAAACTCATACATTCTTGGATCGAGGACCTTCACTTTTGGCTGCAACTTAGATGATCCAACATATAATTAAGAAAACCCCAATCCACATGGTCATAAGCTTTCTTAATATCTAACGTACAAACCACCCTTGCATTTGCTTCTTTGAATTTGGAATCTGCGCAAGCAATGTACAATCCAAAATCTGTCTCTTGGCCACAAAAGCGCTTTGGTTGTCCGATATGATAGAAGGAAGAATCACTTGGAATTTGGAAGCAAGGATCTTATATGGACCCCCTAAATCCTAATAGGCTTATCGGCCTAAAGTCTTTTAAATTTTCCACTCCTTCAATTTTGGAATAATAGCAATAGATGTAGCCCCCAACTCTCTCGAGAACCGCCTCCTCTCAAAGAACTCTAGAACAAAGCTAACAACATCATTCTTCACTTTGTTCTAGAATGCATGATAAAAGACCATCAGAAAACCGTCCGCCTCGAGGCCTTAACCCATGCCAAGTGAGTCCATAACCTCTTTTACTTCCTCTTCTAACACTAGTCTTTTAAGAGCAATAGCTTGGGAATCCGACAATCTTTTGAAGTCCAGGTTGTCTAACAAAGGCCGCTTCCAACCTTCACTAGTAAGTAGGTGTTTATAGAATTGGACAATGTAGCTACAAATATGCTTTGTCTTCCACTTAGTTGCCATTTACCATAATACCACCTATCATGTTATTTCTCGCTCTCGCACTAGCAATATTATGGAAGGATTTTGTATTCTTCGTCTCCTTCTTTGAGCCAAATCATGTGGGATCTTCGCCTCCATTGCATCTCTTCTTTAACTCTCTTCACAAAAGATAAGCTCAATTTTGATCTTTCACTTTCACTTCATCATATAATATACCTCTTTCTCTTTAATATCCAATTCCTAGATTCTTGAAAGAATCAAATTTGTCTCTGCCTCCTTACCCCTAGGACCTCCCTTTCCCGTGTATTAAACTTTTCAACAATTTCAGCTTTTGACACAACTTAAAGCCTGCAGTACCATTCACCTCAATAGAAGCCCACCAATCCTAAATTGTCTTGCAAAACCCCTGAACTTCTAACCAAGATAGCTCAAACCAAATGGGTCTTGGACCCCAATTCTCTTCCTCAACATCCAGCAAGATCGGTCCATGATCTGAATTTGGTCTTGGCACACCAACCTATTTGGAAATATGAAACTTTGTAAAACCAATCCATTGATACGAGAAATCTGTTGAGATGAGACAACTAGACTATCCTGACTATTCGACCATGTGTGTAGAGCTCCCTCCATCGGGAGGTCCACTATTTCGTTGTGTTATACCTAATCCGAGAAACCCCTCGTACTGGAAGTGATCTTACTATGATTTAGTCTCTCAAAAAGGGAATCTAGTGACTTTGAATTCACCTCCCACGCACCAAGGACACAATCATCTTGCCCGAACAGATTGAAGCTCATCCCCACATAGGTTCCTTACGCTGCCTGGCATGGTCCATAAACTGACGTGAAGACCTAGAGTAAACCCGACACTATGTCCTTGAGAAGAAATAGGGAGAGAGAATGAGCCTGTCCAGGAGTCCACCTTACTCATAGATAGAAAACCCGACACTATGTCCTTGAGAAGAAATAGAGACATAGAATGAGCTTGTCCAGAAGTCCACTTGACTGAAGAGGAGTGACATTCAACAACAACTTGCCATTTGGTAATTCCTTCATCAAAACTCCTTTTGGATCTCCGACCGAGCACCAAGCAAGAGGAAGGAACTCTGAGCTTAGAGCTCCCAGCTTTAGAATAGCTTTGCTTTCACCTTCCATAGGGGCTAGTCTATCCTTGACTATCTCCTTCGAGCAAGCACCCAAGTTGCCACCCTCTCCCTCGCCTTGAGATGGAGACACAACAATTGAATTCACTCGATCTTCCCCTTCAGAAAAAGTCCCACAGGGCTCCCAAGGGGAAAGCAAGTAATGAGATATATAAAAGGGCTGAGGGCCGCATGTGCCAGAGAAGAAAGAGACGTCCAGGAGAAGGGGGCATCATCGCACGAGTGAAAACCGGCATGAGTGCGAGATTATAATCACCATGGACAAGTGATCTTATCTGTTTATGAAATACGTGTCACGTCCTCATCCATGACAAAACCCTCAAGATCCATCTCGGTGTTAGCTTCATGCCCAACCCATCTCCTCTCAACTGCTTCGGAAGCCAACCAAGCTCCAAGTCGACCATTTCTCCCTACCTGAGTCAGCGAAGTATCCTACGTTGCTGCTTTGAAGTCCATCTCATTCTCAAAGACAATGATCTCCTTGTCATGTGTCGAGTCTTCAACATCGTTGATGTCATCACAATAGGAGGAGAGCTTCTCCCCAACTAGTGGCAGGAGGAGCGGCCATCCTTAGCTCACTCCTGCCCACCACCCTTCTCATCCTCATCCAATCCTTCCCACATGATAGGAGAAATAAATGTCTCCCCGCCAATGTCGCTTCGGGTCCCACCATGTACTCCAATCTTGAATGGCGTGGCATAACGAGAGAATCGGCCTCTTTGATTACTGTCTCCTCGACCTATCGTCTATGTGTTGATCCGCAAGCCGTCTTTATACCAGCACCGAGCTGCCCACCAATGGGTGTCTTCCACGCCTCCTCTCGTCCATATAGTTCTCCGCAAGTGCATGGAGAAGATACTCCATCCCCCGGGCCACCGCTACTCCGCCACCTCCCTTTTTCCTCCTTACTCTTCCAAATCCCACCCTATTGGGAAGAGGGTTCCCTTGCACCACCTTGGGGGTGATTGGAATCAAACCTACCGACAACTGAATATGGTTTGGGAACCCCACCGCCTTCTTGCTCTTGATGAGAATGCTTGCTACACTAATCTCCGCACCTGTTTTTGTCTCCTGGTCAATGGCGACCACCTCGCCCAAGCACGAACCCACTACACGGAAAACCTCCGAGAACTAGATCTCAAGAAGGATTCCCTGCATCAAAGACCAGGACGACTTCCATCTCAAAAATTGACACTTCTGCCCACACCCACCTTCTACAATGCACCGCCGGTCCTCCCGAACTGGTCAAATAGTCTACTTCCTTCACCGTAATCCACACTTCATTTTCCTAAAATCAGTTTTAAAGAGAAATCTCGTTCTTTTGGGCCACTTCCACATTGTATGAAGCTTCAAAATAAATTGTCAGTGCTGAGAAAAAGTTAGTCAATCTGCCTTAAATAGCTGACCACGAAGTTGATCAAAAAAGGCCATTAAAAAATATTGAAGCACACAATAAAATATGATGTCTTGAAAAATCACATCCATCGATCACAATTCTTGCAAATGGGATGGTGAAACAGAAAGAAGTGTTAGTGAAAGTAGTCTTTGACATTAAAAAAAAGGTAGGTCTTTTTCAATTGAAATGTTATAAAGGGAAAACATATTGAAATGTTGCATGAATTTAAGAAGCCATAGCATACAGAGTCCAATTTTAATAACATAGTAGTGAGAATGAGGAATTAGTTAAGATTGCCGACCAAGAAGTTTCCCAAAACAACCACTTTCAATATCTTGGGTTGATAATTTATGAGAGTGGAAAGATTGAGAAGAATGTTGCCATAGAATTCAAGCGGGGTGGAAGAAATGGAGATGTGCCTTTGGAATTTAATGTGTCTGTCGTGTACCACTCAAGTTGAAAGGGAAATTTTACAGGATAGCTATAAGACCAGCCATGCTTTATGGGATAGAACATTGGGCAGTTAAGGAACAACATCTCCATAGGATGAGCATAGCTGAAATGAGAATCCTAAGATGGACGAGTGGCTAGACGAGGAAGGATATAATTAGAAATGAGTACATTCCAGGGAACTTGGGTGTAACACCAATTTAATGTGTCTGTTGTGTACCACTCAAGTTGAAAGGGAAATTTTACAGGATAGCTATAAGACCAGCCATGCTTTATGGGATAGAACGTTGGGCAGTTAAGGAACAACATCTCCATAGGATGAGCGTAGCTGAAATGAGAATGCTAAGATGGACAAGTGGCTAGACGAGGAAGGATATAATTAGAAATGAGTACATTCCAGGGAACTTGGGAGTATCACCAATCGGTAATAAAATGAGGGAAAGTAGGCTTATGTGGTTTGGTCATGTGCAATGGAGACCAAGAACTTCACTGGTTAGGAGTGATCAAGTGCAAATTGAAGGCTCTAAAAGGGCAAGGAGAAGTCATGAAAGGATGTGGGTGGAGGTAGTAAGTAAATACTTGATGACCTCTGGTCTAACTGAAGTTATGGCCCTTGATAAGTTGAATGGCGGAAAAGGATTAGTGTAGGCGACCCCAATTAGTAGGGATAAGGTTTTGATGATGATGGGATAGGAAGAATATAGTCATTGCCAAATCCATAAGAACTGAAGCACTGAAGTGAAATCCACAAAAAAAAAAAAAAAAAGGTGCGAAAACCATTAAAGAAATGAACTCCCAATTTTCAGTGAAGTAATACATCACTGCTCGTCAAAAGAAACAACTTTTTTTTTTAATTTTAAGTTTTGAAAGGAAGAAATGGGAGAATATCTGGAAAAAAAAAGGTATTGCACTCAGAGACAATTAAAGAAAAGTTGTGGCTGCTATGCTGGATTGGCATATGAGACCGGATTCTATGCAGCCTCAAGACGTGTTGTTCTCCCAGAACTGGAGATGTGTCTCATGTCAAGGAGATTCATAGCCCTCTTGCATGACGTGTTTGTGATCCCCAGTTTATGATTCTTCTTGTTCACTCTATTTTCAGTCCCTTGTTTTTCGTGTGCTTTGTAGTTGTTGAGAAGCGATGCGGTGCACCAGTTTAACATGCTTGTGGGCCTCAGTTTATGATTCTCCTTAACCATTCTCTGTTTTTGATCCCTTGATTTTGTGTGCTTTGTAGTTGTTGAGAAGTGATGCAGTGCCCCTGGAGGCACGAAATCTGTTCTGTTAGTTGTTTTGTTTCTTTTGCGAGGTGGTCTTTTGAGTGTTGCGAGGGATTTGTGTTTGGCTCCTAGCGGGGTTGAAACCCATACTAGATACAATTTTGTTTGCTAAAAATCTTTCATCTTGTGTTTGGATCCCCACTTGCCGACAATTAACACAATGTCTTAAAAGTGTTGTGCATGTGATAATTAAAGGCGTCAATATACGCAGGCATTTTCTTTGTTTTTTTTTTTTTCTTTTTTTTCGGGTGATGAATGTCACTAGTCACTACAATCAAATTGAGTAATATAATATATACTTAGTGGTACTTTTGATGGAGATGCTCAATGCTGGTTAATGAATATAGTTATTGCTATATTTTTGATCCCTCCCAAACATGATATGAATTTTAGGGGCCATCTTTGTCATTTGCTTGGTCATGCAGCAAGTTATCACATGCTTTTATCATTCAAAAAAAAAAAAGAAAAAGAAAGGGTTATCACATGGCTTTTTATTTATTTATTCTTTCAGCCTTGGGAGGAGAGAATGGAGGATGCCCATAAGCAAGGGACACTTCTCCTGCTAGAAAATTTGGATCCATCATACACTTCTGCTGAAATCGAGGTATCTATCATAAATCATAATAACTTCATAAAATATCTTTAGCTTTTGGTTTTTGAAGAAGTTGATGTGATATCTTTGCTATGTGCTTCAAGCTGGTATTTTTTTTCTAGTGTTTTAGAGACTTCCAAAATTTATGATGTAATTAGTGATTTGTTTTGGGCTAATTAGTTATTGAAAGCAAAAATTGCCTTAAGATGATAATTAAATGTTTTAAACAAGGTCCCTGTCTAAAAATTAAGGTAATTGAAAACGGTTACACACCAGCTGTAATGGGCGTGTTTCGGCCTATACAGGGCTGATAAACTTTTTCCTCAAAAACAAAATGACTGTTACATGGTCATTACGGCCCGCATCTAACAGCCATAAAGCTAGCCCTTATGGCCACTGTTAACCTTATTGGATACCTTGCTAAAAATTACAGTCATGACCTCTGAATCTTTACCAGGATGAGTTTAAATATGTCAAAATCCACATCTTTCTAACAGTGGATAGAAGGATTCTGATTAACCCAATCACAGGAGTTCTGAAAGTACTTTTAGTCTTTCTGCCATTTTAATGTCCACATAGTTTCTTAATCATATGTTTATACTTATTACTACGTCTGGCATCAACTGAATTTTTATCTAATCTCTGTACTGTCATTTAAAAAAAAAAATGGATGTAGGGGAAACTGTGAGTTGATTTTGTTTTTAGTTGTTAATGAAATTATTGAGAAAAGTAGAAGCAGAAAAAAGACCATCTAGAGCCAGTAAAAGTTTATGTTGTTATATAAACCCTGAGAAATGAAAAGTTGAAACAGAACACGGAAAAATCTCTCGACTCTAGGGGAATCAAATGCCCAACAGTTGGGTTGTCTCTAAGAACGTCCTGCTTGCAAAGAGTGTCAGCCTCTGCCTTTGCTTTCTGATGCACATGCTGTGCATAGAATTCGAAATCTGAGCGAAGATCATAAATGTTCTCCATGATACTTGCCAATTCCCATGGGTGATCCTTTTTAATCACCCATCAAATAATAGTTACCGGAGGAAAGTTTGATGATCAAATGCTGGAAGGAAAGAGTTTGAAAATGTGGATTCTGAGGAGGAACAATGTCTTCAGCTTTATCAGAATCACATCTCTCGTTAGCGCAGTGCACCTTCACAATTCATCCTATACAGTTTCTGATTAGTTTTCTCCGACTATATCCCCACCGGTTCTCCAACAAGCTCCCGTCGGATTTCAGTTTATTTGAACCTTCCAGTGGATGGCTCCTATTGGCCGTCCAAGGGACACTGTAGGCTACTTTTTTGCATTTTTTATACCATCCAATCAATTCAGCTGTGGTTAGTGGCCTATCCTAGACTTCTATTCTAATGGACTGCTTGGATCAGCGTGCACATTCACTGATGTATATGAAGGTTCATCTACTTCACCAATGTGGTGAATCTTAACAGAACAACATGTCTTGGTCAAATATGTTTTATCTCTATTTGAAAGACATTTAACCTTGCTTTCTAGTGACCCACCAGCGGATTCCAATCATGAGAATTCCTATTTTGAATGTCATGATTAGTGAACCATGATTTGTGAAGCTGGCCCCAAGCCTCTGGGACAAGGCTTTTTTTCTTTTTCTTCTTTTTTTTTTTAAATTTTATTATATATATAGCAAAACAACAACAATTTGATAAAAACTTGCAAGAAGTGAGCAAAGAATAGAAAGAAAAACATACTGAAACATAATTGCAGTTGAAACACTGAATGGAGATGGACAGTGTTCATCAACTTTACATATGGAACCCATCCCAAAATGCAATGAGTGATCTTACAAATACAATCCTCAACCGAAACATCCATATTATGAAAACAACGATCATTTCTGGGCCCCCCTAATTACCCAAAAAATAGCCATGATTAATAAGCGCCACGATGCTTTTGTTGATTTCCCAAGCACACGCCCCCCCCCCCCCCAATGCCAGGCCCATAAAAGATCAAGGACAGGTCTGGGCATCAGGGTTCGGCTCCATGGTTTAGCGGTAAATAGGCTCAGTTCAACACTAGGATTGTGGGATCAAGTGTCCATGTGGTGTGAGTTTGTGGTGTGGGTGTGTGTAAAAAAAAAAAGTTCTAGGCATCACCCATTCGGTACAAATTACAGCAAAGAATGCTTCTAGATTCATCTTGCATAATTACAATGGATGGATAAATGACAACGCATCCTCCTTACACCAAAGAAATGTTTAGGAGAAGTGCCCTCCTTTGCAAATTGTCCACTGATGAGAAGGAAAATGAGTGTGGGAAACACGTGATGGGTCTTGCAACAAAGAGCAGGAGCAAACTGGAAACTGTCTTGAGCTATATGAGCAAACCATACCATTGTATCACTCTCATTAAGGGCAGGAACAGTGGATTCAAGTCGAGTCATTAATGTTGCATACTCTTCAATCTCGTCATCCTTTAAATTCCTTTGACAAGGAGGCGCCTGAACCACTCAATCATCACTAAAAAAATAACAACGATCTACTGTTATCCATTTATCCACCTCAACTCTGGCCAATCTAGGGAGTTTATCAATGAGAGATCTGCTACCACATCAAACATCGTCCCAAAACCGAATTCCGTTCCTGGATCCAAAAGAAAAATAAATTCCTTTATGAAACATGTGATCAATCGAGGCAATGGCTTTCCAAATATTAGAAGTGCAATGTAAGGTAGAACACTTTAACTCCCCATTCTCCCATTTGAATTCCATATTTATTTTCAATTATTCCCCGCTATAATGTTCCCTCTTCAGATCCTAGTCTCCATAACCATTTGCCAATGAGTGCTATATTCATAAGACCCAAGTCCCTAATGCCTGCCCCCCTTGTCCACTTGTTTGGATACCTTTTTCCAATTGAGAAGAAATTTTCTTTTATTTTCCCTCCCACTCCAAATAAAGTCTCTTCTCAATTTCTCCAATCTACTTAAAATAGATTTCGGACATTTAAACGACATAAAGTAGCATATTAGAAAAAAGTAGCTTTAATAACGGTGAGTTGACCTCCTAAAGATAAATGACGGCTTTTCCAAATAGATTACATCCTTTCCACTTTCTCAATTACTTTGTCCCATTAAATTTTTGGAGGTTTCCCTATATAAAGAGGCATCTAGAGGTATGTCGACCGAAAAGAACCTTTTTTTGCACCCAAATAACAAAGCAAATTTATGCTATTCCACTTCCTCCATTATGATACCCAACATTTCACTTTTTTATTTATTTATGTTGATGCCAAGTCCTGAAACCACTTCAAAGGCAGACTAAGGTTATCTACAATCTTTTCATTGGCATTGCAAAAAATAGGTGTGTCATCATCATATCGAAGGTGACTAATGCTAAACCCAATGTTGCTACCTGGAAACCACTGATCAAACCTGCCACCTCTCCTTGTTGCGTCATCTCATTGAAGGCTTCCCCAACTACAATAAAAAGATACGGAGATGAAGGATCTCCTTGCCTGACTCCCTTGTAAGATTTGAAAAATCTCTTAGGTGAACCATTTATCAAGACCGAGAAATACGCAAATTGAACACAAGATCGCATCCAACACGTCCATTTTTGTCTGCATCCAAGTCTAGCAAGCATGTAGTCAAGAAATACCCAATGTATATGATCATACGCCTTTTGTAAGTCTAACTTGCAAACCAACCCACCCCTCCCATCTTGATGTCTTGAGTGAATGCATTCATTTGCTATGAGGACACCGTCAAGAATGTCTTCCCATCACAAAAGCTCCTTTATATTCAAATATCACCTTTGATAATACCCCACGAAATCTTATAGCGAGCACCGTAGCTAAAATTTTGTACAATCCTCCCATAAAACTGATGGGTTGAAAATCTTTCATTTCTTCTGCACCTTTAAGTTTTGGGATAAGGGCAATAAAAGAGGCTCCCAAATGTTTAGAAATGATACCTTGTTCATAGAACTCATGAAAAAAGTCCATAACATATCCTTTCATCGTTTGCCAAAACTTACAAAAAGAAGAAGAAGAAGAAGAAGAAAAATCCTCAGGACCTGGAGCCTTCTCGCCACCCATAGAACCTATGGTCACTGACACTTCTTCAAAGAAAGGATTTTCAAGACTTGCCGCCTCTTCCGGAGAGAAGAAATCCAGATTGTCCAACCACGGTCGATTCCACTGCTCTGTTGATAATAGTTTTTTTATAGAATGGAAGTATTGATGAGCAAACCTCTTCTTTTGGTGTAATTCTTTGACATTCAACTCATATGCTACTAATTTTGTTAACCCAAGCCCTTACCCTAGCCATATGGTGAAAAAATTATGTCCTTGTCACCTTCTTTCAGCCGACAGCCATAATGCTCGAGATCGTTGCTGCAACTTGATTTCTTCTTTTAACAATTCAGAATATTGAGGTTTAAAACATCTCTCTTTGCACCCCCTTCTATTGTCAACTGACCAGATTCGTCAAGTGTATCAATAGCATTAATTTCATGCAAAACAAATTCAAACACTGACTCACGAGCCCCAAGAGTTTCTTTCTTCTAGATATTTATCTTTTTTGTCAACATTTTGAGTTTTTGGCTTAATCGAAAACCGTCGTGACCCTTCAACCTTGAAAGAAGTCCACCAATCCACAACTAGTTGCCGAAAACCTTCGATCTATAATGAAGATGCCTCAAATTGAAAAGGTCTAGGTCCCCAATTCTTTCATGCTACTTCCAGTAATGATCAGAAACAAATCTCGGTAACTTTTCCTGACTAGCAAGAGGGAATTTATCAATCCAATCTGCAAAGACCAGAAATCTATCTAACTGACATTACCGGGTTTTGTCGACCATTTGACCAAGTGAACTTGGCTCCCCCCAATGGCATATCCACCAATGTCGTCAAATTGCATATGCCATCGTATGCAATTGGCACATGCTGTTCGTATATGGCATCACGTACTAGAATATGCGATTGTATATTGCTCTAGCTTTTTATTTTTGTTTGAAAAATTAAAAAATATGCAAAAAATGGAAAAATCTAAAAAAAATTGAAAAAAATGTAAAAAAACTAGAAAAAACTATGCCTAATTACTACAACTGATTGGATTGGGTTCCTTTGCCTATTTCATTGTAGTTTAGTGTTTGAGACTATTATACCATCTATAACATAAGTTATATATTTTGTTAAAATACAATTTACAATCTACCAAAGAAAAAGCACAACTTGCAAAGTATGTGATTGCATACTTATTGCACGAAAAGTATGCCATCGCATGCTATCTTGGATCGCATATGCAATCCTTCTAAAAAAATGGCATATGCGATCGCACATGACAACACTGCCACTAGACAACGTGAACCCATCCAATCTGCAAAGTTTTGCATACTGCGAGTAATCCTTCCCCCTCTTAACTTCTTATGCAAAAATCTGTCAACGTTAAAATCACCTCCATCCATCCACAGCTCATGCCATTTCTTACAAACTTCAGAAAGCTACCTTCCATAGAAATTCATGCAGAGCAGGAGTGCATGGACCATTTACGAAAAAATTCCCAACGAAATCCTAAAGAAGTATCACGTAAAAGAACCGAAATCGAAAATTTTCCAACCTTCTCATCCTCCTTTCTCCATTTCATAGAATTCCAAGCCACAACAATACCACTGGAAGAACCAATAGCATCGAGAGACGCCCATTCTTAATTTGAAGCCGCTCATAAAAAATCTATTATACTTCTGTCGATTGACTACAACTTTGTTTTTTAAATCGTAAGGATCTCAACCTTGTTCTTTCTACATAGCTTATATATCTAAGCTCTTTTAGCCAGGCATCCCAGACCTCCAATATTCCAAGATAAAGCAATCTTTGATCAACCATCTTACCTCGTCAAGCCCTCTTGTGACCACCTACCTTATTCGGCGTATCATACTGAATAGAACCTTCCCAACTTGAAGTTCTTGCCATCCTCTGGGGGTCTTCCTGTTCTTTACTATGTGGTCCTCTTGCTGATTGAATGAGCCTTTATGTTTGACAAATTGTAGAAGCGCATACGCATCTTCGTCACTTGCCCCAAATGAAAGCCCTATAAGTCCTCCGACTGTCTCCATCACCTCCTTTGACCATCTCTGTTGATCTGCCATTAAAGTGCATTCACCCATGTAAGTGAATTGTTCTTCCTGATGCTCCGTATCTTGAAGTCGACATGCTAGAAAAGCTTGGTTATGTCATTGGAGAGTACTAAAGAGGAGTGATTGAGGTCGCCTTATCCAACAAATTCTTTTCGAGTTCATCTTGATCCGTATTTCGATATTCCAACAACACTCCCTCTTCAATCAATGAAGGCCTTGATTAACTTCAATCACATACTTTGGACTTTCCTCCCGAGTTCTTGCTGACATCGCGCGCCTTCAATGAATTAATTCGGTTATATGCTCCCACAAGGAAATATTGGTTTGAGGGCACAATGTTGCTGGATATATAACTAAGATATAGCTTCCACGTGAAGAACTTAAGCACACGAGCAGAGAAAACCATATCTCTCACACATGTGGAGGATGCAAGCGTGTGAAGAAACTGATCACTTTCTATTCTAGATGTCTCTCTGATTTTAAATCCCATTGAATTAATATAATTAAATAGACATGTGTCAACACCTGAAAGAAACGCTTTGTACAAATTCAAAATTAAAATGGAATTTAATTCCTCAGGTCTTAAAAAAGCATCATTTATAATATTAAATGCTAGGATGTTATGCTTTCACATGTCCTGAAGCTTATTCAAAACCTTTGATACCTTCCTACTACAAGTTTCTCTTCGGTTGGAGCTTTGGCATCTGACCCTTACTCAAAAATTTGGTTCGGAGCTAAGGATGGAACGAAAGTGCTCCCACTACATCATATAGATTGTGTCCCCATCTCAGCCGATCGAGACTCACCAACCACAAATCTACCGCCAACATGAAGACACATTCTTTGTAGAGTTCGGTACTTTGCCGAAGAACGGAAGTTGTGCCCCTGCTTCTCTCCGTCCATGGCGATCCACTTCTGTCTTCCTTCTCCATATTTCTCCCCAATCGGAAGGGTCTCCCCACTAGGAAAAGTGATGCAGGGATGGACGTGATGAGGTCAATCACTGTCTTCCTCAAGGGGATAACTACTCCGAATCCACGGAGCTTCTCTAGACTCCTCACAGAGATTCCTTGAATCCACGAGGGAAAATGGAAAATAGAAATAAATTCTAATAAATTCGAAAATAGATTGATTGATGATAAAAACGAATTTACAATCCTTTAAATAGTGATACCAAACCTAGGAAAATGTTTCAGAATCAAACTCCCTAAAAAACATGACTTACTATAAATAGTAAACTTACTATTTATAGACAGTCATGATTTCTACTAGACTTCATGCTTTTCGGCCCAAAATAGTAAGTGTCCAATTTGGCCTAACCATGTTATTCTCCTAAATTTTCTAAGCCCTTTTCATGTTGGGCATGACTCCTAAAGCTCAAAGGATCAAGAGTTATGATCTAACTAAAACTTACTATAATAGTAAAAATGAAATTAAAATGGACTTTCAACCGTCGATCTGATGGAATCTCGCAAATTCGACGTGGGCAACCAGGCGTAGCAGGGTTGGGTGGCTAAAGTAGCTTCTCCTACCCCAAAATCGTATATGGTACGTCGAATAACTCATTCCGGTTTGCGAGATATGCCTATTTTAGGGTTCTGACGGTCCTGATCACTTCTGCCTCCGATCGGGTCTTCTTTGGTCCATCTTGGACATGAAAGTGTCCGCGACCAGCTCTACATCAACAAGGCTGTGATGATGATGACATTTGAATGGCATTTCGTGGACTTTCAAATTACTCTATATCAAGTGACTGTGGGTTTTACCTTTTTTGCTTTTTTTATTATTTTTTTAAAATTATTGTAATTAAAACCATCCATATTTACGTTACTTTTTTGCTTTGGTTGTCTTATGTTTATATCCATTGAATGATGGATGGTACATCACATGGTTTGTATTTGATCAAAAGTTTTTGTTTCATCTTTGTAATCATCAAGCTTCATGTTTCGATGTTGAAGTCGCATAGAGTAATGGATCCTACATCATGTTGTTGGCTTTGCTCCAGCTTATTTCATTTTATTATCTTTATGTTTCATATTTCAGGATATAATTTGGCATGGATTTAGAGAAAATTGCACTGCAAAAGTGATACAACGGACTATGACTTCTAGCCCATATTCTGGTAAGACCATCTGGCAAAAGACTGGCTACTTTTAATCATTCTGCCCGGTAAAATTGTGCTTGTTTGTTTTTGTTCCTTGGGATAGTCAATGACACACCATTTTGTTGTCCGATTTTACTTGTGTATGCAAAATGTTCAATTAAAGAACTGCATTCTGAATGCCTGATGCAAGTTTATGTTTTTTTGTCTTGGTTGATGTTCTAGGTCGAGCTTTTGTTATTTTTAAAACAAAAGAAGCGGCAGAAATGGCAGTCAGAAGGTTAGATCAAGGATGCCTAATGCTACCAAATGGAAGGTATACATGCTTCATAAATATTGTATGTTTCATATCATTCTAGTGAGAAGTTTCTTGAGGGTGTCCACATTTTTCATGAACATTTTATGCTCTCATTACTGTAATTTTTTTTTTTTTTTTTTAAGGCTGAACCATTATACTCTCATCTGTGATCTAGAAATCTATCTGGCACATACTTTTAGACATTTTTTTCAGTGTTGAAATACTGGCATATTCTTATATAGACTTGAGTTTTTGGTGTTAACAAACCTGATTCTGCATCAGACGTCAATGCTCATAGACACATCAGACAGTTGAATGTTAGCTACATCAACACTGAAAACTTTTTTTAAAAATACATTTCGATACACATTGACGAGGTGAAAATATAGGTTATTTTGGTTAGCTTGAAGCTTGTGGCGATTCCCTTTCACAAGTTCCATTTCAGTGAAGGTAATGCAGGGGTATTTTCACTTTGGGCTCGAGTGGGGTTGCCTGTGGGATGCAGGGGCACACTCAGGGTGGGCGGCCTGTGGGAGGCGGGTGGCTCATGTGAAGCGGAACCAATGTGAAGTGCGGCCCACAAGGGAGGTTCGGCCGAGGTCCTTACTCATGTGATGTGGGGCTTGGGCTAATGAGATAAAGGGTTTGATTTGCCATGCTCTATCAGTTCGAGCTTTTAGAGCAAGTGGCTAGTTGTCCTGCATCAAAGTGGTATCAGAGTGGGAGGTCTCGTGTTCGAGACTCCTCACCGGATGTGATTAATGTAGGCGCATTTTCACACCAGGCTCGAGTGGGGTTGCCTGTGGGATGCAGGGGCACACTTGGGGTGCACGGCCCGCGTGAGGCGGTTGGCTCTGTGTGAGGTGGGCCCCATCCGTGGGAAGCGGAACTCATGTTAAGTGGGGCCCACGAGGGGGGTTCGGCCGATGTCTCAACTCATGCGATGTGGGGCCTGGGCTACACGATAAAGGAATTGATTGGCCATGCTCTATCAATTCGAGCTTTTAGAGCAAGTTGCTACTTGTCCTCCATCAGAAGGGGACTTTCAAAATGCACCACCTGGGGTGGTGCATTTTGAAATGTGAAGAATCTTGGAGGTCTTCCTTGTAGTTTGTTTCAGTTGTACTAGTAACTGTGTGATGCATGGTGCACATGGCAGCAGGATGAATTAGCAATCCACTCCATCCATTTATTGTGCCCTGACGTCTTATGTTTCGAAAAGCAAGTCTATCAAACAATCCTATACATTTATTTTCTCCTGACCCTTCAAACTATTTTTGTTATTTACTGTTGTTTTAGTAGCCACCAGTTGGGTTGAAGCATCCTATGGATGTATACGTATCATGTTGTTCTCCATGTTGGGTTGAGTGAAACTGTTTTTCTACCTGGTAATTTGTTGTTTGGTGGCGATGCATGTGCCACTGTCCAAGCAACATTTTTTACAAGTGGTACATGCACCAAGGTGTTCCATAACAGTAACTATGTCCATAACAGCCATTATAATACGGGGCATAATGGCCGTTATGGCCTCTTGTTATTTGTGAAAAAAAAACCTGTTTTGGGACTGTTGCAGGTTGTTTTTTTCTGTAATGGCCATTTTGGCCCCATAACAGTTATGACCATTACGTAACCCTTCTGGCATATCATGACTTGCATGTGTCTATTTATGTCTGTGCCATATACACGGCATTAAACTTGTACAAAAACTGATGCCACTGTAAACCAACCCCACCCCTAAACCCCCCTCTCCCCGCCCTGCACGCACTTTGTTACCAAGTCTGGTTCCATTATTGAGGATCATGTATGCTTGGTCCTCAGAATTAAAATTATAGGGTGGTCTTGTTAGTGCTCACATGGATAATCTTGTTAGCTTGATCCTCATAATTAAAATTCATAGGATGGTATTGTTACTGCTTGCACAGATAATCTTGCTAAAACACAAGTATTGAATCCGTTCCCTCTTCATGGATAATCCGTTCTCTCCCTCCCTCAAACAAAATTATAAAAGTTATCTTGAAACAAAACATAGGAAAAAGATGAGAATTCTCTACTTTCATGATATTGTATACTGTATCTACTATAGATGCTCTCAATTGATAATATCATGGTATGTATTAATTTTCTTGGTGCATGTTGATGGGAAATGGATGATTGATGAGTTTTTGATCTTTTTTTTTTCCAGGTGTTTTGATATTTTCTAGAAATCAGAAAAAATTCTTACTATTTACAATACGATTTGCAATTCAATACGATTTGTGATTCGATAACGATTTTGACAGCATTGGCTTTATTATATATTTTGACATCCGCTGTATGTATAATCCATTTAGTTTTTTTTTTTTTTTAAATTATTATTTGTATACGTTTTCTGACAATTTTTACTACCAGGGACATGGGCAAATTAAACTCTATCATTTTGTTCTACATATAGAGTTGAGAGAAACCTTTTCCTATCTGGTAATCTCTTGTTCAGTGGCAATGAATGTGCCAGTGTCCAAGGTTTACACACACACACACACACACACCTTACCTTGCACAGAAAAATGATGCCACTCCACACACCATACATATACATTACCTTTCTATTAGACTCTTGTGCCTTTCTTTGAAGAGTTGCCTGAGTTTGGTCCCTGTATGCTTGATCCTCAGAATTAAAATTTGTAGGATCGGTATGGGAACTAATTGTTACTGCTCACAAGTATAATCTTGTTAACACCTCTCTAACAACATTGAGTGTTGAATTCGGTTCCCTCTAGTTGATATTTCTGTTCTTGTCTCTCTTAATATAATTTTCCTTCTCTCCAAAGAAAAAGAAATCATGAGTTGTGCATAGTCACTTCATGATTTCTTATTTATTTTAATTATATTTTGAAGTATCCAGATATCATATACATGTGCTGTCCAATTTCCATTCTGTCCATGAGATCTGTTATGATTCCACAGCTTTATCGAGTCATTACCATGGATTTTGTTTTGTTTGCAGACCACTTGTGGCTAGCAAAGGAACCCCGGTTGTCCAAGGAAAGCAATCCCAATTTTTTGGCCATTTGTTTATTGACAAAATCAAATTCCAAATGCAACGGGATGAGTTGGTGATTATTGCAGCTTCTCCTTTCGTGAATCTTCTTTAAAATAAGCCCTTTCATTTTGGCTTTTGGCATTTCCTTTCTTTTCTTCCATTTAACACTTGTGTATTTTCCAGAAAAAAGCAGTGTCGACATCCCATTGTTCGCAGCCTAACACAATCGAATACGAGATGGCCATGGAATGGAGGTTGTTACAAGCAAAGTCAGACATCTGGTGGAAGGACTTGTATAAGGTTGTTTTTTTTTTTTTTTTTTTTCCACATTTAGCAATATTTTTTATTGGACCATCTTTCATTTTTTGATTTTTTTTTTTGGAGTTGAAACGAGTTTTGTCTTTTGTAGCAACAAGGGGAGGAATTGAGAAAGCTGAGAAGCAGTCTAAAAAGCAAGTAAGCAAGCGATGCTATCATTGGCTTTTCGTGGCCAAGAGAAATCACTAATGCTATTTGCTGAGGTTTGTATAGCCATTTTTTTTTTTTTTGTTTCATTTGTTTTAGTTTTGCTATTTTTCCACACCTTTCTGTTCAGGCATGACTTCCCACCATCTATGGTCGTCCACTTGAAATCCTTTTGATTTTGTTTTAGACATGTGTTCTTTTCTGCTAGGCATGTTTGCATATGTGAAATCTAGGGCAAAAGAATGGGAAAAAAACAATAATTATCAAATGATTTCCATGAGAATTATTGAAATGTGGATTCCAATTTTAAGTTCTTGTTTGGATAGCAAGTGGAAATGTCATATTGCTCTCACAATATTTACTTAGAAGTGTAATGATTGTTGGGTGACCTTTTCTTTGCTATCTAAACAACACAAATCGTCGCATAGAAGGAAAACCCTTTTCCTTTTCTGCTGTTTGGCATGGAATCCATGGTTTCTCCAAACATGGCCTTAGTACATCATCCTAAAATTTAATTTCATCCCACAGATCTAATGTTCTGAGTGTTTCTACAGGGGGTTTTTGGGAGCAGAAAGAGGGATGCCGTTGACCACCCTTCATTTTTGAAACATGCTCCCTTGAGATTATTAACACGCTCAAGATTAGTCTGCGAAACAGAAGATCTCTGTCTAGCATCAATGGATAGGACAGCGTCAACCGAAATATTCCCTTTGGCGTCAAGCTGTATCTTGAAATCAGATCTGATTTTGCAGAGGTTCCAGGTCCTTGGGAATGCTCGTGCATATTTTTACCATTGGCAGTTCATTTTGTAAACTTAGAAATTAAGTTCAATGCCAATTTCTCTTACCATATTGTCTGTCTTGTGTTGCATGTATGAAAACGTACTGCTGATTTGGTGTTTCAATCAAACAAGGCAGGTTGTGCAATTATTATTTGCGTGGACTCACTGGCTTAGTCGACTTGACATGACTCCGACTCCGACTCGACTCAGCCCAGGTTCGAATCAAGTCTATTGGAAACTCCATACTAGGCTTGACTTGACCTAGGCTTGGGGGAGACTTATCGAAGCGACTTAGTTGCTCGGTTGACTTGACATGACCTGGTGTGACTTGAACCGAGTCACTCCACTTAGCTAGCTGGATTTAATTAAAATAAGATATGCTGGGAGCAACATTGGTAATCCCAATCTCAACTACTATTACATAACTTTTACGATATCGAATATGTTAAATATTTTCAATTTTTATAATTAGTCTTCTCAAGTCAACCTGTCCACGCTGAACGTGGGAGTCTTTTTTGAGTTTTTTGGGTTTTTGAAGTATGGTGCAGAGAGATTGAAGATGAGATTTACATCAGTCATGTTAAGTTGGGGAAAAAATGGTCGATAATGCATCAATTATTATTGGCACATGAACCATCCACTGCAATTTTCTTCATACATGCGGTTGGGATTGCTAGCATCCCACATTGTGGCCACTTTAGGCATCTGTATGCCTCTTCTAGTGGGGCCCAGAGTGTTTTACCTGTGTGCTTCTGCAAAGTCTCATTCATTCACTGCCTTGACTCACCCGAGTCGAGTGAATCAGCAGGACAGCTTGTTGTGTTGAAACTGGATCGGGTATTACCTTTATCTGAGTTGATTCGGAGAATTCTCATCCGAGTCTTAAAACCATGCTCCCAACCCAATCTCACGTTTTGATACCGGGCTACTTAAAATGGACTCTTATCCTTTCAAGGCCCACCCAACTGAGCCCGAATCAAAACAGCACGCATCATCTCTCTTTTAAAACTTTGGTACTCTGGCAGAGATGATGGATGATACGCGTAGCATGCTAGTATTTCAAATTAAACTCTCCAAGGCATGTGTTCTAGGAAGGCAATGGTCTGAGTCAGGCTAGGTCAAACCCAGCCCAAGCATAACAGGCCCGGACCAACCCACAAAAATTGAGACTTGATAAATCCCCTATTTTCCACTTGAATGTTCTAGTCCATCCATTAATCAAGGGGCCACATTTGCACAAGGTAATATACATCTTGAAGGAACAAAACCAACCATAGGGTAGGGATTAAAATAGCAATTCGTGATTTAGACCCAAGCCTCAAATGAAAGTTCATGAAGTGCCATGCATACGTGGCCCAAGGCTGTTCGACAGGCCTAGCAAGTAGGCCTATACCGGCCCAATGCCTGATCGGGCTCATGTGTTAATGCAAGCTACTTGGCCCATTGCCACACTTGGTTATGAACAAAAATTTAAGCTTATTTGATTATTTGACTGTGGACATTTATTGGACGGTTAAAAATGAAATATTCAATCATCCTGTTTTAACAAACAAGTGTCTACCAATCAGAGGTTTTGATTGCTTAATCAATGTAACTTTAGAAGAGTGGGTTCTACAATTTAGTCGGCTTAACTTGAGATAATCTACTCCAGGTGCACAATTTCTGAGTGCTGCCTATCAAGTGTCGTGCCCTGCCAGAGTATCAAATGACTCTCCAACGTCTAATCAGTTTGGAACAATGTCAGGGATCCTGGTGGCAAACGGCACGTGTGAGAGATCCAAGCCATTATCATAGTAAGGTAAACTGTGATCATTCATGGTCACACAGACGTGCCTACAACTAAGTGAACACCACGTGAGGGAGAAGGTCCATGAGATCCACACCGTCCGTAAGGTGCGCCTGCTCTTGTTCACCTTGGAAACCAAAAACTGGGTCTGTTCCAGAACTTATTAGGCCACACAATAGGGAAGAGTTGGGATGGGACGCCATAGTTAGTTGTTTATGGGAATCACCATGCTTTACATATGCCATCTAATCCATTCACATGACTCTTCTCCCTACTACGAAGGTACCCTTTAAATGACTCTATTTTTGCATTTGGTGGTCCACCACATGAACTTCGAAGTTTCAGGTAGATTTTATACTGTTCCTGTGGTGAGACCCACCTGAATTTTGGATCAATGTGATGTTCGGGATCAAGGCCTAACAGGGTGTGGCCCACCTGATGTGCGGGTTGGATCTTATCTACATGAAGTCGTACATCCACGCCATCCAATGGTCACCCCCTGTGGTGTAGGGATGCGGATTTCCTGCGAAAGCCTTTCGCAGGAAGTTCCTGCGCAAGGATTCTAGATGGGGCCCATTGTGATGTTTATTAGAAATCTAACCCGTCCATCCGTTTTATGAACTCAGTTTAGGACATGAGACCGAAAATGATTAGGATCCAAAACTCAAGGGGGCCATACCAGATGAAACAGTGGGGAAAGGAATTCCTACCGTTGAAACCTTCCCAGGATCCACCTTGATGTTTATATTCCATCCAAACCGTTTATAAGGTCATTTTCACTGAGATTAAGTGAAAAACCCAAGAAATTAATCGGATACAAAACTTTTGTAGCTATATAAATGTTTCAACGGTGGTCACTAAATCCCCACTATTTCCTCTCGCGTGGCTCACTTGAGTTTTTGATCATCCTCATTTTTGGTCAAATGTCCTGAAATGAACTCTTAAAACGGATGGACGGAGTGGCTTTCTCAAAAACATCGTAGTGGGCCCCACACAGAATCTTGCGCAGGAACTTCCTGCGAAAGGCTTTCGCAGGAAATCCGCGTCCTGACTACGCAAGCGTTTTCGAAGATAATACGCTGATCGATCAGGTTAGCTAGACAAGAGTTGTCAGAGAAAAATGGACCGTTGAAATGAAAGTCCAACTATACATGTATGGTTCACTTCATGATTGTACTACCCTGATCCTGATTTGTGGTACATTGGCATGTTTGCATTGTGCACTATCTGATGAATGGTCCAGATCTCCAACACATGTGTTGTCTGACACGTATTTGCCCCCTCACATGACCGAGCCCATTAAATCATGACCCTAAATTTAATATGGGCGATCCACTGCTATTTAAGTGTGTTCTCGACTTCTTGACTAGTTTGGTTGGGAGATTATTGTAGGATCCTGGTGAATCAGTTTGTACAATTGCAGCGATGTTTAGCTAATCCATACCGTTGATCTGATGGGTCCCACCACCATAGGACTGATGCATCAGGACTTTTTTACAATTTCTTTTCTAAACGGAGGACAAAGGAAGAGTACCATCATAGACCCACGGCACGTCCACTCAAAAGGAGAATGTGTGCTATGCTTCATTTCCTATTCTTCTCCTAGATTCGTCTCTTTAAAAAAACATCATCATCAAAACTTTGTAGGGAAAATCATAATGAAAGTGAGAAGGGGGAAGTAAAATCATGCTAGGGACCTAACCAATATACCAAAAGCTTCACGACTAACTGAATGTGTCAAGTTAGGCTCTTAAGCTATTATGATCCTAACATTCCACCAAGCTCTGCAACCAAGGGTGAACTCTATGAGTGCACTCACTAGGCCTCTTTTTTAGGTAGATCTTTTCATTTATAGGAGCTGCACTCTGGTTGTCCAAGTAGCCATTTCCACCTATAATAACTATTCTCTAGTCCTCCAGCTAATGCTAATTGTTAAAAACCAAACTAATATGCTGAAAGCACAAAGATTAGTGGAATGTCTCAAGTTAGGCTCTTAAACTCTTGGGATGATAACAAAATATGTGTTAGGGCGATCGCGGAAGCAAATAGAGAATAATCTAGGATAGTAATCCAATAATATCAAGCAAAAGGAAGAAGAACACAACAATTTAATGTGGAAGAACCCTTTTGGGAAAAAAAAAACCCATGGCACAGTGATAGATGATCACTATGAAAGCAAAAATTACAAAGAAAAAAAGTTTATCCGAATACCTCACACACACACACACAGAGGTTTGGAAAGAATCCTAAACGAAGTTGAAAATAAATCTGCAAATTCTCATCTTTACGAAAAATCTGCGCAGAATCTGTCGATGCCATCGAACACTCATAAATGACATTGAAACTAATTCTTCGATGGCATCGAACACTCATCGATGACATCGAACTAACACCTCAATTGTTCAGAGACAAAACATGATTTTTTGAAAATTCTCGATGGCATCGAACTAATCCTTTCGATGGCATCGATGTCATCTAAAAAGTAACCAGTTAGTTCAGCGACCAACTGAAGAAAATTCAAAAAAATCGATGGGATCGAGCAATGTTTGATGCCATCAAAGGTGACATCGAACAGACTGTCGATGGCATCGACAGACCCTGTATCTAACTCGATTTAAGAATCAAATACAACAATCTCCTTTATGTCTTCAATTATCAAACGTATTGCTTCTTGTCCACTTCTCTTATCTCTGTCCTGCATCATAGTTCCATCAACACTTCTCGTGCACACTTCGTCTTCCTTTTACACCATTGCCAAGCCCAGAGAAGTCGCACAGAACTTAAACTTCTCTAAAGGAACCACCTTGGTGAGCATGTCCACTGGATTTACGCAGGTGTGAATCTTCTCTAGAGTTACGGCTCATTCTTCAAGCACCTGTCGAACATCAATGTGTTTAGTACGTGAGTGATAAATAAAATTTTTAGCCAAATAGATAGTGCTTTCACTATCACAGTTAACTGGCACAGCCTCCTGCCGAAGCCCCAACTGATTTATCATGCTTCTTAATCAAACACCTTCTTTAAATGCTTCCGTCACTGCCATATACTCGGCTTCGGTCGTGAAAAGAGCCACCACGGACTAAAGTTTCGACATCCAACTAATTGTTCCACCCGTTAGTACAAATGAGTAACCTGAAGTAGATTTTCTGGAATCCACACTACCTGCGTAGTCAGAATCCACGTACCTAACTAATTTGGCCCAAGTCTTCTCAAAAGTTAAAACGTAATCTTTTGTACATCGAATGTATCGAAGTAGTCATTTCACCGCTTCCCAATATTGCTTACCAGGGTTTGACATGTATCTGCTCATAATACCGACTGCATGTGAAATTGTAACGCCCTAAAAATTGGGGGTCGAGCAGGTACCCAACTCTCGAGTTCCAACGCATCACTTATGCAACATAGATAATGATGATTTGATGTTGTCCATGTTAGTGCATAAAATATGAATGAGATTAAGCTAAATCAGCAAATCATACTCCAGGGACAGTTGAATTTATACAAGCGGAAGACTGTGATCAGAGTATAAAATATATAAACCATTATAGGTCCCTAAAGTATGCACACATTGCTAGGTCAAATAGTTACAAGTATTGTTTCAAAATACAAAATATCAAAGGTTATGGTCCACTACAAGTATAAGCCCTGAAGCCCCGTCGATCAGAACGGTCTATAGAAACCCGCCTGAATACTGCATATATGAGAATGCTTCCTCATTATCCTCAAAGTCCAGCTCTGCCTCGCAGACTGCGCCATCATCTGAAACTACAACAGGGTCTGGTTGGTGTTTAAAACACCTTCCCGTAACGTGGGAGTGAGTGATCAACTCAATGGAACAATAAAGCAAAGGTTAACATGTTATCAATTCAGTCAAGTAGTAATGATAACGCAATACAACAATCAGGTCCTAAGTACTCTTGTTAATGCAAGAATGATATGAAATAATAATGCATGCCCTCGCCTGCGCTTCGTCAGCGACTTCATCTCATGATCACGGCATGAAACACTTCCTCAGTGCTTGACCTGTTACGCCAAACGCACACGTAATGCGGTGCATGAATGTGATTAACCAAGTTGCTTAGGTTTATTCATACAGAAGGATTGGGAAGCTAAGGTACCTCCCATATATCAATTCTCAAACAATGATCCATTCTAGGGTCGTCAGTCCTAACAAATCTCATACGATGCTGCGGTTCTAGGTCACTACAAAGGGCTCGTCACCTGATCAGTGTAGGCCTAGTTTATACTCTAGTTACTACGGAAAGACTCGTCATCTCTGCACAGTCTTAGAGTATGCTCGAGGTCACTACGAATGACTCATCAGCTAGACGTATGCCGACAGCTCGAATACAATGTCCCATACCACTGTATTTGGCTCACGAGTCTGGGTTGCTCACTAGATACTACGGGGAGGCTCGTCACCCCAGCGTAAGCCGACAGCTCGACCACGGTATCCCATACCACCATGCCCCGCTCATGAGTCTTAGCGGATCAAGGTACTAAGGTTAAAGGAATTTTTCACTGGTGAGTTTGGTACCTTAGATTCAAGCAGTAGCATCTATACATGGTGAATATACATTGGGTCAATCGGGTTACTTGACGAGCTCGACCGGTACGAGCGCACATTGACTTGATCGACATGGAGTGCGTAAGCATTCCACGTGGCCTAACCATTGCTGTTAAATGACGTACGACTCGGATTCGTCGAACACATCAGGTGTGACGAAACAACCTCAGCCACCAACCCAGGATCTGTTACCGATTGCCTAGACTACATCTTAGCCCGACTTACATTTCAACAATCGCACTAAAATATAATAATCCAAAACAGCATGTGACAACTAGTGTAAATATAATCTTACTTAAGCATTTAAACAACCACATCATACAAATGTTATCACACATAAGCACTTCATTTATAATCACATAGTAGTAAGATAGGCTTTACACCGAAAACTGTAACTACGTATGAGGGGATCGAAAATCCTATCTCAACACCCTCATTAGATACATTACATCAAACATTTTCTCATTCAGGCATTTTATCAAACACTTAGACTGCACATATTACGTACATGTAATATATTAGTTATAGCACATATTATGACAAATCCTTCCATATAGGAGTTGCCACAGGTACAGCAATCAAGTATTCCCAATCAGAAATCATGGCAAGCACAAATCATAATTTCATACTCATTTAGACATTTCAACAAACACATGGAATGCATTTAAAATCAACATAGTTCACATATATGTGTATTATACGGAAACCCTCATATCTAAGCACATGTGATAGCAATCAAGCCAGTCATAAATCATTACTGACATTGAAAGCCTTGAAAACCATAACCTAAACATTTATAGTTCGCACCTTTAGTAAACAAGTATCGAACTCAGTTTGTATACCGAGTCTTTGTCTACGGCACAACGGCAACCTACAGTACGAAATAGGTTAGGTATTTCACCATTAACACTATATGATACCCTAAAACAGATTAGGGTTAGGTTTTTTACCCAAGTACACTGTCGGAAATGCCGGAATATCCCTACAGACGTGATAAATAAGCGTGTGGAGTGGTAGGATTAAATCCCAAGAACAAACGCTAGTACCCTCTCTCACTTCCTCTCTCTTTCCTTCTCTTTTCTCTCTTCTCTCTCCTAGGGTTTCCCAAATTCGTATGAGATGAGAGAGAGAGGGTTCAAGGCCCTTATATAGGCCCAGGTCTGATGGAAATGGCCCCATGGCCAAGGTATACTTAAGTTATATCCAAAGGGCATCTGTTTCAGTCCAACGGAGCACTTCTGGTGGCCCTTCTTCTGCGTGCGGTCGGACTTAAGCTCCTTGACATTGGATCTAAGTCAAGCTGAGTTTTCGGTCCGATTGGATTTACAGATCGACCGTGGCGGACCAGTTTCAGTTCAACGGTCACCGGTACTCGATCGGGGCCACAAAGTGTACTGACAGGTGTTGGAAATTTTTTCCTGATCCGAGGGTGTAATTGGGTCAGATTCTAACGGTCAGAATTCTTAGATTTGGCTTGCAAGCGAACCGACTCAATTCACTTAAGTTCAGTTCATTTTCTAAAGATATTCGCGTTTCTCACACACTTCGCTCCGGGCTCAAGTTGTGCGTTTCTAGATACTATTAGGACTTAATTTCTGGGATGATTTTCAAGCCCAATGAGGCGGTCATATTCATATAGTTTCGTAGTTATCGGACTTTCGACGTGCGGTCCAGGTCCGATACGGAGTTTCGAAGCGCTCCCAAGAGTAACCGAGACTTGAGATTGACCTTAAGTTTTAAGGTAATGCGGTGGTAATGATTCTGCACGATTTTGGGTCTTGCAGATCATATTTAAAGTGATTAGTGCTAATTTCACAGATAAGCTAGTTTAACACTAGTTAATTCCCGCCTAATTTCTAAAGATTTAGTCCTGTGTGATTTCTGCCTGAGGTGGTACTCGGGCCTTTGTACGAATTTTTTCGAGATGTTACAATCTACCCCCCTTAAAGAAAAATTTCATCCTCAAAATTAGTACCTTTTCGTACTTCTCGAGAATCTGAGGGTAGTTCTTTCGGACTTCGGCTTCTGTTTCAGAAGTAGCCTCTTCTTCAGTGTGGTGTGTCCACGACACTTTCACAAGTGGGATAACCTTGCTACGCAACACCTTTTCTTTCCTGTCCAGGACATGCGTCGGTCGCAATACATAGGTAGCATCTTCGCTCAACTGTACCTACTCCCATCTGATAATGTGGAAAGGATCGAGAACGTATTTCTTCAGCATAGATACATGAAATACGTTGTGCACGCCTACGAGTGGAATGGACAAAGCAAGGCGGTACGCTACCGCCCTCACTCGATTAAGTATCTGGAATGGGCCAATGAATCTAGGCGTGAGCTTCCCCTTCTTGCCAAACCGAAGGACTCCCTTCATGGAGAAAATTTTAAGGAACACATGGTCCCCAACCTCGAACTTTAGCTGCCGCCGCCTCGTATCAGCGTAGCTCTTCTGTCTGCTCTGTACTGCTAGAAGTCGGCACCTGATAATGTCAATCTTCTCTGAGGTCGCCTGAACTAACTCTGGGCCAATCAAGTTCTTCTCGCCAACCTCTGTGCGCGCTACACGAGCGCCCATACAGGGCCTCATAGGGAGCCATGCCAATACTCGTCTGAAAACTTTTATTATAAGTAAACTCTGCATACGGGAGACAGCGTCCCAACTGTCGTTGAAATCTAACACGTAAGCTCGCAACATATCTTCTAAAATCTGATTCACTCGTTCCGTCTGCCCATCAGTCTGTGAGTGGAACACAGTGCTGAATTTCAGTTTCACACTCATTGCTTCCTGGATGTGAGTCCAAAAGATAGATGTGAATCGCGTGTCTCGGTCCGACACGATCTCCAAGGGAACTCTATGCAGACACACAATCTCCCTGATGTACAGTCTGGCCAACTCGTCTGCTGAGTTCGAAACTTTAATCGGGAGGAAGTGAGCCGATTTCGTCAACCGATCTACGATCACCCATATGGAATCATAACCCTTCCTCATCTTCGGTAATCCCGAGATAAAGTCTATAGAGATGAAATCCCACTTCCATTCAGCTATGGGCATGGGCTGAAGAAGTCCAGGAGGTCGGCGATGCTCTGCCTTGACTTGCAGGTATGTGAGACAACAGGACATGTAATCCGCTACGTGGGCCTTCATGTTGTCCCACCAGTACGATCTCTTCATATCGCTATACATCTTCATACTTCCAGGGTGCATCACCATCTTCGAATTATGTGCAGTCTCGAGAACTTCATGTCTCAAATCAAGAAGATTTGGGACGCATAGGCGGCCACGGTAACGTAAACCCCCATTCGTGCCAAGTCTCCATTCTGAGTCCTCATCTGCACTAACCTGCTCTCTTATCTTTTCCAATAGCTCATCGTCTGCTTAAGCCGCGATAATCCTGTCATCAATGAGGAGCTGTACCCGAATATGTGCGATGCCCTCATACGACTCCTCCACCATGAGTTTCTGCTCAAAGTCTCACACAAACTCTACCATGTCCCACTCTGCTATCATCAGTGGAGCCGCAAATGCCAATGCCTTCTTGCGGCTCAATGCGTCTGCCACAAGGTTGGCCTTCCCAGGATGGTAAGAGACTTCGAGCTTGAAGTCTTTCAGGGTCTCCATCCATCGTCGCTGCCTCATATTCAAGTCCCTCTGAGTGAATATGTACCTAAGGCTCTTGTGGTCGTAAAAAAGCTCGAACTCCTCTCCGTAGAGGTAATGTCTCCAGAGCTTCAGTGCAAAGATGACGACTGCTAACTCTAGGTGGTGAGTAGGATAGTTTTCCTCGTGTTTCCTCAACTGCCTTGAGGCGTAGGCAATTACCCTATCCTTCTGCATAAGGATACAACCCAAACCGACATGAGACGCGTCGGTGTATATAATATACTTGACCCCTTGATCTGGCAATACTAGCACAGGGGCAGACGTCAACCTGTCTTTCAGCTCCTTAAAAGCTGCTTCCGCCTTCTCATTTCAGGCGAACTTCAGATCCTTCCATGTCAACTGAGACAGCGGTCTGGCAATCTTGGAGAAGTCCTTAATAAATCGACGGTAGTACCCAGCCAGACCAAGAAAACTCCTCACCTCAGTAACCGAACCGGGCTGCTCCCAGTCCTGAACTGCGGCTACCTTGGCAAGGTCTACGGCTATCCCTTCCTTGGACACCACATGTCCCAGGAACTTGACTTCTTCTTTCCAAAAGTCACACTTCTTGTCTTGTGCGAACAACTGGTTCTTCTTCAGTGTACCCAAGACTACTTGCAGGTGTTCCTCGTGTTCTTCCCGACTCTTAGAGTATATTAGAATGTCATCTATAAACACGATGACAAATCGGAACAGAAACTGCTGAAACACCCTGTTCATCAGGTCCATGAACACGGCCGGTGCATTCGTAAGGCCGAATGACATCACAAGAAACTCATAGTATCCAAAACTGGTCCTGAAGGCCGTCTTCTGCACGTCTTCATTCCTGACGTGCAACTGGTGATACCCTGACTGTAAATCGATCTTCGTGAAGTATTGTGCCCCCTTCAACTGACCAAACAGATTGTCTATCCTGGGCAGAGGATACTTGTTCTTCACTGTCACCTGGTTCAACCTGCGATAATCAATGCACAATCGCAACGACCCATCCTTCTTCTTCACAAACAACACGGGTGCTCCCCAAGGAGACACACTCGGCCGTATGAAGCCAGCATCTAACAGATCGTCGATCTGTTTCCTCAGTTCCTCCATCTCGCACGGAAGCGTGCGATACATCGGTAATGAAATAGGTGTTGCACTAGGCACAAGGTTGATAGTGAAATCGATCTCGCGCCGAGGAGGTAGTCCAGGTATCTTACTGAACACGTCCTCAAACTCTCAAACCACTGGTGTGTCCCCAAGTGTTCGACCACCGCTCTTCTTCAGTAAGGAAGTGTAACAAAGAACTCGAAAAGGGTAACTGACCTGCACGGGAAAGGTAAAAGTCATGTTGTCAGGTCCATGAGCTGTCACTAGTCGGGTTTCGCAGTCGATCTCGGCCCTCATTTCAGTAAGCCAATCTATACCAAGGATGACGTTGAAATGGTATATCGTGGTGACAATCAGATCAATACATATCGTCCTTCTTCTTAGATCTATCAGGCAACCCTTACACAACTTGGTGGCATCTGAAAAAGTTCCCGGTGCTACGAAAACTCTCACCCCAACCATCAGGGTCATAGTCAGCCCTAAGCGCTTGACTGCAGAATATGATATCAAGGAAATAGTGGACTTGGTGTCCACCGACAGAAATATGGGAGTACCTTCAATGTGGGTCATGACCTCGAAGGCTAGAGGCACCGTAGCCACTAAATCAGACGCCTCATCTGTAAGTGTATGTACCCGCGCCTGCTGATAACGGTTGGGCTGAGATACCAAAGGCTGTTGAGGTGTCTTAGATCGAGGTGCGGGTGGCCGGAATGATGGATGAGCTGGTGCCGACCGTAGAGGTGGTGTTGATATAACCTGGGGAAGCTGGCGATTGATCCTCTTGGGTGATGAGAAGCCGCTATCTCTCATCCTGGTGAAGCAGTTCACCTCTGTGTGGTCAGGCCTCTTGCAGTAGGCACACCACACATCAGGTCGCCTCACTAGGGTAGGTGAAGCCATCAGCCTCGGCGATAGTCTGCGCGCGGCCTCTTGCCGAGGAACGGTCTACTCGGAAGATCAGGACGCTACCGAGGAGCCATAGGCGTCCTCATGCGGGACAACCTGTCCCCATCCTGCTCAGCTCGCAGGGACATGTCCACTAGTTCAGCATAGGTAGATATGCTAGCGCAACACATCTTTGAGCGGATCTCTGGTCGTAGTCCCTCAGAAAATCACCGCATACGCATCGACTTGTCGGCCAATATCAACAGAGCGTATATGTCCAGCTTCGTGAGTCTATTTTCATACTTAGACACCGACATGCCCCCCTGATGGAAGCGAAAGAACTCACTCTCCTTCTTGTGGTGATAAGTAAGGGGATAGTATTTCTCGTGGAAACGGGTTTCAAAGTCTGCCCACGTCCATACATATCCGAAGGTAACAGTCCGAAAGACACTATCCCACCAAAGGCTGGCCTCCTTCTCAAACATAAAGGTGACCAACTCCACCTGCTCTGCTTCAGTGCAGTGCAGCGACCTTAGCATCTTAGAGATGTGGTCAAGCTAATACTCGGCCTCCTCGGGTCAGTGAGTACCCGCGAAGGTAGGAAGCTGCAAGTGCTGGAATCTCTCGAATATGTGCTGCTGACATTCGTGTTCCTAGCAGGGTGCATAGGTGATGAAGGTGGAGCCACGCCCATACTCTGGGCAAAGATACCAACCATGGAGGTTAAGAACTGCTGTTGCTGCTGCTGATTCTACTGCTGCATCAAGAGCATCATGTACTCTAATTTATCAGTAAGAGGAGCAGACTGGGGCATGCATGGCGTTGAAGTCGACACACGGTTCTGCTCTGGTGCCACAGGTGTCGACCCATTAGTGAGGCTAGTGGCTGGTTGAGAATCCGGCATAGTCTCAGAGGGAGACGGGCTCGAACTGGGGTCCGTATGGCTATCGCTTAGGGGAGGTGCCTCGTCAAACGACTCGTCAAGTGTATCACGTGCCGTACTCTGCGTGGCCTTAGGTGGCCTTCCCTAATATAGCATAGGGCGCAACCCGTGTCAGATGTAGCATAGCAATACCCAATTCTTTAAGTATTTAACGCACTTCATAGTAAAAGAAACGGCATGCATTTCATTTAACAAAATTTGTCACAATACATGGAATAAAGTTCTACATGAATTATGACAGGAACGCATGCGGCCATGCTAAGCCCACTACTAAACATAAACACACTTTCCACCTACTACACTACGAGGCCCATTAATATTAAAACACAGACATCCTAAAACAACAACAAAAACAAGCTACAAGCGAAGGCATGGATGACTAGACATACGAGTCTAGCGACGGAGGAGGGGCACTCTTATCCTGCAGGCAGCACAGGATAGCTTTCAAGGTGCGAGTCACCTTCTTAAACTTGTATTTTACGAGGGCTCGGGTATCAATAATCTTCAGCCGCAGGGCAGCCTGGCCCTCCTCAAGTCGAACTAAACGGGCTTTCCTAGCAGCCCGATCAGCGTCATGCTCCCGTGTCGTAGGAGGGGAGCTCTCATCCGTGTCCTGAGCCTCCTCCTCTTCTTCCTGTTCCTCCTCTATCTCTTCTCTGCTTTCCTCCTCGCTTCCATACTCCTCACTAGCCGTCTCGTCCTCACTCTCCTCAAGTCGGGCTTGCCGCTGTCATGGCCCAATTTTCATCTGATTGAGAGTAGTTTTGTTGATGTAATGGATCGGCACTGGCATTTTCGCCCCAAGTCTGTAGCCAAACTCACGTGCAATCATGTATATGAGTTGGCCGAATGAGAGCGAATCAGACGATCTAGTAGAGCGTGCGGTAAGAACTATCTGTCGTAGAACATACGTAAGCACGCACAACTTCTCTCCTTGTCCCACTTGGTACAGAAAATCTATCATCAGACGCGTGCACTCACTGCGATTACTCCACCTAGGGTAGACGTTGAATGTGAAAACGTGTGAAGCAGGCGGAAGTCGTCTGTCATATTAGACGCCAGGAGACTATTGTTTGGTTGCTAATGAAGCTGTCGGCCACAAAGGAAACGCGTGCGGCAATCCCTTTCATGTGCACTCTTCAAATTCTTTTCACTTACATGGATCTCGCCAAGCAGCATTTTCATAAGTCGAGCTATCAACCTAGCGTCGATTGTGGCCTTCTGATCTCTACCCACTAGGATCTTGAACTGCAAGGGCTCCAGCGTAGGCTCTTGAATGTGGGAGTAGAAGGCTCGAACAGTGCCCACATTTGCACGGTACTCACCCTCAAATATGGGACCCCACCCAGCCCCAACAGGCGGTCCATCAATAGATATTCTCTAAAGAGTTTTTCATCCACATGGGCTTCAAAAAGAACCTTACGACCCTAAAATCTTCCATGAGACAAATCCGCCAGTAGGATCCTCTCGAGGGAAACCTGAGGATCTAGATCCCACTTCATCCTTATCTCCCGATCGATACTTGAACTTGCAGGGCGGCCCTCTGCCTCCTTGAACGAGTAGGGCGACTAGGCCCGGGTTCATCCACAGGAGCTCTCTTCTTCCCCATGAGGGAAAGAAGCGTGGAAATAGAGAAAATGGCCATCACAAGCTCGAAAAGAGACATGAAAGTGGAATGATATGGGGAAATAGAATGGGTTGTTGGACTTGGAGATATATGAGACATAAATGAAAGATTTATGCACTCAAATCAAAGGAAATGAGAGAGATAGGAGGTGGGTTTTGATGAAAATGGTAGAGGGGTGTATATCTTGAAGGAAAATGAGAAAATGAGAGAATAGAGGGGAGATTTGAGTGAAGATTTTGGGTTTTCTTGAGAAAAGGAGAGCTAGGAGGGGTGGGGTATGAAGAGGGGCTGCTATGGGGGCATTTTAAAACACCCCAACCCAAAATAGTGGGCCACAATGCCTTAGGGGCGTCGACCCCCACGGCCCGCACCGGCCAAGCCCGCCAAGCGGCGAGGCCTCGCTGTTCTAGCGAGGGTTCGCTAGTGGGGCGAGGTCTTCCTACCCCCTGGGTCCCAAAAACGTGTGAGTCCCACTCTGGATCCCCCTTAAAGTACCCCGTTTGGACCCTGACTCCCTTTTGAGCTGTTTCGGGTCATTTCGAGTTTCAGCTTTTGCACATTCACATATTTTCAATTTGTTGAGTGTGGGACAAGTTATATTTACATTTAAACCCATCGATTGACGGTCTAGAAGGGTGTTGGGATCATTTCAAGTGATCGGAAAAGCCTACAGGTTCAATTTCTATGGTCGATTTCGGTTGATTTCGTCAATTGGCGAAACTGGGAAGCCGAAGCCTGTTTCTACGTTTTCTCTCACCCTTCTACGTCAAAATGTGTCAGCATACATCATGCGACCATAACCCCGGTCCATTTTAATCCAAATCATGCTCTGATACCAACTTGTAACACCCTGAAAATTAGGGGTCGAGTAGGTACCCAACTCCCAAGTTCCAACGCATCACTTATGTAACATAGATAATGATAATTTGATGTTATCCATGTTAGTACATAAACATGAATGAGATTAAGCTAAATCAGCAAATCATACTCCAGGGACAGTTGAATTTACACAAGCGGAAGACTGTGATCAGTGAATAAAATATATAAATCATTTTAGGTCCCCAAAGTATGAGCGCATTGCCAGGTCAAATAGTTACAAGTATTGCACACGTAATGCAATGCATGAACGTGATTAGCTAGGTTGCTTACTTAGGTTTATTCATACAGAGATTGGGAAGCTAAGGTACCTCCCTATATCAATTCCTAAACAACGATCCATTTTAGGGTCGTTAGTCCTAACAAATCTCATACGATGTTGTAGTTCTAGGTCACTATAAAGGGCTCGTCACTTGATCGTGTAGGCCTAGTTTATACTTTAGTTACTACGGAAAGACTCGTTCTTATCGTAGTCTTAGAGTATGCTCGAGGTTACTACGAATGGCTCGTCACCTGGACATAGGCCGATAGCTCGAATATAGTGTCTCATACCACCGTATTCGGCTCACGAGTCTGGGTTGCTCACTGGATACTACGGGGAGGCTCGTCACCCCAGCGTAGGCTGACAACTCGACCACGGTGTCCCATACCACCATGCCCGGCTCATGAGTCTTAGCAGATCGAGGTACCAAGGTTAAAGGAGTTTTCCACTGGTGAGTTTGGTACCTTAGATTCAAGCAGTAGCGTCCATACATGGTGAACATACATTGGGTCAATCGGGTTACTTGACGAGCTCGACCAGTACGAGCCCACATTGACTTGATCGACATGGAGTGCGTAAGCATTCCGCGTGGCCTAACCACTGTCGTCAAACTACGTACGACTCGGATTCATTGAACACATCCGGTGTGGCGAAACAACCTCAGCCACCAACCCAGGATCTGTTACCGATTGCCTGGACTACATCGTAGCCCCACTCACATTCCAATAATCTCGCTGACATATAATAATCCATAACAGCATGTGACAATTAGTGTAAATATAAATCTTACTTAAGCATTTAAACAATCACATCATACACATGTTATCACACATAAACATTTCATCTATAATCACATAGTAGTAAAATAGGCTTCACACTGGAAACTGTAACTACGTATGAGGGGATCGAAAATCCTATCTCAACATCCTCATTAGATACATTACATTAAGCATTTTCTCATTCAAACATTTTATCAAACACTTAAACTACACATATTACATACATGTAATATATTAGTTATAACACATATTATGGCAAATCCTTCCATATAGGAGTTGCCATATGTACAACAATCAAGTATTCCCAATCAGAAATCATGGCAAGCACAAATCATAATTCCATACTCATTCAGACATTTCAACAAACACATGGAATGCATTTAAAATCAACATAGTTCACATATATGTGTATTATACGAAAGCCCTCGTATCTAAGCACATGTGATAGCAATCAAGCTAGTCATAAATCATTACTGACATTGAAAGCCTTGAAAACCATAACCTAAACATTTATAGTCCACACCTTATGCCGGTAAACAAGTATCGAACTCAGTTTGTATACCGAGTCTTTGTTTACGGCACAACGGCAACCTACAGTACGAAATAGGTTAGCTATTTCACCACTAACACTATATGATACCCTAAAACAGATTAGGGTTAGGTTTTCTTACCCAAGTACGCTGTCGAAAATGCCAGAATATCGCTACAGACGCGATAGATAAGCGTGTGGAGTGGTAGGATTAAATCCCAAGAACAAACGCCAGTACCCTCTCTCACTTCCTCTCTCTTTCCTTCTCTTTTCTCTCTTCTCTCTCCTAGGGTTTCCCAAATTCGTATGAGATGAGAGAGAGAGGGTTTAAGGCCCTTATATAGGCCCAGGTCTGATGGAAATGGCCCCAGGGCCAAGGTATACTTAGGTTATATCCAAAGGGCATCTGTTTCAGCCCAACGGAGCACTTTTGGTGGCCCTTCTTCTGCGTGCAGTCGGACTTAAGTTTCCTGACATTAGATCCAGGTCAAGATGAGTTTTCGGTCCGATTGGATTTACAGATCGAACGTGGCGGACCAGTTTCAGTTCAACGGTCACTAGTACTCGATCGGGGCCACAAAATGTACTGACATGTGTTGAAAATTTTCCCTGATCCAAGGGTGTAATTGGGTCAGATTCTGACGGTCTGAATCTTTATATTTTGACCTGCAAGTGAATGACTCAGTTTACTTAAGTTTGAGTTTATTTCTTAAAGGTATTTGTGTTTCTCACATACTTCGCTCCGGGCTCAAGTTGTGCGTTTCTGGATACTATTAGGACTTGATTTTCGGGATGGTTGTCAAGCCCAACGAGGCGGTCATATTTGTATAGTTTCGCAATTACCGGACTTTCGACGTGCGGTCCAGGTCCGATACGGAGTTTCGAAGCGCTCCCAAGAGCAACCGGGACTTGAGATTGACCTTAAGTTTTAAGGTAATGCGGCGGTAATGATTCTACACGATTTAGGTCTTGCAGATCATATTTAAAGTGATTAGTGTTAATTTCACAGATAAGCTAGTTTAACACTAGTTAATTCCCGCCTAATTTCTAAAGGATTTGGTCCTGTGTGATTTCTACCTGAGGTGGTACTCGGGCCTTTGTACGGATTTTTCCGAGACGTTACGAAATATTCGATCTCATACTGAGACCATGCCATATATTAAAGCGCAACTGGATTTGAATAAGACACATGAGACATATCCTGCTTTTTCTCATCTGTTTTGGGACATTATTCTCGAGGAAAGCTTGACATGAGCCACGTGGGGAACGCCTCGGCTTTGCACAGTCCATCCCATAACAAGATCGCATGTGCACATTCACAAGGAAATGATAAACTATGCATATCTATTTGATTTGCCACTGTTCCCTATGCTAGAAGTTTGAAGAAGACTATGATGAGCATTTTGTATCTTCCTTCTTTCCAAATCCTTATGCAATTTAGGATAATCCATTCGATATCAAAAAGACTATCAAGATGAGACTTTCTCTTCTTGAGTTTTATGCATCATCAAGGCTCTATTGGATTTTAATAGCAAGATCATGGATGTACAATAACACAGAAAGGAGAAACTATGCATATCTATTTAATTCACCATTGTTACATATACTACAAGTTTGAAGAAGACGATGGTGAGCATTCTGTATTTTCCTTCTTTCCAAATGCTCATGCACTTTCAATGTGGAAGACCTTGTGTCTTGTCATATGGACCTGAGTAAAGCAGCCTGAATTTTCCATATGTTTCCACGTTGGGCCACCTAATGATGTCTCATGTGTCTCCACTTGAGCTGTGTGTGCAGGGGCAGCCTATAAAATCATTTATGCGACCACAACCGTATGGGCCTTACCAGAGCCCATCATGTGGATCCAAACCATCCAAAACCCATGGTCTGACACAGGCATAAAGCCTATAAAATCATTTATGCGACCACAACCGTATGGGCCTTACCAGAGCCCATCATGTGGATCCAAACCATCCAAGCTCCTCTATGGACGTACGTGTGTGACCCACCTTTAAGGATGAATGCCCTCTACGCATCTCAAGGGGAATTTTCCAAACTTTCTTTGCAGCTTGCATTCTAATTTTCTCAGCTTGCACACATTTAAGTATATCATTGTCATTCTCTCCTCTTGCACACATTTATGAACTTTTCATGCATCATTTGTCTAGAATTCTAATTTTAGAAATCTCGATCTCACGAAGTAGATACCATGCATTTGCACGGATGGAAAGGGAGCCTAAACACCCTTTTCAGAACTGATGCCTCTTAGTCGAATTTCCTAATGCTAGACTACACGTGGAGTTATTCAAAGTCTAATTTGTTATATTCTAACTCCAATATGATGTAATTACGTAGACTTCAGTCATACATGGTTTCAGCTAGTGGCAACTCCATTTCATCTCTTAACATTGGCATTAAGGCCCTTGTCAGTTAGTTCTCACAACTGTACTCAATATAAACTGTCCATGTCCCAAAACACTAATCCGATGGTTATGGTCATCCGAATTGAAGTGATTTAACACATGGGTTGATGTGATGGGTCTCATCTTGGATGGGCCATGCACAGGATCACATCCAAGTGATGTTGAGAGTCACAGTGCGCACACTGATATGACACCATTCAAAAGTCATGAGTAGGAATCCAATCCAAATTTCATAATATGAGAATGAAAAACATGGAAAAGTGATTTGCATATATAAATTGGACCAGTGTCAGAAAAATGATAATTTACTTGCATATGAAAATGGATTTCTATGTAAATGGCTACTTTTATTACCTACCAATATTATCAAACTTCCTAAGAAACAAGTGAAGGAAAAAAGAGCCCACATTTAGGGCTAAGGTATAACAACTATATCTAGGCAAAGGGAAATAGAGGAACTTAGCATATGCCTTGAGCAAGAGGGAAGAAAAGCCCCACACCTTGAGCTAAGAAGAAGAAAGCAAAGGAGACAAATAATATAGTATGATCATGATAAGTTTTGGAGAAGAAAACCAAGAGAAATTACCACACATAGCGAGCCTTTATGCATGCCTTTTGAATATCAAATCAATATATATAGGTCCTATAAAGAGAATAATGTACAAGAATACCCTTATATAGACATAGCCACCTAAGTGGATGGATAAAAGATGAAAAATATATTACAAGCAATAATACAAATATAATATAAACAGGTGAGGGGACATTGTTCACAGCCCAAGTATAGGGTTGTGATATAATAATAATCTCGATTAGACCGAGGTCGAATCCACATGGACTGAACTTTGTATGTAATATGAAAGTAACTTAACTAGAACTAAAAGAAGATGAAATCTAAATCAAGAGAATGTAAGGAGGATAATGGTGAACTATTTAAACTAAAACTTGTAGAATTCAAAGGTGAGAAACTAGGGATTCGGAAGATCCACTTGTAGAGATCAGGAAGATTTACGCTTGATTCATGAACTCAATGGACTTTGAGTCCCATCTTCATCCAGATTAGAAGATATATCACTAAACTCAATCTAAACTTCCTTTAATCTAGTTTTCAAAGATATGAAAGGTATGAGAATTAGAGTTGACTCCATCACAAAACCATGCCCATGAGACAAAGCAAATAATATAATTAAACCAATACACAACCAATCTAGAAGGATGTATGAATGTTAGGAAGGATTCCATCATCCAACCATGTCCAAGGGGCAATGGTGAACAACAGGACTTCCTATCTTCACAATCAAAATAAGGGAAAGGAAATACTCAAAGCCATCGCAGGTCTATTGTAATTTAAGTCACAACAAACCATTAAAAACTAAAGGTATTCCTTAAAATCAAACCAAGATCAACATTAGTTTAGTAATGAATCAAAGCCATAGAGTCTTCTTATCATGCCACAAGCTTCACCTCTTAGCCCTAGCTAAGAGGTTTAGCCCAACATGATTGGACTAGATCTCATAAAAAAAATAATAAAGACAAACAAATAAGAAAAAACTTTTAAAAATAACAATACTCTGTATCTTCTCTCTCTTCGAGATTCCCTCTTCTTCCTCTTTCTTTTCTCTCTTATAGCATCTACTGACGGTGGCTGGGTTGGTGGAGTGCGTAACAAGCAGGTCGGTTTACAAAACTGACTCTGTTTCGCAGTCGAAGATGTTATACGCAACCGAAGAAAACAACAAGATTACCATTTTGTTTGCACATGCAACCATGATCCTCAACGTGCGAAGTCTACTCATCTTTGGTAGGTTTCGGATTGCTGAGAAGATGAAAAATTTAGATTGATCGGACAGACCATGATGGTGGCCCACTGAGATCCTCTATTCGGCGGCTAGCAGACAGCATGCGAACGCTAGAGTCATGTGCTATGGTTGGTGAGCCTAGGATTGAAGCCGGAAATGAAATCCATTTCAACCATTGGATTTATTAGGAAAAACCGGTCAGAAATGGCATGGAATGGCTTGAATTTGGTGTGGCTCATCAACATCTTTATTCTCCCATCCGTTCTTCGTTTGGATCCTTCAAGTCCATGTAACATCTGAGGAAATCGAGCCTCAGATGTACGGTCAATTTGATCCCCTCAATCCAATTAACGACATGGATCATTGAAATAGATCATGATGGTGGCTCACCAGGAGTCGAACATAACTCCCTGTTGCGTAATTCCATACTTCCGAATTCGGTCGGGTCAGCAACCGCTGACCGGGTTTTATTGGTCCAGTGCACCTCTTGTGCACATGAGATGTGCACACTCACGTCATGTAAAGTGGGTCCCATTTTGATGTTTCGAGAAATCTGCTCCGTCTATCCACTTTTCCAGCTCATTTAATGGGTTGAGACCAAAAGTGAAGCATATCTAGATATCAGGTGGGCCCTAATTTGACGATTTGTGGGATGATCTGTCTTTTGGGCCATTTTCATAAGGGTTTAATGGCTGAAATTTGACTTGGATGGTTAATTTATAGTCCTTAGGCCATATATAAAGTTTTAAGCCAATCGGATGGTGGGAACCCTATGATATTGAATTCTGGATGACTTTCAGGCTCGAATAAAGTGACAATCCACCTCTATGTGCTTCATCCTCTCATGAAAGATAGGGTTGGAAGCAATCTGAACTGCATTAATGTTATCCACATAAAGTGGAGTTAAGAGTTGTAAGATCAATACCAAGATCTTACAGAAGGCCCTAAATCCACACAATCTCACTGCAAATGTAATATAAACAAGTGAGGGGACATACCCCTCCACCATGGCCATCCAGCCATATGGCCCAGCTGCGTGTGCACGTGTGACATGGGCGATCATATATGTCTAACATCTCCCCTCAAACTGAAGCGGGTTATCAACAAGCAACAGTTTTCCAACAAGGAAGGAATGTCATGCAAAAGGCAACGTCTTGGTAAGAATATCGGCAATTTGATCCTAGGACGTCACGAGCAAGAGAAATGATACTTGATTGATACTTCTCTCGAATAAAGTGGCAATCAACCTTTATGTGCTTCGTCCTCTCATGAAAGACATGGTTGGAAGAAATCTGAACTGCACTAATGTTATCCACATAAAGTGGAGTTAGAGCTGTAAGATGAATACCAAGATCTGACAGAAGGCCCTGAATCCACACAATCTCACTACATGTAGCAGACATCACATGATATTCAACTTCTGTGCTGAACTTGGAGATTGGTGTTTCTTGCACTTCCAAGAGATGAGAGAAGTGCCAAGAAATACACAATATTCGGTAGTAGAACGGCAGGTGACAACACAAGTCTGCATAGGAATATGCCTGAAGCTCCAAAGGAGTACTGGAAGAGAAAAATAGAGATCGGTCCATCGTCCAATGCAGGTACCCAATAATCCGAAGCACGACAGTCATTTGAAGAGTCCTCGGGGCAAAAACAAACTAACTGACAACTTGGACAGGATATGCAATATCGGGATGAGTCATCTTCAAGTACACCAAACTACCCACCAAGCAATGGTAAAGTGTGAGTTGCTCCAGAAGGTTACCATCGTCACAACCATACTGAACATTCAGCTCCATAAGCGTCGATGCAAGAGCAATGAGATATGTGGTATACTTATACTAGCAAAGAAGAATCCCATGCCCTGATCCAGACATCTCAAGACTCATAAAATAAGTGAGGAGGCCCAAATCTTTCATATGAAATGAAGAGTATATCATCATTTATAACTCAAGAATCGTAAAAGAGTCACTAGCAGTCAATAACAGGTCATAGGATGACAATGCAATGGGGAGTGGTGTGAGTAAACAAAGATGGGTTATGTCTACTATGAAAGAAGGCAGCACCAACAGCCACATTATGGAAACGCTGGAACCAGGCACATAGAGCCTACTTAAGGCCATGTAATGCTTTCCTCAAACAACACACCATATCTCTAAAACCATTACCAAAGCCAGGTAGTTAGTGTCGTAGGAGGGGAGCTCTCATCCGTGTCCTGAGCCTCCTCCTCTTCTTCCTGTTCCTCCTCTATCTCTTCTCTACTTTCCTCCTCGCTTCCATACTCCTCACTAGCCGTCTCGTCCTCACTCTCCTCAAGTTGGGCTTGACGCTGCCGTGGCCCAATTTCCATCTGATTAAGAGTAGTTTCGTTGATGTAATGGATCGACACCAACATTTTCGCCCCAAGTCTGAAGCTATGCTTTAAGCTCCTCTGCCATAGCATCCCGCCAACAACACTGAGAAGCGACATGTGAATACGAGCTAAGGACAGAAACAAAATCCAATGTGGAAGACATGACAGACATGTTAGTGCCTCGATTTTGTCAATGATGTGAGCTAGGGTGTCTTGAGTCGATTAAACCTTTGTAGGAAGACATTGAAGATCAAAGACTTAAAGACTTGAAGCATTAAGGCCGAAGACAACATGTAAATCATGAGGTGCCCTGGTAAACTTATCCTTAGACCTTTTAGATTCCAAAGCAAGCCACCTCTAGATAGATCATCCTATAGGTAAACATTTGACACATCTAAACCAAGCCTTAAACACTTAATGAACATGATAAGTTAGGCTTCTAAGAGGTATAAAGCTATCGTAAAATACATAGCCCAAACATCAGTTTTGATTCCATTGACAGGCTATCGATGGGTCTCGAGCGAAGCTTCAATCAATGGAAGCCCAATGCTCAATCGATTGAAGGTAGCGAGAAACGTCCAATAAGTCACTATCTAAATTCTGGATTTTCTTGATCCTATCAAAGAACTTTCGATCATATCAAAAGGTCGTTCGATCGATTGAAGGTTCCATTTTTTTCCCTTTTTTTATCATTGGAACTTATTTCCTTTATACAGGGCACTCGGACCTTGAGCATTTTGATAGATTTTTAGTATCATCATAACTTAGGTGACTCCTCACTCATATCCCTCATACTAAGCCTCTAAACTATGAGATTCAAGTCATCTTCTTGAGCTTTACCACTCTAATGAGAATTTCAACCTCCATTATGAAGATGCACTTGATCTCTACCATTTTCTAGATATTAGACAAAAGTCTATATGTATATCCTTGTCTATATCCTTTAAAATACCCATATAGGTGAATCTCTACTAGGAATCAACTAAAATCTTTAGTTGTAGGAGATTCAACTCAACTCCCATCACATTGATCACCTTATTGGTACGTCGCATGAATGGTGTTTGATCGTGGAGCTAAAACACTCGATTTCAATGATTATGGGAGCAATTGAGAAGCTGATTCAAGAACATGATAGCATTGAAAAAGGATATCAAGAAGGTACTACAAATAGTTGTCAATTGTAAAGTCCACACGCTATTTTCTTATGTAAGATTGAGTGTATAGTTTGTGACCCAAACTCGAATAGGTTCTTGTGTGGGACCTAGGCTCTTATGTAGGGATGAATTCACCGAATACGGGTATGTACGTGTTAGTCTCCATGGGGAGCTTTCAATGGGTGTGTACGTAGGGCCTTGGATTAAGACTGCATTCATCGGACACATGTACGTACGTGTTAGTCTCCATAGAGAGCCTTCGGCAGGAGTGTATGTAGGGCCTTGAATTAGGATTGTCAGTGATAGTTTGTTAGCTGATATGTGTTGTTCTTCTCAAATGTCACCTACCCTTACCCATCCTCCTTTAATGTGGGTAATTTCATTTTCATTAAACTCACTCAGTCCAATTTTTCTTGTAGAAAACATAATTGATGCAACTCATTGAGAGCCAAGAGATGGTCGGGTTCATTAATAGAGAACTCATATTTCTAGATCGATGCATCACCATCATTAAAGGTGTGATTAAGAAGAATGTGATCGACAACTCAAATTATCTTGCCCAGTGTCATACAAATCATCTCCTTCATGGATGAATATTATGGTGACTTTATTTGAAGTTCTTAGTTAGGTGGCCGGATTTGACACTTCATTCGACGTTTGGAACAACTTTCCTCAATCATTTTGATGAATGATCACAAGAGAGAGAGAGAGTCCTTTCTTCTGCAATAGTTGCAATTGAAAAGCTACCTTAATTATTTTCAAATACATTTAGATCTTTAAGAATATTTATGATGACTTATTGGTGTTTTGCAGACCTGTGAATGATTATCATAAAGTGTTCAATTGCCTAAGGCGTTCAATTCTTGTTTGAGTCATTTGTCACTATAATGGTCAAACCACCGATTCCCCCTTATTCTGAGTTGGTTCCACTCATTTCCATTCATTAAAATCATGAAGAACCTTCATGCCTAGTAGAACCTTGACCATGATGTTGCATTCTTCGACCACCATTTTTAAAGTCAATGCGGTAAAAAAAGTGGCAGTAAAAAGAATAATCAAGCAGACAATAACAAATCCCCAAATCAAAGCAACCAAGCTAGAAATCAATTATCATTCTCTTCGAAGGGTCGTGGTTTTACACAGGCTATTCAATAAAGGAGAATAGTCCAACCATTGTTCCAATCAAGAAAATGATACTGTTAATTTTCAAATATGTAAGAAGTCTAACCGCACAACTATTCTGTAAGTGTTCATATGTTTAGCACACATAAGGTTGTCAAATTTTGTGAGCCAAAAGTGATATCGGTCATATCGCAAGTATGAGTCGTGTCCCATATATTAGAATCGGCGCGACCCGAAACCTGTACCCTGACGACCGTGCCGTCGCCGCGGTTCCAACGCCGCGACTCATACACCGACCCGATACCCAGGCTAGAAGATGTCGGCCTACGTTCAATTCGAGGAAAACACCGCGCGTTGCGAACTTCGAGAGAATCTCTACCAAATGTCAAATCAATCCCATCAATCAATCAAAGTACATAACTCATCAAGTCAAGTACCCTATCACATCCCCAAGTACACAATACCATCCCCAAAGTCAACTTTCCCATCCCATCTCTTACACACCCCATCACTCATCCCATCACTCTCTCTCTTTCAATCCCTCTCTCATCTTTCTCTCTCTTCCATTCTTTCTCTCATTTCTCTCCTAAGCAACCCACGTCCATGGCTCTCCATGGGAGAAGCTTTGTGTGGCCCACTTCTATCTCCCATCTCCACCATCCAAGTTTGATCCCAACCGTTGAAATTGTTCATTTGGAGATCTAGCATGCATTGGCGGAAGAAGGAAGGAGAGATCTAAGGTGGGTGATTTTATGACTTGATTTTTATTTGAGGGCCCACATGGTGGGACCCATCTTGATGTATGCTTTGTATGTGTAGCCCACTCGTCTTCTCTCTCTCCCTCTCCTCCTTGATTTTTTTTGGTGGCCCACCTAATGTATGTATGTGTGGCATATCCATGCCATCTAACCGCGGGACCCACCCTGATGGTGTGCCCCATCTAGGCGCCGTCCATCCACTGGATACCTAGTGTCCCTGGACGAAAGGAAAACACAAACATCATCTTATCCAATATGAGGTAGGCAGCGGATTGGCTTCTCCACGACACAGCAATGCATCAGGGTTAGCAAGCTCTGAAGGTTTGATTAAGTAGACCCCACCCTTGATGTTTGAATTTGATCCACACCGTCCATTCAATTTTTCCGCTCATTTCAGGCGTTGAGCCAAAAAAATGGAGTTAATCCAAATCTCTGGCAGGCCATATTGTGGAAACTAGTGGTTTTGAGTGATATTAATTATTCGGGCTCACTATGATGTTTCTATGCACCGACATATTCGATATGGGGCTTGATCGACTTGTCCCGAGTCTAGGAATCTAACCAATGGAGTAGATTCTTCTGATAAGGGCCCCATCTATGGAAAACCCTAAGAAAACAAAAAAAAATGATATATAAAAAAAGGAGAAGGAGAAGTCACTGTTGCTGTTAGCGTCCAGAGGACGCTGCTTACTGCCTGGTTGGACGTTGGGAGAGTGGCCCCACCTCGGGCCCCCACCGTTGATGCATGTGGAGCATCCACACCGTCCATTTGATAGGTCCCTTTTATTTATATGGTGTCTCCAAAAATCAGCCGTAAACAGAACTCAAGTGGCCCACATCATCTACAATCTTGTGAAGACCTGCTAAGCCATATAAAAGCACTTGCTGGGCCCACCTGAAATTTGGATGCTTCGAACATGGTACTGTTTAATGGCCCGATTTAATCGTGTTTGTGATGCAGGGTGTATTTACGAGCTTAGATTGAAATAGGGTACTAAAAGCATGGATTTAATGCTCATGAGTCACCAAGGTAAAGGACGGACCTCGGGGGACTAAGAACGATGGATTTACACGCCAGAGATCCGAGAAAATCAAGAAACTGAAGTTCAAGTGGCTTGAAAATCATTCAAAATGCAAGATCACAGGGTTCCCACCATCCGTTCGGCTAAAAAATTTATCCATAGTCTACGGGTCATAAATTAACTGTACATGTTAAATTTGAGCCATTGAATCCATGTAAAAGTGGCCCAACAAACAAATCAGGCACCAAATCAGTGATTTGGGGCCCACCTAGATATGCTTCAAATTTGGAAACCACGTCTTAAATGAGCTGATGAGATGGATGGACAGAGTAGATTTCTCATGTACAATACAGTGGGCTCCACTGGTAGTTGCAAGTTCACAGTGCACAAGTGCACTCTCGGTGTACTGGACCAAGAGAACCTGGTCAAAGGTTTTGACCGACCTTTCTTCCCAACAGCATCCGCACCGTGCGGACGCTGATTTCAGTTGTGGGGCCCACCGCTCACTCACTTGGAAGATCCAAGACGTCCATTCATCCCGAGGGTTAGGCATAACCTATTCCTAGGTGTCCTTTCGCCACCATGCAAGCAGACGTGTGAAGATCTCAGCCTTATGCAAGATGAACGGTAGAGCAGAAAACGACGTGGGCCACACCGAATCTAATAAAAAATTAGCCATTTCCAATTGGTTTTTCGTATATAGTTTAATGATCCGTGTGGATTTCTCAACCGACATCAATCATGGGTCCACCGACCACCACAGCGCGAATGCGCAGGCTTTGTTTCGCAATAGAGGTTGTGGTTGATTGCTGTGGGCCCCACTCATTATCCATATAGTTAATTAGAACTGTTCATTCGAATTATATGAGGATTTAGACCAAGATTTGGTTGATCTTGGTTTGAAACATGGACGACAGAAAGTGAAAAACGGATGGATGGCAAAACTATGTTACATGATAAGCCAAGTGGGCCGCATCAAAAGAAGTCCAAAACCGTCCATCTCTGACTGGTTTTGTGAGGAGAAACTGATGGATGGAGTAGATTTCTTCTTTGGCGTCAAGAATGGGACTCACCAAGGATCAGCGTACAGGCATTGCCTTTGTTGCTGCGAGAAACAGGATACTCCATCTCCAACTCTATCACAGCAGCACCCACCAGCCTCTATCCTCTATAAAAGGAAGGGAGAGACAGAGGGAATGGGAGCATCAATGGCTGGGACGTCAGGAGTAGATAGAGAGTAGAGTTGTTTTCCTTTTTCTTTCTATTTTTATTTTTCTTTATTTTATTTTTGTTTAAGGGATCTACCTAATCATGTTGCTAGGGCTAAGAGGTGAAGCTTGTAGCCTGATGGGAGCTTTTTACTTATGCCTTTTTGTTTAGACTGAACTGATGTTGATTTTAGTTTAATTAAGGAATTGTTTTTAGTTTTTAATGGTCTATTGTGACTAAAATTATAATGGGTCTGCGATAGCTTTGAGCATGTTCCTTTCCTTTTTATATTTATGATGTCAAGAAGCCCTGTTGTTCACCATCGTCTCCTGGGCATGGTCGAATGACAGTACCCTTCTTAATCTTCATAGCATGTTGATTATTTGGTAATTAGTTTAATTCTGTTGTTTACTTTGTCTCATGGGCATGGTTTGGTAATGGAATCCATTCTAATTCATATACCTTTCATCTCTTAAAAACTATATCAAAGGAAGTTCAGTTTGATGGTTACACCCTTCAACTAGATGAAGATAGGACTCTAAGTCTAGTTGAATACTTAAAACAGGCATAAGATCTCCCTGATCTCTACAAGTGAATCCTCTGAATCCCTAGTGTCCTTTCCTTGAATTCTTTAAGTTTTAGATAATTATTTCATTATTATTCCTCAATTTACACTCGATTTAGATTTCATCTTAGTCTAATTCTAGTTCTACTTAGTTTCAGATTACATACAGGTATCAGTCCCTTGGGATTCGACCTCGGTCTCACCGAGTTTATTACTACATTACAACCCTATACTTGGGGAGTGAACAGCTAGCCTAACTTCCTCGACTAACCTAACTTCAGGTTTAGGATAAAATTCAAAATCTGTTGAAAATTCAGCCAACCTAACTTTTAGTTCGGCCAACATAAACTTGAAATTTGGTCAGGTTGAGTGAAGTTTGGGTCAAATTCTAGCAATGCAAACATTTGAATTTCATGAGAATTCGGCCAAACGAATTTCACCTCGGGCCAGCTGGATTTTGGATAAATCTTATCCCGCGCAATCCTATAGTAGTTGGAATGGATTTGGTGGAATCCGACCAGCCGAACCTATTCTTAGGCTAGTCAAATTTTCAAACCCTTTGACTATAAATAGACGCCTTCTCTCATTTTAAATAACAAAGAACAATCACTCTAAACCTTTTACAGGTGAGAGAGAAGCTCTGGTCATTAGTAAGCATATTGTGCGGTATTTATAAATTCTTTTTAAGCTTATTCAATTCCATTTCTTAAGATTATTTCAATCTCATTTTAAAGAGTAGTCTATACTCCTCTTGAGATTTAAGAGAATTGAATAGGTAGCATTTGAAGTTTTCATTTCTAAAATACTTTAGAATCCTATAGTCTTTCTGTTAAGTGAATACTCCCTCATTTACATAGAAGAAAGAAGATCTTTGCTACAAGCTTTTACTGCATGTTCGAATCTACATTTGAAGATAAGTACTCTATAATTTTGTTTCATTTAGGTTTTTCTAAGATATCCTATGAAAATCTCAGTGGGTTGATTTGTGATAGCCTGTGAAAATCACAAAAAGGGTTTTTATTTGCGATAGCTTGTGAAAATCACAAAAGAGGTTTTATTGTGGTGAGCCCATGAAAATCACAAGGAACTGTATAAGGTTGTTAAGGTGAACCTGTGAAAACCTTGTTATAATGAAAGCCAAGATTATGAGGTAGTAATTTTGGGAGTGAAGTGGGTGTGGTTTTCAAAGCACTAAACCACTATAACTCTTTATGCATCTGTGGTGAATGATTTATTCCTTCATGATGGTTATTGAGGGTTAAATATTACATATCAGACCCTAGTTATTGCCTGATTTTATGTACATGATAATGCTTAACGTTATATTTTAATTGTGTTTTTATTGCAGGATGTAATCGGGAGCGTGGACTGAAAAAATAGCACTAAAATCATGGATTTGACACTCCGAAGTCACTAGAGCAAGGGACGCACTCCATAGAACCAAGATTGAAGAATTTACATGCCAAGGATCCAAGGAAATCAAGCCATTCACGTTAAAGAGGCCCGAAATTGGTGAAGAATGCAAGATCACATAGTTTTCACCATCTGATTGGCTCAAAACTTTATACATGGATTGAGGGCCATAAATTAACCGTACATATCAAATTTCAGCCCTCGGATCACTATAGAAGTGCCCCAACTGACAGATCAGCCCATAAATCGTTGATTCTAGGCCCACCTGATATCTGAAGCTGCCTCAAATCTGGTCTCAATGCCTTAAATAAGGAGGTTAATCGAATGAATGGATTGGATTTTGCAAGATCATCACAATGGGCCCCGTATGTACAGCGTGTGTACATAATGTACACACATGCCGCCGCGCACCGAACCAAGTAAGGCGGGTTAGCAGCGCTGACCCACGTCTTCTTCTCAAAATGGCAACTGCTGTTTGGCGCTGTTGTAACGGACGGACGGCGTCCATTTTGCGGACGCTAGTGGGCCCCACAGAATGACCGTACGGATGATCCAAGCCGTCCATCGTGTAGAGGGCCACGAATTCATCGAACCTATGCTGACTGTTTGTACCCATGCAAGCACCCGTGCGCGATACAGAGGCCATAAGTAGACTGCCCTACAACGTTCAAATTGATTTTTTGCATGATTTCTTCTCTGGTCCGAGTCAATGGGCATTCAAAACCATCTGTTTCTGACCGAAATTTTGAGGGCAATCTAATGGACGGGGTGGATTTCCATGAAAGCACCTCTGTGGGGCCCACCGATCACGACAACACTGGATGTGCGAAAGGCTACGCATGTCCGTGAAATTTGATTTTTCAGGCAGTTGTGGCCCACCATCTTTGATCATATGGCAGATCTGAACCGTCCATCCTGTAGTCCAGCCAAAATACTTCCAAGAGACGTTAATTTTACAGGAATAATGCAAGGAACGCGAGAGTTATGAAGCCCCGAACTTGGCTGCGAAAAGGCTTTCGCTGCGCGTGCGATAGCTTTCCAAATCCGATTTTCACCACTCCAGCAGCTATAAAAAGAGTTCCAAAACATGGAGAAGGGGGTGTGCTTGAACAGGGGACGTCAGATAGAGAAAGAGAGGCGCAGAGAGAAGCGTTGGGAATTTTTATATATATTTTCTTTATTTTTCTTCTTTTTCCTATGAATTATGTTGAGATTTAGTCTGATCATGTTAGGCTAAACCTCTTAGCTAGGGCTAAGAGGTAAAGCTTGTGGCGTAATAGGACTGACTCTATGCCTTTGATTTATGCTAGACTGACTGATGTTGATTTTAGTTCAATTAAAAGGAATACTTTCAGTTTTTTTAATGGTTTGTTGTGACTGAAATTACAATAGATCTGCGATGGCTTTGAGTATTTTTTCCTCCTTTTGATGTTTATGATGTCAGGAAGCCCTGTTGTTCACCATCGTCTCATGGGCATGGTTAGATGACGGTATCCTTCCTAACTTTCATGCATTGTTGATTGGTTAATAATTAGTTTAATTCTGTTGTTTGCTTTGTCTCCTGGGCATGGTTTGATGATGGAATCCATTCTAATTCATATACCTTTCATCTCGTGAAGACTAGATCAAGTAAGTTCAGTTTGATTTCCATGATTCTTGATGCAGGCATAAGATCTCCCTAATCTCTACAAGTGGATCCTCTGAATCCCTAGTTTCTTTCCTCTGAATTCCTTAAGTTTTAGATTAGTATTTCACCATTATTCATCAATTTATATTTGATTTTGATTTCATCTTAGGCTAGTTCTATTTCTACCTAGTTTCATATAGCGTACAGGTTTCAGTCCCTTAGGATTCGACCTTGGTCTCATCGAATTTATTACTACATCACAACCCTATACTTGGGGAGTGAACAAGTTTTTGGCACCGTTGCCAGGGATTGATGGTTGCGTTTCTCTGAAATTAATTAGGTTTAGAATTAGTTTAAGATTAGGATTTTACTAACTTTAGTTTTAGATTTTTATTTTTATTTGATTTTTAGAACTAACTTGTTTCATGTTTTGTAGGATCCTGACATAAACTTCTAAATTGGTAATCCTTTTCTAATTCCTCTACTTTTTCTATTTTTAGAATTAAGGTTTGAATTTTAGAAATTTTCTAATTCTAGTGTTTTCCTATTTTTAGGAAATAGTTTATTTTTAAAAAACTTTCCTCTTTTGTTTTTAGAAACTAGGTTAGTTATTTTCCTTTTTAGAAATTCTTTCTAATTTTATAAACTAACTCATCTTTCCTTTATTTTATTTTTAAAAACTTTCTAATTTTAGGTTTAGATTTTTTATTTTAGAAACTTTCTAATTCTGGAACTTTCCTTTTTAGAAACTAATCTCTTTTGTTTTCTTTTACAGGATCTTAACATAGGAACTTCTCATTTGGTACCATCTTTCTTCTCTTCTTACTTTCTGTACTTTTCTAATTTTAGATTTAGATTCTTCTTTTAAGTAACTTTTTATTTTCTAGTTTTAGAAATTTTTCCTTTTTTTAGAAACTAACTTTTTATTTTGTAGGCTTTTAAGATAGAAATTTCTAATTCGGTAAGCTCTTTCTCTACTTTCTATTTTTCAGATCCCTTTTAGTAACTTACTTTCTAGTTTAGGACTTTCCTAATTTTAGAAATTTTCACTTTCTTTTAGGAATTTCTTCTTTTAGAAACTAGTATACTTCTATCTTTCTTTTTAAAGGATTTTCTAATTCTAGACATTCTCTTTAGAAACTGACTTGTTCTATTTTCTTTTGCAGGTTTTTAACTTAGGGCTTCCAATTGGGTAACTTCTTTCCAACCCTCTCTTTCTTTCTAGATTTTCTTTTCCTTTCTTAGGATTAGGTTTCAAATTTGATTAAGGGTTGTGAGTGTTTCATGCCCAAGTGGGCCCGTGACAACACTTAACGTCTCCTGACTGAAGGACGATTGGTTGAAGGGTTAACTATCCATCGCAGGACTAGACAGCACTCGAAATCCCTTGAGTTAATTGAAGTGATGGCTGAAAACCAACATCTTCTACCCCAACTTAGGGTGGAAGACATTCAGGATGAGAATGAGGTGCATCAAGCACCCCCGCCTCGTACTTTACGAGATTATTTACAACCAGCCGGGGTGAGTATGCCCTCATGCATGATTTTTCCTGAAAATGCAGGACATATGGACATCAAGGCAGGGGTTATCCAACTCCTTCCTAAGTTCCATGGGCTTGAATCTGAAGAACCATATTTACATTTGAAAGAGTTTGATGAGATCATAGCCACTTTATATTTTCAAAATGTGTCTGAGGACACAGTCAGGCTGAGACTCTTTCCTTTTTCCTTAAAAGAGAAGGGTAAGACATGGTTACATTCACTATGTCCTATATCCATTGGCACATGGAATGAAATGCAGAGGGAATTTATAAAGAAATTCTTTCCACATCATAAAACGATTACCCTTAGAAAAGCAATCATGAACTTCACCCAAAAGGAGGATGAAACATTTTACCAATGTTGGGAAAGGTTCAAGGATTTGGTCAGTTCATGCCCACAACACGGCTTTGAAACGTGGCGCATTACAAAATTTTTCTACGATGGACTGACATCTTCCATGCGCCAAATGGTTGAGATAATGTGTAATGGAGAATTCATTAATAAAAATGTCGACGAGGTATGGGATTACCTCGATAGTCTTGCTGAAAAAACACAATCATGGGATTATTACCCAAAATCAAACACCATGTCTAGGCCGACTCAATTAAAGGAGAAAGGTGGATTGTATCTCTTAAAAGAAAAGGATGATCTAAAGTATAAAGTGACTACGCTCATAAGAAAAGTTGAGGCCATGGAAGGAAAGAAGGATAAGGTTAATGAAAGTGTTTGTGGCATATGTGATTGCAACATTCATACAACTGAAAATTGTCCTACGATACCCGCCTTTCGAGAAGTGTTGAATGAACAATCCAATGCCGTAAATAATTATCAAAGACCTTTTAATAGACCAACCTCTAATACGTACAATCCTGGTTGGAAAAATCATCCAAACTTTAGTTAGAGAAATGGACAAACTGCTACCCCTCAAGGTTTCTTCAATCAAAATCCAAATCAGGGGAAACCTCAAGAAGAACCGGTTCAAAATTTCATGCAAGAGCTGACCCATGCAATGCGAGACTTTATGCAAAAGATGGATTCACGTATGACGGTTATAGAAAAGGGGATGCTTCCTGTACAACCGCTCTCCAATCCTAAACCGCAATACGAGATAAGTGATCCCAGCTCTTCAAATCAAATGGGGCACGCTAAATCCATCACCACTCTTAGGAGTGGGAAGATCATTGATAAAACCCTTCCGGTTAGGCCCGAAAAGCCTCAAGAACCAAAAGAGGACAACAATAATGGATCTAGTGAGGCCCCACAAAAATTAGAACCGGAACTTCTAGAAAAGCCAGTTGTTCCATTCCTCAACGGTTGGTCGCACCAAAACCTCTCTCTAACTCTCAGGATATCCTAGAGGTGTTAAAACAAGTGAAAGTCAACATTCCTCTACTTGATGTCGTAAAATAGATACCTTCATATGCCAAATTCCTGAAAGGCTTATGCACGACCAAATGACGACAGAGTATTCAAAAGAAGATCTTCTTGACCGAGAAAGTGAGTGCCATCTTAAAGCAAGACGTGCCACAGAAATTCAAAGATCCTGGTAGCCCAACCATATCATGTGTAATCGGGGACCACCGCATTGATCATGCACTTCTTGACTTAGGAGCGAGCGTTAATTTGATTCCCTACTCGGTATACAAACAGTTAGGTTTGGGTGAATTAAAACCCACCCTAACCATACTACAACTTGCTGATTGCTCTGTTCGTGTACCAAGAGGGATAATTGAGGATGTGTTGGTCCAAGTTGATAGATTTTACTATCTTGTATATTTTATCATCCTGGACACCGAAACCATCAATAACATGAGCACTCAGATTCCCGTCATTCTTGGTCGCCCATTCCTTGCCACTTCAAATGCAATTATCAATTGCAGGAATGGTGTCATGACTATGTCCTTTGAGAATATGACATTGGAGTCAAACATCTTTTTCAATAACGACAGAAACTTAAAGGATGATGACGATTTCCACGACATTAACATGATTGACTTTTTAGTGGAAGATACGACACCTCTGACCTTATCCTCTGACCCTCTAGAGACGTGCCTGGCCCACTCCCATGATTTTGATGATGACATGATTAGGGAGACATGTGCCTTGCTTGATACTGCACCGCTACTTGATGTTAATCAGTGGAGGCCACAATTTGAAGAGTTGCCCCAAACTGATGTAGTGCCTCTACCGTCTAACCTCAAGCCACCGAAGCTTGACCTAAAACCTTTGCCCTCTGATTTGAAATATATTTATTTAGGTCAAGATGAGACATACCCGGTGGTGATCTCTTGTAACACCCCGTACTTTCAGTACTCGGGTGTTACCTTTTAAACCCACACTAAACTAAAAATTATTTGGGTTAACCAAAATGTGAACTCGACATACGCAGGATGGGGATTCCCATCGACATTAGAGCCATCCATCAGGGCCTCCAGGAGCCAGAATACTCTCTACGACAATCAGGAAGGTGAGACCACTTGAAACTCTCAAAGTTGAAGCCATTATGCTAGTTAATTCTGGTGCAACACACTTGTCACTAACACTTTAGAATTCGTTAGCTACAAACGAAGCCTTCATCATAACTAATATCCTATATTAACCGTTGAAAAAGTCTATCAGGCCCACCTGATCAATGGATCACGACCTATGGGCCAATGATGGCCCAAGGATGTATGTAACGGGCCACCCAGGACTCACTATCAACCCAAAGTGAACCAGGATCCCTGGGTACTGTCCCCCAATGCAAATGAACGGAGTAGATCATGGTAATCACATTTCAGTGGACCCCTACACAATGCATGTACACAAAGGGTGCTTGGGCACGAGGTGTACTAAACCCAATGCTCGGTCAAACTAGCTCTGACCAAGCATTTTGTAAATATCTTCCTCTCTCTGTTTCAAGATTGTAAGTGGGCCACCACAACCGTTTTCCGAGCATTATAAACCGTTCAAATCTTTCATGGGACCCACATGATCAAAACGGTATAGCCGTTTGATCATTTGTAAACGGACGAAGGAGATTGAACACCACCGTCCAATCCATGCCAAAAACAGTCCGACCGAGGGCCTGTGAAAAGAGGGAGAGAGAAGCCGACTTCCTCTTAGGGAAGGGCAAAGCTCGGCCGTCCACGGTGAGGACGATCACAACCGTCCGTCCCTCTCTCACTGGCTATAAAAGGAGGGCATTGTAGCCCTTAAAATCTACGCCAAGAGAAAGAGAAAGAGATTGTAGGAGAAATAGGGAGTTGGGAGCTGAGAGTGTGAGAAGGTGAGATAGGCTACAATCATTCCGGGGGGAAAACATTTTTGTCTTGTCCATTTCTCATTTCCTGATAGCTTTTCCTTAGGTTGTTTCTCATTTTTTTCTCCTTTGTAGCATTAGCTAGTAGTGATGCACACCTGGAACCGAACGATGGCTGTAACTCGGGTCAGAGATTAGCCAAGTAATGGCTAAAATCAGACCAAGAGATAGGCTAGAAGACAACCCAGTCTCAGACCCTGATCAAGCCAATCAATGGCTGTGGACCGGTCTGAGGAAATAATGATATTGGGTCTCTGTTTTGAACTAGAAACTGAGCCAACCCACAGCCCTGTTCCGGGCTGAAATCCAACCCAATTGAAAACATGTTTCAAGCAGGAACTAGGCCAATCAATGGCCTTGGTTCTGAGCTAAAACCAGGACCAAATGTTAGTCATGCGGAGCTCTGTTTTGGAACAGGAAGCATGCTTCAAACAAGCCCATTTGGAGCTTTATTTTGAGCTCTCTATAGAGCTTCGAAACTAGCTCGGGTTCGGGTTGGAGACAAGCCAATCAATGGTTGTGAAACAGTTAAGAAAAACAATAGGATTGGTCTCTGCTTTGGGCTGAAGAGAGGCCTCATGGCGACCCTGTTTGGGAGCTGGAAACGGCCAAACAATGGTTGGGTTTCAGACAGACTACGGGCCTTGATGGCAGTGGAGAATGAAGCCTAGCAAGAGCCCTGGTTGTGTGAAGACAAGCCAAGCAATGGTTGTCTTCCCAATTGAGCAATCATGGCTCGTCAATGGTGGTGAAGATGGACTGAAACCAGCTCTTTCAGCTGCTGCCGAGTTGCACTCCAGATAAGGTTTTCATCAGGCCCTGCTTGAGGCCGATCCACGACCCAAATGGTCCCAGCTTGGGATTGAATAACGGTCAAGATCGGACCACGTTCATGCTGAAAATTAGGGCTAGGAACCACTCCAACAACATGCAGGTGGAAGACGAGTTTCCACGTCTGAAGGCTGTTGGGTTGTCTGGCGTTGGGCCTTGCAAATTGCAGGTGGGCCTCACCCAAAATGACAGTGGGCTGCACCAACCAAGGGCCCTATGCTGACTGTAGGCCCCACCAATGTACTGATGGCTTGCACTGGTCATAGACCCACCCTGAGGTCAGGATCCACCATAACCGTCCATCAAGGGCATTGCAAAGATCCTTGGGCTGGACGTCCCTCAAAAAGCCCACCTGTGAAGTGCATAAGTGTTGTGCGTGCACCAGAAGCAGAGGACGCCGAACGCTCCTCTGCCAATCAGTTCACGTAAACTGAATTGCAAAAAGTGAAGATCTCATTAGCTATGATGAGTCTGGGAAATCCGAATGGTCCACATGAAGCAGCACCTCATAAAACCCTTTAGTTTCAAATTTTATTTTAAACCGAAACTTCGGTGGGCCGCAAGGAATGAAAACAGTTTCTTCCTTTAAATTGAAATTATTCTTGCTATGGCCCACCAGAATCTTGGGTCATGGTGAAAACTCACGCCCTGAGGTTTCTTAGGATTCTACATCTTATGGACCGTTCGGATTTGACACCCATGTTTATGTAGTACCCACACGTGAAGTGAATTGGCTATGCATGCATGCGCCAGGGAGTGAAGATACGTAAGTTCACGTAAGCCACTACAAAATTTCGAGATCTCCCCATGGCTGATGAATCTGGAAAATCTGAATGGTCCACTTGGAGCAGAACCTCATAAAACTCCCTGGTTCCCATTTTTACGTTGAACCGAAACTTAGGTGGGCCATGGTTAATGCAAACAGTTTCTTCCCTTGAAAGTGCATTTATCTTTGCTATGGCCCACTAGAATCTTAGATCAGGATGAAAATTTACCTCCCAGGGTTTCTTGGGATTCCACATCTTATGGACCGTTCGGATTCAGAACCCATGTCACAAGTGTGAAGGAACGCACGTATATTCATATTTGCATGGTGAGTCCTACATGTGTGGGACCCACTTTTGTGCACGCTGGATACAGACCATCCCGGGGTCTGAATGTGGTGTGCCTGGACACACATCCACACCGTCCACACAGAACTCGTGTGATACATGTATAATACACATATATATGTACGTACATACTGTAGGTTTCAATATCAAATACATAACGGATATAGGGATGCATTGTGTGATGCATATGTAGCGTATACAGTGTGTACATGTATACCACGTGAGATGTTATGTATGTGGTGTATACATTATATGCCATGGATACATACCTCGGATATAAAAGGTATGCATATATATGTATATATATGCTATGTGCTACGTATGTAATGTATACATGTATACCGCATGATGCAAATATATTGTACATAATGTATACACAGATATACTATGGGATGTATATAGTGGGCAAGCTCATCTATATGGCAGTGGGCCACATATGGGGCCCCTCCATGATATAAATGCTTATCTGCCCGTCTTGAAATGGACCCCACCAACTAGGTAACTGTATCTTGTGCTCACTTATTGGGACAAGTATTATTAGGCTTGTACCCTCTCAAATAAACACCAAACCATCATGATTTGGGCCATTCGACCAACCAGGGCGTCCTAGAATCTTAGAACTTATTAGCTAATGCAAGGGATTTCTCTAGGAATCTGTTCAAGTGACGCAGAGACGCTAGCTTCTCGAGAGGGCTCATGCCAAAGGATGCCCTACAACTTGTCTGGTGATGATTCTTCCCTTTGAGCTTTCCATCTTCTCATTAGCTTAAGTTATAGTTGTTATTTAAATTCATAATTAATATCTCTCTTTATAATCACATGTGTTAGCTAGTGGAAATTGAATTGTTGTATTATATGCTTTATGATTATCCTGTATAACTGTTCATGCTTGTGGATTGCTTATGGAACTTAAACTGGAACATTAGTGAAAAATTCCCACATATGAATGTACACCCATACTTGGGATGTAACTTGACAAGTTGTGATCATAATGGACCTTCGACTTGGTGGTTATTGAGCGGTGGTCTAGATGGACCATTGATGTGGGCTTACCATCCAGGGTTGTTGTGCTTAATGGTTTTTAAGGATGGTCTTTATCATATGGTTTTGATATCGGCCCTATGTGGCCTACTTTGATATCGCCCTATGTGGCTTTGTTCTAGTATTTCCTTATATGGGTTCGATGTTTTATTCTGTGCAACTATGCGATGGTAAGCCCCATATATTGTAATGTGATTGGTCACTAGTCGATGGGGTTCCATTAAACATCCTAAGGTGGTAGTCTCATGGGCCGGGGATGGTGGCAATGGGACACTATGCCCGAGCTGTCGGCCTACGCTGGGCCATGTGCTCCCCGTAGTAACCTTTAAGCTTACCTAAATTGGCTGGTTGTAAATGGATTAATAATGACTTGGCTAATCATGCATACATGGCATATTTCGATGACTTGGATCACTCTGCCCTGCGATTAAGCTGAATGTTGCGCTTATAACCAGTCATTCGATGACGATATTGACTTGGATCACTCTGCCCTGCGATTACACTGAATGTTGCGCTTATGACCAGTCATTCGATGATGATATTGACTCGGATTATCATGCCCTGCGATTACGCTGAATGTTGCGCTGATGACCAGTCTTATCCTTGGGTGACGACCCCAATGTCCGTCCGGATGTTTTTCCCGGAACATTGCCCGTCTGGATGTTTTACCCGGGGCACAGACCGTCTGGATGTTTTACCCGGGTCGATCATTACATTCATGCATCCATGCATCTAACAAGACTGCATTTACTTTGTTTTGGTTGTCTATATGTTTTATACTATTTCTTACCTAATGCAGCGGTGTGTAATCTTGAGGGGAATTCACACTGAGTTGGCCACTCATCCATCAAATATAAAACCGTACAAGTAGTACAGGTGGCTTAAGTAATTTACATGTTCAGACTTGATAAGGAGCAGGGTACGATCACCAGGAATGCATGACTGTATGCTTGGAGGAGTTATGTGATCTTGCGGCTTATATTTATATGCTTTCTATTATTTCTCATGTATTAGATCATGTAATTCTTTTATTTGTAAATTTTGGAGACATTGGTTTGTATAAGTCATTATGGGCATATTTGAATGATAATGAAAAATTTCTTTATGTTGATTGTCCACACTACGCTCATTTGCTTAATCTGATGAAAAATATATATATATATTTGAATTTGACCATCCTTTAAGGTTAACACTCGGATTTTTAGGAAACAGGTTGTGTACTTGGGTCCTGAAAAGTCGGGGTGTTACATCTCTGCCCACCTGGAGAAAGAACAGGAGAGTATGCTCATATCTACTCTCATTGAGCATAAGGGAGCCCTTGGATGGACGATAGCGGACCTCAAGGGAATCGACCCCTTGATTTGTACTCACTGCATTTATCTTGAGGATAATGCTAAGACCGCTCGGCAATCACAACGTAGACTAAATCCAAACATGAGGGAAGTGGTTAAGGCCGAGGTTCTTAAACTATTAGATGTGGGTATCATATACCCCATATCTGATAGTCAATGGGTGAGTCCAACTCAAGTGGTTCCTAAGAAGTCCGGGATCACCATCGTAGCCAATGCTAATAATGAACTCGTGCCAACTAGAGTTACTACTGGTTGGAGAATGTGAATTGACTACAGGAAGCTGAATACTGTCACGAGGAAGGACCACTTTTCGTTGCCCTTCATTGATCAAATCTTAGAAAGGCTAGCTGGTCATTCCTATTACTGTTTCCTTGACGGGTATTCGGGCTACAATCAGATTGAAATCGCCCCTGAGGACTAGGAAAAGACTACATTTACATGTCCCTACGGTACCTTTGCCTACAGAAGGATACCATTCGGATTATGTAATGCCCCTGCCTCCTTTCAGTGATGTATGATGAGTATCTTTTCTGACATGGTGGGAAAATATCTAGAGGTCTTCATGGACGATTTCTCTATTTTTGGTTCATCTTTCAGCGAGTGCTTAGAGAGTCTTAAATGTGTGCTGAAAAGATGTGAAGAAAAGAACTTGGTACTTAATTGGGAGAAGTGCCATTTTATGGTTCATAAGGGAATTATTCTTGAACATATTATCTCGTCCAAAGGAATCGAGGTGGATAAGGCAAAAATCGATCTTATCTCTAACCTACCTCCACCTAAGAACATTAGAGACGTGCGATACTTCTTAGGACACGTAGGATTTTACAGGCGATTCATAGAGGACTTTAGTCTCCTCTCTCGTCCTTTATGTAATCTACGTCAAAAGGATGCACCATACGAGTGGACTGAGCCATGTCAGGAAGCTTTCACTAAGCTTAAGGGCATGTTGACTAGTGCACCCATCATACAACCACCCGACTGGGGCATTCCTTTTGAACTTATGTGTGACGCGTCTGATTATGCTCTTGGGGCACTTCTAGGCCAGAGAAAAGATAAGAAACCCTACATTAATCATTATGCGAGTAAGACTCTAAATCCTGCCCAAGTGAACTACTCGACTACGGAAAAGGAACTCTTGGCCGTAGTGTTCGCTTAGGACAAATTTTGGTCCTACTTGATTGGATCTAAGATCATTATTTACACTGATCATGCGGCGCTCAAGTATCTTCTGTCTAAGAATGATGCTAAGCCCCGCCTGATACAATGGATCCTCCTACTCCAGGAATTTGACCTAGAAATAAAAGATAAAAATGGAGTAGAGAACGTAGTGATTGACCATCTTTCTCGTCTTAAACCCTCTGATTCCCTTGAAACGACACATATCAATGACATGTTCCCTGATGAACAATTGTTCAGAGTCTCCCATTCACCTTGGTTCGCTGATATTGCTAATTATCTTGCCACATGTTCAATACCGACACATTAGACTACGCAAGATAAGAAGAAATTTTTCACCAAGGTACGCAACTTTTTCTGGGATGATCCATATTTGTTTAAATATTGCCTAGATCAAATCTTGAGGAGATGTGTGCCAGACGATGAGCATCAGAGTGTCATCTCCTTTTATCACTCACAGGCCTGTGGTGGTCACTTTTCTACTAAAAAGACCACGGCCAAGATTTTGCAGTGTGGCTTTTACTGGCCCACTATATTCAGAGACACTCATGAGTTTTGCAAAGCTTGTGAGCGTTGTTAGAAATTGGGAGTGTTGTCCCGTCAAAATATGATGCCCTTAAATCTCATTCTTATCATCGAGGCATTTGATTGCTGGGGCATTGATTTCATAGGACCATTCCCCCAATCTTTTGGAAATCTATCTATTTTGCTCGCTGTAGACTATGTCACTAAATGGGTTGAAGCGATTCCGTGTTGGAATAATGACCATCGCATGGTCATTAAATTCCTAAAAGAGAATATCCTTTCCTGATTCAGAACGCCTTGAGCTATCATTAGTGATGGGGGCTCATACTTTTGTAATAGGCCATTCGAGAGTTTAATGAAGAAAAATGATATCTCTCATAAGGTGAGCACCCCATATCACCCACAAACAAGTGGGCAAGTTGAGATTTTCAATAGGGAGATCAAACACATTTTAGAGAAAACGGTTAACCCTGACCGTAAGGATTGGTCAATCCGATTGACTGATGCCTTATGGGCTTACCGTACTGCATTTAAAACCCCTATTGGAATGTCTCCCTTTAGACTTGTCTATGGGAAGGCTTGCCACTTGCATGTAGAGTTGGAACATAGAGCCTACTGGGCAATAAAAAAATTGAATTTCAATCTGGACAACGCTGGCTCGCTACACAAACTTCAGTTGAATGAACTCGAAGAAATTTAGAACGATGCATACGAGAACTCGAGAATTTATAAGTACAGAATGAAGGCATTTCATGACCAACGTATTCTACAGAATCATTCACACCTAGTCAGAAAGTCCTTTTATATAATTCTCGATTACATCTCTTTCCAGGTAAGCTTCGATCTCGTTGGACTGGCCCTTACATTGTGGTCACTGCGTATCCTCATGGGGCCTTTGAGATAAGAGATCCGGACAATGGCGAGGAGTTTAAAGTAAATGGACATCACTTAAAGCCATTTGTCAAGAAATTTGATTCAGAGGACATGTCCATACCTCTGACTGATCCTGTTTACCAGGATTGACCTCCTAGTCTGATGGAGGTATAGGTAGGTTTCCTGTTATCATAGGACTAGGGTAGTTTACTTTATGCTGTTCTAGGTTCATTCGCTTTCTATATTGTTTTAGGATAGGTTTCTTTTATTGGTTTCTCTCTTGTGCTGACTTGCTTTAATGCTGAGATCCTTGTGTAAAAACTTCTTGAATTCCTCGTCCAGGTACAATTTTTCCATCACTTCTTATTTACTTTCATTGTCTCATGTACATTGCGAGCATATCTTTTACATTGAGGACAATGTAGATTTTTAGTTGGGGGTGGAGATTAGGTTACCTAATCAGTGTTTTCTTGGTCTTAAGCGTGAAAATTGTAAAAATTTTTAAAATTTTTTAGAATTTTGTATGAATTCGAAGTGATTTTGACGGCCATCTAGGACACTTAGAATTTCAAGATACATGATGTTGGTAATTTATGACTATTGAATTCAGTTATTTGTTAGATTTTCCAGTTAAGTTTGAATTGATAATCCACGATTAGAAGTTTTAAATATTGATTGAGTCATGATTTCACAAAACACATCTCACCTGTACATTAAGGGTTCAGTTTGACATTAAAGGATTAACTTGGTGATCACTAAGCTTGAAAGGAACCAACCTGAGAAATTGAAAGGATCGGGCGAATGGTCTACACCATAGGTTTGCTCCCTATAGGTGTAGATTCAATCCCCCATGGATGATATGTGAAAAAAGTTGGGTGTACAGTCTTCACCATAGGTTTGCTCCCTATAGGTGAGGATTTGATTCCCCTTCTTGGTGTTACTTTTACTAGAAATTTCAAAAGCTTATTAAAAAAAGAAAAAAGAAAAAAAAAAGATAAAGGAAGATCTGTGAAGTAAGTTTGGGTTTAGGTTTGGTTGTCATGAATTTTCTTGTTGGTTACCAATGATATTCTGAAATAGAGAAGTGAATTTTAATGATGATAAGCCGAGATTAGACTATACACTCATGGATCCTAATGTTTAGAATTTTTTTCTAATTGGTGGATTAATACTTTGATCTTAACTATGAAATTTACCGTGCGCGTGAGGCTAGGAGAGAGTAATGCCCAACATTCATGAATCTTAAAATTCTAGTATTTGATTTGTTTTTTTCAAAAATCACTCGAGTTCATATAAATTGTCATGTAATTCTCGGCTTATTTTTCGCATACTTTGCTTGGGACTAGTAAAATGCTGGTTGGGGGTTATGTTGAGGGTCAAATATTACATATTAGACCCCAGTTATTGCCTGATTTTACGTACATGATAATGCTTAACATCATATTTTAATTGTGTTTTTATTGCAGGATGTAATCAGGAGCGTAGACTGAAAAAATAGCACTAAAAGCATGGATTTGACACTCCGAAGTCACCAGAGCAAGGGACGCACTCCATAGAACCAAGACTGAAGAATTTACATGCCAGGGATCCGAGGAAATCAAGCCATTCACGTTAAAGAGGCCCGAAATTGGTGAAGAATGCAAGATCACATAGTTCCCGCCATTTGATTGGCTCAAAACTTTATACATGGACTGAGGGCCATAAATTAACCGTACATATCAAATTTCAGCCCTCGGATCACTATAGAAGTGCCCCAACCAAGGTGTCCCGTATCGGTATCGATTGGCGTAACGGTGACCTCTAATCGAATGAACGGATTGGATTTTGCAAGATCATCACAATGGGCCCCGTATGTACAGCGTGTGTACATAATGTACACACGTGCCACCGCGCACCGAACCAAGTAAGGCAGGTCATCAGCGCTAACCCGCGTCTTCTTCTCAAAACGACAACTGCCATTTGGCGCTGTTGTAACGGAAGGACGGCGTCTATTTTGCGGATGCTAGTGGGCCCCACAGAATGACCGTACAGATGATCCAAGCCATCCATCGTGTAGAGGGCCACGAATTCATCGAACCTATGTTGACTGTTTGTACCCATGCAAGCACACGTGCGCGATACAGAGGCCATAAGTGGACTGCCCTGCAACGTTCAAATTGATTTTTTGCATGATTTCTTCTCTGGTCCGAGTCAATGGGCATTCAAAATCATCCGTTTCTGACCGAAATTTTGAGGGTAATCTAATGGACGGGGTGGATTTCCATGAAAGCACCTCTGTGGGGCCCACCGATCACGACAGCGCTGGACGTGCGAAAGGCTACGCACGTGCGCAAAATTTGATTTTTCAGGCAGTTGTGGCCCACCATCTTTGATCATATGACAGATCTGAACCGTCCATCGTGTAGGCCAGTCAAAATACTTCCAAGAGACGTTGATTTTACAGGAATAATGTAAGGAACGAGAGAGTTATGAAGCCCCAAACTTGGCTGCGAAAAGGCTTTCGCTGCGCATGCAATAGCTTTTCAAATCCGATTTCCACCACTCCAGCAGATATAAAAAGAGTTCTAAAACGTGGAGAAGGGGGTGTACTTGAACAGGGGACGTCAGATAGAGAAAGAGAGGCGGAGAGAGAAGTGTTGGGAATTTTTATATATATTTTATTTATTTTTCGTCTTTTTCCTATGAATTATGTTGAGATTTAGTCTGATTATGTTAGGCTAAACCTCTTAGCTAGGGTTAAGAGGTGAAGCTTGTGGCGTGATGGGACTGACTCTATGCCTTTGATTTATGCTAGACTGACTGATGTTGATTTTAGTTCAATCAAAAGGAATACTTTCAATTTTTTTAATGGTTTGTTGTGACTGAAATTACAATAGATCTGCGATGGCTTTGAGTATTTCTTCCTCCTTTTGATGTTTATGACGTCAGGAAGCCCTGTTGTTCACCATCGTCTCATGGGCATGGTTGGATGACGGTATCCTTCCTAACTTTCATGTATTGTTGATTGGTTGATAATTAGTTTAATTCTGTTGTTTGCTTTGTCTCCTGGGCATGATTTGATGATGGAATCCATTCTAATTCATATACCTTTCATCTCGTGAAGACTAGATCAAGTAAGTTCAGTTTAATTTCCATGATTCTTGATGCAGGCATAAGATCTCCCTGATCTCTACAAGTGGATCCTCTGAATCCCTAGTTTCCTTCCTCTGAATTCCTTAAGTTTTAGATTAGTATTTCACCATTATTCATCAATTTATATTTGATTTCGATTTCTTCTTAGGCTAGTTCTATTTCTACCTAGTTTCAGATAACGTATAGGTTTCAGTCCTTTGGGATTTGACCTCGGTCTCACCGAGTTTATTACTACATCACAACCCTATACTTGGGGAGTGAACAGTAGTGAATGTTATTTTTATTTCATTCTTTGTGGTGAATGTTGTATCTTCTCTTGTTAGTTTGAAAAATTGATTTTAAAGACATTCGTGAAATAAGGTTGTCCTACGAATTATTTGGAATCAAGATTTCAATACTTGGGCGATTGAGATTTTATATTCTTTTTATATTCCGCTTCCCCCCCCCTCTCTAGGACATCGTTAGCTCACCTTTTCATATTCGATGTTAGCAACGCTTCAACTAGACATTAATTAGATGAAATTCCTTAACCTCTTGCCACTACGACGACTGCATGACGGTCAAGATGCCACATGGTTTTCAAACATGTGCATCCTCTTACATAACATCTGACACTGGTAAGCTACAATCAATATCTCCTTATTTTGGTCCTGATAAAATTGTGGTTGGAAATGGAGAAGCTTTAGATATTATCCATGTTAGATCTATGTCTATTGGCATTCATAGCAAATAGGTGAAATTAAATAATACTTTAGTGGGCTATGATCTTAAGAAAAACTTGTTATCTGTCACCCAAATGACTTTTGATCATCCATTTACTTTTTGAGTTCTCATTAGATGGTTTTATGATAAAAGACAAAGAAACACAGGCCGTAATAACATCGGGGAATAGTAGTGATTTGTATGCTGAGCAATCAGGAATACATGAAGTTCTCTTTTTAATCAGATCTATGATTACCAATAACTAAATGTGGCATCAATTGCCTGTCCTTCTGCAAATGAGGGTCATTGACTTCTTTTGACGCAATAAATTGATATCTAGTAACTGTTCAAATAAGGTTGAGGTAGTCTATAGGAGTTGTCGAATGGCGAAGCCCTGTCATCTTCTTTTCTTGGTGTCTAACACTTTTATTTTATGAAATTTTTATTAAGTTTCATTGTGATTTACGGGGGCCACCCTTGGTTCTATCTTATCAGTGTTTCAAATATTGTGTGATTTTTGTGGATGAATGCATATGTTTCACATGGTGTTTTTCACTACGTCATAAGTATAATTTTTTAGATTATTTTATAGACTTTCACAAGTTTATTCATACTTAATTTGATAAAAAGATCAAAGTGTTTCAAACTGATGAAATTGGGAAATTCATAGACAATGATGTTTTATTATATCTTTTATGGCATGATATCCATCATCACATGCTTGTCCTAAGACACTAGAACAAAATGGATTGGTGGAACTAAAATGCCACAATGTGGCAGAACTTCATATAACCATATTCATCCACAGCCAAGTTCTAAAATGATTTTGGTTCGAGACTTTTGAATTTGCAGTTTGGTTGATTAATTAACTTTCCTCATAGGTGCTTAGCTGCAAAGTCTGTTTGTAAATTTTTTTTTTTTTTTTTAAATCATCTTTGAGAGTCTTTCACTGTGAGTATTTTCCTTACCTACATGAATATGCTAAAAATAAATTTAAACCATAATATTTTTTTCAAGGGGTATTAATGCTTTTATCATCTTAGGGGAATGCTGTACATATTTGTGAAAGCTGGAAATTGGTGCCCACTTTGATTTTATGGTTTAGATATGGGTTGTGTGAACTGATTTGGATTGATGGTGTAATAGATTTGGAGTCGCCACTAGCTAATTAATTCAAAATCCTACAGTCGGCTAGAACCCGCAAAATAAAAGCCAAAGAATCCAAGGACTCCCTTATTTTAAGTTGACTCCTAATCTGCGACCAAAGATTCCGAGTAAGGGACCTCAGTTACAAAGAAGGAAGATGTTATGCACCCTCTTTGCTCATACGAGTGTACCGTCTCTACTTCGTGTGGTAAGATGGTCTTAAGGGATAAGATGATAAGATGTCAAGTATTAAAATGGGACTAGACAGACTCGAATTTCTGATATAGCAAGGTCCGAAATTCTGGCAAGGCACAGAGCATACGTCCAGAGAATGTTTAGAAATGAGATTTAAGAAGAGATATGATGATGCTAGAATGACATGTAAGAGGACTAGACTATCATGAATTTTTTATGTGATAGGATTTGAAATTTCGGCAAGTCACAGAGCATACATTCGATGGTAACCTAGAGAAGTAGGGGGGTTCAGAAGGGAAGTCATGATGTGATTGATAAAATATGAATGTTAGTGATGATTGCATGATCTTTGGCTTACACTTGAAACGACTTAGATGTTTGGGTGCACCATGGTTGGAAATGATTGACTCAAGTAGGACTGTAAGGCTAATAGATGTTTAGAGGCGGCTAGAGGGAGGCTAAAAAGATGGGAGCTTGAGAACTCAAACACTCCCTCTCACTCTCACTCACCTTCACTCTCTCACTCTTGTTCTTTATATATATATATATATATATATATATATAGTTGTTATTGTTGTTATGAAATGAGGAGAAGTGAAGGGTATTTATAGCTTTTTGGGATGGTCTTCTGGTAATTCTAGGGATTATTAAGGGTAAATGTTGATGTGGCAGCATAAGATTGGTGGAGGGAAGGGAGATGCCAAGTTAGACTTTCTTATAGGTTGAAGGGCTTGGTAAAATGGTAAATAGTAATAATTTTGGGGGTCAAAGAGGTCCAGGCAGAGTTGACTTTCGAGGAGAAACAATTGTAGCTCCGAGCACATCTGTCTAGCGGTAATTGGATTACCACCTCTGACTGTTCTTGTCCGAAACTTAGCCAGCTGGCTCCGCGTACATTTTTCGAGAGGGGGCGGTAATCCAGTCACTGCCTCCTCAGTAATTGGATTACTTCCTCTGATTGTTCTTATCCGAAACTCAGCCAGCTGGCTCCGTGCATATTTTTCGAGAGGGGGCGGTAATCTGATTACCGCCTCCTCATGCTTGCTTCCAAAGTTTATCCAATGGGCTTATTTGGGCCCAGAGAGTGGCCTAAAGCCTGTTTTGGATATTTGGCTCAAAAAATAACTCGAAATTGGCTCAATTATGACCAGAAAATGGCTTAAAAAATGGATTAATTGTGGGTAAAGGTTTAGGTATGCTTTGGCTTGGGTGATAGCTTGAGTTAAGTTAGGGTTGAGGTAATGAAATGGCTCAGATTCGGCTAGGGTTTGGATCATGTTTGGAAAATGGCTGCGGTTTTAGATAAGGTGTGGGGTTTAGGTTCAGTTCCTAAGGATCATCCATACCTTATCAAGTTACTAGCCTGGGTGAGGTGTCTACAATATCTTGACATGTAGTATTTGATGAAAACATTTTTCCTTTCAAGGAGCTCGACTCTTTATTCTCTTCTACTTGATATTATCAAATTAGTTCTATTTAATGAATGGTATTAGGTGTTGTTAATTCTTCAACATTAGGCCTTTCACGGGTTGCTACTCTTTTACCATTAGGTTCATTACCTTCATTCTTTGTTATCGTGCTTCTTACAGAACCTATGGACTCAATATTTGCTTATGGACTTGGACATGCTTCTACTCGATTACCCCATAATCTGGATCCTTTACAAACCACGAATCCTACTCGTATCTTTTTTAACTTAGGCCCAAACAATGCCAGCATCATCACCAGCCCATGATGGGGCTGACCTGATTCAAATAGATGCACCAGCTCCTCCTGCTGGTTCTACACCGCCCTAGACCAACACTAAATTGGGTCTAACCCATGCACCATCACATCATCATAAGCCCATGTAGAGTGCTCTGGCCTTTCCTCTTATGTTAGACACTTGCAACATGCCCATAATGGACCCAATATCATCTCTATTCATGATGATATCTCTCTAACATCGTAGAACCCATCAACTACTCCACTTGATGTAGCTCCTGCCTCCTATGTCGTGTGACCAAATCTCAAGCTTGAATTTTTTAAGCCCAACTCAAGATATCTCTACACAGCTGAAAAAATACCAGCTGAGTCCTAATATATCAAAATAGTGTTGAAGCACCCCAGTTGACAGCTGAAAAAATACCAGCTGAGTCTTAAGATATCAAAATAGTGTTAAAGCACCTCGGCTGGCTTCTAGCGATGTAACATGAGCTTGTGACTCTTCACAACATTGAGACATGGGACCTGGTTCCCTACTCCTCTAACATAAATATAGTGGGTTGTAATTGAGGTTTTCAACCAAAATACATCCCAATGGCACTCTTGAGTGTTTAAAGGCATGCCTCGTAATAAAAGGTTTTACTCAAGTTCCTAGTGAAGACTTCATTAAAACGTTTTCTCCCATCATCAAGTCGGCAACTATTTGAGTCATACTTACTATTACATTAACTCACAAGTGGGACATCTGTTAATTAGATGTCAAGAAAGCTATTCAGAATGAAAAGCTTCGTAATTTGGTGTACATTGAATGACCAAATTATGTTTTTCATCTCAAGCGTGCCTTATATGGTTTTTGACAAGCCCCTTGTTTGTGGTTTGCCAAATTAAGCTTATTTCTTATGTCACTTAGATTTTAGTGTTGCGTTGGTTATTCATCCTTATTCATTTATCACAATAGTCATGGTACAATTCTCTAGCTTTTGTATGTGGACAACACTATCCTTATCAATGGAAACTCCTTATTTCTGAACTAGTTCATGGATACTTTGGGCCAAGAATTTATCATGATAGATCTTGGATACTTGCATCATTTCCTCAATGTTGAAGTTCAACTATTTAATGATGGTATTTTTCTCAATCAAGCTAAGTATGCCTAAATTAATCGATTGGGCCCAAATAACTAGGTGTAAGTTAATTGCTACACCAATGGTGTCTAAGCTTCGTCCTCATAAGTTTTTGTAGAAGCATCATGGGTAGGCTTTACAAGATTCCATTATCTAGGCCACACATGGTTATTGGTTTAGATTTGACCATTGGATTGTTCAGATTGAACAATTTAGTGTGCCCCACTACAGTTGTGATCATTATAGATAAGTATGGGGTAAGCACTTGAACCGTGGTCACTTTATAAGGTTATTAAGCCTAACATGAAAACCTACAGTGTGGAGACCCCAGAGAAGAGAAGTATGATGGGTAAGCTTCTTCGACCCTCTTATCTATAAATATATGTCTTGGTCTCTTCACCATAAGAGAGAAAACAATAGTTTCATTGAGAACTTCTCCTACTAGTATAAGGTGTGAAAGACCAGGCACCCTTCTCAACTACATCGAGAATGTCTTCCTTATAAGGTACGCGTTTAAGATTACTGTTTGGAATCTCCTTTATTGATACATAGATGATTTATTTATTCCATAATATTTAGATTACAGTTGATATCAGAGCGACCTATGGATGAATATGGTAGATTCGGTTAATCCCTTTCCTTATAGTGGGGATTTTGGATCCCTATTTGGTCCGACAATTTTGTGCGTTGTAGATCTAGACAATTACATATCGTTATCCAAGAATCCATGGTTGTCGGACCTCTTCACTATAGTGTTCTGGTAAGAGATCTAGCAGCGATGGCCGTTGGCGCCAAGTTGGGAAAAAGGCAAACTCTCGCCCGTGTAGTAGCTATGGCGCAACAGGACAACCGGATTCAACGTCGATGACGGTTGACAATGGCCTTCTTCCAGTTGTTGTTTTTAGGACAGCGACGAGTCGATTATGATGGGTAGGGGTTTTTCCCCCCATTGTAATAAATGCAACTGCTAGGATTTTGCTCGCATGGTGCTTGGATCGGGTTTTGCTCACACCATTAGATCTGGGGTCTGGCATGCATGTTTGGGCATGTTATAGTATAAATTAGGCTTGTCCCTCATGTGTTTCAACATGCAGGGTTTTGGGCCCATATTTGGCTAAACTAGGGCCCAATTTTGGGCTGATAGTGGCTCTAATCGGTCTAGTAAAGACCCATTTTTCATGGTCATGGGAAAACCATAAAGGGCCAAATCTTGGGCCCATACTCGTTGATTCAAAGCTTAATTTCAGAGGTCGTTTAGGTTTCATTTGGATCTTGACCTCAGGCCCATACGAATATTCATAACCGGGTGGGCCTATATCTTTTAGGTTTAGGTTGTGTGGGCCCATTTTAAGTTGATCCATGGCATGCCAATTTGGGCCTATTTGCTAATCTAATTGGGCCAAGTGATGTGTTGGGTTATGGGCCTCTTTATTTTGTTTTGGGCCTATATCTATTACATATGTTGACCAGGCCTACTTGTGGTAAGCCTAATTTTGTGGTTAGCTATGGCCCACTTCAGATAGGATTAGGGTTTGTTTTATGTTGAAATTATGGCCAATTCAAGTTTTTTAAAGCATTTCCTATGTGTTGGATTTGGCCTATTTTTAGTGTGTTTTAGGTTCATTCTTTGTCTATCCATTACCCATTTTCAAGGCCATTGTGGGCTCTGATATGGGCCTCTTTTATGCTCATTTTAGGCCCAATCCATGAGCCGAATGTCTTGCATCTTTTGGACCTTTAGAGGCCCACTTTGGGTACTTGGGCCCATTGTTCAAGATGATTCTAACCATTAAATATGCTATACTTGGGTCATCTTTCGGATTCTAATAAAACTTAATATATATTAATGGTTGTTGGGTTCTACTTAGTGGATGGCTTAGGTAATTCAGTTAACATGGTTATAGTTATTGAGCTCTAATTCGGCCTAAAATGAGGCCATTACCCATGTGTTTGAGGCTGATAGTTAGTTGTTGACTATTAAGAATTTAAAATAACCATTCTTTTGGAACATGTTTGAGCCTATGGGCGGTCAATATCAACCATATTTTGGGCTGAATCAGAACTCTTGCAAAATGGTCTGTTGTATGCAGGATCATGTAACAATTATTGAGTTTGGGTGTAGGGATTGGAGTTGGTTGTGTTAGCCACCAAAGTGACCTCAATTGGTGACGATCTATGTTTCCAGACTTCTGTACATGGAGTTCAATAATCTTCCATTATGGGATTGCATTAAGTTGTATTCATATCCATTACGGCCGGTGGTCAAAACAAAGAGGTAACATTGTTTGGAAGGATGTGAACGGGGTGAAGTGATTGGTGATGGTGATATAAATTTGATAGATCCATTTTTACCTAAAAGTGATGGGTGCTTTAGATTTTTTTTTTCACCAACATTGGTCAACTTCATATTCAAGAGACCCTTGTGTATATCACAATTTTGTCCAAATGAGGACTTGTGATGATACGTTAGGCTTTTGCTAGAATTTGATGATTATAACCTATCATTATTATGCGACATTTGATTGAAGGCCCCGATCAATCAAATATGAGTCCATACATGATGTTTAAGGTTTACAATCATGTAATGTTAAAAGGGACTAGGATCTTGGCCTAGAGGAAGCAGAGCCTCCATAACCCTCTGACTTTAGTTAGGAATTAGATAAAATGCACTACAGGTGGGCTTAGACTAAGTCAGATAAGATGCATCTTAAGATCATAAAGAACTTGATTTCTAAGACCATGTAGGGTGTCATGCTTAACACTGAGAAAACTAAAGAGTTCTTGACCGAAATAGAGAACTGATTCATGAAATTGGATAAAGCTGAGCTGAGTTTGCTTCTTGCATAAGCTGACTCAAGCCACCTATAACGGTAAGGGGGACATCAGGGAGTACATCAGTGGATTATTCGATGTGGTGGACAAAATTCGCACATTGGACCTTAAGATTGATGATGAACTCTTGGTTTTCTTGGTTTGCAACTCCCTCTCTCCACAATTCATTCAATTTCAATTTATTTATAACCCCAAAGGGACAAGTGGATATTAAATGAACTAATACCTTAATACATTCAAGAGAAAGAGAGACTCAAAAGGTTAGGCAAGATACAAAGTGTGCACCTAGTGACATCTGGTCAATGACGAAAAGTGAATAACAAAAGAAAGCACAATCTGGGAAAATGTTCTACGGGTCCTTTAGGTGGCAATCGACCACAATCTAATGAGAAATTTAAGAGAAAGCGTGGTCCTAATGATAGGAGCTTCTTCTATAAGAGGTCGGGTCATCAGAAAAATGATTGCACAGAGTTTAAAGAATGGTTCATTAAAAGAAGATACGAGCCTAATTCAAATCTCCTTTAAATCTAATTTAACTGATATATCTACAAACTTCTGGTGAATAAATTTTGCTGCAATTGTTCATATATACGATTCCATATAGTATATGCTACAGAGTTGAGAACTAATTGATGCTGAAAAATTAGTAAATGTGGAGAGGGCATAAGGGCAAACATGGTAGTCATTGGAGTCTATAAGCTTAGGTTATTATCTGAACACTTTTAGATCTACTAGATATTGTTTGTGTGCCTTCTATAAGGCACAATTTGGTTTTTATTTCCCATTTAGACAAGTATAGTTATATGTTTAAATTGGAGAATGAAAAATTAAGTATTTGTTACTATTCAATTGTGATTGGTTTCGACACTTAAGTTAATAGCCTTTGTTAGCCAAATTTGAATGTTTTACATGCATTTAGAACTAAATTTTTGCTTGAAAATACTAAAGGCATTAAGAGAAGTTTAGATTAAAGATTCATTCATATTGTGGCACAAGCAACTAGGCCACATTTCTCATTAGAGATTGGAAAGGCTTGTCTGTGAAGAAACTCTGTGCTCTCTAAACTTCTCAGACCTTGGGGTCTATATAGACTGCATTAAAGGTAAGCATACTAGAATCAGAAAGAAGATACCACTAAGAGTGTAGGACTCCTAGAAGTGATATATACACAAATTTGCGGACCATTTCCTCCAACAACTTGAAATAAGTAGAATTATTTTATCACTTTAATAGATAATTACTCTCGTTATGGATACATATACAATTGTGTATATCTTAAATAGTGTTTTAGGTAAGGTTGTATTGAAAATTTTATATGAATTATATGAATTGTGAACATGGTGAAAGACTACTCTATAAATTTTCATATACGAAGTTGGCCTGTAGAAGTCAAATTGTATAACTCGCATAGAAGAAAGTTTGACTTTATAACGGTTAGTTGCTTCTTTATAGGATATCCAAAAAATGTCCAAATGATTCAGATTTTATTGTGCATCATATTACATAAGAGTCACTAAGAATGCAAGGTTTGTTGAGAATATTGTGATAGTGGAACAAAAAATTTCAGAAATATTGTATTTGAGAAAGGAAGGAATGTAATCATTCCGAGTAGCGTGGTCGTTTTTCTAATAGTGGAGCCTGAGATTCCTGTCGATGACTATGTAGAGCCTTAAATACAACCCATTGATGAGAAAATTAAAAACCTAATTTAGAATATTGAGCCCTTAAGAAGATCACATAAATGAAAGATCTACTATATTGGATATTTATATCGTCTATCTATAGGAGCACAAGTTTGACATAAGGGTGAAAAGTGATTCTGTGTCATTTTTATAAGTCAAACTAATTACAGATTCTTCTTATTTGTTTGATGCCATAAATGATGAATTGAAATTCATAAAAGAAAAAAGTAATCTAGAACCTTGTTAAATTGTCTTAAGGGATTTGGCTAATTGGTTGTAAGCTGGTATTCAAAATCAAATAGAATCTAAGGGCAATATCGAAATGTATAAAGCTAGACTATTTCTTAAGGGTTTCAGTCAATGTGAATATATCAACTTGAATGAGACTTTCTCACCTATATCCAAGAAAGACTTTTTTAGGATCATTATGACCCTTGTGTATTATATGGATTTAGAGCTACATCAAATTAACGTGAAAACTATGTTTTTCACTAGAGATCTAAGTGAGAACGTATATATGTTATAGCCGAAAGGCTTTAGAGCCGAAGGCTCAAAGCATCTAGTTTGTAAGCTTAATAAGTCTATTTATAGGTTGAAACAGTCATCACGATAGTGGTACCTAAAGTTTCGTGAAGTCGTTTCTTCATATGATTTCATTGAAAACATTGCGGATGAGTGTGTGTGTGTGTGTGTGTGTGTGTGTGTGTGTGTGTGTGTGTGAAAGATATTAGGAGTAAGTTTATTATTATAATCTTCTATGTTGACGACATTTTGTTGGCTAGTAGTGGTATTGGATTGTGCGAGACTAATAAATTTCTATATCAAAACTTAAAGATGAAAGACCTTGGTAATGTATCATTTGTCATTGACATACAAATTAACCGGGACAGATCACATGGACTGTTTGGCCTGTCGTAGAGGGCCTATATTAATAGAGATCTCGAAAGGTTTAATATGCAAGGTTGTGCTCCTAGCTAAGCACCTATTGTAAAAGGTAACAGTCTTAACTAATTTTAGTATCCTATGAATGACCTAGAAAGTGAAAAGGCCTAGCTATATGTCCTAGAGGGGGGGTGAATAGGACAATGCCAAATAAAACTTATAACAGCGGAATTAAAAAGAATATGATAGCCAAAATAAATCACAAAGCAAGAAAATAAAATAACCTCAAAATTCAGATCTTGAGAGGTTGATACAAATGTTATTCTAAGGACAACCTTATACCAAAAACCAGAGTTTATGGTAGGACAACCTTATTTCTAGAAAGATCTTTGTATCAAATCTTAAACGGAAGAGGACAGAAATAAATACAAACTGAATTAAAATAAATTGTAATCACAAATGTATTGTTCTAGGGACAGCCATACACCATAAAAATGGCAGGGCAACCTTACTGGAACAACTTTTAAAGGAAATTGAATATCAAGCTGATAAAGGAATAGCAGAAAATAAATTCTAAACTATTACAAAATTTTCACAATGCTTGAATTAAATGATTACAACATTCACCACCATACATACATCCCACAAAAGAATAATTAAAGATCAGAAGTATAAATCATTCAACCACAACACAAGGGATTATAGTGGTTCGCTTGTTTGTTCATCAACTGTTAAACAACAGCCACACAGAATGCTACTCCACTCCTAATATCCTCACACAGGGGATATTAGCGTTCACTAACAAAATAGGTTTTCCCAGGTTCACCCAAATCCTTTACAATTGTGTCTTTGTCTGTGGGCTTACACAATTAAAAAACCCCACTTCTGAGTTTTCCTGGCTCTCCTCAGATAACCAAACAACAAGATTTTTCTGGCAAATCTTGAAAGAAACCAAAATAGAAAGGAATTTACAATTAAATGTAAAATACCTGATTATCTCTTTCGTTGTAGCAGCCCGGTAGAACCAAATCAGAGTAGATGATTGAATGTCCAAGTTCAATGTCCAGTACTCAATTACAATGGTTCTAATTCTAATAGATTTTAAATTAAACTAAATAGGGCTTGCCTTAATTGATTTTGATTCCAAAGAAAGGGAATAACAATTCCTCTTATCAAATTAGATTGGAATAGCAGAAACAAAATCAATTAAATAAAGCTAAGGAAAGAGAATATTAAATAAGCACACTTAGCTTAGATGGAGCACAAAATTATCTCTCAGAAGTTCGACGAAGATTGGCTTGAATGGATTAATTAATTCGATGATTTCTTCTGAGATTCGTGCCCTATTTATAGGTGAGCAGATCGCGTCTTCGACTGGTCTAGGGAGCTCTTCGACTAGTCGAAGCAATAACAGATATTTGAAAAATCAGGCGCGATAAGCTTTGACCGTTCTACGACTGGTCGAAGAACCTGAAAAACATCGCTGGATTTTGAGTCGAAGATTTTTGACTGGTCGAAGATGTAGTCGATACCGTTCCTTCGACTGGTCGAATAGATTCCTGGACTAGTCGAAGCCTAACAGATTTTATCCGAAATTTATAACAAACTCACGACTGATCGATGAATTTCTTAGACTGGTCGAAGCAACTCTAGGACTAGTCGAAGAAGGCCTAGGACTAGTCGAAGAACAGACCAAACTTATGTAAAATAAATATTCGATTTATGTATCCAAAGTGACCTACTTCTAAGGTCAACCTAAGGTCAGTCAAACCTCAAACATGAAGTAAGGACATTGAAACATTAGGAACTAGTGACCTTGAAGTATGAGCCTTGAAGTCTTGATGTAGTTCAATTTTGAAATCTTGATGTAGCTCAATCTTGAAATCTTGATATAGCTCAATCTTGAAAGTGTCTTGAGTTCTTTACAAACTGCCTTGTACTCTTCTTGAAGTCTTACAGCTTGAGAGAGCTTGTTGTGAGCTTTGCTTGTTGTGAGCTTAGCTTGTTCATGAATGTTGATCCTTGAGAGAGCTTCACTTATGCAAGTTATATATAATAGTGATTTTGGCATCACAAATTTGACAACAGACAGGGATATAAACTATAACACTTACAGAAAGGGACAAGGTAAAACATGTTCCGTATGCATCAGCGGTAGGGAGTATCATGTATGCTTAGGTTTGTATGCGTCCAGATTTTTAGTTGGAATGTTGAAGAGGTACCTTAGCAATCTAGTGATGAACCATTGGATGATTGTTAAGAAAGTGTCGCGCTACTTATAATGGATAAAGGACTTCGCACTCACATATAGAAGATTCAACCATTTGGAGCTGGTCGGATATAGAAATGAAAATGGAATACGTAGCTTCTCTTGAGAGCTTATTCATAAGGTGATATGGTCACAAATTTTATTCAATATAAATTTGTCTAGTATCTATAGAACTCATCTGTGTGAAGCATATGATGGTAGATTTACTCCATAAAGATTGTTATGTCATGCTACTTATGAGGTATGTATGGGAGTTGTTGACCAGAAGAAGTACAAGATTAGTGGGAGTTTTAGTTTGATTCTATATTGAGATACAGACATTGGCGATCTTATTTTGACGATTTTGTTATTCAATTTATATCTTGCTTCCCCTTTAGTGTGCACATTCGGTTTTGAGTAAGACTTTGGTTTGTGTTTGGGAGTCACTTTTAATAGAACCATTTAAAGATAAGCAATATCATTGATCAATGTAGTTAAGGTTATTGGTATTTATGACCATGATTAATTGCGCTTCGAAAAGATTAAATATTGTGTTGGCTATCACGATTCAATATCAGTGGTCTTGATGGACCGGATTTGACAAGCGTTGCTCATAATTATCCAACAGTGATGTTTTAAAAATTAGTAGAGCCCCATTAGGAACTTTCGGAAGTAAATACGTTTTATAAAATATTTTCATAAAAGTAAAATAAAATATTTTTTTGTTTCAGATATCAATGTAGCTCAAGTGGGAGATTGTAAGACTCTATTAGGTGTGTCAAACATGATCATCGATTTAGATATGACCATTGGATTATTTGGATTGAGCGATTCAGTGGGCCCCACTACAATTGTAATCATTATAGATAGGAATGGGGCAAGACACTTGAACCGTAGTCCCTGTGCACGGTTATTAAGCTAGTTATGAAAACTCATGGTGTGGAGACCCCACAGGAGGGAAGTGTGATGGGTAGCCCCCTTCTCTATAAATACCTGTTTTGGTACCCTCACCCGCACATTAGAGAAAACCTCAGTTCCATTGAGAGCTTCTCCTAATGGTGTAATGAGTGGAAGATCAAGCATTCTTCTCAACTACATCATGACATTATGAATGTCTTCTTTATAAGGTACACATTTAAGATTATAATTTGGAATCTCCTTTATTAATGCATAGATGATCCATTTATTCCGCAATATTTACATTATAGGCTTCAATACCTGATATTCACCTAGCTCGAAATTGCATTTAATGATAATCGTATATGCTAAAATATGTATTAGCCCAAACACTTTCATTTCAAGCTCATGAAATGAATTCTTTAATATATTTGTAGGACTTTTACTCATTAAATTTGTCTGGTTGCTAAAATCTACTTGCATTATATGGTTTTTTGGATGCTCAATTATTTGGGGATCCATAGCCAATTATAACACTTATTTAAGTGATAATTGCATTTCATGAAGCGTCAAAAAGTAAGTCATTGTCATCTAATCAAGCATAGAGGCCAAATATTAGGCCATGACCACTGAATTTAATGGCTAATATTTCTTTAGCGAGACATTGGTCTCTACTTAGATTAACCACCAACATTGTTTTATGACAATATCTCGAACCTCCATCTCATGATCAATTTGGTGTTTCACACTCACACAAAATACATTGAGATTGATTATGATAGCATTGGGCTCTTTAGTTACTAAATTTGTTTCCACTGACAATCGAGTAGCTGATATCCTCACAAAAGCTCTACCTTGACAACATGCTTCGTACTAAGTTGAGCCTTTATCCCTCTCCAGGCCTAGTTTTGGGGAATATCTTGACAAAAGCTCTACCTTGACAACATTTAGCTAAGAATGACCCACATACACAGACTCCATCATGTTGCGCAGTACGCCAACAATGTAGTGAACCGAGATCTAATTTTCGATCTCACCCACAAACGATAAACAGAAAGAAATATAATTTAGAAGTAGAATAAAAGCATACCAAACAAACCACAAGACAAGATATACGTGGAAAAACTCCAAACAAGGGTAAAAAATCATGGGTGCAAACTTTCACTATAAAGAAAAACGAGATTACAGACAATATACTAACCTTTTCCCTTGGATGTATAGAGAAAACCCTTTGCCCACACTTTAGAATAACTCCCATAACCCTAGAAAAGCCCTAGGGACCCCTATTTATAATTTAGGCAACTTCCCTTTTGCACATCTTGCAAAACCGACTCAAATTTCTGCAGTCTGTATCAAATCCGCAAAACGAATCTGCATAACCTCGACTGGTCGAGTAGGCTGCTTGACTGGTCGAACATGGGCCTCGACCGGTTGAGCACCTCGGACCTAAAAAACCATAGCTCGCTGGACTTTGAGTCGAGCCAGCCTTTGACTGGTCGAGTGGGCCACTCGACTGGTCAAGCAGGGCACTCAACTGGTTGAGCAGCCCTGTCCAGATGTGGCTCTACATCTCAACAATCTCCCACTTGGAGACACATCACCATAAACCTTCGTCTTCTACATCTGGAGTGCGTCACCTTCCCGTCTTTAAGCCTGAAGACCAATCAAAGTTGAACAGATCTTTAGCTTCTGTGTGACTGCCTTGGTCAGTATTTTCGTAGGATTCTCACTTGTATGAATCTTCTCCAAAGCAATTGATTCATCTTCCAGTAACAAACGTATGAAGTGATATCTGATGTCAATATGCTTAGTCCTTTAATGAAAGACTGAATTCTTAGCCAAGTGTATTGCACTCTGACTGTCACTATATAAGTTGCAATCTGCTTGCTTCTTACCCAACTCTTTCATGAAACATTGCATCCACACCATCTTCTTGCACGCTTTTGGAGCACAACATATTCTACTTCCATTGTACTGATAGATACTATCTTTTGTAACTGAGAGACCCAACTGACTGCAGCACTACCCAGAGTAAAGACATAACCTGTAGTGCTTCTTCAGCTGTTGATATCTCCTACCAAATTTGAATCTACGTAGCCTTGTAGCTTGATTTCCAATCCTCCATAACACAGCCCTATATCCGCAGTACTTACTAGGTATCTAAGGATCTACTTCACAACTTTCTAATGTTCCTTTCCGGGGTTGTTCATGAACTTGCTAACAACTCCCACTGCTTGAGCAATGTCTGGCCTTGTACTCACCATAACATACATGAGACTCCCAATAGCTAACGTGTATGGGACTTTAGCCATGTAGTCTCGTTCTCCCTGTGTCTTTGTACCTTACTCCTTAAAAAGCTTGAAGTAGTTGGCTAATGGAGTGTTAACCAGCTTAGCACCTCCCAAATTGAATCGATCAAGTACCTTTGTTATGTACTCTGCCTATGACAAAACTAGTTTCTTATTTTCTCTGTCACGCTTTATCCTAATGCTTAGGATTTATTTTATAACTCTTAAATCCTTTATGGCAAATTCTCTAGACAGTTCTATTTTGAGATCTAAGATGTCCTTTATGCTTGAACCGGCTACAAGCATATCATCAACGTACAGAAGAAAGATGATGTATGACGTATCAAACTTCTTCAAATAGCAATAGTGGTCTGCATGATATCTCTTAAAACCATTTCCCGACATGAAACTGTCGAACTTCTTGTACCACTGCTTTGGGGCCTGCTTCAGGCCATATAGACTCTTCTTTAGTCTACACACCTTGTTCTCCTTTCCTGATGCCACGTATCCTGTCGGCTGATGCATATATATCTCTTCTTCAAGGTCCCCACAAAGAAAGACTTTCTTAACATCTAGCTACTCTAGATGTAAGTCCTCTGTAGCCACTATACTCAAGACCATACGAATCATAAATATTTTCACCACTGGTGAAAATATTTCAGTGAAGTCGATACCTACCTTTTGTTGGACCCTTTTCACAACCAATTTAGCCTTGTACCGTTTCGAACCATCATACTCCTCCTTCAATCTGTAAACCCACTTGTTATGAAGAGCTTTCTTACCCTTAAGTAGAGTGACTAGCTCCCATGTACGATTAGACTCAAGAGAGTCCATCTCATCATTCATGGCCTACTCCCACTTAACCAATGTATCTGACTGTAATGCCTCTTCAAAACACTCTGGTTCACCATTATCTGTCACCAGTAGATAATGTACGGAGGGTGAGTATCGGACCATGGGTCTCCTCTCCTGAGTAGACCTCCTCACAACCGGTGTCTGTGGCTCTGCCTCATAATGCTCCTGTGCATGATCATCATGTGGCACTGTAACATCCATGTCTGGTAACTCTTCCAACTCTACGAATTCTTTCTCCTCGGCCTTGTTTTGCTGCACACTATTCTTATGCATCACTTTTTCATTAAAGACTACAACTTTGCTTATAATGATTTTCTTATTTTCTGTATCCCCAAACCTGTAGCCAAAATCATACTGCCCGTAGCCTATAAACGTGCACCTCCTAAACTTCGTAACCAACTTATTTCTGTGCTCTGCATCAATGTGAAGGCATAAAGTACAACTGAACACTTTGAGATGTGTAAGGTTCACTTCTTTTCCAGTCCATGTTTCTTCTGGTAGCCCACCATCCAATGATGCTAAGGGACTTCTATTGATGAGATTTGTGGCAGTATTCACAGCATCTGCTCAAAACATTTTGGGTAACCCTGCATGTAACCTCATGCTCCTGGCGCGCTTGAGGATGGTCTTAATAATGCGCTCAGCCACACCGTTCTGCTGTGGTGTCCCTGGAATCATTTTCTTATGTTTGATCCATTTATTGCACAATACTTCTCAAATCTCTTATCACAGTACTCTCCCTCATTATCTGATCTGAGACATTTTACTGTTTTACCTGTCTTGTTTTCTACCATTACTTTTCACTTCTTAAATACATCAAATACGTCAGATTTATGCTTTAAGAAATAGACCCACAGTTTTCTACTAGTATCATCAATAAAAGAAACAAAATAACGTGAGCCACCAAGAGATGATACCTATGCCGGTCCCTACACATCAGTGTGTACAAGCTTCAACAGATGTGTCTTTGGAGCGCGTCCTGTCTTCTGGAAACTTACCCTCTTCTGCTTATCATATATGCAGTCCTCGCAGAATTTCAAGTCTTAGCTTAGTAGCTTCCCTTTTGACAATAGAACTTTCAACCCTTTCTCACTCATATGTCCTAACCTCTGATGTCATAACTGCTCATTCACTCCGTTGATGTGACTGCGAGTGAATTATACGATTTTGAAATCACGTACAAAGTACCTTCCTTCTTGCCTCGAGATATCACCAATACACCTTTTGTGATATTCCAGGAATCACTAGTAAAGTTGTCACATATATGGTATTGACCAACTGTCTCACTGAGATTAAATTCCGTTTCAAACTTAGTACATGTCTGACATCCTTCAATTTCAAAGTCGTTCCATCTTTCTGATTTATATCAACATCTTCCTTTCTAACAATACTGCACGGCTCATCATCACCCAGATAGACTCTCCCGAAGTCACCTGACACATAATCATGCAGAACTTCCTTACATGAAGTGGCATGAAACAAAGCACCCGAGTCTATGACCCAAGACTCATTTCTTGCATCAAGAGACAAGATCAACGCCTCTGTGTCACTCTCTTCAGATAGATTCACTAAATCCTTTCCACCTTGAGAGCTTCCTTTTTGTTTCTTCAGCGCCCTGCAATCATGTTTCATGTGTCCCTTCTTCCCACAATGCCAACCTCGTCTTTGTCTTTTGGTCCCTTGGACTTCTTCCTCGACTTAGAACGTCCGTGTTTCTTGCCTCCTTTATTCAACGATCTTTCTCTTCCTTCAATGTTTAGAGCATTCCCTGAATCCTTTGAAACTCTTGATGCCTTTCTTCTAGATTCTTCGCTAAGAATTAGACCGGCCACATCATCAATTTTCAGTTTTGTCGACCTTGAAGAATTACTTATAGCAATCACCAAACTATCCTAACTGTCTGGCAAACTAGACAAGATCAATAATGCCTTGACCCCGTCCTAAAAAATAATGCTAACAGATTCCAACTGGCTCCTGACTATATTGAACTCGTTTATATGTTCAGTCACACTCCCACCATCTGACATCTTCATGTTGAATAGCTGTTTCATAAGATAAACCTTGTTAGACGCTGATGATTTTTCATACATCGTAACTAGGACTTCCATTAATTCTTTTGTGGTCTTTACCTTGGATATATTGAAGGCGATGCTCTTAGACAAAGAGAGTCGGATTGTTCCTAAAGCCTTCCGATTTAATAAAGACTATTCATCATCTGTCATCTTTTTTATTTTCTTCTCTTTTCCTCCTACAGGAATATAGAGGTCCTTCTGATACAGATAATCCTCCATCTGCATCTTCCAGAAGGCAAAGTTTGAACCATCAAAATTTTTAATTATAGTATTCCCTTCTTCCATCATCGCTTCCAATAGAACTAAACTAATAGCTTTGATACCAGTTGTTGCGCAGGACGCTAACAACGCAATGACCTAAGATCTAATTTTCGGTCTCACCCACAAACTATAAAAAGAAAGAAATATAATATAGAAGTAGAATCAAAGCATACCAAACAAACCACAAAACAAGATATACGTGGAAAAACCTCAAACAAGGGTAAAAAATCACGGGTGCAAACTTCCACTATAAAGAAAAATGAGATTATAAGCAATATACTAACCTTTTCCCTTGGATGTATAGAGAAAACTCTTTGCCCACACTTTAAAATAACTCCCATAACCTTAGAAAAGCCCTAGGGACCTCTATTTATAGTTTAGGCAACTTCCCTTTCGCACCTCTTGCGAAATCGACTCAAATTTCCGCAGTCCGTATCAAATCCGCAAAACGAATCTGCGTAACCTCGACTGGTCGAGCGGACCCTCGACTAGTCGAGCATGGTCCTCGACTGATCGAGCATGTTGGACCCAAAAAACCACAGCTCGCTAGACTTTGATTCGAGCCCGCCTTCGACTGGTTGAGTGGGCCACTCGACCAGTCGAGCAGGGCATTCAACTGGTTGAGCGGCTCTGTCCAGATGTGGCTCCACATCTCAACACATCAACCACTATGATTAATCCCCTTCAAGATGTCGTTAATACTTAGTTAAAACTTGACAATTTTATATGTAAAACTTTTAATTTTTCTACCTTATATAAATCTTATCCCGTAATCTTCATCTTTTTCTAAATTATGTGATGCATCATAGTATGGTGCAATAAATCTTTATGTTGTAATATTCATCTTTTCTAATTTATACAATAAAGTTTTATCCAATCCGACACTCATTTTAGCGTATCATTTTAGGGCACTATCCCAAAAATAAGGCAGATCTAAATCTCAGGTGGACCACACCACAAGTAAGAGTTGTGATTGAGCATCTACCATTAAAAACTTACTTGGGGCAGATAAACATTAGGAAAATAAACATTATGTTGACCTAGATGAAGGGAAAATATAAACATCAGCTTGATCAAAAACTTTCGTGGCCCAAGTAAGTTTTTAATGGTGGGCGTTTAATCACCACCGTTTCCTGTGGTGTGGTCCACCTGACATTTGATCTACTTCATTTTTTGTGGCTCTTGCATAAAATGAGTTGGGAAACTGGATGAACGGCATTGATAGAAAACAAACATCATAGTTGGGCTATAGAGCTTTTCCAGCACCGATAGTATACTGGAGGGGTCACTACCGAATCTGAATCCGGCTTGGAACAACAATATGTTGGGATGATTGAGATATTTAGGACTGTGAACCCCACCTTTTATCTAGCTGTTTTTATGAAAGAATACAAACTTTGTTTTGCAACTTAGACCTGCTCGTACGGACAACGAATTTGAGGACGAAAATACCCCTCCCTTCCTTTCGAAGACGAGCGCTGACGCTCCTCCAACCGAGAGTTGTACGAACGGCTCAAAAGAGATCAAAGTTACATGGCCCTACAGCTATGTATTTATTATATCCACAACGTTCATCCATATTCCGAGATCATTTCGGAGCATTATCCAAAAAAAAAAAAAAAATCATATCCAATGATCAACTAGACCACACCATAAAGAGCAGCGGGAAAATTGATTTTCACCATTAAAAATTTTATAGGGCCCACCATAACATTTATTTTCCATCCAATCTATTCATAAGGTCACAAAGGCCTGGATGAAGAGGAAAAACAAATTTCATAATGATCCAAAACTTCTATAACCCCTACAAGGGTTTCAATGGTAGACGTTCAATTCCCCATTGCCTTTTACAATGTGGTCCACTTGATAGTTAGATCTATCTTATTTTCATCTCAAGCCTTTATATGAGCTCGCCAAATAGATGGACGGTTTGGATATAACACAGACTTCATGATGGGACCCACAAAAGCAACACAGCCAAAAGAAAAAAACACAGATAGCCGCGGCACTGTCGCTCACGCAGTCTGGCTCGATTATCGCTACGGTTATAATTCATAGCCATAGTGTATCAAAAATTCCAGCATTTTTTAGGCAAACTCGCTGGACAGTTTTGGACTTTTTCGATAATATCGAAAGACTTTCGATATATCGAAGCTACGGTTATGGCTACGGTTATAATCCGTAGCTATAGGGTCCCTTACAATGAGAACTATTTATCCCTTACATTTATCTCTAATACATAATTATGTAAATATGTATATATAAGTATATAAAAATATTTTTCTATCTTTAATTCATTTCTTTGCCTATTTATTTAACAAGCATATCTCCTAAACTAGAATGATTTACTTAACGTACCACATATGATTTTGGGGTAGGAGAAGCTAATTTAGCCAACCAACCTAGTTATTTTCCAAGATTCCATTAGGTCGATGGTGGAAAATCCATTTCATTCACTTCGTGGTCAATTTCAATCACTTCGCGGTCAAATTGAAAATTGAGCGGGACAAATTGGAAATTGAGCAAGCTAAACTGAAAATTGAGCAGGCTAAACTGAAAATTGAGCGGGACAAACTGAAAATTGAGGGCGCTAAACTGGAAATTGAGCGGGACAAACTGGAAATTGAGTGGGCCAAACTGGAAATTAAGCGAGACAAACTGAAAATTGAGCGGGCCAAACTGGAAATTGAGCGGGCCAAACTGGAAATTGAGCAGGACAAACTGAAAATTGAGCGGGCCAAATTGAAAATTGAGCGGGACAAACTGGAAATTGAGCGGGCCAAACTAGACTACGTGTCAAAATTCTATGTGATAGGACAATATTAGCTTTTCTGTTTTGGTTTACCATAGGTGGTTCACATTCAACTGAAAAAAAAATAAAGGTTTAGGTATTGGTAGCTGGGAGGTTCAAATGACAGGTTTTCTGAGACCTGCACTATCCACCGTTAGACACAACAAACCAACAGTTTGGATTAACGAACTATGCGCTTCATTTATTTGAGATGAAAGACAGTTTATACCGTCGAAAGATGTGTGCTAATCATCACATGATTCCTCCTCCACTGTGATAAAACACGTGGGAGATGGCAACCATTCATCAGATGGGTCTAGAACATATGCCCCACCTGCCCCAGAAAGCCATCTCTATCTCCTTATGTGCCGACCCACGCATACAAAGATTAACTATAAGGGTTAAGTCTATTTCATAACCCAACCAGTTTGATTTGCAAAGATGTAACACCCAATCTTAAAACGACCTAGATCTAAGCATGTCAACATCCCAATCTAAAAATGGAGTCAGCTATAACGGGTCATTGATGTATTGTAACAGGACAAGTATGATTATAACTGTTGGATTTAGGTCATATGGGAACGATCTTAATTTGTCCCGCTCAATTTTTAGTTTGTCCCGCTCAATTTCCAATTTATCCCGCTCAATTTCCAGTTTAGCCCGTCAATTTTCAGTTTTGCCAGCTCAATTTCCAGTTTATCTCGCTCAATTTCCAGTTTGGCCCGCTCAATTTCCAATTTTGGCCCGCACAATTTTCAGTTTGTCCCGCTCAATTTCCAGTTTGCCCCGCTCAATTTCATGTTTGCCCCAATCAAAGTTACATGGGCCCCACAGTTATGTATTTATTATATCCACAACGTTCATCCATATCTCGAGATCATTTGGGAGCATTATATATATATATATATATATATATAAAGAATCATATCCAAAGATCAACTGGACCACACCACAAAGAGCAGCGGGAAAATTGATTTTCACCGTTAAAAATTTTGTAGGGCCCACCATAACATATATTTTCCATCCAATCTATTCATAAGGTCACAAAGACTTGGATGAAGAGGAAAAACAAATTTCATAATGATCTAAAACTTATATGACCCTTAAAAGGGTTTCAATAGTAGACGTTCAATCCTCCACTGCCTTTTACAGTGTGGTCCACTTGATAGCTGGATCTGTCTTATTTTTCATCTCAAGCTTTAATACGAGCTCGTCAAATACATGGATGTTTCGAATATAACACAAACCTTATAATGGGACCCACAAAATGTCATGGGGATTACAACGAAAAAAGAAAAAAGAAGCTAGTGAGTTAGGGTCATTGGGACCCTATAACTACGGATTATAACCGTAGCCATAACCGTAGCTTCGATCTATCAAAAGTTTTTCGATATTATCGAAAAAGACCAGAACTGTCCAGCGAGTTTGCCCAAAAAATCTGCAATTTTCAATACATTATGGCTACGGATTATAACCATAGCCATCTGCAGTGCCGCGACCATCTCTCTCTCTGTTTTTTTTTTTGGTTTTGTTGTGTTGCTTTTGTGGGTCCCATCATGAGGTTTGTGTTATATCTAAACCGTCCATCTATTTGGTGAGCTCATATTAAGGCTTGAGACGAAAAATAAGATAGATCTAACCATCAAGTGGACCACACTATAAAAGGCAGTGGGGAATTAAATGTCTACCATTGAAACCCTTTTAGGGTTATAGAAGTTTTGGATCATATGAAATTTGTTTTTCCTCTTCATCCAGGTCTTTGTGACCCTATGAATGAACTTAGAGGGGAGGATTTCTCACAAACATCACAATGGGCCCCCTAAAGGTTTCTAATGGTTGACACTCATTCAACATTGTTTCGTGAAATGTGGTATACTTGAGATTTGGATATACCTCGTTTTTGGTCTCATATCATAAAATGATGTGGAAAAATATATGGATGGCATGGATGAAAAGCATACATCATGGTGGGGCCCACCGACCACCGACCATCCGCCATTGGCTGGTGACAGGGGGAGTACCCAATCCATTTCCGTGAAAGGAGGAGCATTTTCGTCCTGAAATCCGGTCTCCACATGTGCAGGTCTAAGCTGCAAAACAAGGTTTGTATTGTTTCCCAAAAACAGCTGGATAAAAGGCGGGGTCCACGGTCCTAAATTTCTCGGATGGATTCAGGCAAGAGAAGAACTTTGATACTCTGGCGGAGTGTAAAAGATGATACGCACGCAGTTTAATAGTACTTAGAAATTGCATTCCTGATTTGAAATTGCATTCCTGACATATAAATCATTAATCAAAATGTTCAAATTATGTGTCATGAACCAAAATGTGGGCTTATTTCGTTACCCATTCATCAGATTAGTGGACATCTATTGGACGGTTAAAAATGAAATCTATCCCGATCATCTTTCCACAAACAAGTTTTCAGGAGTCAGAGGTTCATATTGTGCAAAAAATCTGATTTTTGGCATGTAATTTGGAGACAGTGGTTTCCACAATTTATACGGTTTATCCTGGGTTAATGTATACACATGTACTATTTGGAAGTGCCTGCTCATCAAGCGTCGTACCAGAGTTTTAAATGAAACTCTATTTCTAGGAAACACCCTTTCTGACAATGACTAACCGTGATAGGTCAACTGAACTAAGAGAGTATACTCGCACGAGAGTATACTGTTTCAAAGTGCCTGCTTATCAAGCGTCATACTTAGCTGGAGTATTAAATAAAACTCCCTTCTCAAGTATCACCCTTTCTGACAATGACTAAGGGGTTGTTTCGCACCGTGGATTAAAGGGCGTTTCCAATCCCATGGTCGGTCGCCAGTATAATGTAAATGGGGTTGCAAATTCAAGGGGCTTGCGATCCCCTCTTTGAGGGGGTTTGTAATATATAATAAGAGCTTAGATTATACCTAAAATCATTTCAATAGTTGCAAGGGTAACATGTGTGTCATGGTACACTATCATTTTATTGGGTGTATGACCCATTAATGATGATTAGCATTGTCCAAACATTGTCCATGTAAATTAGCACCGTCCAAATATTATTTAGCACCATCTAAACATTGTTCATGTAAATTAGCACTATCCAAACATTGTCTAGCATTGTCCAAACATTGTCCATGTAAATCAGTACCGTCCAAACATTGTTCATGTAAATGGACGATTAAAAATCATTGGTTAGTCACTCAAACATGATCTTGTGCTTGTGGCCCATCTGAGACTTGGAATTTCATCATTTTTGAACAAAACATATATTTCAGCAGACTTATCACAACAATTATATCCAAAAATTACATATCACACTGATTATAAATATTAAAGTTGAATTAGTAATTAAATTCAAATCTCTTTAAATATGCTATGTATAAGTACTTTTGGATTAAAGTTGATTTAAACTCCTAGGTGCCAAATACATTGGAAGGATTGCAAATCCGGGGGTTTCTAATCCAGGGCGTTTTCAACTGTAAGGGGTTACAAATCCACGCTCCCAAGCAGGCCCTAGCCGTGATAGGTCAACTGAACTAAGAGAGTATAATCGCATAAGAGTATTCTATTTTCGAGTGCCTGCGTATGCAGCGTCATACGGAGTGTTAAATAAAACTCCATCCTAGGAAACACCCGTTCTGACAATGACTAACTTGTGATAGGTCAACTGATCTATGAGAGTATACTCGCATAAGAGGCACACAAAAAGTGCACGTATTAAACATCAGAGCCATTGGTCATGTGTTCCCAACCATGCAAATGACATATCTGAAAATCAGGCCTGTATGAATATCATCTGGACTGCAACTATACAATATAAAGATGAACGGTTGGGATAAGCCAACCAATATTCCTAAAATGTTATATAAGTGGGCCATTCATTGAAGAGATTTGATTGATTTTAGACGGATGGAATCTACGTACCCAGATTCACCTGACAAACGGGTCCGATCTTATACACGTGTCTTGCGTCCACCTTATGAGGTAGTCCACCCCCAAACTGGACTCGAGCGAGTTCAACTCGCATTTCTCGCCTCTCTTCCATTCCATGTCAGAAAATGAGGAGTTATATGCTACTCAGGCTGTGTATGATGCTCGATACACATTCACTTAGAAAATTGTGCACGTGGCATATGGTAACTTAAATAAACTGACTAGATTGTGAATCTCATCTATCCAAGTGAAAATCCAAAGATGGCACTGTTTGAAGAATCCTAGCCTCTGATTCATGGAAACTTGTTTGTGGAAATCAGACCGTTGGATATTTTCATTTTTAACCGTCGAATAAATGTCTACCGATCCGATAGTCAGATAAGGAATATATCATGATGTATACTGGATAAAATAATTTGGACGGTTGAATTTGAATACTTGTATGCCACGTGTTCAATTTCTAAGTGCCTGTGTATCATCCATCACCCCTGCCATCGTATAACAGTTTTTCTCTGTATAAAAGATTAAAAGGTCACACCTTGTCGGGAGGGATTGGGTACAGCCCCGGCCCCATCCAAGACGGTGCGATACTGACCTTTTACTGTATATATTATATATCCATACCGTCCATCTATTTTTTCAGTTCATTTCATGATATGGTGACAGAAATTAACTAGATCCAAAACTCATACAGACCACACCATAGGAAACAGTGTTGATTAAATGCACACCATTAAAAATTCATGGGGCCCAGTTTAATCCTCAAAATAATTTTTATTTTCCATCCAACCTTTTGATAAGATCAAAAAAAATATGGATGAAGGTAAAAGAAAAATATATACTTGATATAAAACTGTTTGGCCCACAAGAAAATTTTAATGGTCAGTCACCACTCGTTCAAGCAGTGTCGTCTATTTAAATTCGTATATAACTTAAAATTTTTTATATAATTCTCTAAATTAGTCTTTAAAAACAGATGAACGGTTTGGATATACAATAAATATATCAAAATGGTCCCCACGGTCAGGGGTACACCGTGTAGGGTGAGGCCGGTTCCGCACCTAGTCCCCACTCCCACCTTGTCTCTCGCTACTTCTCTCTCTCTAAGCTCTTGAGCGGTCAAAGAAGAAACGAAAAACCAGAGAATCTGCAACGAAAATGGGTTTTTCAAATTTCTACTCCATGAAAAGATGCAGATTAAAGCTCACCAAGTTCACCATTTTGTTTGTGTTCTTGCTTTTCTGTTGCACTTTCACTTCAACAGGTTTGCACCCAAAGATCTCTCCTTTTTCATTTCAAACAAATCTTTTATATTTATGTTTTTGGTTTTTTTTTTTTTCTATTTGATGAATTTTTCATTAAATTGCAGAAACGTGAAAGTTTTAATGGAATGTGAAGTTTTAATCTTTCTATGAGATTTGAAATATATATATATATATATATATATATATATATATATATATATATATATATATATATATATATATATATATAATTTGTACTTTTTAGTGTTTGCATTGATGGGTTTGGTTGAAAACCAGAGATTTTCAGCTCCTTTTTTTTTTAATGCATTTGATATTATATTTTTGGAATTTATTTTTTTTTTAATAAAAAATCTTTGATGGGTTTTTCTTTAAAATGCAGAAACATAGATCTCTCTCATTTTAGCTTCTTGTGATTTGAGATTTGGAAATTGGGTTATTGAATAAAGTAAGAAAATATATAATTTTCATAATTTCTGTATTTTTGTTTTTTTAATGTTTGCATTGATGACTTTGATTGAAAGCCAGAGATTTTCAGCTCCTTTTTCATGCATTTGATATTATTTAATTTTTATTAGAGATTTTGAATCTGGGATTTTGGAGATATAAAGAAGCTTTTTTTTTTTTTTTTTTATTCGGTCTTTATTTTTTTGGATTCTTTTTCATGTTTGTTTTATTGATTTTGTTGAAACCAAAATTCAGCTCTTTTTGTTTCATGCATCTGAGACTGGTTTCATTCCTATAAGAGAAATTGCAGTTGGGTTTTTTGAAGAAATAAAGAGGAGTTTTTTTCTTTAAATTTTGGGATTTTTTTTTTTTTTTGCCTTTCATGTTTGTGTTATTGAGATTTGGTTAAAGACCAGAGATTCAGGTTTTTTTTTTTCTGGAGGCCGGATCAAATACAAACATTTCTACATTAAGTCTAACATACAAATCGATATGTGGGGCCCACTGTGATGTTTTAATGACATCGAATCCATCTATCATTTGTGCCCTCTTCTATTCTTCTTGGCTTCCAAATTCAGCTAGATCCAAAACTCAGGTGGTCAGATGCATCTTCTGAACTTATTTGAAGGAGTATGAAAAAACACATTGGGCCACACATACAATTTGGAAGGCGTTTGTTGGTGAGCGTTCCCATCCCAACTGTTCCCTGTGGTGCGGCCCACCTGAGTTTGAATCCGCCTGATTTTTGGGATCCAAATAGAAACATCGGGGTACATATGATGGATGGCTTGGAAGTCTTTAGAACATTACTGTCGGCACCACACATTGTTTTGTATGTTAAGCTTGATGTAGATACATTTTTATTGGATCCGGTGTCCTTTTTTTTAAAATGCGTTTGAGATTGGTCTCATTCTTAAATGAGATTTTGCAACTGGGTTTATAATGAAATACAGAAGCCTTCTTTTCTTTATATTTTTCAGAATTTTATTTTTCATATTTGTTTTAATAGGATTTGGTTGAGAAATAGACATTCAGCTCAGTTTTATGGATTCGAAAGTTTTTGGTTTTGGCAATTTCGCATGAGGACTGATTATATTTAGCGATTAGGTTGTTGGTGTATGATCTTCATAAAGATGAGTGATCGGAAAAGGAAAAACATTGGATTGTGTTTTAGATTTAGAAATTAATTTTGATTGGTTTCAGAAAAAAAAAAATGTTTGTTTTTTGTATTATGTTTGGAGCCAATACAAATGTTTTTGTGTTAAGCTTAACATACAAATCAACGTGTGGGGTCCACTGTGGCGTTTTAATGACATCCAATCCATCCATCATGTGGACCCCTTACTATTCTCCTTGGGTCCCAAAACTCAGGTCGAACCAAAATTCAGATGGGCGGCACCATGTAAAATCATGCGTAAAACATCTAAAATTACGTGCTGTGGCCTGTTTGAGTTCTGTAATGGTCTGAGTTCCAGGTTCATTCCTGGTGGGATGCATCTTCTGAATGGATTAGATGGAATTAAAAAAAAAAAAAAAAAAAACAACAGTGGACCAATATCCAATCTGGAAGGTTGTTAATGGTGGTTGTCACCATCCCAATTTTCCCTGTGGGGTGGCCCACCTGAGTCTTGGATTGCCCTGATTTTTGGGCACTAACGAGAAACAAAAGGGGTGAAATGATGGACGGGTTGGATGTTATTAAAACATTGTGGTGGGTCCTACATGCTGATTTGAATGTTAAGCTTAACGTAGAAATGTTTGAATTGGATCCAGCCACTTGGGTGATTATGTGGAGAGATGCAACATTTGGATTTTTGAAAGATTTTAGGAAGCAGGGAAGAATGTACATTTGGGATTTACATTGGGAAACTCTCTCTCTCTCTCTAATTTTTTTTTTTTTAAATTTTATTTTATTTAAGTTTTGGGTTTTTGGGTTCTACTAATGTGAAAAGGAGAAGTAATGGGTTCGAGCCCATAGCTTAATGGTAGACTGGACATGTTTTGACACTGAGGTCTCGGGTTCCATCCCTACTAACCTATCCAAAAAAGAGAGAAGACAAGTAATGATTTTTGTTTATTTATTTACTTCATAAATGATGAATTAATTGCTTAAAAATAATCCCTTTATCGAGATAAATTCAGAGGCCACCCTCTATACCACTCTGCAACGTTACATCAGGCTGTTCACCTGGTGGGCTCCACATTAGGGCTGCAACTCAACCGAACGTGACTGACCCAACCTGAGTTCGGGTTGGGTTGTCAAGGTCCTCGGGTTGGAAAAGGCAAACCTGATTTGAATTCGGGTTGAGCAAATTCAGGTTGGGTTATGTCAGATTGGGAATGATCGCCTTTAATTTAGGTTGGGTTGGGTTCTCTTGAGGTCAGGTTGGGCTCAGGTTGACCCTCAGCCTGACCCCAACCTGCCTGACTTGCACCTCTATCCACGATGCATGTAACCATGGATGAAAACCAGCAGTCTGGTCATCAAGATGGATGTACGTGTAAGATGAACAATTAAAGAGAACTGAGAAGTGGTCCATATATGATGTGCATGGGAATGCAAAATGCAACCTTCCTGATTTGGTATTGATGAATAAAAAGGCAAAATGCATCTGGATGTAGCTGAAGGAAACAAGTGGCAAACTGTATGGCAGCACAGATTGTTTGCTTTGATGGCTTTATGACCTTCTCTTCATTTTAGAACTTTGTCGTTGGAAAATCATGGGAATGTTCATCTGTTCCTCAGATTGGGGCACACTCCAGTGGTACAGGTACTACATTGAGTTACCGTGGTACTGGGCAGATGTGGGGCCCATGCGATGCATGAATGAAACCCAACACATCCATCAGATGAATCAGCGTATGTTACCCCCAGATCCCAAAAGTAGGTGAATCCATCATTTGGGTGGATCATACAGTGGGGTAAAAGTTGGGAGGGAATGCACGCCCTTGATTTGTGTGGATGGCCCCCCATTTTGTTTATATGGAATGTAGGCTGTTCCAACCCTTTTATCTTGTCTGGATGAAGGGGCCAAAACTCAGGCTGTTTTGCAACTCCTGTGGGCTCATGCCCAAATCAAGGATGGCATCTCTCTCAAATTGTTCCTGTATTGTGGCCCGCCTGGGTGTCGTATCAGGCTGATTTTTTACAGATAGGGGTAATGTGAGGTGTCACCTTTGATAGACGGTTCGCATGGCCTGCATACATTGTGCGCCCCACATATGCCCAGTTCTGTAAGCTTGTGGTGTTATTACTACCTCTGGAGCTCACCTTTCCCTGATTTTTAGTACTGTCATTTCTTCTCTCTCTCTCTCGCTCTCTCTCTCTCTCTCTCCCTCTCTCTCTCTCTCTCTGTCTTTTCTTTCTAAAATTTGAATGTTTTGGCCCTGATATATTTTGTGGAGATTTTTTTTTTTTTTTTCTTATATTAAACGCATTTTGATGTATCTTTTCTGATGGCAGATGCTTATGACGCACTCGATCCAACTGGAAATATCACAATCAAATGGGATGTTATGCAGTGGACTCCAGATGGCTATGTTGTAAGTATATTTCAGCAAGAGACTGTTACTATATGATTACTTCCTTTATTAGAATTATGAATTTATACATTTGATTTATCCAATCATAATTTTCCACAAGTTTTCGGTGTGTTTGGAAGTCCTTAAGCAGGTGGACAGACAGGATGCCTTCTCCCCAAATTAATATCCAAGATGCTTCCTATAGGAGGTGAAATGCATCAGACATTAATTTGGGGTGGAAAAATTATATCCTGCATATCACATGACCTTAGAATCCTCCAATCCTTGTGTTTTTTCTCGTGGTGATCCATGAAGAGTTAGCTGGACCTAAGGGATTGGTAGGCATTCCTTGGATGACTCTCTTCGAGAGATGGTTTGATTGGATGATGCCAGTCGTCTGATCTATGATTTGGGAAACATACATTATAGCATATATGATCTTTGGGTCCTCTAATCGATGTACCTTTCTCATGATGATCTATGAAGAGTGAGCTGGGCCTTAATGGATGGTCCAGATCAATGATTGGACTGTCCACATTTCCAAAAGCACTGTTGTGAATAAAGAGTATTACTCACCTAATATATCCATTCAAATTCTATCTAACATTTTAAATTTTTTTTGAAACTTTAGATAATTCTGCAATACCCATTTTGTTTATTCCTGTGAACAATCCCGCTAACATGGCTACAAAATAAGAAATTCAGGATCCATGTTTATTATTCTCAAAACTACATATTTAAGAGGTCATGTCTGATCAGATCATTGTCCCTAAGATAGGAAATTTCTCCATTTGCTTTCATGGGAGTGCGTACTTGGATGCTTGACATACAATATGAGAGTAGGGTTGTAAAACGGGTTGATTTGGGTTGGATCCGGGTTGAACCAGAGCTGACCTCATTATGAATCAGATCCCACAAACTGGACTCTCAATCCATCCCAATAGGACTCTAAATGACAATCTGAAACTGGGTATGTATGACCAGTTCCACCAAGTCATCGGATTGACCTAGACATTCACAAATCTCTTCTTTCTTGTGCAGTGGATGGGACTGGAACCTAACCTGATTATTAACTGCAGCCCAGGACCATACTGTAACAACCCTCCACACCCTGAATATGGGTTCACACCATAGTTCTAAAACTCGGTGACTCGAATTGAACTCGGCCTAGTCTACTTGATTCAGCAAGAATTCAAGCAGAGTCACTATGAAACTCGCCCATGAGCCTGACTCGGTTCTAATCAAGGTATTCTGTAATGGTAATGGTGGCCGAAACAGCCACCCCTGTTACTTTACGATATGGACCATAATGGCTGTTATGCCCCCCTTCAAGAAAAAGGAAAAAAAAGAAAAAAACCATAACGGGGTTGTTATAAGCCCATTTTTTATGTAACCATTTTGGAATACCTTCGTTCTAACTTGGTGATACTTGCGAGATGACTCACCAACTCAATGGACTCAATGTGACTCAAACCAAGTTAGTTGCTAAGTGATGCGGTTTTTAATTAAAAAGATAAAATACAGTGGGAGTGAGACTTGAGCCCTCAACGTCTTTTAGAGCTGCAGATGATGTTACCAACCATGCGAGTTATTTTTGCCACATTTTTAGATAATCTTAATTCCAAATCTCTATTATCACTTTAAACACTACTCTACATAATAATTAAATATCGAGTTGATTCAAGTTGAGTCTTGAAGTCAACCTGACCTGGCTGCATATCGAGTCAAGTTGAGTTTTATGGTTTTTGAACCATGGTCCACACCCACATCCAAGTTGGACTAGGTCCTTGCTTTTCTGAAACTGTCAACTAATGTCTGTTTGAACTGTTAAACCCGACAGGCTGTTGTTACAATGTTCAATTTCCAGCAATACCGTCATATTCAAGCACCAGGATGGATGCTTGGATGGACATGGGCAAAGAAGGAGGTGATCTGGTCCATGGTTGGAGCTCAAGCTACGGATCAGGGTGATTGCTCGAAATACAAAGGAAACATCCCGCATTGCTGCAAAAAGGATCCTACGGTTGTAGATTTACTGCCGGGAACTCCGTATAACATGCAGATTGCAAACTGCTGCAGAGGAGGAGTAATAAATTCCTGGGTTCAGGATCCGGCCAATGCGGCGAGCGCATTCCAGATCAGCGTGGGTGCTGCGGGGACCACCAACAAAACTGTCAAATTGCCGAAGAACTTCACTCTCAGAGCACCGGGGCCGGGGTATACATGTGGAATAGCAAGCATTGTGAAACCCACTCAGTTTCTCACACAAGATGGAAGAAGAAAAACTCAAGCTTTGAGTAAGTTAAAAAGTCTTGAGGTTCTTCATCCTTTTTGGGTATTCTCATCCGCATTCATTTAACTCAGTAATACGATTTTATAACCCACCTCATCAGGCGGGTCCCACCATGCCCAAAATCTGTCTGATGCTGGCAACAGGTAGGCTGCTCATGGGTAAAACTATTGGTCAGCAATCCACATTTAAGATACATGTGGCCAACCAGATGGATGGACCAACCTGATTCTTTAGTCAGAGTACCTACACTGTTGGGCTCACTTGATTGGCAGCTGCATGTCATGCATGTGCATTCACAAAATCACATTAGCATTTCTCATGATTTGATCACTCTCGGACCATGGAGATGTGCCAATATTGAAACCTCACCTCGTCCTGACGATTTGTCATTACTAGCGCTGCAACTTGGGTTCGTGTCAACCCGGACCCAATTGACCCAACCTTAGTTCGGGTCAGGTTTTTAAGTTCCTCGGGTTGGATTAACCTGATTTAAATTTGGGTTGGGTCGGGAATAATCACATGTTTTTGGGTTGGGTAGAATACAGAGGACTTCAGGTCAGGTTGGGTTGCAGTTGGGTCCTCTTGAGGATAGGTTGGGCTCGGGTTGACCCTCAACCCGACCCAACCTGCCCAAGTTGCACCCCTAGTCAATACTGAATTGTCTATAAAAGTGAGACTCTTACCTGCAGGCTTGAAATTTTCAAGATAGGTGCACCTAGAAAATAATTAGCAGAGTCAACATATATTTCTTTTCATTCTTAAAATATGCCTGCCTCCACACCTCATTCTCATTGTCATCATTATCATTACGACCTTATCTCTGCTATTTGCAGCCAGTTTTATGAATCCTATTTTGTCAATCCCATTTATGGGAATTCCCATGATTGCTTAGCAGAAGTCATACAACCAGCTGCCCACTTGACTTCAACCCTGCTCCACCCAGGTTGGGACCGGCTGGTGCATTGCTTCAGGCAGAGTTTCCAGTTATGCCCTGGATATTTAACAGAGACCCTCTGGAACCTGAAATTCATTTTATCTTAAAATATAAGTCGGATTGTGTTGAAATTTGAAGAAGAGGTTCATGCAAGTATAGGAAGTGGTCTGTTGGATATTAGTGTTGAAAACACTAGACACATTTTCTGAAAAATAGAAAACAGAAATGAAACATAATATAAAGGTAGTAAAGAAAGACTTCTTGTTTTGAGTCGAGGCGTGACTGAGTCACTCGGCTTGAAACCAAATTTGCCCTCCTTAAACCGCATTCCAAGTGCAACAGGAGTCACATGCAATTGGCCTTTAGGATACGACTATGACCTGGTCCTAGCGGTGCAGTCACTGTATATGAGCTCGAACCAGCATGTGGAACTCAAACCGGAAATGATTTGACTCTATGACGAACTTAGTTGTAGAAACAACAATAAACCAGAGACTTTTCAAGATGCAAAGAGAAACTTGTTTTGTGTTTTTATATAAAACAGATTAGGATTAAGTCTATTTAAAGACTTTAATTAGGTGCTTAAAGCACTGTTTCAAATGGGTTAAGTCCGTTGGGTTTAAACCCAAACGGTGCGACTAGCCAAATAGTTGTGTCTCTGGATTGAAAAAGCGTAAAATGGAAGATGTGGGTGTACTCTCAAGGTTCGTGCATAGACCCAGACCCAAACCAGGCACCAAGGTATCCTGTATCGGTATCAGTTGGCGTAACGGTGCCCTCCGATACCGATACGGATACGGGGGTGTAACGGCGATACGAGGGCGTAACGGCCCGTAATGGTGCATTTTTATTTTTATTTTTGCCAAAAAAATATGAAAAAATATGTATTAAATCCTGAATATTTTAAGCATTCCAAATGTGCATTCATTTATAAATTGGAACATGTTTATGGTGGTGTAACGGTCCACTCTTTGGTGAGTTGTATCGGACTGTCTGATGAATTTATGACCCAGACAACCTGGATTTGATTGCAAAACTCATATATTTAATTTTCTAACTATCTACTATCAATGATAGATATATTAGAATGAATGTAATATGAAAATATCTTACATGTGTAGGTGTTTGCAATTATTTTTCATAATTTATTCTATATTAAGTTATTAACAATTTAACATATCCGTGGCTGTGATTCTTGTCCTGTGACCTGTCATCCTCAAGTCAAGAATATTAAAAATAAATAAATAAAAAATAGTAGTGTTTAATATACTCCCCTGCAACTTGATTAAGGATTACTTAATTGGTTGTCAGGGGAGCTATTTCAAATACAAGTTTGGCAGTGTCAAGTATGTGCTTGGCTTCTTGCAATACTACTGCTGTGAGCTGTCTGCTGCAAATACTTAATAAAAATATATACTTGCAATCACAAGTCACAACCAAAATGAAAATCTGCTTTTTTGTGGTTGCTCGACCTCCACATCATCGCCATTGTTATCATCAGGCTGAGGCTGTTCGATAGGTGGAAGTGCTGCATATCCATAATATCTAGTACCAGAAGGAAATACTAGATCAACGAAACTAGAGGATGATTAATCCTAACTAGGCAACGACTCCGACCCCTAATAAGGATATCCATCAGTGCCCGTCGAATAGCCATACTGGTGCCCGTACTCAAGCTGTTGAGAATCTTGAGATTGAAAGTGTGTCTGCTGTGATGAGTAACTTGAATTTGGATCTGGATATATATAATCATATGGATATGGATCGGGAGGACTACTTCAACATGAATGTGATGGAACAGGCTCAGTATAACCATAATTATAATCCAATTGACCATAAGAATATCCATTATAACAACTAGGACCATGAGCCTGCTGATGTTCCGGACCTCCTGGACCCGGTGCACCACTACACCTACCCTCCTCCTGCTGGCTGTATCGTGACTCGATACACTCATAAGTCCGATCTCGTGTACTACCTTGTCGATGTTCATCGGCATCGCAATTTGTAGATGGCTGTATAGTGTGCTGAGCAACACCAGAAGTGCCAGCACCAGGGGCAGGGGGGTCATCACTATCATCCGACACGGTCACGCTACCATTACTCGTACTCTTTTGTTGATCTTGAGCCGTACTTGGCATAAAAGCTGTCCCTCTTCCTGGGTCCAACACATCTGCACGACTCTCATGTTGCACTATGCGTATTACTGGGTCATCAATTTTCAATTCTTCACTATCCTCTTCAATTTGCTTTTCCCTTGTTTCCAACCAAGGTAGAAGCGGGTTATCCTCATAATAAATATTGTTTAAGTTTATTAGACAGTAGTTTGTGTCATCGGCGGCTATAATGCTCCTATGATGTCATCGCATTCTTAGCTTTATATTGTACTGCATGAAGACAAGTCTATCCAATGTCCTAGTCTGCAATCTATTCCTATTCTTTGAATGAATGAGCGCAAAACAACTCCAATTCCTTTCGCAGCTAGAGGAAGATGTTGTCTGGCTCAAAACTTTTACTGTAATTTTTTGAAGAGTCTTCGTACTTTCTCTGAAATTAATCCATCCTTTGGCCAGTTGCAACCTAGATACTGCATGTTGTGCAAGAGCATCTCCAAAGCTACCCAGGCGATTTCTAAATGTATCTAATTCATTCAGCGCCTTTATTTGCATATCTAAGTCAGACTCTAATATCTTTATCACAGTCTTTAGCCCGACACGAACTTCATCATCCGCAACAAATGATTGAGCATATTTGTACCTAGGATTTAGGTAGTAACCTGCTGCATGAAGATCGTGATGGAGTTGTTTTGTTCATCTCCTATCGATCATCTTCCAATAAGACTCCCAACTTCTACAATTACCTTGAATTGCCAACTTTGCCTTATCCATGGCATCGTATAGGAAGTCTATAGCAGGTGCTTCGTCAATTTCAATAAGATGGCGTACCCTCATTAGTTGCTCTATCACCTTTCGGATCGACTTGACCCTCTTCCAATATTTATTGTCCCGTATGGTGTTCGCAACTTCAACCGGTGTCCCTGATGTCTTCTGTCCATGTTTTGTGTTGAGCTAATCTCGAGAAGCGAACATCTCACTCAACTCTCCCCTATGTTGGAATAAACTCTCTAATGCTATAAAGTTTATTGCGAATCTAGTCGCCGCATGCCTCAACAGCTCTCATCCTTTCGTGAACTTCCTCAGTATTGCGACTACTTGATTATGGTTGTAAATAAACGTCGCCACTTCTCTTGCCTTTTCGACCATTTCCTCAACATTCTTCTTCTTCTTAATATCTTCCAATATAAAATCAATACAATGGGCTGCACATGGTGACCAAAAAAGATGTGGTCTCTTCTTCATCAACTTATGTCCTGCAAGCTTATATGATGCTTCATTATCTGTCACAATTTGCTCTACATTCTCATCTCCAATCTCTTCCACAACTTTATCCATTAGTCCAGTAATATAATTAAAATCTTTTGTTACCTCTGAGGCATCAATTAACTTGTGGTATATAGTTCCTAAGTGACAGTACACCATGAAGTTGATTTTGATCATGCTGCGTCTGATTGGGCCAGTCCAACCATCACACATGATTGTGCATCCTCTGGCTTGCCATACAGGTTTAAAGGTAGTCACGTATGCTTTCACATCCGCATACTCTACATCTGTCCATTTCCCCTAATCTCCTAACCTGTGGGAGCTTTTATTCTTTCACCTGCTTCTGCTGCTACATCAATTACCACCTGCCAATATGGAGAATTGGCCGCGTTAGGAGGTATGTTGGCATGTATAAATAACTTTGCTGTTGCCCTACCTAGCTTCTCAATAGAAGTTCTACTCCACATTTGTTTTCTCTTCTTTTGTTTAGTTGATTTTTTCCTAAAAAGGATTGGATCAATAGAGGGTCTCTTAGGCTCATGTACTTCTTCATCCAAATGTATAGGGGCATCACGTGAAGATGTCTGTCGTCGGCTCCCAAACACACGTCGTAACCCACCAAACCTACCCCCACCCCCACCTGCAGAAGCAGTGCGATCAAGTATTGACCCACTCGCGCCACGTATCACGTATTGACCTACTCGCGCCAAACATGCAGCGACGTTCTTCCTCTTCATGAGCTAGACGCAAGCTCTCTCTCCTAGCTATAGTTAATTCCTAATCTGAATCTTCGTCAAAATCAATAATATCTTCATCACTAACGCCCATATATTGAGGACCAAACACCTCCTGTCGAGCTGCATCCAAAATCTTATCTTTCTTCTTTTGTCCAACAACACGTTTACCCTTCAACTCACCCAAACTAGCTTACATTAAAATCATTATCTCTTTCGGTACTCTAGTACTTCCCGCAACTTGATCCTTTCGATGTGCTAAATGTTGTTTGAGACGGGTAATTCCACTAGTTACTAGTTTATCACAATAGTTGCACTTCATTTGGTGCCTAGTACCACCAACCCTCTGATAATGTTATCATCCAATATCCTTACTTGTTGGCCAGACCCAGACATTTCCTTAGGTAGATACTATATATAGATTAGATATGACCTATGTTTATGTGAGATTGTGAGTCTACTCACTATTCTAGATTTATATATAGTTTTCAGAATCTAATCAATAAAGATGATTTTATGTTCTAAACCCTAAGAAGCTCCAAAACCTATCCAATATAAGAAAATATAAACATAAAGTCACTAATTCGAAAAAATATATATATATATATATATATATATATATATATATAAAATGATAACAACAATCTGTAAAATGGACATTAACAGGTTCTACTATGATTAACACATCATACTCTACCATTAAAACAACAAAATATTCAATAAAAAATGATTTTTTGAATTAAAAAAAGGGCTGAAAATAGTGCGTAAATAAAAAAAAATTATAAAAAAATATAAAATGACAACAACAATCTGTAAAATGGACATTAACATGTTCTACTATGATTAACACATCATATTCTACCATTAAAACAATAAAATATTCAATAGAAAATGATTTTTCGAATTTTAAAAAAAAGGGCCGAAAATAGTGTGTAAATAGAAAAAAATTATAAAAAAAATATAAAATGACAACGACAATCTGTAAAATGGACATTAACATGTTCTAGTATGATTAACACATCATATTCTATAATTAAAACAGCAAAACATTCAATAAAAAATGATTTTTTGAATTTTTTTAAAAAAGGCCGAAAATAGTGTGTAAATAGAAAAAAATTATAAAAAAAATATAAAATGACAACAACAATCTGTAAAATGGACATTAACATGTTCTATTATGATTAACACATCATATTCTACTATTAAAACAGCAAAACATTCAATAAAAAATGATTTTTTGAATTTTTTTAAAAAAAGGGCCAAAAATAGTGCGTAAAGATAAAAAATTATAAAAAAATATAAAATGACAACAACAATCTGTAAAATGGACATTAACATGTTCTATTATGATTAACACATCATATTCTATCATTAAAACAGCAAAACATTTAATAAAAAATGATTTTTCGAATTAAAAAAAAGGGTCGAAAATAGTGTGTAAATAGAAAAAAATTATAAAAAAATATAAAATGACAACAACAATCTGTAAAATGGACATTAACATCTTCTACTATGATTAACACATCATATTCTACTATTAAAACAACAAAATATTTAATAAAAAATGATTTTTCAAATTAAAAAAAAAAAATGGCAAAAAATAGTGCGTAAATAGAAAAAAATTATAAAAAAAATATAAAATGACAACAACAATCTGTAAAATGGGCATTAATACCTTCTATTATGATTAACACATCATATTCTACCATTAAAATAGCAAATCATTTAATAAAAAGTATAAATACCTATTTTTGAGGAATTTCTGAAAAATGGCCCACGGATCTTCGAATCAAGAAAATCCTTAATATAAGTTGTTTTTATCTGTAATATCAAGCTAAGAGTGGTCGAAAATAGCAATAGAATGATTTAGGAAGAGTTTGGAAGAAAGAAGTTTCAAAAAAAGTGAAAAAACTGACCTTAAAAAGCCAAAAAAATATGATCATTTTCTGAACGTTACGCCCTAACCGTTACGGGGCAGTAACAGTTGTTATGCCTCTTAACGGCCGTTACGGGTCCATTACTACTACAAAATTGGGGGGTGCACCGTTACGGCCCCGTATCGCGTAACGGCCACGGCCGTTACCGTTACGTATTGGATGATACGTAACCGATATGGGATACCCTGCCAGGCACCCGATGCGCGGTGCACGCGCACACGGCTCGGCATGGCTCCGCTCGACTCGACGTGCGCGCTTGCATTGAAAAGAAACGGTCCAACCCAAACATCCATGCCTCTTTAGCGGCTTAAGCCTTATATAACCCACATTATCTATATACTAGAAATCTCTAATGTTTATTTCCGATGTGGAACAAAGAAAGTCATTAAAAGACAAAACACCTTTTGCAAACCAAAAGAAACTAGAGAAATATTTTGAAACACACCCTTTTTATTTAAAAACACCCTTTAAATACAATAATATTAATAAAATCTAGTACATGATTTGATGATTGAAGGAATGAAAATGGATGAGATATTCCTAGCAAGAGCATTGATTGAAAGCTACCTCTTTCCTAGAAAGAATATAAAAATGGATGAAGAATAAGAAAAATGGCATCTCCTTGGAAAATATAATCGTACATATGAGGATAGAGGAGGCTAACAGAAACAGAGACCGAGTCGAGAATGCAAATGGGCTAATCTCAAAGGCTAATTTAGTAGAATCAAGTCAGGCATATAAAAGCAAAAGGGAATTGTTACAATTGTGGAAAGCCCAGATATCACTCTAATGAGTGCAATCTCAAAAAGAAAACGAAGAAACAATTCAAGAAAAAAGGGGAATTGTAACTTCTACGGGAAGCTTGGACACTACGAACATAAATGTAGGCTTAAGAAAAAGAATGTGAAGCCTCAAGTCAATATCGCTTAAGCTGAAGATAATTCGGACGTGGTTGTCACTGTAGTGTCCAGAATATTTCTAGTAAACAACATGGAGTGGGTGTTGGACACTGGGGTAACTCAGCATGTGTGCAAGGATTGGAGCATGTTTACCTTCTATCAGGTGACAGCGTATGATGAACAAGTGTTCATGGGAAATGCTCGGGCCTCTCCAGTTGTTAGAAAAGGAAAAGTTCTCCTAAAGCCCACATCGGGAAAGACTTTAATGCTAAAGATGTGTTGCATGTGCCTGACATTTGTCACAATTTGGTATCCAGTTTGCTCCTCAACAAGGCTGGAGTTAAACTAATATTTGATTTGGATAAGCTTGTAATGACCAAGAACGAAACCTTCATTAGAAATGGGTATTCTAGTGATGGTTTGTTTGTTGTAAATGTTTTATATGATAATTATAAGATGTCAACTAGGTCTTCTTATATTGTTGAATTTGTTTTATTATGGCATAGTAGATTAGGTCATGTAAACGTAGAATCTTTGAAAATAATGAAAACAATAGGTTTGCTACTTGACCTTTCAGTTGATAATTTCGAAAAATGTGAGACTTCTATAAAATCCAAGTTTGTTAGAAAATCCTTTAAACTTGTTAGTAGAAGTTCCAAATTATTAAAGTTAATTCATAGTGACTTAGGTGATTTTAGAAATTACATGTCCAAAGGCAGTAAAAGGTATTGTGTTATGTTTGTAGATGATTTTTCTAGATATACTAGGGTATACCTTCTAAAGAATAAAGACGAAGCTTTAGAAGCCTTTATTAAGTATAAAGTTGAAGTTGAAAATCAACTTAGTAGGAAAATTAGAAGACTTAGAATAGATAGAGAAGGATAGTATGAATCTTTCCACTTTAGAGAATTTTATGAAAAGAATGGGATAATTCACGAAACTATTGCTTCTTACACAACAGAACAAAATGAAATAGCTAAACACAAGAATAGAACACTGAAAGAAATGATGAGTGTTATGTTAAATGGTTTTGGTTTGCCCTCTAATATGTGGGGAGAAGCAATTCTATCTTCTTGTTGTATTCAAAATAGGATACCTCATAAGATAACTAGTAAGACACTGTAGGAACTCTGGAAAAACCACACTCTTAGTTATAAATATCTTAAAGTATGGGGGTGTTTTGTTAAAGTAGGGTTACCTGAAACTAAGAAAAGAAAACTAGATCCTAAAACAACCAATTGTGTATTTATGGGATATCCAGAAAATAGTACAACATATAGATTCCTAGTTTTAAAGTCTAAGGATAACCTTTTAGATCCAAACACTATTATAGAACCTAGAGATGTAAAGTTTTTAGAAAATGTCTTTCCTATAAAATTTAGATCTGTAGAAATAAAGGACATTAGCGAATCAGATATTGCTTCATTTAGTAGAAGCGAAGATATGAATAGCGAAGTAGAATCAGAACCTAGAAGGAGCAAGAGAACTAGAAAGGAAACCAACCTAGGAGATGGTTTTTTCACATTCTTGTTAGAAGATGATCATCAAACTAATTCAGAAGCTATTCACTCTCTGATGTAGAGCGGGTCACGGACAATTTCATGGCTAAGATGGATCAGAAAAGACCCGGTTGGCGCCAAAAGTGGTCCAGACTATTAGAACCTTAAAACGGGCGTATCTCACAAATCAGAATGAGTTATTCGATGTGCCATATATGATTTTGGGGTAGGACGAGCTACTTTAGCCACCCAACCCTGCTATGTTGGGTTGCACACTTAGAATTTGCGAGATTCCATCAGATCGACCATCGAATTTCCATTTTATTTTCATTTTTACTATTTATAGTAAGTTTTAGTTTGATTATAACTCTTCATCCGTTGGGCTTTAGGAGTTGCGTCCAACATAAAAAGTGCTTAGAATAATTAGGAGAATAGCACAGTTGAGCCAAATAGGACACTTACTATTTTTGGATGAAAACCATGAGGTCTAGTGGAAATCATCACCATCTATAAATAGTAAGTCACGATTTCTGGGAGTTTTAGTTGTAGTTTGATTCCGAAACTTCTCCCTAGGGTTCATAACATTATTTAAAGGGTTGTAAACTCGTTCTTTTTTTTTTTTTTTTTTTTTTTTTTTTTTTGCATCAATCAATTTATTTCAAATTTTATTAGAATTTTTTTCTCTTTCCTCTTGAATTCGAGGCATCTTTGTGAGGAGTCTAGAGAAGCTCCGTGGATTTGGAGTAACTATCCCTTGAGGAAGACGGTGCTCGACCTCAACACGTCCTTCCCTGCGTCACTCTTCTGACATTTTGAAAGAAGCTATAAACATCGAATTGGAGTTGATCGTATCCAACAACACCTGGGAACTCGTAGACCGTCTCCCTAGAAATAAGCCTATAGGATGTAAGTGGGCGTTTAAAAAGAAGTTTAGACCAGATAGAACTGTACATAAGTTTAATGTTGGATTGGTCATGAAAGGCTTTAGATAAAAGAATGATATGATTAACGATCAGGGTATTAGTTGCAATAGCATCCATATACGAGCTAGTACTACACCAAATGGATGTTAAAACTGCATTTTTAAATGGTGAGTTAGAAGAAGAAATCTACATGAAGCAACTTGAGGGTTTGAAGATCTTAGGGAAGGAAAACAAAGTGTGCTATTAAGTTTTTGTATGGTTTGAAACAAGCTCCTAAACAATGCAATGAAAAATTTGATAATTTTTTAAAGTTAAATGGATATCTAGCAATTGATGTGGATATGTATGTACATAAATTTTTTAATGGAAATGATAGTGTTATAATCTGCTTATATATGGATGATATTGCTTATCTTTTGAACCAATGTTAAGTTAGTCAATTCAACTAAGAAGCTCATATCTTCGAATTTTGATATGAATGACTTGGGGGAATTAAGTATGATATTTGGTATTTAGGTAATCGGAAAAGATAATAATATTAATCTATCACAATCCCATTATGTTAAGAAAATATTAAAAATATTTGATCACGTTGACTGTTTACTTGTTAGTACACCTTATGATTATACTGTGCATCTAAAGGAGAATATATGAAGTAGTATATCAACTTGAGTATTCTCAAATAATTGGTAGCCTATTATGTCTGATGAACTGCATTATACCAAATATTGCGTTTGCAGTAGGTAGGCTAAATAGATATACACACAATCATAGATATGATCATTGGAATGCATTAAATAAAATATTGAGATATTTGAAAGGTACTGCTACATATGGTATATGTCATACAGGTTTTCCTCTTGTGTTAGAAGGATGTAATGATGGCAATTGGATCATTGATTCAGATGGAACAAAATTCACAAGTGGATTTGTTTGCACCTTTGGTGGAGGTGTAGTATCTTGGAAGTTTACTAAACAGACTTGTATTGCTCGGTCTAGTATGGAGTCCGAGTTCGTTGGCTTAGAAAAGTCAGGATTAGAAACTGAGTCGCCAAAATCTGTGTCAGTTATATCTATTCATTGTGACTGTCAAGTAGCTATTGCCAGGGCCAAGAGTAAGATATAAAATGACTCTGACACAATATTGTGAGACATCTGTTGAATGATGGAGTTATAGTTGTTGATTTCGTGAGATCAGGAAAGAATCTAGCAAATCCTTTGACCAAAGGACTATCTAAAGGATTAGTCAGATAAACATCGAAGGGAATGGGGCTTAGCAACCAAATGAGCTACCGGTGTTGGCAATTCAACCTATACAAGTGAAGATCCCATGCGATAGGTTTTATGGGTAAACAACAAGGCATGAGGAGATTGGAAAAACACTACAGATAACTTGCCATTTCCTATGATATAGGTAGTGCAAGAAGCAATGCATGAGAGAATGAGTTTTAAACTCTTAATGAATCCATAACCATATCTAGTGGTGTATCCAGTTGTTGTGTACACTTGATGGAATTCACCTATATGAGTGCAGAAGTGGAGCTGCTTCCTATGAGAATATGTAGATCATTTCTCTAGAGCACTCATGAAAATCTAGGAAAAAGTGTATGACCAAAATGCACCAACCGCAGAACCAACTATAGTGGAAAAGTTGTGTGAGTGGCATGTATACCCGTTCATGCTTAAAGAGTCAGGTTAAAGACCGTTTGTCACATAATTCCTATAAACCTATCTTGCTTACTCTAAATGTCGATTAAAGTCTGATAGACTTTGACATTATTACACAACTCTTTTATCTTAAACCCGAAGTGTTTTAAATTTGAAACATGTGAGGGATCGTTGTATTTAAAAGTTTTTATTTATTTATTTATTTATTTTAATGAAAAGGGTGTGTTTCAAAAATTTTCCCTTGTTTCTTTTGGTTTGCAAAAGTTGTTGTCTTTTAGTGATTCTCAGTGTCCTACATCGGAAATGAACATTGAAACTTTCTAGTATATAAGTAATGTGGGTTGTATAAGGCTTGAGCTGCTAAAGAGGCACGGATGTTTGGGTTAGACCGGTTTTTTGCAATGTATGCGTGTGTGCCGAGGTCATGGCCATGTACGTCGGGCATTGGGCTGGGTTCAGGTCTGGGTCTATGCGCAGACCTTGAGAGTACACTCGCATTTTCAATTTTGCGCTTTTTCAATATAGAGATGCAACTGTTTGGGTGGTCGCACCGGTTGGGTTTAAACTGAACTTACTTAACCCATTTAAAATGGTGCTTCAAGCACCTAATCAAAGTCTTTAAATAGACTTAATCCTAATCCATTTTATACAGAACACGGAAAACAAGTTTCTCTCTCTGCCTCTTAAAAAGTCTCTGGTTCATTGTTGTTTCTTCCACTAAGTTCGATGTTGAGTCAAATCATTTTGGGTTTTGAGTTCTGCATGTTGGTTCAAGCTCGTGTACAATGAGTGCACTGCTGGGACCTGGTCATAGTTCTTGTATACTTCTCTTTGAAGTCTGATTTGAAAGTAGGAAAATGGCAAAGTGGAGCCTAGATCTTTAGTATCAGTTGTAACTTGTAAGGAAGGAAATTACAATTCAATGAGTTCCATTTTGCTAGACTGATAATTGGAGGAAATAGCAATTTGGTTAGTTCCATTTTACAAGACTGATAATTGAAACTCAATTCGTTAGTGCATCCAAACACAAACTTACATGGAAAAGGAGTTGGGTATTTTCCAAATTTAGAGAAACCCACATAGAGATACTAGCCTGATTAAATCTAAGATTGTTCTTAGCAATTGGGTCATAGTTCTGATTATTGGATTTTCAGGACTTGTGGTTTTAGTTTGTTGAATTGGCTTTTTAACAGTTTTTGTTGCAAGAACTTTGTGTTGGGTTATTACAACCCAAGTAGGAATAATTTTTTATTTTTATTTTTATTTCTAATGGTGTGGTTTTTTTTTTTTTTTTCCTTCTTCCTGAAACATATCTCTTATCTTATTGCAGTGACGTGGAATGTTACATGCACGTATTCTCAGTTTTTGTCTCAGAAGACACCCACTTGTTGTGTTTCGCTTTCGTCCTTTTATAATGAAACAATTGTCCCTTGCCCGACTTGCACCTGTGGCTGCGAAAACAATATAACTCGACCAGGATCCTGTGCAGAGTAAGTTCCAAAACTGGTTTCTGCAACTCATGCATGCCTTTCTATTACGGAATTATACAATATTTGATCAAGCATTTACTCAGCCTTATAAACTGTACAAATGGGGTCCACCATTTTGGTTGTCCAAATCGTTCATCTGGTGAGCCCCATGTGGATGGTGGGGTAATACCCTGAAAGACTCCTAGATTGGATGTTCTTGTTGAATCCACACCATTGGGTGGAATTGTCTGCTAGGATTATCTAATAAGGTAGATATAGCACATGGGGCATCCCATGATGGGGCCCACCAGAAATGGATTGGAATATCAGAAAGTGAGCCCCACCATTACAATTGATGGGTCAAATAGGAAACATTGTTTCTTTCTACCAGGTGTCATATAATATCCCTTTTCTGGTTTGGATATTTTACAATCTGTCCTTGGACTGTTCTGCAGGGGAAACTCACCGTATTTAGCTTCAGCAATTTCTAGTGGTGGAAAAAATAACTATGCGCCTTTGGTCCAGTGTACCAGCCACATGTGCCCTATCCGGGTGCACTGGCATGTTAAGCTCAATTACCAAGGATATTGGCGGGTGAAGATCACAATCACAAATTTCAATTATAGGATGAATTACACGCAGTGGAACCTGGTTGTCCAGCACCCTAATCTCGACAACCTCACGCAGATCTTCAGCTTCAATTACAAGTCACTAAATCCTTATCAACAAATAAGTAAGTTATCTAATATTCTAAGTCACTGTGCTTTTCTTTACTGATTTTAGCAAAATCTTTCATTGCCCTTTATTGAATTATGAAGCTGTGTGTGTGTGTGTGTGTGTGTTTTGCTGACGTCCCTACCTTCATAGGGACATTAACATCCCCAAACCTTTTAAATGCCACATGGGATGCCCTATCATCAATTTGAACCGTCCATTAATTCATAAAACTAGGGGAAAGCCATGGTGCAAAAATCACGCCAATCTGATGATCCTAGACATCCAATCAATATCATGGAAAATGGATAGTTGAGATTGAGCAAAGAACCAAAATAGGTCCAATCATCATGTTGAAGCATCTATTCTATAGATCTCACTTTGTATTCCTTATGATTCCAAAGTAGCACTTTGGTTTGATGATTCTAAGTTTCTAACTGTGTGATTTATGGCGCATAAACAATTGACGGTCATAACAGTTGGTCCCATTCAAAGGTTGGGATCATCCAATTGGCTTGATTGTTGCACCATGGCTTGCTCCCAATGGTACTATTGAATGAACCATCCCAATTGGTAATTCATCTAATTGGGCATCCACGTGGTATTCAAAAGGTTTGCGGATGTTGTTGTAAATCGAGAGGAGCTGAAAGCTTTTTTGTATTTGAGACAACCCAAAGGGGTTGAATATATAGAGCTTACAGTCATCTATACAAGGAAAATAATAAAAGCAGAATCCTCTATCTATGGAAACGAACTATACAAGGTATGTGAGTCTGTCTAACATCCCCCCTTAAACTAATGCTGGTCATTGACAAGTAATAGTTTGCCAACTAGAAATGAGTGACTTGCAGAAGTGAGGGACTTGGTGAGAATGTCGGCAATTTGATTATGGGATGCAACATGTGGAAGAGAAATGAGCCCAGACTGAAATTTCTTGCGGATAAAGTGACAGTCAACTTCAATATGCTTCGTCCGTTCATGAAAAACTGGGTTAAAGGCAATCTGAATAGTACTTAGATTGTCGACATGGAGTGGAGTATGATTCTGTAGAGGAATGCCCAAGTCGGAAAGAAGTCCACGTAACCAGACAAGCTCACTACACGCAGCGGACATTGCCCGATACTTGGCTTCTGTGCTCGATTTAGAAACAGTAGCCTGCTTCTTACACTTCTAAGAGATAAGAGAAGTGCCAAGAAAAACACAGTAGCCAGTGGCAGAACTTTGTGTGAGAGCACAACCGGCCCAATTAGCATCCGAATAAGCACGAAGGTCCAGAGTCGTTGTGGAGGAGAAGAATAGTGATCGATCAAAGTTCCATGTAGGTATCGTAGGATGCGCAACACCGTAGTCATATAAATAGTCCGAGGAGCAAAAACAAACTGACTGACGACTTGGACAGCATAGGCAATATCAGGGCGAGTCATAGTTAAGTAAACCAGAATCCTAACCAAACGGCGGTATAAGTTGGGTTATGCAAGTAGATCACCGTCGTCATTGAACGTTAAGTTCTAAGGGAGTTTGAATTGTCTTCTGATCCGTCAATGATGCCAAGGCGAGAAGATCCTTGGTATATTTACGTTGGCTGACCAGGATCCCACGTTTAGAACGTGAAAATTGAAGCCCAAGAAAGTATGTGAGATGGCCGAGGTCTTTTATCTTGAAGGATGATTGCAGAACATTCTTTAAAGTCGAGATGCCAGTAGTATCGCTACCAGTCAGAAGTAAGTCATCAACATAGACGAGAACAATGACAATTCCGCAAACAGTGGTGCACAAAAATAAGGAAGGGTCATGACCACTTTAAGTAAAGCCAGCACCTGTAACAACATTGTGAAAGCGTTGGAACCATGCCCGAGGTGCCTGTTTGAGGCCATACAGGGCTTTCTTCAGGCGACATACCTTATTGTCAGAAATTAAAGAACCAGGAGGAGGTTTCAAATAAACGGTTTCATGGAGGTCTCCATGAAGAAAAGCATTTTTCACATCCATCTGATTAAGTGGCCAAGAGCGAACGGAAGATGTTGCTAGAAGAGTACAAACAGTTTTCATCTTGGCCACGTGAGCGAATGTCTCATCATAATCAATTCTGTATTCCTGTTTATATCCCTGAGCGACAAGTCGAGCCTTGTATTAATCCAATGATCCATCAGACTTGAGCTTGACAGAATAAATCTATTTGCTACCAATTAGCTGTTGGTCAGCGGGTCGAGTGACAACGTCCCATGTATGGTTATCATCCAATGCTGCGAGTTCTTTTGACATGGCCTTCTTCCAACAATCATGAGTGGCTGCTTGAGAGTATGAAGTAGGAATAGAAACAGTATCCAGAGTAGCAGTCATGGCAGACATAGAGCATATCAAGCGATCTGGCGCTCGATGTACACGATCGGAACGACGTATCGAGGTAGGTTCAGGATCGGCAACAGGTACAGTATATGCGGGTTGAGTAATAGGTGGTGGAGCTGTACGTGGTCGACGCGAGTAAACCTGCAACGGACGAGGGAGAGTACTCGAGGCAAAAGGAATATCAGGAAAGATGGTTAGACCAGGAGAATTTGGGGCATGCGGAGGAGGAAGAGATGAATGAAAGGCAACATGTTCAAGAAAAACAACATGTCGTGAAACCCGAACACGACGAGAAACCGGATCATAACATCGAAAACCCTTCTGAGTTTCTCCAAATCCTAAGTACATATATTTGATCGATTTTAGAGATAGTTTGTTATGCTTTCGGGAAGCCAGGTGAACATAACAGATATAACCAAAAACACGAAATGTGGAATATGTAGGATGTAAGCCTTTGAGAACAAAGTATGGAGATTTACTGTTCAGAACGTTGGTTGGCATCCGGTTAATCAAGTAGACTGAATGAAACATTGCTTCCGCCTAGAAAAAACGAGGAACACTCATAGTTATCATAAGGGTGTTGGCAGTTTCAACAATATGACGATTTTTTTGTTCAGCCACCTCGTTCTGTTGTGGAGTATCAGAACAGGTGGTCTGATGAATAATCCCATGACTCTGAAGAAATATATGAAAATCTGTTGAGAGATATTCCCCCCCTGAATCAGAGCGGAGATTTTGAACGGGAACCCGAAATTGAGTCTCCACCATAGAGTGAAATATCTTGAATTTTTAAAAAACCTTTGACTTGGAGTGCAGAAAGTAAATCCAGGTGTAACAGGTGAAATCATCAATGAATATAACATAGTATCGTAACCCAGATAGAAACATAATTGGTGAAGGACCCCAGACATCTGTATGCACTAGTTTAAACATAGAAGATGATTTTGTAGTACTTAGAGGAAAAGGAATACACTTACTTTTTGAAAGACAACAAGATGAACAAGAATAATCCAAATCTTTTTTATTAAGAGAAATGTTCCCTAACATGCCAGAAGAAAATAACTGAATTAACCGATCGGAATGTGGATGACCCAGGTGAAAGTGAGCAGTTTCTACAATTTATTTGCTGAACAAATATCTGATGAAGATGGAGAAAAGAAACAACAAGTCGAAGTGACAGATGGATCAAAGTCCAGCACGTACAGATGACCATGCCGCCTACCCATCTCAAGTACCTTCTTCGTTGCCAGATCCTGCACAAAACAATAGTTGGGAAGAAATATGACTAAACAGTTATTGGATGTTAGTTGACCAACTGAAATTAAATTGGAGGAGAGGTTAGAGTCATGAAACACATCACGAAGGGTGAACTGACGATGAGCAGAAGGAGAGAAAGTCAATGATCCAACTGACTGAATAGGTAGTCTAGTGCCATCCGTAGTAGAAATAGCCTGATTTCCGATGTAGGCACGAATGTCATAAAGATGAGATACAGCACTAGTCATATGATTGGAAGCACCCGAATTGAAGAACCATGTAGAAGATGGGGATGTATCTGACATACCAGCCACAGAAAGGGCCTGAACGATTTGCTAGAGCATCGCAGGAGTCAAAGGTGATGAAAGACCTTCAGCAGAAACAGTGGATGCAGAATCACTAATAGACGGCTCAGAAGAAATAGTGGCAGCAGTAGCAGAAAGAGCACGACCATGACCACCACGTCCACAGCAGAAAGAAGATGCATGGCACGTGTTCGGCAATCCTGAATACCATGACCAGTCCGTCGACAATAAGCGCACCATTCTTTGCATTGAGCGACAACATGACCCACCTTGTTGCAGCCGCGACAAGTCAACGAAGTGGAATCACGTGTTGGTGTAGTGGTGGACACAGCATGCACCATATTAGATGATCCCGAGTTAAGGAAGGAAGAGAGAGAACTTTCAGTCATTGTTCCTCAGCCAATAGATCATTAATAACCGAATTCAATGAAGGAGTAGGGCTACGGTTCAAGAGAGCAGCCCGATAATGCTCAAATTCTGGACATAACTTCATAAGAAATTGTCGAACTTGTGCACTCTGGCGCATAGTTTGAAAAATCTTAAAGTCAACAGATCTGGATCTAGAGGAATAACAACAGATCTGGATCTAGATCTGGAATAACAACAGGGGCTCTAGATCTGACGGAATAAAAACAGATCTGGAACAGAGATCAGACGAGCAGCTCTGGAACAGAGGTCGGACGAGCAGATTTTGGAACAGAGATTGGACGAGCAGATCTGGAACAGAAGCCGGACGAGCAGATTTGGAGCAACAATAGATCTGGAACAGAGATCGGAGAGCAGAGGGGCGCTGTACGAGTAGTTGGGCCGGACGAGCAGAGGGGCTGGATGACACAGGGCCGCGGGACGAGTAGAGGGGTAGTCGGACGACGCAGTAGGGGTGGCTGGACGACGCAGGGACGGTCGGACCTGACAGGGGGTGCCCGTTTTGGATAAGTGACGCTCTGATGCCATGTAAACCGAGAGGAGCTGAAAGTTTTTCTGTATTTGAGACAACCCAAAGGGGTTGAATATATAGAGATTACAGTCATCTATACAAGGAAAATAATAAAAGCAGAATCCTTTACCTATGGAAACGAACTATACGAGGTATGTTAGTCTGTCAAACAGTTGCTAATGACCCCAAACCTTTTGAATGACACATGAGATGTTCAATCATCAATTTGAACCGTCCATTTTGTCCATTTTTCATACAATTAGGAACATGCAATGGTGCAAAAATCACGCCAATCGGATGATTGTTAGCATCCGATCAATTGCATGGAAAATGGACAGTTGAGACTGAGAGGATAAGAAATGGGTCTTGTTAGCCAGCTCACATACCTTGTATAACTAGTATACCTTGTATAGTTTGTTTCCATAGGTAGAGGATTCTGAGTTTATTGTTTTCCTTGTATAGATGGTTGTAATCTCTATATATTCAACCCCATTGGGTTATCTCAAATTGACAGAAAAGCTTCTGCTCCTCTTTGCTTACATGGTATCAGAGCCTCCCTGATCCGAAACCGCCCCTGCGTCTTCCAGTCACCACCCTTGCTTTGTTGACTTCAGAGCATTAATTCCATGCTTGTAGCACCTTTTTTAGTCCAAGCTCCTAAATTCAACCTGCAGCATAAACACGATTAAATCGAGCTATTAAACAATATCATGTTCATAAATCCAAGCAATAAATGGGGTCTGATATGCAATATTTGACCCTCAACACAACCCCCAACTAGCATTTTGCTAGTCCTGAGCAAAATCTGCGAAAAGTAAGTTGAGAATCATAGGAGAATTTCTCGAGTGATTTTTGAAAAACTATCCAAATTCCAGAATTCTAAGGTTCATGAATGTTAGGCATAACTTTCTCCTAAATTCAAACACACAGTACGTCATAATCAAGTTCAAAGTATTAATCCATCAATTAGAATAATTCTAAACATTTAGTTTCATGGGTATATAGTATAATCTCGGCTTAGCAACATGAAACTCACTTCTCTATTTCAGGATATCATTGGTAGCCAACAAGAGAATTCATGATAACCAAAATTTGCCTCACACATCATCTTTTCTTTCTTTTAATTTTTGATTTTTTTTTTCATTAAAAGTGACGCCAAGAAGGGGAATCAAATCCTCACCTATAGGGAGCAAACCTATGGTAAAGACTATACACCCAACTCTTTTTCAAATATCATCCATGGGGAATCGAATCGCCACTTATAGGGAGCAAACCTATGGTAAAGACTGTTCGCCCAATCCATTCAATTTTCTCAGGTTAGTTCCTTTCATGTTTAGTGATTACCAAGTTAATCCTTCAATATCGAACTGAACCCTTGATGTGCAAGCGAGATGTGTTTTGTGAAATCATGACTCAATCAATATTTAAGACCTCTAACCATGGATTAATAGTTCGAACTTAACTGTGAAATCTAGCAAATAGCTGAATCCAAGAGTCATAAATTTCCAACATCACTTATCTTGTATTTCTAAATCCAAGATGGCCGTCAAAATCACTTTGAATTCATACGAAATTTCAGAAAAATTTAAAAATTTTCACAATTTCTGCTCAAGACCAAGAAAACACTGATTAGGCAGCCTAATCTCCCACCCCCAACTAAAAATTTACATTATCCTCAATGTAAAGGAAGTAAGCATGCTGTGCACATAGGACAGTGAAAGTAAAAGAAGAGTGATGGAAAGATAGTACCTAGATGAAAGAATAACGAGGCTTTCCAAAGATATCAGAGCAGGTTAGCACAAGAGAGAAACCAACAAAAGAAAACTATCCTAAAACAATGTAGAAAGCAAAGTAACCTAGAACAGCATAAAGCAAACTACCTTAGTCCTATGAAAACAGGAAGCCTACCTATACCTCCATCAGACTAAGAGATCAATCCTGGTAAACAGGATCAGTCAGAGGTATGGACATGTCATCTGAATCAAATTTTTCGACAAATGGCTTTAAGCGATGTCCATTTACTTTAAACTCCTTGCCATTGTCGGGATCTCTTATCTCAACGGCCCCATGAGGATACGTAGTGACCACAATGTAAGGGCCAATCCAACGAGATCGAAGCTTACCTGGAAAGAGATGTAATCGAGAATTATACAAAAGGACTTTCTGACCAGGTGTGAATGATTTCCGTAGAATACGTTGGTCATGAAACGCCTTCATTCTGTCCTTGTAAATTCTCGAGTTCTCGTATGCATCGTTCCGGATTTCTTCGAGTTCATTCAACTGAAGTTTCCGTAGCGAGCCAGCGTTGTCCAGATTGAAATTCAGATTTTTGATCGCCCAGTATGCTTTATGTTCCAACTCTACAGGCGAGTGGCAAGCCTTCCCATAGACAAGTCTAAAGGGAGACATTCCAATAGGGGTTTTAAACGCAGTACGGTAAGCCCATAAGACGTCAGTTAATCGGATTGACCAATCCTTATGGTTAGGGTTAACCGTTTTCTCCAAAATGTGTTTGATCTCCCTATTGGAAATCTCAACTTGCCCACTTGTCTGTGGGTGATATGGGGTGCTCACCTTATGGGAGATATCGTATTTTTTCATTAAACTCTCGAATGGCTTATTACAAAAATGTGAGCCCACATCACTAATGATAGCTCGAGGCGTTCCGAATCGGGACAGGATGTTCTCTTTTAGGAATTTAACGACCGTGCGATGGTCATTATACCGACACGGAATCGCTTCAACCCATTTAGTGACATAATCTACAGCGAGCAAAATATATAGATTTTCAAAAGATTGGGGGAATGGTCCCATGAAATCAATGCCCCAGCAATCAAATGCCTCGATGATAAGAATGGGATTAAAGGGCATCATATTTCGACGGGACAACGCTCCCAATTTCTGACAACGCTCACAAGCTTTGTAAAACTCATGAGTGTCCCTGAACATAGTGGGTCAGTAAAAGCCACACTGCAAAATCTTGGCTGCGGTCTTTTTGGCAGAAAAGTGACCACCACAGGCCTGTGAGTGACAAAAGGAGATGACACTCTGATGTTCATTATCTGGCACACATCTCCTCAGGATTTGGTCTGGGCAATATTTAAACAAATATGGATCGTCCCAGAAAAAGTTGCGTACTTTGGTAAAGAATTTCTTCTTATCTTGTGTAGTCTAATGTGTCGGTACGGAACCTGTGGCAAGATAATTGGCAATATCAGCAAACCAAGGTGAATAGGAGACTCTGAACAATTGTTCATCAGGGAACATGTCATTGATATGTGTCGTTTCAAGGGAATCAGAGGGATTAAGGCGAGAAAGATGGTCAGCCACTACATTCTCTACTCTCTTTTTATCTTTTATTTCTAGGTCAAATTCCTAGAGTAAGAGGATCCATCGTTTCAGGCGGGGCTTAGCATCATTCTTAGATAGAAGATACTTGAGCGCCGCGTGATCAGTGTATATAATGATCTTGGATCCAATCAAGTAGGACCAAAATTTGTCCAAAGCGAACACTACGGCCAAGAGTTCCTTTTCCGTAGTCGAGTAGTTCACTTGGGCAGGATTTAGAGTCTTACTCGCATAATGAATAACGTAGGGTTTTTTATCTTTTCGCTAGCCTAGAACCGCCCTAAGAGCATAATCAGACGCGTCGCACATAAGTTCAAAAGGAATGCCCCAGTCGGGTGGTTGTATGATGGGTGCACTAGTCAACATGCCCTTAAGCTTAGTGAAAGCTTCTTGACATGTCTCAGTCCACTCGTATGGTGCATCCTTTTGAAGTAGATTACACAAAGGACAAGAGAGGAGACTAAATTCCTTTATGAATCGCCTGTAAAATCCTGCGTGTCCTAAGAAGGATCGCACGTCTCTAATGTTCTTGGGTGGAGGTAGGTTAGAGATAAGATCGATTTTTGCCTTATCCACCTCGATTCCTTTGGACGAGATAATATGTCCAAGGACAATTCCCTTATGAACCATGAAATGACACTTCTCCCAATTAAGTACCAAGTTCTTTTCTTCACATCTTCTCAGCACACATTTAAGACTCTCCAAGCACTCGCTGAAAGATGAACCGAAAACAGAGAAATCGTCCATGAAGACCTCTAGATATTTCCCCACCATGTCAGAAAAGATACTCATCATACATCGCTGAAAGGTGGCAGGGGCATTACATAATCCGAATGGCATCCTTCTGTAGGCAAAGGTGCCGTAGGGACATGTAAATGTAGTCTTTTCCTGGTCCTCAGGGGCGATTTCAATATGATTGTAGCCCGAATACCCGTTAAGGAAACAATAATAGGAATGACCAGCTAGCCTTTACAAGATTTGATCAATGAAGGGCAAAGGAAAGTGGTCCTTCCTCTTGAAGGTATTCAGCTTTCTATAGTTAATGCACATTCTTCAACTAGTAGTAACTCTAGTTGGCACGAGTTCATTATTAGCATTGGCTACGATGGTGATCCCAAACTTTTTAGGAACCACCTGAGTTGGACTCACCCATTGACTATCGGATATGGTGTATATGATACCCACATCTAATAGTTTAAGAACCTCAGCCTTAACCACTTCCCTCATGTTTGGATTTAGTTTACGTTGTGATTGCCGAGTGGTCTTAGCATTATCCTCAAGATAAATGCGGTGAGTACAAATCGAGGGGTTGATTCCCTTGAGGTCCGCTATCGTCCATCCAAGGGCTCCCTTATGCTCAATGAGAGTAGATATGAGCATACTCTCCTGTTCTTTCTCCAGGTGGGCAGAGATCACCACCGGGTATGTCTCATCTTGACCTAAATAGACATATTTCAAATCAGAGGGCAAAGGTTTTAGGTCAAGCTTCGGTGGCTTGAGGTTAGACGGTAGAGGCACTACATCAGTTTGGGGCAACTCTTCAAATTGTGGCCTCCACCGGTTAACTTCAAGTACTGGTGCAGTATCAAGCAAGACACACGTCTCCCTAATCATGTCATCATCAAAATCATGGGAGTGGGCCAGGCACATCTCTAAAGGGTCAGAGGATAAGGTCAGAGGTGTCGTATCTTCCACTAAAGAGTCAATCATGTTAATGTCGTGGAAATCGTCATCATCCTCTAAGTTTCTGCCGTTATTGAAAAAGATGTTTGACTCCAATGTCATATTCTCAAAGGACATAGTCATGACACCATTCCTGCGATTGATAATTGTGTTTGAAGTGGCAAGGAATGGGCGACCAAGAATGATGGAAATCTGAGTGCTCATGTTATTGATGGGTTCGGTGTCCAGGATGATAAAATCTACAGGGTAGTAAAATCTATCAACTTGGACTAACACATCCTCAATTATCCTTCTTGGTACACGAACAGAGCGATCAGTAAGTTGTAGTGTGGTTAGGGTGGGTTTTAATTCACCCAAACCTAACTGTTTGTATACCGAGTAGGGAATCAGATTAACGCTCGCTCCTAAGTCAAGAAGTGTATGATCAATTCGATGGTCCCCGATTACACATGATATGGTTGGGCTACCGGGATCTTTGAATTTCTGTGGCACGTCTTGCTTTAGGATGACACTCACTTTCTCGGTCAAGAAAATCTTCTTTTGAATACTCTGCCGTCGTTTGGTCGTGCATAGGTCTTTCAGGAATTTGGCATATAAAGGTATCTATTTTACGACATCAAGTAGAGGAATCTTGACTTTCACTTGTTTCAACACCTCTAGGATATCCTGAGAGTTAGAGAGAGGTTTTGGTGCGACCAATTGTTGAGGAAATGGAGCAACTGGCTTTTCTAGAAGTTCCGGTTCTAATTTTTGTGGGGCCTCACTAGATCCATTATTGTTGTCCTCTTCTGGTTCTTGAGGCTTTTCGGGCCTAACCGGAAGGGTTTTATCAATGATCTTCCCACTCCTAAGAGTGGTGATGGATTTAGCGTGCCCCATTTGATTTGAAGAGCTGGGATCACTTATCTCGTAATGCAGTTTAGGATTGGGGAGCGGTTGTGCAGGAAGCATCCCCTTTATAATAACCGTCATACATGAGTCCATCTTTTGCATAAAATCTCGCATTGCATGGGTCAGCTCTTGCATGGAATTTTGAACCGGTTCTTCTTGAGGTTTCCCCTGATTTGGATTTTGATTGAAGAAACCTTGAGGGGTAGCAGTTTGTCCATTTCTCCAACTAAAGTTTGGATGATTTTTCCAACCAGGATTGTACGTATTAGAGGTCGGTCCATTGAAAGGTCTTTGATAATTATTTACGGCATTGGATTGTTCATTCAACACTTCTCGAAAGGCGGGTATTGTAAGACAATTTTCAGTTGTATGAATATTCCAATCACAGATGTCGCAAACACTTTCATTAACCTTATCCTTCTTTCCTTCCATGGCCTCAATTTCCTTATGAGCGTAGTCACTTTATACCTGAGATCATCCTCTTCTTTCAAGAGATACAATCCACCTTTCTCCTTAGATTGAGTCGGCCTAGATGTGGTGTTTGATTTTGGGTAATAATCCCATGATTGTGTTTTTTCAGCAAGACTATCGAGGTAATCCCATACCTCGTTAACATTTTTATTAATAAATTCTCCATTACACATTGTCTCGACCATTTGGCACATGGAAGATGTCAGTCCATCGTAGAAAAAATTTGTAATGCGCTACATTTCAAAACCATGTTGTGGGCATGAACTGACCAAATCCTTGAACCTTTTCCAACATTGGTAAAATGTTTCATCCTCCTTTTGGGTAAAGTTCATGATTGCTTTTCTAAGGGTAATCGTTTTATAATGTGGAAAAAATTTCTTTATAAATTCCCTCTGCATATCATTCCGTGTGCCAATGGATCTAGGACGTAATGAATGTAACCACGTCTTAGCCTTCTCCTTCAAGGAAAAAGGAAAGAGTCTCAGCCTGACTGTGTCCTCAGACACATTTTGAAAATATAAAGTGGCTATGATCTCATCAAACTCTTTCAAATGTAGATATGGTTCTTCAGATTCAAGCCCATGAAACTTAGGAAAGAGTTGGATAACCCCTGGCTTGATGTCCATATGTCCTGTATTTTTAGGAAAAATCATGCATGAGGCCGTACTCACCCCCGCTGGTTGTAAATAATCTTGTAAAGTACGTGGCGGGGGTGCTTGATGCACCTCATTCTCATCCTGAATGTCCTCCACCCTAGGTTGGGGTAGAAGAGGTTGGTTCTCAGCCATCACTTCAATTAACTCAGGAGAATTGGAGTGGTGTCTAGTCCTGCGATGGATAGTTAACCCCTCAACCAATCCTCCTTCAGTCAAGAGACGTCGAGTGTTGTCACGGGCCCACTTGGGCATGAAACACTTGCAGCCCTCAATCAAATTCGAAACCTAATCCTAAGAAAGGAAAAAAAAATCTAAAAAGAAAGAGAGGGTTGGAAAGAAGTTACCAAATTGGAGTCCTTAAGTTAAAAACCTGCAAAAGAAAACAAACAAGTCAGTTTCTAGAGAGGAGGTCTATAATTAGAAAATTCTTAAAAAGAAAGATAGAAGTAGACTAGTTTCTAAAAGAAGAAATTCCAAAAAGAAAGTGGAAATAAATTAGGAAGGTTCTAAACTAGAAAGTAAGTTACTAAAAGAGATCTGAAAAAAAAAACTTACCGAATTAGAAATTTTTATCTTAAAAGCCTACAAAATAGGAAAGTTAGTTTCTAAACAAAAATTCTACAAGTAGAAAATTTCTAAAAATAAATTAGGAAACAAAGTTAGATTCTAAAAGAGTTAGAATTAGAAAGTTTCTAAAAATAAAGGAAAGATGAGTTAATTTCTAAAATTAGAAAGAATTTCTAAAAAGGGAAATAACTAACCTAGTTTCTAAAAACAAAAGAGGAAAGTTTCTAAAAATAAACTATTTCCTAAAAATAGGAAAATACTAGAGTTAGAAAATTTCTAAAATTCAAACCCTAATTCTAAAAATAGAGAAAGTAGAGAAATTAGAAAGGAATTTACCAAATTAGAAGCTGATGTCAGGATCCTACAAAATAGGAAACAGGTTAGTTCTAAAATAGAAATAAAAATCTAAAACTAAAGTTAGTAAAATCCTAATCTTAATCTAATTCTAAAACCAATTAATTTCAGAGAATCGTAGCCGTCAGTCCCCGACAACGGCGCCAAAAACTTGTTCACACCCCAAGTATAGGGTTGTGATGTAGTAATAAACTCGGTGAGACCGAGGTCGAATCCCAAGGGACTGAAACCTGTACGTAATCTGAAACTAGGTAGAAATAGAACTAGCCTACGATGAAATCTAAATTAAGTGTAAATTGAAGAATAATGATGAAATAATTATCTAAAACTTAAAGAAATCAGAGATAAGAAACTAAGGATTCAGAGGATCCACTTGTAGAGATCAGGGAGATCTTAGGCCTGCTTCAAGAATCATGAAAATTAAACTGAACTTCCTCTGATATAATTTTAAAGAGATGAAAGGTATATGAATTAGAATGTATTCCATCACCAAACCATGCCCAGGACACAAAGCAAACAATAGAATTAAACTAATTACCAACCAATCATCATGCTATGAAGGTTAGGAAGGGTACCGCCATCCGACCATGCCTAGGGGACGATGGTGGACAAAAGGACTTCCTGACATCATAAACATAAAAAGGAAGGAGCATGCTCAAAGCTATCGCAGACCCATTGTAATTTTAGTCACAATAGACCATTAAAAACTAAAAACATTCCCATAATCAGACAAATATCAAGTTCAATTCCATGTAAATAAAAAGCATAAGCACAGAGTTCTTCCCATCACGTTACAAGCTTCACCTCTTAGCCTTAGCTAAGAGGTTTAGCCGACCATGATTAGGCTAAATCCAAAATAAACAAAAAAAGAAGAAGAAAGGAAAAAGTAAAAAAACAAATAACTTTATTCTTTCTCTCTGCTCACGTCCAGCCCTCCCAGATTCGATCGCTGCCAATTCAATCCCTCCCTCTCTCTTTTCTCCTGTATTTTATACATGTGAAGGGCCCTGGAGAAGTCGGCTGGAAGGAGCCTCACGTTGCTGCTGTTGGTGGGCTTCTTACGCAGCAGTGTGCGCAGCTTACTGTTACGCAGAAACGCAAACCGACTTGCGTTTGGATGAATGATCGGGACGCTGATCGTCCCAGATTTTGCAAATATCTTCATGGCTAGGGTCAATCCTGGCTTGGGCATCATCTGTACGATTTGGATCAGCGTTTTGATCAACACTGAAATCATACAACAGCCCGCAAAAGTCGGCCTACGTCCGGACGCGAAAACAGGGGGCTGCGTATATCGGCTTGCGCTGATTGAGTGGTGGGGTTCATGATCGAGTTCGGTTGGGAAATCCACACCGTCCTTTGAATTTCCCTTGAAAAATTGGTCGGACCTGATTGGTTTTGGATCAGATTCGTTGTGGCCCACGGATGGCTTCATTCCACCGTCCGTCTGATGTTTGGACAGCTGGAATCCCATCTTCTGTATTTCTTCAAATTCTGTCAGCTAGGAATTGGTAAGCTGGGCCGTGGGAATCGAATGGACGGTCCAGATTCATCATTTAGACCGAGATGGTGGGCCATGTACACCATCCGCGGATGGCCCTGCGTAACGCTGAAGAAGGAAGTTTCCTTCTTTGAGTTTACTTGGTCAAGGGTCGATTTGACCATGGTGGACGTGCAGTGCACGGCTGGTGCATTGATGTATTATGCACACACTATTTGGTTAGGGTCCACTTCGATGTTCTTGAGAAATCCATTCCGTCCATCTGTTTTCTCATATCTTTTAAACAGTTAAGACCAAAATCGAAGCATATCCAAGGATCAGATGGGCCCCAGATTAACGATTTGTGGGTTGATCTATCCGTTGGGCCACTTACAGAGGGATCCAATGGCTGAAATTTTAATTGTACGGTTAATTTATGGCCCCGAGGCCATGTATAAAGTTTCGAGCCAATCCGATGGCGGAAACCATGTGATCTTGCATTTTGGACCAATTTCAGGCCTCTTGAACGTGAACGGCTTGATTTCCTCGGATCCCTGGCATATAAATTCTTCAATTTTGGTCCTTTGGAGTCTGTCCCTTGTTTTGTTGACTTCAGAGCATTAATTCCATGCTTGCAGCACCTTTTTTAGTCCAAGCTCCTAAATTCGACCTGCAGCATAAACACGATTAAATCGAGCTATTAAACAATATCATGTTCATAAATCCAAGCAATAAATGGGGTCTGATATACAATATTTGACCCTCAACACACCCCTACTGCATCGTCCCCCATTCCTGCTGCGTCTGACCATTGTCCTTGCTCGTCCGGCTGCCCCTGCATCGTCCGACCACCCCTGCTGCGTCGTCTGACCATCCCTGCTGCGTTTGGCCACTATCCCTGCTCATCTGACCGCCCCTGCATCCTCCGATGACCCCTCTGCTTCAGATCTGCTTGTTCGAACCCTCCAAATCTGCTCGTCCGAACCCTGTTACAGATCTGCTCGTCCGAACCTTGTTACTGTTCGAACCTGTTGCTGTTGCTCCAGATCTACTATCCAAATCTTATTGATGTTCGAACCTATTACTATTGTTGTTGTTCTATCATGTTCCATATCTGCTTGTCCGAATCCTATTTCTGTTCGAACTCGTTGTTGTTGCTGTTATTATTCCGCCAGATCAAGAAACTACAATTGCTTGGGTATCTCCTGCTGTACGGTACATCTTACACCTTCTGCTGCAACTCTTTGAGTGCTTTACATTACTTCAAATCAATGGACAAGAACTCATCACGTACAAAGGCCCCACGTTGTAGTTTTGATGGTACCAACTATTCTCTATGGGCCATCCGTTTTCAAAACCTCCTCAAGGGTCGTGGTTTGTGGGGACTCATTGATGGATCTGTTTCTATCCCCACTTCCACAGATGCCGACAAATTAGCTGATTGGGACATGAACAATGGACGGATTATTACCTGGATTCTCGATTCGGTCGATCGGTCCATTGCTATTGGCCTCACACCTCCTCGCACTACTAAGGCAATGTGGGAATATCTCCAGACAATTTATCAATAGAGTAATGCGGCCCGGTTATACCGCCTGGAATAGGATCTCGTTAACCTTACTCAGGGTGATGACAGTATTCAATCATTTTACTCCAAAATTGTCACTATTTGGACAGAGATGACTATGATGGATCCAACATTTCCTCATGACTTTAAGATATTCCAATCTATGCACGAGAGTGCGCAAATAAGACAATTTCTTATGAAGCTGCGTCCGGAATTTGAGCATTGTTGAGTTGCTCTCTTGAACCGTAGCCCTCCTCCTTCATTGAATTCGGTTATTAATGATTTATTGGTTGAGGAACAACAACTGAAAGTTCTCTCTTCCTTCCTCAACTCCGGGATCATCTGATATGGTGCTTGCTGTGTCTACCACTACACCAACACGTGGTTCCACTCATTTGACTTGTCGCGGCTGCAACAAGGTGGGTCATGTTGTCGCTCAATGTAAAGAATGGTGCGCTTATTGTAGACGGACTAGTCATGGTATTCAGGACTGTCGTACACGTGCCTATGCATCGTCTTTCGGCCGTGGACGTGGTGGTTGTAGTCGTGGTTGTGGTCGTGCTCTTTCTGCTACTGCTGCCACTATTTCTTCCGAACTGTCTATTAGTGATTCTCCACCTACTGTTTCTGCTGAAGGTCTTTCATCTCCATTGACTCCTGTGATGCTCCAACAAATTGTTCAGGCCCTTTCTGTGGCTGGTATGTCAGGTATATCCCCATCTTCTACATGGTTCTTCTATTCGGGTGCTTCTAATCATATGACCAGTGCTGTATCCCATCCTTGTGACATTCGTCCCTACACCGACAATCAGGCTATTTCTACTGTGGATGGCACTAGACTACCTATTCAGTCCGTTGGATCATTGACTTTCTCTCTTTCTGCTCATCACCAGTTCACCCTTCGTGATGTGTTTCATCTCCCTAACCTCTCTAATTTAATTTCAGTTGGTCAACTCACATCCAATAACTGCTTAGTCATATTTCTTCCCAACTGTTGTTTTGTGCAGGATCTGGCAACAGGGAAGGTACTTGGGATGGGTAGGCCGCATGGACGTCTATACGTGCTGGACTTTGATCCATCTGTTACTCCTGTTCGTTGTTTCTTTTCTCCATCTTCATCAGATATTACTTCAGCAAATAAATTATGGAAACTATGACACTTTTGCCTGGGTCATCCACATTCTGATCGGTTACTTCAATTAATTTCTTCTGGCATGTTAGGGAATATTTCTCTTAATAAAAATGATTTGGATTATTCTTGTTCTTCCTGTTGTCTTTAAAAAAGTAAGTGTATTCCCTTTTCTCTAAGTATTAAAAAATCATCTTCTACGTTTGAACTTGTGCATACGGATGTCTGGGGTCCATCACCAATTACGTTTCTATCTGGGTTACGATACTATATTATATTCATTGATGATTTCACACATTACACTTGGATTTACTTTCTGCAATCGAAGTCACAGGTTTTTGAAAAATTCAAGTTATTTCACTCTATGGTGGAGACTCAATTTCGGGTTCCAGTTCAAACTCTCCGCTCTGACTCAGGTGGAGAATATCTCTCAACCGAATTTCGTACATTTCTTCAAGGTCATGGGATTATTCATCAGACCACCTGTTCTGATACTCCACAACAGAACAGGGTGACTGAACGGAAAAATCGTCATATTGTTGAAACTGCCAACACCCTAATGACAGCTATAAGTGTTTCTCGTTCTTTCTGGGCAGAAGCAATGTTACATTCAGTCTACTTGATTAACCGGATGCCAACCAAAGTTCTGAATAGTAAATCTCCCTACTTTGTTCCCACTAGCTTACCTCCTACATATTCCACATTTCGTATTTTTGGTTGTATCTGTTATGTTCACCTGGCTTCACGTGAACGTAACAAACTATCTCAAAAATTGGTCAAATATATGTACTTGGGATTTGGGGAAACTCAAAAGGGTTTTCGATGTTATGATCCTGTTTCTCATCGTGTTCGGGTTTTGTGACATGTTGTTTTTCTTGAACACATTGCCTTTCATTCATCTCTTCCTCCTCCGCACACTCCAAGCTCTCCTGATCTAACCACCTTTCCTGAAATTCCGTTTGCTTCGAGTACTCTCCCTCGTCCGTTGTAGGTTTACTCACGTCGACCGCGTACAGATCCACCACCTATTACTCAACCCGAACCTACTTACCTGTTGCGGATCCTGAACCTACCTCGATACGTCGTTCCGCTCGTGAACATCGAGCGCCTAATCGCTTAATATACTCTATGTCTGCTATGAATGCTACTCTGGATATTGTTTCTATTCCTACTTCATACTCTCAGGCAGTCACTCATGATTGTTAGAAGAAAGCTATGGCAGAAGAACTTGCGGCATTGGATGATAATCATACGTGGGACATTGTCACTCGACCCACTGACCAACAGCTAATTGGTAGCAAATGGATTTATTCTGTCAAGCTCAAGTCTAATGGATCATTGGATCGATACAAGGCTCGACTTGTCGCTCAAGGATACAAACAAGAATACAGAACTGATTACGATGAGACTTTCGCTCCTGTGGCCAAGATGAAAACTGTTCGTACTCTTCTGGCTATATCTTCTATTTGCTCATGGCCACTCGCTCAGATGGATGTGAAAAATGCCTTTCTTCATGGAGACCTCCAAGAAATCGTATATTTGAAACCTCATCTTGGCTCTTTAATTCCTGACAATAAGGTATGTCGTCTAAAGAAAGCCCTGTACGACCTCAAACAGTCACCTCGGGCATGGTTTCAATGCTTTCACGATATTGTTACGGGTGCTGGCTTTACTCAAAGTGGTCATGAACCATCCTTATTTTTGCGCACCACTGCTCACGGCATTGTCATTGTTCTGGTCTATGTTGATGACCTCCTACTGACTGGTAGCGATGCTACTGGCATTTCGGCTTTAAAGGAAGTTCTGCAATCATCCTTCAAGATGAAAGACCTCGGCCATCTAACATACTTTCTTGGATTTTCACGTTCCAACCGTGGGATCTTGGTTAGCCAGCATAAATATACCAATGATTTTCTCGCCTTGGCATCATTGATGGATCAGAAGACAGTTCAGACTCCCTTAGAACTTAACGTTCACTATGGACGTGATGATGGTGATCTACTTGCATAGCTCGATTTATACCGCCGTTTGGTTGGGAGTCTGGTTTACTTAACAATGACTCGCCCTGATATTGCCTACGCTGTTTAAGTCGTCAGTCAATTTGTTTCTGCTCCTCGGACTCTTCATATGACTGCAATGTTGCGCATCCTACGGTACCTTTGTGGAACTCTAGATCGATCCCTGTTCTTCTCCTTCACGGTGACTCTGGAACTTCGTGCTTATTCGGATGCTGATTGGGCCGGATGCGCTCTCACACGAAGATCTACCACTGGCTACTGTGTTTTTCTAGGCACTTCTCTCATCTTTTGGAAGTGTAAGAAGCAGGCCACCGTTTCCAAATCGAGTACAGAAGCCGAGTATCGGGCGATGTCCTCTGCGTGTAGTGAGCTTGTCTGGTTACGTGGACTTCTTTCAAACTTGGGCATTCCTCTACAGAATCCTACTCCACTCCATGTTGATAATCTCAGTGCTATTCAGATTGCCTCTAACCCAGTTTTTCATGAACGGACGAAGAATATTGAAGTTGACTGTCACTTTATTTGCGAGAAATTTCAGTCTGGGCTCATTTCTCTTCCACATGTTGCATCCCATGATCAGATTGCTGACATTCTCACCAAGTCCCTCACTTCTGCACGTCACTCTTTTCTCATTGGCAAGCTATTACTTGTCAATGACGAGCATTAGTTTGAGGGGGGATGTTAGCCAGCTCACATACCTTGTATAACTAATATACCTTATATAGTTTGTTTTCATAGGTAGAGGATTCTGAGTTTATTGTTTTCCTTGTATATATGATTGTAATCTCTATATATTCAACCCCATTGGGTTGTCTCAAATTGACAGAAAAGCTTCTGCTCTTCTCTGCTTGCAGGTCCAAGCATCCTATTGAACTATCTACCCGATAGATCCCATTAATTTCGTATTGCTTATGATTCCAAAGTATCACTTTGGTTTTGATGATTCTAACCATGCTATCTATGGCTCATAGAATACTGACGGTTGTAACAAATTGGCCTTGTTCATGTGGTTAGGATCATCTAGTTGGCATGATTCTTGCATCATGGAATTGTTCTGGTTGATGATTGGGCATCTCATGTGTCACACCAAAGCTTTGGGACCTCCACATCTTCATGGGCATATTAGCGAAGCCTGGGTGTGTGCATTATATATATATATATATATATATATATATATATATATATATATATAGAGAGAGAGAGAGAGAGAGAGAGAGAGAGAGAGAGAGAGAGAGAGTTGTCCTTTGTAATGATCAAGGCTGGTAAGTTCATTGATCCACATAATTTTCCATGTGTGTCTATATATATATATATATATATATATATATATATATATATATATATATATATATATATTACATATACAGAGTAGTGCTCCCCTACAAACCGTAGTGCAAGGGAGCTATGTGTGCACGTTTGAAATAGATGGCATGTACTTTTGGCTCTTGGCTCGGGTGGGTCCCTCTGTAATGTGTTTCTACAATCTCCTCTAACTATCAGATGTATCAGCTCATGTTAGGCCCAAGGCTTAGAAATCAACTACATCCATGATTTAGTTGCGCCCCACAACCCACACCAAAGGAAACATTTGGGAGAGAGACATGCACAAATGATTTTTTACAAGGTCCACCATGATGATTATGTCAACTCCACACAAACCATCAGATGCCACACAATTTAGGTCTGGAACTCAAAAATCAGGCTCATCAGTGATTCGGGTTGGTCACACCAAGCGAAACCATTTAGAGGGTGGGTGTCATCTTGTACATTGTTCTCAATCGTTTGACCCACCTGAATCATAGATTGGGCTGATTTTTAAGGCTTACGTCTAAAATTGTCTACGTAAAGCCATTTATGGAAGGCCATTTGCCATGCCATTTACATAAGGCCATTTATGCATGCAAGGATATGCTATGCTAGTAATGAGTCCCAACTTGAAGTTCTTCTGAAATCCATTCCTACCATCAGATGCATGACCCAATTTTTGTCAAAGGGCTAAAAAATCATGTCCATCAGTGATTCAGGTAGATCCCACAATTGAGAGCAGTGTATAAGATGATGCCCACCCTCCAAACTGTTTCCCTTGGTGTAACCCACCTGAATCATAGATGGGCCTGTTTTTTGGGCCTCAGGCCTAAATTTTTGTGTGGCATCTAATGGTTCACATGTATTTCACGTAATTATAATCATCATGGTGGGCCCTATAAAAAATCAATTGTGCACATCTCTCTCCTAGCCGTTTCCTTTGGTGTGGCCCACCTGAATCACAGACCGGGTTGTTTTTGAGCCCTACAGCTAAAATTGGGGCATGCACTTGATGATCGAAGTGGCTTTTGGAAATACATGATGGTAGGGCCACCCTAGCCAGAGGAGTTTTACGTCATACCTAATGCCATTTAGGTTGCAAGGGTTATGTTGGCAGTGAGCCCCAACTTAATGTTTTTCCAAACTCCATTACTACCATTAGACACATGATCCTATTTTAGTCTTAGAGGCCAAAACTCACTGATGTGAATGATAAGATGCAAATGCAAATGGTGGTAAGCCCGATCTTGGGCTTGCAACATGAGGTGAGGGCACAACACGTTTGGAAACTGTAGCCTGGGCGAGCCTGGGCTCAAGGGGAGGCAAGAGTAAGCTAGAAGGCTTTGAGAGGGCTAGAGGAGGTTGGAGAGGGGGCGGGATGGGACATTGTAAGCTCAAGTTCCTCTCTCTCTCTCTCTCTCTCTCTCTCTCTCCCCCCCCTTAAGAGTGGATATGAGATAGCTACTATTGTTGAAATGAGGAGGGGGAATTTATAGGGTTTTGAGATGACATTTTGAAAATATTGGGGGCTTTGTGGGGTAATTGTTGATATGGAGGCTTGTGATTGGTGGAGATGAGATGAGTGTTGCATGGTACTTCCTCATTGGTTGAGAGGAGTGGCATAGGGTGTAAACAGAGGGAAGGGTAGGGGTTCTTTCCTTTTCAAGGGCTCATTTTGCTTCTCGAGGTGAGACCTCCAGCTGTTCGTATTAGAGCCACGTGGAGGGTGGCACATAGACTGCCTCCCTCCATGTGATCTGGCCCCAGTTTTGGACGGTTGGTGCGGCTTGTCCTCCTGACCCTTCAAAGACTCTAGTAGGGATTTGGAATAGCTTCTTAGGTGTGTTGGATTTATATTTGGATTTTATTTTATTTTTTTAATTTTGTTTTTTTTTTTTTTGTTTTTTTGTTTTTTTTTTTTTTTTTTTGTTTTTTTTTTTTTTTTTTGTTTTTTTTTTTTTTTTTTTTTTTTTTTTGTTTTTTTTTTTGTTTTTTTATTTTTTTTTATTATTTTTTTTTATTTTTTTTTATTTTTTGCATTTGGCTTGTCTTTACCTTGAATTTAGCTTTGATTTGGCTTGGATTTAGCCAAGTTTTGGTTTACGTATTGGCTAAGGCTTGGATGGCTTGGGTGTAGGCTAAGGCTTGGGTTTGGCTTAAGTGTAGGAAACATCCATGCCTCATGTGTTTGTGATCATCAAGTTGCTAGCCTAGGTGGGGTGTTTACAAATGTACAACTCAAATAATGTTTTTCATTGTTAGAGTTGTGAACCTGTAGTCGGTGTTGAAGGCCAATGTCCCCTCTTTGGTAGAGGTTATGTGCAACCGAATGCCAAAGCGAGTGGACGCCCCGCCCCCCTGATCAGGAAAGAATGTGGCTAGGATCAGGAAAGAACGTGGCTAGGACCTATTGATTGTCGCAGTGTCAACATTAACTCTCTGTCTGGAAAAGAGATAACTCATGCATATCATGAGGGTTTGAGAAAAAATGTTGTAATTGTCCATGCGTTTTTTGCGGCATTACGAGCAATCAATCACAACCTTTTTGCATCAGATCGATGATAACATCGGGAATAAATTTGGAAAGTAGTGCCCCAATGCTTTGTGGCTTTACCTCTTCAAAAAAAAAAAAAAAAAAACGCGTTGTGGCTTTACGAGGATCCCCCTAATGTCTGGATCCATGATGACCTCTACTATGCGATCACCCTAGGAGTGTTGCTTCATTTGATCGTCACAGTGGCTAGCTGCCCTATGCTTTCTACGGTCTTACGGGAACTCACTACGCCTACTTGGACTTGATCAAAGTTTGCAAGTATCTTAGACTAGGTATGTGTGAGTGACTTTTTCCTTACAGTCTTTTGATTTTGGCACACTAGGTACAACTGATCTTTCCAACTCTTTGGAAACTAGTTACTCTAAGCTGGGATGGATCGTGCTCATCATTCCTTGCATTGCATCTCATTGTTTGTACGGTCGTCCAAACAATGGAAACTTAGGTTGGCCATGCTTATTTTGCCATTGGATTCGACAACTCCCGGGATACCGTAAGAAGTCAAATCTTATTTTGTTATTGCGTTGGTTGCCACCCAGAGGTATAGAAGACCTCTTAGTGACTTGGATACTAAGCGCTATTTTTTGAAATTTTGGATTTTTTTTTGTTTTGAAAACTACCTCACCTAGGGAGCACTATACCATGGGGATTTTATTGTAGTGGGTTTTGGAGATTTTTTTAGGCTATTGAAGAGATCCGATAGATTTTTATGGGAGGGCGTCGCCATCCGGTTTTTATTTTGGCCCTCTTATTTTTTTGAATTTTTAAATAAGTCTGGCCTATCCTTTCGCCTCCACTAGGGGATTCTGGGGATGATCGGGACTAGTTTTTATTGGGTAATGATTTTTTGGGATTTTTTTTTTCTTGAAAGATGTCCTCACCTGTAAATTAGCGATCTGTGAGGTTTTTATTTCAGAAATTTTTGGGAATAGATTCAACTCATCCTATCATCTCCGCTAGGGATTTCCGATGGCTATGATCGGAGTTAGACTTTAGTGAAAATATTTGATGATCTTTTGCAATATGATTCGGCTTGTCGTCTCGCGATCCAACGATTGTGATCGGGACCAGTTTTTATTGATTTTATTATTATTATTATTATTATTATTATTATTTTGTGATTCGGCTCGTCGTCTTGCGATCCAACGGTTGCGATCGGGGCCGATTTTTATTGAAATAATTTTGTTATTTTTTAAATGTGATTTGGCTTGTCATCTCACGATCCAATGGTTGTGATCGGGGTTGGTTTTTATTGAAATATTTTTGGTGATTTTTGAAATGTGATTCGGCTCGTCATCTCATGATCCAATGGTTGCGATCGGGGCCAGTTTTTATTGAAATATTTTTTGGTGATTTTTGAAATGTGATCTGGCCCATCGTCTCGCGATCCAATGGTTGTGATTGGAACCGGTTTATATATATATATATATATATATATATATATATATATATATATATATATATATATATATATATAGTGTTGTTTTTGTCACTTTTTGTCTTTTCTTTATTTTTCCTTTTTTCACTTTCTCCCATCTCTCTCCTTTTGTTTTTCTCTTCCTTTTGTTCCAAGTGGGGGCTCATTTTTTGGTCAAGTCCTTAGATTGTGTGTTTTAAGGACATTTATGCATTGAGTTCACTTGTGACTTCGGGAATGGGCCTCCACTTGCTTGAATGACCCATTTGTGGTGGCATCTTTCACTTTAATAGGCCTAAATCTTGGGCTTTCTCTTTTTTCCTTTCCTCTACCACTTTCTCCTCTTTTCATTTTTACCTTTATTGGCCCACTTGAGCCCATTTCCTTTATGTAAACATATACCATTTCTCTGTCTTTGGGTGGGGGTGGGGTGGTTATGGACATGGTGTGCATGGGATGCTTGAACTTTTTGGGAGGACTTGGAGGTGGAGACTTCTTGGATGGGCTTATATTGGACGCTCAAGAGACTTCCCAACGCTCCTTTTATTCATGTGCTTCTCTTGTGCATGCCACATGGGATCTTTCTTGGCCTGCCTTGCTTTCAAAGATCGTGCATTTATACATATGGCATTTGATGCCCCCCACCCACGTGGCCACATGGGCTATGTGTGCTAGCACTTGGACTCCACTTGGTTTATGCTTGAAAGAGCCAAGCTTCCATTATGGGCCCATTTAAGCCTAACCTACAATCAAACAAAGATGTAACTTGAGGCTTCCCACCCACGTGGCCAAATAGGCTACATGGGGATCTTTTAGGCCCATCATGTATCACTCCTCGAAATCCAGCTACCCAAGTAGGCTACTCAAAACCCGAATCCAGGCCCGTGAACTATCTTGTCGTTGTTTTATTTATTTATTTTTAAGAATTAACAATAACTTTTATTGAACGGATGCCGATAGGTGATAAAGATACAAGGGAAAAAAAAAAAAGAAGAGGAAGAAGAAAATAACCCCAACCTAGCCTAGGCTGAGATAACAAAGGCTGCCCATTCAGAAGCAATGCCTTTAATCCTACCGATGGCCCCTTCAACCAACAAACATTCATTTCAAAAACAGGAAGCATTCCTTGCCCCCCAAACAACCCACATGAGAACCACAATATGAAGCCTCCAACTCACTTTTTCTGATTTCCCATTTCCAAAGGATATCCTCCACTGATTTTGGCATCACCCACATAGTGCAAAACAAACCAAATAGATAGTCCCATATCTTCTTCACAAACTGGCAATGAATGAAGGGATGATCAATCAATTCGACTTCGTGCATGCACATTAAACATATAGTCGGTAGGATGAGGGATCTTCTTTGAAGGTTGTCGACAGTGAGAATCCTTCTCGCCACTAGACAAACAAAAACCACAACATGATGAGGGGCACCATAAAACCAGTGGTGGAAAGGATGAGGCAGGTCCCAATGAATAGCTGTAGAGGCACTCAAATTGTAAAGTGATTTTATGGAAAACTTGCCCAATCGGTGAAACTTCCAAACAATAGAATCAGAGTCCTGCGAGGAAGGTGAAATATTTTTTAAGCACTCTAACAAACCGACCAACTCTTTTGTTTCCGCATCCGTCAAATTCCTACGACAAGGCGGATTCCAAACAAAGGTTCCCCTGCAAATGGAGACAATCTGCGACTGATACAAGCTAGTCGGAAACAATGCGAGCCAATCTTGAAAAAATCTCTTGAAACGCTCAATAAACAAGAATGAACACAATTATTTTAATATATTAACTCAATAAATACAATTATTCCAAATCCAATTATAAACGAGAATGAAATAGGGAACCACTAATGAAATAAACCTAAATCCAAAATAATATTCACTCTTAAGTCTTAAGATATTATGGTTTCTTATACAATAACAACTAGAAATCAAACTATCTTATTACACTGGATGAACTATTACAACATTCCCATTATATCAACGACCGAAAACCAAGCCAAGCTTAGTACACCTGAAGCGCTAGTGAAAGAGATCTGCAAGCTTGAAGAACTTCAATTCGATAGCTGAAATGGTTAATTAAAAGGGGTGAGCTCAATGGCCTAGTGAGATCATTTCCTTCCTAGATTTGGAATTTATAAGTTCATACATACATAAGCTTAACATATTAAATTAATAAACAGAAATTAAATCATATGTAACGAGACATTAGATCGCATGGATACTTTGACATATGTAATTATACAGGAATGACGAATCAAATCAATAATAGTTTCTTATATGATCTTTTTAGAGAAATCCAGGGCAGAGTACTCATGTGATTGATCCTTTTAGGGAATGAACCAAGGTAGAGGACTTGTGCAGATCCTTTTAGGGATTAACCCAAGGCAAAGTAGATCCTTTTAGGGAATAACTCAAAGCAGAGCACCCGTGCTGATTCTTTTAGGGATTAACCTAAGGCAGAGCACTTGTGCTGATCTCAATTTCATTTTCCATCCAGATACAACATGCGGACCAAGTAACAAAATCTTGAAAACCGAGAAGAGCTGAAAGATTTTTTGTATTTGGGACAACCCAAAGGGGTTGAATATATAGAGATTACAGTCATCTATACAAGGAAAATAATAAAATCAGAATCCTCTACATATGAAAAGTAACTATACAATGTATACCAGCTATACAAGGTATGTGAGCCTGTCTAACAAATCTAATGACCATAGTAATCCATCATTGATTTTCCATAGGTTAAGCTTGTAAATAAAAGGAAGCTTGTTTCCACATCAATTCCATGATAACTATTAATTTAAAGGGCGAGAATTTAAAATTCAATCAACAAATTAAGCACGAATGGGAATCAAGGCAACTTTAGTCATCATATGAAAAAAAAACCAATATAAATTAAACATAGCGCACTTGTATAAACATGGAATTTACAAAAAGTTAGTAAGGATCACCCACCTGAATAGGTGTGCAAGGGTCTTGATATATCACTGGAAATATGTGCATACAATCAAGGTTTCAAATCCACTTAGACTCAGTTTAACTCAATTAGATTTGAGGTGACTCAATGTGACTCAATAGGGTTTTCAATGTAATTCAATGGAATCTCTACATGAAAACACACATGATGATTACACGTCTTAATCTAGGGTTTTTCCAGGGCCTAAAATACAACTAATCAGTACCTTGACTCATTGAGTCACGGTGTAAAAAGTGACATATAGGGTTTTATTTCGAATCAAAGGCTAAGGGAAAGGTTTACCTAATGAATGGCGTGCACGGGGCTCGACTTAGCCCAAGAATCAACCCAAACTCGACTAGGTAGTGGGTCGACTCGGTTTGGTCTTCTTCTTTCTTCTCTTTCTCTCCTTCTTTTCTTTTCTTATCTTCTTCCTTCTCCTTTGGTTTCTTTCTTTGATTTTTCCCTTCAAATTGTCCAGCAATGGACTTGACTCGGAAAAACCTGGTTTGACTCAGTTAGTCGAACCAAGTTCTCTTGATTGGAACTCTCTTAAAACACTCTTTCTTTCTATTCCCTCTTCCTTCTCTTTCTTCTTTTCTTCCTTCCCTTTTGTTTTCTCCTACCAAAACTTGTCTAGGAAACCAGTGTCTTAGTGAGTCACAACTAGCTCTCACACATCTCACTCTCTCGAATTCTCAATTCTGTTCCTATGACATTAAGATTGTTTCTCTACAAGGTCTATGAGCTTTATAGTGCTCTCCTAGCTCTCGCTCTCGTTCAGGAAATTGTGGTTGAAGGTGGAGTTTAGTTGGAAGTTGCGCATGGAGGCTCGAACAACACGAATCCGCAACTCACTTGGTTTGATGCATCAATGGTTTAGATTTAATCTCGGTTGATGTCTGGTGATCAAATAGGTTTGCAATGGTAGTGTTGATCTTAAATCATGGGCCCCACATAGACCAATGATTTACATTGCTTAACGGGAAAGATGAGCCACGATAATGGTGGTTTTGTACATGACAATTCTTTCTTCATTCAAAGGATGATGGACTATCTAGATTGCTCCAAGGAAGTGTGCTAAAGCGAGGCTCCGATGATGTTTGCTTGGTGGGTTCGCAGTTTGAAGAGTTCAATGTCGCAAGCTATTTGCTAAAGAAACGGAAAAGAACGCCGGAAAGCTTGAGTTTTGATTGGCTCAAAACGAGAGAATGCGCTGGTGTGATGTCCAATGTTGCATAATGAAGAAGGTTCAATGGTTGAATGGTTCAGATCAGTCGTCGGTTCACATGGTTGTAGTTGTGGTACTTGTCGAGGGAAAACCAGAAGAAACCCTACCGCACACGACAGCCCTTGGGGGGGGGGGGGGAGTGTTCCACCGGAATGTTTGTGAGAAATCCACTCCGTTTATCTAGTTTGACAGGTCATGGTGGGGTGAGAGTTCAAACATGATGTAGATCAGAGACTCAGGTGGGCCACACGACGAAAAATAGTGAGGATTGGATGTGGACCATCGAAGGCTTCTTAAGGTTGATGATGAATGGTTTCGATGACCTTGGTGGGCCCCACAAATGATGGACGATCGAGAGCAAAGAGGGAAGTTGTAAGAGAGGAGAGTAACTCCCTCACAACGCACGTTGCCGATTTAATTTTCTTTTCTTTTCCTCTCTCTCTCTCTCTCTCTCTCTCTCTCTCTCTCTTTTTATTTTATTTTAAATATGGGAATCTATGGGGCCCCATTGAGATGTTTGTGAGAAATCTACTCCATCCATTCGTTTCGCTGGATCGAGCTAAGACATGGGTTAAAATATGAGGTAGATCCAAAGCTTAAGTGGGCAACATGACAAGGAATTAAGTAGGGAGATGCATGCCATTGGAACTTTCCTAGGGTTCACTTGATGAATGGAGAGTAATCCTAATGGTTTAGATCGATAGTATATCAAGTGTGTTATGATGTGTAAGCTTGGGATGTCTTGAAGGGTGTGTATGTACATGTGTTCAGAAGTGGGGTTGTTAGATTGTGATTCCGACACTAGCTTAAGTTTATACTTGGGTAGCGGGTAAGATGAACTGGCCAAAATCTTGGTTGGGTGTGTACATGGATGGATATGATGATTCTGAAGTCGCATGATAATGATCGGATGGTTTGAAAGTTGAAGTGGATAGTCGGATGTCTTTCCCTATTAATATGTAACTATTTCAATAGTTGGTTGATAACCAATTGAGTATACAAAGGTATACCATGTTTCAAGATCATTAAGAGGTGTACGAAGGTTTAAGTGTGCAAGTCTAAGGGTGATTCCCCTAAAATTATGAATTCAAATTTGGAAGTACACAAGGATAAGTACTCGTGTACACACATGGGCGCGAAAATTTTCAGGGTGTTACATCATGACTCCAAAGAACATAGTTCCCCTTAATGGGCCTGGCCTGACCCATCGTTATACCCAAGAAAGTGTTTTGGACTCTTCTTGACCTAAGATCACACATAAGGGTATGTTCCAACAATGGGGCTACCTTAGCTTGTCATGACATAACGTAGGGCTTGCCTTGCCCCACCACACTTTTCCAAAGGAGGTCTTCTACCCACATGGCCGAGAAGGGCTATGTGAGAAACCTCTTGGGCCCAATTAAAAAAAGAGCCCACTCATGAATGGATGAGAAATTGCCTTTGACTTGTGGGTCCTTCTTAGCTCACTGTGTCCTAAAGATACATGTGGGGCTTTCTTCGAAAGGTGAAAATATGCAAGATTGAGGGTGGGGTTGAGAAATATTTTACTCTTTTGGTAAGACAACAAACCCTACTTTCATTCTTAGTCAATCCCACCTTTATTTGATGCATGATTTGGAGAGGATTCGGGAAGAGGGACTTAACTTGAATGTTGGGGTTCCATTGCAATATGCCAGGCAGGGGTGTACCGAGTTCGGGTCCTCCTCCAATCACTCTGAGGATCCATGCTTTATACCTCGTGAGGGCTGACATCTATCTTATTTTTCCCGAGATGGGCGAGTTCCCAAGGTTTTGTAAGGATGAGGAATCCGGTCTGGTTGGAATGACTTGTTTACAGGAGCCCAACATTTGTTCGATCGGGTGTTGGAACGCACCCCTTTGTTTGGCCTTTTCCAAGTACATCTTGGTCGTGCTAATATGGCCCTCCTGACATCTTTGGTCGAGTGTTAGAGGGTTGAGGCTTACACCTTCCAGCTACCATTTGGGGCGTGGGGCATTACCCCATATGACATGTTTATCCAAGTCGACTTACAATATGAGGGTCGATCACTTCCCTTCGAGGAAGGCTTGCCCTTTCCTTTTGATGAGGATTGGGTTCCTTGCTTGGGGATGGCTGAGTTTTGGGGCCAGCGCTTCAAATTGCGCTAGTTGTCTAAGAACATCACCCACTAAGTCCCGCAGATTGAAGAAGAGGTCATGCAGAAGGCCCAAGCCCTAATTCTATATACTGGAGGGGCTTTGATTTTTAGCCATAGGAATGAGCTGGTGACCACTCGTCTACTCTCTCTCATGGTCGACATCGGATTTCCAGTTCCATAAAACCGGAATGCTCCCTCCTTGCCCACATGTATGAGGGCTTGGATAAGGCCAACCACTTGGATAGGAAATCACTAACCAGATTTTTCCCAATCATCGAGGCACACCCTTGACTCGACACTCATACTTTTTTGAACTGCTCTTTAGTGCATGTGCTCACTTGTTAGCTACCTTTGCAAGCTTGTTTTTATGATCATTTTCCACATCTATCATCTTCGTTGAAAGACTGCACCCCACCCGCCACATGCATGATGTGACACCATAATAACTGCAATTGCGGTTGCCAATACTCAGACTTGGACTGAAGGTCCAACATTGATTCTCTTGTGCAAATTGATGTAAACACACCTCCTTTGTTCTACCCTTGCATATTCATGGGGAGCCCTTTCTCATATGTTTTCTCTTTGTTCTAGTTTGTCCCTTGCCCTTGTGATCAGCTGCATCACTTGCTCCTGAATCTCATGCCGCTCTTCTAGCCTTCCGGCACCATCAGATCATGGAAGATCCCCGGGCTACCAAATGGTACTTAGGAGAGACTATTCTAGTAGTTGATGAGCCATCCTTTTGTCCCCCGTCGTCCCCCAGGCGAACCAAGGAACTTGGCACAAGCCCCTGAACAAGAACTCGTTGCTGCCTTGGAAGGTTTTGATGTGGTTGCCTTCATAGACTAGCTACAGGATTATGGCATGTGATATGTTGAGTTTGGGTTTGGACCATTTCTTAAGGATGAGTATGCCCTAAGTGGAGTTGCACGTTTTGCTGGAGGGAGTCTTCTTGGTCCTCACATGAAGCGCAAAGATGTGGATGTAGGCCCATACTACTAGGAATGATTTGTGTCACTCTTTTTTCTTTGTACTCCTTTGCTACTCTTGTTCCCTTCCATACTTGTACTGAACTTTTTTGATTAATGAAATCTGCTTTTGATTCTCAACATTGTTTCATCAATTTGCTCAGTTTTTCGAATTCTGCCTTGGGAGTATGAATAAACCACAAGTCCTCAATTCTGACTACGGTAGGCTGTGGGGTCCACTGGACTGGTCAATTGACCATCCTTCATAAAAAAAATAATCTCTTTCCCAGCTTTTGATGGTCAGGGAAGAACACCGTAAAAATTTTGATGCGATCAGACTACAAAGCACCTGACAACTGTCTACCTACATAGTGCAGTGGCTGGACAACGACGTGAGAGCACACCTTTTTCAAGGTGAAACCAAGTGCCTCCCCATTTTTGTTTTTAACCTGGTTATCACTGTCTTCTTCCCCTATACACAAACATTCCATGCTCACTTTGTTTTTCTTTCTTTGACCCCCGAACACTCCTCTTGTCCACTCTTTCTCCTTCTTTCTTCCTCCCTTTTCCCTTTTGTCTTCCTCTCCCTTATTATCTTTTCTTACTTGTCTTCTTCTCCCCACAGCTGAAGATGTGTGGAGCATTTTCTTAAGGAAGAATGATGGTGGTGGGGCTTTAAGTAGCTCCATGTGTGGGGAGCTTAGTGGAGGTGAGAGTAGCTTTTTTGGATTCATGAATGGAGAATTAAATGGAGGGTTGGATGGGTTTATTGAGGAGAGAGTGGTTGGAGAAGATGTGAATGCCATTAATGGTTGTAGTTTGGCTACCATTAATGGTGGCGAGCTTGAAGAGATGAGGGTTGGTGGGGTTATAGATGATCGGTTGGGAGACTTCCTTGGGATGGATTGGGAGTTTGATGGCTTGGATTGGCTCTTACATGATGGGTTGCTTAATGGAGCATTTCTGGACTTTGGAGAGGTCGTCTTGGGTGATCTCGACATTGGTGGTGCGATCAAACCATCTCATGATGTATTCCACGGTCCGGATGTTGAGATGGTAGTGATTGATGATCTACATCATGTTAGAGATGCTTGGAGGAGATAGCCATTATGGACAGTTTGGATGATGTGATCGACTTGGTTGGCGTAAATGTTTTTTGGTGCCTAGAGGGGATGATGCCCTTGTGGACCCAGATGTTGAGATTGTCAGCAACCCGGTCCCTTCTGGTGCCTCCTTTCACGATGCACAACACATCACAATGAGTGCGGGTAGCTTTTTCCAGCATCACGAGATCGACATGCTGGATGAGGGGATGCGACCATTGACAGACCCTTAGATGGCCTGGGGCTTCAGATTGTTGAGTGTGTCTTGGTACGCACGTGCCGCCTGCAACCTCAAGGCAATTGCCTAATGAGATTGAGCAGTTAAATTGAGAGCCTAGACATGCATGAGAGGTGAGCAATGCATCATCTAGGATTTGTTGAGGTTCTACACCTTCATTGGGTCCACTTAGATTGGCGCGTGCTGAGTGCCACATCATATGGCTGGGTCTTGTTGTTGAACTTGTTCTCATTCAACGACTTAGAGCTGGGACCCTCACTAGAGGCGATAGCTCACTTGATTGGGCTGCCTTTCTCTTGTGAGTCATACTTTCCAGCTCATTGTGTGGTGAGGGAGACGGATCTGTGGGGTTGGTTCGGATTCTCGGCGGTGGACGATGCTGGCAGAGAGTTCTCCCTTGATCTCTTGTATGACCATTGCGCGATTGATCGAGGGAGGCTGGCTCTTTTCGCTCGTTGCACTGTCAGAATGCATTGATCTTCTTCGTTTTAGCTGAGTTGCTATTCTCTGGGTGGGGTTAGACATCCTTTGTCATACTTTTTTATGCGTTGCACAACATGCTCTTCCAATGGAGCATCATCTTGTTGATCTTGGCCAAGACATGCTTTGGCCACTACATTGAGTAGGTGGAGAGTTGTCAGGTGAAGTGGTAGGCGACAATTAGATTATGCTCTGTGACATGCCAGATTGGGCGCCCTTGTGCTCTTTTGCAACTATCTCTAAGTCGATCTCTAGCAATTATTTGCATCTCACATCCTTTCTTAACCCTCTTGCTTCTCTAGGCAACCTTCGAGCATATGCTTTGTGACTTGCCGTCGCCGAATTACAAGATCCTATCACATCAGAAACTCGAGGCTGTTGAGTCCCATTTTCTAGTACATGTTTCATTTTAGCATAGAATCATTGAATCCCCTAAAAATTAATTAACCACACGAAGTAGAGACCACACGCCAGTGTGGGCAGAGAGGGTGCCTAACACCTTCCCTCTCTGTAACTAAAGTCCCTTACTCAAAATCCTAGGCCGTAGATCAAGAGTCATTCCAGAGCAGGAAAGTCTTTGGATTCTCTAGCTTTCACAAATTCTACAGGGTCTAGCCAACTATGGAATTTTGAGATAATTGGCTAGTGGCAACTCCAAGTCAACTACATCATATACACGAGTCAACCCACACCCGTAGGAAAAAAAAAAAAAACGTGGGTGCCGAAACCTAGCATTCACAGCGATGCATCAGTATCCAACTGAAATATGTTTCCAAAATCTGGTAGGGTCAAAATAGGAGCTTCTGCCAATTTCTTCTTAATCACACGAAAGCTAACAATTGCTTCTTTTGTCCAAACAAATGGACCTTCTCTAATGTAGTCCATTATTGCTGCCATGATAGTGATGAAATTTTTTATGAATTGGCTAGAGAAATATGTCAACCCATGGAAACTCCGCACTTCCTGCATGCTGGAAGGGGTAGGCCATTCCTGGACAACCATCACCTTTTCAATATCAACTGTAATTCCAACTACCATCACCACATAACCCAAGAATATCATCCAATAGGTCAAACAAGGCAGTTTTGATATTGGCATGCATTTTCTTACTCCTTGGAACGTCACAAATTTCCCAAAAGTGTTGCATACGAGTATGCTCGTCTAGGATTTATACCAATATAACCCTAACAAACTTGCCCTTGAATGGTTTAAGCATTTAGTTCATCTACTACATGAAAGTTTTTGGTGTGTTTGACAAACCAAATGGCATATGGAGCCACTCATAGAACCATTTGCGTGTCTTACACATTGTTTCCCATTAAACATTGTTTTTTCATTCATATCTTGGGCGAATTGTAAGATGGCGGTAACCACTTCTCAGATCTATCATAGAGAACACTTTTGCTCCAATGAACATATTAAGAAGGTTGTCCAACTGTGGAATCAGGAATTTGTATTTTATTGTGTTCTTATTAATGACCTAACTATTCATGCACATCCTCCACAATCTGTCCTTCTTAAGTGTTAAGAGGGCTGGATTACACAGTGACTCGTGCTGTCCTTTATATAAAGACAATCCAATTGTAAACAAAGAGAAAACGATGAAGGGTTTGAGGAAAATGATTCTCCTTTGCTTTTTCTGTGTATTTGAGACAACCCTGAAGGGTTGAATATATAGAGCTTTACAATGACTATACAAGGTAAAATGATAAATACAAAATCTTCTACTTAATAATCATCTATCTATAGAATCAGCTATACATGAAATCCGAGAGGAGCTGAAAGATTTTTTGTATTTGAGACAACCCAAAGGGGTTGAATATATAGAGATTACAGTCATCTATACAAGGAAAATAATAAACTCAGAATCCTCAATACAAGGTATACTAGCTATACAAGGTATACAAGATATACAAGGCACGTGGCCTGTCTAACATCCCTCCTCAAACTAATGCTGGTCATCTACAAGTAATAGTTTGCCAACTAGAAATGAGTGACATGCAGAAGTGAGGGACTCGGTGAGAATGTTAGCAATCTGATCATGGTTTGCAATATGTGGAAGAGAAATGAGCCCAAACTGAAATTTCTCGCGGATAAAGTGACAGTCAACTTCAATATTCTTCGTCCGTTCATGAAAAATCGGGTTAGAGGCAATCCGAATGGCACTTAGATTATCAACATGGAGTGGAGTAGGATTCTGCAGAGGAATGCCCAAGTCGGAAAGAAGTCCACGTAACCAGACAAGCTCACTACACGCAGTGGACATCGCCAGATACTCGGCTTCTGTGCTCGATTTGGAAATAGTGGCCTGCTTCTTACACTTCCAAGAGATGAGAGAAGTGTCGAGAAAAACACATTAGTCAGTGGTAGATCTTCGTGTTAGAGCGCAACCGGCCCAATCAGCATCCGAATAAGCACGAAGATCAAGAGTCGCCGTGGAGGAGAAGAACAGTGATCAATCTAGAGTTCCACGTAGGTACCGTCGGATGTGCAACACCGCAGTCATATGAAGAGTTCGAGGAGCAGAAACAAACTAACTGATGACTTGGACAACGTAGGCAATATCAGGGCGAGTCATAGTTAAGTAAACCAGACTCTGGAGGTATAAGTCGGGCTGTGCAAGGAGATCATCATCGTCACAGCCATAATGAACATTAAGTTCTAAGGGAGTTTGAATTATCTTCTGATCCGTCAATGATGCCAAGGTGAGAAGATCCTTGGTATATTTACGTTGGCTGACCAGGATCCCACGTTTACAATGTGAAATTTCAAGCTCAAGAAAGTATGTTAGATGGCCGAGGTCTTTCATCTTGAAGGATGATTGCAGTACAACCTTTAAAGCCGAGATGCCAGTAGCATCGCTACCAATCAGGAGTAGGTATCAACATAGACGAGAACAATGACAATTCCGCGAGCAGTGGTGTGCAAAAATAAAGATGGGTCATGACTGCTTTGAGTAAAGCCAGCACCTGTAATAACATCGCGAAAGCGTTGGAACCATGCCCGAGGTGCCTGTTTGAGGCCATACAGGGCTTTCTTTAGGCGGCATACCTTATTGTCAGAGATTAAAGAGCCAGGAGGAGATTTCAAATATATTGTTTCTTGGAGGTCTCCATGAAGAAAAGCATTTTTCACATCCATCTGAGCAAGTGGCCAAGAGCGAATGGAAGATATGGCCAGAAGAGTACGAACAGTTTTCATCTTGGCCACAGGAGCGAAAGTCTCATCATAATCAATTCCGTAGTCCTGTTTGTATCCCTGAGTGACAAGTCGAGCCTTGTATCGATCCAATGATCCATCAGACTTGAGCTTGACAGAATAAATCCATTTGCTACCAATTAGTTGTTGGTTAGTGGGTCGATTGACAATGTCCCACGTATGATTATCATCCAATGCCTCAAGTTCTTCTGCCATAGCATTCTTCCAACAATCATGAGTGGCTGCCTCAGTGTAGGAAGTAGGAATAGAGACAGTATCCAGAGTAACATTCATGGCAAACATAGAGCATATCAAGCGATCAGGCGCTCGACGTACATGAGCAGAACGACGTGTTGAGGTAGGTTCAGGATCTGTAACAGGTACAATAAGTTTGGGGTTGAGTAATAGGTAGTAGAGCTGTACGTGGTCAACGTGAGTAAACCTATAACGGACGAGGGAGAGTTCTCGAAGCAAAAAGAATATCAGGAAAGGTGGTTAGACCAGGAGATTTTGGGGCGTGCGGAGGAGGAAGAGATGAATGAAAGGCAATATGTTCAAGAAAAACAACATGTCGTGAAACCCGAACATGACGAGAAACCAGATCATAACATCGAAAACCCTTCTGAGTTTCTCCAAATCCCAAGTACATACATTTGATCGATTTTGGAGATAGTTTGTTACGCTCACGTGAAGCCAGGTGAACATAACAGACACAACCAAAAACACGAAATGTGGAATATGCAAGAGGTAAGTCTTTGAGAACAAAGTATGGAGATTTACGGTTCAGAACGTTGGTTGGTCTCCGGTTAATCAAGTAGGCTGAATATAACATTGCTTCCGCCCAGAAAGAACGAGGAACACTCATAGCTGTCATAAGGGTGTTGGCAGTTTCAACAATATGACGATTTTTTCGTTCAGCCACCCCGTTCTGTTGTGGAGTATCAGAACAGGTGGTCTGATGAATAATCCCATGACCCTGAAGAAATATATGAAAATCTGTAGAGAAATACTCCGCCCGAGTCAGAGTGGAGAGTTTGAATTGGAACCCGAAATTGAGTCTCTACCATAGAGTGAAATATCTTGAATTTTTCAAAAACCTGTGACTTCGAGTGCAGAAAGTAAATCCAGGTGTAATGTGTGAAATCATCAATGAATATAATATAGTATCGTAACCTAAAGAGAGACATAATTGGTGAAGGACCCCAGATATCTGTATGTACCAGTTCAAACATTGAAGATGATTTTGTAGTACTTAGAGGAAAAGAAATACACTTACTTTTTTAAAGATAACAAGATGAACAAGAATAATCCAAATCTTTTTTATTAAGCGAAACATTCCCTAACATGTCAGAAGAAAATAACTGAATTAACAGATCGGAATGTGGATGACCCAGGCAAAAGTGCCACAGTTTTCACAATTTATTTGCCGAACAAATATCTAATGAAGATGGAGAAAAGAAACAACGAGTCGAAGTAACAGATGGATCAAAGTCCAGCACGTACAGACGACCATGCCGCCTACCCATCCCAAGTACCTTCCCCGTTGCCAAATCCTGCACAAAACAACAGTTGGGAAGAAATATAACTAAGCAGTTATTGGATGTGAGTTGACATTTGAAATTAAATTAGAGGAGAGGTTAGGGACATGAAACACATCACGAAGAGTGAACTAGCGATGGGCAGAAGGAGAGAAAGTCAATGATCCAACGGACTGAATGGGTAGTCTAGTGCCATCCGCAGTAGAAATAGCCTGATTTCTGGTGTAGGGACGAATGTCACGAAGATGGGATACAGCACCAGTCATATGATTGGAAGCACCTGAATTGAAGAACCATGTAGAAGATGGGGATATACCTGACATACCGGCCGCAGAAAGGGCCTGAACGATTTGTTGGAGCATTGCGGGAGTCAAAGGTGATGAAAGACCTTCAGCAGAAACAGTAGATGCAGTATCACTAACAAACGGCCCAGAAGAAATAGTGGCAGCAGTAGCAGAAAGAGCACGACCATGACCACCATGTCCATGGCCGAAAGAAGATGCATAAGCATGTGTACGGCCGTCCTGAATACCATGACCAATCCGTCGACAATAAGCGCACCATTCTTTGCATTGAGCGACGACATGACCCACCTTGTTGCAACCGCGGCAAGTCAAAGGAGTGGAACCACGTGTTGGTGTAGTGGTGGACACAGCAAGCACCATATCAGATGATCCCGGAGTTGAGGAAGGAAGAGAGAGAACTTTTAGTCATTGTTCCTCAGCCAATAAATCATTAATAACTGAATTTAATGAAGGAGTAGTGCTACGGTTCAAGAGAGCAGCCCGACAATGCTCAAATTTCGGACGCAGCTTCATAAGAAATTGTCGAACTTGCGCACTCTCGTGCATAGTTTGGAATATCTTAAAGTCATGAGGAAATGTTGGATCCATCATAGCCATCTTTGTCCAAATTGTAACAATTTTGGAGTAAAATGATTGAATATTGTCGTCACCCTAAGTAAGGTTAACGACATCCTGTTCCAGGCGGTATACTGGGCCGCATTACTTTGTTGATAAATTGTCTAGAGATGCTCTCACATTGGCTTAGCAATGCATTGAGGTGTGAGGCCAATAGCAATGGACCGATCGACCAAATCGAGAATCTAGGTGATAATCCGTCCATTGTTCATTTCCCAATCAGCTAATTTGTCGGCATCTGTGGAAGTGGGGATAGTGACAGATCCATCAATTAGTCCCCACAAACCACGACCCTTGAGGAAGTTCTGAAAATGGATGGCCCATAGAGAATAGTTGGTACCATCAAAACTACAACGTGGGGCCTCTGTACGTGATAAGTCCTTGTCCATTGATCTAAAGTAATGTAAAGCACGTAAAAAGTTGCAACAGAAGAAGGTTTTAGATGTACCATATAGCAGCAAATATGTAAGGAATTGCAGTTTCTGGATCTGGCAGAATAGCAACAGCAACAGGGGCTCTGGATCTGGAAAATCTAGATCTGGAGCAACAGCAACAGGGGCGCTAGATCTAGAAAATCTAGATCTGAAACAGCAACAGGGGTTGCTGGATCTAGAACGAAGTTGGATAGCAACAGCAGATCGGAGAGCAGAGGGGCGTGCAATAGGGGTAGTCGGACGAGCAGGGGCGGCGCTGTAGGGGTGGTCGGACGACACAGTAGGGGTGGTCGGACGACGCAGGGGCGGTCGGACGAGCAGGGATGGTGGCCGGACGTAGCAGGGATGGGGGCCGGTGCAGCAGAGATGGTGACCGGACGCAGGGATGGTCGGATTTGATAGGTGGTGCCGGTTTTGGATCAGTGAAGCTCTGATACCATGAAATCCGAGAGGAACTGAAAGATTTTCTGTATTTGAGACAACCCAAAGGGGTTGAATATATAGAGATTACAGTCATCTATACAAGGAAAATAATAAACTCGGAATTCTCTATACAAGGTATACTAGCTATACAAGGTATACAAGATATACAAGGCATGTGAGCCTGTCTAACAATGCAAGGCATGCGGCCTGTCTAACATCCTCCCTCAAACTAATGCTGGTCATCGACAAGTAATAGTTTGCTAACTAGAAATGAGTGTTGTGCAGTAGTGAGGGACTTTGTGAGAATGTCTGCAATCTGATCATAGGATGCGACATGGGTTATCAAAATGAGTTAAGACTGAAACTTCTCGCGGATGAAGTGACAGTCAACTTCAATATGCTTTATCCGTTCATAGAAAACAGGATTAGAGGCAATCTGAATGGCACTCAGATTATCTATATGGAGTAGAGTAGAATCTTGTAAATAAATGCCCAAGTCAGAAAGAAGTCCACATAACCAAATAATCTCACTACAAGCAGCTGACATTGATCTATATTCGGCTTCCGTGCTTGATTTAGAAACAGTGGCCTGCTTCTTACACTTCCAAGAGATGAGAGAAGTGCCAAGAAAAACACAGTAGCTAGTGGTAGATCTGCGTGTGAGAGTACAACCGACCCAGTCAGCATCTGAATAAGCACGAAGGTCCAGAGGGGCCGTGGAGGAGAAGAACAGAGATCGATCCAGAGTTCCACGTAGGTACCGTAAGATGCGCAATACTACAGTCATATGAAGAGTCCGAGGAGCAGAAACAAATTGGCTCACAACTTGGACCGCGTGGGCAATATCAAGGCGAATCATTGTTAAGTAAACCAGACTCCCAACCAAACAGCAGTATAATGTGGGATTTGTAAGGAGTTCACCATCGTCACGACCATATCGAACGTTAAGTTTCAAGGGAGTCTGAACTGTCTTTTGATCCGTTAACGAGGCCAAGGCGAGAAGATCCTTGGTATCTTTATGCTGGCTGACCAGGATGCCACATATAGAACGCGAAAATTCAAGTCCAAGAAAGTATGTCAGATGTCCCAGGTCCTTCATCTTGAAGGATAACTGCAGAACTTCTTTTAATGCTGAGATGTCAGTATCATCACTACCAGTCAGAAGTAGGTCATCAACATATACAAGAACAATGACAATTCCATGCTCAGTGGTGCGCAAGAATAAGGATGGATCATGACCACTTTGAGTAAAGCCAGCTCCTGTAAAACATCATGAAATCATTGGAACCATGCCCGAGGGGCCTGTTTGAGACCGTATAGAGCTTTCTTCAGGTGACAGACTTTATTGGCAAGGATTAAAGATCCAGGAGGAGGTTTCAAATTTACTGTTTCTTGGAGGTCTCCATGAAGAAAAGGATTTTTCACGTCCATCTGAGTGATTGGCCAAGAGCGAACTGATGATACTGCCAGAAGAGTGCGAACAGTTTTCATCTTGACCACAGGAGCGAATGTCTCATTATAATCAATTCCTTGTTCCTATTTGTATTCCTGAGCGACAAGCCGAGCTTTGTATCGATCTAATGATCCGTCAGACTTGAGCTTCACAAAATAAATCCATTTACTGCCAATTAATTGTTGGTCAGTAGGTCGAGTAACAATGTCCCACATATGGTTATCATCCAATCCTACAAGTTCTTCTGCTATAGCCTTCTTCCAATAATCATGACTGGCTACCTGATCGTATAAAGTAGGAATAGATACAGTATCCAGGGTAATATTCATGACAGACATAGAGTATATCAAGCGATCAGGCTATCGATGTACACGAGTGGAACGACGTACCAAGATAGGATCTGGATTGGTTACGGGTACAGTAGGGAGATTAGTAGGTGATGGATTTGTACGTGGTCGTCGTGAATAAACCTGCAATGGACAAGGAGGTGTACTCGAGGCAACCGGAATGGCAGGAAAAATAGTAAGACCAGGAGAGTCTGGTGTGGGTGAAGGAGGAACAGATGAATGGAAGGAAATATGGTCAAGAAAAACAATATGTCGTGATACCTGTACATGACGAGAGCGGATCATAGCAACAAAAACCCTTTTGAGTTTCTCCAAATCCCAAGTACATACATTTGACTGATTTTGGGGAAAGTTTGTTATGTTCACGTGATGCCAGATGAACATAACATACACAACTAAAAGCACGAAATGTGGAATATGTAGGAAGTGAACCGGTGAGAACAAAGTAGGGAGATTTACTATTCAAGACTGTGGTTGGCAACCGATTAATCAAGTAGACTGAATGCATCATAGCTTCCGCCCAGAAGGAACGAGGAACACTCATAGCTGTCATTAAGGTATTGGTAGTTTCAACAATGTGGCGATTTTTTCATTCAGCCACCCCATTCTGTTGTGGAGTATCAGAACAGGTGGTCTGATAAGTAATCCCATGACCCTGAAGATATGTACAAAAATTTGTGGAGAGATACTTTCCCCTTGAGTCAGAGCGGAGAGTTTGAATTTTTACTCGAAATTGAGTGTCCACTATAGAATGAAATATTTTGAATTTTTCAAAAACTTGGGACTTAGAGTACAGAAAGTAAATTCAGGTGTAACGGGTGAAATCATCAATGAATATAACATAATATCGTAGTCCAGAGAGAGACATAATTAGGGAAGGGCCCCAGACATCCGTATGCACTAGTTCAAACATAGATGATGATTTTTTAGTACTTAGAGGAAAGGGAATACACTTACTTTTTGAAGGGCAACAGGAAAAACAAGAATAATCCAAATTACTTTTATTAAGATAAATATTCCCTAACATGCCAAAAGAAAAGAGCTGAATCAAACGATCAGAATGTGGATGACCCAGGCGAAAGTGCCAGAGTTTCCACATTTTATTTGCCAAACAAATATCCGAGGAAGAGGGAGAGAAGAAACAACGAGTTGGAGTAACAGATGAGTGAAAGTCCAGCACGTACAAGCATCCATGCCGCCTATCCTTCCCAAGTACCTTCCCTGTTGTCAGATCCTGCACAAAACAACAATTTAGAAGAAATATGACTAAGTAGTTATTGGATGTAAGTTGACCAACAGAAATTAAATTTAAGGAGAGTTTAGGGACATGAAATACATCACGAAGGGTAAACTGGCGATGGTCAAAAGGAGAGAAAGTTAATGAACCAACGAACTGAATGGGTAGTTTAGTGCCATCTGCATTAGAAATAGTCTGATTGTCAGTGTAGGGACGAATATCGCGAAGATGTGATACATCACCAGTTATATGATTGGAAGCACCGGAATCGAAGAACCATGAAGAAGATGAGGTTATACCTGACATACTAGCCGCAGAAAGGGCCTGCACGATCTGCTGGAGTATTATAGGAGTCAAAGGTGAGAAAAGACCTTCAACAGGACCAGTGGATGCAGTATCACTAATAGAAGACTCGGAAGAAGTAGTTGCAGAAGTAGCAGAAAGAGCACGACTATGGCCACGACCTCGACCTTGACCACCACATCCATGACCGAATGAGGATGCATAGGCACATGAACGACAGTCCTGTATACCATGACCAATCCTTCAACAATAAGCGCACTAATCTTTGCACTGAGCGACGACATGTCCCACTTTATTGCAGCCGCGACAAGTTAAAGGAGTGGAACCACGATTTGGTGCAGAGGTGGATATAGCAAGTGCCAGGTCAGATGGTCTCTGAGATGTCCCCTGAGAGAGGACTTGCAGGCGTTGTTCCTCGGCTAATAGATCATTAATAACTGAATTCATTGAAGGAGTTGGGCTACGGTTCAGGAGAGCAGCCCTGCAATGCTCAAGTTCCAGACACAGTTTCATAAGAAACTGCCTAATTTGCGCACTCTCGCGCATTGCGTGGAATATTTTAAAGTCATTTGGGAGATCTAAATCCATCATAGCCATCTCTGTCCAAATTGTAACCATTGTAGAGTAGAAAGTTTGAATACTTTTGTCACCCTGAGTAAGGTGAACCAGATCTTGTTCCAAGCTGAACCTAGTCGCATTACTCTGTTGATATATTGTCTAGAGATGCTCCCACACAGCCTTAGCAGTGCGATGTGGTGTGAGGCCAACAACTATTGATCGATCGACCGAATCGAAAATCCAGGTAATAATCCATCTATTTTTCATTTCCCAATCAGCCATTCTGTCGGCATCGGTGGAAGCGGGGACAGTAACAGATCTATCAATTAGCCCCCACAAACCACGACCCTCGAGAAAACTTTGAAAGTGGATGGCCCATCGATTGTAGTTGGTGCCATCAAAACTATATTGTGGGGCCTCTGTATGGCAATCTTTATCCATAGATAGGAAGAGATAAGAACAATGCTAAAGAAGAAAGTACCTTGCAGCCATAGATTAGAGCAACAACCAGCAAAAGATAGAGACAGCAGGAGATCAAAACAACAGACAGCAACAGATCAATAAGGATCGGATGCAACAGTAGACAGCAACAGAGCAATAGATCAACAGATCTGAACATGCAGCAGTAGGGATTGGATGGAGCAAGAGGTGTGCAGAGAGGTGCTTAGGGACGTGCGTGCGCAGGGTTGTGTACAGGGTCGTGCGCAGGGGCTTGCGGATAGGCCTGGGGAAGATCGGATGTGCGTGGGGAGGGCCGGATCTGATAGGGCAGGGCCGGATCTGACAGGAGAGGAGCCGGATCTAACAGGGGAGGGCGGGATCTGACAGACGGTGGTGCCAGTGATGAAAAAAATGCCGGATTAGGATCGATATTGCTCTAATACCATGTAAACAAAGAGAAAACGATGAAGGGTTTGAGGAAAATGATTCTCCTTTGCTTTTTCTGTATATTTGAGACAACCCTGAAGGGTTGAATATATAGAGCTTTACAACGACTATACAAGGTAAAATGATAAATATAAAATCTTCTACTTAATAATCATCTATCTATAGAATCGGCTATACAAGGCATGTGGCCTGTCTAACACCAATAACTTCCTAACCTGTTGATTGAGCTGCTCGTGCTCTTTTGGGCTCATTTAGTAGGCTGGTCTATTGGGGAAGCTGGCTCTGGGATAAGATCAATATGGTGTTGTATGTCCCTTATAGATGGCAATCTAACTAGCAAGTTATCTGTAAAAATATTTGCAAATTCCCTTATTATAGGTTTCATTATATACCACTCATCGTTTCCTTCCCAACCACGGCAAATACTACCTCACTCTCTTCCATCTCTGCGATAAATCGTGTCATAGAGAGGAAATTCACATCTCCCAATAAGTTATGTTTTGCTGATTCCTTCTCCTTGGTGGGCTCTAAAAAAAAACTTCCACATTATCTTTATAAAAATTGAAAGTGTTCTTCTGGCATTGGCATACAACACTTTGTCAAACTGCCTTGATCTACCCAACAAGATGTGGCATACGTCCATTGGATGACTTCGCACCATACATTGTCATGATACTTTCCTCCTATCGTAAATGAAATAAGTGTATGGGCTAAATATGTTAACTCAGTACCCTTCTCAAACTAAGGAACATGGTATGGCGTAGGATGCTTCTTTGTAGGAATTTGGAGCTTGTCGATCACCTCCTGGGCCACAATATTCTCACAGCTTCCTCTGTCAATGATATGCAGCAGTAACGTCCATTAACCGTGCACCGAGAATAGAAGATACCCATATGCAGCTAGTTCTTATCCTTCATAGTCTTAGGTGCTAACAAACTCTTCCGGGTCACAAGTGATTGGCCCAAATCAACCCAAATAACATCGTCAGCATCTTTCGGTCCCACGTCCTCATCATAAAGAGGATCATCCAAGTCATCACCATGTGTTGCCCTGCACTATCGTTGTTTGTGTGCAAAATTCTCGCAACGTGCAACTCCCTCTTTTTGCATTCACATGAATAATGCTCCATGTCTCCACATTTAAAACAGCGGACAACAACCTTGCTTTTACTTCTATCATTAATCTCAGCGCCATGTCGTCCACCTGAAATCGTGTGGTTGGTCCGGTTGAGCTTGTTCGACCTTAATGCATTATCGCGAACCTTTGGTACCGCCACCCTCACCAACCAGCCCCTTTTTAGTCTGGTAACTTGACAATATGGCCTTTCTAAAAGTTTAAAGTCCTCTTTTGGAATGTTTTTTAATGGCCAATGCACATTGTTAGGCCTCCGTAACTGTCTACATGGATGGATAGCCAAAGCCTCCGCATATCCAACTTTAACTCATGAAGATAACACGCAACAATTGCTTTGTTTTTTTTCACGTGATTCATTGCAACCAAGTAGTAAAACTCTTTCGTGTAATCATCAATACTCTGATCTCCTTGATTTGGAAATTGAAGTCATTGATATACGGCTTGCACATAATTTGGCGAAAGAAAATATTGATTCATATGATGCTTCGTCATCCCGTGAAGTGATTGGATCTTTGCCCATCTGAAGTCTTATTTTTTAAGTTGTTCCCACCATTCAAATGCGTGGTCTTTCACCTTAATGGTGACCAACTTTACACGTTTATGATTGGCCAATTCTTTGTATTAAAAAATTATCTCCATAATATTCAACCAATCCAAAAACTTTTCCCCCTTCATACTCTCAGTATACTCTGGAATGTCTAATTTAACATCCAACTCTCTTCCTCTCTCCTTTTGGGTATACCTCCACTCTACGATCCAAGATTCTCTAATAGGTGACCTATCATAAAACTCATTACAAAACTCTCCTCTCTCTGATTCATCATAATGAACCGTTGCTCAAGGCACTAGGTCAAGATCACCACTTTTCTCCTTGAATTTCCACATCACGGGGGTCAACCAGATTGGGATTGGTTTCTCTTTCATCACGTCTACCTCTTGCTCTACAGGGAGTCATAGTTATAACAAAATCGATTAAAACTTTGTTGGATCAAGATCGGGAAGCTTTGATACCAACTGATGTAGCCACGACTCCCAAATATGAAATAACAATAACCAAAGAGTTAACACAAGCAAGATACGTAAAATACCACCTAACCTGTATTGATTTCACATCCTAATAGGCTCTACCAACAAGGTTCATAGTAGAAACCAATAGAACCTTTTAACATGTAACAGAACCACAAAGCTTCGAATAAGGATTATATATTTATAGATGGAAAACTTAACCCCTAAGCAACATAGCTACTAAACAAACATATACACTAAGCATAATGAACCTAGACACTTTAAGAATAATTACACAATAAAATTCCCAATACAAATTCGTGAAATATCTTCCTAAAAAAACAAAACCTCCAACCACATTGATTATCCACCAATGTAGCTGTCCAATCTCATATCAGACTCGTTCGAGCATTCCTGCTACTCTCAACATGATCCAAGAGCTACACTAATGCCATCACTTGATCTATCTTGTCATCAACGTTACTATTTGGTTATTCTCACTTATTAGACTAGTGATTGCAGTTCAACTCAATTTTCCATTCATACACACCCTAATAGTTTTCCTGGATTTAGCATAATGCTAAAAAGCTTAAAAACATTATCTTGCTTAATCAAAGCAAAAGTTTTACGAAATGGGTCAATATGTATATGGTGTTATGAGTTCAATACTTGTATCCATGTTCATATCCTGGATATTGGGAGAGAGTCATATCCTGATTCCCATGTCAGCCCGAGTGCATGCTTAATATCCGAGTTTTGAGTAATGTTGAAAATTCTGTGTTAAACAAAGTAAAGAAGGAGAAAACATGAGATTTATACCAAGAGAAAGGCTGGGGCTCTCTTACTAGGTTAAAACTCTCAGGCGCACAACATATACATTGCTTGCACTCTCTAAAGCATGACTTGAGCCCCCTTTGAGGGCACGTTTGGATGCACCCTCAAAAGGGGCATTTGACGTGTAAATGCCATTTTGTCCAAAACTGATGTAGGACGTGGCACAATTACATTCCTAGCATGGTTGGACCAAAAGAAGGTGAACCGTAAATTGCTGTAACTTTTTTTCTGGGTAACGTTACAGGGTGCATGACCTATCAATCTTCATTGTAACGGGCCATCCGAGGTGAACTGACCCACAAAGTGCGCCCTGTTTGTCCGTTTCATCAGAAAACACGCGCTTTCAGCTCAAAAACAAAATTGTAAGGAAAATTTTCTATTTTTAGTATTTCGATTTTCTAATATTTTCTTATTTTTAGAGTTTAAATTTTCTTCTTTTTTAGAAATAACTTGTAATCATGCTAGGATTCTTCTAGCAAAAGTTTATTTGGAATTTTTATTTTTAGAAATTAGGATTTAGAAGAGTTTTATTAAAATTAAGATTTTTATTAGAGTTAGAATTTTACTATTTTTGGTAATTACGAAATTTGGTTTAGGTTTTTTTTTTTTCTTTATTAATGGTGTAACAGAGACTTCTACACATCATACAATTATCAATCAATCTATTTTCGGAATAATTAGAAATTATTTCTATTTTCCTATTTTCCCTTGTGGATTCGAGGAATTCCTATGAGGAGTCCAAAGAAGCTCTGTGGATTCGAAGTAATTATTCCCTTGAGGAAGATAGTGATTGACCTCATCACGTCCATCCCTGCATCAAAAACCCATATCTATGATGTACATTTGAATGCATCTTCACAAACCTTGTTTGATCCCCCATTCACTGAAATAGGCGCTAAAAAGGCTAGTTGCTGGAAAATCAACCCACGGAGTCAATACAGAGCTGCTTCTGTGGGAAAACCCTGTTAGTGGAAGTTGCGCCCAAATAGGCCCTCACATAGCTAGGAGTTGCAACACGCTTCCGACACTAAACTCAAGAAGATAGTAAGGGCCCATTTGGATACCACCTATTAAGTTGCTTTTTCTACTCACTGCAGTAGATAAGTAACTTATTTGAGATAAGTAAGTTTGGTTTATGATCAATTATAAGTAGTTTTTTAATTTAAAGTTGCTTAATCATTACAGTTTAATAAGTAGAAATCAAGATAAGCCACTTAAAGTGGCTTATCTTAAGAAACTTACGATCCAAACGCCCCCTAAATGTACTTCAAAACACAACAAAAGGTTGAGTTTGTATTCTCAACACTGTATTATCTATCTTTGTCAGATGATAATCTAGAGATGATCTCTATGCTTATGGGAAGGTTTGCTAATCCATACCCATGTGGGAAGCCCTGCCCATCCATTTGCAGGCCCATGTGCCAATATGGAACTCCACACAAGATCTGAACTTTCCATTAGGTGGGCTACACTGTTTGAGCGATAGAATACGACAAAAGGATGGTAAGAAAATTTTGTTTTAACCATCCGTTTAGTTGTATATTGTGGCCCACCATTTTAGTGTGACTGCCTGATTTCTTAGGTAGAAGATCTAAGCATTATTTCCAACTGGATGGAAAACTCACATTTCCTGCATGTATTCCAAATTGGCACGTGTACCTGCATGTGGAATTAGCAAATCTCTCCATATGGGTGCTCCCAAAAATGTGCAATGTCATTTATGGAAGGGAAAAAAATTACAATTTCTTTTTTGTGACCTTTGTTTTGCAGATGATACTGCGATGTTGTGGGGGGTCCAATTCTACAATGATCTACTCATGCAAGCGGGCCCTCTTGGAAATGTACAGTCAGAGCTTCTCTTCCAAAAGGACCCTGCGACATTCACTTTCGAAAAGGGATGGGCCTTCCCTCGACGCATATATTTCAATGGTGATAACTGTGTCATGCCACCTCCCGATTCTTATCCATGGCTGCCGAATGCCAGCCCTCCACGAACGATGATCTCCCTTCTTCCAATTACGGTTTTCATGGCATATTTGGCATTCTTGTTATAAAAATACTGGTCCAGTTTGGAACATGTTGGATATTCTGAAATTCCAGAGGATTGGATGTGTTGGCAGCATCAGGTGCATTGTACGCATTCCAACAAGGATTTATTTTATTTTTATGTTGTATTAGCGGGTCAAATTCACCGCTTTTTCTTCTTCTTTTTTTTTTAATAATTTATTTATCAAACCATATCTTGGTTGTAGTAGAAACACTTGGAAACAAGGCCAGATCCACCACAAAGCTTTGTAAGTTTAGCCTAAAGAACTTTTATTGTGGCCCATTGACATGTAAAAATGACATCCAATCCATCTATCATGTGTGTCCCCTCTTGTTCTCCATGGGTGCAAAAAATTAGGCCTAGCTAGAACTTAGGTGGGCCACTCCAAAGGGAATAGTTGAGACAGGGATGCACACAATAAAAAACCTTCCAGATTACATGTGGCGCCCACCTTGTTTTGCATACACCATCTAATCCATTCAGAAGATGCATAAGACTGGGATGAATGGACACCACAAAAATCAGGCCATTCAAGTGGGCTGCAAAACATGATTTTAGAGGTTTTTGGCATGAATTTACATGGTGTGGCTCACCTGAGTTTCGGATCGGTCTAATTGTTGGGCTTTAAGGAGAACATTATGGGGCGCACATGATGCCTAGATTGAATGTCATTTTCACATCATGGCTGGCTCCACAAAAGGTTTTGTATGTAAGCTAATCCAACAAAGCTTAGTGGATCCAGCCTCCTTGTAAAATGTTGTGCATTTATGTGTTATTATTTTGGAGAACATCCACTGCTTATTTGTTATTTGTCTGAGAACTATTCACTCTTCCTTTCATATCTTATGAATTTTGATGAACCCACACATGTACAGACCATAGTTCAAAAACCCAAAACTCAACTGGATTCAATGTTCAGCCAGGTTGGGTTGGCTTGACTCGACTCAACTCAATATGTAATTGTTGTAAATTAAAAATACTAGGAATGTAAATAAATATTTTAAATAGTTAAGTTTAGTATAGTATAAATAATATAAAATGTAATTCAAATTAACAATACATAAATATGTCATTGGTTAAGTATATCAGTTCCTTTGGCTGGGTTTGGGTATTTGAATCACGATGCTGCACCATCTTTATTTGTAATTAAAATCTCAACTTGGGGGGTGAGTGACTCGATTCAATGTATATCCTCCTATGGGAGAATATATTAGGGAGGCATATTCGTTGATTCGAATACCAGACCTTTTCCTCTGATACCATGTCAAACAACTACTTTTTCTAAAAGCTTGAGCTGTTAGAGCATGGCATATCAATGTATATGTATATAAGGAAGATGTAATTGGCAAAGTATTATATTTCTCGATTCCATGTCCAAAATTGAGTTGAATTTGCCTAAGTTGCCCCTTGGTTTCTTTGATGTAAAAATTAGGGAAAGATTACTGAAAGATTCCGGATTCAGTTGTTACCAGCATCTATATTTTCTAGTCCATCCTGAAAATATCATATAAAACCTAGTTGTGTTAGGGTGTGTTGCAATTTAAACCTATTTTCTATAATTTCATTTTAAAGATTGGGTGGTTTAAGCAATGGCTTTGTTCTTTGCAACTAAACTGTATACCAGACCCATGTATAAGCCATCCATCCTGTTTGGTGCATGTGCCTATCGACTTAATTCGCACGATTTTATTTTTGGGTCTGGGTCAATCGCCATGTGCATAGATTGTATGTGATTATACACTGAATTCCAGTGGATGCTTAATAAGAAATTAGTGTAGAAAAAGAAGTATTAAACTGAGATGTTGTTGTGAGCAGCTGCCACACATTAGGCATGGAAGCAAACCTTAGAATAAATCAAATATGCGAATAGAGAAACGAAAATCAAGCATGCACAGAGAAACACATCGATTTTATGTGGAAAAACCCTTGTGGGAAAAAACCACAGCACCAAGCGACAAACAATCCACCATGAAATCAGAATTACGAGAGATGGACAACTTACATATTTGAAACACTCGTCTCCAAAAATGAATTCCCCTTCTCAAAACCCTACCTCTCTTCAGAACAATCGTGTGTTAACCCTAATCCTACAATAACCTAGTTTTTATAATATATTTTTAGATTTAGAAACAAAATCACGCACTTACACAGAAATTGCGTGCATCGTCGATCAATCAAGTCCGATCGATGGATCTTCGATTGAATCGACTTCATTCTATCGATCGATTGAAAATGCTCAAAAGTGTCCAAAGACTTGGTTTTTTTGAATAATCTCGATCAATCGAGCCCTAATGTTCGATCGATCAAACATATGCAAAACTATTTAGAGATTCATTCATCCTTCGTCAAGCCTAGAGAAGTTGAGCAAAACCTGAACTTCTCTACAAAAACCACTGTTGTACGCATATCTGCCAAACTTTCACTGGTCTGAATCTTTTCAAGAGTGATACTGCTTTCCTCTAACATCTGTTTAAAGTAATGATGCACATCAATGTGTTTAGTCCACAAGTAATAAACTGAGTTCTTTGCCAAATTAATTATGATTTCGCTATCACAATGCACGGGCACGACTTCCTACTGAAGCCTCATCTCAACCATCATACCTCTCAACCAGACCGCTTCCTTGAATGCTTTTGTCATCACCATACGCTCAGCTTTGGTTGTGGAAAGAGCAACAACAGATAAAAGCTACTACTTCTAACTGATTGCTCTACCCATTAGCACAAACGAGTAACTGGAATTTGACCTTTTGTTATCCACGTTTCTAGCATAATTGGCGTCCACATAGTATATCAATTTCTCCTCAAATTTTTCGAATGGTAAGACGTAGTCAGTCGTACCTCGGATGTAACAAAGTAGTCATTTCACTACCTCCCAGTGTTGCTTGCCAAGGTTTGACATGTATCTACTCACAATACCTACTGCATGTAAAATATTTTGTGTAGTATAGACCATGACGTACATCAGACTACCAACTGCGCTCGAGTAGGGCACACAAGACATACTGTTTTTCTTCATTTTTAGTAGGACATTGTTCCGAAGAAAGTCAAAAGTGAGTAACTTGGGGAGTGCTAACCAGTTTAGCCTTATCAAGTTTGAACTTAATGAAGACCTTCTCAAGATATTCCTCCTAAGACAACCATAGTTTACTCCTTTCCCTATTCCTATGTACATCAATGCCAAGAATCTTCTTTGTGTCTATTAGATCTTTCATCTCAAATGTCTTGGATAATTGAGCCTTCAATATGTTGATCTCAGACAAGTTATGACTGACAATAAATATACCATCAACATACAACACTATAATTATAAATTTTCCATCATTTAGTGAACCGTTGGCTCATTATGAAAGAATCAAACTTTTTACACCATTGATCGGGCGACTGTTTTAGGTTATAAAATGTCCTCTTCAACCTGTAAACCTTATTTTCTGCTCCTTGTATATCAAATCCTGAAGGTTGCTTCATGTAAATCTACTCTTCTAATTCTCAATGTAAAAAAGTTATCTTTACATTCAACTGTTCTAATTTTATATTGTATGGGCAACCAACAAAAATATGAATCTGATAAATATTTGTTTCACGACTTGCACAAATATCTCACCGAAGTTGATGCATTCTTTCTGACTGTATCCTTTCGTAATCAATCTAGCCTTGTATATATCTAGTTTCTTACGAAAGATCCACTTGCAGCCAATCGCTTTTCGCCCAATGGAAAGCTCCACCAACTCTCACGTTTCATTCTTGTGCAGGGAATCCATCTCATCATACATTGCTTCCATCCACTTCTTAGTATTCAGATCATTCAATATTTCCTGGAAGATAGACGGATCACCATCATTCGAAATGAGGGCAAACACAATATTTAAGTCATCCCTGTATCTCATTAGTAGTCTGATTTCTCAGTGGATTCCTTGTAATAGGTAGCGGCTCCACCTACTCTTATACCTCTTCCAGCAGCTCAACTTATTCAAGTGTCTTACCTTTGTCAATTTCAACATTAATCACCACTAATTTTTCTGTTTCCTTGTATTTATCCTTACGGAAAAAGGAATTCTCATCAAACTTGACGTCTCAACTCATTATGATTTTTCATGTGGTTCGATCATATAACATGTATCCTTTCACACCATCACATAGTTAACAAAGGTGTACTTATTTGCTCTTTTGTCTAGCTTATCTCTTTCAACTGATGGTATATGAGAATAAGCGTCGCAACCAAATACACACAACCCTAAGTAGTCTACTTCTTAATCACTCCATATTTCTTTAAGAATTTTGCAATCAATAGTCGTGGATTAGGACCAATTCACCAAATAACAAGCCGTGTTAATAACCTTAACCCATAGGTCCTTGCCCAATGTAGCATTACTCAACATGCTTCGGGCCATTTCCAAAAGACTCTAACTCATACGTTCCGCCACATCGTTTTGTTTTGGTGTGTGCCTCATTGTATTATGCCAAATAATTCTCCCATCCTCATAATACCAATTAAATTCATTTGAAGTGAAATATTCGCTGTCATTGGTCCTTAAAACTTTCAACTGTCACCCTGACTGTTTTTCCATCATAACCTTCCAAGACTTGAAAGTGGTAAACACGTCGGATTTATTCTTTATGAAATAAACTCATACGTTTCTAAGGAAGTTGTCAATGAATGTTACAAAGAATGACAACCCTCCTCTAGAAACAATGGGCGACGGCTCCCAAACGTTAGAGTATACATAATCTAGTAATCCCTAACTACTATATTTTTCGGTTTTAAATGACAATCTTGACTATTTATCATATATGCAATGCTCACATACATTTAATTCAAAAAATTTAAAAGCAGGAATTAAGCCACTATATAGGAGTACCTACATACCACAGTCGCTCATGTGGCCTAGGTGTGCATGTCACACACGTGTAAACATGGATTCCACTACTTATGCTATAGCTCCACCCAATACAATGCTCCCGATCAACTTGTAAATGTTTCCACTCTTTTGTACCTTCATAGCAGTAAATGCCCCCTTTGAAACTTTTAAAGCACCTTCATACTCAGCGAATTTGTATTCAAGTATCTCAAGAGCTCCTAAGATATCAGATTCTTCTTTAGGTCCAGAATGTGCCTCACATTCGCTTGAGTATGCTCTACCTCATCGAACGTTCTAATGCGTATCGAACCAATTTCAATCATCTTAAAGGTATAACATTGCCTATAAGTACCAGGCCACCATCATACTCGTTGTATGTGACGAACCAACTCCAATGAGGGCACATATGATACGATGGTCCCGTATCCAATCGTTATACAGGCGTCTAACTTTGAAAACGGATAATACATCGCAACCATCGTAACCACTCATCCTTCTGGGTTTTAAGATTTGTGCAGTCTTTCTTCATATGTCATATCTTGCCACAATTTTAGCACTTCAACTTCCCTTTGCCCTTCGACTTGGACCTCGATCATGACTTACCCTTCTCTCGCTTAGACGGTCTCCCCTTATAGAAATACCTTCCCCATCATTATTCCTTCTATGTTGCTTCGACTGAAGGATAGAGATAATAGCATCGAGGTCCAAGCTATCCCTACCATGGCATAGAGTATCCACCAGATTCTTGCAAGAATCTGTAAGGGACGTCAATAACATTAGGCTTTGTGTTCTTTGTCGATCTTCACCTCCACACTTGTTAGTTTTCAAATTAGTTTGTTGAAGGTGCTAATATGGTCAAAGAGATCCGACCCTTCCTGCATCCTTAGAGTATACAAATGTCTATTCAAATATAGGCAATTGGAGAGTGACTTCGTCATGTAAAGGCTCTCCAACCTAGCCCATAATCCAGTGATAGTCATTTTAGAAATAACATTACAAAGGACATCATCGGCCAAATACAATTGAATTGCGCTAATAACCATATGATTTAAGTAGTCCCATTCCTCTCCCTTCCTAATTTTAAGACGTCTCGCTTTGCCAAGGAGAGCTTGCGACATCCCCTGTTAAATTAGGAGGGCTTTCATTTTCAACTTTCATAATTCAAAGTTATTTTTGCCCGTAAACTTCTCCATCTCGAACTTCTCATTCGATCCCTTCAAACCCATGTCTCAGACTCGATCTAAATAACCCAACGTGAAGCCTACACTCTGATACCTCTTGTTGTGCCCAGCCGCCACACGTTATGCGCGGAAGCAACCTTAGAATGAATCAAACACGCAGATAAAGAAACAGAAATCAAGCATGCGCAGAGAAACACATCGATTTTACGTGAAAAAAAACCCTTGCGGAAAAATAAAAAATAAAAAATCACAGCCAAGTGACAAACAATCCGCTATGAAATCAAAACTACAAGAGATGGACAACTTATAAATTCGAAACCCTTGTCTCCAAAGACGAATTATCCTTCTCAAAACCCTAACTTTCTCTAGAACAATCATGTGGTAACCTTAATCCTGCAATAATCCGGTTTTTATAACACAATTCCAGAACTAGAAACAAAACCACACACTTACATAGAAGCTATGAACATCGTCGATCGATCGAGTCTGATTGATGGATCTTTGATCGAAACGATTCGATTTTGTTGATTGATCATAAATGCTCAAAAGTGTCTAGAGACCTAATTTGGTTTTTCCTAATCTTGATCGATCGAACATGTCTAAAATTGTCCATAGACTTAATTGATTTATTCAGAGTTTTCTTGATCCATCGACCATGTGTCGATCAATCGAAGAACCTAAATTTCAACAGATTGAAGTCACATTAATATATGCTACTCACCACATGGCCATGGCCATTCTATCACATCTAATGGTTAGAGCGATTGCTGGTCTGATTACATTTCATTAAATGCAATGGTTACGATGAATGTTGTTCCGATCCGGCAGACCATGTACAGCCAATTCCATGGGAGAAATTGAAAAAGAGACCTAGATATAGGGCACCACTTCAATGCACGCTGGGTTCAGGGAGGATGGTGCATGCCATTATCGTTCACAATTTTAACGATGGTTGGCAGGAATGTAGCAGCATTTGAAGAATCAGTCTCAAAAGTTCATTTTGGAATGCAGGATAAGATTCCCAGATAGTGGGATAGAAGTGTTCACTAGGCTTTCGATTCGGTGCTGGAGTCTTAGTGGAGCAACAGAGATCGGTGAATCTTTGGAGAGCGACTTCGTCATTGGGTCGAGTTTCTCAACTTGCACACATGAAATTCTTGAAATTCACCAAAATCATCGTTTTTCTTCTTGGCAATTCAAGTATGCCGGAGCGCTTGAATCGGTTTGTGAGGAGATTGATATGGTTCAATTAATGGGTTTTTTTTTTTTTTTTTTAATTCGAATCCAATACTTCCAGGCAATGTGTTTGATGTGTGGGTCTCAATGCATGGCTCAGTGGTAAACGCTTTGCATTTCAACACTAAAGTCTTTGAGTTCTAATGGCCGTGTGGGTGAGTGGGTGTAAAATTATTATTATTTTTTTTTTTAAAAGAAAAAAAAAGAGGTTTTCTTTGGTGAGTTGGGTTGATTCACCTCAATTTAGCTGAGTCGTGACTTGACTCAAGACGCGAGTCAGTCCCAAGTGGCGGAGTCCTAAATCCATGGGAAAATAGGAAGAGGTTTTCTTTGGTGCATGCATGTAAGACATTGGCCATATATGAGGCACACATCAGGTGGTTCCACCCATGGACATGCCCTGGCCAACTGATAATGGGCAGTCAACTTGGAAAAATGGATGGCTTAGAAAGTTAGCATGGCTCTTGCAAAGAAAAAGTCCAACAGAAACCCTTGTGTCCCTTAAAGGCCCAACAAGCCTTATATAACACATCCCACTCATAATTACTTTGATTTTCTTTTGCATTTTTGATGTGGGACTATTCTTAACACAACATACATGAGGGAAGAGTTTGAATGAAACTTTTTGGTAGGAATTTTGAAAATAAAAATAAAAATTCCCTCATATGTTTTACATTTTGAATCAAGGTGAAAGAGTTTTATACAGGTGTCAATATGTATCGAAATTTAATTAACATTATACTAAGCAAGATAAGTGTACATAACTCAAGTGACAAACGGTCATTAACATGACTCATTTGGTATAAATTGGTTATACATGCCATTCACCCAACTTTTTTATTACAAGTAATTTTACAGTTTGATACTTTTTGGTCATACACCATTATTTGAATTTCATAAATGCTCTAGGATATTAAGTTATTTTATCATAGGAAGCGGACCTACCTCCACATTCAAATAGGTGAACTTTATCAAGTGTAGCAATTGGATACATCACCAATATATGGCATATGGATTCATTAAGAGTTCAAAACCCATCCTTACTCATTAAAGCTCACACTGCCTATACTCTAGAAGGGGCGTACTTATTGCAATCCTCAAACGTCACTTAGTATCTTATTTTTTACCCATTGAAAACCTATCTTATGTGATCTCCACTTGTATAGGTGGGTTTGCGTATATTGGTAGCTCATTCTTTTAAGTCAAACTCCGTTCCCTTCGATGTATCAACAATTAACTTTTTAGATAGTCATTTGATTAAAAGATCTACGAGATTCTTTTTGACATCGCAAAATCAATAGCCATGTTCTATTATGCAACAGATATCTCATTATTTTGTGACTGAGTATAATATATTTACTTTTACTATTTTATATCTAAGTATGATATGTCTACTTTTATCATTTTATATCTTAATCTTGACATTGGTTGTAGTTGTTTGACAATCACAATGAAGATATAGTTAAAATAAGTTTTAGCGACAAAGATATATTAGCTAATGGGTTTCTAAGCCACTCAGCTTCTGATCATATATTTTGAAACAATAAACCCATATTTCATAGTGGACCAAGTGGTACAGGTATGCTTGGTAGACTTTCAATAAACTACTCCATATAAAGTGAAAATATATCCGCCAGTAAATTTAGTTTCATTTAAATCAGTAATCCAGTTAATATTACTGAATCCTTTTAATACAACATTAAACCATAATAATGAATATCATAAGTAATAGTTATTTTTGAATATCTTAAAATTCTAGACAAAATATTCCAATGTTTATATCACATTAGGTTACCAATTATTCTAAAATAATCTATTTGTGATATACTATTATTTGTATTCTTCTAAAGATGCACAATATAACCATAAGAAATGCTAACAGGTAAATAATCAAAGTGGTCAAATCTTACTTAGATGAGGGATGCCTCAAAAAGACTCATAATGGACATTTCAACCCATTGATTACATAAAGGATATGAAGATTGTTTAGTTTGAAATTATCTAATTAAGAGCTTTTATTTATTGGGATTCATTGGCCATGATTTGTTTTTATCCCAAAATGTTTGGTGGGGTATCCACTTAGTCCAGTTGTGGCTAGGGTTGTACATGAACTGAGTTAGCTCAGTTAGCTTGCTCGACTCAACTCGAAAAAGCTCAATTCGACTCGGTTCGAAACCAAGTTCGAGCTGGTTCGAGCTGATTTTTTGAGCTCGAAAAAATTTCGAACTGAGTTTGAGTTTGCCCGAGCTCGACTCGACTCGGATTGAACCCCAACTTGAATTGAACTCGGATTGAACCAGTTCAGTGACTCGATTACTTTGATATTGTTATTGCTCACCAAGTGCTTGATAAAATGACTCAACGAAGTGTCGGTTGGTGGCAAGGAAGGTATGTATATGAAACAAATACCTTTTTTTTCTTGATTTTGATGTTGCTTGCAAGGTGTTTGATGAAATACCTCCAAGCAGTTGCTATTGTTTTACATACAGTAAGAAATTGAAAGTGCACTCCATGTGTTTGTGAAAATGTCTCACGTGTTGGATCTTGGCTCAAACTGGCCCGAGCTGCTGACCAAACCGAGCCGAGCTGGCCAGTCAGGCTCGAGGACCGAGCCGAGCCGAGTCGAGATGTGCCAAGCTCGACTCGGTTTGACTCATGTATACCTCTAGTTGTGGCAGATTATTTTATGAAGTGATTTCAAAGCTAAGGTCGATAGATGACACCCGGATCCATTGCTCAAGTGGTAGACTGAGTGAAAGATACCTCGTTTCAACACCGAGGTCTTGGTATCGATTCCCTAGTAGGGGTGGCTAACAGTATAGCATGAACTGATAGTGGGGTGTAATAACAAAAAAAATAAAATTAGGGGTCGACAGATGAATCCAGTGGACCACATTACACTGCACAGAACAATAGAATGAGAAAACCCACCATTAAAAGCTTTGTGGGCCCACTGCAATGTCCATATGCAATCCAAACCGTTAATAAATTGAGTACAATTAGGATGAAGGGAAAAGCCAAGCAAGATCCAAACTTTAGGGAAACCTAGGAAGGTTTTAATGGTGTGCATCTCCAACCGTGTTGTTCAAAATGTTGTGGCCCACTTGAGCTTTGGATCAACTTCAGGTCTAGGTTCACATCGTAATATTATTTTTTAAATAATGGATGTCACACAGACATCACAATGGGGCCTTGAAACATGTAGAAGAAAGTCTAATATATATCTTGACTACCTCATGTATATCCTTAACAACCTAATCTATATTAGGAAAATCCCTAGTTTTGACTTTAGAAGAGGGATATAAGTTACAGTACTCCAAGTTGCATCTAAAAAATTGGACAGTCTAATTGAGAAATCCATACCGTCTATTCTGTTCAGTACACATTTATTTAGTTACCAGGTGAAAATCAAACTGATCGGATGATATTATTTATCCACAACTTCGACTCTCTTTTTATAGCAATCAGTTTCCAAGCCACAGATGAGATGGTTATGATTCTCTAATGAAAGTGATTGTTTAGGATATCAACATTCCATGATCAGCCGCAAGATAAAGATGGCTCAGATCATTGAGTAGGTGTATTTTGTTATAAATGATCTATACCGTTGATGTAATAAACTATCGATCTGATAAATCGGATAGTCCAATGGGTATCTTTTTTTATATAGTTACTCATGAAATGTGTTGTGGATTAATGGACAGTCCAGATCAGTTGATTAGACAGTCCACGTGTTCCAATGAAACTAAGAATACTATGATAACTTAAAGTGGCATAAGAGCACTGGATAATATTTCTTAAAACCGTTGCTATTCATAGGTCATCATCCAAGCCCTGACCTGTCCTCGGACGCGGATTGTGTAGTAAGGCGGTTAGTTACCACCCTTTTACTGTGGTATGAAGACTCTGTGGGCCCAACGTTGATGTATGTGTTTTATCCACACCGTCCATCCATTTTTCCAGCTAATTTTAGGGCATGGGACCAAAATAGAAGCATATCCAGAGCTCAAACAGACCACACCATAGGAAATAGTGGGAACTGAACGCCTGCCGTTGAAAACTTTTTGGGGGCCACTGAAGTTTTGTATCAATCTGATATTTGTTTTTTCCCTTCATCCAGGTCTGTGTGGCCTAATGAACAGGTTGGATGACAAGTAAACATGACTGTGGGCCCTAGGAAGGTTTCAACGGTGGGTGTCATTATCACCACTGTTTTCTTTTATGTGGTGTGGTCCACTTGAGCTTTGGATATTCTTCAATTTGGGTCTCATACCTTTAAATGAGCTGGAAAAACGAATGGACGGTGTGGATAAAACATATACATCACGGTAGGCCCCACAGAATCTTCAGACCACCGTAAGAGTTGGCCGTATGAAATCGTGTTCGTCCATTCTACCAAGGACCATATCAGATCATCCAGCCTTTTCTTATCCACAGGTCATCTATTTATAATCGATCTAAGAAGCAAGACTACGATGATAGCTCACAACCATCTAGAATCCACGAGCTCTCACCTATCTATAATCTCATCCAGGTCAATTTAATCTGATGATCCCAACCATCTGATCACACTCTTTGAATTCTTACCATTGACCGTTGTATTTGTAACCGTCCAGTTGGAACTGAGACATCCTCCAGCGTGGTATGGATTGTCTGAGCTGTGCCAATGAATGCCACGTGTACGGTGGATGGGATGAGACCCCACAACTTAAAAAGAGGTGGTGGAGTCCATCATGATAGTCTACACAAGTGTATCTACGTGTATCTAGGCGTATCCTGTATATTTAATAGAGGCCCGCTCATGCGGATTCGGTGGGCCCGTGACTGTGGGGCCCACCTTGATATTTAAGTTGTATATCCATGCGGTCCATCCGTTTTGCTAGCTCATTTTACGACATGGGTCCAAAAATGAATCTGATCCATAAATCAGGTGATCCACACCATAGGAAATAGTGGTGATTGAATGGTTACCATTAAAAGGTTTTGGATCAAACTGATATTTGTGTTTTACCCTTCATCCAGGTCTTTGTGACCTTATCAACAGGTTGGATGGCAAATAAACATTACGGTGGGTTCAATCACCACTGTTTCTTATGGTGTGGTCCACCTCAGATTTGGATCTGATGTACTGAGCGTTTACAACACGGTGGACCCCATGCAAATCAATGATGGCTGTCCCCTTTCAAACTGTTAAGGTGCTGTGGCTGAGGTTTTGCGTCTGCCCGATTTTTGGTATAAGTCCAAACGTATGAGGACACATCTGATGGACGGGTCGGATGTCATGAATACATCTCGTGGGGCCCACAATGGCCCAGTAGCACCAGAGAGCATCTGCAAAGGTATCTGAGTGTATCTTGTACATTTAGTACATCATAGCTGTGTATACACTCTCCCATCAATAGCAACAACTGGAAAATCGCTTGTCCAAAATGGGAAAATCCAACGAATGGGATCCAATACAAACGTTTCTAATGTTCATCCTTACCTACATATCGACATGTGGGACCCACTGTTTGTTTTTGTAACATCCAATCCGTCCATCACATGCGCCACCTCCTATTCTCCCTGGCCCACCTGAGTTTTGGAATGACCCAAGTCAGATGCACCTTCCTAGTCGATTAGATGGAACATTAAAAAAAAAAAAAAAAAAAGCTGTCCCCCATGTAACCTGGAAGGTTTTTAATGGTGGGCTTCCCTATCTTAACTATTCCCTGTTGTGCAGCCCACCTGAGCTTAGATCAGACTGGTTTTTGAGCTCCAAGGAGAAAAATAGGATGTACAATCGATGGACGGATTGGATGTCTTTAAGCAATTATGGAGGGCCACACATCGATTTGTACGTTAAGCTTAATGTAGAAATGTTTGTATTGTGTCCGGTCTCAAGACGGAAGAGAAAACGTGTATTGACTCCAACCTGGGGTGAAAACAGGAGGCTAAGCTCATGGTTTTAGGAAAAGTCAAAATTCAATGTGGCCCACTGAAATATACATAGAAACTTCTTTGGAATCATAACAAGTGATATACATCTCTTCTATATATTACCACCAAACGCAGGATAGAATCTCCATACACATAGTTCCAAGGCATACAGAGCACATACACCATACTTGCATATATACACTTTTTTTTTGTTCACAGGGATTGAGAAAAAGAACATCCTCCCATCTTCGAATGGCACCTGGCCGTTGGATCAAACCAGAGGTACTGTGTTATGTGTATGATTTCCTTCTGACCATGTAGTTTTTCTTATTTATTGGGACTTTTTATAGCAAAATTCCTATGAAATTCTGATTTTATGAAATAATGCCTATGTAGGTGATTCCTGAGGGAAAGGATTATCAAAATGCTCTGCATTAGCTTTGAAAATTTTTCCGAAAAATTATTTTATATATATATATATGAATGCTCACATGTGCACCTTGTTACGTGAGCACCTATGCGCACCTTTGCACACGTCAGAATTTGAACGGTTCATGTGGTGCCGTACCCCTTGAAACCTCACCATCCCAATTTTAGCCCAATCCAAAACTCTAGTGATACATGGTTACCATGTATCACTAGAGTTTTGGATCAAACTAAAAATTGAGCTCATAGAGTTCCAAGGGTGCCGCATCACGTCGACCATTCAAGTTCAGATTCTATGCCTAAGATACGTGCGCGTGCACACGGGTGCTCACAAAAGAAGGTGCTCAGGAGCATTCCTCACTCTCTCTCTACACACACCAATTGCTCTGCTGCGCATTAGTTCGCACAGAACTCCTGGGAACAATTTTTTAAGAACTCATCATACATTATGTAAGTCCAAAATCTAAACGATCCACGCGACGTAGCACCCCATGAAACCCCCAAGACCCAACTTTTACTTTAATTCAAAACTTTGGTGACCCATGAAAAAATAAAACAATTTCCCCCTTGATTTGCATCTCTCTTTGCTATGACCCACTAGAGTTTTAGATCAAGGTGAAAATTGGTCCTTTAGGGTTTCATGGGATGCCGCATCACATGGACCATTCGAATTAGACACACATGATATGTATATATGAACAGGTTCTATGCGGTCCAGCTCATGGGAACTTCCCATGAGGTCGAGCTGTGTAGGCCCCACCATGATCAACACTATGCATTTGATGGGTCCCCTTTAAATTATGGGAAATCCCAAAAACTAGACGTATACGGAACTCAGGTGGGCCATACTATCTAAAATCATGTGAAGACATTCCTAAAACATATAAAGGCACTTGGTGGGGCCCACTCAAAATTTGGATGTGTCTAAAACTTGGTTAGACCCCTCATCTAAGTGGGACACACATAATGGATAGGCTGGATTTATGAACCACATCTCGATAGGCCCAACAAATGATTATGAATGTTTTAATGTAGGGAAACCTCTATCAACTTTTGTATGTGGGTTGGCCCACACAAATCACAGATTGACTTGATTTTTAAGCCATAGGCCCGCCATGGAATGGTGCATCTGACTGATGGGGTAGATGTTCGACACGCATCATGGTGGGGCCCACACAAGCTTTCTAGGCCCACCGTGATGTGGTTCACAAATCCAGCACATCCATTATGTGTGTCCCACTTGGATGAGGGGCAGACCAAGTTTCAAACACATCCAAATTTCAGGTGGACCCCACCAAGTGTTTTTATATGTTTTAGACATGTCTTCACATGATTTTAGATGGTATGGCCCACCTGAGTTTCGTGTACGGCTGATTTTTGGGATATCCCATAATTTAAAGGGGACCCATCAAATGCACAGTGTTGATGTTTGACACACATCAGGGTGGGGCCCACACAGCTTGACCTCATGGGAAGTTCCAGCAGATAAAACGTGCATCAACGGTTAGAAATTGTTTTTTTATGGTATGATCCAGCTGATAAATGGATAGGGCTGATTTTTGCGCAAAATGATCCTCAAGGTCGGCCCAACCTATTGTAAGGGTTGGATGTCGCACATGCATGACTGAAGAGAGTTAATCATTGGATGGACCACAGATTGCGGACCAACCAGTTGGACTTGAGACACACAATGGATGGGCTACAAGTCTACCACATCTCACGGGAATTATATACAATCAGGAAGGTTTCAATGGGTGAGCATCCACTCTCAACAGTTGCCTATAGTGTGGCCCACCTAAGTCATGGATTGAACTGATTTTTAGGCCCATGGCTCCCCATGAAAAGGTGCATCTGATTAATGGAATGGATGTCCATCACACATCATGGTCCAAGACAAATGAATTTTATAGTAGAAAGGGATGTTTAGAACATAGGACTCGGTTAGTCATTGGGTCAGGTCAACCCAAGACTTTTTGGTCAAGAAAGTAATTCTTGTTTCTTCTTCTCCACCTTATTCCGCCCGATAGACAAGGCCGGCCAAATAAGAGTCCCAACTTACTCTAGGGAAACCATGATGAGCGACCTGGTTTTCAGTTAGCAGCCTGGTCTAGTTGACCAGACCAGTTGTGGACTGACCAGCCTAGCTTACCAGCTATATGGTCTACAAAGACTCATTCCATAGGAATGATAGGGTCCCATCCATGGTTTAAAAACTTAAAAACTCGACTCAATGTCCAGCTGGATTGAGTTGACTCGGAAGACACGATTCGACTTTATATTTATATGACTCGGGTCAACCTATAGTGCAAAAATAAGGCTTATCAGATGATCCTGAACATCCAATCAATAGCATGAAAAAACCAAAAATTCAGATCGAGTGGAGAAACGAAATAGGTCTGATCGCCATGAAACATCTGTTTGACAGATTCCACTTCCTATTGCTTGTGATTCCAAAGTAGCACTTTGGCTTGAGGATTCTAACCATGTAATATATGGTTCACAAAATACAGATACATTCAACAAAATGGCCCTATTCAAATGGTTAGAAGAGTCCCATGAAGGCGGGACCATTAGCATATATATAATTATTAGCAATCATTCATTTTGGTGCCGATGAACTCTATCTCTAGGTTTTATGTAATCTGTTTGATTTGGAAAAAAACAAAAAAAAAAAAAAAAAAAAACAAGTAAAATGTATTTATTTTCACCACTGTTGTTAGCGACTGGACAACAACTTCAACAATTTGTAAAGATCCATTTCAGGTTTGAATTTTTTTGTTTATTTCAAATAACGACGTCTTCTACTTAATTATTTTATTTTGTTTGTGTATTAAGTATGTGGCATGGATCTACCCATCTGATTTTCCTACATGTTCCTTCCGCCAGGTGTATCCGCTAATGGCCGCGATGACCTTTGTAACGGGCATGTGTATCTTCCAACTTGCTAGGAACATGCTAATGAACCCCGACGTCAGGTTAATCCAATTGCCAGCCCAACCCATCATATCTGCTTTGGCTTTTTTAAACCCAGAAATTTACTTAGGGTCTGTTTGGCATACACCTAAAAGATGAGTTAAATCTCATTTTAGTTCATTAGGATTGTGTATTAGAGATCATATATCATCTCTATTACATAATTATGATTAATTAAAATGAGATTATCTCATTTTCAGGTGCCTACCAAACTGGCCCTTAATCTAAAATCATAGATGAATTATTAAAAAGTAACATTGGTTAACCTAATACTTGGTGTTTGATTTTCAAGCCAAAGGTTCAAGCTATAGTGCTCCTAGTTGAATCAGTTCACTTGGAGAGTACATTCAGCCAATCTGAACCATCTCATTAGTCCACATTTCACAGGCCATAATGCAAAAATCACACTGGTCAGATGATCCAATCAGTCCTTGATTTGGCATTACTTTTTATAGCCAACCTTTTCTAAAGCCATGGATGGGATGACTAACATTGCCTAACATAGGTAGTTCTTCAGAATCGTAATCCCCCCATGATGGGTCCTAAGAGATGGATCATATTGTTGATTAGACCTGTTTTTGGGCAAACCATCTTGACTGAGTCCATATCAAGTCAGACCCAGTTCCGAGTTTCCCAGTCACTTGGCTTGAACCTCACCGAGTTGAGTTGATTTGTTTGAGTTTCAAGTTGACCAAGTGAGTTTTTGAACCATGGATTGAAACAAACACACCTGTATTTACCCTTGTACTCTTAAATGCATGGGGATAAGACCGTTACCAGGTTAAGAAACTCGAACTGGCTCATCCAGTCTTGAGTTGAGTCACAACTCACCCAAAGGGGGGATGAATCAACCCAACTCATCCGAGTTCGGTGTGACTCATCCAGGTGACTCATGGTGTCCAACTGGATCAGGTCTAGCTGAGTCCGAGTTGATTCGGATGAATGACAAGGGAGACTTCTTAACCTAAGATATGGTCTATGATATAGATAGTTTAAACCAGCCTGCAATTCACTCACATGAATTTGAGTTTTCATTGCGATCGCAGGATCAACAAAGCTCATCGCACCACTGCTGTCCTCGACAATGAAGAGGAAGGAGAGAAATATGCGCAGCACAGCCTCCGCAGGTTCCTCCACCAACGCCCTCCAGAGATCATGCCTGCTATAAACGAATTCTTCTCTAGCAATAAATAATGTCTATTCATTTCTACCAGAAAACAAAAATAATGATGATGATAATGCCCATGCATGTATGTTATTATCTTTGTTCATATATGTGTTTATGAATGCATAAATCAAGACCCATATTCATGCATGGCTAGCAACATAATCACGAGTTCGTACTCGTTGTACACTGGCATTCAACTCTCAGTTATGATTTCAAAATTTCTTTTGATTGGTGTTTTTCATACGCCGTAAAGATGTATCTCTATCTATGACACAAGGAATGCTAGTTGCAGAAGCAGATCTGCGGTTGCCAGACATGACACCCCCACACATCCCAACTGGGCACACATGTATGAGATCAGGGTAGTTCATCAGGTGGACTCCACCTTTAATACGTCCTAGCCACATACTAATTAAGAAATGGACAGTTAAAAAAAGATAATCAACAGTCCACATCCAACTTATATGGGTGGCCCACCTGATAAGCAGACTACATGATGAGCTACCCCAGATCTCATAGACGTTGGCATATGTGGGGAGTACAGGCAGGCCCCAGATGGCCTTCTACAAGTGCATTCCTCCTATGGAAGTAAATGAACGGCTATGAGTTTCAAGCATGTTCACTTCTTACGCAAATACAACAAACCCGCTACAACAGAAATGGCAACGATGGCCACTGGGAAGACCCAGTACTGCAAGGTCTTGTCCATGAGCACGTGGGCGATATTGGTAGGCTGATCTTTGGAAATTATCTCAAGTTCTGGGATAATTGGAGTTGGGTCTACCTCTCCGATGCAATAGTCTTGCATGAGCTCCCTCGCGCTTTTGCTGTGGCCCGCATCTTCGAATTCATCAGTTGCATCTTTCCCTTCACCGAATAATGATTAAGCGTTAGATTGAATTGGGTAAAATGATGATTAAGCATTAGATTGACAACTTCCTATTTGAGGAATTATCTAAGTCCAGTGACTCAGCAAAGAATAGTTCTAAAACTCACTAATTAGATCCGAAACTCGGCCAAGTCAAATTGACTCAGTGAGCTTTCGAGCTGAGTCCAACGGGAAACTCGCTTTTGAACTTAGCGAGCCGAGTTTTGGAGAGACTCAACGAGTTGACTCGCAGACTTGGTTGACTCGAGCTGAGTCACTCTCCAAGTCAAGCCAAGTCACTCTCCCCTTTTCATATATGGTCATAAAACACCCTATGATTAACTTTGGTTAGAGTGGGCCATCAAAGATGGCAATTGACTACTGGTCATATGAAATAATGCTTTTGCCCTCGACTCTCTAGAAATGAGAGAAATTTTCATTTTGGGCGAGATAAAAAACCACTTGTTATGTAGGCCCCTACACAACCACATCATCCAAACCATCCAATGGCAAGCCATCCATGGCATTTGATCTAAACTATCAAAATGGTGCATCAAAACCGTCCAAATGCTTTGGATAACCTTTTCATGTTTACATGAGGGAAAAAGGAAATTTCTACCATCTTTATAAAGTTAAGTGCAAAAGCATCATTTCATGTGATCAACAATCAACTCCAACAAAAGTTAAGCACATGGTGTCTTATGACTGCATATGAAAAGGCAAAGGGGCTGTTTGGTGATACTGAAAAGGAAAGGTGGTGTATGTCACCAACTCAAAAAAAAATTGAGGGAATCGAAATTGGGATCTTTTCCAATCCTAGGTATCTTTGCAGCATCCCATCTGGATCAAGGATTCCATCTGGATCAAGGATTCAAAATCTGTTTGGGTGTACAGTAGTGGTCACCACCAAAACAGGGTTGTATCACCCGATTCCATTGGGTTTTAGGTGATTTTAGTTTGCAAGATATTGTTTGGTGCCATGAGGCACATTCACTTAAAAGATGATTAAGAGGGAGAATGAAATACCAGCTGCATTGATGAGAACATCATCCCCTCCAGGATGCTCATCCAAATAATTCGTCACATCATATACCTATTATGAAACATGAAGGACACAAATAAGTGAAACATAAACTTACGTACTCACGTTTCATGTTAAACTGAAATGTGCGCACGCGCGCGCGCACACACACACACAAAAGAGGCTGATGCCCAAGTCGGTTAAGTTCAAAGAAATGGGAATGCATCGTCATAAGTTAACACACTAGGAATTGTTTGTATGAGGCCAATTTGCCTATTCATAGTTTCATACTGAAGAGGGAACTTCCCTGATCAGAACTTAGTTTGTAGATGTGGGGCCCACAGTTGGTCCATCCAAGCCATTGATCTGACGTACACCATAATGGATTGACCATTCCTAGAATATCCTCTCAATTTGTCAACTCTAACCTTCACATCATTGGCATGCAACTGCATGGTCAAAAAGACATGCGCGAACAAACCACATTCAATAGAGGAAAGAATAAAGATTTGATGGCTAACATCTTCCAATTTGGGATATTTTAGGGGAATGGTCCATCCATAATGGGGGCCATCAGATCAATCGCTTGGATAGACCAACCATGGGCCCCGCATCTACAAACTCCATTCCAAATAAGCAAGTTCCCTGTTGAGAATGAATAGGGAAATAGGGGCCTCTCTTTGTAATAATTGATATGAAATTGAAAAGCAGAGTCATTTGGATGCTCAATTGAATTAAATTGCAATCCATTCAATTCATCATATAGGAGATTACGATAGTGGGGGGCAGTCGAGTGGCACCATTTTAATCCAGAATGATAACAGATCATGGTTTTAAGATTAGGACAAGTCCAATATTAGATTTTATCAGAAAAGAAGGAACCAAATATCCATTAAGGTAATGGATAGCAATTGACTAGTACGAGGGATGGCTCAGACATGCCATCTTTAGCAAGCATGTCAGTAATTGACTTTACACCACATGGAACAACAATAGGAGGAAGAAGAATAAAACTGTCGGCCATGCCTTGGCTGCAGATCTATCTCATTACCAATAAAGCGTCTCTAGCACAAAGCATGCACTTCTCAAGTTCCTTCCACCATGAGGTGACCTGAGAAGTATTCCCTAGCACCAACATAAGGTCCACATCAATGGCCTCTAACCTGGCCCCATTAGAGTCTCCTCCACTGATCAGCCCAGATAAATCCCATTTGACCCCTCCAAGCTCGTCTCAAACAATACCTAAAATACCTGACTGACAAGGTCTACCAAGTGAGCCACCATCCACATTCATCTTCCACCAATTAGACAGCTGAGGCTACCACATTGCACTAAGCTAGGGCACGATACTCTGGCCATTGATGATCTCCCACCAAATTCTGGAAAGAAACACCGGAAAATTCGTAGCAGTAAGACCCCAATAAAATTAGATTCGCTTTGATTTGCTCCTTAATTCTCACAACCAGGCATGAGGCACCTTCAAAATTTCTCTTGTTTCATTCTTTCCTGAATCCCCCACATTGTTCACTTACAAACCATATGCCATAATACTCTCTCCTGATGGCATAAAGGCCCCCCAAGCCATCCCAACATAGATTGGACACAAAAGCTTACAAGACTCAACCTAGAACAACGGGGAGTAAGACTATCTCTTTAGCAACACTGCAATGAAGCATCAAATGGTCATCCAGCTGTTTGTTGTCCCAGCAGAGAAAACAAATAGAAGGGCCTGTTTGGATACACCCTCCAAAAGGGCGCTTGAGGCCTAAGCGCCATTTTGATCCAAATGGCAAATTTTATTTATTTTTTTTTTTTTCACACACACTTGCACCCACACACACCGCATGGGCACTCGAACCCATGACCTCAGCGTCGAAAAGCACATGATCCACCAAATGGCAGTTGATGTTTTATGTTTGGATGCACTTTGCAAACCCCCATCTCATCTCCCACTTGACAAAATAGGTGCTAAATTGCCGACCTAAATCCAACCAAAAAAGCAAGCTTGAAACCCCTTTTTCAAAAACCTTCTTTTTAAGGAAGTGTGTCTAAATGCACCTTGAGGAAGCATCCAATCCCAAACAACAAACACTTCTCATGAACCTGCAAAGCAGACCATATTGCATTCATTGCACCATTCAGCACTTTGCAAGCAGTAGGACGACAAGCTTGCATCAATTTCAAACTTGTCGAGCTTGGAGAAGATACACTATGCTCCGGGCAATAGCAAACCATGACAAGACCTGGTGCGGCATTTGAGACCGTGGAGGCCACTCAATTGATCAAACCACTGTCAAGGATTCAACCTCTGTTGCCGACAAGGTCATGGACTGAAACAATCTTGTGCACTTGGTTATCAATGTTGCATGCGTTGCAGAGCACAGATTGAACATGAAAGCCCCCCAGCACTCGGCACCAAGTTGCCGAACAGTCAATATTTCAACAGACTCGATCAACTACCAGCCCTAAAGAGGTGGAAGATTAATGGCCTCCAAAAAGGTGATCACAAAGAGCCACTGGCGGGCTAATTGGCTGTCAATGAGAAACTTAGAGCTCACCAGCTACTCACCACATACATCTAAAAATTCTTGCTCAGTGTCACAATGAACCTCCCATGTATCTACGCCATGTGAAGAAAGCGCGATCACACAACTACCCACATCTAAGTAACCAATACAACTAACAATGTCGTGGTCTATCATAACATCCATGAAACCATAGGAAGACCTGTCAGCAATTACCTTCCAGATTAATACACCAATTAACTCCCATGGTCATCACGAAGATAACATCAGTTCAACATCATGGTTGCCAGATTTCTGAAATTCAACACAATCATTCACCAATGCTCTTCCGTGGTCGTGTTGAGCAGGCTTCTCACAAACTCTGAGTTGTTGATCTCACAATATACAGGATTGCTTGTTGGCCTTCCTTGCCGATGCAAGAACAAAGGATTTCTATGACCGACTCTAGATTTGTTACGAACAATCTGCTGCTCCTCCTTTGGAAATTGGCAAGAAACCCCAGAAGTCAACCACAAGGGCCATGTGCAATCAAACAGAAGGAACTCCATCATCAAAAACTGCAATTCCCACCATGTGGAAATCTTGGACCACCCTTGGTGCTTACATGCATTTGAATCGGGGGATAACAATAACTAGACAAGCTGAACTTCCGAAGTTTCATAGAAATCCAAGATCTACTCGATTGCAACATGCCATTTCCCGAATTCTTCAGCGTTGAATCTCCCATGGAACCCTGGAATGTTTTCTTCATCAATCTTGATCAGTGGATTAAGTAGTTGTGCATCCACCAATTCTCTTGGTTAGAAGCATCATAGAACAATGCTTGATGCTTAGTAGATTTTTCAGATTGCAGAGATGACAGACAGTGGAATTAAAGAAAGTGATGGGTAGGGTTCTTGATGGGATGGATTGGAGATGGAGTATAGTGATGGAGAAGGTTCTTGGTGGAGTGAGATAAAATTGGAAGGTTGTGATCATTGAGAATGTTGGTAGAGTGGAGTTGAAAATGAAAGTGGTGGTAGTTGGGAATCTTGGAGGTGAGAGTTTGAGATGGACATTTGTGATGGTGAAGGGAGTGATTTTGGGTAGAGAACGGGTCGTGGTGGTGAAGGGGGGTACGGTGTTGATGGTGATTTCCGAAATTCTCCAAGGGCTCCGGTTCTTCGACAGCATGAATGAACAAATGGGTTTGCACAAAGCACTGGGATAGGATTCCTCCCTGCCTTCAGAGCCTTTCAATCTCCGCATCATGCAGATCAAACAACAGTCAGTCGTCTACCACTATACAATCACGACCTCTCACTTGAGACACCACCCACACATTCTCCTCAAAAACAACTCAGATCTGGAACAGGCAAACTTTGATTTCAGACTGCAAAGCTACAATTGCTGTCCCTGCATGAATTTCCTCCACATTCTCACGATCAGTGGACAATGTTTCATAGCTCCAAGCGCCTACCAACAAAAGATTCACAAGAACGAGCAAATCATAATCAGGTTTTTGTCAGAGACCTCTCTGATACCATCTGATGTAATCCCGGATCAGCTTGAATTGACAAGAAACCCGAATTTTCAATCTCATGGAAAAAGGGAAGGGAAGGGGAAAGACAATAAAGGGATTCCAAGTGATTTGGATTGCAATTTTCAATGCTGAACTCCTTCCAAACTAGAGAAGAAATTAGGCTCTCAAGATCTGTCTAAAACTTGCTCAAATTCTCATTTAATTTCTTCAAAATCAAAGGCTAATTAAAATGCAGAGATATATATTTTACAGAAGTTCCCCAATTAATTTTTAACGATTTGTGGTATGAATGGGCTAATCACAACTAATCTTCAACTAATCCTAACCAACACCTTAACAATAAACTAACACTAGCAAACAAAAGGCAAGTGCCAAAATACCCTTGCAGGCTCAAAACACAACACTACAAAATACCTTGAAATAGTTCACCTTCACTCGGCGTCCCTGTCTGTAGCAATTTTCATCAATCAGTGACGGATCACAGGTTTGGCTGGTAAAAATTCATTTTCCTTCAGCCATGGATCCTCCCGAAGTTTGGCTCATTATGGCCCTCCAATGGGTGGTCCGCATTGGAAGATGTTTGGCCCACTAATTGGGCAAAGTCTTGGGCATTCCTCCTAGGTACAGTGTGCACAAACAGTTATCTAATGGTAAAGATGGACACTGCTACCCGTTACGAGGCCCATGGGTATCCGGATGTAGGCTCGTGGGCCCATGACGAAGGGCTCCACCATCCTCTTGGATCAAAATTCTATCCACGATCACCCTTTAAGGGTCAGAACAATCAGATCATGGCCCCTTGGCGATCATCATATGAAGACATTTCCCCCCTTTAGCCTATATCAATATTACAAAATCCCAACCTTTTCTCCACCCTTTCTAGGACTGTATCTTACATAGAGGAAGGCAGGTCAGGCCCTGGACAAAGCCTCATGGGAAGTGCAGTTTGCCTACATCTTAGGGCTAGCACGGCTTCATCTATTTCTACTGCATTTAATGAGACTGGCTACCACAACTTTTGAGATTAGAGAACAACTTGGCTATGATAATGTTGTCCAAACTACCCACTTCTCTATCTACAATCAACACACTCATTAGGCCAATCTCCCCACTTCTCTATCTAGAATCAACATGCTCATTGGCTATGAGAATGTTGTCCAAAAGTATGGCTCCTTAACAACAACCACTTGGAATTGGAACACAATCAAGCCCATCACCTCTTTGATGCAATTAGAGAACAACTTGGTTAGGATTTTATATAGACTCACCAAACTAATTGATGGAATGGGATTCGCTTCCTCCAACTTTAGAATCAAAGCAATGATGTGGAACTTACTCTCTTATTAATAATCCTTCCGGAGTGAAATTCCTCGATGACCTTCATGAAGTCCCCTCTTGTTGATCTCCCAGTAGGCCTTGAAGAATGACATTTGGCCTAGGGGCAATCCATTCCTTCATTATATAAGAAATGACTAGAGTGGGGGCGGACCTAAGAGGCAACATTTTAATCCATAATGATAACCAATTCCCTAATTACAGTTCTGTGTGCTTTCACATTTTTTTAGAGGTAACAACAATTTATTAAGAAGCCCAACAAAAAGCAAGAAAAGAATACAACCGACACAAAAAATCAAAAAGAGAAAAGAGGAGAAGCAGTCGAAGCTGCCTATACATAATCAGCCCAACCCAGAATGAAACCCTTCACTTTCCTAATAACCTCTGACACTGAAGCACACTCATTCCAAAAGCAAAGGCCGTTACAAGCTCCCCAAATAGCCCAAAACACAACCATGATGATCAACTGCCACCAAGCTTTCCCCGATTTTCCAACCCCTCCCCCACGCCAAGCCCACAAAAGATCTTTCACTGTCTTCAACTTCACCCAATCAGTATGAAGTAAAAAATATTAGCCTATCACCCAATCACTTTGGCACACTCATTATAGGCCTATCAACCTTATTGGGATTCCCTATAAAATATTAGCTACCAGATTTAAGAAAGTTCTCCCATCGGTCATATCGGACAACCAGGGGGGCTTTGTTGCTGATAGGCCAATCTTGGACAGTGCACTTCTCGCTAACGAATGCATAGATTCAAGACAAAAGGAAAAGAAGCTAGGAGTGGTATGCAAGCTTGATATCGAAAAGGGGTATGACCACATCGATTGGGATTTCTTGAAATACATGTTGAAAAGGATTGGGTGTGGCGACAGATGGATCAACTGGATGGGGGAATGTGTATCCTCTGCCTCCTTTTCGGTGTTGGTTAACGATTCCCCTAAAGGTTTTTTTAAGGACTCAAGGGGGCTTACGCAAGGCGACATGTTATTTCCATTCTTGTTCACATTTGTAGTAGAGGCTTTGAGTGCTATGTTAGTGAGAGGTCAGCAACTCCAATTAATATCAGGTTTCCGTAGCTCGAACTCCAAGCTGATCGTCTCCCATTTACAGTTCATAGACGACACTCTTTTATTTTGCAAAGCAGATCCGGTGAAGATAGACAATTTAGGGAAGATTTTGGGTTGCTTTGAAGAGGTTTCTGGCCTAAAAATCAATCCGCATAAAAGCGAGATGTTGGGGATCAGGTTGCCTAAAGAAGAAGTCTCGGATTTAGCGGCTATTTTTGGATGCAATGCGGGATCCTTCCCCTCGTCTTATTTAGGGCTTCCTCTATATCTGGGGAAACCTCCTAAGCCTCTGTGGAGTAAGGCAATCGGAAGTTTTGAATGGAAACTTTCAAGGTGGAAAGGGAGGCATCTTGCATTAGCTAAGCACATCACTCTTATCAAATCAGCCCTCTCTAATCTTCCCCTTTACTTCATGTCTCTCTTCAAATGCCCGAAATCAGTATTACAACCCCCTAAAAAACTTTGGAGGGAATTCTTCTGGCAAGGGGTGGATGAAAAACACAAATTTCATTTATTGAAATGGAGCGAGGTATGCCTCCCTCTAGCTGAAGGTGGAGTGGGGATCAGGGATCTCAAATCTATGAATATGGCATTGTTGGGAAAATGGCAATGGAGATTCAAGGTCGAATAAGAAAGATTGTGGAGAGATTTCTTAGCCCATAGGTTCGGGTTGGAAGATAAAGGATGAGAACCAAAAAGTCTTCTTTTTATAGGGCCTCAGCAGTTTGGAAGGCAATCCTCATAGTCCCAGTTTTAGCATCGTCAACTTTTTTCCTTTGTATCATTGATTGCATTAGGTTTTGGGAGGATTCGTGGTGTGGGTCTAGACCTCTAAAGGAGGATTTTCCTTATTTGGTGGCCTTGTCGTCTCAAAAGGATATTACGATAGATCGTTGTTACACTTTTTAGGTAAGTGGAGCATGGTGTCCCCCGTGCAGAAGGGGGCTTTCGGATGTGGAGTGCGATGAGTTGGCTAGGCTTCTTCTCCAATTTCCATTCTTACCGCCTTCTCCAGCCTCGGGCAATTCCTTGGTACAGTTGGAATTAGCTTCCAGCTCCTTTACGGTCAAATCTTATTATAATTTGATTCGGCCTTCTCAAAGTCACTCAAATATTTTTATTCCGCATCATTTTTTGTTCTACGGGGCTCCTCCCAAGGTCTTATCTTTCACATGGTTGGCGGGTAGGAAGCAAAAGAAGGGTATGACTTTGCTAAACATTTACCTTCTATGCATAAGCAGCGCGGAATCCGTAGATTAGCTTCTAATCCACTGCCCATTCGTGAGACAGCTTTGGAATCACATCTTCAAGTTATTTGAGATCAATTGGTCCATGCCTCAATCAGTTCCGCAACTCTTGTGGGCTTCGCACAGCATTCTTATGGAAAAAGAAAGGGCAGTAATGAGGTGGTTGTCTCTCCTGGCGGGTTTTTGGAATATTCGGGTTGGGTTGAATGCAATACTTGGTGTTTTGATAACAAGTGCTCTCCACAAGATCTTTTCCTGAGGAAAAGGTGTTAAGGGATGTAGTTGAATGGGCTACCGGGAGTCTTCAATTAGATCTGAACAGTCTATTCTATGTTAGTAGTTTAATTTAGTTGCTTGTTGTATTCTTTGTCCTAGTTTTGCCAAGCTATTTTCAACAAATTTATTCATAACACTTCAAAATTAAAAAAAAAATAAAAAATAAAAAAAAAATGAAGTAAAAAATGGAAAATGATCCCAAGCTTTGCGAGCAAAAGGACAATGCAAAAAGAGGTGGTCAATCGTCTTCACATTCCCCATGCACATCAAGCAAACATTTAGAAGAATCAAGGATCTTTAAAAATTGTCAATCATGGGAACTCTTCCTTCCCAATAGCCAAACAATAACCGCCACGGGAGGGGAGGGCTCCACATCCGCAATACAAAACAAAAGAATGCCATCCACATACTAAGCATGACTATTTTGGAGCACACCATCCGAGGCCTTGAACCCACTAAGTAAGCCATTCTCTTCTCCTTTAAGAAGCATCTTGCTCAACCCCTCCCTATCAATAACAAACAAATACAAAGATAGAGGGTCCCCCTAATTGAGACCCCTGAACACCTTAAATAACCTTTCAGTGAACCATTAACCAGAATAGAGAATGAAACTAATTGCACACATGACCAAATCCAACCCCTCCATCTAGGGCCACACTCCAACCTCAAGAGCATATAATCTAAAAACTCCCAATCTACATGATCATATGCCTTCTCAATGTCAAGATTGCACAAAATCCTAGCTTTCCTCTCCCTAGTCCTGGAGGCAATGCATTCGGGAGCAATAAGGGTGCTATCCAAAATCTGCCTTCTCTCAATAAAAGCTCCCTAATCATAAAAAATAACCTTCGAGAGAACACTCCAAGATCTTGAAGTAAGAACCTTTGCCAAAATTTTGTAAGGACCTCCAATTAGACTAATAGGTCAGTAGTTCAGTTGGATTGCAATGTGGCGGCGGCTAACCCCAAATTGAATTGAATTGCAATCCATTCAATTCATTATACAAGATATGATCAAAGTGGGGATAGGCAAGGTGGCACCACTTTAATCCATAATGATAACCAAACCCCTAGTTGCATTTATGTGTTTTGAGTTGGATATGAAACAAAACTAATTGCAATTTGGAGGCTAGTCCCTCATCATGAGCAGAGTAAGGCTGGTGGCTATCCTCACGTTAGTAATTCACTCCCGTTTATAAAAATAAAAATAAATAAAAATAAACATAAAAATGATGCACAAAGTCGGCTGTGCAGCATTTACTTAGACCAACAGCATTTACTTAAAAATGGGACTATAGTCGAGCAAAGCAAATAGCAAATGGCACCCTTTTAACATGCTTCCACTTCAGTAGGGACTGTTCTATACAAACAAAACATCCAACTGCTTCAAAATTGAATACTTTTGTATAAAAATATGGAAAATTCAGGATATAGTCTTCGTTCAAACATCCCAAGGTATACGTGTGCAGGTATTACATATAACTGGGATTCACAGGAAAGGAACGTGACTCCTTCGGACTCTAATCATTTTATTACTTGCCAATAAAAAAAAAATCATTTTTTCATGTATTTCATATCCCACGAGTACGCGTCCACAACCAGCTGTGCTATTCCAGCAGAAGACCCTCGGCAAGGCTCAAATCCCAGACATTTTCTGGGAGAGTGGAGATCATAACTGGCTACGCTATCCAAACAGGCAAAAGAGTCAGGATGTACACCCCCCATCCTTAAACAGGCCCAAAATGTGTTAGTTGTGCAGGTAAGCTGCATCAAACCCATCACTCCAGAGTTGAAAATATCATGTAGTTGATTACCACAACACGAGGCTCAACATATGTGTTTGTTTCATAGCACAAGCTGAGAGTCTCAGAAAAAGGAATGTGATTCTACACCACTAGACTCCTTTGTGTGGTATGTGAGCCAAGTTTTGAAAAATAAAATGAAGGTGGCTAAATAACACTAGCCTCTGGCACTCAATGCCAATGACTAAACTCTATCTAGGAAAATACTCAAGGCATGTTTGGAAGTCCACACAAAACAGAATCTGACCTGCTTTTTCAGCGGAATCAATCCAAATCATTTTTGGAGCAAAGCTGTAAAGCATTAGGTGCACTTGTTTCCCTGCTTTTTCCACTCCAAATGACAAGTTGGATAAGAACCAGGATTTTATGTGAATTTGATTTCCCACATGAGTACAATGGACAGTCAATGCCCAATAAAAAGAACCAGGATAAAGTGTTGCCAAGGTAGCATTGAAGTACATATGATTTATGAGTGCCTGTTTAAAATTGTCGACGCCACTCATGCTCCACTTAAAAAGGAAGATTATTCAAATTAATAGAATGATCAAGTATATAGAAGGTAAACATTTTTAGTAGAGAGACAGACTGATAAATTTGAGTAGAAGGTGAACATTTTTTGTAGAGACAATACTGATTTATAAGCGGATTACTTGAAAAAGGAAGGATTTGGGAGAGGCAAAGAACAACATTCGACCATCCATATACATTATTTTTCAGAAAGTAAGAAATTCTAATTAGTTTAATTAAAGTTTTCTAGTTTAACCTTATTTATATATAATATATAGACACATCCATACATATAGCCATTTTTTCACTCCGTTTAATTTTTTAGTCCAAACTGTATAAAACCCAAACATTTCTTTTTTAAAGCAATTAAACCCAAACATTTCATTCTCTGAATTTTTGGCATTTCCCTTCTTCTTCTTTTTTTACTGATTTTTTACCGAATGTTTAAACATTGAGACCAAATTAAACACGAACATTTACCATATCATTTTTTTGCCGTATGCCATTTTGCTAACTATGGCCATGCTAAGCATAACCATTCTTGACTAAGTTATCTAATTATAGCATACATAGGTCGTGTATACACGAAGAAGAAGAGGATAAGAAATGAAGGAGAAGAGAATGTGTAAGAGTTCAATTTGATATCATAGTAGACGTGTTTCTAAAAAGTAACTTGCAGGTATTTTATGGCTCTATTTGGCCACTTGGCCGTACGTCCCTAACATTCAAGACAAGGTTTTTAAATAGCAGTTTTGGAGTGTGATTCAACGGGAAAGTGAGAGAGCTTGCTGCTCCTCAGTCAGACTCATTCTGACTCGGTTTGGTTTTGGAGTATGACTCACCCAATGACTTGTTCTGTTCTCCAGTGATACCAAGTCGACTCAGATTCAATATTGAAAACTGTGTTCCCAAACCCTTTTAGTTTATATATTTTTTACTCCATGTTGTTAGTTTCTCAAAGCTACAATATACATGCACGCACGCACACACGCACACACATAAATAGTTTAGAAATGTTACAACCAAGTGGCAGAATAAAGCCTCAATATACTTACAAGCTGCTTTTAAACGATGAATTTCTAGTAAATCAAATTGAGCTTTTACACCACCGCTTTCTTTTTGTCATTTGCTCTTAATCATCTATTTTGTACACTCCTTGTTTTCTTGTTCTACATATGTAACTCTCAGTCAAGTAGATCATTTTTTACTGTACTCACACAACTATCTAAGTGACTACACATTTTTCAAACAAACACCAAACCAAGTTTACTTGGATCATGGGTGGCCCCGATACGTGGTATGGGAATGGGTACAAGCTCTACTACTTCCTCCAATGTGTGGTATGCTAGGGGTAGTATCGTGTGTGCGCTACAGTAAATACACTAGGTATATATAGTATCATTTTATATTTGAGCTGATGTTGTAATTTATAGTTAATATTCAGGTCCTACATGCATAATATTATAAGTGTGCACGCTTTTGCAAAAATCAAAGGATAGATCTCTATGGTCTGAATATAGATGGACATTACAAGTCAAACTATACTAGGAGTAAAGAACCATAATTTCGGACAGGTAAAAGTAGTGATCCGTATCACAAATGACTTATGATCCGGATTATGGGATTCGGAAAATACAATGCAAGGGGTTGGTGATTTAGGTACCATTGCTCTCAATGTGTGGCGAGTTGGCGATTCTCACAACTCTAGATATTTCAAACTTTGGGAACCTTGGCACCCCAAACACTAACTCAAGTTATTTTGAATAAACTCTGACAAAACTCCTTAACTATTTTTCTCAAGCACCTTTTCAATGTACTCCAAAATTTCTTGTTCTCGATCCTTGTTCTCTTTGTTCGAGATATCAATTTGATTCTTCGATGCTTTGATATGCTCCTTAATCACGTCTTCAATCAAGATGATCTTCAACCATGAATTATTCTCTTCTGTTTCTTATATGTATTCAACCAGTCTACAAGTTGAATTGGCTTCTTTTCAAGTGTAGCATGATTGTTGTCAACAATCTTGATGGGTTACTCTCTCTTTACATGTTTCAGTACTACACTCACAACATTCTGTTCTTCCTTTTTTATTTGGCTTCAACCATCCCATTTGTACTTATGCAAAACTTCCAAACATGAGCCTACTGTTGAATATTGTTCATTATCAAGTCCTTGGCAGTGTCAAAAAACAGGAGGGGATAACTTTGACTTGCATTGTGGCCTCTTGCTAAACTGACTTGAATGGGATCTCAACTTCACTAACAATTTTCATTTGTTGCTCCAAAATAATCAAACTACATAAAAGAGGTTGATTTACCTCAGCTGGTTGATACCATTCCATCATGAATAAGCAGGGCCACTTATCAACTCTAGCCATCCACAATCAGGTTTATAATTTATTACTCAAAAGCTTCGAGTACCTTCCCCACAAAATTGCACCATGCCAGGAACCCTAACATAGACTGCAGTCCACTATTCGTATTTCAAACTTCCCATTCTTTGAGAGACAAATAAAATTCCCTTTCCAAAAAATGCCTCAAACAAATAATTTTCCAATGGACCAAGAATGCATTTTTGAAATAGATTTTTGTTTCAACACAATTAGATTGGACGAAGATATCCATCTCGTTAAGCAACCACACAAACCCACATTCATTTTCCGAACAACAAAGAGGTCACCTACCACCTAGTAGTCCCGAGTATTGTTGTCCTCTCTTCCTTTTCACACAATTTCATTCAATACTCACCCTTTCGAAATAGAAAAATGTCTAATTTGAAAAACTTCTAAAACATATTCTCTTCTCAAACGATTGTTCAATAAAAATAAAAATAAAAAACTCAAGATTAAACCAGGGTTTCGGAATTTTAGGGATACAGAGCCCTTAGATATTTAAGAGTTGTGTGTCAAAATACCTTTGCACTTCTCAAAAGATCGTTGGAGAAAGAAATCAAGATTGAGCCGTCAATTCTAATACCATTTGTACGTCTTGATAAATGAGTATATATTGGGCACAACCGAGCCTTGACAACTTGGTATTCGATACAATATCGGATGCGGAGGCTACTGTTCTCAAGGGTCCTTTTGTGAAGGCTGAAGTTAAAGCAGCAGTGGAGACAATTGGAAAGGATAAAGCTCCGAGGCTGGATGGGCATCCCTTAGCATTCTTTGAGGTGTTTTTGGAGGTGGTTAGGGCTGACTTGGTGAGCTTCTCAATCAAGTTCTTTAAGTCAGGCCGACTGCTGTCAAATATGGGAAACTCCTTTATAGCAATCATCCCAAAAAATAGAAGGGGCTGAGAACTTAAGGATTTTAGGCCCATCAGCTTTATCAGCACCCAACAAAATCATTGCTAACATCCTAGCCAAAGATTTCGGATTGTCCTCTTGAAAGTAATCTCCCCTCCTCAAAGTACGTTTATTTCCTATAGACAGATTCTGAAGAGTGCGTTGGTTGCACATGAGTGCATTGACTTGTGTCATCGGGCAAGCAGTAAAGGTATTATCTGCAAATTGGACTTGGAGAAGGCATACAATCACGTGGATTGGAAATTTCTTGATTATATGTTGGGTTGACTGGGCTGTGGGACGTTTCGGAAAAAGAAAAGAAAAGGTCAGTTGAGCTGTGGGGCTTGCTAGAGACAGTGGATTTAAGCTTCAATTTGCCAAATTCTATCCTGATTAATAACTATCCTTTTGGTTTCTTCAAGGCCCTAACAAGCCTCCGACAAGGGGATCCCCTCTCTCCCTTCCTGTCTATGGTCATCTCGAAGGCTCTTGGTAGAGTGTTGAGCAAAGGCTAGTCCTTAGGTCTCTTTGAAGGTTTCAACGTGAAGAACGTCGATCTTCACATCTTCCATCTCCCTGTCCCCAACGGAGAAACTGATCCCCTCCAAGACTTTGCTCACCAAACGTGCAACCACCTTCCAAAGGCTAGATGCTCTATAGAGGGAGGATACCCTAATCCACCACCCCCTATTAATAACATCATACTTGTTGGCAATGATAGTCCTCCAAAAATGATATGTTCCATTCCAAATTTCCACACCCACTTACCCATCAAGGCAAGATTGCAATGCTACAACCGTCTAATACCTATGCCTCCTTCCTCATATAAGGTCTACACAGTTTCCCCCCATTCCAACAAGTGGAATTTACCTTTAGCCGCAACACCTTGCCAAAGGAAATCCCTTAACCTTTCTAATCTTGCCAGAACCGACTTTAGGTACCTAAACAGCGATATGAAATATAGGGGAAGGTTTGAGAGTGCGACCTTAATGAGTGCAATTCTGTCGCATAAGGATATTGTTTGCTCTTTCATGACGATAACTTCCTCTCCATTCTTTTAAGGATCTTGTCCTACAACTTCTTTGCAAGTTTTACCACGGAGAGGGAGGCCAGGGTACATAGAAGGGAAAGACCTGGTCAGACATTCGAAGACTTCAGCTAGCCTAGCCACTTCCTCCACAGACATATGAATCCTAAGGATCTCGCTCTTGGAAATGTTAACTTTCAATTACGATCCCTCGTCAAAACTAATGGTTTTCCAAGGTATTCTCCATCAATAACCTACTGCAATGGCTAAGAATTCCTAACATCTATATAATGTGTATGAAAGATGTGAAATCAGTGGATGACCTTTTCATCCACTGCCCCTTTGCTAGGAGAGTGGGGGATGGTATCTTCAGTTCTTTTAGTCCCCTAGGTAATACTGGGATCTATTGACGATCTTTTTCTTGTTTGGCATAATGACAGCTTTGGGAAAAGAGGTAGGTCGAGGTGGCGGTTGGCCTTGCATGCTTGTCTTTAGACCCTTCAGGAACAGCAAAATAACCATTGCTTTCAAACTCATGGTGGCTCCCATTCGGATATTGATCCCCAACTGGAAAAGAAATCAAACTCGATCTCGAGATGTGCCGGCCTAGATGCCGCAGGCTCGCAAGTTGTATGAGTTATGGCCAACCTTTTCCTAGTGGGCCTAACCAAAGTGAATGGAAAAAACTATCATAGGAGAGCTAAAATGTATATTTGGGAGGGGGCACAGCCTTTGGGCTAAATTTTATTTCTCTCTCTCTCTCTCTCTCTCTCTCTCTCTCTCTCTCTCTCATGCACACACAGATTAAAAGGGTTTAGAAATATTAGACATTGAAAGGGTTTGGAAATATTGAGCATTAAGGCTGATCCTGAGAAGATAAAAGCCATTCTCAATTAGCCGACTTCGACGAACATCAACAACGTTTGCAGCTTTCATGGACTAGCATTAGGCGTAAGATTGCAACCAGTTATAAAAACTATAAAGGGTATGTTGAAATAAGGTAATGCTTCGAACAATTCAAGGACGGTGATTAGGTGTTTTCTAAAGCCAAAAAGGTTTCTTCCAGGATCACATAACAAGCTAAATTCAAGGAATATGGGTCCCTGCTATGTCAAGAAGCAACTTGGAGAATACACGTACCTCATTCTGTCCGAATTGAAAAGCATTCCTATCTTCAATGAGGAAGACATACTTTGAGCATCATGAAGATGAAAATGAAAAAGAACAAGAGATCCGGATAGTTGAAGCATCATGACAGTGTGATTAAGTGATTGAAGATGTACACAATGACCAGATTTCGTCCAAGCATAAAACTTTTTGCTGAAATGGAGGAGCCGTCCGAGGTCTAAATGTTTGTGGATCTCTAGTGAAGAATTTCAACACACTAACCCAAAGCTCTACAAACAGTACATCAAAATTAACTCGATGTAACCGAATTCTTCCAAGACAGGGGAAGCTGATGCAATCAAATCCGTCCAAAATACCGTTGTTTGATCACACATGTGGGCCCCACATGAGCACGTGCGTGGGCCGCGCATGATCACACATGTGGGCCATGGTCACATGTGTGGGTTGGCCATAGTTATTCCAGTTATTTTTGCTATTTTATGTTGAATTAAGAGTCATTATGAAATAACAAAATGGGGGCATTTTGGCTTTTTCACCCTTATTACAGTTTGGTAGAAGTTGAAGACTCTAAAAAGGCAAGGGGAAGGGACCAAAAGGGCATGTGTGGAGGTAGTAAGAAAAGGCTTGATGACTTATAGTCTAACTAAAGTTATGGCTCTTGATACAGTGGAATGCCAAAACAAGATTCATGTAATCAACCCAATTACTTGGGATAAGGCTGGATGATGATGATAATGACCCTCAATAAGGTTTTCTCTTGTTTTACTATGTAAAATCTATGCTTGAATGTGTAAAGGCAATATGCATGGAAAATTAAAAGATTGCTTTGAGTTTTTGGTGTTGATTTGCTTTGGGAGAATAAAAGAGAGGTGGCTTTGTGATCTCTAGTTCTTGACTAGAGGCTGGTGGGTTCTCCCCACAATGTTTACTCCCTTTGGTCCATTTACATCCTTTGGTTGCATAAATTCATTAGTCATTTTTGGAGGACAATGGAAGTGGCACACGACAAAGCTATGGTACAATAGTGTGTACCATCCTCAAACCGATGGATAAACACAAGTGTTAAATTATACATTGGGAAACATTCTAAGAAGCCTTGCAAGTGACAAGCCGAAGCAGTCTACGCATACCTCGAGCGGAATTTGCATTCGACAATATGAAATTCAATCAACAAGAAAATCACTATTTGAGATTATCTATAGGCGCACCCTGCAGCAAACTCTAGATTTGGTTCCTTCCCCAAATTTCTCTCTAGTAAAATGTAGAGGCTATGGTTGAAAGGATGCATAAGGTACATGAGGAAGGGAAACAATAACTCCTGGAATCAAACACAAAGGTTGACGGAGATCAACAACGATGGTTCTAAAGTATATGACAGGTATCACTTAGTGATTTGCAAAAAGAGCAGTTTTGATCGATAACATGTTACAAGTTGCACAAGAAGGAAGTGGGCCATGTAAGATAAAAGGAAGATAGGGTACAAGCATACGTGATCAAACTACCAAGCAATATGGATATCTCATCCACGTTCAACATCATATCTATGATTTTCATGGTGATCCATCTGTTCAAAGTGAAAAGGATGTGCACATGTAGGTTCAAAACATGCCAAGAACCCTATGGACAAAATTAAAGCATTTCTTGATTAACACGAGATGACTAGTGAATATGGTACTACACTCCAATATTTAATCCGACAGAGAGAAAGCCTGAGGAAGCTATGTGGATCAGTGACAATGAATGAAAAAAGATCAAAAAACACAGGATTGAGGTCTATGATGAGTGGAACTCAGGATTGGTTTCTCTTCAACTAAGAAGGGTTGATGTAGAGTCACCAAGTGGCCCATTATCATCATAAAGAAACCAAGATCTCTAAAAGGGGAAGGAGAAATAAGCATTAGGGTTCAAGATGGACCCCACAAACATCATTTGTATGATTAGACGGAACCCAGGTTTGGTCCACATTGGTGAACTAAGGAACGTGGGGCCCGTAAAAGATATTTAAAGCATCTATAGTTCACAAACGCCATATGCATGTTGTTTGGGAAAGATTTACAGTGTATAGGCCCATATGAAAGCCATGGGAATTTTTTTTAAACCATGAGAATAGACGAGATGGAGAAGTAACCAAACTTATGAGTCACAAACTCCTCATACAATTGCATATGAGAGCATGTGCATGAGATATTTTTATACATAACATTTGCATAGCTGGATTTAGACATGTAGGAATTTTCTTTATTTACACGAATAGACATTATTTAGTACTTTCTATCATTTCTTTAGCCCAGTATCACGTTGCTTCCTTTGATTTGATTACCTATTCTAGCCACAGTCCTCATTGGACTGGTTGTTCTTTTCCATTGGGTTGTAAAAGCCTTTATAAAGGCCTGCATACGAGTTGGAGAGTGATTCTTGTTTATTTTATTTTATTCAAATATTGAATGTGTGTAGTTTTCTCTCCTTTTCTTATTGATTCCAAACGATTCAATCATCCTGGGTAGTATTTCTGTCTCAATTACCTTGAGTTATTTCTTAATCTGCTAGGCTGCGAGCACTCTTGCAATAGAAGGTACCTGCATTAAGAAGCCTTCTACAAGGTATAACTCATATTTCCATTCTTTTATCTTGGACTTTTGCTGACATACGAACCTTCTAGAAAGGTGTCACTCTTGCTTCCTAGGCTTTTGCATTTGCTAACATTTCAAAACAGACATGTCCCCTTCACACACAGAAATCCCCTCTCACTTCCACCCATGCTTTGAGCAGCTAAGGTTTGAAGCTATCATTCCCTCCCCTAAACACCCATTAACATGTTTGAGTATTAACAAGTGACTTTCTGTCAAGGTATGAAATGAGTGTCGCATAACATATCATTCACACAGACATCATTATGCATCACCTTGTAACAGGCTGTTTCGGGCCGATATGGGGCCAATACGCCCGTATCGTTCATTGGCGATACTGGTACATATCGGGCGATATGAACTGGTTTCGGATGATACTTTAAACCTTTCTTCCAATTGAGGTTGGATCAGTTGATGATTGCCCTATCTTTCCAAGAGCAAGGCACAAATCAATCTGCTGTTAGCTTGAAAGTCAAGCACCTCAAATTTCGCAATACTTGAAATATAAATCTTAGTTTCTTCTTGAAATCAAATGTTGAATTCTTTCACTTATTTAAAAGAAATGGATAGAGAGGTTTCCTTCACCACTGCACTATGCAACCCAACTAGTGAATGTCAACGCGAATGGGCCAGATTTGAGGTACAATTAGACTGTGGAACTATAGCATGTGATTCAAGTTCATCATCATCATCATCATCATCATGTAATCCTTATCCCAAGTAATTGAAGATGGCTACACAAATCTTGTTACGCCATTCCACTCTACCATGGACCATATCCTCAGTGAAACCATAGGTCATCAAGTCTTTTCTTACTACCTCTACTCAGGTCCTTTGGGCCTTCCCCTTGCCCGTTTAGAGCCTTCAACTTGAACCCACTCACTCCTAACCAGTGCAGTTCTTGGTCTCTATTGCACATGACCATCTAAGCCTATTTTCCCTCATCTTATTACCCACTGGTACTGCTTAAGTTCTCTCAAATACATTCATTTCAAATTGTATCCTTCCTCATCTTGCCATTCATCTTAACATCCTTGTTTCCGCTACATTCATCCTATGAATATGTTGTTCCTCAACTGCCCAACATTTCGTCTCATAAAGCATGGCAGGTCTTATAGCTATCCTATAATATCCATCATTCAATTTGATTGGTAAGCATCAAAAACTCCAGAGACACATCCTGAATTCATCCACCCAGCTCTAATTCTATGAGTAACATCCTTCTCAATATCTCCACTCTAATTCAAGTTCTTAATCAGCCCCCCGAAACCTATCCGACGGGCATGCTTATCAACCAGATATCCTCTGTAGTCTCCATGGCCTGATCGGGCCTAATTCAAGATCAGATCAGACTACAGATGCTATACCGCCTATCCAATTAATAATTACACCCTCAAAATCCATCCAATGTACAATTGTGTAGCCTATGTAGCAACCATCGAGCTGCCGTGTATCAACATTTCTCTATATATTTCAAACAGCTGATCCGCAGACCCCCACCTTGTATGGGGGCCGTCCCAAAAACCTTCCAGATTGCAAGATCCTACTCTTTCAATCAATGGCCTAAAATAGGCGGAAAAGAATGCCCCATATTCAACAGAAAACAGTCAAATAATCATGGATTAGAATCTTCCCATATGGGAGATTCCTGGGGCATACCCCATCCATTGTAAATTCTATCAAATTAACGGTTTGGATTGCCGAACAATTATCCAACGTGTACCAACCCACCGAACTGGCACCTTCCCCAAAATTTTTAAAAAAAAAAAAAAAAAAAAAAAACAACCCAACAAAGAAAAACATGAACATTTTATTTATATATATATATATATATATATATATATATATATATATATATATATATATATATATAACCAAAGCACTCTTATATAAGGAAAGCCAACTTCTCCTACCCAAAAAATAAAAAATAAAAAGTCAAAAGCATAACTATAACGAAAAAACAAAAACATAAATAGAAAAGAAAAAAATAAATAAAAAAAGCTCTAGTGGACCCCAATATATATATATATATATATATATAGGATTCAAATACCAAGGAAAATTAAACATGCCTTAATCAATCCATAAACCCAAAAACCCAAACTCAATAAAAAAGAAGAAGAAGAAGAAGGAATAGATGGTGTTAGGCTAGGAAATGGGAAGATAGGAAATGAAATACCTTTCCAGAAACGATGACCCAGCAATCTTCTTTACTGTTGTGTTCTGAGGCCTCTTTCAACGAAAACAGTTTTGTGATGGTTGGCATCTCTCTTTCACTCTAGAAAAATGTCGCAATGTTGAAGAGATGGAAGTCTCCTCTCTCTCTCTCTCTCTCTCTCTCTCTCTCTCTCCCTCCTTGTTATTAGGAAAAGGGTTACCCGCACCAGCCGGGCGGGCGCGACTTCGTGTGGATCCCTGACTGTGGGGCCCATCGTCATGTATGTGCCTTACATCCACGCCGTGCATCCGTTTTGGCAGCACATTTTATAACATGATCGTAAAAATGAAGTAGATCCAAATCTCAGGTGGACCATACAGCAGGAAACAGTGGAGATTGAATACCCACTGTTAAAAACTACTTGGATTTCATCATGTGTTTTTTTCTTCATTTGCGTCCTGTGTGGACGCGGATTTCCTGCACAAAGATTCTACGTGAGGTTCACTGCGATGTTTGCGAGAAATCCAACTCGTCCATCTGTGTTTTCGAGCTAATTTTAGAACATGGATGCGAAACTTAAGCTAGAGATTGGAATGCGTACCGAGTAAACTCAGTTGGGCCCACCTCTATATGGTCTATCTATGCCGTCCATCCATTTTTTCATATAATTTAAGGGGTTAGCCCAAAATTGAAGCATATCCATAGATGAATTCGGTCATACCACAGGAAACAGTGGGGATAATGATTTCCACCATTGAAAGCTTGCTAGGCCCTACAGTAATGTTTATTTGTCATCCAACCTATTTATATGATCATACAGGTATGGATGAACGGAAAACACAAATATAAGCTTGATTCAAAGCTTCCGTGGCTCCTAAGAAATTTTTAACGTAGAAGTTCAATTCAACTGTTTTCTACAGTGTTATCCATTTGATAGTTATACATGCTTCAATTTCAGGATCAAGCTCTAAAATTACCTAAGAAAATAGATAATCCGAGCGGATAAAATACATAAATCATGGTAAACCTCACAGAGTTTACTCGGCACGCAAGCGTAGTGAGTTACTACGCGTGAGTTAGTACGCAATCGGCCTCCCTAAAGTTAGCCACGGGAGATGAAACTGTGGTGAAAGGAATGCGTACCGTTGAAACCTCTTTAGCCTCCACTTGATGTTTATATGCCATCCAAACTGTTTATAAGGTTATTTTCACTGAGATTTAGACAGATATAAAACTTTTGTGTCTATATAAATATGTAAATCCTTACTATTTTCTCTCATGTGGCCAATTTAAGATTCCAATCCACCTTATTTTTGGTTGCATGTCTTAAAATAAGTTCGCAAAATGGATGGACGGGTAGGATTTTTCACAAACATCACAGTGAGCCCCACCCAAAATCCTGCAACCTTTAGCTGAAAATTCATGGATGACAAATAAATATCACTGTGGGCCCTAGGAAAGTTCCAATGCTGGTGCAGCTCACATGGTCTTGGATCTGCCTCCTTTTCCGCTCGTGCCTTAAAATGATCCCTTAAAATGGAGGATGGATGGCTTGGATAAACACATACATCAGTGCATCACCATGCCTTTGAGTATTTCATCAATTTATGGCATGAGCCACCATAATATTTATCTGCCATCCAACCAAGGTGACGTGGTCCACGATAAAGTGAAAATACAAATATTAGCTTAATTGAAAACTTTTCGTGGCTCACAAGAAGTTTTTAACATTCATTCATTGTTATTTCCTGTGGTGTGGTTCACATGATATTTATATATTGCTTCATTTTTAGGCTTATGCCATAAAATGAGTTGGAAAACCAAAGACATCATAGATGTACAATGCATACATCCAGGTGGGCCACACAACCAATAAAAACGTGTTTGATTTGACTCAATTCCACCATGTCCTGATTGTAGGCCCACCTCTTTGTGTGTGTAATATATTCATGTTGTCCATCTGTTTTGCCAGCTCATTTTATGGCATGAGCCCAAAAAATAAAACAAATTCAAATCTCAAGGGAACTATACCACAAGAAAGAGTGATCATTGAATACCCACCATTAAAAACTTCCTATGTATTTTCCATCCAACTTATTGATAAGGTCACATTGGCTTACACTTGGATAAAAGGAAAACACAAACTTATTGATAAGGTCACATTGGCTTACACTTGGATAAAAGGAAAACACAAATATCAACTTGATCCAAAACTTTCACGGCCCACAAAAAGTTTTCTATGATTAATCACCGCTATTTCGTGTGGTGTGGTCCACATGAGATTTGTATCTACTTCATTTTTTGATACATGTCCTGAGATGAGCTAGCAAAATGAATGGATGTCGATAGATATAGAACGCACACATTAATTTGGGCTCACAGTCAAGACTGGATGGAACTCGATAAATCCGAACATGAATGAATCCATGCCCGCACGGGTGATGTGGGTGTTAACGTACGTGTCCAGCTTGCATTGTTCAACATAAGCCTCTTGAGGTTGAGAGTAAATGGAGAGTTTTTAATATTATGCATATTATAAAATTATCCTTGTAAGCCCTAACTTCCCATCATAGATGTGATTGAGGACAAGCTAGCAGGCTATATTACACATGGTCCAAACCTCTGGCCTGATACTCCACCTGAAGCCCAGCCCATTGATAACCCAAGTTAGGGGACACGGGTTCCTACAACACCTAATTCAAAGATGGGGCCAGCGCAATGTCCATGAAAATTTCGTTCCATGTGTTAGTTTCGCTGGCTCTGTGGGGATGAGAGTGCAAACGAGATAGATCAGATGAGAGTGCAAACCAGATAGATCAAAGACTCGAGTGGGTAATATTATAGGAAAATAGTGTATGAATGCCCACCATTGAAACCTCATTGAGGCTGACATTAGTTTTGAATCTGACATTAGTTTTGAATCAGGCTGAAATTTTTGTTTTCCCTTCATCTTGGTGGGAACCACCTTGTAGATGGGTTGGATGGCATATAAATATCACAATGAGCCTAAGGAATATGGGTATTTCCATCCTTACTGTTTCCTGTTATGTGAGCAAGTTAGATCTTGGATTTGCCCCATTTTTGGGCTATCATCGTAACATGCGCTGCGAAAATTGATGGACATAGTGGATTGTTTATGGAAATCACAATGGGCCCCACATAATTTTGTATTGCAGGAACTCATAAAACATGTGTGGCAGGAAACTTGTTTCCCTTGCTACTTTAACTAATGTAAAAAAATCAACGTAACTTACATGGAATCTGCACCACCCACCATGTACACCACCTCTTCTAGGGTCCTCATCCCAAAAAATTAAGATGGTTTAACACTTAAGTTGGCAACTCTAAAAAATTTATACTTAAAATTGTTAGTGCACTGATTTATACACCTTGTTTGTCAATTATGTGCATATGTGTGTCAGAGAGTTGGTTGAGCCCTTGGAAATTGAAGATTAAAAATACATGAAGACTGGATCATCAAGTAAGTGAAGAACAACTATATGAAAGTGTCTTGGTGACCCTAACCTTGACCCAAAACAACTCTTGAACTTCTAGAAGATCATAAACTTAATAGGGAAACTATCCTTGGTGATCATCCATTAGCCCTGCAAGCCAAATTGGAACATGATAAGTTAAGCTATAAGAGGTGCATAACTGTTGTAAATGTAATTGTCTGAAAATAGCAATTTTCATTAGGATCCTCGAACCCATTAAGCGATTCTCAATCGATCTCGATTGATCAGCCTCAATCATCGATTGAGGTACCCAGAAATATCCAGCAACAAAATGCCTATTTTTTTAAAGAATTTCTTAATGCCATCGAACAACCCTTCAATGCCATGAAAGATAGTTCTATTGATTAAATGCATCACTTGATCAATCAAATCAGACGATTTTTGTCCCTTTTTTTACCGTTGGAATCTAGTTCATATATTTAGGGCATTTGGTATTTGTGCATTTATATATCTTTTTAGTGCAATAGAAGAATAGGACATTCTTCACTCATATCTCACATTCCTAGCCTCTAAATCCATGAGTTTGGATCATCTTCTTGAGCTTAACTACTCTAATGAAGATTTCAACCTCAATGTTGAAAATGAAATAAATCTCCACCCTATTCTAGAGATTAAACCCAAGCTTATTGGCAAATTCTTTGTTTAAATCCTTTAGAACACTCGTCTAGGTGAATCCCCTATGATCATAACTTTTTCATTACTTGTTGAAGATTTTACCATCCTCTCATCACCTTGGTTACCTCAATGGAGCATTGCATGCAAGGTATTTGGTCTTGGAGCTGAAGCATTGACATCAACAATTAGGGGAGCAAAATGGAGTTGATTGAAGAAAAAGAGATCATTGATCAAGCAACCCAAGAAGGCGTTATAAAAGTGGCTCAATCCGACAAGTAAATTGTTAATTGTAAAAGTCCACACACTTTTTCCTTGTGCAAGATTGAGTGTAAAGTTTGTAACCCAAGCTTGCATATGTTCTTGTGTAGGACCATATCGCGACCGCCACAGGTGAGTACGTGTGTAAGTCCTTATGTAGGTTACCGACACATTTATGTATGTGGGTAAGTCCTTGTGTAGGTCACCGACATGGTGTGTATGTGTAATGTTACAGATTTTCACTATTTTGGATTTACAAAAAAAAAAAACTTTGAAAATTTTCATTATAATTATCTTATGTTGTCACTTACTGACCCTTAACGCTCGACGTGAGCCTATATACAAATGATACTAGTAAAGAATCGCACAAATCTGATTAATCAACCATAGGAAGCCAACAAATCTGCCTGAGCACTTAAACCTCGAGTTTAACATCATGATTTGTTCATCTTGGGCCCAAATTTAGTCAACCTGTCATTAACTAATCAAAACAACCTCAACTAAATAAAGACCTATCAAAAGCCGAGACAACTAAGGGTTGGATCTTAGTTAACAAACCAAACTAACACAGTTACTTACTTAGCCTAATAAATAATGGTTTAGGGTGATTAAGATCTGATCATTGTTTTTGCTAATTGCGAATAGGCCACAATATGAACTTAGCTAATCCAAACCTTAATCATCGGACACAAGAAATCTCGTTATCCAATTTATTCCAAAAATATCTCGATTTTTCGAATAAGCTTTATATCATTCGATAGTGAGTTATTAAAACTGAGACTATAAAAAAACGTTCATCTTAGCAGGCTTGATGTCTATTGCGGGACATTGAGTCAAAATTGTGTCTTGAATTACTCAACTTGGACTCGCAATGCTTGTGCATGAAATGCATGAATATTTTCAGAATTAATCAAGAACTTAAGTTAGTTGTGTGTATCCGATCTTTGCTAAAGTTGTGACATTCTTATCATTAGATCGTGACCAAATTTAGGCACCAACCTAAGTTAATACCCTTCATATATCTGTATAGCCACAGCTTCGATCAACCATCTGTGACCGTCAAACTGACTTTTGATCATACCCATCGATTGATACATCCAAATGGCGAGCCGATCGTATCCATACGTAGATCATCACTAGGGCCAACTATCGTATGTTATATATCGACCCCTACACCCCATAATGGGCCCCAAAGGTTAGAAACACCCTCTCATAGGGCTAGTATAATGAAAACCTAGCCCTTAGGGCCATTTGTAGCACTTTTAACACTTTATAAGGCGCTCATTTGGGCACCCTCTCTGCCCATACGAATTTGTACCATAAGATTGGGAAAGAAAGAGAAAAAGAGAGAAAGAGAAGAGAAATAAGAAAGAAAGATGAGAGAAATATAGTATAGGTGAGGGTTGTACACCCTTTACCCTTTTCTCCTTCAACTAAAGCCCCGGGCACTCTTGGATTCTTCGTAAGATTCCTTACATTGGTAATCAGAGGTAATATTTAGATCTCACTTCTCAATCTATGTTTTCCTACATTCAAATTCATGAATCTCATAATGATCTTAATATTTCTATAGGAATCGATGGTTTTTCCTAAAACTCTAATCCTAGCGTAATTATATTGCATAATTCTCTCTTAAGGTGCGGACCAGTCCTCTAGGTTTCATTTTATCAACCCTTGATAGTGTTAGATAATGATTTTTGATTGATTATAAGATGTTATATGCTATTTATATTTGAATTGCTTTATTTTTGTAATCCTAATGTTACTTGTTGATGGTAGCTAACATGTTTGATGAAATGCTTCAAGAAGATGAAACTCCTACTGTTAGAAGTCTTATATTTAAATTGATAAATGATGTTGATATACGTTGGATTGTATTGATATACATTAAATTGTATTAATTCGTACATATGTTCGGTTGATGCAACTTATTGTGGTATTAAATTGTTTCATTATTATGTTTATATATCTGATAATATGATTTGTAGTCATGTGGATTGAGCTATGCAAAATGTTAAGTGGATGACCCTCTTTGGGTTGGCCATACCGGACTTATCCGTCTAATCAAGTTTGAACACGAATAACTGATAGTAGTTGGAGTTACACAGGATGCTTTGCACCTAATGTTGGTTTGGTCTGGGGTCCCCCTTTGTTGATCAGATCAATCCAATGCATGGCCCAATCATTCTTATATTTTATGGTTGTATAATATTCAAAAGAATACAAGATATCACTATTACTATTAAATTAAATCCATTCATAACCGTTAGTGCGTTACGATCCCACAAAGACTCATGAGCCGGGCTTGGTAGTATGTGACACCATGTTCGAGCTGTCAGCCTAAACTACGGTGACATGCTTGTCACATAAGTAAGACATTGAGTGATGAGCCTGCCATGTTGGTAAAATATTATGTGACAATCCTCCCCGTAGTGACAGTTGAGCACCAATAAATGTCACGATCCTTTCATGTTGTTAATGGTTTGAGCGGCATGTCTTCTTCACATTTGGAGTTTGGGTGACGATACATACCCTAGTTATTATTGTCATTCGGCAACAAGCCCTAATATTAACCCAATTGAGTTGTATGGACTGTTGGGTGATGAACACAAATTTGGATTAATGGGCATTGGTGAGGGGCTGATACGTGCCGTCACAAACTATGTGAATCCGAAAATAATAACTACTTTTGAATCGAAAATAATAACTACTTTGCTAATCATGCATATCATTACATTGTTGGGTTGTCTTGTGGGCCAACCATTGCGCATATGTTGACATCCTCGCTAGCAATAGTGTTGATGTGGTTCTATATTGGTATCATTGATCCCGGGCATTCATTATTCTAAACATTGTTGGGTTGTGTTGTGGATCAACCATTGCACATGTCATCAATGCATTTAAATAATTAACTTAAGAATTATTTATTTTGTAATGCTATTATTGCATATGCTTGATTGTGTTAATAAAATGTGTAATTTAGAAAATGGAACTACTAAGTTGGCTACTCACTCTTATCTAAGGCGATGTTCTAAAACACTAACCAGACGATATTATCGATGCAGGTACTATCGAAATCTTGGACGGGTATGCTTAGATCGGCTTGCATCACTGTCATAATGTTTTAGAGGATTGGGCCAAAACTGAAAACTTTACACTTTAATCATTTTTGGTATGTATATTATGGCTTATACAATCCTCATTTGGGCAAACACCACTCTTTGGAATTGTACATTTTAAATATTAGTCATCAATTTTTGAGCTTAGCTATCTCTGCTTAACTTTTGATGCCACTAATTTAAAACTACTCTCACTGGTGAACGTTAATCGGACTACGTGGGCACGTGAGAATTCTCCCACATGTATTTTTACTAGGTTCACACCCGGGAACTCGAGATTAGAGTCTCTGTACTCAGGTGTCAATTTTCAAGGCGTGACAGTACATGGTAAGTCCTTAAATAGGCCGCTAACACGAATAAGTATGTGGGTAAATTCTTTTGTAAGGCTCCAACAAGAGTGTACACTTATATAGGTTAGAGGTAAACCTGATTTAAAAACTCCGATAGTGAATACCGGTATACTCAAGGATTCAGCATGAGTGGAGTAGGAAAACCGAACCACCATACATGCTTGTGTTCACAATTGTGAATTGTGTATATTTTTTTATGCTTATGTGTTTGATTAGGTAAATCATTTGAATGCTTGAATTAGATTATATATTACACACTTAACTTATATAACACATACAAGTACACTATTTATTATAGATTAGTTGTTGCATTAGTATATCTATTGTAGTCTATGTGATTGGACCCACTATTGGCTTGGAAGACTTAGTGTTAATTGGTAAATTAATTTAAGTTAGGCAATTGTGTTTTAATTGGTAAGATTTTTAAGTAGTCCTATTCACTCAACCTCTAGGACACAGCCATTCATTTAATAGCTTCGCCAAGCTTCCACATGCTGTGGTAACCTATTTCGCACAATTTAAAAAACCTCTAAATTCATGTGATATGACTCATTTGAGTTTTAACATACCATGATTGTTGGGTTATTCTTTCATTTATATGAGGCAAATCCGATAAATAGATTAGATGGAATATAAATGTCATGGTGGATCATATACAAAATTAATAAAGGGTGTGTTGAGATTTTATCTCAATTGGGTTAGTTAAATAGAATAATACAATTGTTAGAGTTTACACTTTCATTTTTGCTAAAATTTAAAAGAGATTTGATTCCATTTTCCCTCCAAAATTTGTTTAAAAGTAAAAGTTCTTTGAAAATATTTAGTCCCACATTGCTTAGAGAGAGAGCTAAATGAGTTTATAAGCTTTGAGTTCTCTAGCATTCTTACTTGGAGAATAAAGAGAGAAAAGTTGGCTTATGTGTTCCACTATGAAACATTGGAACACACGCATATGTGCTTGCAGTCGTGGGCAATGTGGCTATAGAGGCGCTAGCGGCACACTTTGTACTTTGTACTTGCGCATTATGGCACTCTCACGTGACCTACCACGATTTGGTGCAACTAGGTTAATTCGTTGCAAAATTAGCCATAGTGAGTATGTTTATCACAAGATTGATTGGAAGAGAATGATCATTGTGGATATCAATCGGCCGAAAAATAATGATCATTTTACCTATCACCTGGCAGATAAGGTCATCTCACCAATCGGTCAGCACATATTGACTGTTATGCTAAATAGTCGACAAATAAAGGCTAATGGATTTCAATCATTGTATTAATCGACCAACGGATTTTGATAATTACCATGTTTTGGTCGGCCGAATGTTTAAATTGCATCACTAGTTAGTAGATTCCAATCGTGTACGAATCGTTACTTTTGCCTTTTGAGTTAAGTCAAGTCACTTCGTAAATGACTTGAATGGTTTCAGATGCATTTTTTAAGAATGCTTTCATTCTCTATAAAAACCCTTGTAAATTGAGGATTAAACATAACAACACATCAATTATCTACTTTCTCTCTCTGTAAGCACCTGAAGTGGGTTCTCTATTTTTTACAATACATAGAATTTGACAAAATAGAAAAACTGTGTACCAAGTTACTAATGTGGATTTTCGTGACTGTTGCACGCTGATCCACCAAGATTTGTCGTATACTAGAAGAAATTCGCCAAACAACCTAACAACGATCTCAAACCAATGAGAGTGGGTGAATAACACTTTAAGGAAAGCATATCTGATACGTGCTTCGAGCTTGTTCTTGATTTGATCTTCTATTTTATTTTATTTCAGTTTCCTCCATTGTTATTTTCTCAACATTCTTCAAAGCGTTATTCATGGAGATCAAAACCAGTGTTGCTTCCATCAAGTTGATGAACTAAGATTTGGTTAAACTTGACCGATTTGATGGCATAAATTTCACACGTTTGCAAGATAAACTTATACTCTCATTGATGACGTTGAAGCTCTTTTATTTGCTAGATCTAAATATGCTTTCAATTCCTCCATCATCTGAGTTAGATTCTCAAGAAGGAATTATTGAAAGAAAGAAAAGAGAAGATAATGAACTGATCTGTCGAGGACACATTCTCGATGCCCTCTTCGACCATTCATATGATTTGTATACCAACATAAGTTTGGCCAAAGTTAGTTGAAATGCCATTGAGTTCAAATACAATGTTGAAAAAGAAGGTACCAAGAAATTTCTCATCATCAGGTTGTTATGGTAGATAACAAACCTATCCTATCTCAAGTGCATAAATTATAAGTGATTGTCAATAAGAATAAAATTTTAAAATTGACATTTCTGAATCTTTTTAAATCCGTGCAATTATCACCAAACTTCCTCCATCGTGGAAAGATTATAGGAAGAAGATTCTACATCCATTCGAAGATTTCACCTTGAAACAAATTTAAAAGCATTTTCAGATTTAAGAAAAAATTCATTTAAAAGATAAGAAAGATGACACCACTTCAAATGGTGCATCTAAAGTTAATTTAGTTGACAAGTTATATTAAAATAAGAGTAATCTAGAGAAGAACAACTCTTTGAAACCTAATAAGAATCAAGACAAGTTCAAGAAGTCTCAAAAGAAGAAAAATATAAAAATCCAAAAGTTTGTGCCATGTCTGTGGCAAGAACAAGCACTTCACTCATGTTAATAGGTTTCGCAAGAAACCTAAGAGGCTATAATGCAATAAATGAAGATAGTTGTTATGATAACCAAAGTTAACATGGTCCAAGGGAAGATACTTGAATGGTGGTATGACATTGGAGCCATGATCCATGTCTGCTACTACAAATTGGCCATTAAAAAAATGTATGAAGACACATCAATGGATAAGAGGTTCAAATGAAAAATGATGGTCGATCTAAAGTTATCGGCATGCCAAATTGTGAAAATCTTCTTCACCTCTAGAAAGAAGATTACCTTGACTAATGTATTGCATGTCCCTGATATGAGAAAAAACTTAGTTTCTAATGATCTCTCAGGTAAACCGGGCATACGAGTTGCGTTTGAGTTAGGCAAATTAATTTTGTCCAAGTATGAAAATATTATTATAAAATGATACTCTTGTAATGAAATTATTAAACTATCTCTAAATGAAAATAATTCTTCTATTGCTTATATGATTAAGTTTGTTTCATTATGGCATAGTTGATTAACACATATGTGTTATAGTACCATTAAGATAATGGTGAAAAATGGTTTAATCTCTCATTCAATGCAAATGAGAATGATAAATGTGAAATGTGTATAAGATCCAATATAACTTTTTAAAAAATCATTTCCAAGTGTTGAGATATACTCCCAAGTTTTGGACCTAGTACACATTGATATATATATATATATAAATTGAATGATATTCTTATTAGAGGTGGGAAAATGTACTTCATTAAATTCATAGATGATTGTTCTAAATATGTACATGTGTACATCTTATGATCTAAAGATGAGGACTTATATGTTTTTAAATACTGTAAAGTCGAAGTAGAAAGTTAATTAGAAAATAAGATCAAAGTTATTCGAACTAACCAAGGAGAAGAATACTTCTCTAATGATTTTTTAACTTTTATGAAGAGTACGGTATAGTGCACCAATGTACATCACCATACACACTACAACAAAATGGTGTGGCTGAAATTAAGAACAACACATTAATATAAATGATAAATTCTATGTTTTTACATTCAAAATGCATTCTAGTCTGTGGGGAGAAGTGGTATTAGCAATTTATCATGTCCTTAATAAGATTTCATCTAAGAAAGCTACAATCTCTGCATATGAAGTATGAAAATGTAAAAAATATAATTTATGATATTTCAAAGTGTGGCGGTGTCTTGCATATTGTAGAACTCTAAATACTAAAAGAATTGAACTAGGTCCTAGAGTCATCAAGTGTACATTTATGGGATATGTAAAAAATAGAAAAGCCTATAGATTTTTAAACTCAAAGTCTAATATGTACATAGAATCTAGAAATGTAGAGTTCTTTGAAAACTCTTTATCAATGGAGTTTAAGGATGTTGAGATCCAAACTCCTAGTAATATCTTATATAGTAATCTCAATTAGAGATATATTCAAGTGAGTCTCGTAAAAGTTAAATGATTAAAAAAGAGAAGAATCTACATTCTTATCAGATAGATTTTCAATCCATTTCCTTTCATCTTGTTGAGGGTCATAGAGAGAAGGTTATAAGAAAGGTCCTAATAGTGTTCAATATCAAGGATGATCTTAGGATATTTAGTGAAGCAGTGTCTTATAAAGACTCCACTTTTTGGAAAGAATCCATTAATGATGAAATGGACTATATTATGTCAAATAAAATGTGAGAACTAGTGGATTTAGCTCCAAGTTCCAAACTTAAGTGGGCATTTAGAAATTTTTTTTTATACTAATGGTACAATTCAAAACGCTAGGTTAGTAGCCAAGAGTTTTTGTAAAAAAAGAATGATCCGATTACTTTGACACATATGTACTAGTGGCATAAATAACTTCTATTAGAATCTCATTCACTTTAGCATCCATACATTATCTTCATGTTCATCAAATGAATGTAAAGATTGCATTCCTAAATGGTAACCTCAATGAAGAGGTATATATGGAACAGCATGAAGGGTTTCTTCTTTCGAAAAATGAAAATAAATTATGTAGATTTTGTTAAATCTTTATATGGATTTAAAAAAGTACCAAAATAATGTCATGAAATGTTTGACTCTAAGGTGCTCTCTCATAGTCTCATGCATAATGTAGCCGATAAATGTATATATTTCAAAGTGTGTAGTGTTTACATTATCATAATATGTCTATATATTGATGACATTTTAATAATAAGTAATAATATGAAGAGTGTGACCGAAACAAAGAGGTTTCTCGCTTTCACATTTAAAATGAAGGATCTTGAAAAAGTTAGTACGATATTATCAAAGTTAAACAATATAACAAGGGTTACATATTATACCAATACCATTATGCTGAAAAGGTACTAAAAAAGTTTAATTAATTGATAATTAAAGAAGCAAATATCTCATTTGATCAAATATCAAGCTAATAAAAAAATATTGGAAGAGCAGTTGCGTAATTGGAATATATGAGTGTAATTGGAAGTCGCATATATGCAATGTAGTGCTTGAGACCTAATAAAGCATTCGTAGTGAGTAAATTGAATAAGTTTACAAGTAATCATAGTATAAAACATTGGAAGGCTATAGGTAAAGTTATGAGTTACCTTAAAAGAAAAAAAAAATTTGGGGCTATTTTACTCAAAACTTCTAAACATATTGAAAGGATATACCAATGAAAGTTAGATATCAAGTATAGGGAACAATAAGTCCACTACGGGGATATTCACCCTAGAAAATTCAACGGTCTTTTAGAGATCCATGAAATAAATTTACAGATCACACTCGATGATGAAATCTGAGTTTATAACTTTGGTAGTGTGGTACGTTGAATCTTGGGAGAATTGCGCTCACGTGGGCTAACTAACTTTTGCGTGTAATAGAAATAGAAATAATCTGATTCCACAGTAAACTAGATCTTGTAGAAATGTTAGGATAAAGAATTCGATCATTCCCTATCTAAAAATGTCACCCTAATCTGCACTTAAATATTCTGAGTAAGGGACTACGATTATAGAGAGTGAATGGGCTAGGCACCCACTTTGCCCTATAAATGTACAGTCTCTACTTCATAAGATCTCGTGAATTGTTAAGGATTAAGATTAATTCTTACACACTAATGATGCAAGGTATATATAATGTTGTGTTAGATGCAGTGCCTATGACAAGTTATAGCCTAGGTGGGATAAATCTGTCTTGACTCTCCCACTTGCCAAAGTTATTACCAACTATTCCAAGTTTCTGATGGACAAGTTCCAATTAACTCAGCGAATCGCAAACCATACGTTTGAACTGATTAGGTATTGAGTGTTATATATGCAATGTAGTTATATATGTAAAGATGCATGTGTGATGCAGTGTTACATGCATGCCTATGGCAAGGTTGTAGTTTTGGTGGGATAAATCCACCTTAATAGGACTTTAAGGCACTTACACTACGGGAATATTTAAATTGAAAGATACCTTTTTATATGCATAAGAACGATTTTATTTTTGGCAAAAAATCTATTATACTTATTTAACCAAGTGGGAGATTGTTGAGATTTTATCTCAGTTGAGTTGGTTAAATAGAATAATAAAATTGTTAGTATTGCACTTTCACTTTTGGTAAAATTCAAAAGAGAATTGAATTTTATTTTTCCTCCAAAATTTATTTAAAAGTTAAAATTATTGAAAAATCTTTAGTCTCACATTGCTTAGAGAGAAAGAACTAGAGGGGCTTAAAAGCTTTAAGTTCTCTAGTATTTTTACTAAGAGAATAAAGAGAAGAAGATTGCCTTCTATGTTCTAATGCGAAGCACTAGAACACATGCACGTGTGTGCTAGCACTAGCGATAATGCACATGCGATCATGGTCATAAGCATGGGCGTGGGCAATGTGGACGTAGAGGCTCTAGTGGCACACTTTGCACTTTACACGTATATATCGTGTAGCAAGTAGCGCTCCCATGCGACCTATGGTAGACCAGTGCAACTAGGCTAAGCCGTTGAAAACTTAGCCATAGCAAGTATCCATTGCAAGATTGATCAGAAGAGAACAACCATTATGGATATTGGTTGATCGTTGCTCCAATCGACCAAAAGAGAGCGACTGTTTTACTTATCACCCTGTAGATAAGGTCACTCACCGATTGGTCAGTGATATCAACCTTTGTGCCAAACCGTTGACAGATAACGACTGTTGTGTTGAATGGCCGATGGATTTTGACCATTGTATCACTCGGCTGGCAGATCCCAACCGTTACTATGTTTTGGTTGGCTGAATGTTTCCGTTGTGCCAAACGGTCGGTAGATTTTAACCATTATAAGAATCGGTCACATTTACCTTTTGAGTTAAGTCGCGTCTCTTCTTAAATGATTTGACAATTGTGAACAGTTTCAGATGCATATTTTAAAAACACCTCTTTACGAAAATGCATGACCATTCATTCTCTATAAAAACCCCTTTAAAAATATTAAACATAACAACACATCATTTCTCTCCTCTCTCTTTATAAGCACCTAAAGTGGGTTCTCTGTTTTTCACAATACACAGTTTGCCAAAATAGAAAAACTACCTATCAAGTTCTTGCTATGGATTTTCATGATTATTGCTCGTTGATCCACCAAGGCTTGTTATATCCTAAAAGCAATTCGCCAAAAACCTAATAGTGATCTCATACCAACGAGAAGGGGTGAATATTACGTTAAGGAAAACATACTTAATATGTGCTTCAAGCATATTCCTAGTTTGATCTTCTATTTTATTTGATTTTATTTTCCTCCTTTGTTATTTTCTCAACAGGGTGTCTCATCCCAACTATTTCCTATGGTGTGCCCACTTGAGTTTTGGATTATCATAATTCTTTAGTTCAATGATAAAAATAGAACAGAATACCTGATGGACGGGTGGATCTCATGAAAGTTATAACTATGTGGTTCTTGATTGCCAAAATAACCGTGATAAGTACCTAGCACAAGTTACCATATCGTGGCATTTTGGTACTATGGTAGAGCTATGGATGATAGCAGGCCATTAGAAATTACTTACAAAATACTCACATAGCTTGTAAATAATTCAAAATAAAACTATTTAAATTATGGGCACATGATGTATCATGAATAGAAAGCTACTCTTGTTTGATAATAAAAATGGTTGTATGTCAGAAAACAAGTATCCATGAATATTAGGATTGTTTAACCAACCTGATTTTTTGTAACACCCTGAAAATCGGGGGTCGAGCAGGAGCCCAACTCTCGAGTTCCAACACATCACTTATGCAACATAGATAATGATGATTAAATATTGTCTGTATTAGTGCATTAAACATGAGTGAGATTATACCTAATCAACATATTATACTCCAGAGGCAGTTAAATTATGCAAGTGGAAGACTGTGATAAGTATATAAAATGTATAAGTGGTTGTACGTCCCTAGAGTATGAAAGGCACCAGGTTAAGCATTTACATGTATAATTCCAAAAATAAAAAAATGATAAAATGTGATATCTTCTATCCATATCCCTGTAGCCCCGATGTGCAACTCCAGGTCTATATAGACCCGCAAGAGAGTTGCATGTAGGAGAACTCCTCCTTGTTATCACGGCTCCGCTACGTAAGCATCACTATCATCTGCGTCTACAACAAGGTCTGGTTGGTATTTAAAGCACCATCCCAGAACGTGGGAGTGAGTGATCAACTCAGTGGAGCTCTAAAGCAAAGGTTAACATGTTATCAATTTAGTCAAGCAGTAATGATAAAGCAGTACAACAATCATGTCCTAAGTACTCTTGTTAATGCAAGTATGAGATGCAATAATGATGTATGCTCTCGTCTACACTCCCTCTGCGACATCATCTTACGATCGCAGTATGCAACACTCCTGCTATGCTCAACTCCAACGCCAAAGGCACATGCAATGCGGTGCATGTGCGTGATTAGCTAAGTTCTTAGATAAGCATATTCATACAGCCGGATTGGGAAACTAAGGTACCTCCCTTTTATAACATTTCCCAAACATTGATCCATCTAGGGTCGTCAGTCCTAGTTACTCACATACGAAGAACAGTTCTAGGTCACTACGGAGAGGCTTGTCACCATCAGCGTAGACCTAGTTTATACTCGAGGTTACTACAGAAAGGCTAGTCACCTTAGCGTAGTCCAAGTGTATACTTGAGGTCACTATGGGCACGTCAGCTGATCGTAGGCCGATAGCTCGAATATAGTGTCCCATACCACCGTATTCGACTCACGAGTTTGGGTTGCTCACTGGTCACTATGGGGAGGCTCGTCACCCCAGTGTAGCTGACAGCTTGACCACGGTGTCCCATACCACCATGCCTAGCTCATGAGTCTTAGCGGATCGAGGTACCAAGGTTAAACGGGCTTGCACTGGTGAGTTTGGTACCTTAGATTCAAGCAGTAGCATCCATACATGGGGCCAATTGGGTTACTTGACGAGCTCGACTGGTACAAGCATACGTTGAGTTAATCAACATGGAGCACATAAGCACTCCGCGTGGCCTAACCACTGTCGACACACAGCGTACGGCTCGGATTCGTCGAACACATCTATCGTGGCTAAAACAGTTCGGCCACCAGTCCCTAAACACAATTCAGACAATAGGCATTCATATGTGCTAGTCCAAACAGTAAGTAGCAACCAATTTAAATATAAATCTCATATAAGTATTTTAACGAGCACATGAAGTACATGTTAACATACATAGGCATTTCATCCATAAATCACATAGTAGTAAGATAGGTTACATGAAGGAAATTGTAACCATGATATGGGAATTGAGAATCCTATCTCAACACCCTCATTACATGCATTTTCAACAAGCATTTCCTCATTCAAGCATTTTATCAAACACTTAGGGTACACATATCACACGTATGTAATAAATTAGTAAAACACATATTACGACAAATCCTTTCGTACAGGAGTTGTCACATGCACAACAATCATGTATTTACAATCAATGATCCTGGCAAGCACAAGTCCAAATTCCATATTCATTCTAATATTTCAACAAACACATGGAATGCATTATAAATCAACATAGTTTATATATAGGCATACTGTACGGAAAACCTCGTATCTAAGCACATGTGGTAACAATCAAGCTAGTCATAAATCATTACTGACATTGAAAGCCTTGAAAACCATAACCTAAACATTTATAGTCCGCACCTTTCTCCGGTAAACTCGTAACAAACTCAGTTTAAACACTAAGTCCTCGCCTACTGCACAACGACATCCTATAGCATGAAATAGGTTAGCTATTTCACCATTTACTCTATTTGAATCCCTAAAACAGATTAGGGTTAGGATTTCTTACCTGAAAATGGAATTGGAAACACCGGTATAGCGACACAGAAGCGGTAGTTAAGCACGTGGAGTGGTAGGGAAGGATCCTAGGAATAGTCTCCCACTTTCTCTCTCACTTTCTCTATTTCCTTCTCTTTGCTCTCTTCTCTCTCCTAAGGTTTACAAATTCGTATGGAGTAAGAGAGGGGTGGGTTTAGGTGCTTATATAGGCCCAGGACTAATGTAAATGGCCCCAGGGCCATGGTATACTTAGGTTATAGCCAAAAGTTGGCTGTTTAGGTCCAATGGAGCACATCTGGAGTTTCTACGTACGGCCCGGAGTAAGTCCCCTAACATTGGATCTAGGTCCAGTTAATTTTTCGGTCCAATTGGATTTACAGATAGACTGTAGAGGAACTGTTTCAGTTCAACGATCACCTGTACTCGATCAGGGCCACAAGTGCACTGACATGTGTTGGAAATTTTTCCTGATCTGAGGGTATAGTTGGGTCAGAATCTGATGGTCTGTAGCCTTAGATTTGGCCTGTAAGTGAACGACACAATTCACTTAAGTTTTAGTTCATTTCCTAAAGATATTCGCATTTTCTCACACACTTCGCTCCGGGCTCAAGTTGTGAGTTTCTGGATACTATTAGGGCTTGATTTCTGAGATGGTTGTCAAGCCTAATAAGGTGGTCATAAACATAAGGTTTCACATCAATCAGAATTTTGATGCGCGGTCCAGGTCCGATACGGAGTTTCGTGATGCTCCCAAGAGCAACTCGGTTTTGAGATTGATCCTACGTTTTTAGGTAATGTAGCGTTAATGATTCTGCTAGTTTTGAGTCTTGTAGTTCGTATTTAAAGTGGTTAGATCTAATTTCACAGATAATCTAGTTTAGCACTTAGTTAATTCTCGTCTAATTTCTAAAGAATTTGGTCCTTAGCGATTTCTACCTGAGGTGGTACTCGGGTCGTTGTACGGATTTTTCCGAGATATTACATTTTATACTATAACTTAGCCACTGTGGTCCACATGTTAATCTGTCTAGTTTAGATTATTATATGCCTTATATACCATTTTTATGTACTTGAGTACCAAGTAAGGATGTAATTGGAACGGGTTAGGTTGGGTTTGTTGTCCAACTTGAGCCTGGCCTGACTTCAAGAGGACCCGACTCAAATTCCAACCCAAGATGCCCAACCTAATCTAACCCAAAGTCCTCTATACTTAATCCAACCTAATTCAACTTTGCCTGTCCCAACACGAATACATGTGTTTATTCAAAACTTGACCTAACCCAATTCCCAATGGGTTGGCGCTTTTCAACCCAAACCCAACCCAAGGACCTTAATAACCCAACCTGACCTAATGCAAACTTAGGTTGGGTCAATTGTATCCAGTTGACTTGGAGCGAAGTTGTAGCCATAGTCTCAAGTTACGTATGTAGCTAGAGTATCAAATAACTCCTAACATGAAAAGATGAATCATGTGCAAGGAGAAGTATGCTAACTTACTGTCCAACTAGAATTTTTTTTTTCCATTAATATGCCATCTCCGTAGGAAATTCGTATTATGGAAATAGTAGTCCTCACCGTGAAAATCACCCGTCACAAAAATTTAGTGTAGATGATTAGCAAGTTGTAGTGAGTTCTATTTATACCCATTTTTTATGCCCTTAGATGGACCAATGAAATGCTGATGTACGTCGATACTACAGGCTAGTACCGGCAGAAATGCCACTATCACTCAAGAGTATCTTCGTTTGATCTTCCAGGTATTTTGTTATTAATGTGCAGTCAGAGACTCTTATGCTTGCCTTTGGGAGAACAAATTAACAAATGTCATGTGGCCACATTTATTGTGTTAATTAATACGGCAGCGTGCCCAACATGTATATAAGAGACCTGCCAAGAGAATGGATCTTATCACATATCTAGCTATAATACCTCGACGAAGCCATCTCTCATAATCCTTACAAAATGAGAGATCTTCACAGAGAAATTCAAGAGACTATAGCTGTCAGGCCTGTGTCCTAGCGGCCATTTCATTTCTTAGGATCTCACAGTTCTCTCGGTTGAATTTCGGTGACCCACAATCTATAGATAGCGTTTATGAGAGACCTTAAGTCGCTCCCTGTCAACTCAAGTCGACTCGACCCGAGACTTGTACCATTACAACCGCGGTGATAACGCCGCGTCTTACGCACTAATGTGATACCCAGGCTAGGAGTTGTGGGCCTGCATTTATTTTGAGAAAAATGCCGTGCATTGCGAATCTCGAGAAAATCTCTACCCAATCTATCACATTAATCAATCAATCACAAGTCAAGTACATCCCATCACAACCCATACCTAGCCCATCCCTCTCTCATCCAAAAGTTAACTCTCACCCATCTCTTTCTTACACACACCCATCCCTCTCTCCTTACATCTCCTCTCTCTCTCATTTTCTCCACCATTTTTTTTCCAAGCAACAAGAGAGGAACGTCCAAGTTCTAACCCAAGTGTGTGGCCCACTTCTTACCCCAAAACTCTCAATCCAACCTTTCAATCTCCATCATCCTCCATCAAAGAAGAAACCAAGGAGCTTAGCATTTCAAGGAGCCTAGAAGATTAACAATCGGAGGGTATTTTTATAGGATTAGATTGTATTTTGATGATGGGCCAAGTGGGGCCTATCGAATGATGATATGGATCTCACTTTGGACCCTAGGTGTGGTCGATGGCCCACCATGATTCATATGATCATCTCATGATGGGGCCATTCTCCATGGACCCTATCATGATATTTATTTTTTCCATTTATGGAAAGGTCATCTAGACCTTGCATCTTTTGGTGGAAAGGGATCTCCACCATTAATTTTTATGACTTAGGGCCTACATGATTTGAGACCCATTTGATGTATGTATTGTATTTACATGGCTCACCTAGGGAGGGCTTATACAAATTCCAGCAACCTGCGACGTATAATCGATGTTTGCGCACGACCCTAAGTTGTATCCCGTAGATTTGAGTCGGCTTAGCCCAAGACTTATATCATAACGACCGCGCCGTCGCCGCGATTCCGATGCCGCGACTCGCGCGCCGAGGCGATACTCTGGTCGGGAGATGTGGGCCAGCGTTCGGTGCGAGAAAAACGCCGCACGTCGCAAATCCCGAGAAAATCCATCACATCAATCACCTCATTCTTCAAAAGTACACCCATTACTCTCCCCATTCCCAAGTACAAAAGGTAATCCCAAAAGTCAACTTCCCATCACCTCACCATTCTCTCTCCCATCACTTCTCTTACACCTCTCTCTCTCTCATTTTTCAAGCTCCTCTCTCCAAGCAACCTACGTCCATGGCTTCTAAGAGGAGAAGCTAGTGTGGCCCACCTTCCTTACTCCCATCTCCACCGTTCATGATCCAATCTCGACCGTTGAAGTTCGTCCATTGATGCTCTAGGATACTTTGGCGAAAGAAGGAGGAGAAGATCATAAGTGGGTGTCTCTATTCTCCTCTCTCTTTCTTTTACTTTTGTTGTGTGTGATGATGTGGCGGTGTGGCCCACCCGGATGTACCCCACTTGATGTATGTTTTATCCAACCATTCAAACCATTTGGACCCTACCTTAGGGAGATGGGAAAAACACAAATATCAAGTTGGTCCAAATCAAGTGGGCCACGTCCACGTGTGACCCACCAACCATCTCCATGGTTCCCACATGTGGGACCCACCTTACTCATATGTTGTATGCAACCGTCCAGCGTCCCTGGACGTGTGTGAGAAGTGAAGAAGTGAAGAGTGAAGTGATATAAAAAAAAATAAATAAAGAAAAATGTGTTGGTTTGATATAAAACAAAAACTTTGGAAGGACCACTCATACAAGCCCTACCTCAATGTATGAGTTTAATCTACGCCGTCCATCCTATCTCTTAGATCATTTTAAGCATTAAGCCGAAAAATGAGGTTAATCTGACTCTCAGACGGGCCCTAACATAGCAAACAATGTGTCTACCACTGAAATCCACCCTGTTGCTTTGATGCACTAAAAATATAGTGAATATTGTACTTGTTTGGTCCGTCTCGGGCCATGGGATACAATGGGTGGTGTGGATCTACTTGATACAGGCCCCACACATGAAAAACCTTCGAAAAACTCATTTTTTTATAAAATTGAATAAAATTAAATATAAGGTGCAGCCTTGCTGCTGGCAGACTTCAGGACGCTGCCGCACGCGCTGGCGTCCTGCGCTGGACGTTAGCAGCAGTGACGTGGGTCCCTGCTGTGGGCCCCACCATGATGTGTGTCACGTCATCAACACTGTGCATTTAGGCGAGCCCCTTAGGAAAGTGGGCCACCTCGAAAATCAGCCTTATACGTGGCTCAGACGGCCCACATCTTTGGAAACAGCGGGATTGAACGTCAGCCATTGAAACCCTGTTTGGGTATCACGGAAGTTTTGGATTAATATGAAATTTGTTTCCCCCTTTTCATTCAGGCCCGTGTGATCATATTAACGGGTTGGATTGTAAATAGACTTTACGGTGGGCCCCACGGGAAAACCACCCTAAATTATATGTTTTATCCACACCGTCCATGGCTGTGGACGGTGGATCATTGATGCATGTGTTTTATTTACACCGTCCAGCAGCTACTGGACGGTGGGGCCCCATCTTGGCCTATGTGTTCTATCCGCACCGTCCACCCCTGGACGGTGGGACCACCCCACGTGTGGGCTGATGTGTGTGCGTGTGTGTCTATATATATATATATATTATTGTATATATATTATATATATATTATACATAGATATTTTTTTTATATTATATTATATAATATATACATGATGGTGGGGCCTTCATGAGACCCACCATAATGCATGTGTTGTATCCAAGTTGTCCATCCATTTTTTAAAACTCCTTTCATTGCGTGAGCTAAAGAATGAGTCAGATCCGTAGCTCATGTGGACCCCGCCCTTGATGAATGTGTTGCATCCAAACCGTTCAACCATTTGGCAAGCTTGTCTTAACAGGCTTGAGACAAAAAAAATAAGTCAGATCTAAAGTTCAAGTGGACCCCACCATTTAAGATAGTGGACAATGATGTCCACCGTTCAAAATTTCTAAGGGCTATGGGAGTTTCCTATTAAGCTGATATTTGTTCCACTTCATCTATCATTACGTTAATTTAAGAACATGTTGGATAGGAAACATACATTATGGTGGAGCCTTAGGAACTTAAATGGTGGAAATCATTATCACCACTTTTATTGGGGTGTGACCCATTAGATATACATGGAGGCCATTGGTGTGGCTCATTTGATGTATGTATGACCATGTGAGAAGGCCCAATTTAATGTATTTTGTGGCCCATTTGTCGGGCCCACTTTAATGTATTTTGTGGCCCATTTGTCGGGCCCATTTTGATGTATTTTGTGGCCCATTGTCGGGCCCATTTTGATGTATTTTGTGGCCCATTCGAGGTGCCCACCTTGATGCATGCACTCTATATTCACACCGTCCAGCAGCTACTGCTGGATGGTGGGGTCCTCCTTATTATATGTTATTATATGTGTTGAATAAGCATACCGTCCATATGCAGTGTGGGCCAGTATGATGTATTTACTTATCCTTGCCGCCCAATCTCTGGCCGTGGGATGTGGAACCCATGTGACATATGAATTCATCCCATGCAGTCCATCTGTGTGAGGCCCACCTTGATGCATCCGTTGTACACATGGATTCCACATAATATATATGTTTTTATATCCATACTGTCCAATTATTTGGATGGGATGCCCCATGATGTATTTTTATCCACGCCATCCAGGGCAGGTACCCCATTATTATATATATCAGGGTTCATGGGTGAGGCCCATTAAGATGTATTTAAGCCCAATTGGTAAGGCCCATTGTAATGTATTTGGAACCCGTGAGCAGAGCCCACCACATATGTTCCACCCTAACCGTCCAGGTTATATAGGGCCAGTCTCGATGTATGTTTTATCCACGCCGTTCGTGGGATGTATGACCCACTAGATGTATGCATCCTATATCCACACTAACCCTCTGGTGGGGCCCATCTGCTGCATGTGCGGGGTCTACCTATTGTGCATTTGTGCGGCCCATTGATGCAACCCACTTGATGTGCATGAGCCCCAATAGTGCGGCCCATTAATGCAAGGCCCGTTATGATATGTTAGGGGCCCAAGGTTGAGGCCCATAGAGATGTATTTTCGGCCCATGGGTCGAGGCCCATTGCAACGTATTTCTGGCCCATATGTCGTGTCCCATTATGACACGTTTCCAGCCCAGTTATCGAGGCCCAACTTGATGTGTGTAAGGCCCATTAGTGCGGCTCATTGATGCAGCCCATTTGTTGGACTGACGCCCATTGATGCGGCCTAATGATGCGACCACCGTGATGTACATATTAGGCTAATGGTGCGGCCCAATATATCGACCCACCGTGGAGTGTAAGCCCACATGCTGCATGTGTAAGGCCTACCTGTGATGACTATTTGAGGCCATTTGTTGGATATTTGGGCACCCCTTATGATTAACTCTATGCGGACCACTGCTTGGGAGCAGTGTTGGTTGAATGTCCACATTTTTGGGTAATGATGGTTAGACGCCCACATGGTGACCTTTCCTTAAACCTAGTTAGACCCATTCTCATCGATACTTATTGTATAGGCCGATTTATTGAGGCCGATTCTGATTGCCGAGGCCGAGTATCGAGGTCGGTCCCGAGTGTCAAATCCGATTATTAAGGCCGATTTCGTTTGTCGAGACTTATTTGATGTATATGCGACCCGTAGTTGAGGCCCAATGAGATGTGTGTTCGGTCTGCGTAATGTATATGCAGCCCGTGTTTAAGGCCTAATATGAATAGGAGGTCTATGTAATAATGCCCATTAAGATGTGTATTAGGCTTATGATGCATGACCTGTTTGATGTATTCGAGACTCATGTCCAGGGCCCATATGTCATGTATCTGAGGCCCATGATCAGGGCCCACTTATTGCGTATATGTGACCCTTGAGTAATGCTCATTGTGTTGTATATTAGGCTTTTATGTAAGGCTGTGGGCCCATTGTATGTTTGGTTTTATGTGGGCCATACCTTGGGGGATAATGTTGGTTAAATGTCCACATTGTTGTGATTGATGGTCGATGCCGGTAATTGATACCAATTATGAGTATGTGACAGCATATAGCATCATGATACATGCCCATACGCATCATCGCATGTTTGTTATGAGATGTGGTTGATCATTGCATATGTCATTGAGCATGTTATGAGACTCCCGATAGGCGGAGGTTATCTCACATGAGCACATGATGTGCATAGGATTGATGCATGACTGGATTGTATGACTCATGCATCTCGCATTATGATTACTTTACGCCCTAGCGATATCAGTGTCCGTAGCCTCCACAGCATATCGTGGATGGCCAAATGGAACACCGAAAATGTTTGGTTCTAACATACGGCGCCATAGATGTCCCCGGGTGAAAATCCCTAAACCTCCGTGGCCGGAGACGCCCAACGTCGAGACCGAGTGGATGCGGGAGCGCCCGAGTGCCGAATACCGGAGGCCGCGTCTCCCACCGTGTCGTGGTCGGTTGGGAGGGGTGTGGCCTTACCCGCCCGAGGGTAGGGGGCATTACTAGGCTGAGTTTGACCAGCTCGTGAATGGGTCCACTATCGACGTGCCGAATAGGTATTGGCAGACTATTAGCCAGGCGGATAGTGAGGTTTTTTATGCTCACTTGGACTATGCTGTTAGGAGAGAGACAGTGCCATTTGGAGTGTAATAGACCCCGGTGATGATCCCAGAGATGAACTGTACTGATTTGTGGATTTAGTGAGTAGGAGTTGCATACTCATTCATGCATTTATTCATTCACTATCCACTCGGGTTGATGGTGCGCAACTAGTTGTTACGTGTGCCTTCGCAATGGCCAGGATTTCGATTGGGGCGCGCGACTAACCTGAGATCAGGAGTTTACCACATTGAGTCTGACTATCCAAATTTAGGTATAGGACTGGTTTGGATAGAAGTCCCTTGTGATGGACCCAATAGCCTGCGATACTATGTACTACTATCACAACTTCACACTCCAGCATGGTCATTCCATTCGCACCGCATATTGCATTACATCCACGGCATACGACATTTTGGGTTACTGTGCTTCTGCATTTATATGGTCTAGATACGGCTGGCGTATTTGTGAACACATAAGGAATTATACATTACATTGTATTCTCGACATTTGATATTGATTGGCTCATGGACTTGCTCATATTTTCGCTTACTCTGTTATCGTATGATCTATGATCTTGTGAGTATTTCTGTTTACTCTGATAATTCTTGCTCTTGTCAGTATTTCTACTTAGATGATTCATGATCTTGCTAGTATCTTTGCTTATTCCGATATTGTACGATTTATGGATTACCAGTACTTCCAATTTGCATGACAATGGCATTGTATTGAATACTTGGTACTTGCCTCGTGCACACACTTACACCACCCCCTAAGCTTTCTATAAGCTTATGCACGATAGATGCGTGCAGGTGTTATTAGGTTGCAGCAGCGTTCAGCTTGGAGCGTGCAGTTGTATTCTGGAGCTTTGATTTCGATATATGTATTTTCCCTTTCAACGTTGTGCTCAAATGATTATATTAGTGGATATGTGATGATGATGTTGCCTTTGTCAATTGGGTAATCTTGTGGTTATGCTTATTATGAGTTAAATGTACAAAAAAAATAAAAAATAAATCCCCCTTATAGGATCCCAGAATCACTGGCGTATGAACGCTAAGAGCCGAGAATGGGGTACTACGGAGGTCACTGAAATTCGCGATCGGGATTCTTGTGAATCCGATCTTCGGGTTTGGGGCGTGACAGTTGGTATCGAGCATAACTTGGGAATACCCGAAGATAACATCACATATTTACCGATAACTACCCTTGCACCGTATGATTGTTGAGAACTTAGAATGATTAGATCCCCGAGTTCGAATAACTTAGATATTTTCCTGATATAGCTCCCTATTGTTGAGATTGTGAGGTCGCATAGTTTCGATCACTTCGATTTAGGATCCGCGGTTCGGTGGGATCATCATAGTCGATGAGGCATTTTAGGAGCAGGAGGCTGAGGTTCGCTGGCGTTATCCTCATCTCTTAAGTGTTTGATTATATTGGCATGTTGTGTTCGGATAGGGTTTCCCTCCCTTGGTTGAGCTCTATATTAGTTGTGTCGTGTTTCAAATTTCGAGGACGAAATTTTTTATTAGGTGGGAAGAGCTGTAAGACCCGTATCTAGCCTATACTGTTCGACGACTCCCATGATCATTCTCATCAAATTCCAGAATTCGCGACGTATAATCGATGTTTGCGCACGACCCTAAGTTGTATCCCGTAGATTTGAGTCGGCTTAGCCCAAGACTTATATCATAACGACCGCGCCGTCGCCGCGATTCCGATGCCGCGACTCGCGCGCCGAGGCGATACTCTGGTCGGGAGATGTGGGCCAGCGTTCGGTGCGAGAAAAACGCCGCACGTCGCAAATCCCGAGAAAATCCATCACATCAATCACCTCATTCTTCAAAAGTACACCCATTACTCTCCCCATTCCCAAGTACAAAAGGTAATCCCAAAAGTCAACTTCCCATCACCTCACCATTCTCTCTCCCATCACTTCTCTTACACCTCTCTCTCTCTCATTTTTCAAGCTCCTCTCTCCAAGCAACCTACGTCCATGGCTTCTAAGAGGAGAAGCTAGTGTGGCCCACCTTCCTTACTCCCATCTCCACCGTTCATGATCCAATCTCGACCGTTGAAGTTCGTCCATTGATGCTCTAGGATACTTTGGCGAAAGAAGGAGGAGAAGATCATAAGTGGGTGTCTCTATTCTCCTCTCTCTCTCTTTTACTTTTGTTGTGTGTGATGATGTGGCGGTGTGGCCCACCCGGATGTACCCCACTTGATGTATGTTTTATCCAACCATTCAAACCATTTGGACCCTACCTTAGGGAGATGGGAAAAACACAAATATCAAGTTGGTCCAAATCAAGTGGGCCACGTCCACGTGTGACCCACCAACCATCTCCATGGTTCCCACATGTGGGACCCACCTTACTCATATGTTGTATGCAACCGTCCAGCGTCCCTGGACGTGTGTGAGAAGTGAAGAAGTGAAGAGTGAAGTGAAAGTGAAGTGATATATAAATAAAAATGTGTTGGTTTGATATAAAACAAAAACTTTGGAAGGACCACTCATACAAGCCCTGCCTCAATGTATGAGTTTAATCTACGCCGTCCATCCTATCTCTTAGATCATTTTAAGCATTAAGCCGAAAAATGAGGTTAATCTGACTCTCAGACGGGCCCTAACATAGCAAACAATGTGTCTACCACTGAAATCCACCCTGTTGCTTTGATGCACTAAAAATATAGTGAATATTGTACTTGTTTGGTCCGTCTCGGGCCATGGGATACAATGGGTGGTGTGGATCTACTTGATGCAGGCTCCACACATGAAAAACCTTTAAAAAACACATTTTTTATAAAATTGAATAAAATTAAATATAAGGTGCAGCCTTGCTGCTGGCAGACCTCAGGACGCTGCCGCATGCGCTGGCGTCCTGCGCTGGACGTTAGCAGCAGTGACGTGGGTCCCTGCTGTGGGCCCCACCATGATGTGTGTCACGTCATCAACACTGTGCATTTAGGCGAGCCCCTTAGGAAAGTGGGCCACCTCGAAAATCAGCCTTATACGTGGCTCAGACGGCCCACATCTTTGGAAACAGCGGGATTGAACGTCAGCCATTGAAACCCTGTTTGGGTATCACGGAAGTTTTGGATTAATATGAAATTTGTTTCCCCCTTTTCATTCAGGCCCGTGTGATCATATTAACGGGTTGGATTGTAAATAGACTTTACGGTGGGCCCCACGGGAAAACCACCCTAAATTATATGTTTTATCCACACCGTCCATGGCTGTGGACGGTGGATCATTGATGCATGTGTTTTATTTACACCGTCCAGCAGCTACTGGACGGTGGGGCCCCATCTTGGCCTATGTGTTCTATCCGCACCGTCCACCCCTGGACGGTGGGACCACCCCACGTGTGGGCTGATGTGTGTGCGTGTGTGTCTATATATATATATTATTGTATATATATTATACATAGATATTTTTTTTATATTATATTATATAATATATACATGATGGTGGGGCCTTCATGAGACCCACCATAATGCATGTGTTGTATCCAAGTTGTCCATCCATTTTTTTAAAACTCCTTTCATTGCGTGAGCTAAAGAATGAGTCAGATCCGTAGCTCATGTGGACCCCGCCCTTGATGAATGTGTTGCATCCAAACCGTTCAACCATTTGGCAAGCTTGTCTTAACAGGCTTGAGACAAAAAAATAAGTCAGATCTAAAGTTCAAGTGGACCCCACCATTTAAGATAGTGGACAATGATGTCCACCGTTCAAAATTTCTAAGGGCTATGGGAGTTTCCTATTAAGCTGATATTTGTTCCACTTCATCTATCATTACGTTAATTTAAGAACATGTTGGATAGGAAACATACATTATGGTGGGGCCTTAGGAACTTAAATGGTGGAAATCATTATCACCACTTTTATTGGGGTGTGACCCATTAGATATACATGGAGGCCATTGGTGTGGCTCATTTGATGTATGTATGACCATGTGAGAAGGCCCAATTTAATGTATTTTGTGGCCCATTTGTCGGGCCCACTTTAATGTATTTTGTGGCCCATTTGTCGGGCCCACTTTAATGTATTTTGTGGCCCATTTGTCGGGCCCATTTTGATGTATTTTGTGGCCCATTCGAGGTGCCCACCTTGATGCATGCACTCTATATTCACACCGTCCAGCAGCTACTGGACAGTGGGGTCCTCCTTATTATATGTTATTATATGTGTTGAATAAGCATACCGTCCATATGCAGTGTGGGCCAGTATGATGTATTTACTTATCCTTACCGCCCAATCTCTGGCCGTGGGATGTGGAACCCATGTGACATATGAATTCATCCCATGCAGTCCATCTGTGTGAGGCCCACCTTGATGCATCCGTTGTACACATGGATTCCACATAATATATATGTTTTTATATCCATACTGTCCAATTATTTGGATGGGATGCCCCATGATGTATTTTTATCCACGCCATCCAGGGCAGGTACCCCATTATTATATATATCAGGGTTCATGGGTGAGGCCCATTAAGATGTATTTAAGCCCAATTGGTAAGGCCCATTGTAATGTATTTGGAACCCGTGAGCAGAGCCCACCACATATGTTCCACCCTAACCGTCCAGGTTATATAGGGCCAGTCTCGATGTATGTTTTATCCACGCCGTTCGTGGGATGTATGACCCACTAGATGTATGCATCCTATACCCACACTAACCATCTGGTGGGGCCCATCTGCTGCATGTGCAGGGTCTACCTATTGTGCATTTGTGCGGCCCATTGATGCAACCCACTTGATGTGCATGAGCCCCAATAGTGCGGCCCATTAATGCAAGGCCCGTTATGATATGTTAGGGGCCCAAGGTTGAGGCCCATAGAGATGTATTTTCGGCCCATGGGTCGAGGCCCATTGCAATGTATTTCTGGCCCGTATGTCGTGTCCCATTATGACACGTTTCCAGCCCAGTTATCGAGGCCCAACCTGATGTGTGTAAGGCCCATTAGTGCGGCTCATTGATGCGGCCCATTTGTTAGATTGACGCTCATTGATGCGGCCTAATGATGCGACCACCGTGATGTACATATTAGGCTAATGGTGCGGCCCAATATATCGACCCACCGTGGAGTGTAAGCCCACATGCTGCATGTGTAAGGCCTACCTGTGATGACTATTTGAGGCCATTTGTTGGATATTTGGGCACCCCTTATGATTAACTCTATGCGGACCACTGCTTGGGAGCAGTGTTGGTTGAATGTCCACATTTTTGGGTAATGATGGTTAGACGCCCACATGGTGACCTTTCCTTAAACCTAGTTAGACCCATTCTCATCGATACTTATTGTATAAGCCGATTTATTGAGGCCGATTCTGATTGCTGAGGCCGAGTATCGAGGTCGGTCCCGAGTGTCAAATCCGATTATTAAGGCCGATTTCGTTTGTCGAGACTTATTTGATGTATATGCGACCCGTAGTTGAGGCCCAATGAGATGTGTGTTCGGTCTGCGTAATGTATATGCAGCCCGTGTTTAAGGCCTAATATGAATAGGAGGTCTATGTAATAATGCCCATTAAGATGTGTATTAGGCTTATGATGCATGACCTGTTTGATGTATTCGAGACTCATGTCCAGGGCCCATATGTCATGTATCTGAGGCCCATGATCAGGGCCCACTTATTGCGTATATGTGACCCTTGAGTAATGCTCATTGTGTTGTATATTAGGCTTTTATGTAAGGCTGTGGGCCCATTGTATGTTTGGTTTTATGTGGGCCATACCTTGGGGGATAATGTTGGTTAAATGTCCACATTGTTGTGATTGATGGTCGATGCCAATTTTTGATATCGATTATGAGTATGTGACAGCATAACATCATGATACATGCCCACACGCATCATCTGCATGTTGGTTATGAGATGTGGTTGATCATTACATATGTCATTGAGCATGTTGTTATAAGACTCCTGATAGGCGGAGGTTATCTCACATGAGCACACGGTATGCGCAGGATTGATACATGACTGGATTGTATGACTCATGCGTCTTGTATTATAATTACTGTACGCCATAACAATATCAGGGTCGTAGCCTCCACAGGCATATCGTGGATGGCCAAATGGGACACTGAAAATGTTTGGTTCTAACATACGGGCGCCATAGATGTCCCTAGGTGAAAATTCCTAAACCTCCGTGGCCAAGAGACGCCCCAACATTGAGACCAAGTGGATGCGGAGCGCCCGAGTGCCGAATACCGGGAGGCCGCGTCTCCCACTGTGTCGTGGTCGGTTGGGAGGGGGTGTGGCCTTACCCGCCCGAGGGTAGGGGGCATTACTAGGCTGAGTTTGACCAGCTCGTGAATGGGTCCGCTATCGACGTGCCGGATAGGTATTGGCAGACTATTGGCCAGGCGGATAGTGAGGTTTCTTACGCTCACTTGGACTGTGCTGCTAGGAGAGAGACAGTGCCATTTGGAGTGTACTAAACCCCGGTGATGATCCCAGAGATGAACTGTACTGATATGTGGATTTAGTGAGTAGGAGTTGCATACTCATTCATGCATTCATTCATTCACTATCTACTCGGGTTGGTGGTATGCAACTAGTTGTTACGTGTGCCTTCGCAATGGCCAGGATTTCGGTTGGGGCGCGCGACTAACCTGAGATCAGGAGTTTACCACATTGAGTCTGACTATCCAAATTTAGGTATGGGACTGGTTTGGATAGAAGTCCCTTGTGATGGACCCCATAGCCTGCGATACTACATACTATCATCCCAACTTCACACTCCAGCATGGTCATTCTATTCGCACCGCATATTGCATTACATCTGCGGCATATGGCATTTTGGGTTACTGTGTTTCTGCATTTATATGATCTCGATATGGCTGACGTATTTGTGAACACATAAGGAATTATATACCTCATTGCATTTCTCGACATTTGATATTGATTGGCTCATGGACTTGCTCATATTTTCGCTTACTCTGTTATCGTATGATCTATGATCTTGTGAGTATTTCTGTTTACTCTGATAAATCTTGCTCTTGTCAGTATTTCTGCTTACTCAGATAATTCATGATCTTGCTAGTATCTTTACTTATTCCGATATTGTACGATTTATAGATTACCAATACTTCCAATTTGCATGACAATGGCATTGTATTGAATACTTGGCACTTGCCTCGTGCACACACTTACACCACCCCCTAAGCTTTCTATAAGCTTATGCACGATAGATGCGTGCAGGTGTAGGTTGCAGCAGCGTTCAGCTTGGAGCGTGCAGTTGTATTCTGGAGCTTTGATTTCGATATATGTATTTTCCCTTTCAACGTTGTGCTCACATGAGTATATTAGTGGATATGTGATGATGATGTTGCCTTTGTCAATTGGGTAATCTTGTGGTTATGCTTATTATGAGTTAAATGTACAAAAAAACATAAAAAAAAATCCCCTTGTAGGATCCCAAAATTGGAAAGGTCATTTAGACCTTGCATCTTTTGGTGGAAAGGGATCTCCACCATTAATTTTTATGACTTAGGGCCTACATGATTTGAGACCCATTTGATGTATGTATTGTATTTACATGGCTCACCTAGGGAGGGCTTATACTGGAGGAGCCCCTCCCCTCCATTGTCGTCTCTCTCTCTCTCTCTCTCTCTCTCTCTCTCTCCCCCCCTTCTTATCATGGTGATGATGATGATGATGTATGTGGCTGGTCAGCTACGTGTTCGTCGGCCCCACTTGATGGATGAATTGCATCCAGACCATCCATCCATGGGACGTCCAGCAGCAACAATTACTGGATTATATGAAAGGAAAACACAAATATCAGTTTTATCCAAACTAGGTGGACCACGTGCGCGTGGGACCCACATGTGATGCATGTATTTTAGGTCTATACCATCCATTTCTTGGATGTTGGGCCAGCATTCCGGCAGCATATAGCTGATGTATTTGACGTCAGTAAGTTCTGTGGTGTAAGGCCCGTATCCTAGCCGTACCATTCCTTAGACTCCCGCGATCTTTCCCGTCGAATCCCGGTGACCTGTGACCTATAGTCAGCATTTGCGCATGACTCTAAGTCCCATTCTGTATATCTGAGTTGACTCGACCTGAGACTTATACCCTATCGACCATGCTATCGCCGGGGTTCCAACACCTCGTCTTGTGCACCGATGCGATACCTAGGCCAGGAGTTGTGGGCCCGCGTTTATTTCAAGGAAAACGTCACGCGTTGCGAATCCTAAGAGAATCTCTACCATCCATCACATCAATTAATCAAGTACTAGTCAAGTACACAACCCATCCCTCTCTTACACAAGCCTTCCCAAATTTAACTCTCTCTCTCTCTCTCTCCACCCATCCCTTTCTTACATCACCCATCCCTTTCTTACACCACACCATCCCTCTCTTCCATCCATCATTCCATCCCATCCCACTTCTCTACTCATTCCAAGCAATCTTAAGGAGAGAAAATCCTAAGGAGAGAAAGAGCCAAGTGTGTGGCCCACTTCCTACCCCCCTCATCTCTCATCCTAGCCCTTCAATCCCATCATCTTCCATCAAAGTTGAAGCCAAGGAGCTTAGTATCCGAAGGAGCCAAGAAGAAGATCCAATCGGCGGGTGTTTATAGGACTAGGTTGTGATTTTGATGATGGGTCAAGTGTGGCCTACCGATCGATTGTATAGATCTCACTTTGGGCCTTAGGTGTGGCCAATGGCCGCATATATGAATTCCATGGTGGGGCCATTCTCCATGGACCCCATCATGATGTTTATCTTGATTTCCATTATAAGAGGTCATTTAGACCTTAAGTTTGTGGTGGGGATGGTATCCCCACCTTGATTTCCATTTTTGAAGGGCCCACATGTTTTAGGACCCATCTTGATGTATGTAATATGGCTCAAGGGAGCTCATAGTGGTGGAGCTCCCTTCACCACTCGATTCTCTCTCTCTCTCTCTCTCTCTCTCTCTCTCTCTCCCTATTGATGGCCCATCTTGATGATGCATGAATTGATCCATGCTATCCATTTTGTGGACCTACAGCTGTCCAAAGCGGGGCCCACACCTCGCTGCCATGTTTGGCCAGCCCACCTGGCTGTCCGTTTTCGGGCCGGCATGGACGAAGGGAAAACGCTAATATTAACTTATATCCTAGCTGGTGGGCCACCACATGGACACCACCATGATTTATGTGTTATATTCATGTTGTCCTATTTGTGGGGCCCACCTTGCTGACATCCAGCAGCATGGCTGCCTAGACCGTCTAGGACAGCCCCTGATGAAGGGAAAATACAAATGTCAACTTATATCCGAGCTTGATGGGCCACACGTGTGGACCCACCAGATGTATGAGTTCCACCCACCATCCAGATGCTTGGGACGGTGGGGCCTACTGTGATGTATACACCGTCCATATAAGGGACCCACCTTGATTATTATCCACGGCGTCCGTCTTGAATAGGCTTGGACGCTAGAGGAACGAAGGTCACCTTGACCTTCAAGCTGGTCGGTCACACTCACATGGACCCCACCTTGATGTATGGTATCCACACCGTCCATCCAACTTCCTAGCTCATTTTAGGCATTGATACAAAAAATGAAGTCAATCTGAATCTCTAGCGGGCCATATCATAGAAAACAGTGATATTTACTATTAAAATTTGTTAGGGCCCACTGTGATGTTTCTATATGTCAAAATATATCGAATATTGGGCTCATTGGATCCGTCACGAGCCACAGAATCTGACAAATTGAGTGGATCGTCCTGATGTGGGCCCCACTTATGAAAATCCTTAGAAAAGCAATATATATATAAAATATGCAACAACAGCTTTGGAAGTTGTTGCTGCGAGTGTCCTGCTGCTTGAAATGGCTAGCAGGGACGGTGGGCCCCACCACTAGTCCCACCTTGATGTATGTCGAACATCTACACGATGCATTTGATGGGTCCCATTTAAAAATTGGGATGTCCCCAAAAATCAGCCCTACATAGAGCTCAGGTGGTCCACACCATCTACAATCATGTGAAGACATGCTAAATCATATAAAAGCACTTGCTGGGGTCCATCTGAAATTTGGATGCACCTGAAACTTGGTTTGACCCCTTAACCAAGTGGGGTACACATAATGGATGGGCTGGATCTGTGAACCACGGCTTGGTGGGCCCAACAAATGATAATGAATGCTTTAATGGAGGGTAAACCTCCCAACTGTTGTGCATGGTGTGGCCCACACAAGCCATAGATTGACTTGATTTTTTTAAGTCCTAGGTCCACCATGATGTATGTGTGTTACACACACTGTCCATTTATTTTTGGGTCGTGGGCCTCATTGCCTTGAGAGGCCCACTTGTTGTACATATGAGGCGCATTGTGTTGTGTCAGGCCCATGTGATACAGCCCATTATGATATGTGAGGCCCATATGATGAGGCTCACTGTGATGTATGTGAGGCCTATGTGATGAGGCCCATTAAGATGTATTTGAGGCCCATAATATGTGGCCCATTGTGATGTATTTGAGACCCATGGGATGTGGCACATTGTGACGTATTTAAGGCCCATGGGTTGTGGCCCATTATGATGTATGTGAGGCCCTTGAGTGAGGCCTGTTGAGATGTATGTGAGGCCCGTGAGTGAGGCCCAATGTGATGTATATGAGGCCCAATTGTGATATGTGATTCCACCACGATGTATTTAATGATGTTTATGATGCCCATCTATCTTCCTAGTTGGTATTAAAATAGGTCATGCCTTGGGAGCAATGATAGTTAAATGTCCACATTGTAAGGGCAATGGTGGTTAAATGTCTGCATTGTAGCCCTCCTTAAGGCCCATTGTTAGGCCCATTCCCATCTAGCTTGAGTGGGCTAATCCAAACTCTTGGGCCCACATTATGGATATACTTCCATCATGCCTTATAGAGCCCACCTTATGCTTATTGGGCCCTTAGGAAGCCCAGATTGCTACGTGATGGAACAGACAAGGAAGCCCACTCCTTATTCTTAGGCCCATTCTTGATATGAGTAAGTCATCTAGGCCCATCCTTGATATGAGGAGAGTACATCATTACCATAGATGGAAAGATTAGTGTATCAAGTTTGGTTATCCACTATTGAGGACCGATCCTCATGTTATGGATTAGATCTGCTATCCTTCTATGAACCCCACCATATATATAGGCCAATTATCGATTACGACCATGTTGGTATACGCATTGAATATGTGTTAGCATAACATTGTGATTGTAAGAGGCCCATTGTGACTATGTGAGGCCCATCGTAATTATATGAGGCCCATTGTGTGATTGTATGAGGCTAATTGCGATTATATGAGGCCCATTGTGATTGTGTGAAGCCCCTTGTATGTGCGAGGCCCAATGGTGATGTGTGAGGCCCACCATGTGTATGTGATTATGTACACGCCACTCGTTCATTATTATGGGCCATGGGACGCCTTATACAGGCCCACCATGAGGTATGTGATTATAATTATGCTTAGTATACTTCATGATATATGCCCATACACATCATTCGCATGCTTGTTATGAGGAGTGATTAAACATAGTATGTGCCATTGGGCTGATTATTTATGGGACTCCTTGAGAGACGGAGTTGCCCGATATGAGTGCACGGTATGTGTAGTTTTGATGCATGACTGGATGGTATGGCTCATGTGTCTCGCATTTTGCGACATGATCATTTGGTGCCCTATCGACATCAGGGCTGCAGCCTTCACAGGCATATCGTGGATGGCCAGATGGGACACCGAAAATGTTTGGTTTGAGCATGTGGGCACTTTGGATGTCCATAGGTGAAAGTCCCTAAACTCCCATGGCCAGAGGATGCTCCAACGTCTAAACCGAGTGAAAGACATGAGCGTCGAGTGCTGAATACCAGGAGGTCGTGCTTCTCACTATGTCATAGTTAGTTGAGAGGGAGTGTGGCCTTACCTGCCCGAGGGTAGGGGAGCAAAGCTAGGTTGAGTTGACCAGCTCATAAGTGGGTCCGCTATCGATGAGCAGGGGCGATATTGATAAGTGGATAGTGAGGTCTTTTTCACTCATTGGGCTGCGCAGCCAGCAGGGGGAGTAGCTAGCTTAGAGTGTACTAGACCCCAGTGATGATCTCAGAGATGTACAATACTGATATGTGGACTTACTGAGCAGGAGTTGCGTATTTAGCATTTAATTGATTCATTTATTCACTATCCACTTGGGCTGGTAGTGCGCAATCAAATCATTATGTGCACCTTCGCAATGGCCAGGATTTCGGTTGGGGCGCGCAACCAACCTGAGATCAGGAGTTTACCACATTGAATTTGACTATCCAAATTTAGGGATGAGACTGGTTTAGATAGAAGTCCCTTGTGATGGACCCTACAGCTTACGATACTATGTACTATCATCCCGACTTCACACTCTACCTTGGTCATTTTTTTCGCATCGCATATTGCATTACATCCCTAGCACATGGCATTTGGTTTACCACGACCCCACATTACATAGCCGATTTGCATTGTATACTTCGATATTGTATGACTCATGGACTTGTTAGTATGTCTGCTTACTTTGATATCTTATGACTCATGGACTTGTCAGTATTTCTGACATTATATGATTTATGGATTTGTATTGTATACTTAGCACCTGCATTAAGTACACATGTACACCAGCCTCTAGGCTTTTTATAAGCTTATACATGATAGATGCGTGCAAGTGACGCTAGGACATAGTCGAGCTGAGGCAGGAGCATGCGGTACAGCTTCTGGAGTTTTGATACCTATCTTGTATTTCCATTTCATGCATTGTATTCAAGTTTTTTTTTTTTATTATAGTGGATATGTGGTGATGTTTTTGAGACTTGATTATGCTTACGGTTATGCTTCTCTTTTAAAAAAATCCTCCTTGTCACTTGGCCAGCATTGGTGAGGCCCATTTTGTGGTGCAACAGGCCCATCTTGATGTGTTGTGTACACCGTCCATCCCCCCTGGGTGTGGGACCCATTTAATACGTGATTTAATCTCAACCATCCAACCCTTGAACGTCAAGATTGACTGGACTGCTACTGGCTCAAAAGTCCAGTAATAGGCTCATCTCCTTACATGTTATACACCTCATTCTTGAGCAGAATTTGGGCCCCTTTGATGCCTTGTTAGGCCCACCTTTCACCTGATTGTATAAGGGATAGATTGCTAAATTTTCTAGATGTTTAATGGGCCAGATGGGCTGAATTTCCAGCCTTAGAATTCCTATAGTGAGGTGCTATCCATCCATTAGGGTGGACTACATGGGCTGAATTGTGAACCACTATGTTGAGTATATTGTACACTTGGCCAAGATATATTTTTGGAGCCTATAGGCTGCCCAAGGAGGCCCACCATGTTGGTTGTACTAGACATACCTACCTCAGCATTTTTCTGGGCTCTAGGCTGCCCCAGGTGGCCAACCTTGATGTATGTGGGCTATGGGCTGACCCAAGAAGCCCAATATTGATGTATGAGATGATATGAGTGAAGCCTAGTTATTTTGCAGCCATTATGAGGGCTATGGGTTGTTTCATTAAGCCCTTGTGAGAGGCCCATCATGATGTATATTAGGCCCTTCTGTGAAGCCCATTATGTTGTATATGAGGCCCTTGTGTGAGGTCATGGGCCCCCATTATATGTTTGGCTCTATGTGGATCACTCATTGGGAGCAATGTTGGTTAAATGTCCACATTGTTTGGGCAATGATGGTTAAATGTCCACATTGAGACCTTCCCTTAAGCCCTTTGTTAGGCCTATTCTCATCCTTTTCTAAGTGAGTTGACCCAAATCATTGGGCCCATTGATATTTGCATGATTCATCTATTCACATTGGGCTTACCCAAGATGTTGGGCCCCCATTGGTTACTAGTAGGATTGTTTTAATCTTAAAGTCCATCTAGGACTTATTTGAGCACCCTAGGGAATCTAGTGGGCTATATGATAGTATGGAGAATGAAGCCTGTTCCGGATCCTTACGATTATAGGTAGGCCACCTAAGCCCAACCTTGATATGAGGAGACTTCATCATCATCGTAGACGGAAGGATCCGAGTTATCAGATTTGGTATATCCATTGTTGAGGACCGATCCTCATGTTACGGATTAGATTTGATATCCTTCTATGAACCCCGCCATATATATAGGCCGATTATTAATTACAACAATGTTAATATACGCACTGAGTATGTGTTAGCATAGCAATATGATTGTATAAGGTCATTGTGAGGTTTATTATGACTATATGAGGCCCGTTGTGATTGTATGAAAGCCCGTTGTGATTGTATGAGGCCCATTGTGATTATGTGAGGCTCATTATGATTGTATAAGACCCAATTGTGATGCATGAGGCCCATCATATGCGTGAGGACCATTATATGCGTGAGGCCTATTGTATGTGTAAGGCCCAATTGTGATGGTGTGAGGCCCACCATGTGTAGGTAATTACGTGCGCACCACCCATCCACTTATACGGGTTATGGGCCATCTTATACCGGCCCACCATGATATATGTGATTATAATCATGCTTGGAATACTTCATAATACATGCCGATATGTATCATCTGCATGCTTGTTACAAAGAGTGATTGAGCATAACATGTGCCATTGGGCTGATTGCTTATGAGACTCCCTGAGAGACGGAGTTGCCCCACATGAGCGTGCGGTGCGCACAGGTTTGATGCATGACTGGATGGTATGACTCATGTATCTCGCATTTTGTGATATGACCACCGTACGCCATATCGACATCAGGGTCATGGCCTCCACAGGCATATCGTGGATGACCAGATGGGACACCGAAAATGTTTTGAGACATATGGCGCCATAGATGTCCTTAGGTGAAATTTCTTAAACCCTCGAGGCCAGGGGATGCTCTAACATCTAGACCGAGTGGATATATATGAGCGCATAAGAACCGTATACTAGTATGTCACATCTCCCACTATATCGTGGTTGGTTGGGAGGGGGTGTGGCCTTAACCGCATGAGGGAGTAGGCAATGTTAGACTGAGTCTGACCAGCTCATAAATGGGTGGGTCCGCTATCGACTAGCCGGGCCGATATTGGTAGGCAGATAGTGAGGTCTCTTCCACTTACCCAGTTGTGCGCTTGATGGGGTGGCAAGCTGACATAGAGTATACTTGTAACGCCCCGTGTTTTCAGGACTCGAGTATATGACTCATTTCCCAAAAACCCGAGTATTAACCTTTAGAGAGCCAAATTCTATATATATATATATATGTATATATATCTTTCATCAGAGTTAGCAGTTTAGTGTAGAATGGACAAATCAACGTAAATAAAAATTTACAATTACATTTAGAATGTACAAGAGGCTGCCCATAATGACTTATATAAATCAATGTCCCAATACTTACAATTACAAAATGAGATCATCGCATGTGAAATAAAACACATTATAACAAATCTTAAGCTATAAAATCAAGTAATAACTCTTAGCAATATAATCATGCATCCTTGGCGATTGCACCCTGCTCCTCATCAATGTGAATATGAATATCAACTGGGCCATCTGCTCTACCGGTATGGTTATATATTTGGTGGATGAGTGGCCAGCTCAGTGTGAATTCCCTTCAAGATTACACACCGCCGCCTTAGGTAAGCATAGTTAAAAACAGCAAGGCATTCAAAACAATACATGAGTAGTCTTTTTAAATGCATGGATGTGTGAATGTACATCGACCTTGGGATACTCATCCAATCAAACTTGGGCTTGTCACCCATGCAATCATTGACCTGGGAATGCTCATCCAGTTGGACTTGGGCTCATCACCCATGTAAAAGACTGGTCACCAGCGTAGCATATCTCGCATAGCATGGTACCAAGTCATCAAAATAGGTCGATAGTCGAAGGTCTAAGAGCTAGTGAAACGATACCCCAATGAACCTAAGGGTACATGCTACAACATCCAGAATTAGCCACCCGTCATCGCCAATATGTTGTGCATGCATGATTACCCAAGAAATTATTATTCCAATTATAATCAGTCAATTTAAGTAACTCAATGGTTACTAAGGGGGGCTCGTCACCCAGTGTAAGCTGACAGCTCGGGCATAATGTCTCATGACCACCATCCTCGACTCATGAGGTTTCCCAATTTTAGGATGTTTAATGGATGCCCGTCGACCAGTGACCAATCAAATTCCAAAAGTATGGTGTTGAGGGTCAAATATTACATATTAGACCCCAGTAATTACTGATTTTACGAACATGATACTGTTTAATGGCCTATTTTTATCATTTTTGTGTTGCAAGGTGTATTTAGGAGCATGGATTGAAAATGGTACTAAAAGTATGGATTTAACACTTTGAAGTCACCAAGGTAAGGAACGGATCCCAGGGGACCGAGATTGAAGAATTTATACGCAAGATATATGAGAAAATCACGCCACTCACGTTAAACAGGCCTGAAAATCGTCCAGAATGTAAGATCATAGGGTTCTAGCCATCCATTCAGCTCAAAAATGTATATCTGGCCTGAGGACCCTAAATCAACCGTACACGTCGAAATTCAGCCCTTGGATCCTTGTAGAAGCGGCCCAACAGACAAATCATCCAATAAATCTCCAATTTGGGGCCAACCTGATATCTGTATATGGTTCAATTTTGGTCTCAACCCCTAAATTTCAAATGGGAAAGCGGATGGATGGAGTAAATTTCTCCAGAACTTCACAGCGGACCCCACCTAGAGAGCAGTGCATACACAACACTCGTGCAGCTGCAGGACACCAAATCAGCAAGGAGCGGTCAAAGCACGCTGACCGTGCTCCCCACACTAGGATTTGAAAAATCCTTCTTTCCCACTGTTGCCGCTGCGAAAACTCTAAACAGAGCCTTGCGATTCTCTTTGGTGGGCCATCATCAGGGATCTACGTGATGATCTGAACCGTCCAAACGATTCGTAACGATGGCCTGACTAGGACCATGAAAACTCCACACCGTTTTTTAGATGTGTGTGTACACGAGTGGAGGGAGCACAAGACGTGTGCAGCTGAAGGAAAACAACGGATCTCTGCATCCACCGCAAAACCTCTCCTGGAATTTCACCTTCTGAGCTAAGATTTCATGGAAAGTTCAATGGATGGAGGGGATTTCCTGGCCAGTTCCGATCTTGGGCCTCACCAATCATCACCGCAAGAAGGCTGTGCAGTTACGTTCTGCGAACGTCTGAGAAAGCCGATACGTTGCAGATCAAAACCCGGCATCTAGGATTTAATCCGGACCGTCCAAGTCACATGACGTGAGTCCCGATTCCTCCCCAGACTTCAGATCAGGAAGGCTTGATTATTGGGCCCCTTAACAGCCAATACACGTAAGCTGTTTTCACGATTTCACTACGCAGAACAGAGTTGCGCAGTCCATTTCGTGCACGCACTGGCCTCCGTTGGGAACTGTTGTGGCACACCTCTACGATCTGAAAGCATGATCCGGACCATCCAGATGATAGGTAAGGGGATTTCGTCTGTCCCCATGCTGACAGATGGGATCGAAAGTGAATTAGTGGACAACAGTCAGCATCCGATCGTCCCTGTGTAAAAACAGGATGCGCAGGAATGAAATCCAACTCCTGGTTGGAATGTGACTTGTGCAGGAATTCTCTTTATAAATAACACCTCTCCATTCGACTGAAAGGGGCATCCTGACACATGTGAAGAGAGAGAGAGAGAGAGAGAGAGAGAGAGAGAGAGAGAGAGAGAGAGAGAGAGTTTTTCTTCTTCTTAATCTCTGTTTCTTTATTTTCTTTCTTTTCCTATGACTTTGTTTAGAGATTTTTGCTTGATCATCTCAAGCTAAACCTCTTAGCTAGGGCTAAGAGGTGAAGCTTGTATTGAGATGGGAGACTTTCCTTTATGCCTTTTGATTTAATTTTGATTTTTGAAGTATTTTTTATCCTAGTTTGATTATAAGGAATGCCTTTAGTTTTTAATGGTTTGTTGTAACTTAAATTACAATAGATCCGCGATAGCTTTGAGCATGTCCTTTTCATTATTATGATTATGAAATTAGGAGGCCCTGTTGTTCACCATCATCTCCTAGGCATGGTTGGATGATGGAATCCTTCCTAATACTCATAACTCTCTCAGATGGATGTGGATTGGTTAGATTCTGTTATTTACTTTGTCTCATGAGCATGGCCTTGTGATGGAATCAAGTCTAATTCTTATACCTCTTATCCATTGATGACTAGATTAAAGGAAGTTCAGATTTGATTCTTAAGGTTATATCAAGCATAGATCTCCCTGATCTCTACAAGTGGATCCTCTGAATCCCTAGTTTCCCACCTTTGAATTCTACAAGTTTTAGTTTACTAATTCACCATTATTCACTTTATATTCACCTGATTTAGATTTCATCTTCTTCTTCCTTCTAGTTCCAGTTACTTTCAGAATATGTACAAGGTTTAGTCCTTGTGGATTCAACTTCGATCTTACCGAGATTATTACTACATCGCAACCCTATACTTGGGGTGTGAACATAGGGATTACCATCGCATGGTATAGGTCATTGAAGGCACACAAAACAATCATCAAAACATGGGACAGATGTTACATCACAACGGTAAAAAGGGTATATGGGACATCAAATCAATCGACAAAAAGGGTCAAGCAAGACTAAATCAGATCGGTTAAAAGAAATCATTTTTAAGTCACTCAAGCCGTATACCCTATGGATGGTAAATCCCACATTAATGTTCCATATCTCATATAACCTCCAATCGAGGGTCCATTCTTTGCCACTCTCTATCTTGTTACATCCCAAGCATGGGTTCACATACACAAGGGGGATCACCCACCATTAAGTGCAGTGAATAGAGATCCATAAGTGACTCACAACAATTCCATGATAAAGCATATAATTATAGCATGCCAGATGTATGTGAGGCACTTGATACATAATAATCACAAAGATCATGAATAGAAATGTAAATGGAAGCCATCATGTAAATAACTATTGCATACAATCATAAACCAAATATAAGTCATGTCTTAAGAGGTTATGACTAATGTAAGAGATCACATCCTATAAGATAACATGTGTGATTCTGATAAAGACTATTACTTAACTAATTTGGAGATGGAAAGCTTAGGGGGAAGAAATTATCACCTTAGGTTTTGAACCACCTGCAATATTGCTGAGAAATGTGCGTTCCCTTATAATCAAACCCTACCATAAATCGTAAGGTTGTACGGTTAGATCCAACTTTACACACTATTTGGGGTTAAGGTCTTAACCTAGGATTTGAATTAATTATTCTTAGGGTTGATGTCTAATTAGGGTTTCATCCTTCAGTTTAGTCCTAAACTTAGATTCTAAGGCTAGAGGTCTAGTTGGTGTACCATTAATTACAATGTAACTTAATAATTACAAGAGAACTATTAGCATTAGTGTTATGATTTATATTAGCTAACATGACACTAATAATCCTTAGTGTTATAATTTATATTAGCTAACATGGTAATAAAAATCATTATGATGATAATTAATAATAGAATTATAATTGATGATAATAATAACAACAACACTAATTAGAACACTTTAATATTAATTATAATTTCTAGTCAATAACATTAAAATAACATTAATCGTTATAACAGATAGAAAATACTAACGATGTTATTAATAACGAAAGTAACTAATGACGAATCTAATTGATGAAAAGAAATGAAAATTCTCACCTTGTTGACTCAATTCGAGACGAGTTGACTCGGCTCAACACAACCACCCATCTACTCTCTCTCTCTCTCTCTCTCCCCCTTCTCTCTTTCTTTCTTCTTTCCCTTTTCTTCTTCTTTTCTCCTCACTCAAGACCCCACATCCGGCAGAGTTTGCTGGACTCAACCAGCCAATGGCCAACGGTCTAACTCGGACCCCAACCGAGTTGACTCGGTTTGGCTAGGATAGCCCTTGGCCTCTTTCTATCTCTTGTTTCTCTTTTCCTTTCTTCCTTCTTCTGTCTTTTGCTGGAACCTTAGCACGGCCCGAACCAGGCCCAACTCAAGTCGAACTTGAAAGATTTTAACCGAGTTGACTCGGCAGCAACCCACAACCTTCCCTTTCTCTATTTGTTTCTTCTTCTTCTTTCATCTCTCTCTATTTTCCCTCTGCTGGAGAACTTCCAGTGGACCCAGACTCACACCAGGCCATCCCCAATCTGCCGTGACTCACCACACCTACCCTGACTCACTGCCTGGACTCAACAGTGAGTCAAGTAGTGACTCGGTGCGGCATGAAGTCGGACAGTAGCCCCTGCTCTCGTTGCTCTCCCTCTCTTCTCTCTCTCTCTCTCTCTTTTATATCTATTCTTCCCTCTCTCTATTTCTTCCATATGGAACGTCTAGCAAGGGGATGACAGACCTACCCTGACTCAGGCTTGATCAAGCTAGGCAGTAGCTCCTTCCCGGCCCAGCTCGGTGCTGCAACACAGCCGCACCTCTCTCTCATTTTCCTTCTTCCTCGTTCTCCCTCTTCATTTGTTTCCTCCCTACTGCACCCATAACTCAGCCAATAGTAGATTAGCAATTAAGGATTGTTGACGACCAGCTCTAATGGCGGATCTCGAACCAGTGAGCTTTTCTCCATTCCGCTTTTGATGGACACTTCATATTGGTCCACAGGAGCTTGTGGAGGTCGGAGAACGAAGCTTCAATGCGGTTTGGGTGGTGGGTTCGCATGAAGAAGAAAACGGCTTGGTTTTGGATTCTTCCTTTGCAAAGCCCTAAAGACTAGGTATAAACGGCGGGGATTGTTCAGGATTGAACGGCCGAGATCGAGGGATTTCCACGCACGCGGATTGCCAAGCTGGCGGTGAGAACAGTTTCCATTTTCGAAAACATGTGCTTGTAGGGCCTGTTTATACTAAGAATTGTGTGCATGCATACGTGCTCCAAAGTACGGAGTTAGGTAGGTTTTACTTGGGACCCACACCCACACCAGATGAATGGTTTGGATCCCCCGGTTGGGTGATCATGGTGGTCCACAAATCGATCAAACGGCTATTGTTTGTTCCGCTGGCAAGAAAAACGAAAGGGAAGTACTTCTTATTTGCAAGAAAACACGGTCAAACTCATTTGACCTGGTCTCTTTAGTCCAGTGCACCCCTGGTACACATGAACCGTGCTCACGCACGACTAGGGTGGGGTCCACAGTGGTGTTTTTGAGAAATCTAGTCCGTCCATCGGCTTCAATGGCTTAAGATAGGCCACTACTATGACTATGAGCTGGATCCATAGCTCAATGGGCTGTACAACATGGGTCCTTGTGTTTAGTTGATGGCCACGGACAGTCCAACGGTCGGATCATCTTGGTAGCTTAATAACTAAGATTTTTAAGCTTAGGGTCCTATTTTAAGGTGGATTATGTGAATAAGTGGGCCATAAATGTTTTAATTATAATCCTTAGTAGTTAATTACAAGTTTTTGAAATTCGATGGTCTAATTGGTTTCGAATCGTTCATCTACATCAATCCATTGCTTGATACTAATTACGGATTAATTGGTCAGTGGATCTATGAGTTTGGTCCCACCCTACAGACTATCCATCTCATGCTTTTACATTATCAATTGTTTAACTTTTATTATTATCATTACTATTATTATTATTATTATTATTATAATCATTATTATATTACTTATACATTATTATTTATTTACCCTTTTTATCATACCTATATGTAAGATGTGGGACTACTCATTATGTGTCCTTTAGCTACATATCCTAATATTGGCGTTACTTTACATTATAGTGGGCCACTCTACCCGAATGTCTAATTCCTAGTTTTAAAATCTGGTTGATTCGTTTGATTCAATGGTAGGATCACTTGATTTAAGGGTGGAGATTCCTACCAATGGTGCTAAGGGTCCTAGGGTTTGTCTAGATGAAGATCCATGGTTGAATTGGTGGTCCGATGGTTTGATTGTGACTGCCAGGTGGCAGATCTATAAGTTAGACATTTTGGATCCAACGAATGGTGGATCTGATGATCTAGGGCCTACGATTGATAATGTATGGCTCAATCTATCTGATAAGGTAGAGTTAGGCTTCCGTCGCCATTTGGATCCTAGTAACACAATGGGTTCCTAAAGATCAATGTCACTTTTGGGATGAGTTAATTGTTCGTTATTGAGAATCAACGGTCAGATGACTCGATATATGAATGAAGATTGTCCTAAATGGTCTATATGGGTAGATTGAGGACCATTGGAGGATGATGTGTAAGGTGACTCACGCGTGATCCCACGCACGTGTAAATAAATTTAGACTTTCAAGGTAACACCTGAGTACTGAAAAGTATGGGGTGTTACAAACTACCTCCCCTTAAAGAGAATTTTGCCCCCGAAATTCAGTCCTTCGACTATGAATGTGGACAACAATCTACCTTATGGTGTCCGTATGCATCCGCTAGTTCTCTGCACTAAGTTTATTTGTATAAACAAGCGCTCATGACTTACTACTAGGGCGAGGGTCATTACCATCTACCCCCCTTAAAGAAAAATAAATAAAATCCTACTTAAAGATTTAATGATATACGTTATTAATATTACTAGATGTGCCCTATGTCTATGTGTGAAGTCACAATAGGCTTTATTTAAATTTCTCACAACCCTTACGTTCCTCGTCTAACAATTCAACTAAGGTATTTAAGTTCTGCTAAGGGTTGGAAATCATTTCAATATTGGCCAATTTTAGTAATTTATTTAAACTCCTACCAACATTAGGATTTCCTATAGTATTCACTAAGATTACAAGTTCATCTAAGTGGGAACTAATAATAATATTGTATCTTTCTCTTTATTTTCTTTTACTTCTAATGATAGTTCCCTATTGTCCAAAGTACAATACAATTTCTATTTTCAGTGTTCAGGCTAACACGAATAGCTGGTTGTAGTAGGTTTGAGCCCGATACATCGATCATCTGTCTGCGCAGGACAGAGGATTTTGGTACCCATTCATAATCCCGTTAAATCTCGATCCTTTGCTTGATCAGAGAATTGAGATCGTTGAGATTCTCTAGGACTTAGAACTTGAGCCAAACCATGTAAACTTCACTTAAATGTGGTTCCATCAACTCGTGATCCTGATCATTCTGGACGTGGCCCATTATACTTTTACTGTGTACTTTAGTTATCTAAGCATAACTTAGAATTTCAAGGTCGAGATTTCTATATGAAACCTGAGCTTGAAATTTTACTAAATTTATCTAGGATTTCAAATCTAATCCTAATGTGTGCAACTTTGGGTTGAAAGTCTACCCAAAACTCCATGACTTTACCTATAACTAATTTCACATGCTAGATTTTTTTTTTTTGGAAATATTATTTTTAAGTAAAGAGGTGTATCTAGAGAATTCAAATTACATTTCCTATTACAATTTCTTAAGATTAGGGAGTGCTTATGTTTGACATAATGTGTAAAATGGGAAGTAAGGACTTTCCTACGAAGTCTAATTTCGTCCCATTCGCTGATTATTATGACACTATTATTCCTAGCTAAGAGATTTTAAGAATTGTCAATTCTATGTTCTTAAAAATTGTCTCTTAGGAGTTAAGTATAAGGGATATTCTCATTAATCTTGATTATGTCATGGTGGGCACTTGTCATCCTATGGTATCTAAGTTCAGTTTCGAAATTTTACAATTATCCAAACAATTCTCTAAGGAGCCTAACACCTTGAACCTCTATATTCCCAATTTTTCTAATCCTAAGGGGTTCCTACGTGAGTTTAAAATACAAAGGTCTAGCCTAAAAATTTCAAGGGACTTAAGTTTAGTTTGGAAGTTCTGGGATTTTTCAAACAACTCTTTAAGGGTCCTAAAATATTGAGTATCTATATTTTCAAAGGAACCTAAGATCCTTCCTAAGCTTTATAGTTATCCAAATACTTTTCCATGAAACCTAACACTTGAGTTTCTATGTTCTTAAATTCTCCTAGCTACAAGGGGATTTCACATAAGTTCAAATGACTATCTTAATTATTTATGAGGGAACTTAAGTTTGGGTCTCTACATTTTTTATGATTCTCCTAAGTCTAAGGAAAATTCACCTAAGCTTAAATTTCTAATTTCAAACATCGTAACTTGAGACATTTAAAGTTTGTATAAGATCATTTTCCCAAGGCTTGGTTTGTCCAAACTATGCTCTAATACCAACTGTAACGCCTCATGTTTTCAGGACCCAAGTATATGACTCGTTTCTCAAAAACCCGAGCATATATATATATATATATATATATATATATATATATATATATATCATCAGAGTTAGCAGCTTAGCGTAGAATGGACAAATCAACGTAAAGAAAAATTTACAATTACATTTAGAATGTATACGAGGCTGCCCATAATGACTTATACAAACCAATGTCCCAATACTTACAATTACAAAATGAGAATCATTGCATGTGAAATAAAATACATTATAATAAATCTTGAGCTTTAAAATCACGTAACAACTCTTAGCAATATAATCATGCATCCTTGGCAATTGTACCTTGCTCCTCATCAATGTGAACATGAATATCAACTGGGCCACCTGTTCTACTTGTACGGTTATATATTTAATGGATGTGTGGCTAGCTTAGTGTGAATTCTCCTCAAGATTACACACCGCCGCCTTAGAGAAGCATAGTTAAAAACAACAAGGCATTCAAAACAATATATGAGCAGTCTTTTTAAATGCATGGATGCGTGAATGCACACTGGAGGATGATGTGTAGGGTGAGTCACGCGTGATCACATGCATGTGTAAATAAATTCAGACTTTCAAGGTAACACCCGAGTACTAAAAAGTATGGGGTGTTGCAGTACTAGACCCCGGTGATGATCTTAGAGATATACGGTACTGATATGTGGACTAACTAAGCAGGAGTTGCATACTCAGCATTTTACTCATTCATTTATTGTCCACTCATGCTGGTGGTGCACAACTAATTTGTTACGTGGACCTTCACAATGGCCAGGATTTTAGTTAGGCGTGTGACCAATCTGAGATCAGGAGTTTACCACATTGAGTTTGGCTATCCAAATTTAGGTATAGTACTGGTTTGGATAGAAGCTCCTTGTGATGGACCCCACATCCTGCGATACCACGTACCATCATCCCGACTTCACATTCTAGCTTGGTCATTTCTTTCGCACCGCATATTACACCGCATCCCCAACACATGACATTTGGTTTACCATGACCCCACACGGCATAATCGATTTGCATTGTATACTCTGATATTGTATGACTCATGGACTTGTCAGTCTTTCTGCTTACTCTGACCTCGTATAACTCATGAACTTGCCAGTATTTCTGACATTGTATGATTTATGGACTTGTATTATACATTTGGCACCTACGTTGTGTACACACTTACACCACCCTCTAAGCTTTATATAAGCTTATGCACGATAGATGCATGTAGGTGCCGATAGGACGCAGTCGAGCTGAGGTAGGAGCGTGCAGCAGAGCTTCTGGAGCTTTTGACATTTATCTTGTATTTCCCCTTCATGTATTATACTCAAAGTTTTTTATTTTTATAGTGGATATGTAGTGGTGATGTTCTAGTTATTGTTTGTGGGTTATGCTTCTTATGAAATAAATTTACACTGAAAATCCTCCTTGTAGGATCCTAGGATCGGAATCTGGTGTATGGGCATGAGAGCCAAGAATGGGGTACTACGGAGGCTGTCAGCACCGGATTTGGCGATCGAAAATTTTGTGAGCCCGGTTTTCGAGTTTGGGGTGTGGCGGTAGTGTTCGAGAAGGATACAAATATTGGGAGACTGGACTGATATCCAAGAAATTTTGGATATGGTTCGGACCCAAATCATGAGAGATAGACACATAAGCTAGATTATGTGTAGATTTGATCTTATCTGATAAGTAATCAGTATTAGGTGTTAAATTCCTTCAGAAATCTAAACCATCACGAGAATGGTTAAATGTAGGAGGTGGTTTGATTCGGACTGTCCAACATATCTATTGGAAGTGTAGGAGGTGGGCCATAAAATGAGAGGTCGCGATCATTTTTTGGGTCTGGAATTGACCTCGATTTCCTTGATCTTGGCCCGGTTGTCTTCATCAGAGGGACTTGACATTCCTGAGACTGATCTCAAATTCGATTAGTAGGTTATGCAGATCTTTGTAACGGGTGAAATGGCCAAGCTATATGTCCTAGAGGGGGGGGGGGGGGGATGAATAGGACTATGCCAAATTAAAAACAAATACTGCGGAATATGAAACAAAGAATAGATAGCACTATACACCAATCACAGTATAAGAATGGAAAGCAATCTAAAATAGAGAAATTGAAACAAAAATTGTTCTAAGGACAACCTTACACCAAAAACCAAAGTTTATGGTAGGACAACCTTATTTCTAAATCAACTAGAGAAACTGAAGCTCAAACTAATAAAGTAATAGTAAGAGATAAATTACAAAAATATAAATCTTGACTATTACAACATTCACCACTGAGCTTGAAATGAAATGATTACAACATTCACATTCACATATACATCCCACACATGAATAATTAAAGATATGAAATATAAACCACACAACCACAAAACACAAGGGATTATAGTGGTTTGCCTGTGTGTACACCAACTGTTCAACGATAGCCACACAGCTACTCCACTCCTAATATCCTCACACAGGGGATATTAGCGTTCACTATCAAAAATAGGTTTTCCCAAGTTCACCTAAAAACCTTCACAATTGTGTATTTCTCTATGGGCTTATACAAAAAAAAAAAAAAACCCTTCCTCTGAGTTTTCCTAGCTCTCCTCAGATAACCAATACAATGAGATTTTTTTAAAAAATCCCAAAAGAAAATCAAATGAAAGTAAATTACACAAATGTAAAATACCTGAATTTCTCCTTCGTTGTAGCAGCCCAAAAGAACCAAGTTGGAGTAGAGATTTGAATGTTCAAGATCAATGTCCAATACTCACTTTATAATGGTTTTAGTTTCTAATAAATTTTAAATTCAAACAGAAGGGCTAGCTTTAATTGATTTTAATTCCAGAAAAAAGAAAAACAACAATTCCTCTTTTCAGATTAGATTGGAATGCAAGAAAGAAAATCAATTAACAAAGCTAAAGAAAGAGAATATTAAATATGCACACTTAGCTTAAATGGAGCACAGACTTATCTCTCAGAAGGCCGAATTCAATTAACTTGAATTGCTTAATTTATTCTGAGATTTGTGCTCTATTTATAGGTGAGCAAATCACGTCTTCGACTGGTCTAAGGACCTCTACGACTGGTCGTAGAACCAACAGATATTTGAAAATTCGGGCGCGATAAGATTTGGCAGTTTCATGACTGGTTGTAGGTCTCCTTCGACTGGTCATAAGTCTCCTTCGACTAGTCGAAGCTGGCAGAATTTCAACGCTAGACTTTGAGTCGTAGGTCTACGACTAGTCGAAGAAGCAATCAACACTGTTCCTACGACTAGTCGAACTGTCCCCAGGACTAGTCGTAGCCTAACAGAAAATATCCAAATTTTGAAAGAAACTTACGACTAATCCAGGAATTTCTTAGACAGGTCGAAGCAGTGCTAGGACTAGTCGAACAAAGTCCAGGACTAGTCCTAGAACTATCCAAACTCACTTATATAAAACATATGAGTTATGTATCCAAGATGGCCTACTCTAAAGGTCAACCTAAGGTCAGTCATACCTCAATAGTGAAGTAAGGACATTGAAACTTAAAGACGAGTGACCTTGAAAGTAGTGAAGCTTGAAGTCTTAATGTAGCTCAAATTTGAAAGCTTCTTGAGATCTTGAGATCAAACTTGAAAGCTTCTTGAGATCTTGACTTGTGAACAGTGCTTGTCAAACAAAGCTAATCTTGAGTAGAGCATTGTTCTTCACAGATGCAAGCTTCATAACAGTGTCTTTACAAACAAAGCTGATCTTGAGTAGAGCATTGTTCTTCACAGATGTAAGCTTTATAACAGTGTCTTTGGCACCACAAATTTGACAACAAAAAAGGGCTAAAGCTATAGCACTTACAATCTCCCCCTTTGTCAAATTAGTGACAAAAGACACTTCCAAGATATGTTACATAACATAGAATATCTAATTAAAGAATCATGCACCAGTTGTTATATCATGTACCAGTTGTTATCAACTGGCATACATGATCCTGCAAACCTGTAAATCAATATTTAACATAACATACATGATCCTGCAAACTAGTAACTCAATATTCAATCTAGTCCACTTCTGCACATACTCCCCCTGAGTAACATACAATGCTACTCCCTCCTCATAACATAATTCCTCATAATATAATCATTCATTAGACACACATCACATCCATATCCATTCTCCCCCTTTTTGTCACAATAGGACAAAGGAAGCATAGAACAAATGGCTGAGGAGTAATAAGGAAGGAGATATATGAATGAAAACAAGACAAGATATGATTAACCAGCATAAACAACCCATATAATTCATATACAGAGCTAAGTCAAAAATAGCTACAGTCTCAAAATCAGTTAAGCTAACACAAGAGTAATAAAGTTATAATAGACCAGCTAACTTAAAAGATCTAATCAGAACCAGATGAAGGTGTAGGGATGGAAGGATCAAGTTGATGCAAGCCCTTGTTCAAGCACCTAAGAATTTGCGCATATACTTGAATTGTAAATCATGGGCAACAGACATGTTTTCCATCTTAACATTCATATTCTCAACTTTATCTTCCAATGCACGCAGACGTGCATCAAACTCAGAAGGCTCATAATTTGAATCATTTCCAGAATCAGATTCAAGTTCTTCAAATATATCATCCATGTTGATATCATCAGGAGGAAGATCACTAGCTTCTTCCTCATGTTCAGCTTCAGCATTGCCACCACCAACACCTTGACCAAGAAGGAAATCAAGCTTCATCTTATTGATATTAGAATTGTTAAATATCAGATGATGGATAGGGCCCTCTCCAACCGGCATATCGACTAGCATATGTGTAGCCAACATAGTCATCAAATAACCAAAAGGAATGTCAATGTGACCAGGATGGAGTCAAAAATGAATAATAGAGTGACAAATCAAGGATGGTAGATAAACATGAGCACCGCTAGCAACAGCATGAAGAACACGGACCATGAAGGAAGACAATTTAGATTTATTACCCGATCGAGGATACAAGTTGGACACAAAGATTTTGTGAAGAACTCTGTATTTGGGTAACAGATATTTTGAAGGAAGCGCATTCCCTTTATGAGTCCATTGAACATCCAAATTGCATAAATCTTTAGTGAACATACATTTTTCAGATACAGAGGGGTTTTCAGATAAGTTATGGATAGGAATGCCCTCATCATTCACAGGAATTTCCATAAGAGCTGAAATCAAATGACGATCAACGTCAAATGGTCCTTCTCTTGTGGCTATCTTTAAAGATAAATTTTTTAATGAAAAATCACATATGCATGCAAACATGGACTGGGCAATGGACCGGTATGCTGGCCCACCCCAATGTAATAAGTTATCCCAACCCATAGCTTGGAGCATAGGAATGATCTCAAATGGAGCAACATGATTAATGTCAACAGGATGTTCAACAATAACATTACGTAATCTGATGTCCCGAACATAGGATGGATCGTCCTCGGGAGCCCAAAGATGACGCTTAGTTATAGGGGCTGATCTAGAGGAAGAAGAAGGACCACGGGATGTTATTTTTCTACCTCTAGATGCCATTTGCAACAAGGATTTCAAGGAAATAGAGAGATGCAAAGGATTGAGAAGTGGGTTTTCTCAAATCAGATTTTACCCAAGAAAAACCCCAAATCTCAACAAAATTTGAAAATAGAAAACTTCAAGAGTCAAATAGAAGAAATCTAGACTCAAATCTACAAGAAAAATGCAAAAGGAGCACTAACCTTGAAGATTTTGAAGGATGGGTTCGACTGGTCATGCGTCGGCCCGTTGGAGAGTGAAGAAGAAATGAAGAAGAAGAAGCATTTTTCTCAAATTATAAGATATTCACGCGATTCACGACTGGTCGTGGATGTACACAACTGGTTGTGTAGATTCACGACTGGTCGAGTACCGGCCAGAAAAACTGATTTCCAGCATTATATTCAAAAATTTGAAAACAAATCAAGCAATTATATACACTATGATACAAATACACATAAATAATCACTTTAAAATGCACATGTCAAGATCAAATTTCATTTTGTTAAACATGCTTTTGTCGAGCGGTTTAGTGAAAATATCAGCACGTTGATTTTCGGTAGGAATATATTCCAAGGATAAAACTTTTTCTTCTACTAATTCCTGAATATAATGAAATCTAATGTCAATGTGCTTAGTACGAGAATGCTGAATTGGATTTTTTAAAATATTTATGGCACTAAAATTATCACAATATAATAACATAGAATCCTGTTTAATTCCGTAATCACTTAGCATACGTTTCATCCAAACTAGCTGTGTACACGCATTACCAGCTGCGATATATTCAGCTTCAGCTGTTGAAAGTGATATAGAACTTTATTTCTTGCTAAACCAAGAAACTAAACAGTTTCCAATATAGAAGCAACCACCACTGGTTGATTTTCTATCATCAAGATTACCAGCCCAGTCAGCATCCGAGTCCCCAGTTAATTGAACACTAGTCTCATGAGGATACCCGAGACCGAGATTAACAGTACTTGCGACATATCGTATAATCCGCTTGACAGCAGTCAAGTGCGACTCTTTAGGATCAGACTGATATTTAGCGCAAATACCAACACTTAGAGCGATATCAGGTCTACTAGCAGTTAAATACAGTAAACTACCAATCATACTACGATATAATTTTGGATCCACATTTTTACCTTTAAAATCTTTTGAGAGTTTCAAAGTTGTACTCATAAGAGTATCAAATTTCTTACCATTCTCAAATCCAAATATCTTAATCAAATTCATAGCATATTTAGATTGAGAAATAAACATTCCATCAGATTTTTACTTTACTTGCAACCCAAGGAAATAATTCAATTCCCCAACCATGCTCATTTCAAACTGAGATTTCATCAAATCTGCAAACTCAATAGTCATGTCAGTACAGGTAGATCCATAAATGATATCATCAACATAGATTTGTACTATTAAAATGTGATCATCATGTTTTTTGATAAACAGTCTTATCAACACATCCCATTTGAAAATTATATCTTAATAGAAACTTTGTTAGTTTCTCGTACCATGCCCTGGGAGCTTGTTTTAAGCTGTAAAGTGCCTTTTTAAGGCGATAAACATGATCGGCATTCTTGGGGTCTTCAAAACCCATCGGTTGTTCAATGTAGACTTCCTCATGCAAATCGACATTTAAGAACGCACTTTTCACATCCATTTGGTAAATCTTAAACTTTCTGAAATACGCAATGGATATAAAGAGTCTAATTGATTCAAGATGCGCTACTGGTGTAAAGGTTTCATCATAGTCAATACCTTCAATTTGAGTATAGCCTTGTACCACTAGCCTAGCCTTGTTTCTAATTATATTGCCAAGTTCGTCAAACTTATTTTTGAAAATCATTTGGTTCTAATGATGTGTTTATCTTTAGGTCTAGGTACGAGATACCAAACATCATTTCTCACAAATTGGTTAAGTTCTTTTTGCATCGCAACAATCCAGTTTCATCAGCAAGAGCTTCTTTTACGTTAGATGGTTCTATCTGGGATGTAAAACATATGTAATTACATATATCCTCAAGTTGTCTATGGGTACGAACACCAGTGAGAGGGTTTCTAAGAATCTGTGTGGTTGGATGATCTTTAACAGTCCTTAGTTCAGAATCAATCTGATTAGATGACGTATTAGGTTTATCAATTACAAAAACTTCATCATTATCTGAACTTGAGATAGGTGTGTTTAAGTGATCATCAATGACCACATTGATGAACTCTTGAATCACACCGGTTCTTTTGTTCAGAACCCTATAAGCTTGACTATTTAAAGAATATCCTAGAAAGATCCCTTCATCACTCTTCATATCAAACTTTCTCAGATTTTGATCTTGTAAAATATAGCACTTGCTGCCAAAAACTCGAAAGTATTTGACAGTAGGCTTTCTATCGAACCACATTTCATAAGCCATTTTATTATTACTTTTACTAGTGTAAACTCGGTTAATAATATAGCAACCTGTATTGACTACTTCAGCCTAAAGATTCTTAGAGAGCTTCATACTATTCAACATGACATTAGCCATTTCTTGAAGCACTCTATTTTTTCTTTCAACTATTTCATTTTGTTGTGGAGTTTTGGGCGTTGAGAATTCATGTAATATTCCCTAGTCGCTACAGAACTTCTTAAAACCGCTATTCTCAAATTCAGATCCATGATCACTACGGATCTTACTGACTTGAGAACCTTTTTCAGTTTGAATCCTTTTAAGAACCTTTTTCACTTCTTCAAAGGTTTATGATTTGTCCCTTAAGAAGACTACCCAAGTATATCTGGTAAAGTCATTTACAATTACCAAGATATATCTTTTGCCACCTCGACTTTCCATCCTGGTAGGTCCTATAAGATCCATATGGAGAAGCTCGAGTGGTCTTGATGTGGTATTGGAATTCACCTTTTTCTGTGAGTTCCTTGTTTGTTTGCCAATCTGGCATTCACCACATATTTTATCTAATTTTTGTAGTTTGGGTAAACCTCTTATAAGTTCCTGTTTGCTCAATCTATATAGATTTCGGTAGTGTACATGTCCAAGATGTTTATGTCATAAATCAGTCTCGTCTGTATAGACCATGTAACACGATTAATTAGATGAGATAGATTCGCTAACAATATAGCAGTTTTCAGACGTTCTACGTCCAGTTAGTATTACTGAACCCTTGTTGTTTAGAATTTCACAGCTTTGATTAGAAAACCGTACACTATGGTTATTGTCGCATATTTGAGATATACTAAGCAAGTTATGTTTTAGACCTTCAACATATAAAATATTTTTAAACAAAGGAAGGTTATAGAGTTGAACAGTACCTTGGCGCATAATCTTGCAGTTGCTGCCATCACCAAATGTGACTGAACCATCAGTCATGTCTTTGAGATTGGTGAATAAACCTTTATTACTAGTCATATGCCTTGAGCATCCATTGTCTAGGTACCACTTTGAATGGCTTGTTGCTTTGAAAGCGGTGTGAGCAACCAAGCAGGCAACTTTAGGAACCTATTTCAGAACTGTTTTGGGTTTAGGAGTATAGTTGGTCTTCTTCTGTCCGATGTTGTAAGAATGACCTACTGAGTTAGATTTTAAGAGCTCCTTGAGTAAATCTACTATCTTTTCAGTAAGAGGGTTTCAGTTCTGATTTTTAAAGTTGACATGACTGCTTTTAGGTTTTTGAAAAGTTTTTATATTTTTAGAAAAACCTTAATAAGTACTTTTCCCTTTTGAGTTTAAGGACTCTCCTTTCACAAACTTGGGAGGAGTATACTTTTGTTTAGGAGGTATATTCTTATCATAGCCCAATCCGGATCAATCGCCACTTTTTCTTGATCCGAATAATAGTTTTTCTAACTTTGGATCACATTGGGCATATCTCCATGTGTCCTTTAAACTCAGAAGATAAGATACTTCATTTTTAAGTATCTCAATTTCAGATTTCAGATTTTCAATCAGCGAGGTTTTGAATTCTAAATCGCATTTTGATTTTTCAAAATAATCTGAAATTTGGGATTTTTCTAAAACAAGTGATTCAAAACATTCTTTGAGTTTAAAAAACTTTTCTTTTTGAAGTTTAAGTTTGACAGCAATTTTACAACTTACCTTGTATAGGGCGTTATAAGCATCTTGAAGATCCTCTTCATTTTCACATTCATTGTTCAGATTTTCTTCACTAGTTGAATCATCATGATCTAAAAAAGTGAACTTGGCTAGAGTCATAAGGGCTTTAACTTCATTGCCCGTCTTAGTTTCAGAATCTTCTGATTCAGAAGAAGCTTCAGAATCAGATGATTCATCCCATGTAGCCAACATACCCTTTCTTTTTGTTTTGTCCTTTTTAGGACATTTGTTTGCTAAGTGCCCATACTCTTGGCAGTTGTAACATTGACTATCTTTTAAAGACTTCCAACTTTTAGATCTAAGTTCAGATCTTTTCTTATCATTTGATTTTTGAAAATCTACCATTTTCTTGCTTTTGAAAATCTTGTAAAAATTTTTCGCTAAAAGAGCCATATCGTCTTCAGAATTTTCTAAATCCAAGTTTTCTTGAGAAATACCTTTAGAAGATTTGAGAGCAATGGATTTACTTTTAGGAGCTTTAAAGTTTAACTCATAGGTTTGTAAAGAGCCAACTAGTTCTTCTACCCTCATATTATCCATATCACGAAGTTCCTAGATCGCGGTTACCATAGAGTTGAATTGTTCAAGAAGTGAGCGTAGTATCTTTGCACACACTTTACTTTTTAGAATTTTATCACCAAGACCCCACATTGAGTTTACAATGTCATTTAATCTTGTGTAAAAGTCCATAAACATTTCATTTTCCTCTATATGAATTTCTTCAAATTTGGTTGTGAGGAGTTGGACTTTAGATTTTTTGACAATTGTAGTACCCTCGTGTGTCATTTCTAATATATCCCAGGCTTGCGTTGCAGTATCGCAGGATATGATTCTTTTGAACTCATTTGGTAATAGTGCACAAGTAATTGCATTTAGTGCTTTTGCATTAGCACTACTCTCATTTTTCTGAAGGGTGGTCCATGAGAAATATGGTGTTACTCTCATTGATTTTGAACCATCAATACCAGTCACTTCAGTGGTAGGTGGGTTCCATTCAGTCACTGTGGCTTGCCACATACTCTTATCCATTGATTTGAGGAAGATCCCCATCCTGGCTTTCCAATAGGCATAATTGGAGCCATTAAAGGGTGGAGGCCTAGTGACTGATAGGCTATCAAAATTTGACATCTTATATGTAGCTTAGATCGTTAGCTCAGGAATTAAATCCAAATAAAAAGCAATAAGAGTGAGCTATTAGGCTTTGATACCACTTGAAATGGCCAAGCTATATGTCCTAGAGGAGGGGGGGGGAGGGGTGAATAGGACTATGCCAAATTAAAAATAAATACTGCGGAATATGAAACAAAGAATAGATAGTACTATATACTAATCACAGTATAGGAATGGAAAGCAACCTAAAATAGAGAAATTGAAACAAAAATTGTTCTAAGGACAACCTTACACCAAAAATCAAAGTTTATGGTAGGACAACCTTATTTCTAGAACAACTAGAGAAACTGAAGCTCAAACTAATAAAGTAATAATAAGAGATAAATTGTAGAAATATAAATCTTGACTATTACAACATTCACCACTGAGCTTGAAATGAAATGATTAGAATATTCACATTCACATATACATCTCACATATGAATAATTAAAGATATGAAATATAAACCACACAACCACAAAACACAAGGGATTATAGTGGTTCGCCTGTGTGTACACCAACTGTTCAACAACAGCCACACAGCTACTCCACTCCTAATATCCTCACACAGGGGATATTAGCATTCACTATCAAAAATAGGTTTTCCTAGGTTCACCTAAAAACCTTCACAATTGTGTCTTTCTCTATGGGCTTACACAAAAAAAAAACCCTTCCTCTGAGTTTTCCTAGCTCTCCTCAGATAACCAATACAATGAGATTTTTCTGGAAAATCCCAAAAGAAAACCAAATGAAAGTAAATTACACAAATGTAAAATACCTGAATTTCTCCTTCATTGTAGCAGCCCAAAAGAACCAAGTTGGAGTAGAGATTTGAATGTTCAAGATCAATGTCCAATACTCACTTTATAATGGTTCTAGTTTCTAATAGATTTTAAATTCAAACAGAAGGGCTAGCTTTAATTGATTTTGATTCCAGAAAAAGAAAAACAACAATTCCTCTTTTCAAATTAAATTGGAATGTAAGAAACAAAATCAATTAACAAAGCTAAAGAAAGAATATTAAATATGCACACTTAGCTTAAATGGAGCACAGACTTATCTCTCAGAAGGCCGAATTCAATTAACTTGAATTGCTTAATTTATTCTGAGATTCGTGCTCTATTTATAGGTGAGAAAATCACGTCTTCGACTGGTCTAAGGACCTCTACGACTGGTCGTAGAACCAACAGATATTTAAAAATTCGGGCGCGATAAGATTTGACAGTTTCACGACTGGTCGTAGATCTCCTTTGACTGGTCGTAGGTCTCCTTCGATTAGTCGAAGCTGGCAGAATTTCAACGCTGGACTTTGACTTGTAGGTCTACAAGTGGTCGAAGAAGCAGTCAACACTGTTCCTACGACTAGTCGAACAGTCCTCAGGACTAGTCGTAGCCTAACAGAAAATATTCGAATTTTGCAACAAACTTACGACTGATCTAGGAATTTCTTAGACCGGTCAAAGCAGTGCTAGGACTAGTCGAATAAAGTCCAGGACTAGTCTTATAACTGTCCAAACTCACTTATATAAAACATATGAGTTATGTATCCAAGATGGCCTACTCTAAAGGTCAACCTAAGGTCAGTAACACCTCAATAGTGAAGTAAGGACATTGAAACTTAAAGGTGAGTGACCTTGAAAGTAGTGAAGCTTGAAGTCTTAATGTAGCTCAAATTTGAAAGCTTCTTGAGATCTTGAGATCGAACTTGAAAGCTTTTTGAGATCTTGACTTGTGAAGAATGCTTGTCAAACAAAGCTGATCTTGAGTAGAGCATTGTTCTTCACAGATGCAAGCTTCATAACAGTGTCTTTGCAAACAAAGTTGATCTTGCGTAGAGCATTGTTCTTCACAGATGCAAGCTTCATAACAGTGTCTTTGGCACCACAAATTTGACAACAAAAAAGGGCTATAAGCTATAGCACTTATAACGGGATTAACTACAAGAAGAAGATTCAAGAAGCTAGTAATTTCAAATATATCCAAAGACTTTCTTATCCAAAAAACATCTTAGATATGCGAAGGATCCAAGATCAACAAGGAAACCTAGTGAGGGTTTTGCCACCTTGACAAGCTATAGACTCAATTTGACCTGATCTTTTGTTTCTTGTTAGGTTTGACCTGGTCAATGAGGGGGGGGGGGGGGGAAAGAAGACCCCCCTCTCTTTTGTTTCTTATTGGGTTTTACCTGGTCAGTGAACACTGATCGGGTCGAACTTAAGTCATTTGTTTATAATTTTTTGTGGGGTCTACCAAGGACCATCTGGATAATCCAATTCGATCAGAGAATGGCCCAACCCTATATGGGCCTAGTGAAATTTTCTGGAGGGGTTGGATTCCTAAGTGGGCCACACATCGTGTAATTTCTTCCATTTATTATTATTTAAGTGGTTTTAATGGCCAAATCGCTTCCAGATTGATCCAGATCATTCCCTCGACTATTTGAGGTATTTCTAGGTTAGTTTACATGGTTTTGGATGGTTTGTTCCAATAGATAATGATTCAAGTAGTGTCACCAAGCCTCAGATCATCCCATGATGAGTTGGAGTTCTGATGGACGGTAGATCTTTCAATCAGGGTTATAGTATTGATAATGTACGGTTCAATTATTGTGATTAGAAATCCTAAGAGGTTTCTTGTTGTTGGGAGTTCCAAAAATTAGTATGTGTAAGATTTACAACCTCTTTTGTGTATAAACTAATACTAGTAACAAAATAATAAAATTTTGAGAACTTGAGTTTGTAAAAATTCAAGGTATTACATGTATATATTCAGCATCTCCAAGGTCAAGGAAAATTTGACACCTTGTTGAATCCAAGTTCATCAAACTTCCTGCACATCAAAAACTCTCATCGGCCGAGGATTTAAAAAATGAAATTTATTGTAAATGGCATGGTATTAGGAAGCACTCTACTAAGAACTGTGTTATGTTTAGAAACCTAGTGCAGAAAAACATTGATAAAGTTTTTTTCAACTTCTCGAAGATGGAATGACATGTGATGGGAGTTGATGTTGCCTCCACCGCCAAGATGGTTGCTGTTAATATTGCCCAAGTCGACATCACAACAATCAACCATCTTAAGAAAAAGAAATTTTAAGTACTCCTGTAGTTGCCCTAACATGATAGACCACATTTGAGCACCCAACCCGTGATGTCCCAAACAAAAGAATTGCCACTTCCTGCTAAGGTGACTCCAAATTAACAACCAGTTGCATGATTCATAAGGCTGCAAGCCTGACGTGTCATCGATCAAGAACAGCGAGTCTATCGAGAGCGTGATTAACCCTTAGAAAAAACCAAGAAGGACAAGGGAAAGGTTTCAATGGTGTGCCAAGATCCTGAGAGTTCAGATGCTCGGGAATCTAACTTCAAGCCTCAGACCTTCATTTTCCACAAATGTCGAAGAAAGATGTTTTGGTGACAGATTCAGGGATGAGACCGTGCATAACACAAGCCAAAGGCCTTCTAGAATCAGGTAGTGTTCGGACCTTGGCAAGCACCTTAGCATCAACAGAATCAACTTGTTGTAAAAGGACAGCAACTTTGGCAGAATTTCAAGGACTTGGGCCAACAAGGAGAAACATGGTTTACTCGTTAATCTCCCTATGGCTAGAATGATAATGGCTACAAAGCTATGACCACATTACTCCTGGTGAACGGTAGACATGCAAAGACGCCTGGTTAGATACACAAGGGATGAGTTGTTAGGACTAAGACCCTCAGGACAACCAACCGGAGGTTATCCCGCCAAAGCAAAACCCAACACTAGCCTCGGTTGATGGTTAACCAGAGGAAAGTTGTCAATTGGTCCAATATAAGTATGCATAGACAAACAATATGTTGAGGGCGTTCACAGCATCATGAACCTCACCAAGAGCGGTTTGGAAGGGTGAAAAACAATATTAGAGCCAAAACGAATAATTGCCAATGGGGCAATTCAAGGCTAAAAAGAGACGTCTCCGTAGGAAGAGGGGTGCCCATAAAAAGAAGCAAGATATGCACCAGGTTGCCCAATAGCAGGTCATTGCCCTGTTCCTACAACTGGTGGCCCTACAAAATAAGCATCGACCTAGGAACACTACCTCAAGAGGGTCCAAGATGAAGTCCCTATGAGAAAATCATGCAAAGAAAGCAGGCTAGGAGCAATGGAGGCCAAAAGCACTAGTCGCAACAATTGCCTAGGAGTAGTCATAAACAAAATAAAGAAGACCGATAGGATGACCCAAAAGCCCAACTATAACGCATCCTATAGTCTAAGATATTTCTTTCAATCCAATAATATACAGCCGACCAAATATGGTTGGGCCACGATTACTAGATTTTAAGATTTCAATAAATAAAGGTAGTTAAGTATTCACAGTAAAAGTATTTTCTTAAATTATGATTGTAGTGTCCCCATAAAAAAGAATGGCTGAATGGCTGCTACCAACATCCAATGGTTAAAGATCTACCTGTGGCTGACCCCTGCCTATACATACATACATACATACATACATACATACATATATATATATGAGAGAGAAATTTTGTCTAAAGATTCACTCAAAAAGCAAAGGGAGAAAAACACCAATCTTCTTCAAAGGCCTAATCTTGCCCTTTGAGGCTTTATAAGTCGCCACCTGGCTTTGCTGGCTAAGCGTAGTGCATCTAGTTGCTCGGCCTCTTAAGCAAATGATTTAACCTCCAACACGTTCAGCCGTTGCATTGTCTCATTTCCCCTATTAAGTAGTTATCTCCTTTATTTTGATAGCCTCCTTATTGTTGTTGTAGCCTAGCCAAAATGGTTACGCATTATCTTGATTTCGACTTCCAAGCTTGTCATACGCTCATCGGTTCTTCCACCTCTTGGTTGAGTGTCGAAGTCACGCATCAATTTGCCCCATTTCCTCCTGTAATGCATCTTCCTCATGGCCAAGCACCAAATATTCACCTTGAATGGACATGGAGAGTTCCACCGTCTTGTTTTGTGCATTAAAGTGGCTAGTTGCAGTGTCCAAGCGATCCCAAGTAGCCATGTACTCATATAGGGTCGATAGTATTTCTTCTACATGTACTAACTTAGGACCCAAACTTCATCACTCCTGAGTATCTGTTGAAGCTCACTAAGAGCGTTTAGGACACTGTTAAGCTCCCATGTGGAAATCAGATCGAGCACATCGAGCTGGAAGAATCAATTGGACAAACTGTTTTAATCCCCTGACACTCCGACATGTAGGAGGATTGTCTAGCACTCCTTGAGTTATCATCAAATCCTCCAGATGGTTGAAGGACTTAAGAGTAGGAGTCTCCGCGAGACCTAGGTCGGCCAGTTGAGGGGGTGACGTGGATGAAAAGTCATGCGCTCAGTCTCCACTTCCCCTCGGGGCAGCAGAAAGAACATCAAAATGAGGCTCACATAATGTTAGAGAAGTACCACAACCCCCTTCTGGTTTAAGAGCATCTGAATTAGAAGACTTAATGGGGATATCACCCATTGATACTTGCTGCAAAGGTGACGTGTCTTTAACAACATAGCTTGTCGAAGGAAAGTTAGCACTCATAGTGTAATGTCCTAAATTTTTACTAATTTGGATTTAAAAAATTCTCAAAAGTTTTTTGCTAGAATTAACTTATTTTGTCACTTACTGATCTTTAACACTCGATCTTAGCCTATACACAAGTGTTAGCTATAAAGAACCACACAAATTTGATTAATTAGCCATATAAAGCTAATGAATATGCCTAATCACCTAAATATTAGGTCTAGCCTTAAGATTTATTCATCTAGGGCCCAAATCTAGATGGCCCACTACTGATTAATCAAGATAACTGCAACTTAATGAAGATCTACTTAAAGTTAAGATAACTAATAGTTTAGATCTTGTCTATCCCACACACTTAAACATAATTAACCTAATCACTCTTTTAGCCTAAAATCAATTATTTAGGATGATTAGGACTAAATCACCATTTTTGCTAATTGCGAATAGGTCGCACTATAAATTTAGCTAATCAAAATTCTAATAATCATGTATAAGAAATTTTATCACTTAATTCATTCCAAAAATGCAATAATTAACCAAACAAGCTCTAAACTACTAGTTAGTAGGCCGCTAGACGCAAAACTATAAAAAGGCGTTCGTGTAATGTCCTAGATTTTTGCTATTTTGAATTTCTAAAAATCCTTGAAAATTTTTGATATAACTAACCTACGTTGTCACTTACTGACCCTTAACACTCGATGTGAGCCTATACATGGGTGGTACTAGTAAGGAACTTCACAAATCCAGTTAATCAACCTTGGGAAGCTAACGAATTCGCCCAATCACTTAAAGACCGAGTCTAGCTACGTGACTTCTTCATTCAAGGCCCAAGTTTAGCTGACTTATCATTGACTAATCATGATAACCATAACTAATAAAGACCTACCTAAAGTCGAGACAACTAGGGGTCGAATCGTAATTAATAAACCAAATCAACACAGTTACTCCTATAACCTAAGAATTAATGATTTAGAGTAATTAGGACCAAATCGCCTTTTTCGTCGATTATGAATAGGCCACACTATAAACTTGGCTAATCCACACCCCAATCATCACGCACAAGAAATCTCATTATCCAATTCATTTCAGAAATGTCCTGATTATCCGAACAAGCTTTAAACCGCTCGTTAGTAGGTCACTTGTCCCATAACTATAAAATAATGTTCTTCTCACTGGGTTCGACGCCTATCACGAGTGGCAAACTAAGAAAGTGTCCAGAATTGCTTAACTTGGGCCAAAGTCTGAGTGCTTGAAATATGCGAATGCCCAAGACTGAAACCTGAAACTTAAGTGAAACAAACCTTCCTCTCTTTCACGAAGTTGTAGTTTTTTTACCTTTAGATCGTTACCAAAACTTGAGGTGTAAATTAAAGATATTTTTCAACTCTTATCCGTATAGTCGTGGCTCCGATTGATAATCGGTGACCGTCGATCTAAGTTTGGGCCTCCTGGTTAATTGACATGCCCGATCATCATACGTTTGTGTCCCAACATAGATTTCCTTATAGGACACCTATCACATGGCTTAGATTGACCCATATGCCTTTAGTTCCTATTAGTGGGAAACAATCCTCTTAAAGGACCATTGAGGCCATTTCTACCACTTCTGACACTATATAAGGCCCTTATTTGGGCACCCCCTCCTCCCATACGAATTTTAACAAGAGAGAAAGGGAAAATTGGAGAAAAGGAGAAGAGAATGAGGAGAAAAGAGGAGAAAGAGAGAGGGAGAGCTTAAAAGTATGAGGGTTTGTGTACCTTCACCCTCACATCCTCTTCTATAGTTGTCTTGCTACTCATGGATCCTTTGTGGAGTTCTCTTGATGACAATTGGAGTAAGAAATATATTTTACTCTCTAATATAGTATTTTGGGTTAAGTTTTCTTATCCTTATAATGGTTCCTATGATTATTTAGGCTTTGATGGATTTTTTCTATAATTCTAATTATAAGAGCGCTTTGAGTCGGACAAATCATTGTAAATGTACGGATCATTATCTTTAAGTTATCTTTTATCGACCCTCAAGGGTCTCAATCAATGATTAGTTTCTTGTATATGAATTTATGCATGCTAATATGCTAACATTTTGATTTTGTTATAACATATGCTATTGGTTAAATATGAATGCTCACATATTTGATGAAATGCCTGAGTGGTGGATGCGTTACTTTGTCGATGTTCATATGCTATATTTAATGCTTAAGTGATTGTATTACTTTATACATGCTCACATATTTGATTTAATGCTTTAGTGAATGCAGTACCCTATAGATGTTTACATGTTCGATGAAATGCCTAGGTGGTTGTGTAATAGAGCATATGCTATAATTGCATGATATAGTGTTTAGTTCATAGTGATACTTAGGATTGCTACGATGATGCATCAGTTGGCTAACCGTCCGAACTAAAAGGGTGGGGCCAAGTTAAGGCATCTACCCTAGGTTTGTTTGATAAATGTTGGTCGAACACGAATGACTGACAGTAGTTGGACTACACGGAATGCTTGCTCCCAATACCAGTTGCGTCGCGTTCTCCCAGGTCAGTCGAATTAGTCCACTAGCCGACTAATCATGTATATTCATAATGTATGACACGACCAAATCGAATCTAAGAGACCTCATTCACAGTGGATGAATCCATTCACAGCTATTAGTGCGATACGATCCCACTAAGACTCGTGAGCCGGACATGGTGGTATGGGACACCGTATTCGAGCTGTCAGCTTATACTGGGGTGATAAGCCTCCCCATAATGACTAATGAGCACTGATGGAGATAATAAATTATTGTTTGAATGACCCCCATCAAATTACTCGGCCGATGGTTCCATGCTAGAGTACCGTTCGAACGACCTGAGCATGAATGGAATTGGGTGATAAATCCTTTCCTTGTGGTGATTTAGTTTTATGTGACAATCCCACACCTCAAAACTGAGTGATCATACTTGGTTTGGGTGATGTCCCATACTAATTTGATCCTCATACCTTTGGGTATCATGTCGTACCTTTGGAATTGTTGATTTGTGAGATGAATAGGTGATACCTAAATTTGGATCAAGGGACACTGGTGAAGAGCAGCTACGTGCCGCAACGAGTCATGTAATCCCGATAAAGACTCGTGATATAACGTCGGTATTCTATTTTCGCTAATATGCTGGATGAATAGAACTTAATAATTACTCGGCTAATATACACATTACCGCATTGCATTAGATAGGTGTAACACCCCGAAATCTTTTCAATCAATACCCGAACACCCTCATAAGAACCTAACGAAACACGGGCATACATTTAAATTCTCTCGCACATACAGATATTCAAGGCAACCATCAACCATAGAATGGTTTTACCATCCATCAAAGGGTATAAGCAATCATCATAAATACTTTTTACAAACTAATTAAACATGCTGACAACCAGATTCAGAAGAATCTAACCAACAGCTTGACAAGAAAACCCACAGTTAAAGCCCAAACATAACCACTTGAAACTTAGAACAGCCCCATCCTTGAACTCAAAGGCCCTACACATCGGATGGACGGAGGGGATTGAACATGCGGTTTATACCACTAATACTGAAGAATGAATATGAGACAATGTCCTGGGGGGGGGGGGGGTGAATAGGACTTTTTAAATATTTCTCCTATTTAAAAATCCTGATTGCCTAACTTAAATAATCATTCAGTTTAAAGCAAGTAAGGCAATATAACTCTAAAGGCTTCCAGGCTAATAGAGGGTCCAATCACAAAGGCTATTCAAGATATACAAATAAACAACTAGCCTAGTGATATGAGCTTGTGTGTGGAATGTGCTTCCTATCAATCTTAAGCATTCATCTAATCATGCATAAATAATCAAGTATTCAAACTTAAATAATCATGATAAATGTGCAAATGACCATTCTAAATACAAGCATGTATAATGGTTCGAATACGTGCCTACTCCACTCCCGACATCCACACTAAATTCTAGAGTGCATAAAATTTCACTATTAATGGTTTTAAAACAGGTCCACCAATAACCTTTACAGTCCTACACTAAGGACACCAATTTATGCTCTCTGCAAAAGCAAAGGTCTTACACCTAGAACCCACGTTTAGGCCCACCAGCCAAGGTCCCATACAAGGCATCTCCATTTAGGCCCACTGGCCAAGGTCCCACACAAGGCACCTACATTTAGGCCCACCGGCCAAGGTCCCATAAAAGGCATCTACGTTTAGGCCCAATGGCCAACGTCCCACACTAAGAACCTAATCGAGTTTGTTGATAGCAAACTCTTATCCTCAGTCTTAAACAAGGAATGAGACTAAACTGTGAACTCTTAACAATGACACTTACTTGTCGGATTGAATTCTCTTTTGTAGCTCATCTTGGGTTTCTTGATCTTCGTGCTCTCGTCCTTGAATCAACTTCCCAGTGCTCCCCCGATCGTGTAGCTTGGAATTTTCTATTGGCTTAACTTCACTGTAAGGCCCGTATCATAGTCTGTACCGTTTCGTAGGCTTCCGCTGTCCTCCCAGTCGAATTCTGGAGATCCACGACCTGTAATCGGTGTTTGCGTATGACCCTAAGTCGCATCCTGAAGATCTATATCGGTTGGACTCGAAACTTGTATCCTAACAACCGTGCCATCGGCAGAGTTCCAACGCCGTGTCTCGCGCACCGATGCGATACCCAGGCCAGAGGATATAGGTCCACATTCATTTCGAGGAAAACACCGTGCATGTGAATTTCGAGAGAATCTCTACAACCTATCCCATCAATCAATCAATCAATCAATCAAATCAAGTCAAGTACAAGTAACCAACCCCCTCTTACACCACCCTTACCTAAAGTCAACTCTCTCTCTCTCTCCACCCATCCCTCTCTCACCCAAAATTCAACCCAACCCATCCCTTTCTTACACCCATCCCATCTCATTTCAACCATCACTTCTCTCTCTCTCTCTTATTATCTCTCTTCACTCTCAAGCTTCCAAGAGAGCAACGTCCAAGCATTCCAAGAAGCTAGGTGTGGCCCACTTCCCTACCCCAATCTCCACCCTTTAATCCTCATCTTCCACCATCAAAGAGGGAGCCAAGGAGCCAAGGAGTCCAAGGAGCCAAGAAGCTTTATAATCGGTGAGTGATCCAGAAGTTGGTATCAGAGCATACTTAGGAATAACGGAGGATAACATCACATATCTACTATGAGTTCAGGATAATCAGGTCTGAGTGTGTAACCTTCCGATTTAGTTCCCTAACATGCGTGCCTTCGAAACTTCTCAAGGCTGATAAGCGCCTTCTATTTTTTCCTATAGGACATGCCGCCCAAGAGAGCGACTCGAGCTACTCCTGCTCCACCACTTGAGGCTCCCACTCTACCACTTACGACTCACACTCCACCACCAGAGATCCCTGCTCCTCAACCTGAGGATGTCATTCCTCCACCTAAGACCGGTGCGGATCCGACTGTACCCGTGAGTGCCTTCCAATTACAACAAATGTTGCAGGCTATGATGACCGCACTCCAGGGGCAGGGCAGGCAGCCCATTTTTTCGCTAGCCCAGGCAAAGTAGGAGCGTGCTAGTGCCCTTCTTCGAGAGTTTCGACATCTCGATCCCCCGCGTTTTTAAGGCGAGCCAAATCCGACAGCAACCAAGAGGTGGCGCTCCAATGTGGAGAAGATTTTTGATATGATGGCATGTATGACCAAGTAGCGGGTCCAGTTAGCCATGTTTCTTCTCCAGGGTGAGGCCAAACACTGATGGACCTCCATTACCCATGTTGCATGGCCTGATTTCGTTTGGACATGGGAGGATTTCATAGACCGATTCGACCGGCAATACTTCCCTGACCACATTTGTTGGTAGCAAGCATAAGAGTTCGAGACCTTGGTGCAGGAAGACATATTTGTTACACAGTATGCGGCTCGTTTAGTGGTGCTATTGAGGTTTGCGTCACATATAGTTGATGATGAGAGGCAGAAGGCCCGTCATTTCGAGAACGACTTACGTTACGGTCTTCGAGGCCGTGTTATTGGGCATGAGCTCCTGAATTTTCAAGAGATAGTACGAAGGGCTCAGATTTATGAGACTGAGTGGGCTGGCATGTAGAGCGATCAAGATAAGAGGAGAGATCAAAAAAGACAGGCCCCCTCCGATAGATCCTAACAGCATCGACGGCCACAGAGGCACAGGAGCCACCCATCCACTAGAACACCAGTAGCACCAACGGCACCTCTAGTGCCACCTAACGGCTGTTTACAGGGACTTATTTTGGATGTGGTGGGACAGGGCACTGCCTGCATGAGTGCCCCCATCTTCAGCAACAGCAGTAGCTAAGAGGGCGACATCAGCCTCCACCACAACAGCAGCGACCCCAGCAGCAGCGACCGCAACCACCTTAGAGGCTGAGGCCCCACCAGCAGGAGAGACAACAGAATAGGCAGCCGTAGCGGTAGTAGTAGCAGCAGGGACCTCAGAGGGGACAGACACCTTCCCAACCAGCTCAGGCTAGGTTCTATGCAGCTTAGTAGGACCCGTAGTCCTCTAGAGGAGTCGTTGAGGGTATACTCCCAATCTCTGCATGCATCGCCCGAGTATTATTTGATTCCGGTGCTTTACATTCGTTCATGTCTGAGGATTTTTGTCATTCGACTGGATTACTGACAGAGTCTACTAGTGAGGGATTGACCGTATCGACGCCCTTGGGGAAGACTATAGTGTTAGGCTGTTACTATTCATCTTGCCCCGTGTTGGTAGGAGAGATTTTCTTACCCGCTGACTTATTTGTGCTACCGATGTCAGATTTTAATGTTATCCTGGGCATGGATTGGCTTGCTAAGTACCACGCCATCTTGTACTGCTCTACAAAGACAGTCACATTCTGTATACCAGACTTGCCGCAGTTCTAGTTCGTTACCGAGCCCAGAGGAGAACCGTTGTCTTATTTGATGTCCTGCGCAGTTGAGGAGCCTATTGCCTTGTATATCGATCAGTTGCCAGTGGTCTGTGATTTTTTCGATGTGTTTCAGAGGATTCCGGGATTGCCGCTGGGCTGGCATATTGAGTTCCAAATTGATCTCGTGTCCAGTACCACTCCAATTTTGAAGGCCCCGTATCATATGACACCGATGGATTTACGAGAGCTGCAGTGGTAGTTGGATGAGTTGCGTAAGTTGGGATTCATTCGTCCAAGCAGTTCACCTTGGGGAGCGCCGATACTCTTCATCAAGAAGAAGGATGGCTTGTTGAGACTCTAAGTGGATTACCGCGAGCTCAACCGGGTCACAATCAAGAACAAGTATCCGCTTCCGAGGATCAACGACTTATTTGGTTAGTTGTAGGGTGCACAATTCTTTTCAAAGATTGACCTGTGTTCCAGTTATCATCAGATTTGAGTCTGAGAGGAGGACATCCCGAAGACAGCTTTCAGAACGCTTTATGATCATTTTGAGTTTCAGATCATTCCTTCTGACTGATCAATACGCCCGCAGTATTCATGCAGTTAATGAATAAGGTCTTCCGTCCATATCTCGATCATTTGTTGTGGTATTCATCGATGAAATTCTAATATATTCTAGAACTCGTAAGGAGCATGTCCAGCATTTGGAGATTACATTGTAGACCCTCCGTGCCCACCAACTGTATGCGAAGCTGAAAAAATGTGAGTTCTGGTAGGAGGAGGTGAAGTTCCTTGGTCACATGGTGACTAGGGAGGGTGTCACAGTGGACCCCTTGAAGGTTAAGGCAATGCGTCAGTGGGACCAATCAACGAACGCGTCCGAGATCCGCAGTTTTCTTAGTTTGGCAGGCTACTACCCACGTTTCATTGAGGGCTTCTCCCATATCGTAGCCTTGTTGACCAGGTCGATTCGGAAGGGTGCAGAGTTTGTTTGAAGTGACGCTTGTGAGCGAGCATTTATGGAGTTGAAAGACCGCCTCACGTCCGCTCCTGTCCTCACTCTTTCCTTTGGGAGTGATGGATTTGTCGTATTTACCGATGCTTCGCGTATTACCTTGGGTGTTATCCTGATGCAACACGGGAGACCAGTGGCTTATGCATCTAACTAGCTCAAGGTCCATGAGCTGAACTACCCCATGCACGACTTGGAGCTGGCAGCAGTCGTCTTTGCACTGAAGGTGTGGAGGCACTATCTTTATGGGGTTAGGTTCAAGCTCTTCTTTGACCACAGGAGCATGAAGTACCTATTCTTTCAGTCCGAGTTGAACATGAGCCAGAGGCGTTGGATGGAGCTCCTGAAGGATTATGATTTTGATCTCTAATACCACCCAGGCAAGGCAAACATGGTAGTGGATACCCTCAGCCGTCAGCCACGAGGCTTGGTGGCGCATATGATGATTGAGGAGTGAAAGATGCTTGAGGATGTGGCAGTATATGATTTTGAGATCAGTCTGCAGTCTTCTATCGTGCAATTATTGAGCTTGCCGATTCAATCCCCTCTTGTCGCAAGGGTGATCGAGGCTCAGTAGGCTGATGAGTCGTTGCAAAGTTATAGGGCTGAGGCGGCATCTGAGAGTCAGTCAAATTGGCAGATTGGTTCTGATGGTGGACTTCGCTTCAGAAGTCGATTATGTATCCCCAATATTCCTGAGTTGCGTAGAGATCTTATGGCTGAGGCACATCAATCATGGTTTTTTATCTACCCGGGCTCAACGAAGATGTACTGTGACATGAGGCAACAGTATTTTTAGGCAGGGATGAAGCGCCAGATCGCCAGTTTTGTGGCCGAGTGTGACATATACCAGCATGTTAAGGCCGGTCATCAGAGACCCCCTGGTCCATTGCAGCTGTTGAGCGTCCCGACGTGGAAATGGGAGCACGTATCGACAGAGGACTCAGCGCGGTCATGACGCCATTTGGGTTGTCGTGGATCATCTGATGAAGTTGACACATTTTCTTGCGATTCGTAAGATTTGGTTTTTGGACCGGCTTGTGAAGTTATTCATTGAGGAGATTGTGAGACTGCATGACATTCTAGTTTCGATTGTTTCTGACAGAGACTCGAGGTTTACGTCTCAGTTTTGGGGGGAGCTTTTAAAGAGCGATGAGGTCTGTTTTGCAGCTCAAAACCGCATATCATTCACAGACCGATGGCCAGACCGAGAGGGTCAATCAGATCATTGAGGATATGCTTCAGGCCTACGTGATTGATTTCGGGGGTAGCTAGGATGAGCATCTGCGATTAGCTAAGTTCGCATACAACAACAACTATTAAGAGTCCATTGGCATGGTTCCTTTTGAGGCACTATATGGCAGACCATGCAGATCTCCGAGTTGTTGGACCGAGGTTGGAGAGTGCCGTCTCCTAGGTCCAGAGCTTGTACAGTAGACGTCAGAGGTTATCGATATCATTAGGTAAAGGACGCGCACAGCTCAAAGCCGACAGAAGAGTTTTGCTAATCACCGGTGTTTTCCTTAGAGTTCGCTATTGGGGATAGAGTGTCTCACCCATAAAGGGCATAGTTCGATTTAGAGTGAAGGACAAGCTTTCCCCGAGATTTATAGGACCTTTTGAGATCATCAAGCGCGTTGGTGCCGTGGTCTATCAGCTTGCCTTGCCATCTTAGTTGTCTAGTGTCCTCAACATTTTTCATGTCTCTATGCTGAGGAAGTGTGGGTCAGACATCGTTCCTGTTATTGATTGGCAGCCGCTGGAGATTCGTGAGGACACTTCTTACATTGAGCATCCAGTTCATATTCTTGATCGGAAGGAGCAAGTCCTCCGAACCAAGGTTATTCCCTTGGTAAAGGTGCAGTGGGGTCACCATTCTGTTGGTGAAGCATCTTGGGAGCATGAGGCTGAGATTCGAGAGCGCTATCCCCATTTCTTTGATGATTGATTATATATTGTATCTTGTATACTGTCTCTGATTTTATATGATGATATTATGTTTCCTCTTCTTTATGAGTTATGTCTAGTTGTGATGATTGTGTAAAATTTGAGGACGATTTTATTAGGAGGGGAGAGTTGTAAGGCCCGATCATAGTCCATACCATTCCGTAGGCTACGCTATCCTCCTGGTCGAATTTCGGCAACCCGTGACCTGTAATCGGTGTTTGCGCACGACCCTAAGTTGCATCCTGAAGATCTATATCGGCTCGACTCGAAATTTGTATCCTAGCGACTGTGCTGTCGCCGCGGTTCTAATGCCACGTCTCGCGTGCCGATGCGATACTTAGGCCAGAAGATGTGGGCCCTCATTCATTTTAAGGAAAACACCACGCGTGCAAATTTTGAGAGAATGTATACAACCTATCCTATCAATCAATCAAGTCAAGTCAAGTCAAGTATAAGTAACCATCCCCCTCTTACAACACCCTTACCTAAAGTCAGCTCTCTCTCTCTCCACCCATCCCTCTCTCACGCAAAATTCAACCCAACCCATCCCTTCCTTACACCCATCCCATCTCTTTTCATCCATCACTTCTCTCTCTCATTATCTCTCTTCACTCTCAAGCTTCCAAGAGAGCAACATCCAAGCATTCCAAGAAGCTAGGTGTGGCCCACTTTCCTACCCCAATCTCCACCCTTCAATCCCCATCTTCCACCATCAAAGAGGGAGCCAAGGAGCCAAGAAGCTTTGTAATTGGTGGGTGATCCACCGTTGATTTTTGTTTTAAGGGCCCACTTGTTGTGGGACTCACTTGATGTATACATTGTATAAGGGAGGGCCCAATAGTGGCGGGGTCCCTCCCTATCACGTTTCTCTCTCTCTCTCTCTCTCTCTCTCTCTCTCTCTCTCTCGCTCTTTTGTGATGTCTTGTGGCCCACCACGATGCAAGATGATTATAACCGTTCGATCGTGTGGCCCACCTTGCCGCCGGTCTGTCTGGACGGCCCAGATGAAGGGACCCATCTGTTAGAGGGGCTGGGTTGGTTGGTTACCGCACACCAGCTATACAGTTGATGTATTAATGTCAGCACGTTTGTGGACCCCACCCTACACGATGTATATGTTTTATCTACACCGTCTACCTGACTGGACGGTGGGACCCACGTACATGTGTGGGGTCCAACACTGTCCAGCAGGGACGGTGGGACTCCACCATGGTGTATACGTTTATCAACATCGTCCATCAGATCTAACTCTCTGGTGGGCCACCATGTGGACCTCACCATGATGTATGTTTGTATCTACACCGTCCAGTTGCTGGACGGTGCTGTAGATGTAATATCCAGACCGTTCACCTGGTGGGCCTCGACCGTAATGTAAGTGTTTTATCTACTCTGTCTATCCCTGATACATGGGACCCACCTTGGGGCATGTATTGTATAATCCACACCGTCCATTGCTTGGATGGTGGGTCACTTTACATATGCATTTCATCCAGCCGTCCATCCATCTGGACACTGGATGTTGAGTTTCAAAAATAATATATATATATATATATATATATATATATATACACATATATATACACCATATGTATATATGGTGGGCCCCACGTGAGACCCACCTTCTTGCAACAGATTGGTTGGTGCGTCCCACACCAGCTATATATAGCTGATGTATTTACGTCAACTAGTGTGGGTCCCACCTAGGATATGTGTTATATCCCAACCGTGCATATGTGGGACCCTCTTCACGATATATATGTTTTATCCTTGCCGTTCAGATGGGCTAAACGGTGGGGCCCACTAGATATATGTATTGTATATCTATACCATCCATCCGTTTTGGGTCCCACACAGCAACTGTTGTTGCCATTGACGTCAGCAAATTCTATGGGACCCACCTTCAATGTATGTGATGTATGTCAGCACCGTCCATCTAGACGGTGCCATGTGAGTCTAACCGTAATGTATCTGTTAATCAACACCGTCCATGCATGTGGGGGGCCTACCTTAATTGTATGTGTTAGATGCACACCGTCCAATACCTGGACGGTGTGACACCCCGTGATGTAAGTGTTATATCTGGACCGTCCAGGTGGGGACCACCCTAGTGCATGTTATATTAGCCGTCCATCTGATGGGCTATGTGGGGCGCACCGTGATGTAATTGTGATCCACACCATCCATCTATCAAGTGGACCAAACTGCATAAACAGTGAAAGATTGAACATTTACCATTGAAACCCATTTGGGTTCTCAGAAGTTCGGGATCAATATGAAATTTGTTTTCCCTCTAATTCAGGTCTATGTGACCTTATGATCAGATTGGACGAAAAATAATGTTATGGTGGGCCCTACCTTGATGATGTGTCATATTTGAGGCCCACATGATGCGGCCCATTTGATGTATTTGAGGCCCACATGATGCAACCCGATTTGATGTATATGAGGCCCATTGTTGCGGCCCATTAATGCAGCCCACTTGATGTATATGAGGGCCACTGGTGCGGCCCATTGATGCGGCCCATGTGATGTATATGAGGCCCATTAGTGCGGCCCGTTGATGCGGCCCACTTAATATATGTGAGACCCATTTTTATAGCCTAATGCGTGTATATGAAGCCCATATGATGAGGCCCATAAGTGAGGCCCAAAGAGATGTACGTGAGGCCTTTGTGTGAGGCCTAATATGATGTATGTAATGATGTTTATAATGGTCTATGTCTTGGGAGCAATGATGGTTTGACGTCCACATTATAAGAGCAATGCTGGTTAAATGTCTGCATTGTAACTCTCCCTAGGGCCCATTGTTAGGCTCATACTGTTGTGTGTAGGCCGTCTAGGCCCATCTTCGTTATGAATAGAGTTCTTCACCATATAACATGCTTAATATAGCTCCATGATCCATACCCATACGCATCATATGTATGCTTGATATGAGGAGTGACTGATCATAGCATATGTCTTCGAGTAGATTGTTTATGGGGCTCCCTGATAGGTGGAGTTGCCCCACATGAGCGCGCAGGATTGCTGCATGACTGATAGTGTGATTCATGCGTCTCGCATTTGTATGACATGATTACTATACGCCCTAGCAACATCAGGCCTGTGGCCTCCACAGATATATCGTGGATGGCAGGATCGGACACCGAAAATACTATTACTAGCATCGAGGTGCCATAGATGTTCTTGGGTGAAAATTCATAAACTCGATAGTACCAGAGGATTACTCCAACGTCGAAATTGAGTGGATACATGAGTGCGCGAGGGTCGAATACCAAGAAGCTGCGTCTCCCAGTGTGTCATGGTCGGTTGGAAGGGGGTGTGGCCTTACCCGCCCCAGGATAGGGGGCATTGCTAGGCCGAGTATGACCAACTCGTGAATAAGTCCATTATCGATGTGTCAGATAGGTATTGACAGACTACTGGTCAGGCGGATAGTGAGGTTTCTTATGCTCACTTGGACTACCCGCCTGAGAAAGAATCAGTGGCATTTGGAGTGTTCTAAACCTCGGTGATTATCTAGTGTGAGAACTGTACTGATATTTGATGCTCTAATGATGAGCTGCATTGATATGTGGGTTCGGATGAGGATTGGCATGCTTGAGTTGTATCTTGGATCGCATGGTCTTGATATGGCCTATATCTTGGATCGCATGGTCTTGATATGGCCGATAGCATTCATGTCTTGCACCGCATAGCCTTAGTACGGCTGATTGCATTCATGTACTCATCAGCATGATTCCGCATTACTCTGATATTGCATTCTGAGCATGCTCATATTGCGCATACACTTACACCAACCTCTAAGCTTTTTATAATCTTATGCACGATTGATGCGTTTAAGTAACACTAGGACGCTGCAGCAGCATTGAGATTGGGGCGTGCAGCGGACTTCTGGAGCTTTCGATTCTGTTATCGTATTTTCCTTTATGCGCATTATACTCAAAGTTTTTTTATCATAGTGAATTTGTGATGATGTTATTGGTTGTTGTTTGTGGGTTATGCTTATGGTTATGCTTACTGCGAATCAAATTTATGTTGAAAATCCTCCTTGTAGGATCCTAGGATAGGAACCTGGTGTATGGGTGATAGGAGCCGAGAATGGGATACTACGGAGGCTGTCGGCGCCGGATTCGGTGATCAGAAATTTTGTAAGCCCGATTTCTGAGTTTGGAGCATGACATTCATGATAAAAAAAATCTTGCATAAGATATACCTATAAATGTGATCAAGGTAATGAGAGATGGTTAAATCTCCTATCTAGGATAATGAGTAGATTTCCTAAGGGATTTAACCTATAGATGCTCTAGAGTATCAAAAGATTAAGGGTTTTCCTATTGGTTTGGTCTTTATACTCTAGAGAAGGTATGAGTTCATGTTTTTCATTAATATGAGCTTTGAATGCTCATAGAAGTGAAAGATCACAATGAAGAGAACATGAAACTCGAATTGATAGAGTTTAGATGGGTTATGATAAGCTTGGGATACACTAGAGACTCTATGATGCCTATTTCCACTAATTTTGCAAGTTTATACAAGCTGCTTTTATAGATAAAAAGTTCCAATGGATAGATAACGACTAGTTTATGGTGCTACTGAAGCCAACTTCGGTATCATTGAACTTGCTTCGGTGGTACTGAAATATCATTCGGTAATACCGAATTAATTTCTCAAGTTGCTGAATGAAAAAGATCCCTTTCGGTGGCAGTCGGTGTCACCGAAATATTCAGTCGATGACACCGAATTATCAATGTAATCTTACTGGATTGTTTTGAGCTCCTTCGGTAACACCAAAGGTATCTTCAGTGATACCAAAGGTGCTATTCGGTGGCACCTTCTTCCTACCGAAAGTGAACAGATTTTCTTATTTGTCCATTTAATCATTCATGAACTTGGGACTTGCTAAAGCCAAGACTAAAGGATAGAAAATATGAACTCGGAATTGGCTTTGAATAGATGACCTAAGTAGGTTTTCTTATTTGGGTTGGGATCATCTATTTGTAAGGTTAAGATCGTAAAAGTGGTTTTTTGTCTTCAATGTGGCTTTGATGCTTCTGATCCAGTTGCGTTGTCGGTCTTCATTTGCCAAGAACTCATCCGACTACTAAACACAACTAGTCACGTGATTGACAAACAAGTATGTAAAGTTGGGTGCACTTACAGAGATCCATCAAGGACATCACAAAAGGGCCACAATAGAAGGTGTGTGTGCACCTGATGGTTTATAACCGTAGAACACCTAAACCAGAACCTGGTCAAACATGGTTTGACCAGACTGCAACCAAAGAGGAAGGCTCCCTTCCTCTTTCTCGCTCCCGCATTCGGGATTTCAAAACAAACTGCAACCTAGATGCGAAGGGACCCACCACCAAGAAGAGGTGAATAGATCTAAACTGTCCATCAGATGCAACTTCCACCTTCCATGTCTACAAATGTGAAGATCCTTGCACAAGGAAAAATCATGGCCCACAGCTGATCCCAGCAACCCTACTAGCCATGCAGACGCTCTGACAAAAGCTTCCCTTCCTACGTCGCAAATTACACACCCATCCGAGGAATGTGGTCGGATATTTCCCAAACAAGAAGGAAGAAGAAAGAAGCATTGGCGTGTAACGATCTCGAGTCGCCACCGGAGTATGGTTCAGATCCGACCTCCCCTAACTCCCTTCTTTTCTTTTCTTTTATTTCTTTCCTTTTCTTTCCAAATCCAATTTTCTCCATGCAATAGGATCCCACCACACCATACCGAGTCGACTCGGTGGTAGAATGAACCTAAACATGGTAAGTTGAAACCTATCAATACATAACTTGTCTTGGTTATAATCTAAACCAAACTTCCTCAGATTTATTAAACCTAATTGAAATCTTAACTTAAACAATCCAAACCAGGTGAATTAGAGTAGAATATGACCTTAAAGTACATCCCAGAATATCTAATTGAGTAGAAGACGATTCAACAACCTAAGGTGATGATCTTTCCTTTAAACTTTGCAATTTAATTAGTTACACCTCTTTTCCTTGTTTCAAGATTTATTTACTGCTTATCATCTCCATATGAATCAGCACTATAAAAATTCACATCATTATATTATCTTACATGCAAGTATCGTGTTGGGAATCCCACTTCTAGTAATCATCATAATATCGTGGACATAATGCGTTTCGGTAGCAGCCCTCTTGGTTGGCCCGTAATCCTGTGGGTTGGTGAGTGGTGCACAATCGATGTAAGTAAATCACCATGCGTGTTGTATTACTTTTCGAGATTGAATGTCACAAATAGTCACTTCATGAACACATTGTGTCACGTAAATCTCCCAATCACGTTGTTGTGTCGCCTTGAGATGTTCGCATAAATCCACGTTAACGTGGGACATGCCGACGAATCTCTGTAGTATGAGAATGCGGGGCAAGTTGGATATCTTAAACTACCTTCCACAATGTGACCATAATCGCTGAATGTAATAAACCGCACATATTTTACTAGGCATGCATACCGTGTAGAATGTTTGCACATATCGATACCCTTATATATGTGAAGCATGAGATGTATCGGTACCCTTTTTAATATCCTTGTGAATTATTTTAAATATTGTAAACTTCAAGGATGACCATCACTATGAGTAGGGCGTTGACCCTCTCCAACCATACAAATAATACAGGTGTTGTACAGATTGAAGACCTAGAGGAGCACCTCCCTATGGAAGACCATACTAAATAAACAAGAAAATAGTTTCGTGATTTAATTTTATTTATGTTTCCACTGCAAGCTTGATTATGTAATAAGCTCCCATCGAGAGAGAGTTTGATTATGCATTTAACTTTTCATTTTTAAATGGAATGATAAATACAAAGAATTTCCTTCTCATGAATTGGTAGTTGAATACTTAGAATGTGTAGATTCAATCACACTATTTAAATGGCATGTGAACGAGATTAACGCTTAAAATTCCTAGGACGTAAAGACTTGGGCCTCAGAATTTCGGGTCATTACAATAGGATTTTGCGATTTGGCATTGGAGTCGCTTGTGAGGGAGTGTTGGCATTCGCGAAATAGGTGTTAAAGTCGCTTGTGAGGGAGTGTTGGATTGTAAGGCATATGCATCATTTCATAATCTCATTCGTGCATTTAACAAGAGTATTAGGAATTGTTTGATTTCTTATTTTATCATTACCTACGTTGATTGGGTTGATAACATGTATAACTTAGAACTATTGGAACCACTGAGTTAGTTACTCACTCTAACTTGGGATAGTGTTTTAAAACACTAACCAGGCATATCATTAATACAGGTACTAGTGAGACCTCAGACGGGTAGGTTTAGATCGTCTTGTGCCACCACCGTTATGTTTTGGAGAATTTGGCATAAATTGGAAAATTTATACTTTAATCATCTTGGGTATGTATATTGTGGCTTGTATAATCCTCATTTTGGTAGACACCACTTTTCAATTGTACTTTGACTGTTTGCCTTATATTTATTAATTTTTGTTATCTCTACCTCGCTTCGGTTCCATTAAGTTAAATTGCACAATTCTGATTATTCGTGTACGGACTTAATGTGAATTAGAATGAAGACATGTGTGCATTTTATTAAGTTAACACCTAGGAACTCGAGACCGAAATCTTTGTACTCGGGTGCCGATTTTCAGGGCATTACAGTTCGCCTTGGCGAGCTTGGCGTCCACCGAGGGATCTCGGGCCATGATCGCACCTTAAATCATTCAACTTGGGTTCGCAAGGTGAGTGCATGATATGTGTGAATACCTTTAAAATCTGTCATGAACTTAAGTTAATTGTTTATATCCGATATTTGCCTAAGTTATAGCTTTTGGACTGTTAGATTACGACCAAAATTAGTGCACTAATCTAAGTTAATACTCTACACATATTCCTATCGTCGCAGCCCCGATCGAGTGACCATCGAGTTGACTTTTGATCATAATTGTCGACTGTCATGTCCGAATGGGGAGGCGATCAAAGTCTTACGTAGATAACTACTTAGGATAACTATTATATGATATAGATCGACTCATACTCCCTCTAGTGGGCCCCAATAACTAGAAATAACCTCTTATAGCCAATGACAGTTCCTCGGCAGGCTAAAGCGACCACCACTGCCACCTAAGAAATTCGGGGCTTAGCAGGGAAGATGTGTGTCTGATCAATGAAGAAGCAATTATTGGGAGTCCCATTATGACTTTCACTAAGTATCAAATTCTGACACTGTGAATGGACAGAGTAAGACAGAATCTGGAAAGACAAATCTGCTCGTTGATTCCTCAAACCCCTCCCAAGTCGAACGGAGTTCATCCCGATGGTGGAGAAGCCTCCTCAATAATGGATGTACATTCATCAAGGAATATTAAGGTGAAAGAGGAATGCCCTAAATGAAACCAAATTGGTGTGCACATAAGATGGCCAGTTAGAACTCAATACCAGTCTTGGTATTGAGGTTGTGGATAGGAAATGCCCCACTATTGGGAAGGTCCCACAAAATCAGAAAGCTGGCCCACAACTGGTGCAATAGTTCCAGGGTGATGGAATTAAAAAGACCATACCGAATGCACCAGAGCCAACTCGGACCATGAATCATCCTGAAAAAGGGGAAAAAGTATTCATCTGGGAGCTTCTTCATGTCAATAAAAAGTGCAAGTGTTCTTGGAACAAACACTCATTGATCTGGTAGTATGTTAATCAACAAAAAATGTAAGTAGGAGACCTACAAGAAATTTCTATGAGAATGACTAAACTGAGTAGAGGGAAGTACTCACGAAGCCATAACTGGAGAAGCCACAATGGCCCTCCACAAATGGTGAAGATTCCTGGTCACCAGACTATAAAGGGTACGATGAAAATGAGAGAGAACAAAAGGAGCAAGGGCCAAATGACGACTGGTGGCCAGTGATTTATCCAGATTGCTATACTCCTTGGTCATTTGGCCGGCTGGTACACATAAAACAAAACTACATAGCCACATCATATAAAAAAATGCAGTGTTCTTAATGTTGCACATGGCCTTGTCTCATTTCCTCTCATAGGTAATTGGAATATACAACATTGGTTCTCTAGTTATTGGAGGAAGAGGACCATGAGCTTGAGGGCTCGACATATTCGCCCAAGGCAAGGAGACTTATGAGCGCACAAACATTAATGATCGTGCGACTTATAAATCATTGTGGGAAGTGGAAGTAGTTGGTCGAAGAACCCTAGAAGCAGACAGTCACTGCTACTAGGGCAGGTTGCAAAGCTATCTCAATCCGATAAAGCTGAATACAACTAAAGATCCCAATGGTTTTCTAGTTATCCCTGAACACATAATCAACACGGTTCAAGCAGACAATCCAGTCTGGAGTAGGACGAGGCCATAATTGATAGCGTGAATTGGTAGGATTGCATCGATTGAGATTGGTTCAAAGAGGGAGCTCATAGAAGAATCTTCTCCTGGAGAATAATGGAAAGAAATGGAGGAGAGAAGAAAAATCTTCTGCCTAGGTAGGAGAAAAAACTGGACTAAGCAGGTATTGATCTGGTTGGTCGTCTTCATAACAGGTGAAGGTGTATAAAAGAACGAAGTTGGCCTAGCGCTCGATAGTAAATTTGATCGATTCAAGGGTTGGATCATCCACGACAGTAGATTTAGACTTAGGCTAGGATTCTCTAGAGGAAGAAGCCATGAGTCAAGGAGACTAGAAGAAAAGAATGAATCTGATTGAAGATTAGTAGAGGGAATGATTGTGATGGAAACATAATCGTATAAAAGCAAAATGAAACATCACAATTTGCATCCACATTAAAAGTTGTCGATCATGCCAAGTAAACTCTGACGCTCGTATTAATTTGCACAATAATCAAATGCAAACCCCATGCTACCACACACACATGTCAAAACAAGAACCGAAACCCAAACGTTAAATGTCTCATCGCATATCTCAATATGAAGGGACGTGGGGGCGTTTTTTTACACCCATTTTTGGTGTCTTGACATGGGACCAATGAAAGGTTGCCATGAATCGACACTACGAGGCTAGTATTTACAGAAATCCTACTCTCGCCCAAGAGTATCTTCATTTGATCTTCCTTCGATGTTACGTATTCCGTTTTTAATGCGAAGGAACAAACCCTTATGCCCGTCTTTAGGAGAATGAATCGACGGATGTCACGTGGCCACATTTTTTGTGTTAATTAATGAGGCAATGTGCCCTACACATTTATAAGAGACCCGCCAAGAGAGCAGATCTTATCACATATCTGGTTATGATACACTCAACAAAGTCATTTCTCACAGTCCTTCCAAAATGGGAGATCTTCCCTCAAGCATTCCAAACCATTAGGGAGGATGGTTAAATGAAGGAGGTGGTTCTATCTGGATGGTCTAACATCTCGATTGGAAGTGCAGGAGGTGGGCCATTAGATGAGTGGCCATGATCGATTTTAAGTATATAATTAGCCTTGATTTCCCTGATCTTGGCCTGATTGTCTTCACCAGAGGGATCTTGACATACCCGGGACTGATCCCAAATCTGATTAGTGGGCCACAAAGATCTCTGTAGTATGATCAATTATAGGAAGAAGATCCGAGAAGCCAACAATTTCAGATATATCTAGTGACTTGTTAAGGGTCAAATATTGCATATTATCCCCCATCTATATCTTGGTTTTATGAACATGAAAATGTTTAATGTTCTATTTTACTCATGCTTGTGTTGCAAGGTGAATTTAAGAGCTTGGATTGAAAATAGTGTTAAAAGCATGGATTTGATGCTCAAGAATCACTAAGGCAAGGGATGGATATTTTGAAACGAAGATTGAAGAATTCACATGTCAAAGATCCAAGAAAACTAAGTGAGGAATGAAGAGAATAAAAAATTTGAAGTAAAGAAAAGGAATCCTGAAATCGTCCTGAAAAAGCATATTCTGAAACTCTGGATCATTTTGTGAAATTGCGCAAAGTGAAATCTATTTTGAAAAATTACATAGAGTGAAGTCTATTTTAACAAACTGCGTAAAATTGAGGAAGTTTCTGAAGTTTTCCAACTAGGTGTGAAAGTTGGAGTTCCACAACTATAAATAGGACTCCCTAGGTCTTAGGTACTTCTAGGGTTTAAGGAATGGAGTAAAAGGATGAAGAAGTTGTCGCCAAAAGTTTTTCTTCTTATTCCTTAGTTGTTTTCATGTTTTTCTTAAGAGACTTTGGTCCAATCATGTCTATGGTTGGCTAAACCTCTTAGCTAGGGCATGATGGAATGTTTCTATTGCTTTGATTCATGTTTATGTTGAATTCCATGAATTTTAATTTGATATTTAAGGAATACTTTCAGTTTTTAATGGTTTATTGTAACTCAAATTACAATAAATCTGTTATAGCTTTGAGTATCTTCTTTTCATGATTTGAGATTGTGAAATTAGTAAGTTCTATTGTTCACCATTGTCCCTTGGGCATTGTAGGGTGATAGAATCCTTCATAATCTTCACAATTTTTTTAATTTTTTTTACATATGCACACATACCCCCATATACTCACGCCTTAGTCCTGCTTTGAGATTATGGGATTGGTAAATCCTGTTGTTTGCCATTGTCTCCTAGGCATAGTTTGTTGATGGAATCTCTACCAATTATCATAGTTCTCCTTCATTGAGAATTAGGTTAATGGAAGTTCAGATTTAGTTTTATTGATATATTTTCCAATTGGATAGGATATGACTTCAATTCTAATTGTGTTACTTAAATTAAGCAAGAGAGCTCCCTAATCACTACAAGTGGATCCTTGACACCTTAATTCTCACCTTTAAATTCTAAGTTTTAATTCCTTATTTCACAATTACTCTCTTAATCACTTCAGAATTAGTTTTACATATTTTTCTAGTTCTACTTCTAGTTAATTTCAGAAATGCACAAGATCAGTCCCTGTGGATTCGACCTCGGTCTTACCGAGATTATTACTACATCTTGACCATACACTTAGGGTTGTAAACAAGACTTTCTTATTCAAAAAACATCATACATATGCAAATGATCTAAGATCAACACGAAAACCTATCTAGAGTTTTGCCACCTCGATAAGTTATAAAAGGAGCACACAAAGAAGAGCTTGATGCCCTACGCCAAGCACATCTATCTACTTTTTAATTTACTTTACATTTATCTTTCCAATTTATTTTAGCATAACCTATCCTAGTTTTAGTATAGATCGCTACTACCTAGCAACTTCTACTATAGTTCCTTAAGAGTATATTAAATATCTGTAACCTTAAGTTATTAGATCATAATCAACTAAGTTCTGATTTAGTTGATCATACCAATCCGGTCACATCTTGCTGACCAGTCGCCTTGATCGTCTGTTCCAATAGACAAATCAGGTATTTGTCTCTCATTTATTTTATATTGTTAGAAACATTGTTGATTATAATGAGCCATATATTTAAATATTAATAAAATCGACATTGTTTACATTTCTTTTATTTATTTAAAAAATATTAAGCTAAAGTACTAGCAAAAGAACAATTCCTTTAGTCTATAGACGCAAATCTATTGTCACAAAACAAAAAGAATCCATTCGAAATGGGTAACTCCTATTCTTTCACAGATTGCTCGAATGTTAAGCATAATTGGTGGTTGAGAGAATAGCTGGATCACTGCATCCTGTCTCTAATCAGTCGGACTTAATACAAGAAACACCAATAGTTTAATCAAACCTTGAGTCAAGTAGACTCTGGCACGCCCGTGCATCATAATCACACATGAAAACTGAATAAAGGCATTTGTTCACATGTGTGGCTTTGTGTTTGATTGAATTGGCGGTAAGAATTCTCTAAAAAATTATAAAACATTTTTATTTCATGAAATAACAATTTTCTAATGCTTGATTTTTAATAGCAATGTTAAAACTAATGAAAAAGAATGGTATGGAACCGAATCCTAATCTATAATTCAAAAAATAAAGTCTTCTCGAGGGATGCCACTCTTAATTTTTTATGTAAATGTCATCACGGTCAGCCTACCGCACTGCTGAGCACTTTGCTCACAAAGGCAACCCAAATTTCCAGTGAGAAAAGAAATTTAAAGAAATATAATTAAATGATAATTACTTAAATTAATAAGGTGGTATATGTAAACTTTATAACAATAAGGCAGTATTATTTTTTTTCAAACATTAAATGAATATCAAATTTAAAAATAACTTGTCTAATGTGATTTTCACAACTTTAGTGGTTTGATTGAGCTGATGTATGCCATATGTAAAGGTGGCCCAGTATATCTTTCTTTTAAAACCACTCCCACGTCTTGCAAACCACCGTATCTCTCCTGACGTTGTTGCACGTGCCATATCCACCAGTTCATTGAAAGGTTCAAACAACCACGTTGGTAGAATGATCCTGACTCTCTGATCAGTGGCCTTGGAAGCTACGGCAGAAGATGAATACGTTCAATGGTCGATATTTGGCGTGTGAAGTGCCAGAGAAGTGCGGAGCGGATTGTCCAAATAAGGAGTGGATTAGGTTCGATCCGTACTCTGGGAGCGGATTGGATACTGAACTACTGAAGTGACGTGGCAAATTCTCGTTGGTGGAATACCAAGAGGCTGTTCCCGTAATGAATGCTCCTGTGCGTCACTTCCGTTAGCCTCTGTTTCCACCGTTAACAGGTGATGTGTTTAATTTCAACGGCCAGAGAGAATTTTGGTGGGCATTTTCAAACTTGTGGTCTGACTCAATTTGGTTTGCTTTCTTAGATGTGGGGCCCATCTAAATCTTTCCGCCTTTAACGGCTGGGATATGCTCCAATCTGCGGACGGATGAAATATGTTAGTTTGATATGGCTTTGTGATCGGCAATCTGGACCGTTGATCTAAGTAGATACACAACTGATGGTCTCTGGTTTGAAAATCTTCATGATTGAAATATCCGAAACTTTTGATCAATGGTCCAGAGAAAAAGTGTCGGCCCCACATTTACCCAATTTATGATAGGAGAGTGACCGGATGACCCATGCGATGGTTTTTTTTTTTTTTTTTTTTTTCTGATAAACAATGAGACATGGTGCACGTGCCATACCTGTTTTTGAAATTAGACCCCAGATTGTGGACCCATTTTACATATGGAAAATTGATTACTTTTGTTTTTCAATTGTCTTTTAAATTCACACCAACGAAATTCACACCAACGATCTAGTAAGAATCCTTTATTTAGTATTCGATTTGGGTCATGGCCCATCTATTGTGGGACCCACTAATTAGATGGATTTTGATGAGCTACTTATGTGACTTGTGATAAGAATTTCTACATGCAGGAGTATGGATCATCGTACTCCATTAGTTTATCAAAGTTTTTTAAGCTTATTCTACAAGGGAGTGGATTGAATTCACACCAATGGTCTGTTGCAAGTGAAATTGTCCCATTCAAGCTATTCTCGTCAAGTAAATGATACTGGGATGACTCTGGTTTTATTGGCCCGAATAATCAAGAATGTCCATATTTTTTTTTAGGACCGTGATACCCAACATATGACAAGGCATAGACAAGGCCTATATAAGAAAAAACTTAATTGTGCGCTCAACTTTTATTGCTACCAATGACTATTAACATATTGCCGCTAGGTTGAATTTATTGCTAAGAACTGATTAGCTAGACATTGGCCATAGGCTATATTTTAACATTAATGTGCTCAAATTCAATTGTTTGTTTCATGTGTCGGAGTTGGGTATTCCTTGAACTGAATATTATATAAAGCGCGTATTATGAAATTGTCTATCTTTTGAGTGGGTGTGCAGTGTTTGTCAACTTGAATGGGTGGTCCACTTAGTTAAGCTGTCAAACCTTTTTGGACAAAGGAACACTCATTGTCCATCCAACTTATTCAATGCCCCACATCTTGTACGCATGCATCCACAGTTTGTGTAGCAAATAAGTGACCTAATGAAAAATGAGAAATTGAAGTTTCAGCGCATTTTGAGAGCTCTAGAGAAGCGATTCAGTATTTTAAGATCACACCTTCTCTAGAGTCTTCTAGTAGTGTATTTTTCATGATGGCCCATGCAAAAGTGATTTTAATACTGTCTGGATGGCTGATTTGATTGTCCACATTTTTCAAAGCACTAGATTGGACAATCTTTCCACCTGCCTAATGACTAGAGAGAAATCCACGTGCAAGTAACTGCCACATGGGCTTATGGATACTTGTTTGTTCATGCCATTTTAGCATGTGGAGCCACCAAATAATATAATTGAAGAAATTACCCAAAATGAACCATCAATCCAATTATTCAGGTTTTTAAAAATAATAAAAAAAAGAGTCACACCTATTATATATATTCAAAAAAATAAAAATAAAAAAACTGTACAAAAAGAGTCATCCATCTAACGGTTTCGATGGGCGCCAATAAAAAAACTGGGGCAACGAAAGTTCCATATATATTGCTCATGAATGAATGTCATTGTCCTATATAACAAAATTCACACTTAAATGAATAAGATATTTTGCAATATTTAAATTGATAAAGTTTATTCAATATCATGGGAGTTAGAATTTTTCAATTTTACCTGGCTAACCACGATGTTTCCTTGAGATGAGTCTTGACATAAATGTAATAATTGCGAGTTGCTTGAGTGAATTTGTTGGTATAAGTTGATGTTTGGTTGGTAGCCAGAAGTAACCAAAGGAACATTCATGAATCCACTAGGGCCACTCTCAGGTATTTTGAGTCTGGTAACATTCGAACTCTAGCAAAGTAAAAACATAATAATGGAAGTTCCAATAAGCATAAGTGATGCGAATGTTAAATGTAATATAGCAAGTCAACTACATTAAAACTCATGTTTACCTGATTTCCAATTGTTAAAGGGTTATGTTGAAACATGCTAACATGAGGTGGTTGGTACCCACATTGAGTGTAGCCTACCACCGTATTATGACCATGTCTTGCATGGGATCCACTTGGTAATTCAAAAGGACTCACCACCGTAACATGTGATCCCTAATAAAGAAAAAAAAGAATAAGAAATTTAAACAACAATAACATATGATATAACAAGCTTTAGTAAATATGTTTTCTATAATACCTGATTGAAATGATGCAATTGGGGGATTGTAAATGTATAATATGAAGGTCGGAACGAAAAATGGTGCATGATGTTTGGTGCTTGGGTCATTTCTCGTCTCTCTCGATTTTCTTGTAGTTGCATAGATTCATGTCGGGATCTTTTTAAAAAAATTTATCTAGCAGATTGTTATACACACGAGAGTTGCCCACAACTCTAGGCTTTACTTTAATTCCACTTACGGTTTGTGAACTCAAACTATCAACAAAAGTAATCTCTTTGTCCATCGGCTTATGGCATGCTTGCTTTTTATGTAGAGATTCAGTCGGTTGAAGGTATGCACATTCAGTATCTACACTTTCATCAATAAATTGAGACAACCTTAGCGGAGGTTTCTTGATCCCTTTCATATATTCTATCACTACATCATGAAATTTATCTGCGTATCTATTAGCCACTTTGAAAACCTCATCATGTTCCCCAACCATTGCCGCAATTTTAAGAAGCTTGCGAGATAAATATTGGTACCGCTTGCCTAAAGTAACATTGGACTCGACTTGTATTCTTGAATCATTATGAACTCTAGCAACACCTACCTTTGCATCTCTTTGTCATCTCTTCAAAACATAACGGGAATAAAGCACCTTTATATTATAATAATCTAAAACTTTCAATGCATGAATACATAAGATTCCTACGAACTCAAACTTCTTACAACTACATGTCACTAAACTGTCTAATGAATCAAATCTAACAGTCCGTCCTTCATCTTTGTTGTTATAAATAACTTGAAACTCTGCAACTATTTCAAACTCATCACATTTATAAATTGCAACATTAAGAATTTTCTTATACTCATTTTGAAATATCTCAAATACTTCTGTAGTGTACACTTTTGCCGCTTCCTTTAACATATTTGCATCAACAAACATTACAAGGGTACTTTGCCTCATTCTAAAATCAGTCATGGATTTCTAGTATCGTTGATCAACCACCACCCATTCGTATTGAGTAAAGAAACACAAGAAATTGTGTTTAGATTTCAAATATTTTTTTAATAAATTATTTATGTTCTTACTTCGTTGAGTGCTCTTCATATTAGCACAAAATGTATTTCGTCCATAAACCAAAGCCCATTTTTTTCTTACTTTAAACAAATCATGTGGCCACTTATTTTGCACTAAATCATACTTCTCAAGCATAGCATTCCATGCAGTTATAAAATCTTCATCCCTCTCACAATCATATACACACTTACTAAAATCAATTTCAAAACCTTTTGAACCTCTAAATAAATAGTTAAGGTGCTTGGCAGTATTTTGGTAAATATACCATATAAACAAACGATGATATGATTCTGACATCACTGAAGCTATCGCATTAGCCATTGCAGCATCTTGATCTATTAGAATTGTTATTGGTTGTTTTCCAGACATCGCACTTAAAAATGTTTGAAACAACCATTTGAAAGATTCAATCGTTTCATCGTATAGTAAGGCCACACCAAATATTATAGTTTGCTTATGATGATTTACCCTAATAAATGGGGTAAATGGCCGCCCATATTTACTCTATATGTGGTATCAAAGCAAACCACATCTCCAAAAATGCCATAGTCCATTATTGACTTTGCATCTATCCAGAACATATTCGTAATCTGATCATCTTCATCTACTTGAATTGCGTAAAAGAAATATGGATCCTCTACTTGCATTTTCTGAAAGTATTCTATAATAGCTCCTACATCACCCTTTTCTATTGTTTTCATTCGCTTCTTCTGTAAGTAATTTTTATAATCAATGGGTAGAAAACCCAGATTTTCCCGACCACCATATTGCTTACTTAGATAATCTACGGTTGCTTTAGGTGTTATTCCTGAATCATCCACCATATCCGCTTCAGCTTTTTGAACATCAGTCAAGCCCCTTTGTGATATTACAATAAGTACCTTTGATGGTGAAACAACCTCATAGTTATGCTCCGCCACAAAACCGGTTACACAATATTTTCCATTTGCTTGAAGCTTCAAACTCATGCTTGCTTGACATTCAGTTCTTGTAATTGGACGATTAAACTTCGGTTGATTGATTTGTTTCTTTTCATATTTTCGACCTTCTTTAGAACAACAAAATCTTCTTTGAAGTATAACCCCATCTGATTTTCTTACCCAATCTTTTCAAACACTGAATCCTATCTTTCTAGCATAACTATTGTAATACTCATATGCACTCTCGTCAGAAGTGAACTTCATTCCGACTTTTGGTTATTCATCAAACTTTTCATATGCATTGACTAGTACATCTTGTTCTGCTTCTTGATCTTCTATTTGTTGGCTTGCTTCTTCATCCTCTATTTGCTTGCTTGCTTCTTGATTATATATTTCAACATCAAATTCTAACCTCCGATATGTTTGAAAAATGATTGACTTTCAAAAGCGTTATCATCCATTTCACTACCTACAAAAGTAAAAAATTACAAAATAGAGTAAAGTCAGAATCATTCAAATGCTAACCCAAAGAAATAAAAATCATATATTTTTTTTAGATTTATCGAACCTTCAGTTGGTTAAATTTCAAGAGATGAATATCCATAGTTACAAGGCTAATGCAAATGCAAGATATCATTGCTATGTAGGTTTTTGGATAAAGAAACAAAGGAAAAACAAAATGTCTTGACTATGGAGTGAAGTGACAGGCATGTTGATCGGTGTGCTAAGGTCGGCAATGGGTCATACATCTAGGATTTAGCCCCTAAACTTGGCCCAAGGACTAGTGTGGGTTTATTTTTTTATTTTTTATTTTTTATACAGAAGATGCTAGAAAACGAACAGGACAATAAACAACAACCCCAGTGATGAAGATTGTGGGACATGGTCAACAAAATGCAAGGCTGTACTTACATCATGAAAGTCATGGCCCACTTATTCCAAGCTTAGCATAAAGTCCTAAGACACTGCCATAACATATCACATTTTCGAACTCTTAGGCAACATCTTTTTTCTTAAGTGGAAAGAGCGCCATCAAATCTGGTTTACGGTGATTTGAAACTTCAAATAGCCGCCCTCATATTCCACGGTCATCCAAGAATCACAGAAAGGATCATGACACATTCCCATGGAAGGAGAATGTAGCAGTGAGGAATTGAGGACTTGACTTTGTATAAACAGGCAGAAAATAGATGGTCCGGATGAAATTCCTATCAGTTTGGATGCTAATTTAAATGGCCTAATCACTTTGTCCATCTAAACAATTGATTGTGGTACCATCGTTGCAGAGAATGATATGCAGAACTTCTTGACTGCATTTGATCAACTTCTTGCATCTCAACTTCTTGGTGACAAAACTTCAGTCGTGACAGGCAAGAGAAAAGATAAATCCCCTTCTCCTCATAAACTTCAATAGCAACTGCTGCAAATCCATTGGTGTTTGGGGTGCATGTTCGTGATTACAGTTTATTTAAGAGGCGATAGTGGATTGACACTTTTAATGTGAATAATTGCATATTTGAAGCATACATATAGGTAAGCAGAATTTTTGAGTTTGTGGTGGGGCAGATGTTTGCGAGCTAGACATGACTAAATCCAATCAATTAATGGTCTGTTTGTGTAGCCAAGGATATTCGGATTGAATGGATTGGGGTGGCTTGGATGGTTGGAACTACATTATGTATGTGGCCCTTCTCCAATTCTAACGATGGGATAAGAATGGCTCTGAGCGTTTTCACCGTAGTTGCTACCTTTACATGGAGGTTTTGACATATGCGGCGAATCGGCCGACCTCCAAAACGGCCATGTGTGTGGTAGCCGCTGAGTTTGTAATTTATTTAATATTGAATTTTTGAGCTGATAATTCTTAGTTAAAGCAAGAGATAAAAGTCTGATTAAACAATGGTTTGATTGGTGTTATATGAGTTGCTGTGACTATTACGTGTGGTAAACACACAATACCATATTTGTTGGTTCTTCTTTGAAGCGTCGCTCGAGCAGTTAAAGTGTGAAGATGACGCGGTTACAGCTCATGACGCTCTCTACTTCTACCATGGGGCCACCTTCATGCATGTATTCCATGTAAGTGGATTAGGTCCGACCCGTCAACACCGAAGACAGTTCTGCCATTACCATGGGACCACCTTCATGCATGTATTCTATGTCTATGCCGTCCATCTGTTTTACCATATCACTCTAGGTAATGAGATAAAAAATGAAGCAGATCAAAATCTCAGGTGGACTATACCGTAGGAAACAGTGGTGATTGAACGCTTGACCATTAAAAACTTCGTAAGGCCCACTGTAATATTTCGGTGATGTTTATTCTCCATCCAACCAGTTGATAAGGTCACACAAATCTAGATGAAGGGAAATAAAACAAATATCAGCTTGATTCAAACTTTTGTGGACCAAAATAAGTTTTTAATGGTTAGTCAGCACTGTTTCCTATGTTATGGTTATGGTTCACTTGAGATTTGAATCTAGTTAATTTTTGGGATCATGCTTAAAATGATATGAAAAAACGGATGGACGGCATGGATATAGGATATATGCATTAAGTTGGGCCCCACGGTAAGTCCCCCACCGATATTTTTAGGCCGGGGTCGCACCTAATCCGCTCCCATCTAAATAGCTGTGATTTTTAAGACACAAGCCAGTCATGATTTTTATGGGCGCGGAGTCGGTGAGTCCCGTGTAACCGCTTAGCGGGTGAGTCCCTGACCGTGGGACCCACCTTTATGTATGCTTTTGTATATCCACTCCGTTCATCAGTATTTCCAGATCATCTTAATACATTTTCCAAAATATGAAGCAGATCCAAATTTCAAATGGACCACACCACAGGAGACAGTGGTCATTAACCATTAAAAATGTCTCGTGTGCCATAACAGTTTTGGATCAAGCTGATATTTATTTTTTTCCCATAATCCAGTTATGTATGATCTTATCAACAGGTTGGATGGGGAGAAAACATTAAAGTGGACCATAGGAATTTTTTAATGGTGAGAGTTCAATGACCACTATTTCCTGTGGTGTGGTCCAATTGAGACCTATGTCTGCTTCATTTTTCTCACCGGTTCCTAAAATGAGTGGGAAAAACTGATGGACGGAATGGATATATAATACATAAATCAAGGTGGGTCCCACGTTCAGTTACTCACCTAATCCCTGCCCCCAAATTAATACATTCACGCCGCGGGTACGCAGATGTTTCGCTCCATGGTACATCCCCTGGGAAGAAAAGGATACGATAGATACGTCCCCGTCGTAGAATGCTAGAGCTCTTTTTCAACCTTACACATGGAGAGATGGCCTATTGGACGGTCCACCATGTGGGCTCTGCCATGGACAGAAATTGATTGAAAATCACACAAATTGGACAATCATCGCTTTACTTTTGCTTACCGAATCTCAAACCTTTGTTTTTCACCGTCAATTTGAAGACACTACCAATCGTATGTCTGTGATCATCCATTTGTATGAATCTTACATAAAAGGATATCTTTGTTATGGTCCACTGTTATGAACGGCTCCAATGAATCATCCCTCATTCCTTTGAATAGTTGAAGGGGAGATGTATCATATTCGGATAGAGACGACTTTATCAGATCTTTTCTCCATTTCCCTCTAAAATATCTTTATTTCACGTTCTCGAGCGATTTCCTTCCTATCAGTAATCAGACAGCAGAAACCGAGCTGATAGGAGTAATTATTTGATGCACTGGATGAGTATGGAGATTCATACACATGCACTCAGCTTTTGCATATGTTGTACACACCTACTTAAATCTAAACCGTCCAAATGGTATGATTCACTATGAACGGGATATGAACTCAAATATTGATTGATTGGACAACTATTTGTTGAATTTCGACCGTTGAATATCTTTCATTTTGCATCCATTAGATGTCCCATGGTTGATCAATTGAAATCTTCAAGCAGTTTGGATGTATGCCACGTGTATATTAGCCGACATGTTCCTATGGTTTCACCTTTTATCCAATAGGCCTGGAGGGAGTTAAGTCTCCTCTAGTTAGGCCATGCGGATGGATGGATGATCGAAACCGTTCAAGTGGTAGGTAATGTCATTGATAAAACATGGAAAACGTATGAGTTGTCAAGAGAGATTTTAACCGTTGAACATGCTTCTCAAAATACATCAAGGTGGACCCCACACGGTTAATGTAACAACCACTAACCTCTTACCCGGGTAACGTCTACTTCCTCCACTGTAATGTCTGTGTAACATCTACTCCATCCATTAGTTACTACAGCTCGTGTTAGGATGTGAACCCAAAATTCAGACAGATCAAAAACTCAAGTGGGCCACATCACAGGCAAAGGTGGATAGGACACTCACCATTCAGACCTTCTCAGGGCCCACCGTGATGTAAACATGTCATCTAACCCGTTCATAAGGTTTCTCCCTCCAGGATATAGGGAAAAGCCAAATACCATCCTGATCTATAAGTTAGGTAGGCCCCAGGAAGGTTTTGATGGTGGGTATCACATCTCCACGTTTTTCTTCTTTGTGGCCCACTTATATTTTAAATATGCCTAATTTTGGTGCCCCAATTACAAAATGATCTGGAGGAACTTTTTAACGGATTCGATTTCACAGAAAATCACGGTGGGCCCCACAAAAGTTTTGTTGCGCAGGCTCTCAAAATCATCGCCTCTCAATCGCTTACAGTAGTCCACGGACTACCAAATGCAGAGGATATCCCTCTGTCTCCTGTTTTTGCTCTAGATTTCTCAGTCATAGACCGTAAAAGCCCGATTCGTTTTTGTTCTTTCTTCCTTCCAAACCATTTCTACTTCTATTTCAAGAAAACCACCTCTCTCTCTCTCTCTCTCTCTCTCTCTCGTAATTACTAAAGAAAATGCAATTTTCTCAAATGGGTTTTTCGAGAAGCATGTTTTTCATAATCATTTCAGCAATTTTCCTTGTTGCTGATGCATGTTCCAACGGAGAATGCAAGGTTAGTCTTCCAAATACCTCTTCTTAGGGAGAATTGAAGTTTACAGCCACTCAAAACTGATTTACAAGTGGACCATTAGCTGTATGCAAATCAATCAAGTTGGGTGTGATTGTTCCTCCTTTTTTTTCTTTGTATCTCTAATACATTTTACATTTTTTTGAATTTAATTATCCGAATTTTTATTCAAGTCCATCGATTTGTAGCTTTTGGATGAATGCTCGTCGGATACTGATTGCGCAGCTGGATTGTATTGCTTCTCCTGCCTACAAGGATTTTCCGGCAACAGATGTGTGCGATCGACGGTCACAGACCAATTCAAGCTAGTGGTAATTATCTTCTGTATTTGATAGATTTAGACTACACTATGGAAATCTTGTGTATTTTCTATCGAGAATAAACTGAAAATATACAAGAGGAGATGACGTAGAATATGTGGGGGAATGACTTTATGATGGCCACTATCCAAATAAATCAGGCCCAAAGGCTTGAATTAGGGCAAAAACAGCTTAAACGTGAATTATAGCTATTACAGCCATAACTTTACATCCGGTTATCCGTTTGGCACATATGATATACATTGTTGTCGATGAGCTCTACACCTTGGTTAATGACACAAAGTTAAACGGTCTCAAAATAATGTCATAAAATTCAATAATTTTAGGTGTCAAATTAAAATTTTAAGTAAAAATTTACTATTTTTAGTAAGTATTATTATTATTATTATTATTATTATTATTATTATTATTTTGTTATTTTAAGGTTTTAAAAATCTGATTGTCATCCAAAGTCTTTATTTTAATCATCTAAGGGTTATTCATAAGTTTTAATGGAATCAAACTTTTTTATTTTTAGAATTCCAAGTCAAATAAGAATACAAGTACATCAAATAAGTTATAATAAGTATTTTTATTAATAATATCAGCTTTATCTCTCGTTTTATAAATGTTTCTCTCCTTGCGAATGTAAGGGCTATTCTTGAGAAGAAGATGATGATATCTTCTCTTTACCATGTATCTATAATTAATAATATCAACTTTATTTCTCCTTTATTTTGGAGTTTTCTCTTTTCTTGTGGATCTAAAGGTCACTCTTGAAAAGAAGATGGTGATATCTTATCTTTATCTATGCATCCATTTTTACTACAAATAGTAAGTTTTAGTTTGATTATAACTCTTCATCTGTTTTAATTTAGGAGTTAGGCACAACAAGAAAAATGTTTAAAAAAATTAGGAGAATAATGTAGTTAAGCCACATAGGACACTCACTATAGATATAAAATTTACTATTTATAGCAAGTTATAAAATTTATGAAATTTTAGTTATAATTTAATTCCTAAACTTATTCCAAATCTTGGTATCCCTATTTAAAGGATTGTAGACTCATTTATTTTATCTATTAATATTTAACAAATTTATTTCAACTTTCTAAAATTATTTCTAATTTCTATTTTTTCTCGTGGATTCGAGAAGTCTCAAATTACGTATGAGTTACTGTTAAAATTTCATGACCTAATCCAAAATTCACTAAAATAAGGGATGGACTCTTCTCATGCTCATCTTGGTGGTTTGACAAACATGATTAATTTTTTTTCCTTATATTCAATGGGATCCATTTGCTATGCTTAGCAATCTTCTTTGATATTGCATGCAGGACCTTGGTTGTTGGTGAGTTCTTTATTTTTGGGTGATGTGTAACATAAGAAAGGCTAATATGATGATGAAGAATTGCAATTCAAATAATTAGTTACCAAAAAGATTGCCCAAGTTTAAAATTAGGGGCGTGTTTGGATACATTGGAATCCATGGGTTATTATTGTTGTTGTTATTATTATTATTATTATTATTATTATTGAGAATGCAATGATCATCCAATAATAATTTGCCTTTTTATTGCAGAAATTTGAATTTCAAAAGTAGGTTTACATTTGTATAATTAAAAAAAATGTTAAATTTTAATTAATTAAACAATAAATAATCTTGTTTCTTATGCTAAAGAATTATGACAGTTGATAAGCGTAATGATTACTTTTTAACATCCATGTATCCAAGCAGCCTAATCCTCTTGTAAGTGAAAATTAATTTCCATTTTCGCATGAATTCAGTATATTTAAACACACCCTAACATTCGATATCCATAAATACGCACATCCCACCATTGGTGAACCATGTCCTGAAAAAGCTCTGTGATAGAACTTAGCGATATTGTCTACAAAGTGATGCTGCCAAAAGTGGGCCACAATCGGATTAGCCAATTGTTTGGTCCACATGGCCGGCCTTGTATGCCAATAACATCAAATTCCTATAAAATCATGTGGGGACTATTCTATGGGTTTTATTAATTATATCACTAAGGTTTGCTACAATACATTTTGAAGCACTGACAGGATTTTAGCCCTTGCATATGGGATCATTTTTAATGGGCCAAACCATTTAGAGGATATGTATCACTTTAAATGGTGGACAACTAGGCAATAAAAATTCTTAGATTACAATATTCAACTGTTCCTTTTCCACTAAATCTAAAAAGACTGAATAATTGAAGGGTTGAAATACTATTCATATCTCCTCCAATAATAAGGCTCTTCATATAAATGGCTCAAATCATTAGAAAGGACGTCCATTAGGTAGAGTCGCAATGTAACATGTTGGCATGTATTCTAGGAAACCTCTTCCTGCAATGGCTAGAAACCCAACATATCTTATTGGAATGAATAATGTTCGAAAACCAAGCGCAAACGGTGGTCAATAAATTTCTAAGTATATATATTGAAAAAAAAAAAAAAAAAAAACCCACAACCTCTACTTGTAAAATCAAGGCCCTACCACCATGTAAGATTCGTGTTATTAGGTATTTATTTTTATTTTAATTAATTAAAATTAACTGAAGTCTTAGACAAAAATAGGTTGTTGGACCAAACTACCATCAAAAACCAGTCTACATTTTAAAACATTGATTTGCAATTGCCTTGCATTGGTTAAGGGCTTGTTGGGTTGTTGAGGAATTTTGTTCCATTGATTTTTTATTTATGTTTTTTTATCTTTGTAAATATTCTCTGGAAATATCAAAATTTTATTTGGTTAAGCCTATGGAAATTCCTATTAGAAGTCTGAAATTTATTTAATTAGCCTGGTGAAGTCTTGGGAAAGTTTAAATTTTGTTTTTAAACATGTGTGGAAATCTAAGGCATTCATCAAGTGGGTCACATGATGCATGATGCATTGATATTGCATAAATTTCAGACTTCTCATGGGAAGTCTCAGGAAATTTGTTTAAATAGCATTGGGAAAATCTTGGGAAAGTTTAAAATTTGTTTTAAAACATGTGTGGGAGATCTAAGCCATCTATCCAGTGGGTTACAACTGTAACCAAAGGAAAACCGTTCTCATGGGAACTCTGAAATTTGATTACTCATCTCTTTCAAAAAATCTCTCATATGATGATGCTAAATGTTTGATCAATGGATCAAAAATTGATGGTCCATCTTTATTGTATTAGAAAAGGCCTAATAAGGTAGATGGAATTCACACATCCCATCCAGTCCACCTTTTGTCCTTCAAGTTCTATACCACACGTGAGACATGTGTGTCTCATGATCTGAACCGTTCATTTATCAAGGAAAACCATGAATTGTTCATAGGCCAAGAAAAGCAAAGCAATTAGACAATCCTGACCATCAAATAAATGGGTGATTAACATAACCCTTTATTTTATATAAACTACTAACAAAGCCATGATTTTATTTTTATTTTATTTATTTATTTATTTTTTATTGCAACAGAATAATTCACTGCCGTTCAACAAATATGCATTCCTGACCACACACAATGCTTATGCGATCGACGGTGAGCCATCACATACGGGAGTTCCTCGAGTTACATTCACCAATCAAGAGGACACTGTTACCCAGCAACTAAATGTAAGGTTATGATTTAAGCACGTGTTAAGTGAAGGGAGTTGATTCTACATCCGTGTCGGAGCCCTGTCTATCCACACTGACGCACGTGGCATTGTGGAACACATGTGTGAGATCTGATCCTTTCCTCAGATGGGCCGCACTGTTTAGGTCTTTCATAAGAAAATCAGCCCATTTTACACCTCAAGTGGGTCAACTCCGATCTGCCACACGTGTTACATATAGACACGTGTGTCTGTATGTGCGTGACATGACTCTACACGAGTGTTGAATTAGCCAGAATACATGTGGGATATTTGAGCCGTGCATCTGGTGTCCCCACGGCGGAAATGATCTGACCTAAAGTCAGGATACGTGTGGGATATTTTGAGCCGTGCATTTGGTTTCCTGAGTGGTCCATACATGTGTAGGTGTGATGAACTATTCGTGACACGTGTGAGCTATTTCCTTTTGATTTCAGAACGGGGTTCGGGCACTGATGCTGGATACATACGATTTCGAAGATGATGTATGGCTATGCCATTCCAACGGTGGAGAATGCCATTCTTATACTGCATTCGTAAGTATATTTTCCCAATAAACATCCATGCATCACAGACGTCTGATTGTTATAAGATGGTGTCCTAGGCCCACTTTAGAAAATTAGTGGATCGGATCAGGCAGGTAGCGTTGCCCACTGTGGACCTTTTTCTGATATTGATTAGAGACCGTCCATGTGCATTGAACACGCGATTTTTGTGTGTATGCACTGCTCACTAGCGTCCATATCAATCGATCAATCCAGACTACTAGGTTCATTTTGCATGTTGTGGCCCACCGTGTGAATATCACACCGATTGGATGATCCGATCCATCTATCAGCTGTCCCTTTTTTTGAAAGCCGTTCATTTTCCAACCAATGGATGAGATGCTTTCTCTTACAAAAATGATCATTCAGAACCATAAGCAATCTGTCATTGGCTTTCAACCAATACAGAGTCGATTACGTCTACACACACACACACACACACACACACTTAACCGTCCATTTATAAGAAATCTATTGAATGGTTGTAATTTTCCGATCAGTGTTATTTTTACATGGTAGCCCATGACATGCAATTTGGACCTAACAGACGGTTCAGATTAGTCGATTGGGTTCTCAGAGTTCCACAGCTAGGAGAACATTTTTCGTTGCCCGTGCTCCTAGTTGCATTTGGTCAATTCGACCGGCTGATCGATCGATCTAAACCGTCTATTCAGTCCAGAACACATTTTATGGTTTGAGTAAATATTAAACTGATTAGGATGATCTAATCCATCCATTATTTGTCCTTATTTTTTTAGCCATCCTTTTTCCAAGCCATGGATGGATTGGTAAGGATGGCTGTAACGCGCCAAAAATCGACACCCGAGTACGTAGATTCCGGTCCCGAGTTCCCAGGAGTTAATTTAATAAAATGCACATATGTTCTCATTAAGATTCAAATTTATTTCACACATAGATAATTAGAATTGCGCAATTCAGAAGCGAGACGGAGATAACAAGAATTCATAAATATAGAGTTAATGGTCAAAAATAAAATTCTGATATTGGTGATCGCATAAAATGGGGATTATATAAGTCACAATGAACATATAATAAAACGTATACATAAAGCACGACTTTAACATATACATGCACAAAATTAAGTAAACGAAAGAACTTCCAGTTTCGTTCAATGCTCTTGAGGTATCACGAAGAAAGTGTAAGCCGATTCAAGCCTATCCGCCGGAGCCCTCGCTAGTATTTGCATCAATAATATTGCCTGATTAGTGTTTTAAAACACCATCCTAGTTGGGAGTGGATATCTAACTTAGTGGTTCCATTAATTTTAAGTTACACGTGTTATCGACTCAATTAGCGCAGTTAATGATAAAGAAGACATTAAGCATTTCTCAAATACTCTTGTTAAGTATATGAATGAGATTATGAAATGATGCATGCACCTTTTAATTTCACAGGCGACTTCAACGCTTATTTCGCAAATCCCAGCACTCCCTCATCAATGACTCCAACGCCAAATCGCTACATCATATCTAATGCAATGCAATTGATACGTATGTTAGCCGAGTAATTATGAAGTTCCATTTATGCAGTATATTGACGAAGCTAGGATACCGACGTTATATCACGAGTCCTTATCCAAATTACGTAACTCATTGCCGCATATAGCGGTTCCTTACCAGTATCCCTTGATCCAACTTTAGGTATCGCCCGTTTATCTCACCAATTAACAATTTCAAAGGTATGCCATGATATCCAAAGGTATGAGGATCAACCCGGTATGGGTCATCACCCAAACACCAAGTATAATCACTCAGTTCTGAGGTGCGGGCTTGTTACATAAAACTAAAAATATATAAAAGAAAGGGTTCGTCACTTAATTCCATTCACACTTGGGTTGTTCGAACGGTTCTTTGGCACGGAACCATCAATCTGGTAATTTAACAGGGCTATTCGAACAATGACCTATTACCTCTATTAGTGCTCACTGGTCACTATGGGGAGGCTCGTCACCTCACCGTAGGCCAACAGCTCGGACACGGTGTCACATACCACCATGCCCGACTCATGAGTATTAGGGGGATCATATTGCACCAACGGTTATGAATAGATCATCCATTGGGAACATGGTATCCTAAATTCAATTTAGTCGTGTCATACATTGTGAATATATATGATTAGTCGGCTAGTAGACTAATTTGATTGACCTTGGAGAACCCTGACGCAACCGGCATTAGGTGTAAGCATCCCTTGTAGTCCAGCTACTGTCGGTCGTTCGTGTTCATCTGGGTTGATTAAACAAGCCTAGGGTGGTCGACCTAACTAGGGCCATTACTTGGTTTAGATAATTTACCGACTGACCCAACATTGTAAGCAACTAAGCATCACTACGAACTTAGCAATTCGCCATGCCGTCAACATAGATTCAATGACACAACCACATAGACATTTTATTAAACATGAGATCATGTATAGAACGCCCATCTAATCACCTAAGCATTTTATTAAACATACGAGTCTCTTTGGAATAATACATGCACTAGAGCATTTAATCAAACATGTAAGTATCAACAAATTAATACATCTAATCAAGCATTCAACTAAATATGTGAGCATCATTAGAATAACACATTTAATCACCTGAGCATTTTATCAAACATGTAAGCATTTATAAACAATCAATGACACATATTGCAATCAAACTCGAAATATAGACATGCTAGCTATTTACAAACCGTTTACCACAAGACATCATTAATTGAGACCCTCAAGGGTCAATAAAAAGCAACCTAGAAATAATGGTCCGCACCTTTGCAATGATTCGCCCGACTCAAAGCGCTCATAGGATTAGGGATTTAGGAAAAATCATAAATTTTTATACAAACACCAATAACTATGTGAGATTCATGCAATTCATCCTAAAAAAAATTATAGTTTGGGAAGTAGGTTTGTTTCTTACCTCCCAATCGCGAATGAGGTGGATTCGGCGGAGGAAAATGATTGAGGCTAGGGCTTTGATTAGAGGAAACCGATGAAGAGAAGCACTAAAGCCTCCTTACTCCTCTCACTCTTCTCTTCTTCTTTCTCTTTCTCTTTCTCTTTTTCTCTCATTTGACAAATGCAAATTCGTATGGGGGAGAGGGGGTGCCCAAATGAGGGCTTTATATAGTGTCAGATGTTGCACAAATGGCCCCAATGACCATTTATTCATTATACTAACCCTAGAGGGGGTTATTTCCAACCAATGAGACTCACTGAGAGGTGTAAGAGTCAATCCAAGACATGATAAGTGTCCCAATAGGTAATCTATATTTGGACACAACCATTTGATGATCGGGCTTGTCGATTAACCGGGAAGGCCCTAACTTAGATCGACGGTCATCGATGATCAATCGGGGCCGTGACTATACGGATATGTGTGGAGAGATATCTTTAGTCGGTACCTCAAATTTGGCCATGAACCGACAATTCGAAAGTTACAACTTCGCAAAAGAATAAAGGGGTTAGTTTCACTTAAGTTTCAGATTTTTATCTAATATATTCACACAACTCAAGTACTCCCTTTGTGAGTTCAAGTTGAACAATTCGAGACGCGATATCGGCTTAATGTCCTGCGATGGACGCCAATCCCAATACGATAAACATATTTCTATAACATCGGGTTTAGTGGCCCACTAATGAGTGGTTTAGAGCTTATTTGGATAATTAGAGCATTTCTGGAATGAATTGGGTATCGAGATTTTTTTTGTGTGATGATTAAGGTTTGGATTAGCTAAGTTCATAGTGTGACCAATTCGCAACTAGTGGAAATTCATTGATAATCACCCTAAACCATCGGTTCTTATGCTGGTCGAGTAATTGCGTCAATTTGGTTCATTAATTAAGATTTGACTCGTAATTGTCTCGACTTTAGATAATTTTTTTATTTAGTTGTGGTCGTCTTGATTAGTCAGTGGTAAGTTGACTAGATTTGGGCCCTATGTGAACAAATCACATGGCTAAACTTGGTATTTAAGTGATCGGCCGGATTCGTTGACTTCTTATAGTTGATTAATCGAATTTGTGCGGTTCTTTACTGGCACCATTCGTGTTATAGGTTTACTTCGAGCATCAAGAACCAATAAGCGATAACGTAGGCTAGTTATATTGAAAGTTTTCAAAGATTTTTGAAAATTTAAAATAGTAAAAAAATTCAAGACGTTACAGTGGCATAACAAGTGACTCTTTAAAATCATAAGCAATCTATGGTGGGCCCCATCAAATAGATCGATAGAATTGTTGATTGGACCGATTTTCTTGTAAGTGATCCTGACCGTTCATATTGAAATGAATAGGAACCAGCTTTGGATACATTGAAAGAAATAGAAGCGTTTCTATCAGCGAATCCAACGGAAATCGTTACATTGATCTTAGAAGACTATGTACAAGCTCCCAATGGACTGACCAAAGTTTTCAACGATTCGGGTTTGTCTAAATACTGGTTTCCCATGTCCAACATGCCGCTGAACGGTCAGGATTGGCCTCTGGTTAGTGACATGGTCGCTAAAAATCAACGGCTGCTTGTGTTTACTTCTATCAAATCCAAGGAACAAACTGAAGGAATCGCTTATCAGTGGAATTATATGGTCGAAAATCAATGTAAGTGGTCGATTTCTTTTCTTTCAACCGTTTGGATTGATGAATGTGCATGCGATACATCAATGCTAACCGTCCAGATCATGCGCTATTTGGACTAGTCGTTAAGGTTATCTGATCATCTTGAATTATGTGATATACTCGATCCAGTACAGTGCCTAGAGTTTGGACGGTCTGGATTGGTTTATATACATGCCTCGTCAATGTGGATGAGTTGCCACTGTACAGTAAATGGCAGCAAACGCACACCAATTCTATTCGTTAATCGCCGTAAGCTACTGTGCTACCGGGGAGATGTGGGGCCCATTTGATGAATGAATAAAATCCAACCCTTCCTTTATATGAGCCATCACATTTTACACTTAGGACCCAAAAATCAGGATTATATGTGAATACGGTGGGCCACAATACAGGAAAAAATTTGGGAGAGAGCATTCACCTTTGATTTACATTTAGGGCCCACAGTATCGTACATATAAAATCCAATCAATTAAGACACTTAATCTGACCTGGATGAAGGTTCAATCTGAAAATCCGGCGGTTTTGAAATTCATATGGGCCTCTGTTGTAAATAAAGGGTGAATGTTCCTTCTCACAATTTTCGGTGTGTGGTCCACTTGAATGATTTATCAGGATGAATTTTCAATAACAGGAAATTCTATATATATTATTCATCGAATGGATGGATTGGATGACCTTTATAAATCACACGGGCCCCACATCTTTTTAGTACCACCGTAAGCTTATGGTGGTCCTCTTTTACACCGGTTAAGTGTGCACGAACCGAGCTAGCTGGATTCGACTCGGATCAAAGCTGAGTTTGAGCAGAGTCGAGCTGATTTTTTGAGTTCCAAAATGAGTGCGAGCCAAATTCGAGTTGGCCCAGCTCAACTGGACTCGGATCGAACCCAACTCGAATTGAACTCGAATCGAACTAGTTCGATGACTCCGTTACTTTGATATTGATGTTGCTCGCCAAGTGTTTGATGAGATGACCGAACAAAGTGTGGTTGGTGGCAAGAATGGTATGTATATGAAACTAATACCATTTTTTTCTTGATTTTTATGTTGCTTAGAAGGTGTTAAAATACCTGTAAAACCATTGCTGCTGTCTTAAATACAGTAAGATTTTGAAGGTGCAGTCCAGGTGTTTGTGAAAATGCTGAAAATGCTGCATGGGCGAACTCGGCTCAAACTAGCCCAAGTCGTTGACCAAACCAAGCCGAGCTGGCTAGTTAGGCTCGAGGACTGAGCCGAGCCGAGCTGGCCAGTCAAGCTTGAGGACCGAACCGAGCTGAGTTCGAGCTGAGGCCAACTCGACTTGGTTCGACTCGATGTACACCCCTACACTGGTACCACTCGACCCCTTTTAAGGGTCTGGTGTTCCCCTGCATATAAAGGTGTACACGAGTTGAATCGAGTCGAGCTTGGCACATCTCGACTCGGCTCGGCCACTTGCTGACCCCGACTTGAACTCAGCTCGGCTCGGTTCGGTCAGCAGCTCGGGCCAGTCCGAGCAGAGTTTGAGCCAAGATAGAGTTGAGTTCGCCTGTGGAGCATTTTTCACAAACACCTGGATTGCACCTTTAAAATCTCACAGTGTGTAAAACAGTAGCAGTGGTTTTACAGGTATTTCTTCAAACACCTTGTAAGCAACATAAAAATCAAGTTTTTTTTTTTTTCTTTTTAAAGGGTATTTGTACGGATCCGGATCCATGGGAAGAAAAACTTTAATGGTTGAAATGAGGGCGTGAATTGTTAGTTACCTTGCATACAACAAATTCCTCTGGCCAGAAGTTACCTTGCATTTCTCAGGCTCACCTTCTCCGTCATTTCACATACTTACCTTCCTTGCCACCAGCCACATTTCATTGAGTCATTTCATCAAACACTTGATGAGCAACATCAATATCAAAGTAACCAAGTCATCGAACTGGTTTGATCCGAGTTTGATTTGAGTTGGGTTCGATCCGAGTCAAGTTGAGCTCTGGCAAGCTTGAACTTGGTTTGAAAATTTTTCAAGCTCAAAAAATCAGCTCGACTCAGGTCGAACTCAATTTCAAACCGAGTTGACTCGAGCTTTTTCGAGTCAAGTCGAGCGAGCTAACCGAGCTAACTTTGCTCGTGTACAGCCCTACCAATGATTTGGGTCACCTGGACCGTTGATTCCCCCAAAATAATAGTCCTTGAGTTGGAGACTCCAGATGCAATTCCAACGCCACGGAACATCCCAGATGCATGGGTAAAAGTGGACCGTTCATGCCAAGACCCGGTATGTTTGAGCTAAGGGTAAAAGCCCACATGGGTTGGGCCTAGAGAAGCCTTTTAAGACCCAATAACTCATCAAAAGCTTTCTTTAAAGGTCCAAACCAGAACATCTCGGTGGGCCAAGCATGGCATAAACCTAAGTCCAGCCCCATCATGGCTTATGTAAGCCCATGTTAGAAATGCTAGAAATGACTCATTAATCAGATCAATGGACTCAGGCATCAGGTGGGGCCCATGTTTTAGTGATCATTTGTTTGTCACGTCCCATCGTGGATAATCCATGCCTCCAAAGTCTTCTCTAGAGGACAATCTTAACCGCTTGATTTGTGTCCCACATATAAACAATTAAGAACAAAAATACAATAATGGTACAAGTTCAACTAAAAATACTCAATTTTCACAGATGGAAATGGTGGAATGAATGCTGGAAGTTGCCCGAACCGGGCCGAATCGGCGCCTCTCACCGATACAAGTAAATCTCTTGTTTTAGTGAATTACTTTCAATCTATACCAATCAAGCAACTCGCATGTGGACATAATTCGGCGGACCTCATCAACATGCTCCACACGTGCTATGGTGCGGCCGCCAATCGTTGGGCCAATTTTGTCGCCGTTGATTACTACAAGGTACGCGATATGTGGGCCGTCGAATATTACAATTACAATGTATGCAATATGTGGATGATGTTCATTACGGGGTGTAGGTGGGCCTAGGTTTGTGGGCCGTTTATGGGTCTTATGGGCCCAGATGGTGAATGATGGGATGGGCTGAAACAGATCAGATCGAGGGTGCACGATCATGCGTACTCCTCTCACGTGCTAGTGAAAAATGTTCATTATGAGCTATGCTGTTGGGCTTGGACTTCCTGAGGATTGAAGGGATGGAGAGGGTATTTTGGTAATTATGGAGGATTTCAGGGGTATTGAGGTCTTTTCGTTTTGAATGCAGAGGAGCGAGGGAGGAGGATCATTTCAAGCAGTGGACACGCTTAATGGGAAGCTTTTGTGCGGCTGCGATGACGTCCATGCATGTGTTGTAAGATTTTCACATTGGGTTTCTACCATACACACCAAACTCACGGTCAGATGATCGTGATGTGTGGTTTACTTGCTTGCTAGAGGTGTAGATATGGCTGGGGTGGCCCACCCTGGGTGATCCAACGGCCACGATGGTGTACACTTAAAACGTACTTTTGAGTGTATACGTTACAAGGTTTGCTGATTCCACACGTGTTGTAGCCCTGCCCATCCACACGGAGGAACATGGGTCTCATGGAGCACGTGTGACTGATCAGATCGTCTAACATGTGCGCCACACCATGAATGGACCATTTGTCAAAAATCGTACCGATCAGATGATCTGAGCCATTGCTTTTCTTCGGTGTTTCTGGCCGAATGCAACTTTCTGCTCCTTTTGTTTTGTACTGTCTGCTGTAGACCACCAATCAGATGGTTTGGATCGAATATAAAGTGGGTTTTCAAACCATGATCCATCCATGATACGGTCAACATGGTGGACGGTCCAGATCCACCTTCCAAACTACGGAAGCGGATTGCGTGGTGTGCCACGTACACACCACCCACCTCCGTGATGTGTCGTCGTCATCAAGTTTTGTGGCCCCCACCATGATGTATGTGTTATATCCACACCGTCCATCCATTTTGGGAGATCAGTTTATGGGACAAAAAGAATATGGGGATCCAAAACTCATGTAGCCCACACCACATAAAGCGATGAAGACAGTGATACCAACCGTTCAAACCTTCTTAAGGCCCACCATGATGTTTATTTGCCACCCAACATTTTCATAAGGTCACACAAACGCGGGTGAAGTTAAAACACAAATATTATCTTGATCCAAAACTTCCGTGGCCCAAAGAAGTTTTCAATGGTAGGTGTTCAATTCCCACTGCTTTCTGTCGTGTGGTCCACTTGAGATTTAATATCCTGCCTCATTTTTATCTAATTCCATAAAATGATCTCAAAAAATGGATAGACGGTGTGGATATAACACATACATCATGGTAGGAACCACAAGGGATAGATTGTTATGAAATACAGCGTCGTATATCAAACTTCACTTGCCACGATGTATGGGAACATTTATTAATTTGAACGGGACCTTGAGAGCTTGAATCCATGTTGGTTTGTACCACTATAAAATCTTGTGGTGATCGACTCTTCAAACATACATATGGCATAGTTATAAAGCAATCCAGACTGTCCAAATCGCTGACCCAAATGTAAATGTGGATGGAGCAAAACTGAAAGATTATGCTGAGAAAACAAGATCAACCATCTAATTATTCTTTTCCTTCAAATTTGGACCACTCACTATTTTACTTTGACCATCCATTTGATAGCCATGAATTGGATGGTTAGGATTATTCGATTAGTGTGTTTAGATATATGGTCTATCATCTACAAGGGGACCACAATATAGATGGTCTAGACAGCTATACAAGAGTGCCACATGTGAGGAGAATGAGTCACTGTCATTTTTATAATGGTATAAAGCTAATCACCATCATTTGTAACGGTGCAAAACTAGCACAGTAGTCCGGCCCTACAACAGAAACGAAAGAGAAAATTCTAACAGGGTTTGTTTTCATGTGTTTTCAATGCAGCCTGGATCTACCTCAGGAGCATGCACTCCTCCATAAGTAGAAAGAAGAGGATATGACAACAAAAAAATAAATAATATCAACGGCTACAATATATATATATATATATATATATATATATATATATATATATATATAAAATCATTTATTACAAAGACATCTCACAGCCCTCTATTGTAATGGGCCATGTCTTACAACATTATGACTCTTTATCTCATTTTTTAGCTTTTCTTCTCATAAAATGGACATGCTGAAATCCTTGGCATTTTGATTCTGTTGGATTATGTGGTCCATCGAATGTACACTGAGACATATATATATACTTATGGAAACATTAGATGAATATCTGATGTATGCGTGGTTGTGGTGATATTCATGCACATATATTAGTGATAGATGTATACAATATTTTATTCTCTGGTGTGTTGACATCATGAGGTTTGGTCTGCTTTTCAACAGCATAGACGATTGGGCCGTTGGGTATCTACCATAGAAGTAGTGCATGATGAGATATATGCATACATGAGATATACTTGCAACGATAATTCATGAGATGATCAGAATGAGATAACAGATATTTGTGTAATCAGTTCTGCTTGTAGTCAGATCATGTAAGCTTATATAAAGTAATAGGACAAATTGTTGGGTGATTAGGTGGATCCCTTATGAATGATCAGTAGTACAACGATCGCTTGATCAATCACAATTTATAAATTGAACCACATATGTAGTCCGGATTTCGCAGTGACACCTTTAATACCGAGTAGATCAAAGCTCTATAGGCCCCACCATAATGTATATGTTTTATCCATGCCATTCAACCATTTTGACATCTCATTTTAGGGCATCATTTGAAAAATGAGTTTGATCCAAATCTCAAGTAGACCACACCACAAGAAATAATGGGGATTGAATGCCCATCATTAAAAACTTCTTATGGGTCAGAGAAGTTTTGGATCCAGCTGATTTTTATGATTTCCTTTCATCCAAGTTTATGTGACTTTATGAACAGGTTGGATGACAAATAAACATTGTGGGGGGCCTTAGGAAGGCTTCAATGGTAACCGCTATCCACACTACTTCCTTTGGTGTGGTCCACTTGAGCTTTGGATCTGCCTCATTTTTGACTCATACCAACATTAACGGATGGCATGGATGAAAAACATATATCATTGTGGGGCCTATAGAGCTTTTCTGACCAACACTGAGGTGGGTACTGGAGGGGTCACTATCGAGTTCAGGTCCATCATTATCCCAGGTGGCCGGTTAGTGTCCAATCCCATAGAGAAGGGCATGGAATAATGAGAAGAAAATTACCGTCAAATGAGTAAAACCTTGAATTCGCAAGGTAATTCTTGAATCCAAGAGATAAAATAAAGAAATTCAAAATTGGATTGAGATATGATACCAAGACTTTCCAATTACATCCCTTAATTAAAAAAATATTTAAAATAGTAAAACTTTTTCAAAGCTTAGTTTGTTAAAAATAAAAAGTCAAGTCAAACTTTATTAAATGATTCTTAGCATGATTACAAACAATTTCTAAAATGACAAATAAATCTAAAACTCTAAAAAAAGGAGATATGATAAAAAAAAAAAAGAAATTACTAAAAATAGTATTTTTTTTCTTAAAATCACAATTTTGAACCGGAAGGATGCAATTTCTCACAAAACGGACATATATGACCCTTGGATGGCCCGCTAAATAAAGATTGATAGGTCATGTATTTCATGATGATGCCTGATGTTGAGGGTCAAATATTGCATATTAGACCCCAGTTATTGCTTGGATTTACGAACATAATACCGTTTAATGGCCCGCTTTATCATGCTTGTGATGCATAGTGTATTTACGAGTATGGACTGAAAAGGAAGCTTAAAGCATGAATTTAACGCTCTGATGATACTAAAGGCAAGGGACGGACTCCAGGGGACCATGATCGACGAAATTACATGCCAGAGATCCGCGAAAATCGAGAAACTGAAGCTCAAGCGGCCTGAAAGTCAGCCATCATGCAAGATCACTGGGTTTCCATCATCTATTCGGTTTGAAACTTTATACATGTCTCGAGGACCAAAAACTAACCGTACACGTCAAATTTCAGCCATTGGATCCCTTTGGAAGTGGCCCAACGGACAGATCAGCCCATAAATCAGTGATTTGGGGCCCGCCTGGTATCTGAAAATGCTTCAATTTTGTTCTTAACTCCTTAAATAGAGTGACACATCAAATGGATGGAGCAGATGTCTCACGAACATCACAGTGGACCCTACATGTACAGTGCGTGTACATAGTGTACACGCACTGGCCGTGCACCAGATGGTCAACCTGGTTAAAGACGGGCTGACCCGTCTTCTTCTTAAGCAGGGACAACGGACGGATGCTGTTCGTCCATTTTTGGTTAGTGGGTCCCACCTATATCATATTTTGATGATTTGGACCGTTTAACGTGCCCAGAAGGGGGGCGTGACCATCACCTAGCTTTCCTTTTTGGCCCATGCACATGTACACATGTGAATCGTCAGAAAACATAAGATGAACAGCGAATTGAATTAGTACAGTGGGCCACACAAGAACCTATCAAAACTACTCATTCCTCACTGGATTTTCGCCAGTATTTCAATGGACGGTGTGGATTTTCCAACTGAATTTAATCATGGGCCCCACCAGCAGTACAGCGGAAGAAATCTGTTTTTTCTCTGTTTACGTAAGAACAGAGCCTGCAGAGGAATCTTGTGGGCCACCACCGTGCTTCATCGGTCGGATCTGGACCGTCCATAAGAAGCCCACGCTCCCCATCATCCTAACCTAGATGACGTAATTCCAGAGAACAACAATGATCGGTTTTTAACTGTTAAAATGCAGGATGAACGATGGAAGCAAAGATTCAATAGGCCGCATCAAAAGATGTATATAAATACCCCTTTCCAACTGGTTTTTTGAGAGGAACGCAATGGACAGCTTGGATTCTCCTGTTAAAATCAATAATGGGCTCCACCATCAACACAGCGGAAGCCTTTGCGCAGGCCATGCGTCCGAACAGCGCCTGGACTTTATGGGCCAATAACGTTAAAAGGAAAAGAGAGAGAGAAGAGGAGTGAGGGAATTTCTATTCAATCTGCGGTGGAGGCAAGCAGTTAGCTGGGACGTCAGGGAGAGAGGAAGAGAAATAGAGAAGTATTTGTTAGAAATTTCTTTGATTATGTTTTTATTTTTCTATTTTTGAGAGATCTAGCTCCATCATGATGAGCTAAACCTCTTAGCTAGGCTAAGAGGTGAAGCTTGTAGCATGATGGGAAGACTTGTTGTTTATGCCTTTTATTTAGATTGAATTGAACTTGATACGAGTTTAATTAAGGAAATATTTTCAGTTTTTAATGGTCTGTTGTGACTAAAATTACAATGGGTCTGCGATAGCTTTGAGCATATTCCCTATCCTTTTTTATGTTTATGACGTCAGGAAGCCCTGTTGTTCACCATCGTCTCCTGGGCATGGTCGAATGACGGAACCTTTCCTAACCCTCATATCTTGTTGATTGGTTTTAATTAGTTTAATTCTGTTGTTTACTTTGTCTCCTGGGCATGGTTTGGTGATAGAATCCATTTTAATTCATATACCTTTCATCTTTTGAAAACTATATCAAAGGAAGTTCAGTTGATTTTCATGGTTACACCCTTCACTGGATGAAGATGAGACTCTAAGTCCAGTTGAGTTCTTGAAACAGGCATAAGATCTCCCTGATCTCTACAAGTGGATCCTCTGAATCCCTAGTTTCCTACCTTTGAATTCTTCAAAGTTTTAGATCAGTATTTCACCATTATTCATCAAATTACAATTGATTTAGATTTCATCTTAGTCTAGTTCTAGTTATTTTCAGATGACGTACAGGTTTCAGTCCCTTGGGATTCGACATCGGTCTTACCTAGTTTATTACTACATCACAACTCTATACTTGGGGAGTGAACACCTGAATCAAAAGTTACGGGTGATTTATAATTCAAACTTCACACGTCAATTTATCTCTATCCAGAATGAATTTGTTCAAACTGAACACACCTGAGGTGCAGTTACATCATGCCCTACATAAAATTGGGCTCTAATTTGACCGACTACTTCCACTTCCGCGCAGGTTTTTTTAGTTTCAGTTGAGTTAGGAATGTATCTAGGGCCCATGCACTCTACATTATTACCAAGGTATGATGGGTGTGACTCATGTGTCCTTATTGCTTCACAACAATGATATGTAAGTCTCTATGCGGAATAATAAGGACCGTGCTATGCATCGGATATGGAGATCAAGAATATTGAATACATGGCGTACCTGATTGAGACGCCGTTGCTGTAAATAGGATGCCGAAGTCTTCCTCTCCTTATACCCTTAAAGAAGCTGTGATAGGGTTGAAACTTCTGTTGGTTGTGTTGGATTGGGGACCCAACCCTGTTTTATAATGTAGAGGGCAGAGGAGTTTGAAACCCATCAAAACTCCTCTCCCTATGGATCCACATGAATTTGACAATCCTTATTCCTTTAAAAAACTGTGTGTGTGTATCACAGTTGTAACACTCCACCCCTTACACGAATTTCTGAATGTATCACAATTTAGTGGGGCCCACTGGTATACCCAATCACAATCCAGACTATTGATCAATAAGGCCCACCTTATAGAATTCTTACATGATACTCATAGGCAGTAGTAATAAGATAAAGATATGCATTCTCAAGAATATGTGTATGACTTTGACTAGATTATAAGTATGTTGGGAATGCAACCAAGGTTAAGCCATGAAGATGGTTCAAAGGAAGACCAAAGCTAATCACATGATACCATTAATGTATAATAATGTGTAAGAAACTTATCTAAGGTACTGATATCACACCAAAATCGCTGATTAGGAATGGTTGAAAACTGTTCTGGAAGAATTCAAGAATAGTCATGAACCATTCCACCCTAAAAATCTTTATATAATTTAGTTAATCATGTTTGGAAAAATAGAAAAGAAAACCCCCGTTTTTTAAGATAAAAGCTTAAACGGTTCATTCCAAAAAATAGATATGTGTACATTATGACCAAAGCATTGAGATTATGTGCATGTATAGATGCAGAGTTAAATGTGCTTGATAGAGTGTGATTAAATTAATGATATAGAACAAGCTTATAAAAAACAAGACTTGCTTGTTCACTTAACGAATGTACTATGATATCAACCAATGGAAATGATCATTATCTTGGAGTCTCTTACAACTAACTAATTTGTATAGAATGTGTATATTGCATTTTTCTATTAAGTATGCATAATGGTAATTCAATACATTGCATTGTTAATGTGAAATGTTAGAAAAGTAATTGTTCTCAAATTAGGATTTTTTTTGGTGGACATAGTAGGAAGGCCCATCAGATATTATTAACTTGTACCATACATGGAAAATTATACATATGATACTTAGAGGTGCAACTTGGGCGGTGGGTCTAGTTAAGGGTTAACTCGAGCCCAACCCATTATCAAGCTAGGTTTACTTGTGGCCTGCCCCAACTTAAGATCTAACCTAAGCTCAATTAAGCTAGGTCAATCGATGCCCGGACTGATGTAGGACAAGGATCAAGCATGTTCCTAACACACATGGATCGAAAGAAGTCGATGAAAATCGATAAAATTAACCATAGTTTGATCGATTGACCGATTAAGTTGACAGGTCAAAATTCCACAAGAAATTCCGGATTGATTGCTGGACAATTTTTGATAGTTTTGACAGATTGACAGATATGGTAGACATTTTGAAGGCCTTATTTGATAGGTTGACTAATTGGGTCGACAGGTTGAAATTCACATAATTTTTAGTTTTAATCTCTGGATGTTTTTGAGCCCATTTGATCGATCAACTCAACTGTTTGACGAAGGGTCGATGGACGTGGAAATTTGCACATTTTTTTAGAATTTGTTTCCTTATTTGATTAAGAATCTTTTAATTGCATTTTAGAGTTTGTTTATGATTATTTAAGCATGTTTAACACTTTTTTTTTCCAGAATCTATTAATTAAAATTCTCAGATTTATATTATTTCCCTCGTGGATTCGAGAAAATTCTCTTGTGGATTCAAGAGTGCCTTGTGGATTCAAGACATTTATCGATCGAGGAAGATGATGATCGTCCTCATCACATTCTTCCCTACGTCAGTTTGTTATTAAATCTAGGTTTTTCCTCATATCGATGACCTCTAATGACAGGTTAGGCAACAATCCTATGGATAGTGTTCCAGGGGATTATCCTTTAACAATAACGACTTTCAAAGCGGCTCAGTAGGAGAATAGGCGAGTCATGCAAGAGCTGCAGGTTTCCATTGATTGTATGACGAAGGACTTAGGGCAACTTCGTGTTTGTGGTGATGATCCACATCTAGTAGGCATTAGAATTTGCAATCATGTTGATTGCAGGGCAATGCTGGTGGTGAATCGCAGAATCACACCTGAGGAGGTGGGATCTAGCGATGAGGAGATCGATGATATGATCCTCTAACAGCATCCCACCTTGGGCCGATAAGCTTGATTGAATAGAAACTTCGATACACACCCATAACCTTGATCCAAACCCCATTCCATACTGATCGAACCTAAGGGTTAACAACCCCAAGTGTAGGGTTGTAATGCAGTAATAACATGATGAGACGGATGTCGAATTCTCAAGGAATGGGGAACACGACTTTGAACTAATATAAAGCTAACGGTTTTTTTGAATTTTTAATCCAACGAAGTAGAAAAAGGTTTTTAATCCACTCATAACAATCATAATATCTCATTCATTGATTCAATATATAACTCAATTGGAATAAAAGTCTCATACTATTCAATTGGAAGATAATTATGTTAACCCAATCATCAACACTAATAAGAATATGATTTTAATTGAACGATTCTCTCATAAAGCACTCGCAGGGAATAAAAAAGTATCTAAAGTACTCTTTGGCGACAATAGATCAATCAATTATATATATTGAATCATTCTCTAATTTAAGCTAAACAATTGTTAAATCAAAGCATTCATTGTACTCGTAATTATGGCTGTACATGAGCCAAGCTAGCTCGAAAAGCTCACTTGGCTTAGCTCGATCTAGTTCGGCTTGAATTGGCTCAAACGATGACTCGAGGTGAGCCAAGCTTCATATGACCTAGCTTATTTTGAAAACAAGCTGAGTACGATCATAGTGGATCTTGACTCGACTCGACTCGAACTCGGCTCAACTCAAAGCTTGAGCTTGAGCTCGAGTGCGGCTCGACTTGAATATATATTATAATATAAGAGTCAATCCTCGAGTCAACTCACTAAGTTAATTCACCTAGTCAGCCCACATAGCCTACCCAGTCAACTCACATTGTCAAACCAAGTCCATAAACCCATTTTGGCCAGAGCCCATTCCAAAGCGCAATTTGAAAAAAAAAAGGGAGACAACAAGAAAACTTTGGAGGACCAAACTTGTCCACATATATAAGGGGAGCCTCCCTCCGAAGCTAAAGCAAAAAAGGAATGGCGAGCGTCGCATAGGGTGTCACTCGCCACGTGGCACTGGACATACTTCGGCTAGCTGCTCACTCATGTGCTGTTGTCCTCGCCTATTTCATGTATATGCAAAATCTAGAAAATACTTCGATGCCCCTCTCTTGAGCTAAAATTACACCTTATGCTATACAAACCAACACATGAGATCTTACCATGCAATCTCTATTCTTAACTATCCAAACCCTTATTAACCTCAAGCTTTGCAAGAATTACCAGAAAATCGGACTGGAGGGCTATAAATACCCCACTTCCCTTTACATTTTAAGCATATAGGAAGCATCCCCTCTCATTTACAAATTCATAAGTAGTCCTTTTAAGCCTTAGCCTAGCTACTCCATCTCCTCCAATAAGGAGGAAAAGAGCTATAGGAAAGAGATCAACCCAGGTCTAGTTAAGTTCAACCAAATCTAAACACACCTGAGCCATCTAGGTCTCGATCTAACCCTCTTATTTCAACCTTTACGACACTACTATCCATCCAACCATTCAATCCTCAATTGAGCTTTATTTAGCCATAACATTTGCATAGTGCAATATTCATCTATTATCTAAAACACTTTGCACCAAATCATCTCAGAAGTATATTATGAGGCTTACCTATTTAGTCTAATCTTGGCCAACAGAAAACCTGCCAATTATTTCACATTTTGTCATAAGCATTTCTATTCATTCATACAAAAGAACTGAATCCCAACCCTTACGAATAGTAAGACCCTGTGAATTATATACTGTACATTTGTACGGATAGAGTGGGTGCCTAACACCTTTCCTCTCTATAACTGTGGTCCCTTATTTAAAACCTCTAATCGCATAACTAAAGAGTTATCTTAGGGCAGAAAATCTTCGGATTCCTACCCTAACGTTTTAGTAGGGTCTAGCCAACTGTAGAGACAGACAAAATCATGCTTAAGAAATAAGATTAAAGCTTTAAAAAATAATTAAGAGAAAACTTAAATGTTTAGAGTCATTAACGAAGAATTTATATGTCAAAGATCTAAGGAAACCAAGTATAAAGGATGAAAGAAAGAATGAAAAATCATACAACATAATAATAAAAATAACAAATTGTTCGGTCTATTTGAGCTGGGTTTAGTCTGACCGAACGTGCATAAAACACTCTAGTAAGAAATAGTAATTTTTAGAGTTAATTCAACTTAACACTCAAGTCCGATTGAAATTATGTTTTATGCCCCCTAAGGAGAGTTCAGTGTGACCTAAGGGAAACAAAGACTTTATGATTTTTTATATTATTATTATTATTATTATTTTTTAAAATTCGGTTGCAGCTAAAGGCATCTTCGGTTGGACTCAGTGCGACTTCAGTGCGTGTAACAAAAATGCGTAAATTTAAAGTCGATTCTAAGTTGGTGCAAATTTTTCTATTTAAATGGGTGTTTTAAGATTATCTAAATACGAATTAGGGCTTGTGAGAGAGACTTAAGAGTAGTGGAGATTCTTCGGAATCATCCTTCCTTCTTAATCTTTTGCTTCTAATGTTTTATTTATTTACTTATTAAATATATTTGTTTGAGATGCTAGTCATGCTTGGCTAATCTCTTAAATAAGGCTAAGAGATGAACCTTTTTATGGATATTTAATAGTTAATTCATTTTTAATAAAATTTAAGGTTTTTATGTTGAATTGTGATTGGATATGATTAAATTCTTAGATTGGGGAATGAGTCAATCTATAAAGTTGTTTGATCTAATTTTGCTTCCGAGTACATTAGATGCTTTCAATTCTCTGCGATGCGATTACTTATATCTTTACGAGAGATCAATACTATCGTGATTCTTATATATGTTGGATGTTTATGATTGATATTACTGTGTTATCTTTCGATTATAATAAATTAGAATCCGATTCTAGTTGAATTATCAACTCGAGAAGACGAATTAAATTCAAAATCTATTGATTATGGGTTCTTGGATTCTTAGTCTTTTTTATAATTATTTTACAACCCTTCTATTCTGCTGGATTAACAACCTAGACCATTTTTTTTATTAATTTAAGTTCTTAAGTATATTATCACCAAATTTCCTGTGGATCGACCTCGGTTTTACTGAGTTATTACTATATCGCGGCTTTATACTTGGGGTTGTCAATCCTTAGGTTCGATCATTCTCATTGCAAATGAGGGGGATATATCTACTTTTAAGAAGCTATAGAAGACATAGATGCAGAGAAGTGGATAAAACCGATGCATGATGAGATAGACTCTCTATATAAAAATAACACGGGAGTTGGTGGAGCTTCCCATTGGTGTAAAGTGAACAGTTGAAAGTGGATTTATCAGAAGAAACTGGATAGGTACGAGGCCAGATTAGTAGAGAAGGATCATGCTCAGAAGGAGGGTGTCGACTTTGGTAAAATATTCGCGCTAGTTCTAAAAAAGTTATCTATCAGATTTGTATTGGCGTTGGTTGCTCAATATAATTTGAAATTAAAATAGTTAGATATGAAAACTATGTTTCTACATAGAAAGCTAGAAGAGTGAATCTACATGAAGAAACCTGAAGGGTTTGAGGTGAAAGGAAATGAAAATATAGTTTGTAGGTTAAAGAGGTAGTTGTATGGATTGAAGCGGTCGTCTATGCAATGATATAAGAAATTTATTTCTTTCACGTTAAGTCAGTTGTTTATCAAAAGCGAATTCGATCATTGTGTATATTTTAGATCATTGAGTGATAAGGAATTCATTATTCTAGTATTCTATATTGATGATATGCTTATCGCCAGCTATAACATGTTCAAAATCTACATATTAAAGGATCAATTATTTATGACATTTGAGATGAAAGATCTGAAGGTTGCAAAGAAGATTTTCGGCATCAATATACATAGAGATAGGGAAAGCAACAGGCTACGATTATCTCATAAGGAATATCTTGAGAAGGTTTTAGTCAAGTTTAGACTGAAAAAGGTAAAATTGGTTAGCACTCCCCACGCTGTTCACTTTGGGCTTAATCAAGAGTTATATCTTATGTCAGATGAAAAAAAGCTGTATATATTTCATGTGCCCCACTCGAGCGCGGTTAACAGTCTTATGTATGTCATGGTTTATACAAGACCAAATATTTCACATACGGTTGGTGCTATGAGCATATATATGTCAAAACCTAGGAAACAACATTGGGAAGCAATGAAATGGTTACTTAGTTACATATGAGGTACAACAGAATATGTATTGGTTTTCAAAAATTCTAAGGAGAAATTCATAGGCTATGTGAATACAAATTATGCAGGGAATGTGGGCAATAAAATGTCAATTTTCGATTACTCATTTGTATTAGCTTGTAGAGCTATTAGTTGGATGTCGAAACTTCAGTATGTGGTTGCCATTTCAACAACTAAAATTGAATACATGATAGTGACGAAAGAAATAAAGGAAGCTGTTTGGTTGAAAGAGGTGATGAATGATTTAGGGCTTCAACAGGAAGCCATGTCTGTGCATTGTAACAACGAGAGAGCAATCAATTTAGCGAAGAACTCGATGTATCACTCCCGGAATAAATACATTGATGTTCGTTATCACTTTATCCGGCAAATGTTAGAGGAATGAAATGTCACTCTTAAGAAGATTTATACCAGTGATAATCCAACAAACATGCTTACAATGGTGGTTCCTATAGAAAAGTTTAAGTTTTGCTCAACTTCTCTGGACTTGATAAAGAAGGGAATGGAGATGGAGTGTGCACGAGAAATGACAATGATGGTGCTACTATGAAGAAAAGTAGATATAGTAATACCAAATTAGAATAATGAATCTAGATGATTAAAACCACAATAAATATTATTGATCGAGTGCCTTTAATTCTAATGCACAGAAGACTTCTTTCAGTTCAACTGGTGTTCCTACCGGGCATGAATAGAAAACTAGGGCAATCAAATCATCAAATGGCCTACACTTGAATTTGGATGTTTTGCATGGCATTATATATATATATATATATAGGGAAAAGGTACTATGCGCTCGACCTCACGATAAGCTCCCGTGAGGTTGAGCTGTGTGGGCCCCACCGTGATGCGTGTCGACCATCAACACCATGCATTTGATGGGTACCCTCTAAATTATGGGATATCCCAAAAATCAGCCGTATACAGAACTCAGGTGGGCCATACCATCTAAAATCATGTGAAGACATGCCAAAAACATATAAAAGCACTTGGTGGGGCCCACTTGAGTTTTGAATGCTGCTGAAACTTGGTCTGAACCCTCCTCCAAGTGGGACACACATAATGGATGGGCTGGATTTGCAAACCACATCTCGGTGGGCCCAAAAAATGATTATGAATGTTTTAATGGTGCACGACCCCTCCCCACTTCTGTATGTGGTGTGGCCCACACAAGTCACGGATTGACTTGATTTTTGACACCTAGGCCCATGATGGAATGGTGCACTAACTGATGGGGTAGATGTTCGAAACGCATCACAGTGGGGCAGACACAACTCAACCTCATGGGACGGTCCCATCAGCTCAAGCGCATGGTACCTTTTCCCATATATATATATATTAATGAATTGGCCCACCTCATGATTGGAGGACGGGTTGGATATTAGATACATGATACGTGGGCTCAACAATTCAGGATTCTCCTGCTTGTAAAGGAATAAAAATAAAAATAAAAATAAAAATAAAGGTAATGGTGTAAGTTTTCTTTTAAAAAAGCACTGCCTGGGGATTATGGATCGGGGATACACTATCTGGTAAAATCTAAACCACATAGAGGCGAGGCATTTTGCAATAAAAATTCCAATTTAAAAATTTACGTAAAGTGAATTAGTTTGGACTTTTAAATACTTATTTCAATAAAATCATGATAGGTGTGTGTGTGTGTAGGGTCCTTGCTCTTGCTCGGGTGGTAGACTCTCGGGAGTTTCAACACCCGGTCAAGGGTTCGAGTACCCATAGGTGGGAAATTCCACTAGCGTGTGAGTGTGTGGGGTGTGTGTGTATAAAATATATAATATAGTAATGCTCACACACAACTTGGTGGACATTGCATTTTCGTCCAATTAGGTATGCATTTAATAAGAGAATTTCGTCCTTTATATAATACATGTGCTTACATCGAGGGATTTTAGAGTGCCTGTAGTAATGATGTAAAGTGACACACATGTCAAAGACCCAGGCCATTCATCAATTAAGACTTGTTAAAGAGAAATTATGTACCAAAAACTAAGAAACTACACTTGTAAGGAAAGTAGAGGTGAAAGTAGGCACGCATGCTAAATCTGGATCGTTGGACCGTTTTATTAACAACCAACACTTTTCGTAAGTATTTGACATGATTGATCGTAAGATCATCAAATTCTTTTTAACCCCGGGCTCACCTTGATGTGTATGTGTGATCCACTCTAACCATTAGAGAGGTGTAATATTACGTCGGGTACAGAACCTAAAAATCAAGCTCACCTGTGATTCAGGTGGACCATACCGAGGAAAATAGTTGGAATAGAGACGTCCACCCTTGGTTTTTACAGGGCCCACCATAGAGATTATATCAAACCCACTCCACTCATTAGATGCCACACTAAAACTTAGGCCTATGGACCAAAATTCAAGTCCATCTATCTTTCAAGTAAGCCACACAAACGTAAATAGTTTGGAGAGTGAGCTTTTCTTTGTCAACTATTTCCAGCTGCGTGGTCGACCTGAAACAAGGATGGAACTGATTTTTGAATCTAAGGTGTAAGGTGAGATTTCCCATCTGATGTTCGGGGTAGATTTAAAATTAACACCATGGTGTGCTGACCCGAACGGGCTACTCTTTTCAAAAGTCAGTTTAAATCACTTTTCTACCGGCATGACGATTAATTACCAAAATAACGCTATCTGCGAAGCGTCATGAGCATCAATTATCATCTTAAATTACGCCAAGCGGTAGTGTGTTGGGAACAGGTACCACAAGGACTCCCACATCTGATTTTCTATGGGCCCACTCTGACATGTATGCGAGATCAAGTCCAACCATTATATGTATAATCCAGTTATAGATATAGAGCCAAGAAATTAGGCTAGCCCGTGATTCAGATGGGCCACACCAATGGATGAGGGAGACGTCCACCCTCGATTTTTAAAGGGCCCATCATGACGAAACTGTGAAATCTATTCCATCCATTAGATTTCACAGCAAAACTAAGCCTGGGTTCCAAAAATCAGGTCAATACATGATTCATGTGAGCCACACCAAAGGAAATAGTTTAATGGGTGAACCTTTCCATGTACAATGTTTCCAATCGCGTGGTTGACCTGAACTAAGGATGGGGATGAAATTTGACATCTTCACCTAATATGGGGTGACATACTTGATGGTCGGGGTTGATTTTACATTAACACAATGATGGCCCCACCCAAGCCGTGGCACCTTTTCATGAAATTAGTATGCGGTGGAAGCATTTACTTTCATTAATTAAGATGAGTTGCTTTCATTAAATGCATGGCTAATTGGACGAAAATGCACTGTCCAACCTGCTGTGTGTGAGCATTTTTCGTGTGTGTGTGTATTTGTTTATTTGTGATAAAAGATAATAAAAGTGGTCTTGGTATCGATCCTAGGGGGGGTGGCTAACAGTGAAGTGTGAACTGCCAGTGGGGTGTACTAACCAGCTATTAAAAAAAAAAAAAAACAGAAAAAAAAAAAAGGCTACAAACTACCGAGATTTTCAAAATACCACGATATTTTCACATTAATATCTTTTAAATGGAATTTCCGTATCGCCATATCTCATAAGAGGGCAGATTAGGTGTGGCCCTTACTATGGGGCCCACCTTAATGTATGTATTCTATATCCACGCCGTCCATCCGTTTTTCCAGATCATTTTACTGCGTGATCTAAAATAGAAAGCAGTTCCAAATCTCAGATATATCATAGCATAAGGAACAGTGGTGATTGAATATTACAAACCCTTTGTGGGTTACAAAAGTATTAGATTAATCTGATATTTATTTTAACCTTAATCAAATTTTTTATGACCTTATCAACAGGTTGGATGGAAAATAAACATTATGGTGTGCCCTAAGAAGTTTTTAATGGTGGTACGTTCAACCACCACTGTTTCCAATAGTTTGGTCCACCTGAGATTTCCATCTGCTTCATTTTTGGGGTCATGCCTTATAATCTGAAAAAAAGGATAGACGGCATGGATATCAAATATATGCATCAAGGTGGGCCCACAGAAAGGGCCGCACCGAATCCGCTTTCATCTTAAAAATCTCCCGAATATTTCTCTCTCTATGCATAGATCATGCATGCATATGGCTATCTTATTAAAATGAGAAGGTGGTCTCTGAGCTTTGGTGGGGGGAAAGATGGTGGTTTTGGTGCTGGTTCTGGTGGTCTGCGTGTGTACAGCTATTTTGAAATGGAATGAACTGAGGTACACCAAAAAAGGTGTACCTCCAGGTACCATGGGATTGCCACTCTTTGGTGAGACTGCTCAGTTTTTGAAGCAAGGTCCCAGCTTCATGAAGAAGCAAAGAGCCAGGTGAGTTCGTGAGTTACTTGACCTGACTCAGTACCCAGTCCGAGTCAAATCTAGTAACTCAGTTGAGTTTTCTTCGAGTCTTGAATGGAGAGGATTTTCTCTTTTGATTCTTAATGAAATGTAATCTAGTTGAGCGTGAGTTTTTAAATGATGGTGTGAGATATTATACAATGGCTTTTAGTTTCAACAAGTGGGGCCATTGTTCAGAATCCAAATCGACTATTATAGATGGGCCAGGTGCCATAACTCTCTTTTATATCAAATGTACCCAAATATTTTTTTTCAGTACATTGTGGTGAGTAGGGGTGCACACGGGTCTCTTCGGTCTGATTTTGAGGTGAAACCGACCTGAACCGTTCCCAACTGTTCTAGGAAAATCGGAACCAGAACCGGACTGTTTGCACCCTAGAACCGGACCCGAACCGGACCGTAAAAGTCGGTTCGGTTCTACGGTTTTGAGCTTTTTATAATCCACAGAGAGAGAGAGAGAGAGAGAGAGAGAGAGGGGAATGGAATGGAATGGGGGCAACACTACAATAGGGGTGGCCTAAAGAGAACGAAGAGTTGGGGTTTTTTAATTTAATTTAATTTTTTATTTTTTAATATATGGTCCGGTTTCAAGATTGGTTTCACAATTTGGTTCCACAGTTTTGTTTTACAAAACTCCAAATTGAGAACCGAAGCGAACTAAATGGTTCTTTGATTTTCGAAACTGAAACTGGAACTGTTGCACTTTAAAACGGACTAAACTGTACGTTTTGGTCGGTTCCAGTCCGGTTTACTGTTCTACCGTTTCCATGTGCACCCCTAGTGGTGAGGCCCATCATTTCAATGGTTTGGATCACCAAACCTGGGCTCCACATATATATGTACGTATGTAATTGCAATGTTTGTAGAGCCCGCCGTGATGTTTGATGACATCCAATCGATCTCGTGTTCTACCTCAAATTCTTCCCCCAGCCTAAAATTTAGGACCATCCAAAACTCAGATAGGCCACATCATGCCTAAAACCTTTGAAATCACAGTGGGGGGACATCTCATGAATGAATTGGATTGGGATATTCAAAGCATGGTGGCCCACAATCGGGTTAAAGGTTTTGATTCTGGACATCCCATCCCAACTGTTCCTGATGTGACCCACCATTGTTCTGGGTTGGGGTAATTTTTTGATATAAGTGGTAAGGTTAAGAGCGCACATCTAATGGATGGACTGGATTTTGGCCATGAATCATTGTGGGCCCCACATACTGTGTTATATTATAATAAGCTTGGTCTACAAACGTTGTAAATCTTTTAGTTGAGTAGAGTTTTGAGTTCTTAAGTTATCATTAGGAATGCATATAAAGAAAGTATGAAAGCATTGGGAGTCTACTTTATTGAGATTATTTGAGAAAAACAATTTTACAGGGCCCACCTTGTTTTGTATATCCCATCCAATCCATGAACATGATACATCTGACCCAGATGTATCATCTGTATGGATTGGATGCCATGTAGGAAGCAGCAAGACCCTATTTTCACCAGTGTGGACATCCTTCTTTGGCTGTTTCCTTTCATATGGCCCACCTGAATTTTGGAACACTGGCTAAATGATCCGGGATGCTTCTAATGGATGGATTGGATGTCGCACATGCATCAGGGTGGGCCCCACACAAAATGTTTGGTGAAACGATTTACATGGAATCATTTCACACCCATGAAATTAAGTTCATATTATCCAAAATACAGATATTTTTATATATACATGTTTATTTTTATTTTGGTTCTAAAATGATTTTTTGGACAATGGTTAATAATTTTCCTCTTTTTTTATTTTTATTTTTATTTTATTTTTTTATTTTTAAACAGATATGGGAATTTGTTTAGGACCCACATCTTGGGCTGTCCTACAGTCATTTGCATGGATCCAGAGCTCAACAGATTCATTCTTCTTAGTGAAGGGAAAGGCATTGTTGCCAGCTACCCTAAATCCATGGTCCATATCTTAGGAAAATTCAATGTTGGATCTGTGCACGGTGTCTTTCACAAAACCTTGAGAGGGGCCATGATTTCCCTCGTTGGGCCCACCATGATCAAGGACCAACTCCTATCAAAGATTGATGAGTTCATGAGATCCCACCTCAGTGATTGGAATGACTCAATCATCAACATCCAAGACAAGACCAAAGAGGTTAGTGTCACAAGGACCATCGATCTCAATCATGTTAATAATATAATAATAAATAAAAAACCCACAAACATTTTGAAATTAGAATCTAAAATCTGGCACTTGTATTTGTGTCTTCTGGACCATTCATCAGGTGGGTCCACCATTTATGTGGCTTTTCTTTATCTGTCCATTTCTCATTCACTTCTGGCCACCTGATGACCTAACAGAATACTTTTTTGGATCACAGCAAATGGTCAGGCCCCCCTGATGCAATGGCCCTTAGCAAGTACCAGTTGCATTTCTCTTTCAATATTTAAAATTTATCTCCTATGCTCCAAAGCAAATGACCCTAAAATCACAATCCTCCCTGTGGAATATACACTGTTCGGTGGAGCAATTGCCTCTACTAAACAGACAGTACAATACAAGCCAACCGATCTAAACTGTTTGTCCGGCGGGCCCCAATCAAAGATAAGAGAAATCTATTCCATCAGACTATCCTAACCAACCGTCATTACCCTCCTACTTCCCATCAAATGAGGAGCATAAAACAATAGGTCCCACTACATGGACAGTTTAGATTTCCATCACTGTGTTTACCAAAAGAAAGTCATCATATAATGCATTTTCAATGGCGCTGATCGGTTCTACTCTTCCCCTTAATTAGGTCGCGCTGCTCGCATCGCTGAGGCAGTTCGGTATCGAATCAGGCCCAGTAGCTGACGCATTCAAGCCTGAGTTCTACAAACTAGTACTAGGAACAATATCGCTGCCCATTGATCTTCCCGGCACGAACTATTGGTGTGGACTCCGCGCTAGGGAGAGGATCTTAAGCATACTGAGAAGGATTATGGAAGAAAGAAGAGCTACCCTAAGTCATCGAAACGATTTACTCAATTCTCTAATGAACGAACGGTCGAGATTTGATCTCACTGATGAGCAGATCATGGACCAGGTCATCACTGTGCTCCATTCGGGTTTCGAAGCCATTTCGCCGACTGTGATGATGGCCGTCAAGTATCTACATGACCACCCAAGAGTGCTCGAAGAACTACGGGTGAGAATTTAATTAAGAATGTGTTTGGATGCACTAATAACTGAATTACAATTGATTAAACGGGAATTATTGTAATTCAGTCTAGTTGTGCATCCAAATGCATTTGGATACCAATGTAGTTAGTTTTTCACTCTTTTTTGATGTTGATGATACTAATGAAAATTTTCCACCTATAGAAGGAGCATTTCAGAATCCGAAAGGGGAAGGGACCCGACGATGCGATCGACTGGGACGACTACAAATCCATGGAATTCACTCGTGGGGTAAGCGATCGAAGTGTTCTGTTACATTGATCTGAATTTAAAATACATGAACATGATTACATTGATCCGAGCCGTCTGTTGGGTGATGTCCTGACACACGAATCAGGCCAGTCTGTTCATCAGGTTGGGCAACTGTGTGCGTGCAACGCGGACCGTTGGATGATATGTTTCTTGGGTGTCCTTTTGTTTTGTACATTGTTGCATACCTGATGTGTTGATTGATGCAGGATCTAATGAGGTTGATCACCGTCTGAGTAAGATGATAAATACCTTGAATTCACAAGGCCCTATTTAATTCACACGAAAAATTTCTCAAACCCACAAGAGAAACGAAAGTTTTCTAAAATTTTTATTGATAGCTTGATAGATAGATAGACTGATTGATTAATTGATTCTTTAAAAAAATGAATTTAACATCCTTAAATAACCTTAAATAAATCCTAAAACATAATCAAAAGAGTCCTAATCAAATAAGAAAATAAATTATGAAAAATGTGAAAATTTTTGCCGTCTATCGACATGTCGTCGACGGGTTGAGTCGATTGGTCGAACGGGCTCAAAAATGTCCAGAGACTAAAACTAAAAATTCTTTGAATTTCGATATGTCGACCCAATTGGTCGACCTTTTGAACAAACCTTCAACCTGTAGACAAGAACTATCGACCTATCTAAATTGGCAAAAATTGTCTAGTAACCAATCTGAATTCTTGGTGAAATTTTGACCTATCGACTAGATTTGTCGACCAGTTGAATTATACGGAATTTTTTCGATTTCTTATTGAGCTTCTTTGAGGCCATATGTGTTAGGAACAACGTGATTGATCCTCGTCCTACATCAAACCCCTCCACTTGAAAAAACTCAGTCATCGTATGTGGTTCACGATATGTGTTCAACTTTCTCAAAATTTTCAACTAACTTGGTTCACAATACGTATACTGGTCTGTTACATTGAAAGTTTTTCAAATCTCCATGTCCTGTAGAAGATTAAGAACAAATGCATTATCATTGATTTTCTTAAGAATCAGAACATGGCCTATCATTTTATTCACCAACTTGTTATATGCCATAGTCAGAAATTTTTCCTTGCGCAAGTGGACTAACACGTTATCATCCACGTGAAATACCTTCTGGCACCAATGTTTTATTACTCTCTTCCTTGTACTTGATGTTACACTCTTGAGTTAGCACATAACATGTACTTATGCTCTCTTTGACTTGATCGTTATGGATCAATTTCTCTGCTTATGCCTGCAAGATCTCACATTCTTTCTGATAAGGTGGGAAATTAGGCAAACTTGTCCCCGAGACAAGATCAATGTAGTTTTGTTTATCTCACACAAGAGGTAACTCCTTAGGAAGTTCATTGGGTACAATTACCTTGAACTCTTATAACACTGGTGTCAAATCTTCTAGGATGTTCATGGGCTCCACATTTTTTCTTTTCAACTAATGCATCTACATCCCCCATTTCTTTAGATTGTTTGATGAAATCTTTTTTGGTTATGAGAGATTGTCCCTCCACTTTAGAAGTTTTGGGTTGGTTCCCCATTTCTACAAGAACCACACATACGCTACTAATGAATCCGGTGGCCTATTACGACTCCGTCTTGACCAAGTTGCCTCTCGTCGACAAACAATGAGACTTCTCTACATAACCCATCACCGATCGGCTATCCCGACAATAATTTTGGTATTGTTGGAACAATACATGATAGTAACCTCTAGGGAGGAATCGCATGCACAACAACTGTTTTATCCGTGGCCATGTGTGGATTGACACTTTTATTTGTCTCATTCGTGTGAGCTGAAATTGTTCTCACAAAGTTGAAGCTCTACCCTTTAACTTGTAAGCCACAAGTTTGACCTTTTTTTCCTCAGGAATCTCCATATAGTCGAAGAATCGCTCAATTTTAGAAAGTCAATCGAGAAAATCATTAATGTGAAATTGGCCATTGAAGGTGAGAAGATTGACTTTCATTTTAAATTTTCGATCTGCCTAATCTATCCGATCATTACCTCATTTAGGATGTTGGAGGATCATGTCATTGATATCCTCATTGCTGGATCCCATATCCTCAGGTGTAATTTTGTGATTCATTGCCGACATTGTTTTGCGATCAACACGATTGCGAATTCTAGTGCCTATTGGAGGTGGATCATTGCCACGAACGTGGAGTTGCCTTAGAGCCTCCGTCATGCAGTTTATGGTAGCTTCCAGCCTTTGCATGACTTGTTGATCTTCTCGCTACACCGCTTCCAAAATTGCTACTGTTAAAGGATAATTACTTAAAGCACCGTCCATGGGATTGTCACCCGACCCCGTCGATAGAAGTCGCCTATTGGGGAGAATTCTCACTCTAATACCAAACTGACGTAGGGAAGGACGTGATGAGATCGATCACTGTCTTCCTCGATTGATATACACCTCGAATCCACATGACCTTCTTGAATCCACAAGAGAATTCTCTCGAATCCACGAGAGAAACAAAAATTTTCTAGAAATTTCATTGATAGCTTGGTAAATAGATTAATTGATCGATTTTGAAAAAATAAATTTAACATCCTTAAATAATACCCTAAACAAACACTAAATGGTAATCAAAAGAGTCCTAATCAAATAAGGAAATAGATTTTAAAAATTATACAAATTTTCGCCGTATGTCGACCTATCATTGACCAATCGAGTCGATTAGTCAAACGGGTAAAAAACATCCAAATACCAAGACTAAAAATTTTGTGAATTTCAACCTGTCAACAAGATCTATAGACCTGTTTAAACTAGTAGAAATTGTCCGGCTACCAATATGAAATTTCTGGTGAAATTTTAACATGTCGATTAGATTTGTCAATTTCTCCTTTCTCCTTGGTCTTATTTCGGTTCATATGTGTTAGGAACATGCTTAATCCTCATTCTACATCATTGACAAGTCAAATTTTGGGCCAGCATATCCATATGTTGGGCCCACCTGATGGATGGCTTGTTCCCACACATATGTGCTGGCTGGAGACTCGGGAAACCTATATAAACTAAGTGTTTGTTGTTCTTGGTTGCAGGTGATCTTTGAGACTATTAGATTGGCCACAATCACTAATGGTGTGATGAGGAAAACAACCCAAGATATGGAAATGAATGGTGGGTTACGCATCTGTTTGGTGATCAGGACTGTTGATTTAGCGGACCACCTCCTGGATGGGCCATAGCCCAAAAGACAAAGGGAGAAGACTAGTTGCCATCCGATCAGTGGCCTTAAAAGGGGATGATTAACACACACGCACACACACACACGAGAAGATCAAGAGTCTGAATTCAATATACAAATCACCAAACAATTGGATGGTCAGATCGGAATATAGCAGCCATCTGATGAATGGCCATAAAAGGTAACGCAAGAAGAAATTGAACTGTGACAATTTCTACGATGTGGCCCATCCATGTGGTGACCTACGAAATCAACGGTCTCGATCATCAAACATACTTTCCTTTAAGTGTGAATTTGAGTTCTTAGTTCTCACTTAAAAGTTTCTTTTACAGGTTATGTAATCCCAAAAGATTGGAAAATCTATGTCTACACAAGGGAGATAAACTATGACCCATCACTATATCCAGAACCACTGACCTTTAATCCATGGAGATGGCTGGTCAGTCCTTTCACTCTCCTATTTTCAAGCCCGATTTATACATGTGAAAGTGGGCCGTGCTGGCCCTGGCCCATCCAATGTCCAGCCCTGTTCGGGCTGTAATTGGGTTGATGATAAAGGCCCATCGGCTCTAATCGGGCATGAATTTTAATTCTCAGTAACTAATTGGTCTTGGTCTGGGTTTGGAAATGCATAAGGTTTTGAGATGGCAGCCGGGCAAAGCCCGATTTACTTAAAAGTGTGAGCATGGGTTTGGACCTAGACATGTATCTAGTGGGGCCAAATAGGCCCGAGTCTAGATATTAAGCTCACGAGCTGGGCTGGGACAAAAGCCTACATTTAACCCAAACTAGACCATCAACATCTTGAATTACTTTACATAAAGCATTAACCCTAAAGTCAAATTGGTTTAATCCGCCCAACATAAGGTTAATGGACATTTATTTGTTGAATTCAGACAATTGAGTAAATTTTTTTTTCGTCTTTATTTGTTGAATTTTTTGAATTTGGACAATTGAGTAATATATATATATATATATATTCATCTTAATTATGTTACAGTAGATGCAAGTAAAGTATAATCACAAAAGAAAAAAGCTGAAGAATAATTATTAAGAAGAGGTATAAAGACTTACATGATTGGTAACATAGCAGCTGCTTAGAGAAACAAAAGAGAATGCCATCTTAATCTTCTCAATAATCGATGATTCTATAAGGAAAGAGAAAATCACTAACAAAGGAAAACAAATTTAATATTTTAAATGAAAAATGTTGGCTATAGCCTATCCACTAACCTTATTTAAGGAAAGGAGGCCTAAACTTGCCCAATCAAAGCTCATTTCAACCCAAATATGTGCGATCCTGTCCCTCCATTGAATCAACCTTTATTCGTTCTACATCATTCTGTAATTTTCTATATCCACGTGACAACAACACATAGCTTATTCCTCTCTAAAACAAGAGAAGGCTCACTTCTTTGCATTCTTTAAATGTCTCTTATAAATGAATTCCAGTTATTTTTGTATGTGTTTCTCCTTTTATAAATAACACACCACAAGAGAATTTTATCTCTACACGTGTTTCTCATTTTATATATAACACACACAAGAGAACCTTTTAATCCCAAACCTACTGAAAAACTAAGCTTCATGCAATTTTAAAAATAAAAGAGAAGGGATTTCGTATGAAAATATATATCCTTACTGCAGTGTGGACAGTTCAATCTAAGTGGCATGCACACCATGTGTACAATTTCTTGGTGCACCAAACTGTGAGAGTATCAAAGTTAGAGCTGTGTATACTTATTCTGTCCAATGGATGGATGCATTAGGTTTGATAGTTCCAAAAACACAAGTCACTCGAAACTCATGACCTTAAGCAAGCCAGTCAACAACGTTTACCAAATGGTGAAGTAGTGGTTTGTATTAAAAATTGTAAATTTTTATATTCATACTATTTTAAGAGCCTATTATTATAGTATATTCCTAGTTTAATTATTAAATATCGATTCTGAGTCAACTCGACCTAGGTGGATACAAGTTGAGTAAAATATTCAAGTTTTAAAACCTTGGTTTGATGTCTTTTATTTATAATGAAATAAAAAATTTCTTAATAGTTATAAGTACTTTAAGATAGCCATAAATATTTCAAATAGCTAAAATATGAAGGAAAAAAAAATGGTGGGTCGATGCTTTCCAGTTGTTTTGTCAACATAAAGAGTTGGCCAGGTATTCATTTAACTGAATTATTCAGTTCAGGTTGTGTCGAGTCGACTGAGTCAACCCACGGTTGATTGGATGAGTCATCTTAATTTAGGAGGTGGTAAGAGTGAGTTGACTTGATTCAAAACCGCATTGAGTTGAGTTGACTCGAGCACACACATCTGACATCCGGTCGGTCTTAGCATTATTTGATGCCCTTTCTTTCTTTCTTTCTTTCTTTGTTTCATTTATTTATTTATGTATGTTTTTTTTTTTTTCATGGATGAGATGCAAATGATCATTGAATGCAGGACAATAGCTTGGAATCTCATCAGCATTTCCTGATATTTGGAGGAGGTTGCAGGCTATGCCTTGGCAAGGAATTGGCTATAGTAGAGATTTGTACATTCCTTCATTACTTTGTGACTAAATACAGGTCAGCTACATGATTCTCATATTACCCTTTCTAAGTTTCAATATGAAATTAGAGTTTGATCAAGAGGACCTTCCAAACATTAGGTAGGGCTCGTTGTGAACCTTCTTTAGTCCAGAAATTAGGATTATCCACTAAAAACTTCAGCAACATGCCTATATATATTGAAGATCTACATTATCTTCCATTTTAACTGTTTTAATTTCCCACATAAGTACATGCCACTTGGTAATCACAACAACCTTATTTAGATAAAGGCATGATTATGACAGGCCCTAGCTGATGATTGGGCGTGTTCTTGCACGAGTCTATGATTGGTACATGTGCATCTGAGTATCATTGCTTGGATCACCTTGGCCTTTCTCTAAGGGCCCATTATGTTTTGATCAATGTTTGATTTGAATATACATATTGGGATTGAAGGACTATTAAAGTGTAATTCTAACAAAATTGATGATAGAACTACATGGACAGTAAGGTTTTTAACTTGCATAAGCTACGTGGACAAGTTGTTTTAAGTCAATCATCCAATTAAGTGCATATAATACTTATTTTGCAAGCATGCATAGGTGCCACAAGTGAGGCTGTCCATCCTTAGGAATCTCACATGCACTGCACTCGACATTAGAAAGCCCAACATTTATTATATATGCCAATGTGCATGTGTGTACATACACCACATATTTCACCATACATATTCAAGTGCTTCAATTGTGCTGATATTTTCAAGTAACCAACATGTGATACTATCAATTTGCACGCAATACTCCCATGTTTTGATGTACCAATATCCTAAGAGCTACGTGTGTTCTTGTCCACCATCCTTATTCTAAGGTGTGGTGTGGCCTATTAATCAATCCCATTCAAAGAAGCCTTAGTTGGATAGAGATGTATCCAAAATAGCTTATCTAAATAGGAATTTTATGGTAACCAAAAGTGCCCTAAGAGTTCTATTATTTTTAGTTGTCCTGTGCATGAGAAGTCATTAAACATGGGTTACAAGGTAAAAGAAAGGATTTTTCACAAGAAGTTTTCTCAATTACACTAAGTTTTAAATTTTGTTTTGAACAAGTTCAGTAGCTTAGTTAGTGGTGCATCCGTTCTCCTTGCATATGATCAAAGATCAAATCTTGCCGTAGGCATTTGTCGAGGCAGTTTGGAGAAGTTTCTTGTCAAAACCTTGAATTCACAAGGTTATTCTTGAATCTATAAGATAAAAAAGAAAATTTTAAAAATTTATTATTCAATAATGCTCAAACTTTCCAATTACATCACTTATAAATAAAAAACAAAAACCCTAATTAGGAAATCTAATTCAACTAAGCTAGAATTTACCTAAAATAGTAAAAATTACTAGAAATAGGAAGTTCTAATTTAATCGTACGGGATGATTCCTAATATAATTAGAAGCAATTCCTAACAAGATTGCATATGCTAAAACTCTAAATTAAAATGAAGGAGATATGTCCAAATCAAAACTTACTAAAAATAGTAAGTTATTCATAAAACCGTGATTTTGAATTGAAAGGAAGTGTTTTCTCGTAAAATGGACTTATAAGACCTATTACATGGTTGGTTGACCTATTACACTAAAGACTCATAGGTCGTGCGTCCCATAACGATACTTGGATAAAAAAAAAGTTATGGCCAATTTACAGTTCACACTTTGAGCGACAATTTCTCCTTATTTGGAATGAATTTCTACGATCTGGACACGCCTGGGGCCTTGTTATGTCATGCCTTACATAGGATTGGGCCGGTGTCACGCCCTAAAAATCAGATACAAAGTGTGCACCCTCATACCCAAGTTACAGTCCATGACTCATACACCAAGTGTACATAAATCTACTTATCATATAGTTAATTGAAGGCATAATTTGATACATTTTATGTTTTCACACATTAACATTCATGCATCTACACAATTGTACGTCTTTCAATGATATAGGTGATCAACATATACATCTCACTTATTCTATCACATCCACAACGACAAAATAAAGCTTAGAAGAATCAAACTACATCCACCCATTTGGGATTTTATTTAACTAGAATATCATATACTATTCAATAAAAGCATAATTATAAACAATCCAGATTTAACCTAATCATCAATAATTAAAATGAATGGAAATGAAATTTCTATGAACCAGCTACATAAATAGATCATCCATCCAGTGCAGCAAGTTCATCTTCTGCCAGATATGGCTATTGGCCCCAAGTTTCATCTACTAATCTAGCCTCATTCTCTGACACTTGATGCGGTTTACTTGTCTCATTCATCTTCGTATAGTTGTCAATACACATGTTAGCTGGCTAAGCTATTGAGTGAATCCAACATGGTTCATACATAGCATAATATAAGATAGCACAACAAAAATGAAATAGTATGTATGCAAGCATCAATATGGATGTTGAGATGTCATGAGATGCATGTCAAGTAGGATGATTGTCCACTTTCTCGGGTTGGATATCTGTTAACCCAAACTTGTACCCTTCAAACATTCACAATAGGTAGGTATGAGCAATTTATACCCTTAAGATATCCACCTAGGTAGGCATGGGCAATTTATACATCTACAACATGAGTAGGCTTATACTAATGTGGGCATCTGGCAACGAATCTACCAGGAGAACCATCTAGAGAGATCTCCCAGGAACCCAGGCATGAGGTATACATGTAGTCATCTAGAGCATGCCTCTAGGAATCAGCGTAGGAATGCTATAGATGCATGTAGTGCATACTCATGTCTATGATTTGTCATAGGTGATCAACATATACATATCACTGAGAGAAAATCAATGATTCATGTCATCAATGATTTGCATGTCACGTAATTCATATGAAGTATTCAAAACGTAAATCATAGAAAAAGGAATTATAATCAATTACATCAGTCATGACAATTATCACAATCATGACAAACATAACAATCATATAATTTATTTTAATCGTATAGGTATGGGAAATGTTAGGATTCATTCATCTATTCGTATAAGAGTTGAATCCGTCGAGCAGGTGATTGCTTTGGAATCCAGAATTCGAATCCCTATTAAGGTAATTTAACAATTCATTAATTCAATTAAGTTATCCCATCAAATGAGGCCCACCTTTGATCAAATTAAGATGACCTACCATTACTCTTTTAAACAAGATTTGAAAACCAAGAAGGGAACCGTCGATCGATGTAGTAGATCAATCGAGCTAGCTCGATGGCCCTTGATCAATCTTCCGATCAATCGACTAAAGATTGATGAAATTTGGAATTTAACATCTCAAGTTTCTGAAAAAATTTAGCCACCTTTGATCGAGTTTGATCGAAATGGGTCGGCTTTAATTCAATTTAGTTGCTAGATAGATTTGGTCATTCTCGATCGGTACCCATGATCAATCGAGACCACTCGAGGAAACCCTTGATTGATTGAACTTGGACTTCAATCAATCGGACCATTATACAATTTTTCGACTTAGTTTGCTGGACAAAAAGTAACACGTTCGATCGATCGAACATTAGCTTTGATCGATCGATCGAACATCAGCTTTGACCAATCGATCGAAGTCAACTAGGTTATGTTAAAGAATCCAATTTTTCAAAAATCTTAGGATTTCTCCTTTAACTCTTAATTTTGTTACTTAAATCAATTCTTAGATTGGGTCCAACCCATCCAATGGTTTTCTCATTGTTAAATTTAGAATAACCAAATGATTACTCAGATTAAAAATATCCGGAATCTTCCATCATTGGTTAAAAATTGTTTTCGGCATCGTTCAACATCATCTACACTATTCGTAGACCTTTGTGAGAAATCCCTTTGTCGAATCACCCTGGGATTTGAGGTTATGGCACAATTTGGCTTAAAAGACCCTTAATTTGAATCTTCCTAAATTGATATGGTTAGATTTCTCAATGTCGATATCCTAAAATATAAAATCTCATGCAAAAGTCGTTCTCTTTTCTTCAAAACTTCTCTAGAGATAAAAAAAAGAGATAAATGTATGGTTAATCCATTGAAATTGCGTGGAATAAGATACCACGGCTATACGCGGAATAAGATACCATGACTATGCGCGGAAGCATGGCGGAGCTATAAAATTATGGTTGTCTTAGGGGGTTGATTATGACCAAATAAAAATCAATTCTTACTTAAACTAATATGCTAATTTAAACAAACTAAGACAATTAACTCTAAGCTTCCAAGCTAATAGAGGGTTTAATCACATAGACTATAATAGATATGCCACTCAAGCAACTAATCTATAAACAATAGTGTACATGTGTGTGGGATGTGTTAACTATTCAGATCATAGCATTCATTTAATCATGCATACATATAATTTATTAATCAATCATATAAACATAACTAGAAAAGTACTCAAATGACAATCCTAAACATAAACATGTATAGTGGTTTGGTTTTCCTACTCTACTTTTGACAGATGCACGCTCCTTGAGTGTACTAGTATTCACTATTGAAAGTTTTAAATCATGTTCACCTCTGACCTTTACAACCATATACAAAGACCTAGCGTACAATCTCATTGAAGGCTCCCAAAAGAGACTTTAGTTAGTTTTCTATTCACTAACTAATAACATCGGTTCTAGTCCAAGGACATACGTTTACTCCTGTTAGAGGCTCCCACGGAGACTAATAAGTACACACTTGTGTTTAGTGAATTTAATCCTACACAAGATCCTAGGTATTACACAAGAACCTATCGAGTTGGGTCATAAACTCTTCCCTTTAATCCTACATAAGCAAAGAGAGTATGAACTCGTACATGACACTTACTTGTCGAATTGAGCCCCTTTGATGCACCTTATTGGGTTGCTTAATTGATGTCCTCTTGTACTTTAATCAAGTTCCCTTTTGCTCCCTCGATTCTTGCTGCCGATGCTTTACTAATGCTTCAGCTACAAGATCACACCTTGTATGTAATGTTCCGTTGAGGTGGATAAGTTTATGGGAGTTGGGTAGAATCTCCTACAAATAATGAAAAGTTGAACAACTCGGGGATTCTCCTTAATAAACACTTTGGAGGTTAATAGATACTAAGATTTACTAATAGAAATGGTGTCTAAACTCTAGAAAAGGCTTGAGATTATGATCTTTTCGTATAAGAGCTTGGAATACTCATTAGAGTGAATAATCACTAAGAAAGCATTAGTCTCATTAAGAAAGAGCCTAGGAGGTTTAATAAAGCTTGAAATGCACTAGGGTCTCTAAAATACCAAAATTGATAATTTGCTCAAAAATTCAAATGTAGTATATAATAATAAAGCTCGAATAGATTTTTAATAGCTAGGCTCGATCGATCGAGCATGGCCCTCGATCGATCGAGATAGGTTAAAAATGGTTTAGTGAACTCGATGGAATGTTTTGTCCATGTTCGATCGACTGAGCCCAATCACTTGAGAGAAATTAAGAATTCCTTAATCGATTGAGATCGTACCTTGAGCGCTCGAACTCTTAAAGATCTGTCTAGAAAGCTTGTTGGGTTTTGACCAGGTTCGGTCGATCGACTCTATCGATCGAGCTTTGCTTGAGCAAACCAATGAGTCTACTGGTTTGGGTAGTTTGTTTTCCAGCAGCTCAAGACCTCTATATATGATATATTATTATATTCTAATTAGGCTCTTACGGCTAAGAGATTATCAAATAAGGTTTTTCTATTAAGGTAAGGATCATTTAGAGGTTCAAGGGTTGTTTTGGGTTAAAGATAGGGTCACCAAGGTACCTCATACTCTTATTCTTGTTTTCCTTGGTGCTCTATTCTTTATGTGTCCTTGCTCTTCAACTTCTAAGGGCTCAACTGACTCCCCGACATATAAATGCATGTTATTGATAAATAAGATGCACAAATAAGTGCATTAATAATCTTCCATTTTGTTAATTACGTGACAAAAACCTAACCTAGACAATATCATGGTCCATACTGATGACATACAAAAACAACTATAAATATTGCATGTCAAATAAAAGATTTTACAACTCGATACAACAAGATATGTAGCATGCATTGCTCTCCTATAATTGCTTCCCCTATCTTCATCAATTCTTCCAACAACAAACCAGTCATGCAAAACAGAATTAAACTTATTTTGTTGATACCTAATCTTTCTCCCTCATTTTTTTAGTATTTGACAAAGAATTAGTTCCATGAATATATCAATAAAAACATAAAATGGAAATAAAATTTATAGGTCATACATGTTGTTATAAGAACATACTAACAAGGGAATAGGGTGTATATAATCTTTAAATACAAGAAACATACATATTGTGGTCATTCAAAAGATATACCAATCGAAATAGAAATGACCAAAGATAGTCTAAGCTAGAAACACTTGGTACTAAGAGTAAGCAGTTTAAAAGCTTAAATTATTAAGATGAATGGAGCTTAATCCTCGAATATACCTACATCACAAGATGAGGCTAAATCCTCTAATTTTACCATAAATATCATAGGGACCTTCTAAGGTCACCTATCTAAGGTGTTATGGTCTCCCAATTCTCTTGGGAGGGAACCGATGGTGGAGGACCTTAAGACACGTAAATGGCTAAGGTCTTCAATATTAGAGAAGTCTCCTAAACTGAATTCAGAATCCTCTGTATCATCCCATATTACCACCATAGTCATGCCTTTGTATCTTACTTTAATAGGGTAATCGATAGAAATATGTTCATAACCCTCATATTTATAACATTGGACTTTCTTAGGTTGTTTAATAGATTTACCTTTACAATTTTCAACCGTCTTGTCCCTCTTGTTACAACTCTTTACTCTATTCAATTTGAGAAGTTTCTTGAATTTTCTTTTAAAATCCTCATCATCTTTCAAAATCTTCATTCTCATCCTTATCATCACTATTACTATTAGATTCAACAATCTTATGCCAATGTGAATGGTTATAAGATGTTTTAACGATGGCTAGTTCCTTCATAATAGAGGGGGCCTTAAAGTGTGGTTCATAAGTTTGTATGGAGCCTAAGAGTTCTTCGACACTTATCTCGTCTATATTCATACATCATTCTATTGACATTATCTTGGGAGTAAACTTATTCGGAAGAGATTTAAGGATTTTCTTATATATACGGCCATTTGGGATCTTCTCTCCTAAACCCCACATGGAGTTTCAAATATCATTAAGTTTAAAATAAAATTCTATGAAAGTTTCAGACTCTTTCATTTTTATGTTTTCAAATTGACTTTTTAAGAGACAAAGTTTCAATTTTTTTACTATGCTAGTTCCCTTATAAGTGACTTTCAATATGTCCCACAGTTTCTTACCCATTTCACATATGAAAATATGTTTAAATCTACCAGGGGAAACCACACAATAAGTAATATTGAGAGCTTTGGCATCATCGGTATATTGTGCTCTCTCATCGACACTCAATTTGGATTTATCTTTAAGAGCGCTAATAGTTCTACCATCAAGCATGACTTGTTCTATGGGCATAGCCCATCCTTGTCCAACAAATTTCTAAATCATGTGGTCAAGTGATCTTAAAAAGACTCTCATCCTAGCATTCCAATATACGTAGAGATATAGTGGTCGTGTGATGACACATCCCTCTTGGGTAGACATCATTCTTAAGCTCCTTGGATCAATTAAAGGCAGTTAAGCCCTTAAAGAGTCACCCTCTCTAATACCAAATAAAATTTTACATGGAATAGGATAACATGGCTACATGCAAAAGCTGACGGAGCTATAAAATGGTGGCTATGTCTTAAAGGGGGTGATTATGACCAAATAAATTTTATGCATTTTAATACACATAGTTGCTTAGTTAAAGTAATATGTCAATTAAAATAAGCTAGGTAATTAACTATGAGACTTCTAAGCAAATAGAGGGTCAATCACATAAACTACAAGAGATATGCCACTCAATCAACTAGTATATAAACGATAGTTTACATGTGTGTAGGATGTGCTAACTATTCAAATCTTATTATTTATCTAATCATGCATATGTATAATTCACTAATCAATCATATAAGTATAATTAAAAAGTGTTCAAATAACAATCCTAAACATAAGCATGTATAGTGGTTCAGTTTTCGTACTCTACTCCCGGTGAATGCTCTCTCCCTGAGTATATCGGTATTCACTATCGAAAGTTTTAAATCAGGTTCACCTCTAACCTTTACAGCCCTATATAAGGGCTTAACATCCACTCCCGTTGAAGACTCCCATAAGAGACTTAATTTGATTTCCTATCAACTAATTAATAACCTCAGTCTTAGTCTAAGGACCCAGGTTTAGTCCTAAAGGGGGCTCTCATGGAGAATAACATATATACACTTGTGTCCGGTGAATATATCTCCTATACAAGAGCCTAAGCCCAACCAAAAAACTTATTGAGCTTAGGTCATAAACTCATACCCCGAATCCAACATAAGGAAAGAGAGTATGGACTTATATATGACACTTATTAAATTGAGCCCCTTTGATATGCTTTCTTGGGTTACTTGATTGATGCTCTCCCATGCTTTAATCAACTTTCCTTTTGCTCTCCCGATCCTTGATGCTGCTGCTTTGTCAATACTTCAACTAGAAGATCAAACACCTTGCAAGTAATGCTTTATTAAGGAAACCAAGGTGATGGGAGTTGGGTAGAATCTCATATAACTAATGAAAAGTTGAAGTCCTAGGGGCTCTAAAGGTTAATAGAAACTAGGATTTGCCAATAGAAACGGTGTCTAAACTCTAGAGAAGTCTTGAGATCATAATCTTCTTGTATAAGATCTTGGAATGCTGATTAGAGTGAATAATTACTAAGAAGAGAGCATGAATTTCATTGGGATAGAGCCTATGAGGTTTGGTAAAGCTTGAGATGCACTATAGTCTTTAAAATGCCAAAATTTATAATTTTCTCAAAGATTTTAATGCAATATATATATATATATATATATAAAGTCTCCAACAGATCTCTAACAGTTAGGCTCAATCGATTAAGCTAGGCTCTTGATCGATTAAGCTAAGTCAAAAATGGTCCAGTGAACTCACTGGACTATTTTGGACACGTTTGATCAATCGAGCCCGATCCCTTGAGAGAAATCAGAGATTTCTCAATCAATTGAGCTTGTGCCTCGAGCACTCAAACTCCAAGAGATTTGTTTACAAAGTTTGCAGAACAATTTTAACCAAGTTTGGTTAATTGACTCGATCGATCGAGCTTTACTCGAGATCACCAATGTGTCACGCCCTAAACTTAGAAACCGGGCTCACAAAATTCCTGATCGCCGAATCCGATGCCGATAGCCTTCGTAGTACCCTATTCTCAGCTTCCGGTGCCCATACACTAGGTTCCGATCCTGGGATCCTATAAGGAGGATTTTTAATGTACATTTGTCTCGTAATAAGCATAACCAAAGGCATAACATACGAACAATAACCAGAACTCCGTCATAAAATCCACTATGATAAAAAACTTTAAAGTATAATGTGCATAAAGGGAAAATATAATGGTAGTAATAACAAATCTCCAAAAGCTCGATTGCACGCTCCTGCTCTTCCTAAGCTACAACTGCGTCCTAACGTCACCTGCACGTATCAATCGTGCATAAGCTTATAGAAAGCTTAGAGAGTAGTGAGGGTGTGTGCGCAATATAAGCGTGCTTAGAATACAACATTAGAGTAATGCGGAAAATATTGGTAAGTCCATGACTGCTATCAGCCGTACCAAGGCTATGAGATGTAAGGCATGAATGCTATCGGTCACATCAAGGCTATACGATGCAAGGTATGAATGCTATCGGCCACATCAAGGCCATACGATGCAAGGTCTACATAGCCAATGTCATGTGCAAAATGCAGATCAAGCATAACAATCCACATATCATTCCAACTCATCTCTGAAGCATCATATATCTATACAGTTCTCTCTGATTAATCACTGGGGTCTAATACACTATACACCACATTGCTGCCCTACACTAGACGCACAACCATGTAAGCGAAAGAGACATCACTATCCACTAGCCAATAGTGAGCCAATATCTATCCGGCACGTCGGACCCATTTACAAGCTGGTCATACTTAGCCTAGCAATTGCCCTTTTCCCTCAAGTGGGTAAGGCCACGCCCCCTTCCAACTGACCACGACACAGTGGGAGATGTAGCATTCTGGTATTCGGCCCTCATGCGCTCATGCATTCACTCAGTCTAGGCATTGGAGCATCTTCCAGTACCGTTAGGTTTATGGACTTTCACCCAGGGACATCTTTCGCGCCCCATGTAAAGAGAAGATTTTCGGTGTCCAAACCTATCATCCACTATATGTTTGTGGAGGCTATGACCCTGATGTCGCTGGGGTATTCAACAATCATAAAATATAATGCAAGATGCATGAGTCATACAGTCCAATCATGTATTAATCTTGCACATATCGTGTGCTCATGTGGGATGACTCTGCCTATTAGGAAGTCCCATAGACAACCTACCCAATGGCATATGCAATGGTCAATCATATCTCATAACAAGCATGCAGATGGTGCATATGGGCATGTATCATGATGCTATATTATCACTTGCTCATAATTGGCATCGATAATTGACACTAATAATCGGCATCGATAATCGGCTTATATGTACAAGGCGGGGTCCATAATGGACAGTAGATTCATAACATGAGGAGAGTCATTCCTCGACTGTGGATATACCAATTCTAATAGCACGGATTCCTTCGTCTACGGCGAGGATGAACTCTTCTCATATTAAGGTTGGACTTAGGTGGCCTACCTACAATCCTACAAGCAACCAATGGAGGCCCAACATTTTAGGTTAGCTTAAAAGAATAGATCGGTCATGCAATATCAATGGGGCCCATCGATTTGGGTTAACACACAAGAGAATGATGAGAATGGGCCTAACAAGGCCTAAGGGAAGGTCACAATGTAGACATTTAACCAACATTGCTCCCTAGAAATGGCCCACATGGAGCCAAACATTTAGTGGGCCCATGGCCTCACACAAGGGCCTCATGCACAACATAATGAGACTCACACAAGGGCTTGATATACATCAAAATGGGCCTCTCTCAAGGGTTTACTGTGCATCACATTGGCCTCACTCATGGGCCCCATATACATCACTGGGGCCTCATTATACGGGCCTCATATACATCTCATTGGGCTTCATCAATGGACCATAAGTACATCACATTGGGCCTCACATAAGTGCCACAAATGCATCATTTTGGGCCTCACATAAGGGCCCATGGGTTATGCACAAAGGATGGGTGGTGAGTGCATCACATACATCATAGTGGGCCTAATGAAGTAGCCCATATAGTCTAGAAAATTAGGTGGACAAATTGCCTATAATGCTTACTTCAAGGTGGGCTTGTTGTACCACCAGAATGGGCTCAATGGGGCAGCCCATAATCTAGGAAAAATGGATGGGCAGCCTAAATCATTCATTACGGCGGGCCGCACAAATGGATGGCATAGATATACAATACATACATTACGGCGGGCCGCTCAAACGGACAACATAGATATACAATACATGCATCACGACGGGTCGCAAAAATGGACAGCATAGGTATATAATACATACATCACGGCAGGCCGTACAAATGGACAACGTAGATATACAATACATACATCACAGTGGGCCGCTCAAATGGACAACATAGGTATACAATACATGCATCAAGGTGGATCCCATCCCACACGTGCAGCACGTGTGGGGTGAGCCCCACATGGGCTAAAATGGATGAACGGTGTGTATGAACACATACATTACAGTGGGGTCCACATCATCGTCCAGGACAAATGGACGCTGTGGATATAGAATAAATACACCAAGGTGGGTCCCACCCATACGTGTGGGGTGGGCCACGTCCTGGATGGACGGTGTGGATGTAAAATAAATGCATCAAGGTGAGTCCCACCCCCACATGTGGGGTGGGCCACATCCTGGACGGACGGTCTGTATAAAACACATTCATCAGAGATGGGGTCCACCATCCCTGGCAGATGGACGGTGGATATAGAATATGTACAGTAAGGTGGGTCCCATCCTACACGTGCAGCACATGTGGGGTGGGCCCCATACGCTGCATGGATGGACGGTATGGAGATAACACATACCTCGTGATGGATCCATAGAACTTGCTGCGTCAATACAGCAGCTTCAGCTGTTGGCTGTCCAGTAGATGGACGGCCCAGATAGATCACATGCACTTGCGGGGGCACGTGTGGGACCCATTAGAAGCTTCATACCAAGCTGATATTTATGTTTTCTCTTCATCTGGAGCCTGTCCGCTGGACAGTCTAGCAAGGGTGGGTCCAACATATGGACAGCATAGATATAATACATCATGGTGGGCCACACACACACATTATCACAGATGGGCCATCATACATCATCACCAAAAATAAAAGAGAGAGAGAAAAAGAAGAAGAAGAAGGAGAAGAAGAAGAAGAAGAAGAAGAAGAAGAAAGACTGGCCAAAGGGAGGGGACCCTGCCACTATGGGCCCCTCAAAAGATCCAAACCATACATCATGATCATCATAAGGGTCCCATGCATGCATGGACCCTATAATGGAAAATCTGAGGTGGGGTTGCCATCCCCACCATGCAATTCAAGGGTCTAGATAACCCATCAATGAACTAAATCAAATAATACATCATGATGGGGTTCATGGAGGATGGCCCCATCATGGCTTGTGCATGCGACCAAGGGCCATTGGCTGCACCTAGGGGGTAAAATAGGATCTCCACCATTGATTGGTGGGTCCTATATGCCCTCAAGCAAGAACAGAATAAAGATCCATGGAGAAAATGAAAGAAACTATACCTAAGATGCACCCACCTTCAAATCTTCTTATCCTTCTTCCACCAATGTCTTCTAATGCTCGACGGGGTGAGATTGAATGGTTAGGATTGATTTTTGAGGGTTGGATTGATGAGAAGGATGGGTGAAAGGGGTTGGAATTTTGGATCTCTCATGGAGGGTTGGAGGTTGCTAGCAATGGAGAAATGAGAAGCAAAGGAGAGGGAGAGAGATAAGAGAGAGAGAGATAGATAGGTTAGGCTCTCTCTCTCACAGGTAGGTATGATGACTTGTAAGAGCATGGGGAAGAAAAATAATCATGAATTATAAGAGATAGGCTAGGGTGGCTAGGATAGCTAGGGTAGCTATGGTGGCTAGGGTAGGTAGGTGAGGTCATCCTCATAATGACCTAAGAAAATGTGCCATGGGTTAGGTGGGTCCCGCAACATGTGGTCCACAGCATGATCATGTGTGGTTCACATCTCATGATCTAGACGTCGGATTGGTTCATGAGACGCGGCGTCGGAATTGTGGCGATGGTGCGGTCGCAATAGCATAGGTCTCGGGTCGATCCGACTCAGGATTACAGGATGTGACTGAGGGTCGCGCGCAATTGAAATCAAAAGGTCGTGAGTCACTGAAATTTGACTGGGAGGACCGTGGGATCCCACGGAATGGAACGGACACTAGGACATGGGCCTGACAAATGAGTCTGCTGGTTAAGGAAAGGGTTACCAAGGCACCTCATATACCTGTTCTTCACTTCCTTGATACTTTAATCTTCATATGTATTCGGTCTTCAACTTCTAAGGGCTCAACCGACTCTTTGACACACAGACACATGTGATTGACAAATAACGTACACTACCATCCACCACATTCATTAGTTAGATCTAGATATTTAGAAGATTATAAATATTGCAACATTGGGAATTGATCCAATGACCTATCCTTCCACCAAGAGTACCCCTTCCAACTAGGCTATGTGTTTGGTTTTATTAATAATCACAAAATTAAATTATTAATATGGTTAGTCCAGTTCTCATGTGGCTCGAAAAATTAGGGTCGTTACAGCTTGAATTTGATAGATTATATCCATTTCCATTTGGGCTTCTTTCAGTTCAGCTGTGTCAAGAATATTTCTACAGCTTACTCTACATCACATATTTATAACATAACCAAATAAAGGTAGATCTAAAAATAGAGATATAAGAAATAGAAAAAAAAAACATCTTCTAAAAAATAAAAAATAGACATATTTACTATCTAGTAATATACAAATACCGGCTACCATTAACTGTAATAGTTGAAAAGGATTAAAAAAAAAATGATAATGACAACTTATCTATTGTCGCTCAATTTTAGACAACACAATAAAAAATAGATGTTCAAACTTATTTCACCGACTCTAACCAGTATTGTTATAATTGCATAGCCTTTTTATTTAAACTAAACTAGTTTGATTGCTAGTTAACCCAGTGTGTACGTGGAGAAAGGGAAGAGAAGATCATTGTCGTCTTCCCACATAAAACCTTGAGCCTACTATGAATAGACAAGTATTAAAAACAAGAATACAACTAATATTATTGAATGAATTGTTCTTTTGCAGTACACTTGATATGTTTAAATAAACCTAGAATTCTTAAATCACTCCAAAAAATATCTCCAAATAATAAATTTACTAAATGTACTAAGGTTCATTTAAATATATCCATATTATTTTACTAAAGATAGTAAAGGTCATTTAAATCTATCCAAACTCGTAAACAACTCTTAGATAACTAAACAAAATATTTTAGGCTATAAACCTTAAAATAATCAAATCTTAACTCACATAATATAATAAGGTTTTTATTTTATTTTTATTTTTATTTTTATAACTTCGACATGACATTGGATCCTCAAAAGGATGGAATCTTATGAAGCCATTGGCCAAATTGTAGATCTTGTTGATATCTTTCCAACAACATATTATATGAGTAATTCCGATAAGCAATCACAAGGTTGTAATTGTTGGAAATTATAGCACGTGTTAGGCCATTTTTTCCCAATCAACCACCCTATATTCATATGATCCTAACACTCCATTAAGTTGTCCACAATCTATCCTCCATCATCAAATTTTAAAAACATTAGTTATAGCTTGAAAGCAATTATCTCCTTCCATCATACTTGTAACATATACATAAACAATATTTCAAGCATAGTGTGCTTATGCCACAATGGTAAAATATGATAATTTATGGAGCAAAATGGCACTTCTCACCCTTCTTAAAGTGATCTAGATCATTCATTTGGTGGGTTCTTTACATATGGGTTATGCCATGAAATCCTTCTTCACTAGATGATCTTAAGCATCGAATCCATGATTTGCAAATGTATAGCTTAATTAATGATTTATCATGAATGGAACAAGAAGTCCATTGATTGTATGGCTAGGTTATATGATTGAGGGGACTTTTAAAGTATGACCGGAATGAGGCCCATCAAATGAAAAAAGACATGGATCCACGTTGAGCATTTTCACACATTCCCTTATATTACATGTGTGCACATGCATATGCATAGGCTTATATTACTTTCCGTGTAATTGATTAATTTATTATTTATTTTGCAGATGGGAAGAAGTTGGGGGAGAGGAGATAGTCAAATTCCCTAGAGTTGAAGCACCAAATGGATTTCACATTAGGGTTTGGAATTACTAGAACTATGAGCACCATTTATGCTATTGGTCCTACTCTGTAGGGACCACAATAAGAAACTTAAGTTGGACAGGTCACAACAATAAACGTCTCATAGCCAACTCAATAACTTATAAATCAAAATAATTTTTGAAACATGACTTTGCATCGTTCCTCATTTATGATAACATTGATAAGATGGACAATCCCTATCATTGGACTGTCTTTGCATTCAGGTGGGTGCAAGCGGCCATAATGCTAGATATCCTGAGAATGAACTCTTCTCTATAGACAAAACAATGGTGTGTGATCATTTCTTTTGATTACCACTTTGGGTCGCTACATCATATCTATCTTGACCAAATGTTTCGATGCGACCTCTGAGAAAGGGGTTTTGTAAAAAGGGACTTTTCATTTGTCGATTGACTCACCAAAAACTAATCCTATTAGTACTTAATGAGTGTGTTTTTAAGTACCTATTTTGTTGAGTGCAAAATCAAAAGGAGTTTGGAAAAGCACACCTAAATGCACACCATGAACTTTAGTTTGGCTTAGAATGGTGTTTAGGTATCTAAAGCCATTTTAAGGGTGTGCCCGAGGGGTCCTAAGTGCAATTTGACTATGGTAACCCATTCCCGTATGGCAGTACGATATGGTGGAACTACCATACGCAAAGGCTTGCACCCAACCTCGATATGAACTCAATGGGTCATGCTCGAATTCTAGCCATTAAGCATGTTTTGCATGTATATCAATGAGGTAATGAACAATGAAAAGCTCTAACCAGATGATCTGAAAAGATACAACCTAGTGATCTGAAAGATCATGAAGGCTATGGAATTTGAATGTGATGAACCAATTGAGTTAAATAATGACAGCGGCATACAGGTCCCAGTTGGTATTTATGAAAAGTAATGGAAATTTTTTTACAAGCTGTGGTCATCCCTTGTGTGTGTGCAAGTGAATATGATTAACACGTTCCAAGTGATTAGTACGAAGGAGTCTGATTCGGAGATAAATGAAAACTTTGAAAAAGAGATGAATCAACCCAAAATAGCGTTGATGCAGATAGAAGATGGGGGGCAACCCACTGTTGATGAATTATAAGAAATAAATCTAAGGACAAGTGATGAGCCTCAGAACACGTGCATAAGTGCCAGCCTGCCAAACAAAGAAATAAATCAACACGTCAAATTATTGAAAGAAAAAAGATGTGTTCACCTAGACATACACAGAAATTCCTAGTCTAGAGTCGACGATGGCAATACACCGACTTAACATCTCAAAGGAGAAAAAGTCAATTAAGGAAGCACAACAGTGCATTCACCCAGATTTGGCCCCTCTAATAGAGGAAGAAGTAAATAAGCTAATCAAAATCGACTTTATTAAAGAAGTATCCCAAGTGGATATCTAATATAGTGCATGTCAAGAAAAAGACTGAGAAAATAAGTGTGTGTTAACTTCAGAGATTTGAATGAAGCATGTCCAAAATATGACTTCCCACTACCTATAACAGAATTATTGATCGACAATATGATAAAAAATACAGACATGTCCTTTATGAATGGTTATCCTGGATTCAATCAAATAGTATGGTGCCAGAAGATGAGGAGGCTACAACATTCAAAACTACTTTAGGAATATACTGTTATAAGGTCATGCCATTCAAACTCAAGAATGTTGGGGTAACATACCAGAGATCAATGCAAAATATCTTTCACGATATGATGCATAAACATGTTGAATTCTACATTGATGATTTGGTGGTATGATCTTACAGCCATGCAGAGAGTTAAGAACACTTATTATGAGTCTTCCTTCGACTATGCAATTCAAAATGAATTTGACAAAGTGTGAATTCGGAGTGTCATTTGGAAAGTTCCTTAGGTTCATTGTTTGTCATAAAGGGATCAAGGTTGACATGGGAAAAATTAAGGCAATCCAAGAAATGCCTTCGCCAAGAACATTGCAAGAATTGAAAAGCTTCCAAGAAAATTGGCCTATATTCGGCACTTTATATCAAATATGGCATGAAGATGCCAACTATTCACCCGCCTCATGAAGAAAGGGGTATAGTTTGAGTGGGATAAAGCATGCCAGATTGCATTTGTTGTTATTAAAGACTTACTAAAGAAACCCCTGGTGTTAATGGCGCCTATGAAAGACAAGACCTTAATTATATATATTGTCACATGTGAGGGTTCCCTAGGAGCCTTACTAGCCTAACAAAATGAACAAGAAAAAGAAAGTTCCTTCTATTATCTAAGCAGGATATTAGTAGGGGTGGAGCATAACTATTCCCCCATTGAGAAAGTATGCCTAACCTTGATTTTTACAATACAGAAGCTATGACATTATTGCTTGTCTCATGATATAATGCTAACTTGTGACTAGATTAAATAAAATATCTGATGACATGACCAATATTGTCTAAAAGATTGGCTAAATGAATGCCATTTCTCTTCGAATTTGCAATAACTTATACACCATCTAAGACAGTGAAAGGTCAAGCAGTTGTAGAATTTTTAGCAGTACATCTAACTCCTAACTGTCAAGAAATTTCAAATGAATTGTAAGATGAACAAGTGTTGCTAGTTGAGCCACCTAAGCCCTTGCAGATGTACTTTGATGGTATTGCTCGGGCATCAAGCACAGGTACTGGGGTAATTTTCATTAATCCTCATGTTGATTTATTGCCATACTCTTTTACGTTGAGAAAAACATGTACGAATAACTAATCCAAATACAACGCTCTTGTTATCGACTCATCATATGGCATAAGCTTTTAACAAGATGGATGAGAAGTTGCAAGAAGCCTTATGGGCCTACTGAACAACTCATCATATGGCAACAAAATCTACTCCTTTTGGTTTATGGAGTTGAAGCTATTCTGCCAATCGAAATACAAGTCGCGTCACTAAGGCTAGTGGTACATGAGTCGATGATAGAAGATAAAAATGCTAGGATAAAGCTAATGGATATAGACACTTTAAATGAAAAATGGCTAGCGGTGTAATAACGTTTAGAGCTATATCAAGCGCAAATAGCGATTATCGATAAGAAGGTTAAACATTGATCCTTCATGAAAGGGGACATGTTGTTAATGTTGAAAAGGCCCATTGTAGTTAATCACATAGCCGGGGGCAAATTTGATTCCAAATGGGATGGGCCATACATTATATTAAAAGTTTACTCTAATGGGGCTTATCGGGTTTTGAATCAGAACAAACATGGAATAGGAATACTCGTCAATGCCTGTTTAATAAAAAAGTACTATCCTTGAAAGGGGTGAAATTTTTATTATGAAGATTATTCATGAAAAATCTACCCAATCAAAAGAGGATAGAACTGATACACCCTGAAAAAGAACAAGAGTATTGCATAACATAGTGTGATGACAAAAGAAAAGCCATTTATCAGCACTCTCCATTGAAGTAATGGTGAAGAATGATTAATAAAAGAAAAGTCAAAGAAAGATATGATTCCCAATTCTCCTGCTCTCCAATTCCAAAGCTAGTAATTGCCGATCTTTTAGAGTAGTAATTATTGATAATCTTTCAGAATAATGACCAACCAAAATTATTACCGCGATTCTTCAAAAATTAAAAAAAAATTGTCTTGAAGTGGTGAATTATGCACAAGCCATAATGACTCTAAGGTTCTTATCAATTATCAAAGATTATTATCGATTATCTCTGAACATGCAAAATCTGTACAACAGGCTGTGATATGTGTTATAAGCTAAGCACGCGTGAGGCTTATACGATATCATGGGATGGGTGAAAGAAAATATCCCTTATGAACAACAAAGATCTTGCCGATTCTCCAAATATTATGTCAGCAGCGGTGAGAGCCATCGACGAAAAGCCTATGAAGACCCATCACGCATAAGACTTATGTCGCCTTTATCACTCTTGGTAACATCATAGGGAAAGATGAGATAAAATGCCCCCTTATGAATGGACTTAGGTCATAAAGGTGAAGAAAAAGAGGGTTGTAGTGTGAGATCTGTGGTTTATCCATATGTAGGCCAACCATGCATAAGACCCCATGTATTTGGGTTGTTTTCAATAGTAACTCATGAGGAAGGGCGACCTCTATAAGAGATCGCTCCCCCCCGATTGATGGATTGACGGCTTTGGACTTGATACCCCTACCGGTAGCCTTGTGAGCTCTAGAAACTCAAGAAAGTTACTGAGGCCAACTTTGCATGTAAATCCAATCAAGTTCAGTGCTCTAGTAGCTTCAGTGGGCCCTTTTGATGGACTATGGTGTGTGAACTCCCCGACTGTGGCTGAAGTCCTGTGAACTTAACAGAGTTACTAAGGCCAGCTAACATAAGTTTCAAATGCTCCAAATACTTAAGAACTGAAACTGTGGATGCTCCAAATACTCAAAAGCCTAAACTATGGATGCTCCAAACACTCAAGAGCCTAAACTATAGTTGGCACCTTAGTTCTACTAACATAACTCTAGGGTAGCTGCTCCCATTAAAGAGAATATAGCGTAAAACATGCTAATGTGCAAAAGTCAAACTAAATAAAATTTCATAGTACCATATAGTTCTAGCTATCCAGAAATGCATATACAATTATAACATGCTTCATGTGGTTAAGAATCTTGTACAACCAAATGCTAGAAAATAAAATAGTAAGGGCATAAGATTGTTTGATTGTTTACTTATTTGAACTGTGAAACTGTCTTGAATTATATTAAAGTTGTTACTGAATTCCATAGCATAGCACAAGAAAATATCCTTTACATATACTATAATCATTTTTAGACACTTATAGTTGGCATGCAGTTTTGTAAATCTTGATCAAACTAAATCTGAGCCACATCAATGGTAAGTTTGCCTTTAATGATAAGTTTAGCTCGATTTGGACTACCTGCAATCTCTTGTTCCAAAGAAACGACATCGACCCTTTTCTTTGAAAGTTCAGATTCTTCGAGCTCCATTATACTCATGTTCTTGGCAATACTCACTTGGATCTCGCTCAATCTCAATTCTTCATATTGCCTTTATACTTCAAGAATAATGATCTTCTTATTGATAAAAGCCAGTGTTTGCTCAGAAGCTTTCACTTGCTCTTGTAGGGAATCATACTCTCTTTGATATCCAAAGATAAGTGAAGATCATCTACATATATCATCATTAAGAATTGACATTTTTTCTTAGTGATGCAATATCTCTAGTGCAATTTCTATGCTGAGAGCATATTCTAATAGCTAAAGAGAGTCACAGATTAAGACAAGGATTAGTGAAGGCTCCAAATTGTGATCTTGGCGAGCTTCGCAATATTGTCTAAAATCGTCAGGGCATCACCAAGGAGGGGCCACTTCTTTGGATATCGAAACATGTAAGTGATTGCTGAAAGCACAATTTTTACAAGATAAGCTTCTAAAGATGAACTTTATCTAAGGAAAGGACATCGAATGATGTGGTCATTGAATTTGAGCCTACAGAGAAGCTCAAAACTAGTGTGGCTATAAGAAGAATAGAAAATATAACATATGATGAGAAACAATAAAAAAAATCTTACTGAAAGAAAGAATATTGAAAAATTAAATTATACCTATTGATGGAACTGTGAATGAAGTTGAAGTTCTAATGACAACATGAGCATTTAACAATTCAGGAATGATTGCAACAGGAGTAATGTTGAAGGTAGGTTCCCTGTCCATAGTACTTGAGTCCAAAATTGTTGGAGTTTTTGCATTAATGATCTCTAATGTAAGAATAGTAGGAAAAATAGTTGCAGACGGAATATTAAAAGATGCAATTGTGGTTTCATCTGTTAAGACATGTTTAATGTCAGTTCCACCGACTTTCATAATTGGTTGATTGGTCGTTATGTTCTGATCGACCTCTCCACTTTGTGGAGTTGAAAGAGGCCTATTTGGAGATATCAACACCTCTACTACATTTTGCACTAGCACAAAAATTCTGCCTCCCTCGACAAAAAGACCTCCCTGATCATTAGAAGTATTTGGGGTTGATTGAAGTAATATTGATCAGTAGGATAGTTGGTTTTCACGAGACAATAGGTAATAGTTGGCACTGAAAGTCATAGTAATGTCAGCCACCGGTGAATAGTTGAATTCCCCATAATCTATTGGCTCTTGGTCCACAGGAATGCTTGCCTCACCAATTGGAGTTGCCACGTCTTATGGGTTTTCTTGGGTGATTGTAGCATCTTCAGCTACAATATCATCTTAATCAATATTGACCTCCCCTTCCTCTTTTGTTTTGTCATCCTCTGAGGAGTTGTTGCTCGTAGTTAACTATTCATCTTAACTTTCTTCAGAAGACTCCTCTTGGGCAGGTTCTTCAGTAATAATATGTTTACCATTGCTAAATGAAATAGCTCTAGCAATGGCCCTGCTTGTATATGTTCTTAAATCTGTAGGGGTGGGAAGACATTTTGATTACTCTATTCTATAGGAGGAGAAGGAGCTTACATCTGAGAACGGGTAATGGGAGTTGAAAAAAATTTCTCACAGATCTCATCACCAGATATGCAACTGAAGGCTCGGGCCTACTCTTAGTATTAATCGGAGTTTCCTTGTTGGGGGTGTAGAATGCAGTTGCTAGTGCCTACAACGTTGGATAATTAACCTCTTCTTACAGATTAGGGGTTGTGGCAGAAGTGGGTTTCTCTCCCAGTCTTCTTAATTCTTCCAGAGGAATCTCATAAGCTATCCAGCCTTCCAAAGTATTAGTAGGTTTGACTTGACGAATAGGTTCCTCTAGGGAAGTGTTCAAACAAACCTGGTCAGGGATAGGAGCATGATCTTTCTCTAGTGTATAACCAATCCACTTCTCATGTATGTAGTTCTTCAAATTTGGTGGGGCTATCCAAACAGGTCAATTTACTGAATGGCAATGACGAACCAAATGGAAATGGTGTACCCACCATCACATCCAATAATACAAAGTTTAGACTGACGATTACTGTTCACTCCCCAAGTATAGGGTTGTGATGTAGTAATAAACTTGGTGAGACCGAGGTCGAATCCCAAGGGACTGAAACCTGTACGTTATCTGAAACTAGGTAGAATTAGAAGTAGACTAAGATGAAATCTAAATTGATTATAATTTGATGAATAATGGTGAAATATTAATGTAAAACTTAAGAAATTTAGAGGTAGGAAACTAGGGATTCAGAGGATTCACTTATAGAGATCAGGGAGATCTACGGTCGATTCATGAACTCAACTGGACTTCGAGTCCCATCTTCATCCAGTTGGAAGATATAACCTGAAAATCAATTCTGAACTTCATCTAATCTAGTTTTCAAGAGATCAGACAGGTGTAAATTAGAATAGATTCCATCACAAAACCATGCCCAGGAGACAAAGCAAACAATAGAATTAAACTAATTGGCAACTAATCATTGATGTATGAAGGTTAGGAAGGTACTGTCATCCGACCATGCCTATGAGACGATGGTGAACAACAGGGCTTCCTGACATCATACTCATAAAAAAGAAAAGGAAATACTCAAGCCATCGCAGATCTATTGTAATTTCAGTCACAACAAACCATTAAAAACTAAAGGTATTTCTTTAATATCAAACTAGAATCAAACATCAGTTCATAATATGAATCTAATCACAGAGATCTCCCATCACGCCACAAGCTTCACCTCGTAGCCCTAGCTAAGAGGTTTAGCCTGACATGATGAGGCTAGCACTCTCTAAAAGCATAAGGAAAATAGGAAATTACAAACTCTACTCCCTCTGTCTCGCCTCCTCTTGTATTCACGTTCAAGCCCAAACCGATATCAATCCCCTTTCCACATTCCTTTCTTTCTTTTATAACCAGCAAGGAGACATCTAGGTCGGTCACTGACCCTCCTTTCGCAGTCTAAATCGCGCACAAACCGGATTTGTGTAACTCTGTTTTACGCAGCAAAAATACGCACAACCTGTTGCGTTTGAAGTGAATCTGGGCCGAAGAATCATCCAGTCCAGTCAATCCGATCACCTTGAAAGGGTCGAAATCCCCTTTTTTGGAAACTTGGACAGTCTGGATCATTGTTTTGATCCATATTTGGATAGCCTATGACGCTGGATCGGGTGGTTTCCTCAAACGAGCGCAGTCTGCGTAATTCCTCTTGCTCTGATGAGTGGTGGGACACAAGATCAGTGTTGACGGAGAAATCCACTACGTCCATTAAATGTGCCTCGAAATTCTGATCAGAGATGGACGGTTTTGGATTGGATTTGGTGTGGCCCATGGAATCAATTACGCTGAACTATTTTGAATGCTACAAAATAGTCCTCTTGTGACCTCTGTAGCGGGCACATACGCGTGTGAGTTACCCACATTCAACATGTGTTTGACTTTCTTTTCTCCTTTTTGCATGATGGATGGCTCCGATCATTTTCATGGGCCATGATGGAGGCCCACTAATGATCAAACGGCGCCCCTGTTTCACTCCAGAGAAAACGACTATTGCCGTTTTTGAATGGAGTATGGGTCCAAGGCAGTTTGACTGTCTTGAACTAGTTGTGCACATCCGGTGCACATGTGTACGGTGCACACACAACTCAGGTAGGGTCCACGATGATGGTTATGGGAAATCCAATCCATTCATGCATTCTTCTAGCTAATTTAATGGGTCGAGCCCAAGTTTGAAGCATATCCAGATAACAGGTGGGCCCAAAATCAACGGTTTATGGGCTGATCTATCCGTTCGGCCACTTCCACAAGGATCCAATGGGTGGAATTCGAGGTATAAGGTTAATTTATGGTCCTCAGGACATATGTAAAGTTTTGAGTTGAACGGATGGTGAGAACCCTATGATCTTGCATTCAGGCTGACTTTCAGGCCTCTTTAATATGACACACGTGATTTTCTCGAATCTCAGCCGTGTAAATTCTTTGATCTCGGTCCCCTGGGGTCCGTCCCTTGCCTTGGTGACTCATGAACGTTAAATCCATGCTTTTAGCATCCTTTTTAGTTCACGCTCATAAATACACCCTGAATCACAAACACGATTAAATCGGTGCGTTAAACAGTGTCATGTTCGTAAATCTATGTAGTAACTGGGGTCTAATATGCAATATTTGACCCTTAACACAACCCCCAACCAGCATTTTGCTAGTCCCGAGCAAAGTATGCGAAAAATAAATTGAGAATTATAGGATAATTTCTAAAAACTCAAATGATTTTAGGAAACAATCCAGATACTAGAAGTCTAAGATTCATGAATGTTGGACATTACTTTCTCTTGGACTTAAGCGCTCGGTAGACTTCACAATTAAGATCAAAGTATTAATCAATCAATTAGAAAAAATTCTGAACATTAGGATCCATGATTGTATAGTCTAATCTCGGCTTATCATCATTAAAATTCACTTCTCTATTTCAGGATATCATTTGGTAACCAACAAGAGAATTCATGATAACCAAAACTTAAACCTATACTTTCCTAATAGATCATTTTTTTGTTCTTCCAGCTTTTAATTTTTTCATTAAAAGAAATGCCAAGAAGGGGAATCAATTTCTCACCTATAGGGAGCAAACCTATAGGTGAAGACTGTATACCCAACCTTTTTTTTACATATCATCTATGGGGAATCGAATCCTCACTTATAGGGAGCAAACCTATGGTGAAGATTGTACACCCAATCCATTCAATTTTCTCAGGTTGGTTCCTTTCCTGTTTAGTGATTGCCAAGTTAATCCTTTAATATCGACTGCAACCTTAATGTGTAAGCGAGATGTGACATGTAAAATTATGATTCAATCAATGTTTAAAACTTCTAATCATGGATTGATAAGTCGCTTTCAACTGTGAAATCTATCAAACAACTAAATCCAAGAGACATAAATCACCAACATCATGTATCTTGTTTGTCTAAATCCAAGATGGTCATCAAAATCACTTCGAATTCATACGAAATTCCAGAAAAATTTAAAAATTTTCACAATTTCTGCTCAAGACCAAGAAAACACTGATTAAGTAACCTAATCTCCCACCCTCAACTAAAAATCTACATTGTCCTCAATGTAAAAGATATGCTCGCAATGTACATGAAAGTAAATGAGAAGTGATGGGAAGATTGTACCTGGACGAGGGATTCAAGAAGCTTTTACACAAAGATCTCAGCATGAAAGCAAGTCAGCACAAGAGAGAAACCAACAAAAGAAAACTATCCTAAAACAATGTAGAAAGTAAATTAACCTAGAACAGCATAAAGCAAACTACCCTAGTCCTATGAAAATAGGAAACCTACCTATACCTCCATCAGACTAGGAGATCAATCCTGGTAAACAGGATCAGTCAGAGGTATGGACATGTCCTCTGAATCAAATTTCTCGACAAATGGCTTTAAGTGATGTCCATTTACTTTAAACTCCTTGCCATTGTCCAAATCTCTTATCTCAACGGCCCCATGAGGATACGCAGTGACCATAATGTAAGGGCCAGTTCAACGAGATCGAAGCTTACCTGGAAAGAGATGTAATCGAGAATTATACAAAAGGACTTTCTGATCAGGTGGGAATGATTTTCGTAGAATACGTTGGTCATGAAACGCCTTCATTCTGTCCTTGTAAATTCTCGAGTTCTCGTATGCGTCATTTTGGATTTCTTCGAGTTCATTCAACTGAAGTTTGCATAGTGAGCCAGCATTGTCTAGATTAAAATTCAATTTTTTAATTGCCCAGTAGGTTCTATGTTCCAACTCCACAGGCAAGTGGCAAGCCTTCCCATAGACAAGTCTAAAGGGAGACATTCTAATAGGAGTTTTAAATGCAGTACGGTAAGCCCATAAGGCATCGGTCAATCGGATTGACTAATCCTTACGGTTAGGGTTAACTGTTTTCTCCAAAATGTGTTTGATCTCCCTATTAGAAATCTCAACTTGCCCACTTGTCTGTGGGTGATATGGGGTGCTCATCTTATGAGAGATACCGTATTTCTTTATTAAACTCTCGAATGGCCTATTACAAAAGTGTGAGCCCCTATCACTAATGATAGCTTGAGGCGTTCCGAATCGGGAAAGGATGTTCTCTTTTAGGAATTTAATGACCGTGCGATGGTCATTATTCCGACATGGAATCTCTTCAACCCATTTAGTGACATAGTCTACAACGAGCAAAATATATAGATTTCCAAAAGATTGGGGGAATGGTCCCATGAAATCAATGCCCCAGCAATCAAATGCCTCGATGATAAGAATATGATTCAAGGGCATCATATTTCGACGGGACAATGCTCCCAATTTCTGACAACTCTCATAAGCTTTGCAAAACTCATGAGTGTCCCTGAACATAGTGGGCCAGTAAAAGCCATACTATAAAATCTTAGCTGTGGTCTTTTGGGTAGAAAAGTGACCACCACAGGCCTGTGAATGACAAAAAGAGATGACACTCTGATGCTTAACGTTTGGCACACAACTCCTTAAGATTTGGTCTGGGTAATATTTAAATAAATATGGATCATCCCAGAAAAAGTTGCGCACTTCGGTAAAAAATTTCTTCTTATCTTGCGCAGTCCAATGTGTCGGTATGGAACCTGTGGCAAGATAATTAGCAATATCAGGGAACCAAGGTGAATGGGAGACTCTGAACAATTGTTCATCAGGGAACATGTCATTGATATGTGTCATTTCAAGGGAATCAGAGGGATTAAGGCGAGAAAGATGGTCAGCCACTATGTTCTCTACTCCCTTTTTATCTTTTATTTCTAGGTCAAATTCCTGGAGTAGGAGGATCCATCATATCAGGCGAGGCTTAGCATCATTCTTAGACAGAAGATACTTGAGCGCCGCGTGATCAGTGTAAATAATGATCTTGGATCCAATCAAGTAGGACTGAAATTTGTCCAAAGTGAACACTACGGCCAAGAGTTCCTTTTCCGTAGTCGAGTAGTTCACTTGAGTAGGATTTAGAGTCTTACTCGCATAATGAATAACGTAGGGTTTCTTATCTCTTCGCTAGCCTAGAACCGTCCCAAGAGCATAATCAGACGCGTCGCACATAAGTTCAAAAGGAATGCCCTAGTCGGGTGGTTGTATGATGGGTGCACTAGTCAACATGCCCTTAAGCTTAGTAAAAGCTTCCTAACATGGCTCAGTCCACTCGTATGGTGCATCATTTTGAAGTAGATTACATAAAGGACGAGAGATGAGACTAAAATCCTTTATGAATCTTTTGTAAAACCCAGCGTGTCCTAAGAAGGTTCGCACGTCTCGTATGTTCTTGGGTGGAGGTAGGTTAGAGATAAGATCAATTTTTGCCTTATCCACCTCGATTCCTTTGGACGAGATAATATGTCCAAGGACAATTCCCTTATGAACCATGAAATGACACTTCTCCCAATTAAGTACCAAGTTCTTTTCTTCACATCTTTTCAGTACACATTTAAGACTCTCTAAGCACTCGCTGAAAGATGAACTAAAAACAGAAAAATCGCCCATGAAGACCTCTAGATATTTCCCCACCATGTCAGAAAAGATACTCATCATACATCACTGAAAGGTAGCATGGGCATTACATAATCCGAATGACATCCTTCTATAGGCAAAGGTACCGTAGGGACATGTAAATGTGGTCTTTTCTTGGTCCTTAGGGGCGATTTCAATCTGATTGTAGCCCGAATACCTGTCAAGGAAAAAGTAATAGGAATGACCAGCTAGCCTTTCCAAGATTTGATCAATGAAGGGCAAAGGGAAGTGGTCCTTCCTCGTGACGGTATTCGGCTTCCTGTAATCAATGCACATTCTCCAACTAGTAGTAACTCTTGTTGGCACGAGTTCATTATTGGCATTGGCTATGATGGTGATCCTGGACTTCTTAGGAACCACCTGAGTTGGACTCACCCATTGACTATCGGATATGGGGTATATGATACCCACATCCAATAGTTTAAGAACCTCGGCCTTAACCACTTCCCTCATGTTTGGATTTAGTCTACGTTGTGATTGTCGAGCAGTCTTCGCATTATCCTCAAGATATATGTGGTGAGTACAAATCGAGGGTCAATTCCCTTGAGGTCCGCTATCATCCATCCAAGGGCTCCCTTATGCTCAATGAGAGTAGATATAAGCATACTCTCCTGTTCTTTCTCCAGGTGGGCAGAGATCACCATCGGGTATGTCTCATCTTAACCTAAATAGACATATTTCAAATTAGAGGGCAAAGGTTTTAGATCAAGCTTTGGCGGCTTGAGGTTAGACGGTAGAGGCACTACATTAGTTTGGGGCAACTCTTCAAATTGTGGCCTCTACCGATTAACTTCAAGTACCGGTGCAGTATCAAGCAAGGCACACGTCTCCCTAATCATGTCATCATTAAAATCATGGGAGTGGGCCAGACACGTCTCTAGAGGGTCAGAGGATAAGGTCAGAGGTGTCGTATCTTCCACGAAAGAGTCAATCATGTTAATGTCATGGAAGTCGTCATCATCCTCTAAGTTTCTGCCATTATTGAAAAAGATGTTTGAGTCCAATGTCATATTCCCAAAAGACAGTCATGACACCATTCCTGCAATTGATAATTGCATTTGAAGTGGCAATAAATGGGTGACCAAGAATGACAGGAATATGAGTGTTCATGTTATTGATGGGTTCGGTGTCCAGGATGATAAAATCTATAGGGTAATAAAATCTATCGACCTGGACCAACACATCCTCAATTATCCCTCTTGGTACACGAACAAAGCGATCGGCAAGTTGTAGTGTGGTTAGGGTGGGTTTTAATTCCCCCAAACCTAACTGTCTGTATACCGAGTAGGGAATCAGATTGACGCTCGCTCCTAAGTCAAGAAGTGCACGATCAATTCGATGGTCCCCGATTACACATGATATGGTTGGGCTACCGGGATCTTTGAATTTCTGTGGCACGTCTTGCTTTAGGATGTCACTCACTTTCTCGATTAAGAAGATCTTCTTTTGAATACTCTGCCGTCGTTTGGTCGTGCATAAGTCTTTCAGGAATTTGGCATATGAAGGTATCTGTTTTACGACATTAAATAGAGGAATATTCACTTTCACTTATTTTAACACCTCTAGGATATCCTGAGAGTTAGAGAGAGGTTTTGGTGCGACCAACCGTTGGGGAAATGAAGTAACTGACTTGTCTAGAAGTTTCGGTTCTAATTTTTGTATGGCCTCACTAGATCCATCATTGTTGTCCTCTTTTGGTTCTTGAAGCTTTTCAGGCCTAACCGGAAGGGTTTTATCAATGATTTTCTCACTCCTAAGAGTGGTGATGGATTTAGCGTGCTCCATTTGATTTAAAGAGTTGGGATTACTTATCTCGTATTGTAGTTTAGGATTGGGGAGCGGTTGTGCAGGAAGCATCCCCTTTTCTATAACCGTCATACGTGAATCCATCTTTTGCATAAAATCTCGCATTGCCTGGGTCAGCTCTTGCATGGAATTTTGAACCGGTTCTTCTTGAGGTTTCCCCTGATTTGGATTTTGATTGAAGAAACTTTGAGGGGTAGCAGTTTATCCATTTCTCCAACTAAAGTTTGGATGATTTTTCCAACCAGTATTGTACGTATTACAGGTCAGTCCATTGAAAGGTCTTTGATAATTATTTACGGCATTAGATTGTTTATTCAACACTTCTCGAAAGGTGGGTATCGTAAGATAATTTTCAGTTGTATGAATGTTGCAATCACAGATGCCGCAAACACTTTCATTAACCTTATCCTTCTTTCCTTCCATGGCCTCAAATTTTCTTATGAGCGTAGTCACTTTATACTTGAGATCATCCTCTTCTTTCAAGAGATACAATCCACCCTTCTCTTTAGATTGAGTCAGCCTAGACGTGGTGTTCGATTTTAAGTAATAGTCCCATGATTGTGTTTTTTCAGCAAGACTATCTAGGTAATCCCATACCTCGTCGACATTTTTATTAATGAATTCTCCATTACACATTGTCTCGACCATTTGGCGCATGGAAGATGTCAGTCCATCATAGAAAAAATTTGTAATGCGCCACGTTTCAAAGCCGTGTTGTGGGCATGAACTGACCAAATCCTTGAACCTTTCCCAACATTGGTAAAATGTTTCATCCTCTTTTTGGGTGAAGTTCATGATTGCTTTTCTAAGGGTAATCGTTTTATGATGTGGAAAAAATTTCTTTATAAATTTCCTCTGCATATCATTCCATGTGCCAATGGATCTAGGACGCAGTGAATGTAACCACGTCTTATCCTTCTCCTTCAAGGAAAAAGGAAAGAGTTTCAGCCTGACTGTGTCCTCAGACACATTTTGAAAATATAAAGTGGCTATGATCTCATCAAACTCTTTCAAATGTAGATATGGTTCTTCAGATTCAAGCCCATGGAACTTAGGAAGGAGTTGGATAACCCCTGACTTGATGTCAATATGTCCTGTATTTTCAGAAAAAATCATGCATGAGGGCGTACTCACCCCCGCTGGTTGTAAATAATCTCATAAAGTATGAGGCGGGGGTGCTTGATGTACCTCATTCTCATCCTGAATGTCCTCCACCCTAGGTTGGGGTAGAAGAGGTTGGTTTTCAGCCATCACTTCAATTAACTCCGAGGATTTCGAGTGGTATCTAGTCCTGCGATGGATAGTTAACCCCTTAACCAATCCTCCTTCAGTCAAGAGACGTCGAGTGTTGTCAGCGGTCTACTTGGGCATGAAACAATCGCAGCCCTCAATCAAATTCAAAACCTAATCCTAAGAAAGGAAAAGAAAATCTAGAAAGAAAGAGAGGGTTGGAAAGAAGTTACCAAATTGAAGTCCTTAAGTAAAAACCTGTAAAACAAAACAAGTCAGTTTCTAAAGAGAAGGTCTAAAATTAAAAAATCCTTAAAAAGAAAGATAGAAGTAAACTAGTTTCTAAAAGAAGAAATTCCTAAAGGAAAGTGAAAATTTCTAAAATAAATTAGAAAAGTCCTAAATTAGAAAGTAAGTTACTAAAAGAGATCTGAAAAATTGAAAGTAGAGAAAGAGCTTATCGAATTAGAAATTTCTATCTTAAAAGCCTACAAAATAAGAAAGTTAGTTTCTAAACAAAAAGTCTACAAGTAGAAAATTTCTAAAAATAAATTAGGAAACAAAGTTAGATTCTAAAAGAGTTAGAATTAGAAAGTTACTAAAAATAAAAATAGAAAGTTAGTTTCTAAAAAGAAGACCCAGAATTAGAAAGTTTCTAAAATAGAAAATCCAAACCTAAAATTAGAAAGTTTCTAAAAATAAAATAAAGGAAAGATGAGTTAGTTTCTAAAATTAGAAAGAATTTCTAAAAAGGGAAATAACTAACATAGTTTCTAAAAACAAAAGAGGAAAGTTTCTAAAAATAAAATATTTCCTAAAAATAGAAAAATACTGGAATTAGAAAATTTCTAAAACTCAAGCCCTAATTCTAAAAATAGAAGAAGTAGAGGAATTAGAAAGGGATTACCAATTTAGAAGTTTATGTCAGGCTCTTACAAAACAGGAAAATAGGTTAGTTTCTAGAAATCAGAAAAACCTAAACCTAAAGTTAGAAAAATTCTAAACTTAAACTAATCCTAAAACTAGTTGATTTCAGAAAATGAAACCGTCAATCTCTGGCAACGGCGCTAAAAACTTGTTCACTCCCCAAGTATAGGGTTGTGATGTAGTAATAAACTCGGTGAGACCGAGGTCGAATCCCAAGGGACTGAAACCTGTACGTTATCTGAAGCTAGGTAGAATTACAACTAGACTAAGATGAAATCTAAATTCATTATAATTTAAGGAATAATGGTGAAATATTAATCTAAAACTTAAGAAATTTAGAGGTAGGAAACTAGGGATTCAGAGGATTCACTTATAGAGATCAGGGAGATCTACGGTCGATTCATGAACTCAACTGGATTTCGAGTCCCATCTTCATCCAGTTAGAAGATATAACCTGAAAATCAATTCTGAACTTCATCTAATCTTGTTTTCAAGAGATCAGACAGGTGTAAATTAGAATAGATTCCATCACAAAACCATGTCCAGGAGACAAAGCAAATAATAGAATTAAACTAATTGGCAACCAATCATTGATGTATGAAGGTTAGGAAGGGTACCATCATCTGACCATGCCCATGAGACGATGGTGAACAACAGGGCTTCCTGACATCATACTCATAAAAAAGAAAAGGAAATACTCAAGCTATCATAGATCTATTGTAATTTTAGACACAACAAACCATTAAAAACTAAAGGTATTTCTTTAATATCAAACTAGAATCAAACATCAGTTCATAATATGAATCTAATCACAGAGATCTCCCATCACGCCACAAGCTTCACCTCATAGCCCTAGTTAAGAGGTTTAGCCCGACATGATGAGGCTAGCACTCTCTAAAAGCATAAGGAAAATAGGAAATTACAAACTCTACTCCCTCTGTCTCGCCTCCTCTTGTATTCACGTTCAAGCCCAAATCGAGATTGATCCCCTTTCCACGTTCCTTTCTTTCTTTTATAACCAGCAAGGAGATAGCTAGGTCGGTCACCGACCCTCCTTTCGCAGTCTAAATCGCGCACAAACCGAATTTGTGTAACTCTATTTTACGCAGCAAACACACGCACAACCTGTTGCGTTTGAAGTGAATCTGGGCCGAAGAATCATCCAGTTCAGTCAATCCGATCATCTTGGAAGGGTCGAAATCCCCTTTTTTGAAACTTGGATGGTCTGGATCATTATTTTGATCCATATTTGGATCGGGCGGGTTCCTCAGATGTGCGCAGTCTGTGCAATTCCTCTTGCGCTGATGAGTGGTGGGGCACAAGATCAGTGTCGGTGGAGAAATCCACTACGTCCATTAGATGGGCCTCGAAATTCTGATAAAAGATGGACGGTTTTGGATGGATTTGGTGTGGCCCACAGAATTAATCACGCTGCACTATTTTGAACGCTGCAAAATAGTCCTCTTGTGACCTTTGTAGCGGGCACGTACACGTGTGAGTTACCCACATTCAACATGTGTTTGACGGCTTTTCTCCCCTCTGCATGATGTATGGCTCGGATCGTTTTCATGGGCCATGATGGAGGCCCACTAATGATCAAACAGCACCCCTATTTCGTGCCAGAGAAAACGGCAGTTGCTGTTTTTGAATGGAGTACGGGTCCAAGGCAGTTTGACTGTCTTGAACTAGCTGTGCACATCCGGTGCACACACAACTCAGGTAGGGTCCACGATGATTGTTATGGGAAATCTAATCCATTCATACATTCTTCCAGCTAATTTAATAGGTCGAGCCCAAGTTTGAAACATATCCAGATAATAGGTGGGCCCAAAATCAACGGTTTATGGGCTGATCTATCCGTTCGGCCACTTCCACAAGGATCCGATGGTTGGAATTCAAGGTGTACGGTTAATTTATGGTCCTCAGGACATATGTAAAGTTTTGAACTGAACGGATGGTGAGAACCCTCTGATCTTGCATTCAGGCTGACTTTCAGGCCTCTTTAATATGACACACGTGATTTTCTCGAATCTCAGCCATGTAAATTCTTTGATCTCGGTCCCCTGGGGTCCGTCCCTTGCCTTGGTGACTCATGAACATTAAATCCATGCTTTTAGCATCCTTTTCAGTTCACGCTCATAAATACACCCTGCATCACAAACACGATTAAATCAGGGCGTTAAACAGTGTCATGTTCGTAAATCTATGTAGTAACTGGGGTCTAATATGCAACATTTGACCCTTAACAATTACATCCTGTTAAAATGAAGTGAGACCCTATACACACTATTAAGAGCTGCTTTTATATGAATGCCCAGTTATAAGGACATGTCGAAGCTCCTCATCACTCGAGTAACGACACTGCAATTCTCTTGTATGGTTTGATCATAGCCAAACCAACGTGCGAACCTACTAGGGTAGTAGGGCTTGCGCAAAAATTCATTGTTTTTCCTTAAGGGGAAATTCCTAGACCTGATGCAGATGAAGAAGCGACGTTCACTCAGTGATAATGAATCATCATCAATGACATCTCTATCCTCAAGAATGCTGGAGAATGGGAATTTGAAGAAGATGATGTATTTTGTTCTTTCAATTTTCTCCACCACCCAGCTATGGGTCTTCTTGATCATCTTTCTTCGTTGGTAATGCTAGAGTGGAAGATGATCTGGGTTGACATACACCTTTTCTAGTTCATCATAAGTCTATGAAAAGTATATTCCTAGCCATCCCACAAAATAATGCCAAGGCACATAAGCAAAGGATGCTCCAACTGTGGACTCTTATAATGAGTCATCACATCACCAAAAGTGCGATATGGAGAGCAAAGAATAGGAAAAGCCAATGAATACTTGCTTCCTTCCACCATTGCTCTAGCAACCACAAATATAGTAGGTTTAATGGCGTCTGCCCACTTAGAACTGGGAATCACTACTGAGCTAAGCCAGTAGACCAGAAATGCAGCTAGCTCACAGAACTTGTTACATTTTGCCTAGACCCTAATCCTTTATCTTAGATCATTTAGTTCTTGGCTATGATTCTTAGAAAAAGTATAATACCAAATTAAAGAAAAATGGTGTTGTGAGAATCATTGGAGAAGCATATCAAGAACGGAATGGGGGTATACCGAAGTTCTCTTGTGAAATGTGCGAGCCAAATAAGATTCAGATTACTTCTAATATCTAGGAACTTAGTCATTTCTTTGAAAAGTTCGATGGCTATTTCTAAAACTTTCAATTGACAAATTGTGGGGGAGAAATCGACGAACTCCTCATTCGTTGGCATGTACTTATCAAAGAAACGACATGTGATAGGAAGACCAATCATTCTATCTAAATCTCACATTGTTATGCTGACCTTGCCGATGAGGAGGTGGAATGAGTTGGTAGTAGGGCACCAATAATTAAAAAAGCCCTCGAATACAGTCACATATCTGTAGAAATAATCATATGTGACTTCGGTTGCATTAAGAAGACCAATCTTTATCAGGATGTACGAATGCTTCTTGATTATTGATCCAACCCAAGCCTTATAGTAGTTGTGTGAGGACAAGAAGTCATGGGTGCAGATCTCTTCTATACACCAGATGGAGTCTTGGGTGAGAAAGTGTTGTTGGGTGATTTTAAAGAAGTGATTAGGAAAAAGATTATGTGGGCTATAACTTGGCATCAGGAACCACACAAGAGAAATCTTGTTAGTCATTTTCCTAGAGCTTCTCTCTATTAAGGAACCCTCTAAAATCTAGGGCTCTCTCATGGCCTAGTGGGTTGTATAGAGGATTTTGTTGTGAGTCATCACGTCCATGGGTTCATTATGAAGTATTGAAAGATAACAATGGACATTCATAGGAATGATGACCATCTCGTCTCTAAAAGGACGGGTAAACTTGATCATCTCTTGATGCACCTTCATACTATCCCAAGTCTTTTGAAGACGCTGGTTAAAATTTTGAATCTTCTCCTGGCATTGCTGCTCCTTGCTCTTTGGTTGCTTCTTCTTTAAAAAAGACATGGGAGGGCTAACTTCTCTTTCGAATGGCCTGGAGCTTTCTGTTCATTGATTAGTGATAGCTTTTAGTCAATTCTCCCACTCTAATTCACTACCTCTTTAGGGGGTCTTTATATTTCCCCCATGATTATGGTTTGGCAGAGGTGGGGCTGGCTAGATGCACTATTCTTTCAGAGAAATCTATTTCTTAAGGATTTAACTTCTTGAATAAGGTGGGATGCTTGGTGGTAGTTTTGGCCCTCTTTTTAGGGCATTCCTATGCCTGTGGTGATTGAAGAATCTAAGGCGATCCTATTGTTTGACTACTAAAAGTTTGACGAGTAAGAGTTTATGGATTTGAGGTGGTTCCAGAGTCCTTTTATTTTTCACCATTTCCTGTAAAGAAGGAAGGAATGAGGCAAAATTTTTGTAAAAGTACGGTACTTAGAAAATTTTTACCAAGGCAAAGGAATGTTTTGTGGTCGCACAATGAGACATAAAGAATACAAGTTGCACAGTCAAGTAAAATATCACAAAGTGACTCATTGCGTGATCATGTAATATGGTAGATCAAAAAGAGAGTTGCATGGTCATGCAATCAACTAGTAGAGTGCTTGAATAAGGTAGAGAGTAATGATAGAGGCAAAGGGTGAGTTTATATATAGACTGGGGGACCCAAACAAGTGTTATGCAGACCCAATCACACAACAAGAATACGTTGTGCGATCACACAATAGATAAAGTTTTGCAAAACGAAGGTTTGATCCCCATTATCATACTTTGAAGGGAATTCAAAGGAGGATCGATGGGGTATCTGTTGAAGCACAAAAATTAGTTGTGCGCCTGCGCAACAAGTGTGTTTTGTGGAAGCACAATAGAGATATATTACACGATTGCATAACTGAATAAAGAAGACAAAAGGGTTATGCTACTATGGGGTAGGGAAGCGGGATAAGATTGCAATATTAGTGGCATGACCGCACAATATACATCTCGCCAACATATATGTATTATGTTACTATGCAATAGAGCAGCGTTGTGAGCTCACGCAATAAGGTTGGGTTATGTAGATTTGGTGATTCACATGTGCAGGTTTGTATAAATACCCCCTCAGCCTTCTCATTTGGATACTTTGAACATTCGATAGCTGATGGTATAGAAGAATCGCAGAATTCATATATTGAGAAGGTCGTTTGTGGAAGAAAGAAGAGGAAAACAAAGATGAGGGAGGACGAAGACTACGCCCGCTACACAACCATGTAACAGAGTTATGTTGCGTGATCGCACAATAGTAGTTCCACGCAATCACTGTTCCATGCAATCAAGCCTATGAGTTTTAGCATAAGACTTTTGGCTCATGAACCAACATGAAACAAGGGTTTCAAATCCGCACAACTCTTCAATCATTTTGACGAACACTTTACAAGGCCGAAATATTGCCAAAATCATTGTTTTCAATTATTATTTAATGTTGTACAATTAGTTGTACTCTACTGTAGAATTAAGGGAAATGAAAGGAATGTAATGAGAATCCATGTTAATGAAATGATTGATGATGAATATTCTTTTATCCAACTTGCTTTGTTATTTTTACAATGCAGATATTCTAATCCCTAAAATACTTTTACAACTGAAACAATCACAAACTCTACACTCAATTTTATGAAATGAATGAGTGTGAATGGACTCTAAAATTGACAACTTACTTGTCGGATTGGGGCCCTTTGTAGTGCCTTGCTTGAGATGCTTGATTAATGCTCTCTTATGCCTCAATCATCTTTTTAAACACTCCCTCGATTATTGATGCCAAAGCTTTAGCTACTACAATCAACCGCCTATGATGCCCTGATGAGGTGACAAGTTGGTGGGAGGATGGTGAAATCTCCTATAACTAATGGATAGTTTATTTATAAAGGGAATTTAGACAATAATTTGACTATTGGTTCATGTCTAATCTCTAGAATGAGAGAGCGAGCAAGCTCATCTTCATAATCGAGGTTAGAATCCTCATTAAAGTGATAAAGTTTAAGAAGAAGACTTGAATCTATATGATTTAGAATCTTAGGATGAGAGATATGAGTGAGGAATCACATAAGCTTCTATTGGACCAAAAATGCATTTTTTTGCCCATGAATAAAATACCCATTTTATAGAGTTTGTGTTGCAACAGCAATAAAACAACTAGTTATTGGATCTTTTGATAGGATCGAAAGGCCATTCAATAGGATCGAGCTCACTTTCAATCCCATAAAGAAACCTCATGATTTTTTTATCTACTTGTTGGATTGTTTCTTCGATTGCATCGAGCAGTCCTTCGATTCCACTGCAACCTATCAATAGCACATCGATAGGATCAAAAGCCACTTGGAAACTATTTTTTTAGATTATATGATTTACTGTGGCTTTGCACCTCTTTTAACCTATCTTATCATGTTTCAATTGGGCTCTTAAAGCTAAGGGATGATTAAATAAGAGTTTATATATTAAGGTGAAGATCATCTAGAGGCTAGGTTGTTTTGGATCTAAGGCTGGGGTCATTAAGGCACCTCAATTTACCCGTTTTTCACTTCCTTGATGCTTCATGTCTTTTTGTGTCTTCAATCTTCAGGTTTCAAGGGCTTAATTGTCTCACTAAAACATAGATTCACATGATAACAAATAGGAGCATAAATTAGTGCACTAATAACAAATGAGAAATATGAAGAATGAATGTCAAAATCCTAAAACCCAGAAGGAGGTGAAATCATATGATTCGTTGAAGGAGGTTAATTCAATGGAATCAGGTGAAGGAATGAGTGGTTGTAATGTGTTGTCAGTTTCCAAGTCAGTCACTTATACAATGAGGGAATTTTGGATACATGGGTACGGTACCATGTATCCTCATCAGAGTTAGTTCACCACATATAGTGAGTATGATGGTGGCCTAGTTCTTATGAGAAATGATTATGCCTTCAAGATTATATGATTTGGTTTGGTTTACATTAAGATGCTTGATGGGGTGGAGCGTACTCTGATCGATGTGAGGCGGTTCTAAATTTGAAGAAGAATATGATCTTTGTAGGAGCTCTAAAAGAACTCAGGAGCATGTTCATCAGTTATGATGGTGTCCTGAAGGTTTCAAAAGGTGCACTCACTTTATGAATGCATAGACGAGTGGAAATCCTTACAGCTTGATCGAAAATACTATATCAGGTGGAGCTGCAATGTTTGTAGCGGAGTCTATGTCGGTATGTTTTTGACATGCACGCCTATGTCACATGAGCGAGCACGGTATGAAGGTACTTTTTAATTGTTGTTTAATTCCTCATTTTAAAAATTTTGATTTAGATATATGTGAGCATTACATATATGAGAATCAATTAAGGTTAAGTTTTAAAACTAAGAAACGTGTTAGTAAAAATCAGTTAGATTATGTGCATTCAGATGTATAGGGCTAAAGCTCGTTATTTCTAAAGGGCCGTCATTTGTATCACATTCATTGACTATTTCTCTATAAAGGTTTGTGTTTATTTTATGAAACAAAAATCTGATTTGTTTGCCACTTTTAAAATATGAAAAGCTACAGTTGAAAAATAGATATGACGGGAATTAAAAATTCCAAGGATAAACAATAACAAAAAATTTACTTCTACGGAATTTAATCAATATTGTAAGAATTATGAGATATTGAGGCACAAACATAGTGAGGCATACACCATAGCAAAATAGTGTAGTTGAACATATGAATAAGACTCTTTTGGAAATAGCCCAAAGTATGTTGAATAATGCTGGGTTGGGCAAGGATGTATAGGCTAAGGTCATATCTACTGCTTGTTATTTAGTAAATTGATCTCTGTCTACACTTATTAATTGTAAAATTCAAGAAGTATGGAGTGGTCAGGTAGTTGAGTATTCGAGGTTGTGCATATTTAATTGTGATGCTTACACTCATGTACTGTTAGTTAAGAGAGATAAGTTATACTAAAGGGCTAAGAAGTGTATTTTTGTCAGCTACGGTGATGAGGTGAAACGATACATATTATATGACCAAGTTTCATGAAAAATCATATTTAGTTGGGACATCAAGTTTGATGAAGATTCCTTATTAAAAAGAATGAGCACAAGAAAATGAAAAAAAAAATAAAATTAGTGATTGATGTTAAAAAAAGATAAAGTTGAAACACTTGAAGAAGCTGAACCACAGAGAGAGTCACGGGAAGAGGTGGTGCCACCACTTATTAGAGAAAACTACTCAGGGATTGCAGGGTACTATTAAGATATAGGGATGATTCAAACGTTGTATTTTCTCTCATTATAGATGAGGGGGATTCGTATACTTTTTAGAAGCATTAGAAGATAAAGATATAAAGATATAGATGAAAATGATGCATGATGAGATTGACTCTTTTTATAAGAATGAAATCTGAGAGTTAGTGGAGCTACCTGTTAGGTATAAAATGATTAGATGTAAGTGGATTTATCAAAAGAAACTGGATAAGTAAAAAGCTAAACTGGTAGCTAAGGGTTATGCTCAGAAGGACGGTGTCGACTTCAGTGAGATATTCGTGCCAGTGATAAAGTAGGTATTATCATATTTATATTGCTGTTGGTTGTATAATATAATTTGGAATTAAAACATTTAGATGCGAAGATTGAATTTCTACATGGGGAACTAGAAGAGCATATTCACATCAAGCAACTTAAAGGATTGGAGGTACAGGGAAAGGAGAACATGGTTTACAAGTTAAAGAGGTCATTATGCGGCCTGAAATTGTCTCCTGGGCAGTGGTATTCTCAAACCCAAGGGTTGATAACCCTAAGTACAGGGTTGCAATGCAATAATAACTTAGTGAGACCGAGGTCGATCCACAAGGACTTGGGTGAGAACGCAATTACAACTAATCGGGTTTGTTTGATTTTTTTAATCCAACGAAGTAAAATGGTTTAAAACAATCAATAAAAACTACTAAGGATCTACGAATCTACAATCAATGGAATTTAAACTTAATTTTTATTCCCGAGTTGATAACTCAACTAGAATTGAATTCAAATTTGTTTTAATTGGAAGATAACATAGTACTATCTATCATAAACATCCAACATAGATTAGAATCATGATAGGCTTGATCTCTCATAAAGATACAGGTAATCACATCGCAGGGAATCGAAAGCATCCAATATACCCAAAGGCAACAATAGATTGATCAACTTTACAGATTGATTCCTTCCCTAATCTAAGAATGCAATTACATCCAACCACAATTCAACATAAATAACTTAAAACTTTCATTGAAAATTAATTCATTATAAGTATCCATCAAAAAGGTTAATCTCTTCACCTTAGCTAAGAGATTAGCCAAGCATGACTAACATCTTAAAAAAAAAAATCTTAAAAATAAACTAGAACCAAAGGATTGAGGAGGAATAACGATTCCGAAGAAGCTCTGCTACCCCTTGGTCTCTCTCTCTCAAGTCCAAATTTGTATGTAAAAGAGTTTAAAATACCCAATTAAATAGGAAAAACTCGTACCAACTTTAAAGTTCTATACTTTTGTTACAATTCGGTTGCGTCGAACATTACTTCAGTCACATCGAAGGGGTCTCTAAGTTACAACCGAATTTCTTCAATATTCATCTGAAGTCTGTGTCTCCCTCAAGTCGCACCAAACCCTCCTTCGGTGGCACCAAATATGGCTTTAGTCGGACTTAACTGTTGGACTGAATTAACTTTGAAAATCACTTTTAATTGCTAGACTGTTTTAGGTACTTTCGGTTAGACCGAACCAACCTCAGGTGGGAACGAATAGTCTGTTATTTATGTTATTAAACTATGTGATTTTTAAATCTTTTCTTCATCCTTTATACTTTATTTTCTTGAATCTTTGGCACTTGAAATCTTTAATATTGTCTTCCAAATCTCCAATTCTTCATCACTTTCTAGTTTGATCTTTAAAAAAAAAAACTTTAAATCCTTCTTTTAAGTACATATTCATCTTGAGATCCAAAATCACATTATATATAGAAAACATATATAATTAGATCAATTAGTCACTTAAATATAACCAAAACTGTGCAATTGAGAGGAAAAGTCTACAATATTACTAATATTTTGCTAGCCCTGAGCAAAACATGTGAAAGATATTTTAAAACCAAATGAATAAGTTTCTTTAAACTCAACCAATTCTAAAAACAATATAGATTATAGAAATCTAAAATACAATAATGTAGAATATATCTTTCACTTAAAATTTAGTACTTGGTAAATATCCTAATCAAGTTTAAAGTATTAATCCTTTAATTAGAAATTTCTATACATTGAGTTCCATGTGTGAATAGTAAAATCTAAACTTACCATAACCAAAGGTTTAACTATCTACTTTCATGATAACATTGATAATCAAAAGATTATTTAGGATAACTAAAGCCCAATCCAAAATTTGCATTACAGTTCAACATTGCATTCATCTAGCTTTTGATGTTTCCATCAAAGGTTTTCACACTATTATCAAGCTTTTCTTCTTCTTCTTCTTTTTTCCAAAAAAAGTCCCTTCATGGACAATTTCCAATAGGTAGCCCTTTTTTACGACAATTGTTTTTTAGCTGGGTATTACTTTTTTTTTAAAAAAAAAATCTTCATTGAACATGATGGACAAATTCTTCAGGTTTGGTTCCTATCATTCTCAATAATCATCAAGTAAACAATTGAGTATCAAATTTAGATTTTAGAGATGTAAGCTAGATATGACATGTGAATTAAATGACTTAGTCAATGTTTAAACTTTAACGATTAATTACTTTGATCTTAACTTTGAAATTTATCAAATAACTAAAATTCAGGCTTAAAAAAATCCTCAACATTAGTGTTTTATCATTCTAATATTTAGATTATCTTCAAAATCACTTAAATTTATAAAAAAAAAAGCTCAAAGTTCAAAAATTCAGTACAAATGAAAATTTTTCAAAGGAAACACTAGCCTCACCTTAAATTCTACATTGTCCTCAATGTATAAACATATACAATAAGAGCAACATAAGAGCAACAAAAATAAAGAGGAGCAGATGAAAAATACCTGAAAGGTAATAACATATAAGTACTAGTGCAAACTTCCTATCAGTTGTTGTTTCAACGACTAAACTAAACTAATAAATGAAATTAATCCCAGGAAAGCAATAAAACTCCTAATTTAGAAAACTAACAGGAAAACTACTTTAAATTGATTAATAAGGATTAACCAAAGGCATGAGTTCTTTCTGTAGCAAGTATCTCGGCAAATTTCTCAGCAGGCTTTTTAACAAGATAATCCATAAACCTATTTTATATTAAGTTTGAATGTCCTGGAACATGATCATCCAGAGAAATCTATGCACCTCATAAAATTTTTTTGTCATGAAGTGTCTAAAGAATGTACAATTTACATGTGGATTTTTTTTCAATGTTAGTATACCATTGTGAATAAAATACTACAAATAATTAAAATTCAGTAAACTTCTCTTTGGCCAGTGTAGTCTCAAATAAATCCGAAGTTTTAGTCTTCAGTTAGGATTCCAGCTCCACCCTCAATGATGAACATTCATAATTGGTGGAAGGTGGCTTTTCAAAACAATTCTCTTCCCTGTCAATGTCAGGCATTGAGATATAATCATGGAAGGCATTCACTATGTCTCTAATCATAGGATCATCTAAATATGCAAAGTGTGCGAAGCATATTTTTAGAAGTTAAGGAAATTTAGTTGAGAGATGTTCATCATCCACAAATGTATCAATTAAATTAACCTCGTGGATCACATCCTCATCCTCTTGTGGGTTATGCAAATTAAACACATTCAGCTTTTAGGTTATGTTCCCAAAGGATATCTTCATAATTCCATTTCAACAATTGATTATGGCATTGGTGGTAGCTAGGAATGGTCGGCCTAGAATAACAGGGATTGGAGTGCTCGCAGTTGTAGCTAGGTGTGTATCCAAGACGATAAAGTCTACCGGGTAGTAGAACCTGTCAACTTGGACCAACACATCTTCAGCTACTCATCTCGATATCCTAGTCAGGCGGTCAACCAATTGTAACATTGTCTTGATGGGTTTCAACTCTTTAAGGCCCAATTGCTTGTATATCGTGTATGGTATTAGATTAACACTCACCCTAAGCTTTAGAAGTGCTTTATCTACCCAAAAGTTTTCTATAATACATGAGATCGTAGGAATTTCGATATTTTTATACTTTAAGAGAGTATTTTGATTAATAATTCCACTTTTGTTAGGAAGGATTTCTTATGTACGTTTAACTTATGCATTACTGCACATTAATCCTTCAGGAATTGGGCATAAGATGGAAACTATCTAATTGCATCCAACAAGGGGATATTGATCTTGACTTCTTTGGAAAACTTCTAAAATGTCCTGATTTTCACTTGGTCATTTTAATGAGGCAAGACATTGGGAAAATAGGGCCACAGGCTTAGGTTCATGCTCTGTCTCTTTGCCATGTGGAGCATCACTATATTCACCACCATCCTTCAAATCTTCAAATTCCTTAGGTTTCTCAACCTTCTTAGGAATCTCCTTATTAATCTAATTTCCACTTCTCAGGGTGGTGATGAATTTAATATATTCTACATGTTGGGCTGAAGAATTAGGATCTCTTATCTTAAATTGTCCCTTAGGGTTAGGCTAAGGTTGGGTCGAAAAGGTCCCCTTCTCTCTAACGTTAAGCTGTGTCTCAATTCTTACAACGGAAGTTTTGAATTCATTGATGGCCTGTATTTTCCCTTGCATGAATGCATTCAACATATCCTCAAGGGTTCTCTTCGATGTGGGTACTTATGATGTACTAGTAGATGGCCATTTGAGGATTATTGGGTGCATTCGCAGTTGGTCCATTCTTCCAACTAAAATTCGGATGATTTCACCAATCGGGAGTGTAAGAGTTTGAATTTGGTGCACTAAAGGGGCATTGATATGTGTTCATAACATTCACTTGAACATGTAACACCTCCTGAAAAGCAGGGATGGTATGACAATCCTTAGTTAGGTGAGCATCGCTCTCACAAATACCACATACAATTTCAATGACCTTAATGGGTTAGATTGCTTCCTTCCTAAATTTCATGGCCTCAATCTTCCATGTGAGATCCGTTAACCTTGTACTAACATCTTCCTCCTATGTAAGCACATGTATTCCCCTCTCTCTCGACATTGTCTTCGGATTACTAGCTTGGTTAGATGTGTCCCATGATTGGGCATTTTCAGCTGGCATGTCAAAGTAATCTCAGGCATCTTCCGGATCATTCCTCATAAATTCATCTTTACACATCATCTTTATAAATTGGCTCATGTTTGAGCTTAGTCCGCCATAGAAATGGTTAATCACCCACTAAATCTCATAGCCATAGTGTGGGTAAGTGAGAAGTAAGTCCTTGAATCATTCCGAACATTGGAAAAATGTTCCATCTTCTTTTTTGGAGAAGTTCTCATAATGCCACACCTGAGAGTGTTAGTTTTATGAACCGGGAAGAACTTTTTAAGAAAATTCTGTGTCATCTCAACCCATGTGCCAATAGATCTCAGCCTTAAGGAGTGAAGCCATGATTTGGCCTTCTTATTGAGAGAGAAAGAAAATAGATTTACTCTAATGCCATCATTAGGAATGTTGTTAAAGTGTTTTTGCGACAATCTCTTCAAACTCTTTTAGGTGTAAGATGGACTGTCTGAATCAAGTCCATGGAATTTAGGGAGTAATTAGACAACCCCCAGTTTAAAATCCACGTTTCCTGTGTTGGTTATGAAAATCACGCTAGAAGGTGTGCTTGTTCTCGCCGGTTGTAAATAATCATGTAAATTCCCAACCATTGGAACTTGGGTTACCTCATTCTCGTCACACACTGTCCTAATTGGTTATATGTTCTGCATAGGATTCTCATTAAAATTCTGTTCAGTTTTAGCCATATTTCCATAAGATGTTTTAGGAGAATTTATATATCTTCTAACTCATCGATGGATTGAGAGCCCATCCACTAAACCTCCTCTACTCAGAAGTCTCAATGTATGATCCTTACCCACTTGGGCATGAACCACATAAAACCCTAATTCTAACCCTAAGTACTACATCAACATAAAATTATATAACAATTAAGGAAGCAAGTAGAGGGAATAAGGAAGGGTGTTACTGGTAGGAAAGAACTAAACTTAAAGATCCTACAAACAAAAACAAGCAATCAATGTTAGTAATGTTAGAAAATTTGAAATAGAACAAATCCTAGAAAAAAAATTAAAATTAGAAAACTTAAAAACCCTTTGTTAAATAAATTTAGAAAAATAGAATAATCTAACATAAAATAGAAATCAAAATAGAAAACATAAACCTAATTTTGTTTGCGTCGTTCCCTGACAATGTTGCCAAATACTTGATCGAACCCAAGAGTTGACAACCCTAGGTGAAAGGCTGTGATGTAGTAATAACTCAGTGAGACCGAGGTTGATCCATAAGGACTTTAATGAGAACATATTTAGAACTAATCGGGTTTGCCGAGATTTTTAATTTAATGAAGTATAAGATTTAAAACAATCAATAAAATTAACTAAGGATCTAGGAATCTCCAATCAATGGAATTTAAACTTAATTCATCTTCTCGAGTTCATAACTCAACTAGAACTGGATTCCAATCCATTTTAATCGAAAGCTAATATGGTAATATCAATCATAAACACCCAACATATATTAGAATCGTGATAGGCTTAATCTCTCATAAAGATCTAGGTAATCACATTGCAGGAAATTGAAAGCATCTAATTTATCTGAAAGCGTTAATAGATCAATCAATTTTACAGATTGATTCCTTCCCCAATCTAAGAATTCAATCACATCCAATCATAATTCAACATAAATAACCTAAAACTTTCATTGAAAACGAATTGACAATCAAATATCCATCAAAATGTTCATCTCTTAGCCTTATCTAAGAGATTAGCTAAGCATGACTAACATCTTTAAAAAAATAAAAGAAAACTTAAAAACAAACTAAAACCAAAGGATGGAGGAGGAATGACATTTCCGAAGAAGATCCGCTACCCATTCCTATCTCTCCTAAGCCTTAATTCGTACTTAGAAGAGATTAAAACACCCTTTTAAATAGGAAATATTCATATTAACTTCGGGTGTTGAGGGTCAAAATTTTGCATATTAGACCCCAATTATCATATGATTTTACGAACATGATAATGTTTAACGTCCTATTTTAATCATGTTTGTGTTGCAAGGTGAATTTAGGAGTCTGGACTAAAAAAGGGTGCTAAAAGCATGGATTTGATGCTCAAGAATCACCAAGGCAAGGGACGGATCTTAGGGGACTGATATAGAAGAATTCACATGCCAAAGATCCGAGAAAATCAAGTAATTAAAGTAAAAGGGGCCTGAAAATCTCCTGAATGCAATCATAGGATTTCTACCATCCATTTGGCTCGAAACTTTATATCTGACCTCAGGACCCTAAATTAATTGTACACATAAAATTTCAGCCATTGGATTTTTGTGGAAGTGTCCCAATGGATAAGATCAACCATAAATTATTGATTCAGGGCCCACCTGATATCTGGATATGCTTCAATTTTGGTCTCAACCTCTTAAATTAGATGGGAAACTGAATGGACGGTGTGGATTTCCAATATTCATCTCGGTGGACCCCACCTGCAGTGTATGCGCACAACACAAAAGAAGCGCGCGCGGTGCACCTAATCTGGTCAAACCGGTTAGGGAGCGCTGACCCGACTTTTTTTCAAAAACAGACATCCCACCTGTGGGAGGAAACAAGGGTGTGGATGGATCTTTGTGGGCCACCATCTTAACCCATCAGGTCAATCCGGATCGTCCATTAGAGTCCCACAGCCCCTCTTATCACATCCTAGGTGACAAAATTCCAAGAAAAAGCAAGGATGGGTTCCCAACCATTCAAATGCAGGTTGGACAGCCGTAAGATAAATCAGGTGGGCCACATCAAATACACTCAAAAATCATTCATTTCCAACCAAAATCTTTCCACGAATCTAATGGACGGAGTGGATTTCCTCACTATTTCTGATCATGGGCCCATTGAATGTCCCAGCGCAAGAAATTACGCACGTGGGTGCGAATGCAACGTCCGGACGCTGCTGGCCACTATGGGTCGTTTGATGATCTTGATCACGGTCTAATCAATGATCCAGACCGTCCAAAAGGTGGAGAGGAGGGTCTTGAACCTTCCTATGCAGTCGGATTATGTAAGCGGAGCAATCTGTCCTCCCAAAAATAAATCAAATGCAACTGTTTTACGTTCTTTTGCTACATAAAACAGAGACTGCTGCGTCTGGTTCTTTTGCGAGCGAGTTGCAGAAAATAGAGTTGGTTCGTTCGACTCCAAGCCGACTTACCTTAGGCTATAAAAGAAGAGAGAGAGCGTGAGGAGGATCATCCTTAGACGTGAAGAAGCAAGGAGCGAGAGAGAAAGAGGAAGAAGCGTAGGACGGCCGGCCTTTGGCTAAGATTTTCTTCTCTCCTTTTCCTTTCATTATTTTGTTTATATCTTTCCTTTAAGAAATTTTAGTCATCATGATTATGATAGGCTAAATCTCTTAGATAGGGCTAAGAGGTGAAGCTTGTAGTGTGATGAGATTATTTATATGCCTTTGATTCATGTTTAATGAACACTCTTTGATTATAGTTTGATTATAAGGAATGTTTTTAGTTTTTAATGGTTTATTGTGACTTAAATTATAATGGATCTACGATAGCTCTGAACATGTCCTTTTCATTATTATGATAGTGAACTTGGGAACCCTGTTGTTCACCATCGTCTCATGGACATGGTCGGATGATGGAACCCTTCCTAACGTTCATAACTCTCTTAGATTGGTTGTGGATTGGTTAAATTCTATTGTTTGCTTTGTCTCATGGGCATGGTCTTGTGATGGAATTAATTCTAATTCTTATACCCCTCGTCTATTAAAAATTAGATCAAAGGAAGTTCATATTTGAGTTATAATGAAATATCTTCCAACTGGATGGAGATAGGACTCTAAATCCAGTTGAGTTTGCGAATCAAGTATAGATCTTCCTGATCTCTACAAGTGGATCCTTAGAAACCCTAGTTTCTTACCTTTGAATTTTAAAAGTTTTAGTTTAATAATTCACCATTATTCTCCTACATTCTCCTGATTTAGATTACATCTTCTTTTAGTTCTAGTTGTAGTTACTTTCAGATTATGTACAAGGTCCAGTCCCTGTGGATTCAACCTTGGTCTCACTGAGATTATTACTACATCGCGACCCTACACTTGGGGTTGTGAACAAGTTTTTGGCACCGTTGCCGGGGACTAACGGTTGCATTTTTTTGAGATTAACTAGTTTTTGAATAGGTTAAGATTAGGGTTTTCTAATTTTAGGTTTAGGTTTTTCTGTTTGATTTTTAGAAACTAACCTAACTTTCTTGTTTTGTAGGATCCTAATATAGACTTTCTAAATTGGTAATCTCTTTCTAATTTTTCTATTTTTAGGATTAGGGTTTTATTTTCTATTTTTAGAAACTTTTTAATTCTAGGTTTTCTTTTATTTTTAGAAACTAACTTGCTATCTAATTCTAGGTTCTAGAACCTTCTAAATCAATTTTAGAAACTTTCTATTTTCTTTTTTTAAAAATTTTTCCTTTTTAGAAACTAGTTTAGTTTCAATTTTAGGAACTTTTTAATTTTAGAATTCCTATTTTTAGAAACTGACTTGTTTTGTTTTATTTTGCAGGATTTCAATTAAGAACTTCTAATTTGGTAACCTCTTTCCAACTATTCTCTCTTTCTTTCTAGATTTCTATTTCCTTTTTTTTTTAAAGGTTTAGGTTAAAATCTGAGATTGATGATTGAGAGTGTTTCATTCCCAAGTGGGTTCGTGACAACACTAGACATCACTTGACTGAAGGAGGATTTGTTGAGGGGTTAACTATCCATCGCAGGATTAGACACCGCTTGAGATCTCCGAAGTTAATTGAGGATATGACTGCAAATTAACTGACCAATCAACTATAAGGACAACCTCAACCTAGAGTTAGGGAAGTCCAGGATGAGAATGAGGTGCATCAAGCACCCCACCTCGCACTTTGCGAGATTATTTACAGCCGGCGGGGGTGAGCACGCCCTCATGCATGGTTTTTCCAGATAATACGAGACACACGAATATCAAGCCAGGAGTGATCCAACTCCTTCCTAAATTTCATGGGCTTGAGTCAGAAAATCTATATTTACACGTAAAAGAGTTTGATGAGATCATAGCCACTTTATATTTTCCAAACGTTTCTGAGGACATAATCAGGTTGAAACTCTTTCCCTTTTCTTTGAAAGAGAAAACTAAGATGTGGTTGCATTCACTATATCATTGATCTATTGACAAATGAAATGATATGATAAGGGAGTTCATAAAGAAAATTTTTCCATATCAATCATAAACTTCGCCCAAAAGGAGGATGAAACATTCTTCCAATGTTGGGAGCAGTTCAAGGATCTTATCAGTTCATGCCCACAACATAGTTTTTGAAACGTGGCGCATTACATACTTTTTCTATAATGGTCTGACATCTTTCATGCGCCAATTGGTCAAAACAATGTGCAGTAGGTAATCCATGAATAAAAACGTCAATGATGTGTGGGACTACTTAGATAGACTTGCTGAAAACGCACAATCATAGGACATACCCAAAATCAAGTACCACTTTTAGGCCCACTCAACCAAGGAAAGGGGAGGATTATACCTTCTGAAAGAGGATGATGATATCAATTCTAAAGTGACTAATCTTATAAGGAAATTCGAGGCCATGGAATTAAAGAAGGATAAGGTTAATGAAACTGTTTGCGGTATTTGTGATTGCAACATTCACACAACTGAAAATTGTCCAACAATACCTGCGTTTCGAGGGGTGCTGAATGAGGAATCTAATGTCGTGAATAATTACCAAAGACCTTTCAATGGACCTATCTCCAATACATACAATCCTAGTTAGAGAAATCATCCAAACTTCAGTTGGAGGAATGGATAAACTGCTACTCCTCAAAGTTTCTTTAATCAACTTCCAAATCAAGGGAAACCTCAAGAGGATCCGGTTCAAAAATATATTTGAGACCAAGAGCTACTCAACCAGGAAATCAGATCGGCTTTAGGATCACTTACGTCATTTATTCAAAGAATAGAGTTGCACTTAACAATTAGGGGAAAGGGGATGCTTTCTGCTCAACCTCTCCCCAATCCTAAACCGCAATATGAGATAAGGGATCCAAGCTCTTCAAATCAGATGAAGCAAGATAAATCTATCACCACTCTTAGGAGTGGGAAGACCATTAACAAAACCATTCCGGTTAGGGATGAAAAGCCTAAGGAGCCGGAAGAGGACAACAATGATGGATCTAGCCATACCCCACAAGAATTAGAACCGGAACCTTAAGGGAAGCCGATTGTTCTATTTCTCCAATGGTTGGTTGCACTAAAACCTCTCTCTAACTCTTAGGATATTTTAGAGCTGTTGAAACAAGTGAAGGTCAGTATTCCTCTACTTGATGCTGTAAAACAAATACCTTCATACGCCAAATTTCTGAAAGACATGTGTACGACTAAAAGACTGCAAAATATTCAAAAGAAAATCTTCTTAATCGAGAAAGTGAGTGTCATCCTAAAGCAAGATGTGCCACAGAAATTTAAAGATCCCGGTAGCCTAACCATACCTTGTGTAATCGGGAACAACTAAATTGAGCACGCACTTCTTAACTTAGGAGCGAGCATAAATCTAATTCCCTACTCGGTGTACAAATAATTAGGTTTGGGTGAATTAAAACCTACCCTAACTACATTACAACTTGCTGATCACTCGGCTCGTATACCGAGAGGGATAATTGAGGATATGTTGGTCCAGGTTGACAGATTTTACTACCCAGTAGATTTTATCATCATAAATACAGAACTCATCAGTAACATGAGCACTCAGATTCCCGTCATTCTTGGTCGCCCATTCCTTGCCACTTCAAACGTAATCATCAATTACAGGAATGGAGTCATAAGTATGTCTTTTAGGAATTTAACATTGGAGCTAATTATCTTTTTCAATACAGGCAGACGGTTAGAGGATGATGACGATTTTCACGATATTAACATGATTGACTCTTTCATAGAAGATAGAACACCTTTGACTTTATCTTCTGATCCTCTAGAGATGTGCCTGGCTCACTCCCATAATTTTGATGATGACATGATTAGGGAGATGGGTGTCATGCTTGATACTGCGCTGGTACTTGAAGTTAACCGATAGAGGCCACAATTTGAAGAGTTGCCCGAAACTGATGAAGTGCCTCTACCATCTAACCTTAAGCTACCAAAGCTTGACCTAAAACTTTTGCCATCTGATTTGAAATATGTCTATTTAGGTCAAGATGAGATATACCCGGTGGTGATTTCTTCCCACCTTAAGTATGAACAAGAGAGTATGCTCATATCTACTCTCATTGAGCATAAGGGAGCCCTTGGATGGACAATTGCAGACCTACTGGGAATTGACTATTCGATTTGTACTCACTGCATTTATCTTGAGGATAATGCAAAGACTTCTTGGCAATCACAACGTAGATTAAATCCAAACATGAAGGAAGCAGTTAAAGTCAAGGTTCTTGAACTATTGGATGTGGGTATCATATACCCTATATCCGATAGTCCATGGGTGAGTCTGACTCAGGTGGTTCCTAAGAAGTCTGGAATCACCGTCTTAGCCAATGCCAATAATGAACTTGTGCCAACTAGAGTTACTACTAGTTGGAGAATGTGCATTGACTACAGGAAGTTGAATACCGTCACGAGGAAGGACCACTTTCCTTTTCCCTTCATGGATCAAAATTTAGAAAAGCTAGTTAGTCATTCATATTACCGTTTCCTTGACGGATATTCGGGCTATAATCAGATACAGATAGCCCTTGAAGTTAGGAAAAGGCCACATTTACATGTCCCTACGACACCTTTACTTACCGAAGGATGCCATTTGGACTATGTACTGCCCCTGCCACTTTTCAGCGATGCATGGTGAGTATTTTTCTGATATGGTGGGGTAATATCTAGAGGTTTTCATGGATGACTTCTTTGTCTTTGGTCCATCCTTCAACGAATGATTGAAAATTTTAAAAAATGTGTTGAAGCGATGTGAAGAAAAGAATTTGGTACTTAATTGGGAGAAGTGCATTTCATAGTTTATAAGGAAATTGTCCTTGGACATATCATCTCATCCAAAGGAATCGAGGTAGATAAGGCAAAAATTGATCTTATCTCTAACCTACCTTCACCCAAGAACATACGAGACGTACGATCCTTCCTAGGACACACCGGGTTTTATAGAAGATTCATAAAGGACTTTAGTCTCCTCTCTCATCCTTTATGTAATTTACTTTAAAAGGATGCACCATATGAGTGGATTAAGCAATAGCAGGAAGCTTTCACTATGCTTAACCACTGCACCTATTATACAACCACTCGACTGGAGCCTTCAATTTTGAACTTATGTTCAACGTGTCTGACTATGCTCTTGGGGAAATTTTTGGCCAGAGAAAAGAAAAGAAGCCTTATGTTATTCATTACACAAGTAAAACTCTAAATCTTGCCCAAGTGAACTACTCGACTACAAAAAAGGAACTCTTGGCCGTAGTGTTCGCTCTGGACAAATTTAGGTCCTACTCGATCGGATCTAAGATTTTTGTTTACATGGATCATGTGGCGCTCAAGTATCTTCTTTTTAAGAATGATGCTAAGCCCCGGCCGGTAAGATGGATCCTCATACTCCAAGAATTTGATTTAGAAATAAAAGATAAAAAGGAAATAAAGAACGTAGTGGCTAACCATCTTTCTCACATTGATCAAGTCTCCCATTCACCTTGGTTTGTTGATATTGCTAATATTTTGCCATAGGTTTCACGCCAATACATTAGACTATGCAAGATAAGAAAAACATTTCACCAAGGTGCACAAATTCTTCTAGGATGATCCGTATTTATTTAAATATTACCCAAACCAAATCTTAAGGAGATGTGTACTAGACGATGAACATCAAAGTGTTATCTCCTTTTGTCACTCATAGGCCTATAGTGGGCACTTTTTTGCTAAAAAGACCATGACCAAGATTTCGCAGTGTGACTTTTACTGGCCCACTATGTTTAAGGACGCTCATGAGTTTTGCAAGGCTTGTGAGCCTTGTCAGAGATTGGTAGCATTATCCCGTGGAAATATGATGTCCTTGAACCCCATCCTTATCATAGAAGCATTTGATTGTTGGGGAATCGATTTCATGGGACCATTCCCCCAATCCTTTGGAAATTTATATATTTTGTTTGCCGTAAACTATGTCATTAAATGAGTTAAAGCGATTCCATGCCGAAACAATGACTATCGAATGGTTATTAAATTCTTAAAAGAAAACATCTTTTCCCGGTTCGGAACGCCTCGAGCCATCATTAGTGATGGGGCTCACATTTTTGTAATAGACCATTCGAGAATTTAATGAAGAAATATGGTATTTCTCATAAAGTAAGCACTCCATACCACCCACAAACAAGTAGGCAGGCTAAGATTTCTAATAGAAAAATTAAACACATCTTGAAAAATATGGTTAAGTCTGACCATAAGGATTGGTCAATCTGATTGACTGATGCTTTATGGGTTTACTGTACTGCATTTAAAACCCCTATTGGAATGTGCGCCTTTAGACTTGTCTATAGAAAGACTTGTCACTTGCTCGTAGAGTTGGAACATAAAGCCTACTAGGTGATTAAAAATTTGAACTTCAATCTGGACAATGCTGGCATGCTGCGCAAACTTCAGTTGAATGAACTCGAAGAAATATGGAATGATGCGTACGAGAACTCGAGAATTTATAAGGACAGGATGAAGGCGCTTCATGACTAACACATTCATCGAAAATCATTCACGCCAGGTTAGAAAGTCCTTTTGTATGATTCTTGATTATATCACTTTCTGGGTAAGCTCCGATCTCGTTGGACCAACCCTTTCACTGTTATTAATGTTTATCTTTATGGGGCTGTCGAGATTTGAAATTCAACTAATGGTAATGAGTTTAAAGTAAATAGACATCGATTAAAGCCATTTTTTGAGAAATTTGATTTAGAGGACATGTCCATACTTCTGACTGATTCTGTGTATCAAGATTGATCTCCTAGTCTGACGGAGGTATATGTAGGTTTACCACTTTCATAGGACTTAGGTAGTTTGCTTTATGTCGTTCTAGGATAGTCGTCTTTATACCTTTCAGATAGTTTGCTTTCCATTTGTTTTAGGATAGTTTGATTTTGTTGGTTTAACTATTATGCTGATCCACTTTCACATTGAGATCTCTTTGGAAAAAGTTGTACAGTTTTCTCGTTAGGTACTATCTTTCCATCACTTCTCCTTTACTTCTTTTGTCTCATGTAAATTGCATGCTTATATCTTTTACATTGAGGACAATGTAGATTTTAGGTTGGGGATGGGAGATTAGGTTACCGAAGCAGTATTTTCTTAGTCTTGAGCAAAAATTGTGAAAAAATTTCAATTTTTTCTGGAAATTCTTATGAATTCGAAGTGATTTTGAAGGCCATCTTTGATTTAGAAGTATAAGATACTTAATGTTGGTTATTTATGACTCTTGGATTCAGTTATCTGTTGGATTTCATAGTTAAGTTTGAATTAGTAATCAATGATTAGAAGTTTTAAACATTGATTGAGTTATGATTTCACATGTCACATCTAGCTTACACATTAAGGTTTTAGTTCGATATTGAATTATTAACCTGGTAATCACTAAGTATGGAAGGAACTAACCTGGGAAATTTGTCCATCACGTTCATTAAAAAAAAAAAAATACCCAGCTAAAAAATAGTTGTGTTCGAAAACGTCTACTTGTTAAAGATCTTTTTAAAAGGTTGATACAGCGTGAAGCCATCGATGGAAAAATCAAAAGCTGGAAGAATAAAAAGGCTGAATTGTAAGACAAGTTTCATTTTAGGTTGGGTTATCCAGGAATGCTCTTTTTGATTATCAACATTATCATGAAAATTGACAATTGAACTCTTAATGATGATAAGCTGAGGTTATACAATACACCCATGAAACTCAGTTTTTAGAATTTTTCTATTGATGGACTAATATTTTGAACTTGGCCATGAAGTTTACCGTGCGCTTGAGTTTAGGAGAAGGAAATGCCCAACATTGATATATCTTGGAATTCTATTATTTAGATTGCTTTTCTATTGATGGAAATGCCCAATATTGATGTATCTTAGAATTTTATGATAAGCCGAGGTTACACTATACACCTATGGAACTCGGTGTTTAGAATTTTTCTATTGATGGACTAATATTTTGAACTTGGCCATGAAGTTTACCGTGCGCTTGAGTTTAGGAGAAGGAAATGCCCAACATTGATGTATCTTGGAATTCTATTATTTAGATTGCTTTTCAAAAAATCACTCGAGTTTATAAGAATTTTCATGTAGTTCTCGAAATATTTTTCATATACGTTGCTCGGAACTAGCAAAATGCTGGTTGGGGATTGTGTTGAGGGTCAAATATTGCATATTAGACCCTAATTATCATATGATTTTATGAACATGATAATGTTTAACGTCCTATTTTAATCATGTTTGTGTTGCAAGGTGAATTTAAGAGCCTATACTGAAAAAGGGTGCTAAAAGCATGGATTTGATGCTCAAGAATTACCAAGGAAATGGACAGATCTTAGGGGACCGAGATCGAAGAATTCACATGCCAAAGATCCGAGAAAATCAAGTGATTAAAGTAAAAGGAACTTGAAAATCATCCTAAATGCAAGATCACAGGGTTCCCACCATCCATTTGGCTTGAAACTTTATATCTGTCCTGAAGACCCTAAATTAACCGTACACCTAAACTTTTATCTGTTGGATCTTTGTGAAAGTGGCCCAACGGATAAGATCAACCATAAATCACTGATTTAGGGCCAACCTGATATCTGGATATGCTTTAATTTTGGTCTCAACCCCTTAAATTAGATGGGAAAATGAATGAATGGTGTGGATTTCCAAGATTCATCATGGTGGATCCCATCATGCAGTGCACACGCACACCACAAGAGCAGCACGCGCGGTGCACCGCATCTGGTCAAACCGGTTAGCGAGCGCTGACCCGACTGTTTTTTCAAAAATAAAAATCCCGCCTGCAAGAGGAAACAGGGGTGCAGTTGGAACTTTGTGGCCCACCATCTTGACCCATAAGGTCGATCCGGACCGTCCATTAGAGTTCCAAAGCGTCTCTTATCATAGCCTAGGTGATAAAATTTCAAGAAATAGCGAGGATGGGTTCCCAACCATTTAAACGCAGGTTGGACGGCCGTAAGATAAATCAGGTGGCCCACATCAAAAGCACTCCAAAACTATCCATTTCCAACTGAAATCTCGCCACGAAGGTAATGGACAAAGTGGATTTCCTCACAGACGCTGATAATGGGCCCACCGAATGTCCCAGCGCAAGAAATTACGCAGGTGGGTGCGAAAGCAACGTCCAGACGCTGCCGGCCACTGTGAGCCATTTGATGATCTTGATCAGGGTTAGATCAATGATCCAAACCGTCCAAAAGGTGGATATGAGGGTCTTGACCCTTCCTATGTAGTCGGATTGCGTGAGCAGAGCAATCTGTCCTCCCAAAAACAAATCAAACGCAACTGTTTTGCGTTCTTTTGCTGCGTGAAACAGAGACTGCTGCGTCCGGTTCTTTTGCGAATGAGTTGCAGAAAACAGAGTCGGTTCGTTAAACTCCAAGCCGACTTACCTTAGGTTATAAAAGAAGAGAGAGAGCATGAGGAGGATCATCTTTAGACGTGAGGAAGCAAGGAGCGAGAGAGAAACAGGAAGAAGCGTGGGACGGTCGGCCTTTGGCTAAGATTTTCTTCTCTCCTTTTCCTTTCATTGTTTTGTTTATATTTATTTATATTTTTCCTTTAAGAGATTTTAGTCATCATGATTATGATAGGCTAAACCTCTTAGATAGGGCTAAGAGGTGAAGCTTGTAGTGTGATGGGATTATTTCTATGCCTTTGATTCATGTGTAATGAACTCTCTTTGATTATAGTTTGATTATAAGGAATGTTTTTAGTTTTTAATGGTTTGTTGTGAATTAAATTACAATGGATCTACGATAGTTCTGAGCATGTCCTTTTTATTATTATGATTGTGAACTTGGGAACCCTATTGTTCACCTTCGTCTCATGGACATGGTCGGATGATGAAACCCTTCCTAACATTCATAGCTCTCTCAGATTGGTTAAATTCTGTTGTTTGCTTTGTCTCATGGGCATGGTCTTGTGATGGAATCAATTCTAATTTCCATACCTTTCGTCTATTGAAAACTAGAACAAAGGAAGTTCATATTTGAGTTTTAATGAAATCTCTTCCAACTAGATGGAGGTAGGACTCTAAATCCAGTTGAGTTCGTGAATCAAGCATAGATCTCCCTGATCGTACAAGTGGATCCTTGAAAATCCTAGTTTCCCACCTTTGAATTTTATAAGTTTTAGTTTAATAATTCACCATTTTCTCCTACATTCTCTTGATTTAGATTTCATCTTCTTCTAATTCTAGTTTTGTTTACTTTCAGATTACGTAAAAGGTTCAGTCCTTGTGGATTTGATCTCGATCTTACCGAGATTATTTACTACATCGCGACCCTACACTTGGGGTTGTGAACATCGGGCGGACTTTAAATTTCTACACTTTTGTTACGATTCAATCACACCAAAGGTGACCTTCAATCACATCGAATATTACTTCGATCACACCGAAGTGGTCTCTCGGTTACAGCCGAATTTCTTCAATATTCATGTGGAGTCTCTGTCTCCCTCAAGTCACACCAAACCCTCCTTTGATGTCACTGAACATGGCTTCAGTTGGACCTAATTGTTAAGTTGAATTAACTCTAAAAATCAGTTTTTTCTTGTTGTGTTGTTTTGGGCACTTTCAGTCAAACTGAACAGTTTGTTATTTCTGTTATTGAACTGTTTGATTTTTTCAGTCTTTTCTTTATCCTTTGTGTACTATATTTTTTTGGATCTTTGACAATTGAAATATTCAATATTATCTTCAAAATCTTCAATTCTTCATTACCTTCTACCTTGATTTCTTTTTGAGTTTTAAATTCATCTTTTAATAATGTAGTCATCTTGATATCCAAAATTAGTATGCATATAGAAAAAATATATAATTAGATCAAATAATCATGCACTTAAATATAAACAAAACTACCACAATTGAGAGGAAAAATATATAATATTTAGGCATTATAATGGTACAAGAAGTTTGGTTCTTTCATATTGAGTCAACGGTTTATCAAAAGTGAATTAGATCATTGTGTATAATTTAGAATAATGAATGACAATAAATTAATTATTCTGGTATTATATGTTGATGATATGCTTATCGCTGGCCATAACATGTTTGAATCAATATATTGAGATTTAGTTATCCAGGACATTTGAGATGAAAGATATGGGGGTTGCAAAAATGATTCTCAGCATTGATATATACAGAGATAGGGAAAGAGTAGGTTATGATTGTCTGAGGAGGAGTATCTTGCGAAGGTCTTAATCAAGTTTAGACTAAAAAATGCTAAACTAGTTAGCACACTCCACACTGCTCACTTTCAGCTTTCTTCAGAGTAATGTCTTACGCCAGATGAAGAAAAGTGATGTCTCATGTTCCATACTCGAGCAAGGTTGGCAATCTTATGTACGACATAACCTATACTAGACTGGATATTTTATATGTGATGGGTGTTGTGAACAGATACATGTCAAACCCTGACAAGTAACACTATGAGGTAGTGAAATGGTTACTTCGTTAAATACGAGGTACAATTAACTACATCTTGATATTCAAAATTATAAGGAGAAACTTGTAGGCTATGTAGATGAGAATTATGTAGGGAATGTGGGTAGTAGAAGGTTGACTTCTAGTTAGTCATTTGTGTTAGCGGGTGGAACAATCAGTTGGATGTCAAAGCTTCAGTCTGTGGTTGCACTTTCCACAACTAAAGTTGAATATATAGCAGTAGTGAAAGCATTCAATAAAGTTGTTTGGTTAAAAGGGATGGTGAATGACTTAGGGTTTTAGTATGAAGCCGTGCCTGTGTATTATGACAGGGAAAGTGCTATCAATTTGGTGAAAAACTCAATATATCATTTCCGAACTAAACACATTGATATGTGTCGTCATTTTATCTGATAAATGCTAAAGGAATGAGGTGTCACTCTTGAGAAGATTCACACTAGAGAGAATTCGAAGGACATGCTTACGAAAGTTATTCCTGCACAGAAGTTAAAGTTTTGATCGACTTCTCTAGTCTTGCAAAGAAGAGATGAATATGAAATGTGCATGAGAAGCAAATGGTATTACTATTGAAGATTAGAGATTGTGAGAGTAGCTTAGAGCAGTGGAGATTGGGGGTTGAAGCCATGATGAAAATTATTAATCAAGTATCTTCAATCTAGTGCAAAAAGGCAGAGTTTTTTATTCGAACGATGGTTGTCGATTCGATTGATGGTTCGTCGAGTTGATCAACAGTCGGATCGACAATGGGCGCAAATTATGTGTAAGTACTGGTTTTGTTTCTAATTACATACGGAACTATATAAATACCTTGTTAATTACATGGTTAGGGTTAAGATGAATAGAGAGAATGGGTTTTGAAGTGAGCCAGGGTTTTCTCGTTTATAAGTTATTCCATCTCTTGTAATTCTTTTGATATAGTGGATTGATCGTTGCTTTGTGTCGTAGTTTTTTCCCACAAGGATTTTCCACGAAAAAATCTTTATGTTCTCTTTGTTTGCTTGTTCTTTTTCATTCTCTATTCTGTGTTTGATTTATTCCGAGGTTGCTTACATGCTCATAAGGGGTTTCAATGCCCGAAATACACGTGGCACTAGTACACATTGGTACAAACTCTTATGCTAATTTACACCATTTAAGATGTGGCATTGATGTGCAAGCTACCTAGAGCATCTAAATTGTGGGTCCCATGGTGGATGGATCATGCCTCCAAAAATCGCATTGATCAAGCAAATCCTAATCATCCAATTAATGGCTAGATTTATCTTCTCGTTGTTGATTTCATTACAACTATGCCATGTGCAGGCATGTAGAGTCACCGCTATTTTTTAAAAGATGCAAAACCAACATAAGAATTGAAGCCTAGCTCATATACCAGGCCTGCCAAATTAGACCCAACAGACAAACAAGCTGGATCTGGGCTAGCACGAGTTACTAACGGGCCCATTTCGCTGCAGAATGAAGATCCTTTGACGGTGGCTTGGCATGCTGATATGCTATCTGTATGGCATGCCTAGGGCTGTGAATAAGTCAAGTTCAGATCGAATCCTGAAGTCCTTGTAAACAGGCTCATCAGGTTTTGGTCTTGTCAGGCTAAGGTCTCTGTTTTTAGGACTCAGATCCTGATCTGATTGGGTTACCTTTCGAGTATCCATCATCATCAGATCTTTTGACTTTGGTTTTGAATTGGGTCCAGTCAAATAAAGGCATTTACATGGGCAGGCACATCAATGAATTGATGAGATCACGAGCACACGCCAGTGCCACTTTGACACATGGTAGCTTAGATGGCCCACTTGGTAAAAATAATTACTAATTACTATTGAAGATAAGTACCGCATCCGATTTTAACTCAGTTTAGGATGGTGGACCTAACCCTAACATGAGACTCGATGTATTAGGTAGCCCAAAAATTAGTGGACTATGGTTTAAAGACTTTGGTGAGTCACATAGACTCATTGCGCCCTAAGTAGAGTTGGGACTTGTCTGAGTTGGGGCTGAACCGGCTGACTTGCCTGATTTGAGGTGACATGGGATATACAACTGGATTGGCAACCATGGGATCCAAGTCCACCGGGACCAGTTGCATTTAGAGGTGGGCATCGAGTCGGGTCGGACCGGATTGGGTCCAACTCAACTCGATCCGATTTTTTCAAGAACCTGACCCGAACTCAATCTGATATGGGACCGCGTCCAGTGGGGCTGACTGGATCCGATCTAATTCCTTGCTGGCCTAACCCGTACCGAGTCCGACTCAGTCAGGGAAACCGAGTCGGATCGGGTTGCGTACGGATCGAATTGAGTCCTCCTCTCTCTGTTGCTTTCTGAAATAATTTCATTTCTAGCAAACAAGTTTTAGATACACATCAATGGAAGATTATCTATTTCAAAAAAATGGTAAGAAATCTATGCTTAGTAAGGAAAAATCTAAAAAATGACCTTCTTACCAAGAAATTGGTTACTGATAAACTACAATTCCTGAAGTGCTCGGTGCATCTTAGTGTGGCCCATGGTCATGTGGTCCATATAGCTGACTTTACCAATTTAGAATACCTCAAAAACCTCTGATTGGAAGATCTAAGCCATCCAATCTTCAGACATTTTTGCAAACCATTTCTGTTTATCCGCCAACCTAAGAACTAGAATCTTGAGTCTGGGAGATCTTTGTGGCATTCCCATCCACAATGACACCCATCAGATCAGGTAGAGTGTAACACCCTGGTTCTCATATGGATAGAATTTAGTCTTGCATTCTCTATGTCATTTTAGCAATTGCTTGATTATAAGCATAGTTCTACTAGTAATGACAAGAGCCATGAAATGTTTTAGCAATTGCTTGATTATAAGCATAGTTCTACTAGTAATGACAAGAGCCATGAAATTTCATTTCATTCTATTTTACAATTTGTACAATGAAGATTACCTGTGAGATGTCATCTTTTGTAAGAAATGTAGAATGAACTTACCAATAGTTTAATCATACTTAACATGTCACATTTAAGGGCCCTCATTTGGACCTAGAGAAATTATAAAGATTCATGTTGAGCTCATGTTTGGATGTTTGATATCTTACTAAAGGACCTCAAGCTTTGATCATGTCTATGACTTAAAAAGCAATCTCGCTAAATTTAAGGAATGTACATGGGTACCATGGTGCATGACATCCATGCATGACATATGAGCTTTACCAAGTGCTCAATGAAAGTCACACTCTGTTCGGTTTAGTAAAAGTTCTATTACTTCAGTTAAACCCTCAGAATATGTGCGTTTGTACCAATATGGGCCGCTCTCTCTTTACATGAGGCTTTTACGGGTTATAGAATATCCTCGGGTATATCCTGAATATTTTTTCAGGAGGTTAGACATCGTAGGGCGCACTCACCTACATGGTCATTTTCAGGTAGTCAGTCTACCGCGGGCGACCTTTTCTTTTGACAGCTGGATGTGCATCCCCAGATTTGTGATTTGAGCATACACTCATACATCTATACATTTATACACAAGTTCATATTATTCTCTTTATGAATTGATATATTGGTTTAAACTATGTTGGGAGTACTATTTGACATGCATGAATCTTTGCGGAACTTTCCACTGAGTTTCACTCATCCAATCATGCGGTTGCACCAAATAGATGTAGGTTTGATGACAGATGGAGACCACTATGATGGGATTCTAGGGATGGCTGAGGAGGAATTTGGCAAGGAGGACCTTTATGCCGATGCAGTTGAGCCGTTGGAGCTCAATTGATATCTTAGGATTTACTTGTTTTCGTATTTTAGACTTTAAGTCTTGTTTGAGATGTAATAACAATTCCCCTACTGAGGGATTTCATATTGCTTTCATTTACGTATTTTGGACTACTTTGTTGTTACTCATGATATCTTCCACTTATACAATAGTTACCTTATCTTATGTTATAGAATTTTTCTACTGATTAGATGTGTTATAGTTCACTTCGTGATGTGACAATTGGGTTCCCATACTCGAGTGATCATCCTCGGGTTATGAGAACCAGGGTGTTGCATAGAGAAAAGGGTACGGTGCCACTCGATCAGGTAGAGAAGAGTGGTAGGGACGGGTTAGGGTTTTTGTTCAGGTAGAGGAGGGAGGGTAGTTAAAAAGTTTTTTTTTTTTTTTAAAAATAATTTAAAAGAAGAGTAAAAATACTCTTTATAGGACCCGACCGGATCAGATCGAATTGCCCACTAACCCAAACTTGACTCGTCGTGCGGTCGGATTTAAGTGGGCCTACTCGATTTGACCCGATCCTAGCCTTCAGTTCGGGTCGGATCGAATCCGACCGGTTCGATCAGGTCAGATCTGTCGGTTCAAGTCGGATCCTACCTAGCTCTAGCTGCATCAAACTCATACCAATCTTAAAACAATGGTTTTTAGTGCATATGAGAAGATGTGATCATTAATGTCCCCACATGGGCACACCAAACGGATTGGCTGGTGTACCACACGTCAGCTATATAGCTGGGGTATTGACATCAGCAAGTTCTGTGGGTCCCATCATGAGGTATGTGTTATATCTAAATCATCCATCCATTTTGAGAGCTCGTTGTAAGTCGTGAGACGAAAAATAAAACAGATCTAAATAATCAAGTGGACCACACTGAAAAAAGTAGTGGGAGATTGAATGTCTGCTATTGAAACCCTTTTAGGGTTCATAGAAGTTTTGGATCAATATAAAATTTGTTTTTCCTCTTCATTCAGGTCTTTGTGACGTTATGAACAAATTGGATGGAAAATAAATGTTATGGTGGGCCCTATGAAATTTTTAACGGTGAAAATCATTTTCTCGACTGCTGCTATTTGTGGTGTGGTCTGATTGATCTTTGGATATGATTATTTTTCAGTTGGTACTCTAAAATGATCTCCAAAAATGGATGAACGGTGTGGATATAACAAATACATTATTGTGGGCCCATGTAACTCTGATATCCTCTGAACTGTCTGTACAATTAGGAGATCGAGGAGCATGAGCACTCGTCTTGGCAATGACACGTACCTACACCCAGCTATATAACTGGTGTGTGGTACACCAGCCAATCCGACTTTCCCGTTTTGTAATATAAAGAAAATGTACAATGATAATAGATTGCTTTACCCATGTTCTAATGGCATTTACATTTGACCTCTGATCCCCTGTTTGGTTTGCCAGTAGTATAATTCTAATAATAAATGTTATTTGAGTTTGGGATTTCTAATGTTATGAAAAGTGTAATAATTACAAAATCCTTTACCTGCTTCTTAGGCATATTTGCATTTGGCCTAGTAATCATGTGTTTGATTTGATGGTAACAAAATCATAATAATGACACTTTTCTAATAATTGGCCAAACAAACAAGCCCTAACACTTTAAAACAAACCATTAGAAATAGTGGTGATTGAATACCCACCATTGAAACTTTATTAAGGGGCCAGTTTGCTCAGGTTGGGCTAACATCAACTTCAGTCAGGCCATATCTATAGCGCCGACCTTGATTTATGTGTTGTATATCCATATTGTCTCTTGATTCATTTTGCTAACTCATTTTTGACATGGACCCAAAAAATCAAGTAGATCCAAATCTCAAGTCAATTATACCACACAAGTTTTGGATCAAGCTGATATTTGTGTTTTTCCTCCATCCATATGTGTATCCTAATCAATAGGATGGATGGCAAATAAAAATTATGGTGGGCTGTAATGTTTTCATTGGTGGGCATTTAATCACCACTGTTTCCTGTGGAGTGGTTCACCTGAGATTTGAATCTGCTTAGTTTTGGACCCAGGTTTAGAAATCAGTTGAATAACTAATGGACGGTATGGATATATAACACATACATTAAGGTGGGTTTACGTTCATAACCTGACGGAAGTCGTTATTACCTTTACTTGACCGAGTCTGATTCCCTTTATCACAGCCCACAGAAGTTTTGAATGGTCTGTTGTTTGTGTTTTCACTTCTCTCCCGTGGAACCACCTTATGAAGGGGTTAGGTGGCATATGAACTTCAAGGTGGGACTAAAAAAGACTTTTGGTGAGGAATTCCCTCTCTTTCCTTCTTATGTTGTGGTCCAGTTGAAACCTTCACCTATTTTTCAGCTCTCATATGAACATGATCAGACGAAATTAATGGACCAAGTGGATTTTACACGGAAGTCACAATGGCCCCATACAACTTCATGTTGCAGGGAAACTCTCATTCCATCATTGAGCAGGCATTGACCGGAAATAGAGGTGTACACGAGTCGATTCGATTCAAGCTTGGCACAGCTCGACTTGGCTTGGCTACTAGCTGACCCCAGCTCGAACTCGGCTTGGCTCGGTCCTCAAGCCTTACTCGCTAGCTCAGCTCGGTTCGGTCAGCAGCTCAGGCCAGTCCGAGCCGAGTTTGCCTGTGCAGCATTTTAACAAACACATTGACTGCACTTTCAAATTCTCATTGTATATAAAACAGTAGCAACGGTTTTACCGGTATTTCATCAAACACCTTGTAGGAAATATCAAATTAAATCAAGAAAAAGGGTATTTGTTTCATATACATACCTTCCTTGCCACCAACCGACACTTCATCGAGTCATTTCATCAAACACTTGGTGAGCAACATCAATATCAAAGTAACCGAGTCACCGAATTGGTTCAATCCAAGTTGAGTCGAGCTCGGGCAAGCTCGAACTCGGATCAAATTTTTTTCGAGCTCAAAAAATCAGCTTGATTCAGCTGGAACTCAAGTTCGAACTGAGTCGAATCGAGCTTTTTTGAGTCGAGTCGATCGAGCTAACTGAGCTAACTCAGTTCGTGTAAAGCCCTAGCTGGAAATCATGTTAGCCAGCCAATCTTATTCATCTGAGTCATGTAAGGAAGTTGTTCACATTCAAAGATCAAGAATCCCAAGAATGGATGGTTACAATCGTCTGACCAATGAAATCTCTAGCCCGTGAGGAATTCTTAGAGGACCACACCAAATAATGGTTTGGATCATGTTGGTGTCATGTAGGCTCATTAAATATGTGTATGGGTGACCTACTTTTGGTGTCCCACCATCTTTACAATAGATCTCATCCTCTGACCGGTTTAGATGTGCAACACATACCTAGGTTGGTGTTGTTAATGTCTTAAATACGTCTAAATGACTTCTAGCTAGGTTGGTGTTGCCCACTCAATTTCATCAAGAATTTGTCTTGCTACTCGATGGCATCGAGGGTGGCTTCGATGTCATTGACTGGTTCTTGATGGCTGTCGATGCCATCGAAGATGCGTGCAAAACTGCATAAGTGCACAATATGTTAACTATTCTGATTGTGGTAGTATATAAATTGAGTGTAATCAAGATTAGGGTAAGGTTAAGGTTCTCTAAGACATTCCTAAGAATTCAAGAGCATAGCTAGGGATTTCAAGGATGTTTTCAGAGTTGTTCGGATTAGTAAGTCCATCCATATTTGGTAATATTATTTTCATAATGGATTGCTTGTTACTTTATGTCTGGTTTTTTCCTGTGAGAGTTTTTCCATGTAAAAATTGTGTCATTTATATGTTTTTCTTTAATTTGATTTTGTCTTGTTAGTTTAAATTCGAGTTTGCTTCCTCGTGACCCCCAAGAAGTAGTATCAAAGATAGCATTGGAGTTTCGAGTTTTAATCTAAAACATGGTAATGAAAGGATCTAACTTGAAGTATGTAACACCCCATGCTTTTCAGTACTCGGGTATTATTGTGTAACCTAATTTAGAATAAGTACAATTCTAATTCATCTAAATGTTCACACGTTCTAGTCCAAATCTGACCATTGTGAGTAATATTTATCTCTAGAACAAGTTATACATTCGTTGATTTTTGAAATGGATCACTACATCATCAAGTCACTCTATTTATAGGATTTCAATCACCCCGATAGACCAATTGCTCAGACGAATAAATCAGACAATCCAATATGAATCATAGAAGGCCCAAATCTTAGATCATCTTAAAGATTCGAACCCAAATTGTCAAATTCACCGTTCATCATATTCACACTATTCAATTTCAAAATCCATCGTTTGACCACTACAATCAAGCCATCTAATCACCTCACCTGCCGATCATCAATCACCGACACTTGAAACTTATAACTCACACCTGACCATATCATTCATGTAAGTAAACCATCTAATTCCAAATCAATTGCAGAACTCAGCCCTGGTTAAGCTAGGAAACTCCATTGTTGACAATCAAATTGCGAAGCAGTCCAATGATTGGATCGCATAGCATCACTACTTAGAACCCAATTTCCGTGCGACAAGGACCCTTGAATGAATGTAATTAAACATTCGTCATAAAATTTGTAGCCTAGATCATTAAATCCACCTATGGTTAGGCTAACATCACTATATGTACGAATCCAACACTGACCATCTTAATTAAATTATTTAATCCTTAAATCCACCACTAACTAGCCTCAAACAAGTCCGAAAACCCTAATTTTTAGTGTGGGTTAGATTTGGGATAGATCTGACCATTGGGTCATCAAAAATCGTCAGTAGGCACTCAAATCAGAGAATTTTGGGTAATCTGAGCTTTGGATCTACCTAATCTTTAGGCAAGGACACTAATTTGGGCCCTCCAAAGTAAATGGACGGAGTGGATTGCAATAAGTAGCATGTGAACCCCACTTTGGCGTGCACGAGTGCACAACCCATGCACAAGCGCAGGGCACTGGACCTACACGCTTGGTCAAACTAAGTTTAACTCAAATTTTCCAAAAAGAGAGAAATCTCTCTTTCCTATGTTTTCACGCCACTGACGGATATCATTTGTTCATTTGAATTGTGGCCCACCATTTTTGGTCACACGAATGATTTGAACCATTAATCTAGTTCGGTGGGTCGTTCTAACAAAAACCTAGTTAGTCTAACACGTTTTGTCACACATTTGTGCGCACCATAACAGGCGCAAATGGAAGATGCGCTCCGGTAGTTTTTTCGAAAATGAAAACCGGTTTCGTGCTAATGAGCTAGCAATTCAGGGGAAAGCTCTCCTCGCCATCTCAACCGTCCATTGCAAAGAATCCTAACCCTTGAACAAATTAGGGTTCCTTCGCTATACGAGTAGATGTGGAAGGAATCTCTCTATTTGCGATCGTTACTAACTACTCGATCCAAACTCAATCTGGACCGTTTGTGGCTCCAGATCAACACTGAGAGCGTCTCAGGAAATCACCTAGAATCTTCCTATACCGGAAACGGATTCAGCTCGTGCTATAAGCCGGTTTCTCGCGAAAACTGTGTACTGGACAGAAACTCGAAAACCACCAGATTTTTGTGACTATCCAACCAAGATGTGTGTCCCACAAGCTTTGTGAGTCCCATCTTAGCCGTTTAGTGCAAATAAACTTAAAGGATAGCCCTTCGTTTTTGATCCACCGTTGCAGCTCGAGTCATCTCCTCCGTTTGCTCGAAAAACACATCATCTGGTGATGGGGCCCATTCACTAATCTAGAATGTTCATCTGGTGGCCCATGTTGCCAGGAGACCACCTACGGAGTTGGATTAAAGCAATGCTAACAGAATCTGAGTCTAACAACTCAAACTCTTTAGTTAAAATAACCAACCCGTAACTAATCTCTCGATTAGTTATGCCCGAAGGACTTATAAACTAATTAGTAGAACCCTATAAGAGGTTGCCAGGAGACCACCTACGGAGTTGGATTAAAGCAATGCTAACAGAATCTGAGTCTAACAACTCAAACTCTTTAGTTAAAATAACCAACCCGTAACTAATCTCTCGATTAGTTATGCCCGAAGGACTTATAAACTAATTAGTAGAACCCTATAAGAGACCCAAAAAAAAAAAAAAAAAAGAAAGAAAGAAAGAAAGCCAGAAAGAGAATGAGAAGAGGGAATGAGAGGGCGTCGTTTTTGAAGCTGCACCACATCGGCTCGACTCAATTCGAGTCACTGGGCGTTGGGCTGAGTCCAGTGTTTCACTTAGTCAAGAAATTCAGGAGCAGAAAGAAGTCAGGGAGTGCGAGCTGCTGCTCATCGTGCCCCACCAACTCAACTCGCTATTGAGTTGTTGGGTCGGTCCACCTCTGCTGGACGAGTTTGGAAGAAATGAAGAGTAGAGAATAGGGAGAGGAAGAACGGAAGCAGGAGTAATGAGGGAGAGAGAGAGAGAGAGAGAGAGAGAGAGAGAGAGAGAGAGAGAGAGAAGGAAGGAAGAAGATAGGAGAAAGAAAGAAGAAGGAAGAAAGCTGGGCGACTCATCTGAGTCGACTTGCCGAGTTAGTCAGAGATCATGTCTTTGATTATCTATCAAATTCTGTCTAGTAAGACCCCCATATCCAGCCAATTATCAATGTTCAATCCATAGAATGAACTCAATTAGCACCAAACTTAGCTAGTTAGTGTAAATAATAGAACAACGGAGTTGCTGACTCACTCGACTCACTGAGTTTGGGTTGGGTTGTCCAGACCCATTGTTGGACATCCTAGCAAGAAGAAAAGAGAAGAGAATCAGAAGAAAAGAAAAGAAAAGAGAGGAAGATAGAGGAGAAGGAGAGAGTTGGAGAGCGTCAGGAGTCTTGACGGCTGTCGAGTCGACTCGGTTGAAACCGAGTCTAACTTGGTCAAGTTAAGTTTGGGCTTGGTCCAGACATTACTGGACATTCCAACAAAAATAGAGGAAAAGCATAAGAAAAGAAAGAAAGAAAGGGAGAGGAGAAGGAGAGAGGGAGTATGCGGCTACCTCGACTCGTTGGTTAACACGCAGAGCCGGTTTGAGTTGACTCAGTTGGTTCTTGGACCTAAATCCGAGTTGGGTTGACTCAGTGGGATATGAATTCTAAATGTCTCTTAAGTAGGACCGAGCTGAACCTCTTACAATTCCAATTGACTAGGACTCAAATCTAAGAAGCACACACCATCTAGCAACATGAACTAAACCATAAGGTGAGGATTACCTTTAAGCTTTTTCTTCATCACGATAGTTAGCTTGTTTATTCATCTTTGTTCATTTATCTTATCAATTGCTTAATGTAGTTTATTGCTCTTATTGATTTTGATTCCTTATAATCGATTGATGAATTGGATTTAAACTCATATATCTGAACATCCTATGGATTACAACTGTCACGCCCCAAACTCGGATTTGAACCGGGCTCACAAAATTTTCGATTGACGAATCCGGTGCTGACAGCCTCCATAGTACCCCATTCTCGGCTCCCGGCACCCAGACACTACGTTCCGATTATAGGATCCTATAAGGAGGATTTCAAACATGATTTGATTCGTAATGAGCCTAACCACAAGCATAACCCATGAACAATAACCACAAGAACACCATCACAAAATCCACTATGATAAAAAACTTTGAGTACAATGCGTATGAAAGGGAAATACAATATAATGAAAGTAACAAAAACTCCAGAAGCTCGGCTGTACACTCTAACGGTGGCGAGGCTATGGCTGCATCCTAGCGTCCCCTGTACGCATCAATCGTGCATAAGCTTATAGAAAGCTTAGAGGGTGGTGTAAGTGTTTGTGCAATATAAGCATGCTCAGAATGCAAGGTCAGAGTAATGCGGAATCATGTTGGTGAGTACATGAATGCAATCAGCCATACCAAGGCTATGCTGTGCAGGATATGAATGCTATCGGCCATAACACGGCCATGCGATGCGAGATGTAACTTAAGCATGCCAATCCTTTTCATATATCAGTATAGTTCTCATTCTGAATAATCACCAAGGTTTAGTACACTCCAAATGGCACTGCCCCTCTTCCAGCCGCACAGTCCAATTGAGCGTAAGAAACCTCACTATCCGTCTGACCAATACCTATCCGGCACGTCGATAGCAAACCCATTCACCAGTTTGTCAAACTCAGCCTAATAATGCCCCCTACCCTCGGCCGAGTAAGGCCACACCCCTTTCCAACCGACCACAACACAGTGGGAGACGCAGCCTCCTGGTATACGGCCCTCGTGCGCTCATATATCCACTTGGTCTCAACGTCGGAGTCATCCTCTAGTACCATCGGGTTTAGGGATTTTCACCCAGGGACATCTATGGCGCCCCAATGCTTAGTAACAATATTTTCAGTGTCTGATCCTGCCATCCATGATGTGCCTATGGAGGTCATAGCCCTGATGTCGCTAGGGCGTATAGAGATTATGTCATACAATGTGAAGTGCATGAATCGCACTACCAGTCATGCAATAATCTTGCGCGTACCGCGCGCTTATGAAGGGCAAATTTGCCTATTAGGGAGCTCATAAACAATCTGCCCGAAGGCAAATGCTATGATCAGTCACTCCTCATAATAGGCATACATATGATACGTATGATCATGAATCATGGATCTATACTAAACATGTTATGTAGTGATGGGCTCTGTTCATAACAAATATGGGCCTAAACGGCCTACACTCTACAAGTATGGGCCTAACAATGGGCCCTAGGGAGAGTAACAATGCGGACATTTAACCAACATCATCCTTACAATGTGGACATCAAACCATCATGCTCCCAAAGTACAGCCTGCCATGAACATCATTACATAGACCATAGAGGAATCACATATTGCAATGGGCCTTAAATACATCCTGTTGGGCCTCGACCCAAGGGCTCCAAATACATCAAATGGGCCGCATCACATGGGCCTTTTATTCATCAAGTGGGCCGCACTAATGGGCCTTATGTACATTACAATGGGCCATAACGCATGGGCCTTGAATACATCAAATGGGCCCTCATATGGCAAGTGGGCCACATCACATGGGCCATATGTACATCAAATGGGCTACGCCAATAGGCCCTATGTATATCAAATGAGCCACACCCAAATATAAGTGGTGATAATGATTTCCACCATTAAAATTCTCAAGACCCACCATAACATTTATTTCCCATCCAATCCGATCATAGGGTCACACAATCCTAAACTAAGAGGAAAAACAAATTTCCTACTAATCCAAAACTTCTACATTCCCAAGGGATTCCAATGGTAGACGTTCAATACTCACTGTGCAGTGTGGTCCACTTGATAAATAGATCTGCCTTATTTTTGTCTTAAGCCTTAAAATTATCTTTCAAAAATGGTTGGACGGTTTGGATGCAACACATGCATTATGGTGGGTCCCATAAGGATGGATGGCATAGATGAATCACATACCTCATTGGGAGATCCACATTGATGAGAGGTGTGGATACAATACATACATCAGTGGGTCTCATGTGGGGCCCACCATAATGTTTATTTTCCACCCAACCTGTGGATAAGGTATCACAGACCTGGGGCCCACCGTAATGTTATTTTCCACCCAACCTGTGGATAAGGTCACACAGACCTGGGGCCCACCGTAATGTTTATTTTCCACCCAACCTGTGGATAAGGTCACACGGACCTGGGTGAAGAGTAAAAACAAATTTCATATCTGATCCAAAACTTCTGCAACCCAAAAAGGGTTTCAATGGCAGACGTTCAATCCACACTTTTCCTTTCCGTGTGGGCCACCTGAGCTGTGCATACGGTTGATTTTTGGGTGGCCCATAGCTAGGAGGTAGGCCCACCAAATATACGGTATTGACGTTCAACTCACATCATGGTGGGGCCTAAGGTGGGGTCCACTGCCATCATCCATGCAAAGCAGCGAACGCTACTTGCTGCATCGTCCAGAGACGTTGACAGCAACAGCGTCTGCTGTTGCATATTTTTTTTTTTGAAAATAGAGTTTTTCCATGGTTTTTCATATGTGGGGCCCACATAAGGTAAATCCGACCTAGCCATTGGTCCCCATGGCTCAATACAAACCCATCAAGCCCAATATTCGATGAGTTTTGGTGTACAGAAGTATCAAGGTGTATTTTAACAGTAACAATATTATTCTCTATGTTATTGCCCGCCAGAAGGTCGGATCGGTGTCATTTTTTGGCTCAACGCCTAAAATGATCTGGGGAACTGGATGGACGACATGGATTAAATTCATACCTCAAGGTGGGGCCTGCATGAGTAGCCCACCCCAAACACCAAATATATGAATAATATTATATATATATATATATATATATATATATTTATTTATTAGCTCTTAGTGCACACCCATGGCAGTACACACACTCCATGTTAGCCACGCCCTACGTCCAGCGTCCAGGAACGCTGGACGGCATGGATATAACACAAGCGTCGTGGTGGGTCCCACATGTACGTGGCCCACCATGCATATATATATATATGTATTAAAATAATATTAATATAATATTATGATAATATAAATATAATATACTATATACACTATATAGATGGTGGATCTCTCCTGAAATGCGGTGGGCCACACCGTCTGATGGATGTAGAAGTTTTAACACAAATCGGTGGGGCCCACATCATTCTAGGGGGAGGATAAAGAAAGAGAGAGACGGCGATAGAGGGACCCCGCCACTATGGGCTCCTCATAGTTACATCACATACATCAAAATGGGTCCTACAAACAAGTGGGCCCTAAAATAAGAATTAACGGTGGATCACCTACCTATTATACTCCTCCTTGATCCCTTAGCCTCCTTAGCTCCTTCCTTCAATGTTGATGAAGGTAGATGATGAATAGATGGTTGAGATGGGAGATGAGAGAGTGGGAAAGTGGGTCACACTTGTTGTTTTGGGAGAGTTGGGGAGGTTTGGACGTATGGAGTTTTTTAGTTGCTTGGGAGAGTGTTTTGAGAAATAAGGGAGAGAGAGAAATAATGGGATTAAAGGGATGGATGGAGTGGTAGCTGCAAGGAAAGGGGATGGATAGGTAAGGTTTGGTTTGAAATTTGTAAAAGAGGGATAGGTAGGGGAGAGAGAGAGTTGACTTATGGAAAAATGAGGGATGGGTGTTGTACTTGGGGTATGGCTTGTACTTGACATTGATTGATTGATGGGACATGTTGTAGAGATTCTCTCAAAATTCACAACACCCGGTGTTTCTTCAGAATGAACACCGACCCACATCTTCTGGCACAGGTATCGAATCGGTGCACGAGTCACGGCTTTGGAACAACGGCGACGGCGCGGTCGCTAAGGTACAAGTTTCGAATCGAGCCGATGTTGGTATTTCGGACTCGGCTTAGGATCACGCGCAAACGTCAGATACGGGTCGAGGGTTGCCTGAATTCGACCGGGAGGACCGCAGAAGCCTATGGAACGGTACGGACTAGGATACAGGTCTTACAGCTCTCCCCTCTAAATAAAAATTTCATCCTCAAAATTTACACAATCATAGTAAGTGAACATAACTCATAAGGAGAGAGGAAACATAGCATCATCGTATAAAAATCGGAGACAACATATAAGATACAACATATAATCAATCATCAAAGAGATGGGGATAGTGCTCTCGAATCTTAACCTCATGCTTCCAAGATGCCTCATCAACCGAATGATGACCCCACTGAACCTTCACCAAGGGAATGACCTTGGTCCAAAGGACCTGTTCCTTCTGATCAAGGATGCGGACTAGCTGCTCAATGTAAGAAGCGTCCTCGCGAACCTCCAATAGCTGCCAATCAATAATAGGAACTACGTCTGACCCATACTTCTTCAATATAGAGACATGGAAAACGTTATGGACGCCAGACAACTGACATGGTAAGGCAAGCCGATAGGCCACAGCACCAATGCGCCAGTGATCTCAAAAGGTCCTATGAATCTCAGGGTAAGCTTGCCCTTCGCTCCAAATCGAATTATACCCTTCATAGGCGAGACCTTGAGATACACGTGATCCCCAACATCAAACTCCAAGGGACGATGTCGGTGATTAGTAAAACTCTTTTGTCGGCTCTGAGCTGTGCGCATCCTCTACTTGATGATATCGATAACCTCTGATGTCTACTGCACAAGCTCGGGACTTAGGAGATGTCGCTCGCCGACCACGGTCTAACAACTTGGAGATCTGCACGGTCTGCCATATAATGTCTTAAAAGGAGTCATACCAATGGTCGCCTGATAGCTGTTGTTATATGTAAACTCAGCTAATCGCAGATGCTCATCCCATCTACCCCCGAAGTCAATCATGTAGGCCTGAAGCATGTCCTCAAAGATTTAATTGACCCTCTCGGTCTAGCCATCGGTCTGCTGTTCACTCCCCAAGTATAGGGTTGTGATGTAGTAATAAACTCGGTAAGACCGAGGTCGAATCCCAAGGGACTGATATTTGTACGTAATCTGAAACTAAATAGAACTAGAACTAGACTAAGATGAAATCTAAATCAAATGAATTTGAGGAACAATGGTAAAATAGTAAACTAAAATATGTAGAATTCAGAGGTAAGGAACTAGGGATTCAGAGGATCCACTTGTAGAGATCAGGGAGATCTTATGCCTGTTTCAGGAACTCAACTGGACTTAGAGTCCCATCTTCATGAAAAATCAAGACCGAACTTCCTTTGATATAGTTTTCAAGAGATGAAAGGTATATGAATTAGAATGGATTTCATCACCCAACCATGCCCAGGAGACAAAGCAAACAACAGAATTAAACTAATTACCAACCAACCAACAATGTATGAAGATTAGGAAGGATACCGTCATCCGACCATGCCCATGAGATGATGATGAACAACAGGGCTTCCTGACGTTATAAACATAAAAAGGAGGAAGAAATACTCAAAGCCATCGCAGATCTATTGTAATTTCAGTCACAACAAACCATTAAAAACTAAAAGTATTCCCTTAATTGAACCGTAATGAAGGTAGTTCAATAATATAAATTAAATCAAAGGCATAGAGTAAAGTCTCCCATCACGTTACAAGCTTCACCTCTTAGCCCTAGCTAAGAGGTTCAGCCAGACATGGATGGCTAGATCTCTTAAAAAAGAAAATAATAAATTAAAATAAAAATAATAGGAAAAGAAAAACCAACTCTCTATCCCCTCTCGCTCATTCACGCTTCACGTCCCCACTTTTCTCTCTCCACGTCCTGTTCTCCATTCCTTTTATAACATCAAGGAGATGCTAGGTCGGTCACTGACCTTCTCTACGCAATACACTTTGTAAAAGAGTCGGACGCGTTGTCTCTGTTTTACGCAGCAACAACGGAAAACGGCTTGCGTTTGATGTCTGGTGGGGTCCGTAGTCAGACTTGTTAAAGAAATCCATGTCATCCATTAGTTTCCCACCGAAAAACCAGTGGAACCTGATTGGTTTTGAAGCAGATTCGTGGTGGACCGCGAATTATTTTAATTCACTGTCAGTCTTCCGTTTAGACTGTCAAAATCTGATTAACGCTATCTTCTGCAATTCTACCACCTAACGAGGGAGATAAGACCCGCGGGCTCCTGATTGATGGTCCTGATTAGCCCGATGGGCCCTGATGGTGGCCCACAGAGATCAACCGCGACCTATGTTGCGGAGCAAAGCCATCGCAGATCTCACGCTGAGGTTAGTGGGGCCCACTTCTTGGTGCCAGGCACAAGATCCACGCCGTACGTTGAAGTCTCCTCCAAAAACCATTCGGGTATGGTGGTTTTTGGATTGAATTCTGTGTGGCCCACAATATCTTCTACTCTGCCGTTCATCATGCATTTAACGGTTAGGATTCTGCAACATCTTACATGGTCTCAAGAGGCCACCTTGGTGAGGTAAATACCCCACCTATGCACACAATGGATGGTCCCGATTGATACTTTGGAAGAAGAGTGGGCCCCACTGAGAGGAACAGGCGGACGCTGGAGCGTCTGCTGAAAGTTTTTTATTTTTTTGATTTGAGAAGATGAGTCGGTCAGCGCACGCTGACTGACTTAAGGTAAATTGGTGTACGTCCGGTGCACTTAAGTACATGCACACGCACTGTACATGTAGGTCCTACGGAGATGTTTGTGACCAATATGCTCCGTCCATCCTCTTTAGAACCTCATTTAAGGGGTTGAGACTAAAATTGAGACATATCCAAAGATCTGGTGGGCCTCAAATCATGATTTTAGTGGCTCATCTATCCGTTGGGATACTCTTACAAGGATCCAACGGCCAAAATTCGACATGTATGGTTACTTTATGTTCTTCAGGCCATGTATGAAGTCTCGAGCTGAGAAGATGGTTAGAACCCTGTGATCTTGCATTCTGGCTGATTTTTAGGCTACTTAAGCTTCAATTTCTCAGTTTTCTTGGATCTTTGACATGTAAATCCGTTGATCTTGGTCCCCTGGGGTCCATCCCTTGCCTTGGTGTATTCTGAGCATCAATTCCATGCTTTTAGCATCCTTTTTCAGCCCAAGCTCCTAAAGTCACCTTGCAACACAAATACGATTAAAATAGTTTGTTAAATAGTATCATGTTCATAAATGCAAGCAATAACTGGGTCTAATATTGAATATTTGACCCTCAACACAACCCCTAACCAGCATTTTGCTAGTCCCCAGCAAAGCATGCGAAAAATAAGTTGAGAGTTATAGGACAATCTCTAAAAACTTGAGTGATTTTTTCATTTTTATTATATATATATATATATATATATATATATATATATATTAAAAAAATAATCAAGATACTAGAAGTCTAAGATTCATGAATGTTGGGCTTTGCATTTCCTATACTCAAGCACTCTGTAGATTTCATAACCAAGATCAAAGTATTAATCCAATAATCAGAAAAATTCTAAACATTGAGTTCCATGGGTGTATCGTGTAATCTCAGCTTATCATTAAGGTTCACTTCTTAATTTCATGATATTATCGGTAACCAATAAGATAATTCATGATAACCAAAACTTTCCTCACAGATCATCTTTTCATTAATCGACCTTTGATATATATATATATATATATATATATATATATATTTTATTAAAATACCGCCAAGGTGAGGAATCAAATCTTCACCTATAGGGAGCAAACCTATGATAAAGACCATTGCCCACCCCTTTCCGACTGACTACTTTGGGAAATTGAACCTTCACCTATAGGGAGCAAACCTATGGTGAAAATTATTCGCCCAATCCTTTCAATTTTCTCAGGCCGGTTCCTTTTATGCTTAGTGATTACCAAGTTAATCCTTCAATATCGAACTAAACCCTTAATGTGCAAGCGAGATGTGTTTTGTGAAATCATGACTCAATCAATGTTTACAACTTTTAATTCCGGATTAATCATTCAAACTTAATTGTGAAATCTAAAAGATACTGAATCCATGAGTTATAAATTACCAACATTTCGTATCTTGAAATTCACAAGAAATTCTAAAAATTAAAAATTTTCACAATTTTTGCTCAAAACCAAGAAAACACTGATTAGGAAACCTAATCTCCCATCCCCAACCTAAAATCTACATTGTCCTCAGTGTAAAAGAAATAAGCATGCAATGCACATGGGACAACAAAAATATTAGAGGAGTGATGGAAAGATTGTACCTGGACGAGGGATTCAAGAAGTTTTTACACAAAGATCTTAGCATGAAAGCAAGTCAGCATAAGAGGGAAACTAACAGAAGTACAATAAAAATAACAAAAATAAAATCCTACCTACACCACTTTCGCAGGTGCTCTCGATTGCATTTAGCGTATGCAACAAGCCTTTAAACCCCTAGGTTGCCCCTAGTGGACGAGTTGTAGTCTCGTGAGGGTTTGTAGCAATGTTACCCATAAACATTGAACTAACTAACTAGGAAAATGAAACGGAATGAAAAGCTAGGTTGGCTCCCAGGAGCGCTAAGTTTACCGTCTATCCTAAAACAGCATAAAGGAAACTATCCTAGTCCTATGAAAACAGGAAACCTACTTATACCTCCATCAGACTAGGAGATCAATCCTGGTAAACAGGATCAGTCAGAGGTATGGACATGTCCTCTAAATCAAATTTCTCGACAAATGGCTTTAAGCGATGTCCATTTACTTTAAACTCCTTGCCATTGTCAAGATCTCTTATCTCAACGGCCCCATAAGGATACGCAGTGACCAAAATGTAAGGGCCAGTCCAACGAGATCGAAGCTTACCTGGAAAGAGATGTAATCGAGAATTATACAAAAGGACTTTTTGACCAGGTGTGAATGATTTTCATAGAATACGTTGGTCATGAAACGCCTTCATTATCTTTGTAAATTCTCGAGTTCTCATACACATCGTTCCGGATTTCTTCAAGTTCATTTAATTAAAGTTTATGTAGTGAGCCAGTGTTGTCCAGATTGAAATTCAGATTTTTGATCGCCCAGTACGCTTTATGTTCCAACTCCACAGGCAAGTGACAAGCTTTTCCATAGACAAGTCTAAAGGGAGACGTTTCAATAGGGGTTTTAAAAGCAGTACGGTATGCCCATAAAGCATCGGTTAATCGGATTGACCAATCCTTACGATCAAGGTTAACCATTTTCTCTAGGATATGTTTGATCTCCCTATTGAAAATCTCAACTTGTCCACTTGTCTGTGGATGGTATGGGGTGTTCACCTTATGAGAGATACTGTATTTCTTCATTAAGCTCTCGAATGGTCTATTATAAAAGTGTGAGCCCCTATCACTAATGATGGCTCAATGGCATCCCGAACCGCGAAAGGATGTTCTCTTTTAAGAATTTAATGACCGTGCGATGGTCATTATTTTGGCACGGAATTGCTTTGACCCATTTAGTGACATAATCTACGGCGAGTAAAATATATAAATTTCCAAATAATTGGGGGAATGGTCCCATGAAATCGATGCCCCAGCAGTCAAATGCTTCTATGATAAGGATGGGATTCAAAGGCATCATATTTTGACGGGATAATGCTCCCAATTTTTGACAACGCTCGCAAGCCTTGCAAAACTCATGAGTGTCCTTGAACATAGTAGGCCAATAAAAGCCACACTGTAAAATCTTGGCCGTGGTCTTTTTAGCAGAAAGTGACCATCATAGGCTTATGAATGACAAAAGGAGATGACACTCTGATACTCGTCATCTGGCACACATCTCCTTAGAATTTGATCTGGACAATATTTGAATAAATATGGATCGTCCCAGAAAAAGTTGCGCACCTTGGTAAAGAATTTCTTCTTATCTTGTGCAGTCCAAAGCGTCGGTATGGATCCTGTGGTAGGATAATTGGCAATATCAACGAACCAAGGCGAATGGGAGACTGAATAGTTGTTCATCAGAGAACATGTCATTGATATGGGTCGCCTCAGGAGAATCAGAGGTATTAAGGTGAGACAGATGATTGGCCACTACGTTCTCTACTCCTTTTTTATCTTTAATTTTCAAATCAAATTTTTGGAGTAGAAGGATCCATTGTATCAAACGGGGCTTAGAATCATTCTTAGAAAGAAGATCCTTAAGTGCCGCATGATCTGTGTAGATAATGATCTTGGATCCGATCAGGTAGGACCTAAATTTATCCAAAGCGAACACTACGGCTAGGAGTTCCTTTTCCGTAGTCGAGTAGTTCACTTGGGCAGAATTTAAAGTTCTACTTGCATAATGAATGACGTAGGGCCTCTTATATTTTCTCTGGCCTAAAACCGCCCCAAGAGCATAATCAGAAGCGTCGCACATAAGCTCAAAAGGAAGGCTCCAATCGGGTGGCTGCATGATGGGTGCAGTGGTTAACATGCCCTTAAGCTTGGTGAAAGCCTCCTGGCATTACTCAGTCCACTCGTATGGTACATCCTTTTGTAGAAGATTACATAAGGGACGAGAGAGGAGACTAAAGTCCTTTATAAATCGTCTGTAAAACCCTCCGTGTCCTAAGAAGGACCGCACATCTCTAATGTTCTTAGGTGGAGGTAGGATAGCGATCAGATCGATTTTTGCCTTATCCACCTCGATTCCTTTGGACGAGATAATATGTCCAAGGATAATTTCCTTATGAACCATGAAATGACACTTCTCCCAATGAAGTACCAAGTTCTTTTCTTCACATCTTTTCAACACACATTTGAGACTCTCTAAGCACTCGCTGAAAGATGAACCAAAAACAGAGAAATCGTCCATGAAGATCTCTAGATATTTCCCCACCATGTCAGAAAAGATACTCATCATACATCGCTAAAAGGTGGCAGGGGCATTACATAATCCGAATGGCATCCTTCTGTAGGCAAAGGTGCCGTAGGGACATGTAAATGTGGTCTTTTCCTGGTCCTCAGGGGCGATTTCAATCTGATTGTAGCCCGAATACCTGTTAAGGAAATAGTAATAGAAATGACCAGCTAGCCTTTTCAAGATTTGATTAATGAAGGGCAAGGGAAAGTAGTCCTTCCTTATGACGGTATTCAGCTTCCTATAGTCAATGCACATTCTCCAACCAGTAGTAACTCTAGTTGGCACGAGTTCATTATTGGCATTGGTTACGATGGTGATCCCGAACTTCTTAGAAACTACCTAAGTTGGACTCACCTATTGACTATCGGATATGGGGTATATGATACCCACATCCAATAGTTTAAGAACCTCGGTCTTAACCACTTCCCTCATATTTGAATTTAGTCTACGTTGTGATTGCCGAGCGGTTTTAGCATTATCCTCAAGATATATGCGACGAGTACAAATCGAGGGGTCGATCCCCTTGAGGTTCGCTATCGTCCATCCAAGGGCTCTCTTATGCTCAATGAGAGCAGATATAAGCATACTCTCCTATTCTTTCTCCAGGTGGGCAGAGATCACCACCGGGTATGTCTCATATTGACCTAAATAGACATATTTTAAATCAGAGGGTAAAGGTTTTAGGTCAAGCTTCGGTGGCTTGAGGTTAGACGGTAGAGGCATTACATTAGTTTGGGGCAACTCTTCAAATTGTTGCCTCCACCGGTTAACTTCAAGTACCGGTGCAGTATCAAGCAAGGCACACGTCTCCCTAATCATGTCATCGTCAAAATCATGGGAGTGGGCCAGACACCTAGAGGGTCAGAGGATAAGGTCAGAGGTGTCGTCTCTTCCACTAAAGAGTCAATCATGTTAATGTCGTGGAAATCGTCATCATCCTCTAAGTTTCTGCCGTTATTGAAAAAGATGTTTGACTCTAATATCATATTCCCAAAAGACATAGTCATGACACCATTCTTGTAATTGATAATTGCGTTTGAAGTGACAAGGAATGGGTGACCAAGAATGACGGGGATCTGAGTACTCATGTTATTGATGGGTTCAATTTCCAGGATGATAAAATCTACAGGGTAGTAAAATCTATCAACTTGGACCAATACATCCTCAATTATCCCTCTTGGTACACGAACAGAGCGATCAGCAAGTTGTAGTGTGGTTAGGGTGGGTTTTAATTCACCCAAACCTAACTATTTGTATACTGAGTAGGGAATCAGATTGACGCTCGCTCCTAAGTCAAGAAGTGCATGATCAATTCGATGGTCCCCGATTACACATGATATGGTTGGGCTACCGGGATCTTTGAATTTCTGTGGCACGTCTTGCTTTAGGATGACACTCACTTTCTCGGTCAAGAGATCTTTTTTTGAATACTCTGCCGTCGTTTGGTCATGCATAAGTCTTTCAAGAATTTGGCATATGAAGGTATCTGTTTTACGACATCAAGTAGAGAAATGTTGACTTTCACTTGTTTCAACACCTCTAGGATATCCTGAGATTTATAGAGAGGTTTTGGTGTAACCAACCGTTGGGGAAATGGAGCAACTGGCTTTTCTAGAAGTTCCGGTTCTAATTTTTGTGGGGCCTCACTGGATCCATTATTGCTATCCTCTTCTGGTTCTTGAGGTTTTTCGGGCCTAACCGGAAGGATTTTATCAATGATCTTCCCACTCCTAAGAGTGGTGATGGATTTAGTGTGCCCCATTTGATTTGAAGAGCTGGGATCACTTATCTCGTATTGCGGTTTAGGATTGGGGAGCGGTTGTGCAGGAAGCATCTCCTTTTCTATAACCATCATACGTGAATCCATCTTTTGCAAAAAGTTTAGCATTGCCTGGGTCAGCTCTTGCATGGAATTTTGAACCGGTTCTTCTTGAGGTTTCCCCTGATTTGAATTTTGACTGAAGAAACCTTGAGGGGTAGCAGTTTGTCCATTTCTCCAACTAAAGTTTGGATGATTTTTCCAACCAGGATTGTACGTATTAGAGGTTGGTCCATTGAAAGGTCTTTGATAATTATTTATGGCATTGGATTGTTCATTCAACACTTTTTGAAAGGCGGGTATCGTAGGATAATTTTCAGTTGTATGAATGTTGCATTCACAGATGCCGCAAACACTTTCATTAACCTTATCCTTCTTTCCTTCCATGGCTTCAACTTTCTTTATGAGCGTAGTTACTTTACATTTGAGATCATCCTCTTCTTTCAAGAGATACAATCCACCTTTCTCCTTTAATTGAGTTGGCCTAGACGTGGTGTTTGATTTTGGGTAATAATCCCATGATTGTGTTTTTTCAGTAAGACTATCGAGGTAATCCCATACCTCGTCGACATTTTTATTAATGAATTCTCCATTACACATTGTCTCGACCATTTGGCGCATAGAAGATGTCAGTCCATCATAGAAAAAATTTGTAATGCGCCATGTTTCAAAGCCATGTTGTGGGCATGAACTGACTAAATCCTTGAACCTTTCCCAACATTGGTAAAATGTTTCATCCTCCTTTTGGGTGAAGTTCATGATTACTTTTCTAAGGGTAATCGTTTTATAATGTGGAAAGAATTTCTTTATAAATTCCCTTTACATATTATTCCATGTGCCATTGGATCTAGGACGCAGTGAATGTAACCACGTCTTAGCCTTCTCTTTTAAGGAAAAAGGAAAGAGTCCCAACCTGACTGTGTCCTCAGACACATTTTGAAAATATAAAGTGGCTCTGATCTCATCAAACTCTTTCAAATGTAGATATGGTTCTTCAGATTCAAGCCCATGGAACTTAGGAAGGAGTTGGATAACCCCTGGCTTGATGTCCATATGTCCTGTATTTTCAGAAAAAATCATACATGAGGGCGTACTCACCCCCGCTGGTTGTAAATAATCTCGTAAAGTACGTGGTGGGGGTGCTTGATGCATCTCATTCTCATCCTGAATGTTCTCCACCCTAGGTTGGGGTGGAAGAGGTTGGTTTTCAGCCATCACTTCAATTAACTCAGGGCATTTCGAGTGGTGTCTAGTCCTGCGATGGATAGTCAACCCCTCAACCAATCCTCCTTCAGTCAAGAGATGTCGAGTGTTGTCACGGGCCCACTTGGGCATGAAACACTCGCAGCCCTCAATCAAATTCGAAACCTAATCCTAAGAAAGGAAAAGAAAATCTAGAAAGAAAGAGAGAGTTGGAAAGAAGTTACCAAATTGAAAGCCCTAAGTAACAACACCTGCAAAAGAAAACAAAATAAGTCAATTTCTAAAGAGAAGGTCTAGAATTAGAAAATCCTTAAAAAGGAAGAACAAAACAAACCAGTTTCTAAAAGAAGAAATTCCTAAAAGAAAGTGAAATTTTTTTAAAAAAATTAGGGAAGTCCTAAACTAAAAAGTAAGTTACTAAAGAGATCTGAAAAATTAAAAGTAGAGAAAGAACTTACCGAATTAGAAATTTCTATCTTAAAGGCCTACAAAATAGGAAAGTTAGTTTCTAAACAAAAATTCTATAAGTAGAAAATTAGGAAACAAAATTAGATTCTAAAAGAGTTAGAATTAGAAAGTTACTAAAAAAACAAAAATAGAACGTTAATTTTGAAAAAGGGAAATAACTAACCTAGTTTCTAAAAACAAATGAGGAAAGTTTCTAAAAATAAACTATTTCTTACAAATAGGAAAATACTAGAATTAAAAAAATTTTAAAATTCAAACCCTAACTTTAAAAGTAGAAGAAGTAGAGAAATTAGGAAAGAAGTACCAATTTAGAAACTTATGTCAGGATCCTACAAAACAGGAAACAAGTTAGTTCTAAAAATCAAATAGTAATAAAAATCCAAAACTAAAGTTAGTAAAATCCTAATCTCAAACTAATTCTAAAACTATTACTTTCAAAGAATCGTAACCGTCAATCCTTGGCAACGGCGCCAAAAACTTGTTCACTCCCCAATTATAGGGTTGTGACATAAGTTTCTAAATTGTTTCCTGATAGCTGTTGTTATATGCAAACTCAGCCAATCGCCTGATAGCTGTTGTTATATGTAAACTCAGTTAATCGCAGATGCTCATCCCAGCTACCCCCGAATCGTAGGACGACGCTATCAGTGAACCACAGGATCATTCCTGATAAAGTGAGATCTAGCGACATGATTTTACAGCATCCTAGACGAGCCATTGATCGGATGGATCGGATGGACCAAGAATTCAAGATGAAAGTCGATCTTCCTAGTTTTAATGGTCAACTCTACTTCAAGGACTTCCTCGATTGGTTGCTTAAAGTCGAACGTTTCTTCGACTACATGAACATAATGGAAGAAAAGAAAGTTAAACTCGTGGCCTACAAGTTGATGGGCAGAGCTTCAGATTGGTGGGAACAACTTCAACTTGATTGATGAATTATTAAAATCGAATTCACAACCCTTTAAATAAGGGTATCAAGCAATGGGAAAGAAATCATAATCAAACTACAACTCAAACTCCTAGAATCCGCGACTTACTATAAATAGTAAACTTACTATTTATAGGCGGGTCGTGATGTCTACTAGTGCACAATGTATTCGGCCAAAAATAGTAAGTGTCCTATTTGGCTTCACCAAACCGTTCTCCTAATTATTCTAAGCTCTTTTCATGTTGGGCGCAACTCCTAAAGCCCAACGGATGAAGAGTTATAATTAAACTAAAACTTACTATTTATAGTAAAAATGAAATTAAAATAGGAAAACGACTGTTGATCCAGGGGTTTTTCGCAATTTCGGGCTCCGCTCTGCTAGGTTGGTTGGCTAAAGTAGCTCGTTCTACCCCAAAATCATATATTTTACATCAAATAGCTCATTTCGGATTGCGAGATACGCCCGATCTAAGGTCCGATGGTCTGGATCACTTCTGTCATCGACCGGGCCTTTTCTGATCCATCTTGGCCATGAAACTGTCCGCGACCCACTCTACATCAGTCCCCTCCACTTCAAACAACTCGTCCTCAAGTTGTCGTTTTGCTCTGGTTCATGATACTCGGTCAGGTCCGTGACGTTGAAAGTCCATGAGATTGCCATGTCATCTAGAAGATTAACAACTTAAGCGTTGTCATTGATCTTTCGGATGATTGGTACTAGTCCAATCTTCTTATTTTTCAACTTGTTGTACGTTCTGATCAGAAATCTTTCTTTGTGCAGATGGACCATTATTTGTTCGCCAACCTTAAACAATTTTTGTCACGATGCTTGTCCGCTTGCTCTTTGTACTTTTCAATCGAGGCATGTAACTTGGTTTGTACCTCCGCATGAATGCCCATGATCCTATCTACTATATGTTCTGCTGCAATGCTCATGCCTGGGAGCTTGGGCAGAGGGACCAAGTCAAGTGTGTGGTGAGGTACTCGTCCGTGAATAACCTGGAATGGGGATTTCCCTGTTGGTTCATCATGTTGTTGAATGCAAACTCCACTTGAGACAAGGCCAAATCTCATTACTTCAGTTTTTCTCCTGAAATACATCGAAGGAGGTTTCCCAATGTGCGATTCACAACCTCGATCTGCTCATCAGTCTATGAGTGGTAGGTGCTGCTGATCTGAAGTTGTGTATCGAATTAAGTCCACAAAGTTCGCCAAAAGTGGCTAACTTTGTATCATGGTCAGAAGTAATAGTCTTGGAAACCCCGTGCAGCTGCATAACTTCTCTGAAGAATAGATTCACCACGTGTGTTGCATCGAGAGTTTTCTTGCATTGAATAAAGTGTGCCATCTTAGAGAAACGATCTACTACCACGAACACTGAATCCATGCCTCGTTGTGTTCATGGGAGATCAAGCACGAAGTTCATAGATAAATCCTCCCAAGGGCCGTCAAGCATGGGTAACGAGGTGTAAAGGCCCGTACTCTGAGATTGTCCCTTGGAGGTTTGACAAATATAACAACGTTAGACTGTCTTTCCTACATCACGTACTAATTGCAGCCAATAATACCACTCTTCCACAAGAGCTCGCATCTTGTCTCGCCCAAGGTGTCCACTAAGGCCACCTCCATGTAGCTCTTGAATTTTCTGTTCCTTTAACGAGCTTTTGGGGATGCATAGTTGATTCCCTTTGAAAAGGAACCCGTCCTACATATGTAAGTCGCTGGGGTGACCTTCTTGGCATTTAACCAATGCGTCTTTGAAGTTGTCGTCGTCGGCATATATGTACTTAAGGCGCTCAAACCCAACAACCTCATTGCTCATTGTGACTAATAAAGTTGCATGGACACTCAGTGCATCGGCTACTTTGTTCTGTTGCCTAGACTTATGTTTTAGCATGAATGTGAACTCCTGCAAAAATGAGATCCATCTAGCATGCACACGGTTAATGTTAGCTTGACTATTAATGAATTTGAGAGCTTAATAGTTTGTGTAAGTATGAATTCCCTTTGAATCAAATAATGTCGTCAGTGTCGCAGTGCCTGGACCACCGCGTATAACTCGATCTCATATGTAGACCACTTCTTACGTGCATTGCTAAGTTTCTCGCTGTAGAAGGCTACCGGTCTACCTTCTTAAGACAAAACTCCCTTAATTCCAACATATGAGGCATCACATTCGACTTCAAACAGTTTGTCAAAGTTGGGAAGTACAAGAACCGGGGTCGTGGATAATCTGCGCTTGATTTCGGCAAAGCTCCTGTCGGCTTCGTCAGTCCACTGAAACTGCCCTTTCTTCATGCAATCTGTGATTGGTGACACAATGGTACTGAAATTTTTCACGAATCGACGATAGAATGTCGCCAGTCCATGAAAACTTCGCACTTCGTGAATATTTGTAGGAACCGGCCATTCTCTGATTGCCTTCACCTTTTCCTCATCCACCCGAATGCCCGTGGATGTGACGACAAAACCCAGAAACAATAGGCTATCAGTCATGAAGCTGCACTTTTTTAAATTGAGATACAGTTTATTTTTAGTGAGCACTTGAAGGACCTTCTTGAGGTGTTCCATATGGGTGGTTTCGTCTTGACTGTATATCAAAATATCATCGAAGTAAACCACAACGAACCGCCCAATGAAAGGTTTCAGAACTTGGTTCATCAATCTCATAAATGTGCTAGGCGCATTCGAAAGCCCAAAGGGCATGACCATCCATTCGTATAATCCTTCCTTGGTCTTAAAGGCCGTTTTCCACTCATCACCCTACCGTATTCGAATCTGATGGTAGTCGCTCCTTAGGTCCAATTTAGAGAATATTTTTGCACCCTCTAGCATGTCCAGCATATCGTCCAACCGTGGTATTGGAAACCTGTATTTTATGGTGATTTTGTTGATGGCTTGGTTGTCAACACACATGCGCCAACTCTCATCTTTCTTTGGAGTTAATAGAGCTGGTACAGCATATGGACTCATGCTCTCTCGAATAAGACCCTTATGGATCAACTCCTCTACTTGTCCTTGCAGAATCTCGCACTCATTCGGACTCATTCGATAATGGAGATGATTATGTAAACTGAACCCAGGGACAAAATCGATATGGTGTTGGATATCCCGCATGGGAGGTAACCCATCGGGCAGGTCATCGGGCCAGATTTCTTTGAATTCATGTAGCAGGGGCCTTAGTCTTTCAGGGATGTTGGTAGGCTCGAGTTCTTTCCCTTTTACAATTAATGCATAAGTCTGTCCTGTTTCCTTTGATTCTTCCACAAAGTCCCGTATGGTTAAGAGAAAATGACCCTCCACTTTAGAAGTTTCAGGTGGTCCCTCTGGATTCATAGGGGCCAATATGGTCTTTCGGCCGCCCTTGACGAAGATATATATATTATCTCGCCCTTTATGAGTGGCGTCACGGTCAGATTGCCAGGGCCGACCGAGTAGTATGTGACATGCTTCCATGTCAACCACATCGCATACTACTTCATCCTTATAATGTTTGCCAATTGAAAAGGATATGGTGCACCGTTCAGTTACCTTTGTTTCGCTGACCTTCTTGATCCAACCGATTGTATATGGAGAGGGATGACGCTCTGTTTTCAATTGTAATTTTTCCACCATGACCTTGGAGACGATGTTCTCGCTGCTCCCACTATCAATGATCACGTCACAAACCTTTCGATTCACCGTACACCTAGTGCGGAAGATGTTATGCCGTTGTGGATGCACTTCTTTTCTTGGCGCATATAATAGTCACCTCACGATGAGCGACTCGCCGTGATCTTGCTGAACCCAACCTGAATCATCTGTCTCGTCCTCGGTGATATGCTCCTGTTCTTCAATATTTGGATCTTCATAAGCGTTATCAGCACTACCATCATTAATGGCGAGGTTTGCCACTTTTCGCTGGGGACAAGTATTTGATAGGTGGCCCGATTGGCCACAACGTTAGCAGTTATTGGGCCTTGGCCAAGCATAGGGGTTCGGGATTCTACTTGGACCAGCAGCAGTCGATACGCCCCTTTGGGGTCTAGCTTGCCCACTTTCCTGATCTCGGTTCTCAAACGTAAGAGGTTGAGTACGTGATCCTACGGGCTCCTTCCCCTTGGGTTGTACAGTTCCCTTGGGCGGACCTGCTACAGGGATCCTTGCAATAAGATAGGTCCGTTTGTTAGGACGTTCAAGTTGCGCTTCTGCCCGAGTAACCAACTTGATCGCATCATTCATCGTCCAGAAGGACTACATTTGGACCCGATCCTGGATAGCCATACGCAATCTACCGTTGAATCGGGAGACTTGCTACGATTCAATCTCGATCAAATAGTTACGTGCCGCCAGGCAGGAAAATTCTTGTGTATTCTTTCACCGACTGACTACCCTGTTAACAATTTTGGTATTGTTGGAATAATACCTGATCGTAATCGCTAGGGAGGAATCGGGCACGTAGTAGCTGCTTCATCCGCTGCCAGGTGCGGATTGGTGCTTTCATCTGCCTGGTTCGCGCGAGTTGCAGTTGTTCCCACCAAGCTGAAGCTCCTCCTTTCAACTTGTAGGCCACAAGCTTGACCTTCTTTACTTCAGGGATGTCCATATAGTCAAAAAATCGCTCAACTTCAGAAAGCCAATCGAGGAAATCCTCAATGTGTAATTGGCCATTGAAGCTAGGAATATCAACCCTCATCTTGAATTCTCGATCCGTTTGATCTACTCGATCGCCGCCATGTCTGGGGTGTTGGAAGAGTATGTCGTCGATTTCCTCCTCACTGGAGCCCCCTTCCTCAGGAATGACCCTTGGATGCACTGTCGGTACTATCCTGCGATCAGGGCGATTAATTAGGGGTGGAGGATTGACACCAGGAACACGGAGTTGCCTTAGGTTTTCCGCCAAGAGATCCGCTATGCGGTCGATGGAAGCCTGCAACCCTTGCATGGCTTGCTGATTCTCTCGTTACGCTACTTCGAAAGCTGCCGCCATTAAAAGTAAATTCCCTGGAGCACCGCCCATGAGATTGTTGCCCGACCCGTCGTTAGAAGCCATCAATCCGAGGAGAAACCTCGCTTTGATACCAAACTGACGCAGGGGAGGACGTGAGGTCGAGCACCGTCTTCCTCAAGAGGATAACTATTCCGAATCCACGGAACTTCTCTGGACTCCTCACAGAGACTTCTCGAATCCACGAGGAAAGAAAGCAGAAAATAGAAATAAATTCTAATAAATTCGAAATTGATTGATGAATGATTAAAATCGAGTTCACAACCCTTTAAATAGGCGTACCAAGCAATGAGAAAGAAATCATAATCAAACTACAACTCAAACTCCTAGAATCCGCGACTTACTATAAATAGTAAACTTACTATTTATAGACGGTCGTGATGTCTACTAGTGCGCAAGGTTTTCGGCCAAAAATAGTAAGTGTCCTATTTGGCTTCACCAAACCGTTCCCCTAATTATTCTAAGCTCTTTTCACGTTGGGCACAACTCCTAAAGCCCAACGGATGAAGAGTTATAATCAAACTAAAACTTACTATTTATAGTAAAAATGAAATTAAAACAGGGAAACGACCGTCGATCCAGGGGTTTTTCGCAATTCCGGGCTGCGCAAGGTTGGCTAAAGTAGCTCGTTCTACCCCAAAATCATATATTTTACGTCAGGTAACTCATTCCAGATTGCGAGATACACCCGATCTAAGGTCCGACGATCCGGATCACTTCTGTCGTCGACCGAGCCTTTTCTGATCCATCTTGGCCATGAAACCTACGTAAGTTTTTCTGGGATGATCTTTATTTGTTTATGTAACGCCCTGAAATTCGGGGGTCGAGCATAACTCGGCTCCCGAGTTCCAAAACATCACTTATGCAACATAATTAATGAGAGATGTATGTTGACTGTATTAGTACATAAACATGGGATAGATTAAGCCAAAACACAGATATGATTCAGGGGTAAGTGAATAAAGCAAGCGGAAGACTTATATTAAAATATTTTTACAATTGTAAGTCACTGAATTACATATACAACCAGATCGTGTAAAAGTGTTATTTATCAAAATTATAAGTACAAGTTACATCATTTCGTTCCCAAAATAGTAATCCCATAGATCCGCGCAAGCACGAGGCTCGCTAGAACCCGTCAAAAAACTGCATATAGGAGAAGGCGGCCTCGTCGTCATCCAGCTCCTGCTCTGCCTCGGGCGTCGCATCATCATTTGCATTTAAGACAGAAGAGTCTGGTGGGTGTGCAACACCGCCCGAAGCGTGGGAGTGAGTGATCAACTCGGTGGAACAATAAGGCACTAAGGTTAACATGTTATCGATTCAATCAAACAGTAATGATAAAGCAGGACAATTAAAGAAATCCTAAGTACTCTTATTAATGCAAGTATGAATGCGGTATGATGCGTGCCCTCACGCGTACACCCTCGGCGTCTTCCTCTTACGTTACGCATGACATCGCCTCAAAGTGCGCCACATCTACAAGCACATGCAAATGCGGTGCATGGATATGATTACCAAGTTGTTTTTAGTCCAATTCATACAGCAGGATTGGGAAGCTAAGATACCTTCCTCATATCCCCATCCAAACGGTGATCCATACTAGGGTCGTCAAGCCTAGATATCTCATATGAGCATATAGTTGAGGTCGTAGCAAAGGGCTCGTCCCCAAGTAATGCACCCCTTTCATGCCCTTACTACCCCAGATCGGCTCGTCACCTCCTTGCGGTATCCGGTATGCTCGAGGTCACTACAAAGGGCTCGTCACCAATCAATGTAGGCCGACAAGACGAATATAGTGTCCCATACCACCATAATCGGCTCACGAGTTAAGTTGCTCACTTGGTCACTACGGGAGGCTCGTCACCCAGCGTAGGCCGGCGGCTCGACCACGGTGTCCCATACCACCATGTCCGGCTCATGAGTCTTAGCGGATCGTGTACCATGGTTATTAGGATTTCACTGGTAAGTTCGGTACCCTAGATTCAAGCGATGGCGTCCATACATGGTTAACATACACTGGACAATCGGGTTATTTGACGAACTCGACTAGCATGAGCGCACGTTGAATTGAACGACATAGAGTGCGCAAACACTCCGCGTGGCCAAACCACGCCGCCAACTCTAATACGACTCGGGTTCGTCTAATGCGTCTCACGTGGCGAAAGCAATCTCAACCACGACCAAAGGGTCAATTACCGATTTCTTGGACTAAGGCATAGTCCCAAACATCCTACACTACGACAGATATTCATATGGAATGTAAAACAATAATGGAACAACCACTCAAATCATGGTGCATACACATCTGAAGAATATCAACTTAACATAAATGTAAGCATAGGAATGCTTGAATTTAAATAACTTGGAATGTAAGTGCAGAAAGAAATCATGCGCATCCATAGGAGTATTGAGAATCACTTCTCAACGCCCACATTTAGTGTAATCAGAGTTACACTTAGATCATCCATGCATTTCTACAAACACTTAGCATACATGGAACAACATACATGACGCATGTTGAAATACATGCACTTAGACAATTCCTTTTATCAAGGAGTTGTCATACATGCATCTAGCATACATACATGACCAATAATCATGGCAAGCACAAGTGCGTATTTTATACGTATACGGTACTTTATAAATACACTTAGAATACACAAATCTCAATATAGCACATGCATATCAGAAAGCAATGCAAACATAACATTTGACATGTGAAATCTCATCCATAACAAGAATAAATCACTAACGGGATTGAAAGCCTTGAAAACCATAACCTATACACTTAAAGTCCGCACCTTAAGCGAAGAAAGAACCGCCGAACTGATTTAGGACGAGTTGTCTTCGTCAACGGCGCAAGAATACCCTAAAATAAGGATAGAAATGAGATACAACAACACCAAGTCTAATCTAAGCTCTAACACGGGTTAGGGTTAGGTTAACTTACCCCAAAGATCTCAGAATCGTCAGAGGAACGATTCAAAGTGAAGGTTCAAAGGTGAAGAAGAACAAGGAAGAATCAAGATGATTCACCAATCAATCTCTCTCACTAACTCTCTCTATTCCACTCTCTTTCCAAGCTAGGGTTAGAGACAATTCGTATGGAAATGAGAGCTAGGGTTTAAGGACTCTATATAGGCCTTCAGATGATGGAAATAACCCAGGGTCAAGGTATACTTAGGTTATAACCAAAGTACGCCTTTCTCGATCCAACGAAGCACTTCGGGTGGGACCTATAACCACGAAAGGTCGGACTTAAGCTCACCGACCATGGATCTAGGTCAGGCTGAGTTTCGTACCGACCGGCTCTTCGGATCGTGTGGCGGACCACACTCAATTCAACGGTCACGGAATCTCGATCAGTCCACAAGCACTAGGATATGCCAGGGCCAACCATCCGATCGGAGGGTGAAATTGGGTCAGAATCCAACGGTGAGAATGCTTAAAATCGTCGCGCAAGCGCCACGACTCAATTTCATAAAAGCTTATTAAATTCCAACCGTTCTCACACTCTTCACTCGAACTCAACCAAATCGACCGAACATCGGATCGACTTGATTTTCGAGGTGAAGACCAAGCCCAACTCGTGACCGCAAGCCTAAGATCATCGCCATCGGACTTTCGACGCGTGGTCTAGATCCGATCCAGATCTTCCAAAAATTCCCCAGAACAACTGGATTTAGCGATGGATCCCAGATTTCAGAGTAACGTAGCGCTCACTAATCTGCACGTTTAGAGCCATGCAGATACAATTTAAAGTGATTGATGCGAATTTCACAAGCAATCAAGTAAAGCGCTAATTACCCCAAAAACAACTACTTAAGGAAAGATTAGCACAAAAATTTCCAAGGTCGTTACATATGATTTACAATTAAAATCAGATGCTCATCCCAGCTACCCCCGAAGTCAATCATGCAGGCCCGAAGCATGTCCTCAAAGATTTAATTGACCCTCTCGGTCTGGCCATCGGTCTGCTATTCACTCCCCAAGTATAGGGTTGTGATGTAGTAATAAACTTGGTAAGACCGAGGTCGAATCCCAAGGGACTGATATTTGTACGTAATCTGAAACTAAATAGAACTAGAACTAGACTAAGATGAAATATAAATCGGATGAATTTGAGGAACAATGGTAAAATAGTAAACTAAAATATGTAGAATTCAGAGGTAAGGAACTAGGGATTCAGAGGATCTACTTGTAGAGATCAGGGCGATCTTACGCTTATTTCAGGAACTCAACTGGACTTAGAATCCTCTCTTCATCCAGTTAAAGGGTGTACCCATGAATATCAACCTGAACTTCCTTTGATATAGTTTTCAAAAGATGAAAGGTATATAAATTAGAATGGATTCCATCACCCAACCATGCCCAGGAGACAAAGTAAACAACAGAATTAAACTAATTACCAACCAACCAACAATGTATGAAGATTAGGAAGGATACCGTCATCCGACCATGCCCATGAGACGATGATGAACAACAGGGCTTCCTGACGTCATAAACATAAAAAGGAGGAAGAAATACTCAAAGCCATCGCAGATCTATTGTAATTTCAGTCACAACAAACCATTAAAAACTAAAAGTATTCCCTTAATTGAACCGTAATGAAGGTAGTTCAACAATATAAATTAAATCAAAGGCATAGAGTAAAGTCTTCCATCACGTTACAAGCTTCACCTATTAGCCTTAGCTAAGAAGTTCAGCCAGACATGGATGGCTAGATCTCTTAAAAAAGAAAATATCAAATTAAAATAAAAATAATAGGAAAAGAAAAACCAACTCTCTATCCCCTCTCGCTCCTTCACGCTTCACGTCCCCACTTTTCTCTCTCCACGTCCTGTTCTCCATTCCTTTTATAACATCAAGGAGATGCTAGGTCGGTCACTGACCTTCTCTATGCAATACACTTTGTAAAAGAGCTGGACGCGCAGTCTCTATTTTACGCAGCAACAACGGAAAACGGCTTGCGTTTGATTTGCGCTGATGCTTGGTGGGGCCCATGATCGGAGTCTAAGGAGAAATCCACTCCGTCCATTAATTTCCCCCCGAAAAACCAGTGGAACCTGATTGGTTTTGGAGCAGATTCGTGGTGGACTGCGAATTATTTCAATTCACCGTTAGTTTTTCGTTTAGACGGTCGGAAACTGATCTTCGTTGTTTCTTGAAATTTCGTCATCTAGGCTAGGATGATAGGGAGCGTGGGCTTCTGATGGACGGTCCTGATTAGCCTGATGGGCCCTGATGGTGGCCCACAGAGATCAACCGCGACCTATGTTGCCGAATAGAGCCATCGCAGATCTTACACTGAGGTTAGTGGGGCCCACTTCTTGGTGCCAGGCACAAGATCCACACCGTACGTTGAAGTCTCCTCCAAAAACCATTCGGGTATGGTACTTTTTGGATTGAATTCTGTGTGGCCCACAATATCTTCTACTCCGCCGTTCATCATGCATTTAACGGTTAGGATTCTGCAACATCTTATATGGTCTCAAGAGGCCACCTTGGTGAGGTAAATACCCCACCTATGCACACAATGGATGGTCCCGATTGATACTTTGGAAGAAGAGTGGGCCCCATTGAGAGGAACCAGCGGACGCTGGAGCGTCTGCTGGAAATTTTTTATTTTTTTGATTTGAGAAGATGAGTCAGTCAGCGCACGCTGACCGACTTAAGGTAAATTGGTGTACGTTCGGTGCACTTAAGTACATGCACACGCACTGTACATGTAGGTCCTACGGAGATGTTTGTGACCAATATGCTCCGTCCATCCTCTTTAGAACCTCATTTAAGGGGTTGAGACTAAAATTGAGACATATCCAAAGATCTGGTGGGCCCCAAATTATGATTTTAGTGGCTGATCTATCCGTTGGGATACTGTTACAAGGATCCAACGGCCAAAATTCGACATGTACGGTTACTTTATGTTCTTCAAGCCATGTATGAAGTTTCGAGCCGAGAAGATGGTTAGAACCCTGTGATCTTGCATTTTGGCTGATTTTTGGGCTACTTGAGCTTTAGTTTCTCACTTTTCTTGGATCTCTGACATGTAAATCCGTTGATCTTGGTCCCCTGGGGTCCATCCCTTGCCTTGGTGTATTCTGAGCGTCAATTCTATGCTTTTAGCATCCGTTTTCAGCCCAAGCTCCTAAAGTCACCTTGCAACACAAATACGATTAAAATAGTTTGTTAAATAGTATCATGTTCATAAATGCAGGCAATAACTGGGTCTAATATGCAATATTTGACCCTCAACATCTGCGAATGGTACGCGATGCTGAGCTGCAAAACAGACCCAATCGCTCTCTGAAAGCTCCTCCAAAACTGAGACGTGAACCTCGGGTCTCGGTCAGAAATGATCGAGACTAGAACGCCGTGCAGTCTCATAATCTCCTCGATGAATAACCATGCAAGTCAATCCAAAGGCCAAGTCACACGAATCGGAAGGAAATGTGTCGACTTAGTCAGACGGTCCACGATAACCCAGATGGCGTCATGACCACGCTGAGTCCTCGGTAAACCCATGATAAAATCGGTAGACACGTGCTCCCACTTACACATCGGGATACTCAACGGCTGCAATGGATTAGGGGGTCTCTGATGATTGGCCTTGACACGCTGGCATGTGTCACACTCCACCATAAAACTGGTGATCTGGCGCTTCATCCCCGCCTAAAAATACTGTCTCCTCATATCACGATACATCTTCGTCGAGCCAGGGTGGATAGAAAACCGCGATCGATGTGCCCCGGTCATAAGATCTCTGCGTAACTCAGGAATATCCGGGACACATAATCGGCCTCTAAAGCGAAGTCCACCATCAGAACCAATCTGTTAATCTGTCTGACTCTCAGATGCTGCCTCTACTCGGTAATCTTGTAACGACTCGTCTATCTGCTGAGCCTCGATTACCCTTGCGATAAGAGAGGGTTGAATCGACAGGCTCGATAGCTGGATGATAGAAGACTGTAGACCAAACTCGAAGTCGTACTCTCCTATATCCTCGAGCATCCTTCACTCTTGGATCATCATATGAGCCACCAAGCCCGTGGCTGACGATTGAGGCATCCGCCACCACATTCGCCTTACCTGGGTGGTACTAGAGGTCAAAATCATAGTCCTTCAGAAGTTCCATCCAGCGTCTCTGCCTCATGTTCAGCTCAGATTAAGAGAATAGATACTTCAAGCTCTTGTGGTCAGAGAAGAGCTCGAACCTAACCCCATAAAGATAGTGTCTCCACACCTTTAGTGCGAAGATGACTGCTGTCAGCTCCAAATCATGTGTGGGGTAGTTCAGCTCATGGACCTTGAGCTGATGAGACGCGAAGGCTACAAGTCTGTCGTGCTGCATCAGGACAGCGCCTAAACCAATACATGAGGCATCGATAAATACAACAAATCCATCACTCCCAGAGGGAAAAGTGAGGACAGGAGCGAACATCAGACGGTCCTTCAGCTCCACAAATGCCTACTCACTTGCGTCAGTCCAAACAAAATCTGCGCCCTTTCGAGTCAACCTGGTAAATGGGGCTGCAATACGGGAGAAGCCCTCAATGCAAAGCCGATAGTATCTCGTTAAACTAAGAAAACTGCGGATCTCGGATGCAGTCATGGGCTGGCCCCACTGACGCACTGCCTCAACCTTTGAGGGGTCCACTGCAACACCCTCCCTCGTCACCATGTGACCGAGAAACCTCACCTCATTTTGCCAGAACTCGCACTTCTCCAGCTTCGCATATAGCTGGTGGGCACGGAGGGTCTGCAAAGCGATCTCCAGATGCTGCATATGCTCCTCACGGGTCCTCGTATATATCAGAATGCCGTTGATAAAGACCATAACAAACTGATCAACGGAAGACCTCATTCATCAACTGCATGAAGACCGCAGATGCATTGGTCAGTCCAAAGGACATGACTTGGAACTCAAAATGACCATAACGCGCCCTAAAAGCCGTCTTTGGGATGTCCTCCTTTCAGACTCGAATCTGATGATAACCGGAACGCAGGTCAATCTTTGAAAAGAACTGTGCACCCTACAGTTGATTAAACAAATCATCTATCCTCGGGAGCGGGTACTTATTCTTGATCGTGACTCGGTTGAGCTCGCGGTAGTCCACATAGAGTCTCGATGAGCCATCATTCTTCTTGACGAAGAGTACCAGCGCTCCCCACAGAGAACTACTTGGACGAATGAATCCCAACTCACCCAACTCGTCCAACTATCGTTACAGCTCACGCAACTCCATTGGTGCCATACGGTACAGGGCCTTCGATATAGGTGCGGTACCGGGCTCAAGATTGATCTGGAACTCAATATGCTGACGCGGCGGTAATCTCGGAATCTCCTAGAATACATCAGGAAAATCATAAACCACCGGCAACTGATCGATACACAAGGTAATGGGCTCCTTAACTGCGCAGGACATAAGACAAGATAACGACTCTCCTTTGGGCTCGGTAATGAACTGGAACTGTGGCAAGCCGGGTATAAAGAATGTGACGGTCCTCGCGGAACAGTCCAACATGGCATGGTACTCGGCAAGCCAATCCATGCCTAGGATGACGTTGAAATCTGACATCGGCAGTACAAATAAATTAGCGGGCAAAAAGATATCAACGACCGGAATCGGGCAAGATGAACAGAAATGGCCCAACACTGTAGTCTTCCCCAAGGGCATCGATACGATCAACCCCTCGTGAGCAGACTCTGTCGGCAATCCAGTCGAATGACAAAAATCCTCAGACATGAATGAATGCGATGCACCAGAATCAAACAGTACACGTGTGATACATGCGGAGACGGAAAGAATACTCTCAATGACTCCTCAAGATGATTGCAGATCCTGCTGAGCCACGTAGAACCTAGCTTGAGCTAGGTGGGGAGGTGCATATCCCCTCTGAGGTCCCCGGTGCTGCTACTGCCTCTATGGCGGCCTGTACTGCTGTCTCTTCTGCTGTTGGGGCCTTGGCGACTGAGGTAGCTGCGATCGTTGCTGATGGGGTCGCTGCTGCGCAGGAGGCTGCTGCTGATGTCATTGCTGCGCTGGAGGCTGCTGTAGCCCTCTCGACTACTGCAAATGAGGGCGAGGGCACTCATACACACGGTGCCCTGTCCCACCACATCCATAACAAGTCCCTATAAACAGTTGCTAGGGTGGTGTTGGAGGTTTTACTGGGGCTGCTGGTGCTCTAGCAGGTGGGTAACTCATGTACCTCTGTGGGCATCGATGCTGTTGGGAGCTATTGGAGGGGGCTGCCTCTTCTGGCCTCTCCTCTGATCTCAATCGCCCTGTGAGTCGGCCCACTCAGTCTCGTAAATCTGGGCCCTCCGTACTACCGCTTGAAAGGTCGGGAGCTCATGCCCAATAACATGGTCTCGAAGATCGTAACACAAGCCGTTCTTGAAACGGCGGGCCTTTTGCCCCTCATCGTCAACCAAATATGGCGTAAACCTCGATAGTGCCACAAAACGGGCTGCGTACTATGCCATAGACATGCCCCCCTGCACCAGAGTCTCAAACTCTAGTGCTCTCTGACGATGAATATGGTCAGGGAAGTACTGTTACTCGAATCGGTCTATAAAATCATCTCATGTTCAGATATAATCAGGCCCTGCAACACAAGTAATGGAGGTCCACCAGTGCTTGGCCTCACCCTTGAGAAGAAACACTGCCAACTGGACTTGCTGCTCAATCATATACCGATGGTATCAAAAATCTTCTCCACATCGGAGCGCCACCTCTCAGCTGCAGTCGGATCTGGCTCGCCCTGGAAACGCGGAGGATTAAGCTGTCTGAACTTTGGAAGAAGGGCGCTTGCGCTCTCCTGCTCAACCTGAGCTGGCGAAACAACTGGGCGCCTGCCCTGTCCCTGAAGTGCGCCCGTAACAACCTGTAACATCTGCTGTAACTAAGAGGCACTCATAGGTACGATCGGATCCACACCAGTCTCAGGTGGAGGAACGTCATCCTCAGGCGAGGAAGTAGGGATCTCTGGGGGTGGAACAGGAGCCGCGGGTGGTAAAGCGGAAGCCTCAAGAGGTGGAGCGAGAGTCGATTAGGTCACTCTCCTGCGTGGCATGTCCTATAGGAAGAATAAGGTGCCAATCAGCCTTAAGAATTTTTGAAGGCATGCACGTTAGGGAACTAAACTGAGATGTTATACACTCGGAACCTAATCAATCTAAGTTCATACTAGATATGTGATGTTGTTCTGGGTTATTCTCAAGTTATGATCTGATACCAACTTCTGTCACGCCCCAAACTCGGAAATCGGGCTCACAAAATTCTTGATTACCAAATCTGGTGCTAACAACCTCCATAGTACCCCATTCTCGGCTCCCGGCACCCATACACCAGGTTCCGATCCTGGGATCCTATAAGGAGGATTTCAAACATAATTTGATTCGTAATGAACATAACTATAAGCATAACCCACGAATAATAACCACAGAAACACCATCACAAAATTCACTATGATCAAAAACTTTGAGTACAATGCGTATGAAAGGGAAATACAATATAATGAAAGTAACAAAAACTCCAAAAGCTCAGCTGCACGATCCAATGATGGCGAGGCTATGGCTGCGTCCTAGCGTCACCTACACGCATCAATCGTGCATAAGCTTATATAAAGTTTAAAGGGTGGTGTAAGTGTATGCGCAATATAAGCGTCCTCAGAATGCAAGGTCAGAGTAATGCGAAATCATGCTGGTGAGTACATGAATGCAATCAGCCGTACTAAGGCTATGCGGTGCAGGATATGAATGCTATCGGCCATAACACGGCCATGTGATACGAGATGCAACTCAAGCATGCCAATCCTCATCATATATCAGTACAGTTCTCATTCTGAATAATCACTGGGGTTTAGTACATTCCAAATGGCATTGTTGCTCTCCCAGTCGCACAGTCCGAGTGAGCATAAGAAACCTCACTATCCGCCTGGCTAATAGTCTGTTAATACCTATCCGGCACATCGATAGCGAACCCATTCACAAGCTAGTCAAACTCAGCCTAGTAATGCCTCCTACCCTTGGGTGAGTAAGGTCACACCCCTTTCCAACCGACCACGACACAGTGGGAGACAAGGCCTCCTGGTATTCGGCCCTCGTGCGCTCATAAATCCACTGGGTCTCGACATTGGAGTCATCCTCTGGTACCATCGAGTTTAGAGATTTTCACCTAGGGACATCTATAGCGCTCCGATACTTAGTAACAATATTTTTGGTGTCCGATCCTACCATTCATGATGTGCCTGTGGAGGCCATAGCCCTGATGTCGCTAGGGCGTATAGAGATCATATCATACAATGCGAAGTGCATGAATCACACTACTAATCATGCAACAATCTTATGCATACCGTGCGTTTATGAAGGGCAACTCTACCTATCAGGGAGCCCATAAACAATCTGCCCGAAGACATATGCTATGATCAGTCACTTCTCATAACAGGTATACATATGATGCATATGATCATGAATCATGGATCTATACTAAACATGTTATGTGGCGATGAGCTCTATTCATAACAAATATGAGCCTAGACAGCTTACACACTACAAGTATGGGCCTAACAATGGGCCTTAAGGAGAGTGACAATGCGAACATTTAACCAACATCATCCTTACAATGTGGACATCAAACCATTATTGCTCCCAAGGCACGGCCTGCCATGAACATCATTACATAGACCATGGAGGAATCACATATTGCAATGGGCCTTAGGTACATCCCGTTTAGCCTTGACCCAAGGGCTCCAAATACATCAAATGGGCCGCATCACATGGGCCTTATATTCATCAATGGGTTGCACTAATGGGCCTTATGTACATTACAATGGGCCATAACCCACAGGCCTTGAATACATCAAATGGGCCCTCATATGGTAAGTTGGCCACATCACATAGGCCAAATGTACATCAAATGGGCTACGCCAATAGGCCCTATGTATATCAAATGGGCCACACCCAAATATAAGTGGTGATAATGATTTCCACTATTAAAATTTCCAAGACCCACCATAACATTTATTTCCCATCCAATCCGATCATAAGGTCACACAGTCCTGAATTAAGAGGAAAAATAAATTTCCTACTAATCCAAAACTTCTACATTCCCAAGGGATTTCAATGGTAGATGTTCAATCCTCACTGTGCAGTGTGGTCCACTTGATAAATAGATTTGCCTTATTTTTGTCTCAAGCCTTAAAATTATCTTTCAAAAATTGTTGGATGATTTGGATGCAACACATGCGTTATGGTGGGTCCCATAGGGATGGACGGCATAGATGAATCACATACCTTATGGTGGAGATCCACATTGATGGGAGGTGTGGATATAATACATACATCAGTGGGTCCCATGTGGGGCCCACCATAATGTTTATTTTCCACCTAACCTGTGGATAAGGTCACACAGACCTAGTGCCCACCGTAATGTTCATTTTCCACCCAACCTGTGGATAAGGTCACACGGACCTGGGGCCCACCATAATGTTTATTTTCCACCCAACCTATGGATAAGGTCACACGGACCTGGGTGAAGAGTAAAAATAAATTTCATATCTGATCCAAAACTTCTGCAACCCAAAAAGGGTTTCAATGGCAGACGTTTAATCCACACTTTTCCTTGTCGTGTGGGCCACCTAAGCTGTGTATACGGTCTATTTTTAGGTGGCCCATAGCTGGAGGTAGGCCCACCAAATACACGGTATTGATGTTCAACTCACATCATGGTGGGGCCTGAGGTGGGGCCCATTGCCCATTGTCCATGCAAAGTAGCAGACGCTGCTTGCTGCAGCATCCAGAGACGCTGACACTAACAGTGTCTGCTGTTGCATTTTTTTTTTGAAAATAGAGTTTTTCCATAGTTTTTCATATGTGGGGCCCACATAAGGTAAATCCGACCTAGCCATTAGTCCCCATGGCTCAATACAAGCCCAATAAGCCGAATATTCGATGGGTTTTGGTGTACAGAAGTATCAGGGTGTATTTCAATGGTAACAATATTATTCTTTATGCTATGGCCCGCTAGAAGGTCGGATTGGCGTCATTTTTTAGCTCAACGCCTAAAATGATCTGGGGAACTGGATGGACGAATGGATTGAATTCATACTTCAAGGTGGGGCCTGCATGAGCAGCCCACCCCAAACACCAAATATATGAATAATATATATATATATATATATATATATATATATATATATTATTAGTTGTTAGTGCACACCCATGGCAGTACACGCACTCCATGTTACCCACGCCCTGGACGCTGGACGACATGGATATAACACAAGTGTCGTGGTGGGTCCCACATGTACATGGCCCACCATGCATATATATATATATGTATTAATATAATATTATGATAATATAAATATAATATATTATATACACTATATAGATGGTGGATCTCTCTTGAAATGCGGTGGGCCACACCGTCTGATGGATGGAGTAGATTTAACACAAATCGTAGGGCCCACATCATTCTAGGGGGAGGATAAAGAAAGAGAGAGAGAAAAAAAATGAGAGAGACAGCGATAGAGAGACCCCGCCACTATGGGCCCCTCATAGTTACATCACATACATCAAAATGGGTCCCACCAACAAGTGGGCCCTAAAATAAGAATTAACGATGGATCACCCACCTATTATACTCCTCCTTGATCCCTTAGCCTCCTTAGCTCCTTGCCTTCAATGTTAATGGAGGTAGATGATGAATAGATGGTTGAGATGGGAGATGAGAGAGTGGGAAAGTGGGCCACACTTGTTGTTTTGGGAGAGTTGGGGAGGTTTGGACGTATGGAGTTTTTTTATTGCTTGGGAGAGTGTTTTGAGAAATAAGGGAGAGAGAGAAATGATGGGATTAAAGGGATGGATGGAGTGATGGTTGTAAGGAAAGGGGATGGATAGGTAAGGTTTGGTTTGAAATTTGTAAAAGAGGGATGGGTAGGGGAGAGAGAGTTGAATTATGGAAAAAGGAGGGATGAGTGTTGTACTTAGGGTATGGCTTGTACTTGACATTGATTGTTTGATTGATTGATGGGATATGTTGTAAAGATTTTCTCAAAATTCACAACGCGCGGCATTTCTTCGGAATGAACGCAGACCCACATCTTCTGCATGGGTATCGGATCGGTGCGTGATTCATGACGTTGGAACCGCGGCGACGGCGCGGTCGCTAAGGTACAAGTTTCGAATCGAGCCAATGTTGGTATGTAGGACTCGGCTTAGGATCACGTGCAAACTTCAGATACGGGTCGAGGGTTGTCGAAATTTGACCGAGAGGACCGCGGAAGCCTACAAAATAGTACAAACTATGATACGGGTCTTACAATAAGCATTTATATTATAGTACCTTAAATGTGTAATTGCTATCGATGTTTGTTCATGGCTTATTTTGCCACATGAGGTTACTTGATGATGTTTTAAGAAATCCTCGTACTAGTGGCCACCTGTGTAATGAATTAAATAAAGTTACGTTGCGGACTTACCACCTTATGGATTATTTGTGCCTATGTGGCTTTTGGGGAATAACCCATTTTTATTATACCATTAAGTGGAATATTTGGCCTTACGGCTTTTATGAAATAATTGTCCCACGTGGATTTAATGGATTATTCTATATAACTTTGCAGTGGTAAGTTTCACTTATTGGACAATGATAGGCCACTAGTTGGAGAGGTTACCTTTAAAACATTATATTTATTAGTCTTATGAGGGATAGTGGAATAGGAAACTATGCCTGAGCTGTCGGCCTATGCTGGGTGACAAACCCCCTATAGTGACCTTTGAGCTTTTTTAAAATGGTTGTTTGAAGTTGGAATATTAACGGTTGGGCTAATCATGCATCTTCATAGCATACGGACTTTACCGGGTGGTCGATATAAGACGCGGAGTTTTCTTGGGTCACTATGGGCTGTACCGTAGAGTATTTTACCTGGTGATTTTAAGTTTTCATTGCGTGCATTCGACTACCATGGGCTGTCATTTTCCGTGTGTCTAGTTTTCCTTGGACATATCATAGAATACTCTTCCAGGAAGCTAGCCTACCTTGGGCGTCCTCGTTGTATGGTCTTTTCTTGGTGACTAGTTCTCCTTAGAACGTACTTTTGAGTACTTTTTTGGGTGGCTAGTTCTCCTTAGGTGACTTTTTATGAGATGAATGTGCATCCCTAGGTCTGTGAGCATGTGCATGCATTCATGCATTTAAACAAGATTATCTTTGTGAAATTTATCTGATGAATGTGTATCTGATGAACCTTATCTAAATTCTATGATAATCATTGTGAAATATTTGTTATACACTATTCTTGATAACTATATTTAATTATCTTAATGATACGATAAATCTTGGGGGTTATACCTTACTAGGATAGCCATTGACGCTATCAAACCGTATCCAGTGTGTAGGAGATGCAGATAATGCGTATACATGTGCTTATGGGGAGTATGAGAACCAAGATGATCTTGCGGCTCTCCATTCCAAATTTCCTTCATATTTAGTTTATACTTTCATGTATCTTAAGACTTAAGACTTAAGACACTGTGTTGTATAAGTTTTTCGGGCAACAACTTGAAATTTGGGTTATGTATATTTAGACTCCCTCTTATACGTGATTTGTTCTGAATAACGCTGAATTACTAACTCTGGTAAAAAAAATGCATGTGAAATTTGAGCCACCGTTAAAGGTTAAGACTCGAGTTTTTGGAATGTGAGTAGTGTACTAGGGTTTCGGGAACTAGGGTGTTACAAAGTATGAAATTAATAAGTTCACCAGTAAAAATAATTTTGAACTATGTAAGGTGAAAATGAGAGGAATTTTAGTTCAATAAGGATTACAACATGCCCTCCTTGGCAGGGCGAAACGTCCTATATCTATGACTGATGAAGAGTATGATGAACTCGATGAGAGGGGTATAACCTCAATCCAATTATGTCTAGTGGACAATGTTCTAGATCAAATGATCACCACAAGAGTATGGATGAAACTTGAAAGTTTGTACATGAAGAAATCCCTAGGCACTCGTTTGATATCAACCAACACATAAACACTTTTAATGAATTGCTCTATAAACTGACGAATGCGGAGGTGAAAATCGAAGAGGAAGATCAAGCCTTGATTCTCTTAAATTTACTTCCACTATCTTTCAAAAATTTTATAGATATGTTAATCCATGGTAGGGATACCATCGATGTTGAAACTGTCATCTCGGCCCTTCATGAGAAGTAGTTGAGAAAGAAAGACAGTAGTGAGGGTACCTCTACAGATGCATTGTTACCAAGAAAAGGAATTTTGAATGAAAAAATGATAATTTTCAATCGCAGTACAAATTAAAAGGGAATGATAAGATGAAGTGTTGTAATTGTGGGATGATAGGACACATGAAAAAGGATTATCAAAATGATAAGGCTCAAAGGGAGAAAAGTCTAAAAATGCGACGAAGGCCAATACAGTGCAATTTAGCAAGAAAGTGGATGGTGGTGATGTCTTGATCGCATTTAAATATGGTTAACTTAATAACAACTATTTTTTGGATTTAGGGGCTTCATACCGCATGACTTCTTATAGAGATTACTTCACCAATTACATTAAGAATTATGGTGGACAGGATTTTATGGGAAATGACATTGCATGTAAGATGATTGGTATCGATTCAGTGCACATCAGGATGTTCGATAAAATGGAGTGTATCCTAACGGATGTGAGACACATTCCTAACCTTAGGAAGAATCTTATCTCACTTAGGGCAGTAGATGTACTTGGGTGTAAGTTCACTGGTTTTGATTAAGTCCTTAAAGGTTCAAAGCGTCTCACGTAGTGATGAAAGCGTAACAAAATAACAATCTTTACAAGTTGAATAGGAATACTGTATTGGGTGGAGCCACAACGTCTATAGCGGATTCCACATTGGCATATTTATGGCATGCTCGTCTGGGCCACATGAGCGAGAGCGTTATGAAGGTACTTTCTAATCGTAGCTTGATTCCTATTTTAAAAAGCCGTGATTTTCATATATATGAACATTGTATATATAATAAACAATCTTGGCTAATTTTTAAGACTAGAAAGCATGTATGTAAATGTGCTTTAAGTATGTGCATTTAGATATATGAGTCCCGTCACCCGTTGTTTCCGCTATAAGGTCATCATTTTTTGTCCATTCATAAATGACTACTACAGGAAGGTGTGAGTTTATTTTTTAAAAAATAAATCTAATATATTTGTCATATTCAAGGTGTGGAAGGCAGTGGTTGAGAAGCAGATATGGCAGAAAATGAAGGTTCTAAGGATAGACAATGTGAGGTGAATTCATTTCAAAGGAATTCAATCAATTTTTTAGAGATGTAAGGATTATAAGGCACAATATAGTGAGGCAAATACTTGAATAAAATGGTGTAACGAAATGTATGAATTGAACTCTTTTAGAGAGAGCCCGAAGCATATTGAATAATGTTGGATTGTTCAAAGAGTTGTGGACTGAAGTCATGAATATAGTCGGTTATCTGGTGAATAGATCTCTATCTAAGTTGATAAACTGTAAAATTCATAAAGAAGTGTGGAGTAGTCATAATATTTGCTTAAAGTTACATGTATTTGGTTGCAATACTTGCCCTCATGTTTCATCAGTTAAGAGAGATAAGCTACACCACAAAGTAAAGAACTTATCTTTGTGGGCTTAGTGATGGTGTGAAAGGGTACAGACTATACGATTGGGTCACTCAAAAAATCACTTTGAGATGTGACGTCAGATTTAATAAGGAATCCTTGTTCTTTAAGGACGAAAGAAAGGAACAGGAAAAATCGGCAGTGATCGACGTTAAAATTGAAAGGGGGTGGGACACAGTTTGAAGTTGAGCAACAGACAAAGGTACAACAGCAAGTGAAGCATCCACCTTTTAGAAGAAATCTATTAAGAGATTGCATATTGCCAGTTAGATACAAGAATGACTCGAATGTTTCATTCACCTTCATTATAGATGAGGAGAACCTGTCTTTTTCCATGAAGCATTAGATAGTTCTGATGTTGAAAAGTGAATGACATCCATACACGAAGGACTCTTTGCATAAGAATGAGATATGGGAGCTAGTGGAGCTTCTAATGGGGCATAAATCGATCGGTTGTAAGTGGATTTACAAAAGGAAGCGGGACAAATATAAAGCAAGGTTGGTTGCAAAAGGGTATGCGTAGAAGGTAGGCGTTGACTTCAATGAGATTTTCGTGCCCGTAGTCAAGAAGATATCTATCATATTTGTATTGGCATTGGTTGTCCAATTCAACCTAGAATTAGAATAGATGGATGTGAAGATTACTTTCCTACATGGGAGTTGGAGGAGAAGATTTACATGAAGAAACTAGAAAGGTTCGAAGTAAAATGGATTGAGAATAAAGTTTGTAGGTTGAGGAGGTTGTTATATGGCCTGAAACAATCGTCTAGGCAGTAGTAAAAAAGATTTGATACTTTTATTATGAATCTGAGGTTTACCAGGAGTGAGTATAATCATTTTATTTATTTCAAAACACTAGATGATGGACATTCATTGTATAGATATTGCACATAGATAATATATTTATTAACAGTCATATCATATCTGAGATCGATACGTTGAAGACTCAATTATCAAGGATATTTAAAATAAAAGATCTCGGAGCTACAAAGAAGATTCTTGGCATAAACATTCATAGAGACAAACAGAGAAGCAGACTATGGTTATAATAGGCTGAATACCTTGAGAAGATATTGATAAAGTTTGGTATGGATAAGGCAAAACCGGTTAGCACACCCCATACTGTTCGCTTTAAGCTTTGTTATGAACAATGTCTCATTACAGATGAAGAAAAGTAAGTGACATCTCATGTTCCTTATTTAAGCATGTTGGCAATTCAATTTATGCAATGGTCTTTACAAGACTAAATATTTCACATGTAGTGGGTGTTTTGAGTAGATATATGGCTAACCCTGACAAACAACACTGAGAGGTAGTGAAATGGTTACTTCGGTACATTCGAGGTACAATAGACTATGTCTTGACGTTTGAAAAGTCAGAGGACAAGTTAATAAGCTATGTTTATTCAAATTATGCAGTTAGTGTGGATAATAGAAGGTTGACTTCCAATTGCTCATTTGTATTAACGGGTAGAGTAATCAGTTGGATGTCAAAGCTCTAGTCTATGGTGGCACTTTCCACAACTAAAGCTGAATATATGACAATGACAGAAGTGTTCAAATGTGTTTGGTTGAGGGAAATGATGAATTAGATCTAAATAATCAAGTGGACCACACTGAAAAAAGCAGTGAGAGATTGGCGAAGAACTCTATTTATCACTCACGTACTAAATATATTGATGTTCATCATCATTTTATCCGATGAGTGCTTGAGGAAGGAAGCATGACTCTAGAAAAGATTCATACAAGCATGAATCTGATTGACATGCTTATGAAGGTGGTTCCTATAGAGATGTTCAAGTTTCGTATAACTTTTCTAGGCTTGGCAAATGCTTAATGAAGACGAAGTGTGTATAAAGAGCAACGATGAAGTTATGAGAAAAGATTATTAGAGATGGTGGTGGCAAGGAGCAATAGAGTGTGAAGATTAAAGACATGGTTGAAATTGTTGCCAATGTCTTAAATCTGTCTGTAACGGAGTTTGTTGATGTCATTGACAGAATACTTAATTCCATTGAGCATTTGTCGATGCCATTGCCAGATGCTCGATCTCATCGAGAAAAATCTGAAAAATCCTAGTTAATTATTGGACCATTTTGGAGTTGTTACTTGATGGCACCGAAGATAGCTTCGATGTCATCGACCAACCCTCAATGACCGATCCTCGATTGTTATCAATGCCATCGAAGGTCCCATTGAAGGTGAGCGCAGAATTGTGTAAGTGCGTAATTTATTTCCTATTATAGTTGTGGTAGTATTTTAGTAAGGTATAATCTGAATTAAGGTAAGTTAAGAGTTCTTTAAGATGTACCTAATAATCCAAGAGCATAGATAGGAATTTTAAGAGAATTTTTAAGGTTGTTTGGATTGGTAAGTCCATCTATTTTTGGTAATATTATTTTCACACTCTGTGCCCTGATTTTTACCTGTCCTGCTTACTCCATTTGCATTTTATTTTCGTTTGATTTTATCTTGTCCGTTTAAATTCGAATTTGCTCCGGTGCGTATAGCACGTGGAGTGGTTGGATTATAGGAATCCGTACAGAGAATTTATTTATAAAGAAAAAAAAAAAAAAAACTGTCCATATTCGATGGTAAAATGGCAATGGTGGATGGCTAGGATCTAAGCATTCCATCCGATCAATAGCGTGGACCACCAAACTAAGGGCGCACATGGACCAATGGACCTCAGGTCCAGAGGACATCCTACATATCCTCGGCCAAGGATCGTACATACTGGGGAATCAAAACAGCTAGCACTGAAGCTGTAACTCACGTTAGTGATAGCTGTCCGCACCACATGTTTAATGTTTTAAAGAATCATTGCCAGTTTCGCTGTGGTAGACGTTTTCGCCTAACCATCTTTCCATCCCAACCTATTACTTGTGTAGAACATCCGAGCCATGTAAATTGTGGGCCCCACCATGATTACCAACTTGCTAGAAATTAGTCCTATCCATTCATTAGGTGAGCCCCGACCTGCCCCTCCTTTGAAATCAATGGACGGATGAGGTTCTGATTCAATATACATGTATGGCCTACCTAATTAGCAGATTGTCATGATTTTCGACAAGTTGATATCAAAGGTGGGCCCTGACTTTTTAACTGGTCAGATTTCCTTCTCATTTCTCAGGCTAGCGGGAAAGATGGGGTTGTATACAAAGCTAGTATGCAGCCGGCTGTAGGTGATCAGTTCCTTTTTTTTATTCTTTTCTTTTATTCCATTTAAATGAGGAAGCGTAGGGTCAGGTTGTCGCTTTCCGTTCGTCTAGTTACTTTCGCATACGTAGCAAATGTATATGTGATCATAACCGATCATCACGCAGGATATCCCTTGGATGGACGGAGTAGATGTCACACAGACATCAATGTAGGCCCCACAGAACTTTTTTTTTTTCTTGCTCGGGGAGGTCTACCATTTCAAGGGCCTTGGTTATTTCGCATATAGAGAACTACACGTTTTTTAACATGATATGCGCATGAGCATGATCTACGGTAATTCCTACGGCCTTTAATCACACACGTGATATTCAAAAGAGCAACGAAGGGCATGTGGCATGGGTGTTAACATTTTTAAAGCTACAAACTAACATAAGTTTAGCTGTCCACCACAACACACGTTCTCATTTATTTATTTATTTTTATTTAAATCGTTTCTGTTTGTGGTACGCAAATTGCATTTGGCTGGAAAATATTGCATCTGGCTGGAAACGGATTGGCTACTCCCCCTGCCACAAGCCAATGGCTGGTGGTTGCTGCTCTGTGGGACCTACCATGTTGTATGTGTTTCATCTATGCTGTCCATATATTTTTCTAGATCATTTTTTTTATTGTACGAGACCAAAAAATGAGGTATATCCCAATCTCAGGTGGACCACATTATAAGAAACAGTGTTGAATGAATGTCGACCATTAAAAACTTTTTGGGGCTATAAAAGTTTTGGATCAAGCTTATATTTGTTTTTCCTTCATCTGGGTCTGTATGACCTAATAAACAGATTGGTGTCAAATAAACAGTACAGTGGGCCTTAGGAGGATTTTAACGGTGGATATCCAATTGCTATTGTTTTCCTTTTGGTGTGGTCCACCTAAGATTTAGATCCCTTTAATTTTTGGAGTCAAACCCTAAAATGATCTGTAAAAATGGATGAACGGAATGGATGATCCATTCATCATGGTGAGGCCCACATAGAATAGACCATCAGCCACCGGGCCGGTGGCAAGGGGAGTAGCCGATCCGTTTTCATATTGGCTCTGCCAGTAGCGGGAGTGGTTCCTGCACTGGAAACCTGGGTGGGGCCCACCGTGATGTTTGTGAGAAATCCATGCTGTTCATCCGTTTTGTGAGATCATTTTATGAGATGGGGCTAAAAATGAGCTGGATCCAATATTCAAGTGGGCCGAAAACACAAGGATTGAACGTCCACAGTTGAAATATTCATGGGACAACCGAAGTTATGAATTAGGATGATATCTGTGTTTTCAGTTAACTTCAGTAGGAATGACGTTATGAACGGTATGAATGGCATGTAAAGATCACTGCAGACCTTATGGAGGTTTCAACGGTAAGAATTTCTCTGCCCACCTTTTCCTCTAGTGCGGCCGACTTGAGTCTTGTATCATTCTGATTTTTGGTCTCAAGTCCTAAAATTAACTCAAAAAACAGATGGACGGGGTAGATTTCTCACAAATGTCACGTTGGCCCCATCTAAATTTCCAGCGCAGGAAATCCGCCTCCACCCGGTAGCGACCTCGTGCTGTATTGGCCCACCACAATGTATGTGTTTTATCATTGCCTTTCATTTATTTTGCTAGATCATTTTAGGTGTGACCGCAATAATGAGGCAGTTATAAATCTCAGGTGCACCAAAACCCAAGAAAACCGTGATTGAATGTCCACCATTAAAAACTTGCCAGATCCCTCTGTAATTTTTACTTGCCATCTAATTTATTGTTTAGGTCGCGTAGACCCGTATAAAGGGAAAACACAAATATCAGTCTCTAAAAAGTTTTAGTTGTAGGCATTCAATCACCCTTGTTTCATGTGGTGTGGTCCTCCAGAGATTTAGATCTGCCTCATTTTTTTAGATCATACCCTACAATTAACTGACAAAATGAAAGAATAAAACACATCCATCATGGTGGGGCCCACAGCATAGATTAGTACCAAATCCTGTGTCTCACAGGACATGCATTGTATGCTGATCAAATATGATGGGATTTGAGTGGGCCACCTACTACTTTCAAAGATGTCCTCGAAGGGCGGAAGTAGATTGGGTGGTGAGCCCAAGACACCACCCAGTTAGATAGTTTTGGGCGCTGTGGGGCTTACCGTGAGGTAGGGGTGTACATGAACCGAGTTAGCTCGCTTAGCTCACTCGACTCGAAAAAGCCTGATTCGACTCAGTTCGAAGCTGAGTTCAACTCGAGTCAAGCTGATTTTTTTGAGTTCAAAAAAATTTCGAATCGAGTTCGAGCTTGCCCAAGCTTGACTCGACTCAGATCGAACCCCAACTCAAATCGAACTCGGATCAAACTAGTTCAATGACTCGGTTACTTTGATATTGATGTTGCTCACCAAGTGTTTGATAAAATGACTCAACAAAGTGTCGGCTAGTGGCAAGGAAGGTATGAATATGAAACAAATATCATTTTTTCTTCATTTTGATGTTGTCTAGAAGGTGTTTGATAAAAAATACTTGTAAACAGCTGCTACTATTTTACAGACAATGAGAAATTGAAAATGCACAGCACGTGTTTGTGAAAATGCCGCAGAGGCTCGATTTTGGCTCAAACTGGCCTGAGCAGCTGACCAAACCGAGCCAAGCTAGCTAGTCAAGCTCGAAGATCTAGCCGAGCCGAGTTTGAGCTGGGGTTAGCTACCTAGTGGCCAAGCCGAGTTGAGTTGAGGCCAGCTCGACTCGGTGTATACCCCTACTGTGAGGTATGTGTTCATATTCATATAAGGTGGGGATAATGACACCAACATTGAAACCTTTTTACACCTGCCGCACTGTTTATTTGCCATCCAACTTGTTGATAAGGTCACAAATACCTACTTGAAGGGAAAACACCAAATATCAGCTTAATTTAAAACTTTCATGGCCCTAAGAACTTTTTAACGGTGGGCATCCAATCACCACTGTTTCCCATGATGTGGTTCACTTGAGCTTTTGATCCACTTCATTTTTAGATTCATGACCTAAAATGAGGGGGCAAAATGGATGGACTGTGCGAATAAAACACATACATTATGGAGGGCTCCAAGTGCCCAACACCACATAGCTGGTTAGTGTTCGGTTCACCACCCAATCCGCTTGGAGACCAGATCTGTAGAGTTGATTGAGATGTATGTTTTTGATCTACTTTACCCATTTATTTTGTCATATTATTTTAGGGCATGAGCATAATAAAATGAGGCAGATCCAAAGCTTAAGTGGACCACACTATACGAAACATTAGGGCTTGAATGCCTACCGTTCATAAGGTTGATATGTGTTTTCCCTTCATATGCTACCTTTAACATGTTAGATGATAAATAAACATCATCCTCTAGGAAGGTTTCATGATGGTGTCATTACCTCCACAGTTACAAGTGGAGTTGCAACTTGGGATCTAAATTTGTCTCATTTTTAGGATGATGCCCTAAAATGATTAGTAAAAGATGAACCACATGCATATTCCACCTACAGGCAATCCACATCCTCCACCTCAAGATTTCAAACTACATTTTTAAGCTCATGCCTTAAAATGAGCTGGCAAGATGCATGGATGACATGGATATACAATAAATTCATTAAGGTGGACTATATGGTCATAGTGTAACTTGACCAATACGCATTCATCAGAGAATCAGTAGCACATGGACCAATCAAATCCATGTTTACCATATATGGGGTGGATTCAATCAGCGTAAGTAACATCAAACCATTACGAGGAGCCATTTCATTAGCCAGTCAGGCTCAGTCGTGATTAGCACGGAACGACTAACAACATTTCTAACAAGTGTGACCAATAAAATAAAGCCATATCATAACTTGACAGAACTTCATGTTATTTCAACTTGACTGAATCCACTACCTGCCATCTAGCCAAAGAGATCGGTATGACTGGACTATTCAAGAAATGAAGTCTTTGAGGCAAATGTGTGAACTTCTGCTGATTTCTATTTTATCGTACTAATAATTAAAGGGTCAACATCATCCAAAACAGTGTAATAATTGGATTACGGCCCATTCGCTATTAGAACAAAATGAATAGCTCTGATCTCATCCACTTAGCCCACTTATGTGGTAATGACATGCAGGCACGGTATCTCCTTTGACTCCAGTGCTGAGGAGCGGATTGTGACCTCTCTGTGCCGGAGGGCTGTGTGGGGTCCACAAAAATGTCCCTAATGAAGTCACTCGTCCATCTGTTTTGAAAGACGTACCACAGTAGGACAGGATTCTAAAAACCACCCCATTAGGTGCTTACCAGTCCGTCCGTTGACAGAAATGTTAGGGGTATGAGCATTTTTTCTTCTTAGTTTGAATGTAATCATGCCTAAGCTTGTGAGTAGGTAATTAATTAAAATAACTTCCAATTATGATGTTATAAAGTTGTTGACTTCAACATATAGTCTTTATTATTTTAGCCCCTTGAGCACTTTTTGCATTTTCGAATAATGAAAATGTCCTTTTGCTAGCTGTTCCCTCGAATAAATACTACACCAAAATCCCTATTTAGGAACGGTTTTCAACCGTGGCTAAAGAGGGTGTCGCGAAAAAAATTAGAGACGGTTTGAAACTGTTCCTAAATTTTCAATTTTGACCCAAAAAATTAGCGACGGTTGAAAACCGTCGCAAATTTTCAATTTCCAGCCCACTTCTAAATCCTCTGGTTTTTTCAATTGGAAATAAGTGAATTGCAATTCAAGAGATCAGGAGATCTCGGGTTTAGAATATCCCTTTTGCTTAAATCCCCTACCTATATCCTTAAATGATGAAAAGTTCTAGCAACTGAAAAACCAAATTGTGTATAAAAATGTCAATCACTACTATTCGCCTTGTACGTAGTAGAGATGAGAGTGAATATTTAGGCCCACCTGCCTGTGCTAATGTAACGCATGGGCATGATATCTAAGGCATCCATCAGGTAGGTCTCACTGAATGCATATATGCACTTTGCCCAAATAGATCACCATAAAAATGGAAAATGGCAAAAAAAAAAAAAAAAAGATCTTTTGCCATGGCATCTTCATTGGAACCTACCTTATGGAATGTCTGGATCTTGCACCCATGTCGCTATGGCATAGGTAGCTGCATGTGGAATTAGCTAGCTTAAAGAACTATAGAATAAGAGAAGGAACTTTGAGATTGGGATCACAATAGGTTCAACCATCCAAATCAAAACACAAAGCTACTCAGTAACTAGACCAAGCCATACTGGCTTTGGTCTGGTTGAACATGAATGAAATCCAAAAAGATGAGGAAAAATTCACAGAATGCAAAGAAACTGAAAAGCTTGTCCCAATTGATGTGACAAGGTATGATGATGAACTTGAAATCAGAATCGTAAGATACCTAGAAGAACTCCAAACACAAGGGGAAACATGGCAGTGTTGTATTTGTTTCAGAATGACAGAGTCCATGGATACATGGGGAACAAACATTCAGCTGTTCAAGCCATCCATGCAACTAGGGTTGGCAATGGATTGGCTAAGCCTGCACAGCCAACGCGGCCCGCTTAATGGCTAGTGAATCATAGACAACCAGTCTAACCTGCCATTGATTATATATTTTACTTAAAATGCTCAATGTGCAGTGACAAGTAACAAATGAATAATTAAATGAACATCAGGCAATTCCTACCTTTGATCACTTGGTTAATGAGTCTAGATTGACTCCCCTGTTTATCAAAACACTAGTCAAATCTTGTCTATGAGCCTATACAAAAACAGGGGAAAGAAAAGACATGAAGAAAAGAAATTCCACGAAACATAATCAAACAAATGCATATTTTAAGCCTAACTATAGTGATATTTGTAACAAATAATTGTACAGATGCCTAGATAAAGATCTTGCACTTAGGGAACCTCTACTGTAAGACCCGTGTCCTAGTTTGTACCGTTCTGTTGGCTTTCACGGTCCTTCCGATCGAATTCCGGCAACCTTCGCATCGTATCTGACGATTGCGCGCAATCCTAAGCCGAGTCCTATATACCGAAGATGGCTCGACCCGAAACTTGTCTCTTAGCGATCGCGCTGTCGTCGCGGTTCTAATGCCATGACTCGCGCACCAAACCGATACCCAGGCCAGGAGATGTAGGCCTGTGTTCATTCCGAAGAAACGTCGCGCGTTGCAATTATCGAGGGAATCTCTACGATATTTCTCATCAATCAATGTCAAGTACAAGCCATACTCCAAGTACAACAACCCATCCCCACCTTTTCAAAAGTTCACTCTCTCTCTCCCCTCACCATCCCTCTCTTACCCCATTTTCAACTAAGGCCATACTTTCCATCACTCTTCTTACAAAATTTTCAAACAAACCCATTACTCCATCACCTCTTATCATTCCCATCACCTCACTCTCTCTCATTCTCAAATCTTCCAAGCAACTAAGAACCCCAAACGTCCAAACCTCTCCAACTCTTCTCCAAAGCCAAGTGTAGCCCACTTTCCCTACCCTCTCATCTCTCATCCCCACCATCAAAATTCCATCATCCACCGTTAAACGTTGAGCATAGGAGCTAAGGAGGCTAAGGGACCAAGAAAGAGGCTAGTAAGGTGGGTGATCTTTGAGTTTCTACCGTTAATTTCATGATTTGAGGGCCCACTTGTTGTGGGACCCAAAATGATGTATGCAACGTAGAGGGGGGGCATCGTGGCGCGGTCCCTCTATCTCACCATATCTCTCTCTCTTCCTTTCTCTCTCATTCTTTGTATGATGGTGGTGATGAATGGGTGTGTGGCCCATCTGTTGTGTGTGTCCCACCATGAAGTTTAAATTTTACCCATGTCATTCACCTTCATGTGGGACCCACCTAACGGATGTAATGGATCTACACTATCCAGCTCATTAGTGGGCCTGGATGGAAGGAAAAGCACAAATATCATGTTGATCCGAATAGGTGGGCCACATGCATGTGGGACCCACCATGATGCAGTGTGTATCCCAGCCGTCCAGCGTCTCTGGACGCTGGACGTGAGGCAGGGGTAGCTAACAGGGAGTTCGTGTACTGACAGGGGTGTGTACTAACAAAGTTAATAAAAAAAAGTATGCTTTAGGGGTGGGCCACTTATGCAGGCCCCACCTTGATGTATGTATACAATCCAAACCGTCCATCCTTCTCTTCAGATCATTTTAGGTGTTGAGCCAAATTTTGGGACCAATCCGATTCTCGGGCGGGCCATACCATAGGAAATAGCGGTAATACCGTTCAAAAGTTGCATCAGACATTTTGCTGATAATGGGAGAGAAGGGTGTCTTGCCGAATGAGGTTATTTATACTTCGTTGATGAAAGCCTACTGTAAAGAAAGTGAGATTTAAAATATATATATATATATATATATATATATATATGTATATATATATATATATATATAAGCCACCGTCCAGAGAGTCTGATGATCTGGACAGTACAAATATGAGGCATATATCGTGGTGGGCCCCACCATGATGCGTTTCGAACATCAACACCATGCATTTGATGGGTTCCCTCGAACCAGGAGGCCACCCCAAAAATCAACCGTATACAGAACTCAGGTGGACCACACCATCTAAAATCATGTGAAGACATGCCTAAAACTTGTAAAATCACTTGGTGGGGCCTATCTGAAATTTGGATGCGGCTGAAACTTGGTCTGAACCCTCAATCAAGTGGGACACACATAATGGGTGGACTGGATTTGTGAACCACATTACGGTGGGCCCCAGGCCCACCCCCAGGTCCCCGTGACCTTATAAACAGGTTGTATGACAAGTAAATATTACGGTGGGCCCCAGTTCCCCCCTGTTCCACGTGACCCTATCAACAGGTTGTATGGCAAATGAACATTCCAGTGGGCCCCATGGCCACGTGACCCTATCAACAGGTTGTATGGCAAATGATCATTACAGTGGGCCCAAGTTGGGTGGAAAATAAACATTACATTGGGCCCAGGTTGGGTGGAAAATAAACATTACTGTGGGCCCCAGGTCTGAGTGACCTTGTCAATGGGATGGATGGAAAATAAACATTATGGTAGGCCCCACATGGGACCCACTTAAGTATGTATTGTAATCCACACCCTCCATTAGTGTGGGCCCCACCATGATGCATGTGTTTCATCCAAACCGTCCAATCATTTTGGAAAATATTTTAAGGCCATGTGATAAGGCCCATCTTGGTATGTTTGTGGGCCGTCCGTTGAGGCCCACCTTGATACATACAAGGCCCACCTTGATTTGTATAAGGCCCATATTATGAGGCACATTGTGATGTATACAAGGCCCATGTGACTAGGCCCATGTTGATGTATTTATGGCCCGTCATTGAGGCCCACCTTGATGTATATATACGAGACCCATGTATGAGGCCCATTTGATGTACTGGAGGCCCATGGGTCAAGGCCCAATAGGACGTACATAAGGCCCATTGTAGTGTGATTCCACCATGGTATATGTGTCGACCTTTATAGCGAGCTATGCTTTGGGAGCAATGATGGTTTGATGTCCACATTGCAAGGATGATGTTGGTTAAATGTCTGCATTGTCGCTCCCTAGGGCCCCTTGATAAGCTCATACCTGTAATATGTAGGCCGTCTAGGCCCATCTTCGTTTTGATCAGAGCTCATCACCACTTAACATATATAACATAGATCCATGATTCATGATCATACACATCATATGTATGCCTGATATGAGAAGTGATTGATCATAGCATATGCCTTTGGGCAGATCGTTTATGGACTCCTTGATAGGCGGAGTTACCCTACATGAGCGCTCGGTACGCGCAAGATTGTTGCATGTCTGACAGTATGATTCATGCACTTGCATTAGTGTGATTGTGATTATTGTATGCCCTAGTGACATCAGGGCCATGGCCTCCACAGATACATCGTGGGTGGCTGGATTGAATACCAAAATATTGTTACTATGCATCGGGGCATCATATATGTCCCTGGGTGAAAATTCTTAAACCTGATGGTACCAGAGGATGACTCCAACATCGAGACCAAGTGGATATATGAGCGCACGAGGGCTGAATACCAGGAGGCCGCGTCTCCCACTGTGTCGTGGTCGGTTGGAAAGGGATGTGGCCTTACTCGCCCGAGGGTAGGGAGAATTACTAGGCTGAGTTTGACCAGCTCTTGAATGGGTCCGCTATCGACATACTGGATAGGTATTGACAGACTATTGGCCAGATGGATAATGAGGTTTCTTACGCTCACTTGGACTGTGCAGCTAGGAGAGCGGCAGTGCCATTTGGAGTGTACTGAATCCCAGTGATTATCCAGAATAAGAACTGTACTGATACCTGATGAGGATTGGCATGCTTGAGTTGCATCTCACATCGCATGGCTGTGTTATAGCCGATAGCATTCTTATCTTACACCGCATAGCCTTGGTACGGTTGATTGCATTCATCAGCATGATTTTGCATTATTCTAACCTTGCATTTTGAGTACGTATATTGCGCACATACTTACACCACCCTCTAAGCTTTCTATAAGCTTATGCACGATTGATGCGTGCAGATGATGCCAGGACGCAGTCGCAGCCATAGTCTCGCTGTAGTTGGAGCGTGCAGCCGAGCTTCTGGAGTTTTGTTACTTTCGCTATATTGTATTTCCCTTTCATACGTATTGTACAAAAGTTTTTGATCATAGTGAATTTTATGATGGTGTTCTTGTGGTTATTGTTCGTGGGTTATGCTTTTGGTTATGCTCATTACGAATTAAATTGATATTAGAAATCCTCCTTGTAGGATCCCAGGATCGGAACCTGGTAAATGGCTGCCGGGAGCCGAGAATGAGGTTCTACGGAGGCTGTCGACGCCGGATTCGGCGATTGGAAATTTTGTGAGCCCGGTTTTCGAGTTCGGGGTGTGACATCTACTAGGGGACCCACTGATTCAGAGTAGCCCCACAGAAGTGCAGTAAAGTGCCTCCAAAACCATTTGTATTGTTCTGTGGGCCCCAAGTGATGATTTGATTGATTTGTGGGTATTATCTGATTCACACCGTCTTTATGCAGTTGTCTGCAGACATTGCAATTACAAGCACTGTTATCACAACCAGCTTGAAAAGCACCTGAAGGTCAAAGAGATGTAAATCCAAATAACTATTAGGAAACTAGCAACCACAGTAATCATAAAGAAACATGTAATTTTACTGGAATGAACATCTCAGTGCATGCTTCAAAATCTCCCAAAAGTTCCTTCGATACTAAACTTAGCAGACGGCAAGCTTAGAAAAAAAAAAAAGAAAGAAAGAAAGAAAAGAAACATTTAGACGTATCAATACTATCAAATATCTTTAAAATTCACCACTCTAAACCCACATACATTAGAGACTTCATAACTTAGCCAATGTATAGAACCATAGGCTCTTCATGATAATAACAAGCCTATAAGGTCTCCATTTAAAGCAGTTACATCGTTTCAGCCTATCATGATTTTTAGATTACTTCCGCTAAACTTATACCATACATATGAGAGTTTTGACATAGTTTTCACATAATCCAAACAATGCTTGACCCATATATTAACACGTTTTTGGTCATTAGACTTAATATTAAACAGGCTGATTCTCAATTCCACAAAAAATAAAAAAATAAGCCCTTCCACCATCTCTTCTTAGGCATAAAAGTAGCTCATCTCGGCCAGAAATTAAATGAAACCAAACACGATTACAACCCCATAGATCCGAGTTCATACACAAATCGACTGCAAGGGCCCTTGCATAAACAGAACACATGAGGAGAGAAGTCGTCCAAACAAGACTCTCCTTCCGTAGGGACAAAATAAATATAAATAGGAAAAAAGGGTGAGAAAGAAACGTCTAAGAAGAAAGAAGGAAGAAAGAGAGAAACAGAAAGAAAAGAAGACAAGAAGTGGTTGCTAAGCGCTGTCCGCAAAATACCACTATGAAAGAGAAGAGAAGAAGAGACGAGCAGGTGTGAACCAGTCTACTAGACTCCTGCTCGAGAACAATTCAAGTTCAACTGATCTCCCTTTTTGTCTCTTTCCTCTTCTTTTAAAAGAAAATGCATTCGATTCTTTCACAACAATAGAGGTGAAATATAAATCACACCTTCCATAATCATTAAACCTGCTTATAATGTAGTAGTAAGTTGGACACTAATCTTGATCATCGGATTCATGTGAGTCAGGACAAGAGGATAGGTTCTGATCTTAAGATTACCCTGGGCCCTTTTAACCTTACTAACAGCCGATCAAACAACTAAAGGTGAGGGTTTTTCCTTTAAGCTTACCTTAATTTAAGTTTGTATGATTTAATTGCCTTTTTACATGTTTTTATGTACTATATTCTCTCCCTGTAATTGTATAATTTACCATCCTCAATTGTCTATCCTTTGAAAATTATGGTGTGGCTTTAATTATGCATTTATGAATTTATGTGGGGCGGTGGATACAAGCCTTGCCCTTGCCTGTACCAATTTTTGAGTTAGCCCTCACCACTCTTCTTATTATTAAGTTGGCCATTGCCACTCTCCTCTTTGTTGAGTTAGCCATTGCCACTCTCCTCTTTGTTGAGTTGGTCATTGCCACTCTCCTTTTTGTTGAGTTAGCTATTGCTACTCTCATCCTTATTTACCTTTACAGCTTAGGCATGTATCTTAATATTCCAGAACTCCCATGATTCAGTTTATATTCTCTTAATGCAAGTGATGTGTTGAAGGTATCACAACTAGTGATTCAATTATCATATCATGGATGTAATATGCTCTGGGTAGAGACCCTCTTGGTCGACGTGTAATTCCATGGGTTTTGGGTAGTGATGCACAAATCGATATAAGTAATTCGCAATGCGTGTTATACCGCAAATAGACGCTCCATGAATAAATCGCATCAAGTAATTCATTTGACTCATGTGTTGTGCCGCCTCGAGGTATTCACGTAAATCCACAGTAGAGTCGGACATGCTAGTGAATCTTCATAGTGTGAGAATGCGGGGCGATCTGGGTGTCCTATAAATTGTATTCCACATTGTGATGATCATTATGTATGATGAGCCGCACACACTTTGCTATGCATGCATTCATATAGGTTGTTTGCGCATACTGATACTTCTATAGTAATGGAATACGTGACCTATCAGAACCCGTACATTGCTTTTATGAATCTCTTAAATTATTGTTAATCTTAAAAGATAATTATCACTATGAGTAGGGCATTGACTCTCTCCAACTGTACAGATGATGTAAGTGATGTACAAATTGAAGACTCAAAGAACCATCTCCCAATGGAGGATTATACCGATTAAATAAGAATATAGTTTTATGATTTAGTTTTATATTTTCACTGCAAACTCGATAATATAATAAACTCCTATTGAGAGAGCACTTGATAACTTGTTGAATCTTTTACTCTAATGAAATAATGAATACAGTTGATCTTATTCTTATGGATGGTTACCTTTATGCATGCAACTGGATGATATCTATTTTTTTAAAATACAATTTTTGAGGCATCCAATTTATACATTATTAACACTCAGTTTTCTCAGACACGAGTATAAACTTTGGCCGTGAAAATTTTGGGATGTTACATTAAAACTTTTAGAGATGTAAGCTAGATGTGATATGTGAAATCATGACTCAACCAATGTTTAAAAACTTTTAATTATGAATTAATAACTCAAACTCAACCTTGAAATCTATCAAATAACTAAAATTCAGGTTTGACAATCGTCAACAATTAAGTATCTTATCATTCTAATATATGAATTATCTTTAAAATCACTTAATTTCACAAAAATTTTCAAAAAATTTTATAACTAAAAAAATTAACAATTTTGCTCAAATTTGAAGAATTTCCAAGGGAAACCTACCCCCCAACCTAAAATATATATTGTCCTCAATGTATAAACATATATAATAAAAGCAAAATTGAGAGTAATGAAAATAAAGGGAAATAGATGAAGAGTACCCGTGAAGCGAAAATAATCTTTTAATAAAATGTGGTTTTACTAACTAAACTAAACTACGGAAAGCAAATTAATCTTAAGAAAGCAAAATAAAACACATAATCCTAAAAAAGGCAATAAATTTCTAATCTTAAACCAGGAAAGTAAGAGAAAACTACTCATTCTTATAGTAAGGTTCCTCCTCTAGCCAGTATCTCGATAAATTTATCAGTAGGTTTCTCAACAAGATCATTTAAAAGCCATATTTTGTAGTAGGCTTGGATGCCCTGGAGCATGAATGTCCAGAGAAATTTATGAACCTTAGCAAAAAATATTTCTTTTAATCCTCCAAAGTAGCCAAAGTAGATAATGTTCACCTATAACAGAAAAGTTTTTAATGTTAGTACACCACGGTGAATCAAAGACTACAAGTAGGTGAAATTCAGAAAAATTCTCATCACGCAGTGTAGTTTCAACACATTCTGAAGTTTCAGACTTTGGTTTAATTTTTAGCTCCTCCACTTTTAATGGTAAACATTCAGAATCTATGGGAGGAGGTTTTTCAGAATAATAATTCCCTCTATCAGTATCAACTACCAAAGTATTTTCTTACAAGGCATCCCCTATGTCTTTAATCATGTAATCATTAAAAATTTCAAGGTGTGCCAAGCAATCTTCTAAAGAGTCAGGACATGTAGTTGAAAGGGACTCGTTCTCCATATTGAAATTAGGTGTGTCATGTAGGTAGAGTAGATCAATATCACTATGTTTAAAAAATACTCGTATCTCTCGATCATTAACTTAAGTGTCATTGAAATCGACTCTTTGTAAAATTGAGTTGTATACTCATGAACATAATCCAACTCCTCATTCTTAAATTTAGTATACTTTACAAGCGAGTTGGAATCACTCTCCTCGCATTGTGTTTCTAGATTAGCTTGAGGCTGGGATAAACTGACCTATTCCTCATCAATAAAGTGCAGCTGAATTCTTTGAATGGAGGATTCAAGTAATTCCTATGATATTCTAATTTCTATGAATGATTACATGATGTGTTGGTTAATTTAATCTTGAGTATCAATAAATTTCTGAACTGAATCCTCTTGGATTGTTTCTAGTTTAATCTCATAAGTAGGGGATTCAAGAAGATAGTCACTATAATTCATGGTTGGTATACCTCTCCAATTTAAACTTTGATTTTTCCACTGATTGTAATCATACGGGTCATATGAGGGAGGGTTTGATGGTTATTGGTACGTGTTATCACTCATAATATAATCACGCATTGTTTTCTTCTTACCGGATGGGTCACAATTGTTCACACTCCAATAATCACGTAATGATTTCTTAATCAGTGGAGTGAAATTGTTCTCCTACATATGATCACGTATGGACTTCTTAATTGGTGAAATATTATATCCTGTCGGTTCTCAATCATAGTTTTAGTAAAACTTTTAGACATAGGTTATTTCTTAACATAATCATCTGATAGCCCTTCACGGTATCTCTCATCTTCTAGAAGTAGATTAGCATATTCATGTGTCTACTCTTACATGAATATGATGAAACCCTAATTATGAATCTAATCCTAAAATAAAATCCTATAGCAATATGGAAAGCAAGTAGGAGGAGTAAGGGAAGATGTTATCAGAAGAGGGGAACTAGAATGAAGATCTTATAAAACATAAACAATAAACAATGTTAGTAATGTTAGAGAGAAAAAAAATTAAGATAAACCCTAAAAACAAAATTCTGAAAACTGAAAAATCCTAAAAACCATAGATTAGAAAAAATAAAAATCTAACCTAAAACAAAAATCAAACTTAGAAAAACCTAAACCAAATAGTGTTCAACGCCACTCCCCGGCAATAATGCCAAAAACTTGTTCACAACCACAAGTGTAGGTTCGTGATGTAATAATAATTCAGTGATACCGAGGTCGAATCTATAGGGAATGGGGAATATAGCCTAGAACTAATCTAAGTCTAACAGTTTATTTGGGCTTTTAATCCAGCAATGAAGAAAAAAGATTTTGAAATAAATAAAGATAAAAAAGACTAAGGATTCAAGAATCCACCTATATATAGCAACCTACTTGATTCAATGATAACTCAACTGGAATCAAAGTCCTATCTTATCCAATCGGATATTGGAACAATTAAAACAAAATCTGAAGTTTTCATTAGTTTAGTTTCCAAATATCTGTCTAATTACAATGATTGCAGGGAATTCAATCATCCACCATGCCCATAAACGATGGTTAACAACGATTTTTACAGATTACACAATTCCAAAGCTAATAAGATCATATCAAGAGTTTTCACAACATCTACTGTAATTTTAATCATAATAAACCAAAGAAAACTGGAAATATTCTTTTATCTAAACTAAAACTTAATGAAAGTTCAACATATACTTGAATCAAATGAAACTAAACATCAAAATAAACTACAAGTTTCATCCCTTGGCCTTAGCTAAGAGATTAGCCTAAGAAGACTAACATCTTAGAAGAAAAATAAAAGAAAAACTGAAAGATCTACTAGAACCCATAAAGAAATTGAAGGAGAAGAACGTTATTGGCTCTCCACTTAGGCATTCTCTTCTTTTCCAAACCCTAGAACTTGATTTGGAATAGCCTAGGGACTCCTTTAAGTAGTTTTACAACTCAAAATTTCATACCACCTCAAAAAAGTTTACAAACCGCCTCAAATTTATACAGTATGCACATCTTAGATGGCAAACTTCGATGTCATTGAAGGTCTTCGATGATAAACTTCGATATCATCAAAAAATCGTCTAGAACTATCCAACAATTTTATTTCAAAATTACTAAAACTGTCAATGTCATCGAAGGCCTTCGATCTCATCTAAGTCTATTTTTGGATTTATTTTTGGACTTTCTCTCTTTAGACCCGGAGTTTTAGAATATCATTTTTCTAGCCAATTTTTAGTATTCCTTTTCTTCACTTCAAATCTTCGATTCTCTTCATTCATCACTTGATTTCCTTGGATCTTGGGCATGTGAATTCTTTATTAATGACTTCCAAATCTCCAATTTTTCATTATCTTCTTTTGAGCTCTAAATCCATCTTTTTAAACGCATATTCATTTTTAGGTCCAAAACCACATCGCATGACAAAAACATATATAATTAAATCAAATTAACACTTAAATACCATGAAAACTAATGTGATTGAATGGTTAAATATACATTATTTGAGTCTCAATAGGTGTTACCCACAGTCTTAACTACCTTTTAGGGTAGTGGTCCACACTCTCCAAAATAACTTCTCCAATAACTCAAATGGGTCCTTCTTGTCTTACATGCACCTTGATTATTTTTTGTGGGTCTCACCGTGCATCTTTAATTAAATCCAAACCAACTATTTTCTTGTAGAAATAGTTTCAGGGCATGGACCAAAGATTGACAGAATAATATATCAGGGGTGTACCATAAAGGAGGAAATAAGCTCTGACCGAAAGTCTGCCGATATCTCTATTACAATATCAAAGACAGCTTGGACGAAGATGAAATCAAAACCCACTGATGTTCCACGATTCCCTGAAATAAGTTAATAGATTAAATCAAGGAGTAGGACCCACAATCACCTCTTTCATTTAACTTCCGAGGCAAGGCACTGCATTAAGGAAGAATGAGAGAGAGAGAGAGAGAAGAAAAGGCCATGGCCTTTTCTATCTTAAGGCCCCACCTATTGAACCCATCTGATGTCTTATGTGGGGCCCACTGGCTTATATCGGAATAAATCCAACCCGTCTACATGAAAGGAGTTTTAATTTTATGTCATAGGACAAAGTTTAAGTACAAAACTCATAACTAGTGGACCACACTGGTGTTAAAAAAATATTGAATTAGCACACAACGCTTATGAAGTTGTGGGCCATAGAAAACTCTATGTTTTAAATAACTTATTATGGGTTAACGACTGTAAAAAAAAAAAGTAAACGGATTAGATCGGCCAAGGGGTGGCCCCAATCGTTGATTTAGTAGGGCCCACACCCTCGTTCTTAAGAGGTCCTCTCAACTTCCGTGACATGTTAGCTCTATAGGAGGGGATGGTTGACAGAGGGGAATTTTTGCCTTGAAAAAAGTCAAATAGTACCTAGGGGTAGAGCCAGACATCGAATCGACCTTGGCCCAGCTCGGCTCGGTTCGGTTAACAGCCACCCATAGCTATAGTTCGGCTCGATGACCGATCTCAATTGGCCAGCTTGACTAGATTCATTCTACAGCTTGGGCTAGATTGAGTCGGGTTCAAGTTTAAGTTTTCGAAGTCGAGCTTTTGAGTTAAAGGTTGTACATGTAACATAACATTCAATAAATAACACAATAAAACTGAAAACAAAAAATAACTTACAAACTGAAAATTAAAAATATTATAAGTACAAACTTACAAAAACATTAGATGCATTTCTTTTATGTTATTATTTACTACAGGAGAGGAGATTCATTTTCCAAGCTTGAGTTGCTATCCAATTCTTCATATACGTACTCATTTACCTCTCCTGAATCAGCATGTGGAGAGAGTTTTTCATCGTACTCTTGTATAGTTTGAATTAGATTATTCAAACTTTCTTTGTGAACAAATTTACATATAGTTCCCAACATCCTTTAAAATGAACAAAGACTAGAGAGAAACTCAGGCAACTTAATCCTACTTTAGCCTCATGTTGTCTTAGAGGACATCGTTGATGTCTAGAAGTCTCTTCTATATTATGTTTCAAGGCAAGTTAAAATTATTTTTCTTCCAATGCTAATAATCTAGTTTCTTTCTCTATCTTAAAAAGTTTGGAAGGGAGATGGAAGGTTTTTTATTCGAATTAATAAACACATGAAAAAAAAGTTAGACATCTTTTAAGGCTTTAGGACACAGTTTTGTATCTCCACCTGCATATGATAAGTGTAACCTGTGTTGATTAACTTCGTTAACAAATTGACCCCATACAAATGATACAAAATCTTCAATTTTCTATACTTTGGAGAGTGAACTAAGGAATGATAGTCCCAAACGTTGGTTGATGGTTTAGTTGTCAACATATTTACACTATAAGTTGGAGAAATTAGTATTTTGACAATAATGAAATATGAAAAATAAAAGTAAAAAATAAAATATGTTAAATAAAAGCAGTAATGAAATATGAATTATAACATTAAAAAATCATAATATGAAAATGTAATAAAAGTCATTGTTATATTATACTTATAACCTCCTTTAACATTACATCCAAGTACACATAATACATTACATCAGTTTCAAGTTTCAAAAAATTAACAATAATTTTTAACCTAACCTTCTTCATGTTGTTGTAGTTACATATGCAGTATCTTCTTGAGTCTCATTTTCATCATCATTCTCCTCCTCAATATCAAAATAATTACCTTCTTATATTGGATGGAACTAATATTGTGTATGAATTAATGCTTCAACTGTTTTTGGTGAAAGAGAACTTTTATTCTTTCTTACGACCCTACTCCTCATGCTAAAAGAAAATTCTGATGTTACTCTTAAAATTGGAATAGACAATATGTCCCATACCATCGTCATAATGTAAGGTATTTTTCTTCACTAACTCTTATTTTCACCACTCCAAAACATCGAAGTTTGAGTCCTACCGCCTTACGATTGTCTCTTTAAGATACAAGTCTAGTTATGATTCCTTCGTCTTATTATTTGTATTTTCTTGTGATAAAAAAGACATGTATTCACCGTCGAGCATATTATCATCACTTGTAAAAACACTAGGAGATTTAACTTATTTATCATCTAATGTGGTTGTTTATGAAGTGTACAATTCTTCAATTGTGTCACGAATCTTTGGGATTTTGATTATCGCCCTTTAATCAAAATAAATTTTCATAAAATTGAATTTAACATATTTTATCTTGCATCGAGGATCAAGAACAACCACTAGGCCATTAACAATTGACATTCTTTACAATATTTATCGAACTTCATTTGCATACCAAGTGTCATCAGTTGTAGAAAATATGGACCCTCACTAATACTTTTTCCTATGGATTTCTTGATCTTCCAAACCTATGGAAGAAACATATTTACTATGGGATACTTATTTCTTAAAAATATCTTCTTTCAGTCATAAAAAACTTTAAGAAACTTCTGAACTTTTTTTGTTTTTCTCCAATCATCTTCAGTAGACAACCAAGAGTTATTCTATCATACGCCGCATATTCAAGAAATGTAAATTTCAATTCTACAGTCGAATTCAACATCTTAAAAGTGAGATTTAAACATTTATATATATATATATATATATATATATATATCTAACTTCAACGTTTTTTTAGCCTTCACATTCAAACATTGGATTATATCACTCTATATACTCAATCTTGAAAGTGACCCATTATGTATTTTCCTCTTTCTCTTTCTTATGTTTTCCATAGTGGAGTCAATTGTTTTCATCCATTCTTGTATAATTAAATTTAATATGTGGGCACGACACCTTACTTGGAATATTTATTCCTCAAAAAATAAATTGTCTGTTGTTTTGAACAGGTTACGTAACAATGAAATTACACTATCATTTGATGAAGCATTATTTAAAGTTATTCAATAGATATTATTTTCAATCTCCCAAATTTTTAAATAGTTATATATGCAATCTGAAATAACCAAAACAGTATGAGGAGGAGGAAGGTGGCGAAAGTTTAAAATTTGCTTGCAACATTTTCAATCTTCATCAACATAGTGTGTGGTCAATAAAATATATCCATTTATTTGATTAGATACTATCTACAAATTAGAAGTCAAATTTATTCTTGAGAGTGATGCCAAAACTAGTTTAAGTTTTTGTCACGCTTCGAAAATCAATGCCCAAGTACAAAGACGTCGGTCGCGAGTCCCGAGTGTGAACCAAATGAAAATATACGTGTGACCTTGTTCAGATTCGCATCCATTCAACATATGAATAATCATAGTAATGAAATTCAACTTAGTAGATCCAAAACGAGATGAGATAACGAAATATTTAGAAATATAGGTCTAACCGTTAAAAATACCATTCTAAAGTGATAATTGCCCAAAATAGGGATTATACAAGCCACAATGAACATACAACAAAATCAACATACAGAGCACAAACAGTCAGTGACTCCAACATATACAGGCACAAAATTAAATAAATACATGGTCTTCCAATTTCGCCTGACGCTCCCAAGGCATCACAACGAAAGTGTAAGCTGACCCAAGCCTACCCGTTGGAGGCCTCGATAGCACCTACAATAATAATGATGTTTGGTTGGTGTTTTAAAACACCGTCCTAAAGTCGGAGTGATTGATCAACTCAGTGGTTCCATTAGTTCTAAGTTACATATGTTATCAACCCAATCAGTATAGGTAATAAAATTCAAGAAATCAGGCAATTCCTGAGTATTCTTGTTAAATGAGCACTTGAATGTATGACATGATGCATGCTCTTTCTAAATAGTACTATCTCCCAAGCGACTTTAACACCTATTTCGCATATACCAACACTTCCTCACAAGTAGCCCAACGCTAAATTGCAGGTCTTATCTAATGCAATGCGGTAAATGCATATGTTAGTTGAGTAGTTATTAAGTTTTATTCATCCAGCATATTGAGGAAGTTAGGGTACCCTCATTTTATTATGGTCTTATCTGGATCATTAGGCTCGGGGCGACCGAAATGGCTCCTCACCTTTGTTTCCTAATTTGTATTCGAGTTTATCACGTAAGTGATAACTTTCCAATTAATGTGAGGCTAACACTAGCCTGACCGATCACTAAGGACCCGAATTACATAATCTAGACACACAAGGTTAGGCGGCCTTTCGATGGGTGGAGGGAGCCCACAAATGATATAAGAGTTGTCACCTAAACATAAATGTGGAGCGGTCGTTGTATCATTATAGTTTGATGTACTAGGCTCATAGCCTTCTTGGTTGCTCATTGGTCACTACGGGGAGACTCATCACCATAATGTAGGCCAATATCTCGGATACGGTGTCTCATACCACCATACCCTACCCATGAGTCTAGTGGATCATATTATTAATTATTATAAGTAGACTCATTTAATGGAAATATGGTATCTTAGATTTCAATGGTCGTTGTCATACATGGTGATCACACACTGTTAGTCGACTCTTAAGTTAATTCGATCGGCTTAGGGAACTTCGACTCGACCGACATTGGGTGCGAGTAGCCCATCTAGCCCAGCTACTGTCAATCGTCTATGTTCAACCTGGGTCGAACGAACAAGTCTAAGGTGGCCGCCATAACTCAGCCCACCCCTTTAGTTCGGGCGGTTAGACAACTAACTCAACATCGTAACAATCTTAAGTATCGCTACAAACTAAACAATTCATCATGCTGTCAGCATAGATTCAACGACACAATCACCTAAGCAGTTCATCAAACATGTGAGCATTAATAGAACAATACACCTACTTAGGCATTTTATCAAATATGAGAGCATCCATAGAACACCCATCTAATCATCTACGCATTTTATCAAACATGTGAGCCTCTATAGAATAATACATTCGCTAGAGAATTTAATCAAACATATAACATCAACAAATCAACACATCCAATCGAGCATTCAACTAAACATGTGACCATTATTAAAATAATACATTTAATCACTTGGGCATTTTATCAAACGTGTAAGCAAGCATAAACAACCAATGTCATATATTGCAATCAAACTTGAAATATGGATATACTAACTATTTACAAACCATTCACCATAAGACATCATTAACTGAGACCCTCAGGGGTCGATAAATGGAAACCTAAGCATAATGGTCCGCACCTTATGACGATTCGCCCAATTCGTGGTGCTCATAGGGTTGGGATTTTGAGAAAATCATTAAAAGTCTTAAATAAGCATACAATTTTGTAAGATTAGGGACAAATAACTATTGAAACCCTAAATTACAAGTGCGATTCAACACTTACCTCCAATCGATGCCAGAAAAGCTTTAATGACGACTCTGGTTACGGTAAGGTGACTAGAGAGGGGATAAGAGGGTGGAGGTGCACCAATACTCACACCCCAAGCACCCTCTCTTCTCCATTCTCCTATTTTTCTTCTCCCTTTCTCCATTTTCTCTTATTCTAGGGCATGAAATTTGTATGGGTGGAGGAGGTTCCCAAATAAGGGCCTTTTATAATCTTAAAAATGGTGCAAATGGCCTTAATGACCCTTTATTCATTATATTAACCCTTGAAGGGTTTGTCTCCCACTAATGGGACCCAACATAATGCATATGAGTCAATCTAAGCCATGGGATAGGTGTCCCATAAGGCAATCTATGTTTGGACCTAAACATATGATGATCGGGCATGTTGATTAACCGGGGAGGCCCAAACTTAGATAGATGGTCAGCGATGATCAATCGAGGCCGTGGCTATACAGATGTGTGGAGAGACGTCTTTAGTTAGTATCTCGACTTTGGCCATGAATCAACAATCCGAAAGTTACAACTTTGTGAAAGAACAAATGAGTTAGTTTCACTTAAATTCCATATTTTCATATAAGGTATTCGCACAACTTAAGCACTCACCATGTGGGTCCAAGTTAAGCAATTTAAGACGCGATTTCAATTTGATGTCTCACGACGGACGTCAAGCCCACTAAGACAAACGTTTTTCTATAGCCTTAGATTTACTAGCCCACTAATGATAGGTTTATAGTTTATTAGAATAATTATGGAATTTCTAGAATAAATTGGATAGTGAGATTTCTTATGCGCGATGATTAAGGTGTGGATTAGCCAAGTTTATAATGTGGCTTATTCACAATTAATGAAAATGACAATTTGATCCTAATTACTTTAAACTGTAGTTCTTAGACTAAATGAATAACTGTATTTATTTAGTTTGTTAATTAAGATCCGACCCCTAGTTGTCTCGACTTTAGATAAATCTTTATTTAATTAGGTTATCTCGATTAGTTAATGATAAGTCGACTAGATTTGGGCTCTAGATGAGCAAATTACAAGGATAGACTCGAGGTTTAAGTGATTAAGCGAACATGTTAGCTTCCTGCAGTTGATTAATCGAATTTGTGCAGTTCTTTACTGGTATCATCAACGTATAGGCTCATCTCGAGTGTCAAGGGTTAGTATGTAACAACGTAGCCTAGTTATATTGAAAAATTTCAAGGATTTTTGGAAATCCAAAATAGTAAAAATCTAAGACGTTAAAGTTTTATTTACTCGCTTGTGTATATCTTCATGCACTCCTTCTTCACGTGTGACACGAGAGGCCTTCTCAACGTGAGGATTAATGAATTTATTTTATTCAATGAGAACTTTACTCTCTATCATTCTAAATGGTTTTTCTTCAACGATCATAAGTCTTGCATACCACTCTTTCAGCTTCTTTTTATTAAACTTATGAGTGCTAAAACTTACCTTGGGACTCATCCTCTTCAGACTTGCTAAATGAAAGCATCTATTAGTAGGAATTGAGATTTTAGTCTCTTTGAACAACTTTGGCTATTTGTTTAAATGAGTAGTTGACTTCCCAAGATTTTTACTGTATAATGATTTGCAGTGTATACATCTAATCTTCATTACACCATTAGCAACAATGTCTTCAAAGTCATCCCACATAGTTGATCTTTTCTTTCTTTTGCTTGTAATCAAAGATCATTCTTTCTCAACAATAAGAGGATATGTGGCCAACACACTGGCACTTGGGTAGTTGAGACTTCCTCATTAACCATCTATAAATATAAAGACAAGAAATTAACTTTTAGGTACTTATTAACACAAAAGTGGTGTTTACTTAAATGCTTTATAAATTTTTTAGAATCGCCTAAGTGTCTAAATCAATAATTCATTTAAGGTTGAATAGATTGTAATGCTTTCATTTTCTAATTTAAATGTCACGCCAAAATTTTGGCAGCATTTTCCCTTATCTTTCTAGATATATTAATCATGTGTTTGATTCACACATCAACTATCCACACAAAGTGTGGATATTTGATGACGGAAACAAATGAATAATAATATATTTAGAGAGAAGAGGAGAGACGAACCAAAACAAGAATATGCATTTAAATTATAATAAATGAAATTATTCTTATTTATATATCTAATCTTGTACTGTAAAAAAAAAAATGAACAATTCAAGAATTTTTATGCCTCCAAAAACACATTGAATTTATGTTTGGCAACATAAAAATTCTTAAATGAGTAACTGATTATCCTATACTACAACAATAAAAAAATAATAATATAATTAATTGGATAATAACAATAACATCAATTTAACATTAACATTAACATTAACATTAATAATAACAATAACAATTACAACAAATTAACACTAACATTAACAATGTACCATTCATATTTTAAATTATAATATTAACATTCACATGTAACAATAACATTAAGTCATTAACAATCTATATTCTAGTATTCACATTCTAACAATAACATATGTGAATATTAATTAGTAAACTAACATTAATATATATAATAATATTAATATATTTATTATATAATATATATAATTTACATTATACAATCATCCCATACATTCATCTAACCATCCCTCCCATTCATTATTCTATCCATCCAACAATCCTTCTTTCCGATCCATCAATCCCTATAGGGTTTTAGGGTTTTTTAATATATATATATATATATGTATATGTATATGTATATATATTAGGTGTTTTTATGGATGATATATGTTGATGCAGTTTTCTAGTTAACCCTTCTTGGACCCTTAAGTACCTGCATAAAAAACAAAACAAGGAAGACCCCGGATAGTGTAGGGGACCCTCCAATGCCAAAGTCAGGAATTTGGGTCTTGTAGAAGTGGTTTTAAAGTAGAGACAGTACGTGAGAGTGTACCTTTCACCATTGAAGATCCCCCTATTTATAGTTGAGGAGGAATAGTGACGTAGAGAGATCCTCCAATTTTAATAGGTGCGTGTTGTAGATGGATTAGGATTAATAACATATGGGGAGCATCCCGAGATCCTCAGTGGAGATCTCAGGATCCTAAGCTTATCGCAGATTAGCTTCCACGATCTTTGGAGAAGACTCCGGGCCGCTCCCATGAATAAGGTCAGATTACGAATGCAGATAAGGTCTGATGAGTAGGAGACTTTGGGCCGCTCCCTTAGATAAGGTCAAATTGCGGACGCGGATAAGGTTGGATGAGCTCCTCTTCGGCTGCCAACCCGTCCTTTCAATTAGGAAGAACATCTTTACAGAAGGTCTTTGTGATATCTAATTTCTGTAGCATTTAACTTCTTCATGAGTCCCAATAGCCTCTCAAGGTCGTTCCTTGGAGAGTTCATTCTGGGTCGTGCTACCTCTAGACCAACCTTGGTCGTGCCGACATATGTTGTGCCGACCTTTCTCTTTAACCTGATGGTATGATTCCCTATCCTCTGTTGCGCATCGGATTATGCTAGATCTCAACCTGATCTACCTATCTTGGTCGGTCCGTTCTTTCCCATAACAATATATAGAGTTTAGACGTAGAGTTTTGATTTAATAATTAATAATTAATATAATATATTTTAAATATATAATATATTTTTTTAGCACCGACCAACGATCGGGCTACCATGGACAGTGGGGCGGCCGACTGAGTTTAATTTTTAAATATATGTAATAATTAATATGTTACAATATATATATATATATATATATATATATATATATATATATATATATTGTTAATAATCGGGTAACAACCATGGACAACGTTTGGCTGTACGCCCAAAAACATGAAATGAAATATGAGAAGGGGTTCGGGTTCGATTGTTTACCGGACGGGCATGGGAGTGAGGGATGGGGGCGAGCATGGTAGTGACGGATGGGGGCAAGCATGGTAGTGACGGATGGTTGGGCGGGGGCGTGCATGGCCGGATGGGGGCGAGTAGGGCAATGACGGCTAGACGGAGTCGTGCACGACATTGATGGTCAAACGGGGGCGAGCAGGGATGATAAATAGATGAGTGGACGAGTGGCTAAGGTAGGGAGAGGGTTTGGATTGGGGTAAAGGCAGTCATTCCAGCCGAGTTTAAGTTATGAACTGACCCGAGTTGAGTTGAGCTAGGCCAACTCAAATTCAACTCAAAATTTTTTCGAGTTCAAATATTCAGCTCGACTCAGCTTGAACCTAGTTTTAAGCCAAGTCAAGTTGAGTTTTTCGAATTAAATTGAGTGAGTTAACCGTTTTAGCTTGGTTCATATCCAGCATTACCTCGAGGCTAAAACAATAATACTTGGGATGTAAGGGTCAATACCTTGATAAGTTATAACTGATGATTAATTTAATCAACAACCCCCACAACATAGAATCCACATGATGTTTGCTAACATAAATAAGATGCTACAGTTGTGATTGTAACCTTCGATTGTTCAAGTGTTGCGCAACACACCAACAACGCAGTGAACCGAGATCCAATCTCTGGTCTCACCCACAAACAATAAACAAGAAGAAATACAAACTAGAAACAGATCAAAACAATCTAAACAAACCACAAGATAAGATATACATGGAAAAACCCCAAACTAGGGTAAAAACTACAGATGCAAACTTCTACTATGAAGAAAAATGAAAATTACAAGGCAAAATACTAAACTCTCCCTTGGATGTACATAGAAAACCCTTTACCAACACCTTAGAATTATTTTTCAATAATTTTCAATACCATAGAAAAGCCCTAGGGACACCTATATATAATTTAGGCAACTTTCCTTTAGTACCATTGCGAAAGCCGACTCAAAAATCCGCAGTCCTCATCAAATTCGGAAACGAATTTGTGTAACCACGACCGGTCGAGCAGACTGCATGACTGATCGAGCGGACCCCACGACTGGTTGAGCACGGGATACGACCGGTCGAGCACCTCAGAACCAAAAATCTGATGCTCACTGGACTTTGAGTCGAACCAGTTTATGACTGCTCACGACCGGTCGAGCGGACCCCATGACTGGTCGAGTAGAGGCCACGACCGATCGTGCGGCCCCTAGATGTGGCTGCATATCTCAACAATCTCTCACTTAGAGACACATCGCCATAAATATTCGTCTTCTACATCCGGAGTGTACCACCTCCCCGTCTTCAAGCCTGAAGACCAATCAAAGCTGAACGAGCTTCAGCTTCTCCCGTGTGACCGTCTTGGTCAACATATCCACAGAATTCTCACTTGTATGAATCTTCTCCAGAGTGATCGATCCATCTTCCAGTAACAAACGTATGAAGTGATATCTGATGGCAATATACTTGGTCCTTGAATGAAAGACTGAATTGTTAGCCAAGTATATTACACTCTGACTGTCACTGTACAGCTTACAATCTGCTTGCTTCTTACCCAACTCTTCCATGAAACCTTGCATCCATACCATCTCCTTGCATGCTTCGGTAGCCGCAACATATTCTTCTTCTGTCATACTGATAGACACTATCTTCTGTAATTGAGAGATCCAACTAACTGCAGCACTACCTAGAGTAAAAACATGACATGTAGTGCTTCTTTTACTGTCGATGTCTCTTGCCAAATCTGAATCCATTTAGCCATGTAGCTTGATTTTCGATCCACCATAACATAACCCTGCATCCTTAGTACCTACCAGGTATTTAAGGATCCACTTCATACCTTCCCAATGTTCCTTCCTGAGGTTGTTTAAGAACCTGTTAATAACTCTCACTGCTTGAGCAATATCTGGTCTCGTGCTCACCATAGCATACATAAGACTCCCAATAGCTGACGCGTATGGGACTTTAGCCATGTAGTCTCGTTCCTCCTGCGTCTTTGTACCTTGCTCCTTAGATAGCTTGAAGTGGTTGGCTAATGGAGTGCTAACCGGCTTAGCACCTCCCATATTGAATCGATCAAGTACCTTGGCTATGTACTCTGCCTGTGACAAAATCAGTTTCTTGTTTTCCTTGTCACGCTTTATCCTCATGCCTAGGATTTGTTTTGCAGTTTCCAAATCTTTCATGGCAAATTCTCTAGACAGTTGTCTTTTGAGATCTGAGATGTCCTTTATGCTTGAAGCGGCCACAAGCACATCATCAACGTACAGAAGAAGGATGATGTACGACGTATCAAACTTCTTCAAGTAACAACAGTGGTTTGCATGACATCTCCTAAAACCGTTTTTCGACATCAAACTGTCAAACTTCTTGTATCACTGCCTTGGGGCCTGCTTCAGGCCATATAAACTCTTCTTCAGTTTACATACCTTGTTCTCCTTTCCTGGTGTCACGTATCCTATCGGCTGATGCATGTATATCTCTTCTTCAAAGTCCCGATGAAGAAAGGTTGTCTTAACATGTAGCTGCTTTATATGTAAGTCCTCTGTAGCCACTATACTCAAGACCATGTGAATCATAGACATTTTCACCACGGGTGAAAATATTTCGGTGAAATCGATACCTGCCTTCTGTTGAAACCCTTTCACAACCAGTCTCGCCTTGTACCATTTTGAACTATTGTACTTCTTCTTCAGTATGTAAACCCACTTGTTATGAAGTGCTTTCTTACCCTTAAGTAGAGTGACTAGCTCCCATGTACGATTAGACTCAAGAAGGTCCATCTCATCATCCATGGCCTGCTCCCACTTAACCCGTGTATCTAACTGTAACGCCTCTTCAAAACACTCTAGTTCACTATTATCTGTCAATATTAAATAATGTAAGGATGGTGAGTATCGGACCGTTGGTCTCCTCTCCTGAGTAAACTTCCTCACAATCGGTGTCTGTGGCTCTGCCTCATAATGCTCCTCTGAATGATCATCCTGTGACACTGTAACACCCGTGTCCGGTAACTATTCCAACTCTACGAATTCTTTTTCCTCGGCCTTATTTTCTTGCATACTGTCCTTATGCATCACTTTTTCATTGAAGACTACGTCCTTGCTTCTGATGATTTTTCTATTTTCTGCATCCCAAAACCTGTAGCCAAAATCATGCTGCCCGTAGCCTATAAACGTGCACCTCCTGGACTTCACATCCAACTTGTTTCTGTGCTCTGCATCAATGTGAACATATGAAGTGCAACCGAACACTCTGAGATGTGCAAGGTTCACTTCTTTCCCAGTCCACGTTTCTTCTGGTAGCCCACCATCCAATGGTACTGAGGGACTTCTATTGATGAGATATGCGGCAGTATTCACAACATCTGTCCAAAACGTCTTAGGCAACCCTGCATGTAACCTCATGCTCCTGGCGCGCTCAAGGATGGTCCTGTTAATGCGTTCAGCCACACCATTCTGCTGCGGTGTCCCTGGAATCGTTTTTTGATATTTAATTCCATTTGCTGCACCATACTCTTCAAACATCTTATCACAGTACTCTCCCCCATTATCAAATCTGAGACATTTTACTGTTTTACCTGTTTTATTTTCTACCATAACTTTCCTCTTCTTAAATATATCAAATACATCAGATTTATGCCTTAAGAAATAAACCCACAATTTTCTACTAGCATCATTAATAAAAGAAACAAAATAACGTGAGCCACCAACAGATAATACCTGTGCTGGTCCCCACACATCAGTGTATACAAGCTCCAACAGATGTGTCTTTGGAGCGTGTCCTGTCTTCTTTAAACTTACCCTCTTCTGCTTATCATACACGCAGTCCTCGAAGAATTCTAAGTCAATAGACTTCAGCCCTGGTAGCTTCCCTTTAGACAATAACACTTTCATCCCTTTCTCACTCATATGTCCCAACCTCTGATGTCATAACTGCCAATTCACTCCAGTTGATGCGACTGCGAGTGAACTATACGATCATAAAGTCACGTACAAAGTACCTTTCTTTTTGCCTCGAGATATCACCAAGGTACCTTTTGTGATCTTCCAGGAATCACTGATGAATGTCGTCACATAACCGGTATTGGCCAACTGCCCCACTTAGATCAGATTCCTTCTCAAACTCGATACATATCTGACATCCTTCAATTTCAACGTCGTTCCGTCTTTCTGATTTATATGAATGTCTCAATTTTCAACAATACTGCACGGCTCATCATCACCCAGGTAGACTCTCCTGAAGTCACCAAATAAATAGTTACGCAGAACTTCCTTACACGAAGTGGAATGAAACGAAGCACCTGAGTCTATAACCCAAGACTCATTCCTTGCATTAAGAGACAAGATCAACGCCTCTGTGTCACCCTCCTCAGATAGATTCACTGAATCCTTTCCACCTTGAGAGCTTCCTTCTTGTTTCTTAAGTGCCCTGCAATCACGTTTTATGTGTCCCTTCTTGCCGCAATGCAAACACCCATCTTTGTCTTTCAGTCCCTTGGACTTTTTTCTTAACTTGGAACGCCCGTGTTTATTACCTCCTTTGTTCAGCGATCTTCCTCTTCCTTCAACGTTTAGAGCATTCCCTGAATCCCCTGAAACTCCTGATGCCTTTCTTCTAGATTCTTCACTGAGAATTAGATCGGCCACATCATCAAATTTCAGCTTTGTCAACCCTAAAGAATTGCTCACAGCAATCACCAAACCATCCCAATTGTCTGGCAAACTGGACAAGATCAATAACGTTATGACCTCATCCTCAAGCACAATGCCAACGGATTCCAACCGGCTCGTTACTGTATTGAACTCATTTAGATGTTCAACTACGCTCCCACTATCTGATATCTTTATGTTGAATAGCTGTTTCATAAAATGAACCTTGTTGGACGTAGAAGGTTTTTTATTCATGGTGGCTAGGGCTTCCATTAATTCTTTTGTAGTTTTTATCTTGGATATATTGAAGGCGACGCTCTTAGATAAAGAGAGTCGGAACGTTCCTAAAGCCTTCTTATCCAGTAAAAACCATTCATTATTTGTCATCTTTTTTTGGTTTCTTCTCTTTTCTTTCTAGAGGAATATAGAGGTCATTCTGATATAGATAATCCTCCATCTGTATCTTCTAGAAGGCAAAGTTTGAACCATCAAACTTCTCAATTCTAGTTTTCCCTTCTTCCATCATCGCTCCGAATAGAAGTAAACCAATAGCTCTGATATCAGTTGTTGCACAGCACGCCAACAATACAGTGAACCGAGATCCAATCTCCAGTCTCACCCACAAACGATAAACAAGAAGAAATATAAACTAGAAACAGATCAAAACAATCCAAACAAACCACAAGATAAGATATACGTAGAAAAATCCCAAACTAGGGTAAAAAACCACGAATACAAACTTCTACTATAAAGAAAAACGAAGATTACAACGCAAAATACTAACCTCTCTCTTGGAAGTACATAGAAAACTCTTTACCAACACCTTAGAATTATTTTCCAATAATTTTCAATACCCTAAAAAAGCCCTAGGGACACCTATATATAGTTTAGGCAACTTCTCTTTCGCACCCTTGCGAAAGCCGACTCAAAAATCCTTACTCCGCTTCAAATTCGGAAACGAATCTGTGTAACGACGACCGGTCGAGCGGACCCCACGACTAGTCGAGCATGGGTTACGACCGGTCGAGCACCTCGGAATAAAAAATCTGATGCTTGCTGAACTTTGAGTCAAGTCAGTCTACGACTGCTCACAACCGGTCGAGCGGACTCCACGACCGATCGAGCGGACTCCACGACCGGTGGTGCGGCCCCCAAATGTGGCTCCATATCTCAACATCAAGTTGAACGCGAGTCATTGAAACTTTTCCTTTCGTTGCTCCAGATTAATTCACAAACCGTGATGGAAATAATGATAGTTTCTTCTCGTGGCCCATATGACATGTTCAACAACATGGACGTTTCCAATCATCTGACCGCTTATCATGTGGGACCCTATGGGAGGCTGCACACGCTGTATCATAAGTCGCGACTGAGGCAAAACGAAGTAGCATTTACAAATACCCGGTCTTAAGCCTAATTGCACGCCACAAGTCCCGACGTGCGCAGGTTTGGACATGTGGTTCCATGGTCTGCGACCTACTTCACTGGGCCTCACCACCATTAGGGTTTGACTGGAGTTATTTGACACTAAATTCACACCTTCATGAAACCTTGCCAATACACACGCAAGCACACGTGATAAAATGACACACGAGTGCAAGATCCGAGCTTTCCATTAGGTGGGGTATGCGGTTAATATCTTCTAGCCTGAAATTCAGATCGTTTCCGTACTAAAGTGGACCACAATGTATGAAACAAATACATGGCTAGTTAACGTTGCATCAACCGTCCGTTCGTTTGTTCAGTGTGACCCATCGGAGTGAAATGGACTGATTTTAAGAGGTGAAGATCTGAACAGTGTGGCCCACCAATGAAAAGATCAAATCGTTGGCACGTATCCATGCGGGTGGATGGGTGGTGCTGAACCAGAACTCTCTCCCGAGTATGATGTAATGACCATCAAATCTTCAGTTTTGTTAACCGTCGATCTGTAGGCTTATAGCCTCAATCTTGGAGATCTTTATCTAATCGTCAATCAGAAGCAAGGAACATCAGATCAACGGTCTTGATGACAGAAGCATGGGCCCTATCTGTGCATGCATCAGGAAAGTATTCAAAGTTCTGTTGCATCAGTAGTACACTGGAATATAATTCACGTGACCCAATCATCTACAACATCAAAGCGCTGTGGGGTCCACCATGTTGAATATGTAAATCAACTCCGTCCATAATGTGAGAGCCCTTATACGAACCGTAAATAAAAAATATCGTCCTGAAATAAAACCATGATGGGCCATATCAGCCGGAAAAATGTAAAATTGCTCCCTGAGCCTCGAATTTCTTGCGGTGTGGCCCAACTAGAGTTTTCGATCAGGCTGATTTTATATCTTCACTTCATTCTGGTGAGATACATCTGTTAACTGGTTGATGAGATATACACACCAGGATGACCTACAAAAAATGCTATGGTTGGAATCCATGCTCATCGTCTTCTGTGGTGTGGCCCACCTAAATTTCAGATCTTACTTATGGATTTTTTCCAGGGCTTAGAATACAGTTTAGATATGATGGACGGATTGGATTTTACATATCCAACATTTTGGGTCCCACAGAGATTGGGCGTCTTACGCAGGTGCTTGAAACAATTGTGGAGAATATTCCAGGGCAGTTTGGAAGCGGCTTCAGTGGATCTCTGATTGTGGGGCTGACATCCACGCCGTTCATACGTTTTATAAGCTCATTCTAGTATATGACACAAAAATGAGAGAATATTTTAATTTCAGCTGGACCACACCATGGGAAAAAGTAGTGATTAAATATCCACATTAAAACTTACTAAGGGCTTCGGGGATGTTTATTTACCGTCCAAAACCTGTTGATAAGCTCACAAATACCCAGATAAAAGGACCGAGTAAACATCAGCTGGATCCAAAACTTTTGTGGCCCATAAATTTTTTTTTTTTATTTAATGGTTATTCACCATGAATTCCTGGTCCATTTGAAATTCTGATCTGTTTTCATTTTTGAGATCATGGCATGAAATAACTTGAGCTGTCAGAAACGGTGGACGGCGTGGATGCAAGGAACATTGTTTAAGGTGGGCCTACAGTCAGGGAAACACCGACCTCGGTGGATCCGGGGGACCGACCGAACCCGCGCCCGCCTCTGTATCCGAACCAGCGACTTTGAATAAGTCCCCCGCCGCGCTCATTAGCCGACACGTGTCGACATTCTTCCCACTCGTGCCGATCCCTACGGTCTCGCACTTGCCGCCACGTGGTGACCGTTTTATAAACATCCAACTTCCCCGTCTTTCCCCATTCAATCTCCCCACTCTCTCTCTCTCTCTCTTCTCCGCCATGGCCGTGCCTTCTACTCCTATCCTCAAAGACGAGCTCGACATCGTCATCCCCACCATCAGGAACCTTGATTTCCTGGAGATGTGGAGGCCTTTCTTCGAGCCATACCATCTGATCATCGTCCAAGATGGAGATCCGACGAGGTCGATTAAGGTCCCTGAGGGGTTCGACTACGAGCTCTACAACCGCGACGATATCAATCGGATCTTGGGTCCCAAAGCGTCCTGCATCTCATTCAAGGACTCTGCTTGCCGTTGCTTTGGCTACATGGTGTCGAAGAAGAAGTACATTTTCACCATCGACGATGATTGCTTTGTAAGTTCTGGAAGTCAATTGCTTGGGTAATTTTGGATTTGGGGTAAAATTTTGGATTTTGGTTGATGGGTTTTCGATTTTGGGGAGAAATGTTGGATTTAGGGTGGTTTGGGTTGATGGGCTTCTTTTATTTTTTTGGTTTTGTGGTGAAATATTGGATTTTTTAGGGATTTTGGTTGGCGGGCTTTTGAATTTGGGGAGAAATGTTGGAATGTTTGGGGGTTTGAGTTGATTTTTTCCTTCTTTTTGTGGTGAAAGTTTGGATTCTTGAGGAATTTTGGTTGGGTGTGGGTTTTTGTTTTTTGGGGTGAAATATTAGATTTTTCATGGGTTTTGGTTGAGGCGTTTTTCGGTTTTGGAGGAAAAGCTTTGAATTTGATTTAGTTATTATTATTGCTTTTTGGGATTGGTATTGGATTTTGGAGGTTTTGTAGATGGGTTTTTGAATTTGAAGTTTCCTTATCATGGTTATAAGGTACTTGAAATATTGGAATTTCTTTGATCTGCATTTGGAGTGATCTTCTTCTTCTTCTTCTTCTTCTTCCTTTTTTTTTTTTTTTGGTCATTGGAGTAATTATTCTGATATCATGATTTCATTCTTTTTCTCTGCAGCAATAGCCATTGTAAGTTGGATGGGTTGTGCTGTTTTCTATATAGGCTTTGAGTTTAATCGTTTTTAAGATTTTCTTTCCCTATAGATCTACATTTGAAATTGAAACATCCAATTTTTAAAATGGTTTTGAGACTTAAATGGGCTGCAGCTGTTCAGCTCTGGCTGCTCGTTAGATTCTTGCAGTTTAGTATACTTTTGACTGTCTAATCATACAATGCCTTTGTTTCTTGAGCTTTGGCAATTGATTTTCTTTGGGGTCTTGTGTGGATTTACTTTTTAGTTGGAAGAAAATGTCATCACACCACTGACAGGGCGCAGGAGTACAAGATCTGACTTTCCATGCAATGGGCCACGTGGTTTAGATCATCTGGCCCCAAGATCTGGGATGTTCATTCCTCATGTAGGCCAGAGTTTATAAAACTAATGGAGGACCTGCATTTTTTTTTCTCATAGCTGTTCATTTGTATTGTATGCCGTGGCCCACCCTTCTTAGGAGCCAACCTGCCTGATTTTTATGACAGATGGTTTAGACAATGTGGCCCAAGCAATGGAAGCTCAGATCTTGGACATATGTGCCATATTGGCATGTGTAGATGAGCAGGCTATAAACTACTGTAGGCTTAGCAAACCTTGAAGGTCGGTTTAGATTTGTCTAATTCTAGTGTTTATAAATTTAAATTTTGAATTCTGATCTCGGGCTGCCTGATCCCGAGCAACATAGAAGTGAAATGGTGATCGTAGTATTACTTGCTACTTCAAGTTTGTGAACTGAACATGACAGGGTGATTTGAGTATTTCATTTGATTTACATACTCATTTTGATATTTATTTTCACAATATTCATGCGAAATGCACATGGGTTCTGTTCGTCTTGCTGGCTCATTCGTGGTCGGTCTGTTATGCATTATAGTAGCATGATTTGTGTCACCATCAATAAAGAAAAGTAGAAGTTTGAATTGGTTTTTAAACTTTTTAGCCATTGCTGATAGAGCGCGTGTTTGGTAGACGCCTGAAAATGGGTTCATCTTGTTTTAGTGAAGGAAAACTTGTCTGTGACTACTAGTAGGCACACAGGAGAGTGCCTGATGCCTCCATGAGGGGAACGGCTTTACACGCATGAGATCCACACTGTCCATCAGGTATAGCATGCCTTGTTTGCCCTTGATCCAAAAAATCAGGCTGATTCAACACTCTGGCGGGCCACCCCATAGGGAATTTCATGTGTTATGACCCACCTGAGTTTCGGAATAGTGTGGTTTTGGTAACTGTCTCTTCCTGATGAGGCGAGTTAGATGAAATATAGACAGCACCGTGGACCCTCACGGCCCATAAAACCAATGTTTGGTGTTCCACACCAATTGTTGCCAATGTTGTGGCCTACGTAAGTTTTTGATCATCATGATTTCCTGTTCCAGCCTGATTGAGAGGCAGCGTACTTGATGAACGGCTTGGATCTAAAGAAAGTTCAACCCACAGGCTTTAGTTAATCATAATCATGTATTAGAGATCACAATAACTAATACATAATTACATAGTTCCATGTTTTTCTCTGATAGGTAATACATAATTCCATGTTAGTTAACCATAATTGTGTATTAGAGATCTCTAATACATAATTGTGGTCAACTAAAATGAGATGAACCCATTCTCAAGCATCTGCCAGACAGGCTCTAAAGATCATTTAGGTGTGTTTTGATCTAAACCCAATTCACATGGGGTGTGGATATTTTGGTGCAACTGATAGTAATCTATTCAGCTGTGTTTGGGATGACCCAGAAAATCTATTCAAAACTGCATTTTATGTGATATATCTTCCTGCCAGTTTTGCCCAATAATCAACATCCATTTTGTTTCAAGGACTTGAAATGCAAAGGATGTGGATTTGGTGGATGTACGTTCTGCTCACCCTCCTTTGCAAGAGACATCTAAGCAAACCATTCCTTTGTTGCAGTTTTAATCACCATGTTCATATGCGGTTGAGATTTTATTTTTTGGGATTTGATTTATTATATTCTGTTGTGTAGGTTGCTAAAGATCCGTCAGGAAAACAGATAAATGCTCTGGAGCAGCACATAAAAAACCTTCTTAGCCCTTCGTCCCCCTTTTTCTTCAACACTCTATACGATCCATACCGAGAGGGTGCTGACTATGTTCGTGGATACCCTTTTAGCCTACGAGAAGGAGTACCTACGGCGGTCTCTCATGGCCTTTGGCTCAACATCCCAGACTATGATGCACCCACCCAGCTTGTGAAACCACTAGAGAGAAATACCAGGTAAAAAGGATCCTTTAACTGCACAAATGGTTTTGTAGGTGATTTAAAAAGAAAATCGACTGACATAACTTATTTGTGTCTTGACGTTTGTCATAGGTTTGTAGATGCAGTTCTAACTATACCCAAAGGGACCTTGTTCCCGATGTGCGGGATGAATTTGGCATTCAACCGTGAACTGATTGGCCCTGCGATGTATTTTGGACTAATGGGTGATGGCCAGCCGATTGGACGATACGATGATATGTGGGCAGGATGGTGCACCAAGGTATGATATTTTCCCCTTGTGATTTCTCTTGTCTCCATGTTTTCTGAGTTTATTATTATCATTCTACCTTCCAAAATTTTAAATGGTTGAACGGTACTTAGAATTACACATATTCATTTGAATGTGTTCGTGGGGTTTTACACAAGGTATTAAAAAACAGTTCCATAACAGCTATAATGGAATGGTAATGGTGGTACTCGATTTTGTGATACAGAGGCTCTAAAACCCAATTTTAGAAAAACATTGCCTGTGACAGATGATACGGACCGATATGTTTTCTTTAGAAAAATTTTGATTGGTATAGGGCTATTTGTAATGGTTATATGGCCAGCTGTTATCATTAGTTCGTTACCAAATACCTCTTACTTTGAACTCTCAGAAGAGTATCTATGGTGGAAAAACAGAACCGGACCTAGTGAGTTACTAGTTCTCTCTCTCTCTCTCTCTTTATATATATATATATATATATATATATATATATATATATATATATATATATATATATATATATATATTATTTTACTTTGGTGTCTTGATTAGCAAATTCAGTGGTTTCAGCTAGTAGTTGAGATGAGCAAAAAAGATCAATTTGCATTAGTGCTTTCTGCCGACCTGCAACTCCTGAGGCACTTCAAAATGTACCATCTACCTATGAATATCGAGGTTTGCTGGGCCCACATGCAGATATGAAGCTGCCCATGTACAAGGTCCATGTATGGTTTCAAAGTGGTCCATTGGGTGGCTGTCATCAATCATATGGATACCCTGGCTTAAGCATAATGCTGGTCCACTTATCAGGTGGGCCACAATGTTAGAAACAAGCAGACAGCGTAGGAAAACCTAATCAGTTCTTTCATCTGTCTGTTTGGGCCAACTTATCAGACTATCAATCGACTGATCTTAATTTTTGGCCAGGGTATCCAAGGCTGGGGACCCACCATGTGTGGGGCTTGGACCTCATGCCCGTGTGGCGGGTACCGTAGTTCAAAAACCTGGAAACTCAACTCAACTCGATGTCCAATTGGGTCTACATTGGGTGAGCTTAGTCTTCCTCGTTTACTCTAATATTCATCATATTGGATATTAAGTAATATATAAAAAAAAAAAAAAAAAAAAAAAAAAAAACCTAAGTCTTAACACAACTGAAGCACTTGCTTGGCTGGGAGGTATTATGGTTGACCAGGCGAGTAACTCAGTTGAGTCACATTGAGCCGATTGAGTTTATGAGATTGACTCAGCATGCCTTGTTGAGACTTGATCGAGTCACTCCTGTCAATGAGATTCCAAGATCGAGTTGTCTCGGTCGAGTTTCGAGTCAAGTCACTGAGTTACGGAACATGCATTTTGTTTTTTTTTTGTTTTTTGGTTTTTTTTTAACTTTTGCCAATGTATGGATTTGAACTAGTTTGTGTCAAAAGCTAGTTGAATCAGCAATGTCTGGACACAATCATTTCAGGTGATCTGCGACCACTTGGGGTGGGGCATCAAGACGGGCCTGCCGTACATCTGGCACAGCAAGGCAAGCAACCCCTTCGTCAACCTCAAGAAGGAATACAATGGGATCTACTGGCAGGAGGAGATAATCCCATTCTTCCAAACTGCAGTCCTTCCAAAGGACTGCACCACCGTCCAGAAATGCTACATTGAACTCTCAGTGCAGGTGAAAGCCAAGCTTGGGAAGATAGATCCCTATTTCCTCAAGCTCGCTGATGCCATGGTTACATGGATCGACGCTTGGGACGAGCTCAACCCAGCTGCCAAGCTACAAAACGGCAGTGCTCCCAAATAGAGATTTTGATGAACGGTTTTCCCCTTTAATGTGTTAGTTACTCGATTCAGTTTATTAGCTGTAACTCTATTTTTTTTCCTCTCTTTGAGTTTTAATCCGTTAGCTGTTGGGTTTTTTTTTTTTTTTTTTTTTGAAATTGGTGGATGTATGTTATTTTTATACTTACCCTCTTTGAGCTTAATAAAAATATTTATGTATGGTTTTTATATTTGATGTGAATGCAGCTAGCTAGCATGCATGTATTTTAAGCCATGACTCTCAGGAGTTTCAACATCCGGTCAAGGGTTCGAGTATCAAGAAGAAGAAGAAGAAGAAGAAGCCAAGAACCATCTGATTAGTGTGGCCTGATGTTGTTGGGCTACAATTCAAAAAATCATACTAAATGGTTGGTGATTAGTGGCACTCATTGTGGGTGGGCCATAATAAAAAAAGAATAACATTAAATAGTTAGTTGTGGCTGTTTGATTTTGGCCACTAAATGCATGGTTAAAATGATTATAACCCTAGCAGCTTTTGGACTTCCAATACTTAAAGAACACAAATTTTAAATCAAGTTGGTTATTTTGGGATTCAATTTTTAAACGTATTAGAAGACACTTTAAATGAAGTTAATCGTTATTTTGAAAATTGGAATTCATCTGCCAATAGGCTACAACAGCTTTGATTTTACACATTTTATTTTTTTTCATTTCTTTGTTGGGGTTTCCTTGCCACTAGTCCTCACAGAGTGTAGTAGGGATACCAAGACACAAAGGTTTAGTGGGGCAATTGTGATGACATGTGAAATAAATGTTTATATGTTGTGTTGGCTCATGTTAAGGTGTTGTTTCGCACCATGGACTTGGGGGCATTTGAGGGGATTTCAAATCCCTGGTGCGTTTGGCACCATAAAGTAAATGGGGGTTTCAGAGGGGGTTTGAAATCCATGGTGAAAGCTTGGATTACATTTAAAATCATTCCAAGAGTTGCATGTGTAACATGTGTGTCATCAAACTATTAATCTATCGGGTACATGTCCCATTGATGATATCCCAAAACAATTAGATTATTGATTGCATCACTATAATTACTTTAATATGATGATTTGTACTGTCCAAACATTGTTCATGTAAATCAACGGTTAAAAATCGTTGGTTAGTCACTCAAATGTGATATTGTGCTTGTGGCCCATCTGAGACTTGGAATTTCATCATTTTCGGTTGAAGTATATATTTCTATAGGCTTGTTACAACCATTGTATCAAGCATTACATACGTGCACTAATTAGAGATATTAAAATTGATTTACTAATTAAATTCAAACCCTATTTACGCATAGTTACTTTTGGATTAGAGAGGATTCTAAATTCAGGGTGCTAAACACAATGGGAGGGTTCCAAATCCTAAGGGTTTCAAATCTAGGGTTCCAAATCCACGCTTCCAAACAGGTCCTAAGACTTTAGTCCAAAACTAAAGAAGATCAAAAGATTAAGTGGACAATAGTAAAGGAAAAATGTGGAGGTTGGTTGACCACTCTTTGAAATTACAAGTGTCTTATCTATTTGTATAGCTCACACCTGTATTACAGTTTCTCTTTGTATAGCTTGCACTTTTAAGTATCATTTCAATCATTTTTATTATTATTATTATTATTATTATTTCCTTTTGAATTTATCATATATTCCATTTACTACAAACAGGTGACCCTGCCCAAATGGCATGGCACTGCACAAACACTTAAGTGTTATGGGCATAGGAAGTGGAGGCATCAAAAGGTTGAGCCCACCAAGATGGGTGAATAATAAAGGCGGCCTGCAAGGGTATAATCTGATTATTGGACGGTCGGTTTTGAACCACCCACTGTTGATATTCATGTTGAGATTGATATGATTTCGGAAGTATGATCCATTGAAGTCATACGGCTTGAATGGTTGGGATGGAAGTATGAGACTTGTATAGTGGCTGTGTGCATGCATATGAATTGTTGAAAAGTAGAATTGGCCATTTTTTGGGGTCTTTGGAAGTAAAGGTTGGAGGACTTCACACGTTGTTTAGGTGAGTTTAGGTAAGTTTAGGTAAAGGTTGGAAAACTTCATATCATTGTTTGGATGTATGGAAAATGTCACTCTTTGACTAAAAGAAAAAAATTCTACATGAAAATGGAGAGTAGAATTTCCTGCTGTTTCAGTCCACAAGGTTGGAGACTTCATACACGAGGAAAATATGTTCTTTCTAAGTAGATGTGTGCTCTACTGGTAACGAGCAAATGTGGGGCCCACATGGTGTATGTATCACATCCAACCTGTCCATTGAATGCGTGCTCTCAGGTTAACCCCAAGGCTTGAAAATCAGCTCAATCCAAAACTCTAGTTGGTCATAGCTAGAGTTGGGCACGGACGACTCTCCTTGGTCGCCTCGCTGAGCCAGGTGGAAGTTCCTGCTCTCTTCTAAGATGTGTCCAAAAGATTAAAAATCTAAAGAAAGGACGGCGAAATTCCCTTATGTGTTTGTGGTTGGAAGCCTAATGTATGCAATGACCTGATTAGTTGGACAGGGTGAAAGAACTAACGCGCGTTCTATTTAACCTTATTATAGATAGAGTTCACTAGAAGAATGTTCTAAAGATAAGCCGAGCGACTAGCGCGCCACAACTAGCACTTTTTTCTCTGATAGGCTCAATTCACTTTTCAAGCTCCGCTCGTTGCACTGCTCGACGACTTCTAGGGCTGAAAAATGCTAGTGCGCGTACTCTTCTTCTCTTCTTTGACTAACTCAACTCGTCCGACTCATTTGGACCTGGCTCGATCCAAACCGAATGAGTGAGTTGATCTTAACCGAGTAGGCTTCACCCAATCCAAACTTAAACCGAGTCGAGTCTGAGTTACCCAGTAACTTGACTCGAAACTCAATCTGAAACCCGACTCGGCTCGGATTTGGATATATATATATATATATATATAACCTTTTAAATATCTCTAAACCTACCCGTCGCACCCGACCTCGATTCGAATCTAAACTCTCTCTCTCTCTTTCTCTCTCTCTCTCTCACCCTCACCTCCTCTTCCTCTCTCCCTCCCTCATCCTCCTCTTCTAAATCTGGCAGCCACCCACCACTATCACCACCCTCCTCCTCCTCCTCTCTCTCTCTCTCTCTCTCTCTCTCTCTCTCTCTCCTACTCGGTGCCAACTCGACTCAATTTGGTACTTTGATTGGTTTAGACTTGGTCCAGATCAATCCAGGGCATACCAGACTCAGATCGGGTTAGGCATGCTGCAGGACTCGGTACCGAGTTCAAGTCGAGTTTGGGTCAGGCATATTTCAAAACCAGATCAAGCCGGGTCAACCCTAACTCAGTCCGACTCGACTTGATGCCCAGCTCTAGTCATAGCACACGGGACAAGGTGGGCGTCCTCTTCCACCGTTGATTCTTACTGATTCCACCTGAGTTGTGAAACAGCTAGCCTATTTTTAAACTGACACGACCACCAACGGCCTGGATTCTATGTACACAATATGATGGGCCACCCATGCAAATCAAGAGTGCATATTCCCTCTTAAATTTGTCCCTTTGCTGTGGCCCATCTAAGTTTCTGTTTGTGCTGGTTTTCGGGGGCATGGTAACATTAGGTGACACATGACATCTTACGGACAGCTAGGATGTCATGAAAAATCATGTGGCCCCACTTCTGCCCAGTGCCACTGTAGCTTACGGTCCCGGTCCGACTAGAGGACTGCGATGCTTGCTTGATGGATGGTCTATATCAAAACAATCATGATCAATCATTTCCCTAACAATTAATTGAATGGTCAGGATCAAATCGATTTAAGAGATTTTTGGGAGGAATGGGATAATCCAGGTAAATGATTGTTTCTAGTGCAATAGATCCGAACATTAACTCTAGTCATTGATTGGACGGTTAAAAAATTAAGTTTGTTTAATCCCAAAGGCCTGCCAAACTGTCCCCACCGTCTGTTAGTCGGTTTTGAACTGTCCACTGTTTATTATTTATTTATTTATTTATTTTATAGTGAGGCATGCTTGAAAATTCCACTGGCCTTGTTTGCTACGACTGGTGGTCTTTGTAGTGGGGGTTGGCATTCTACACGGCATGGATGTGACTCTTGGTCATTGTGTGGGCCCATGATGGAGAGTGATTTCGGGCCCTTTGGATGCAACTTTTGCAAAAGGCTTTTTCCATGTAACTAACGTTTTCAATGACTTATATTATGATTGGTTTTGGATGAGTGGGCTTTTTAGTGTCTATTTTAACTAGGTTTCTTATATATTAATATAAAACGATGATTTCATCTACAAGCAGCCCCTTTTATTTAGAATCCAAATACCCTTTCGCCACAAACATTAAATTCGTGTTTGTTGCCATCTGATTAGGCCACATCATCACCCACTGCATTTAATAGGATGTAGATTTCCTGCTAAAGCCTTTTGCATCAAGTTCTTGTGCCACTCAGATGCTAAGTGGAGCCTACTAGGATGTTTCTAAAAAAATTAACTCATTCATCCATTATTTCATATTGTTTTAGTATATGAGACCAAAACTCAAGGCAGCCTTATTAGAGGAGGAATTTGACAAAAGACTACATGGAAACCTTCCTGGGCTTCACCTCATGTTTATATGCCATCCAAATAGTTTAGAAGGGATGAAATGAAAACACCATAAAATTAGCTTGATACAAAACTATTGTGGTGATGCGAATATTTCAATGGTAGTAACTGAATTCCCATTGTTTCTTTTTGTGTGGCTCCCTTGAGTTTTTGATCTGCCTCATTTTTTATGGGATGTCCTAAAATGAACTCGCAAAATGGAAGGATGGGTTGGATTTCTCACAAACACCACAGTGGACCTTACCTTGCATCCCAAGAATTTCCAGGTAAAGGCTTTAGCAGGGAATAGACGGCAATGATGAGGTGGACCGTAAATACACGAAACAAAAATTTTCTATTTGTGGCAATCAGATAATGCTGATAATTTTATTTAAAGTATCTCCAAATGAGGATAAATAATAATGGCAAGATTGTCCAATCCATTTGATTGTGAAACTATGTTCCATCTAAAGTGGGCCACTTGACTTGGATGGGTTGGATTTCTCACAAACACCACAGTAGACCTTAATTACTTTGCATCCCAAGAATTTCCAGGTAAAGGCTTTAGCAGGGAATAGACGGCAATGATGAGGTGGACCAATCAATACACAGAAAACAAAAATTTTCTATTTGTGGCAATCAGATGATGCTGATAATTTTATTTAAAGTATCTCCAAATGAGGATAAATAGTAATGGCAAGATTGTTCAATCCATTTGATTGTGGAACTATGTTACACCTAAAGTGGGCCACTTGACTTGGATGGCTGGCATTGGGAAATACCCGTGCGCCATTTTGTACGGAGGCAGTGTGAATGCACATGGACGGTCGAGGCAGGTACTTGTACGGCTTACGGCATATGTACGGTGGATATGTACATGCACATGGATGGTCGGCCCACCAAAGCGTCGGGATGCGTCTCCTAGTTCATAATAAGTGGTCAATGTGGTGGGGTAAGTTAGGTCTTTTTGTTTTTCTTTTTGGGAGCAGTCCTTTTCTGTCTCTCGTTTTGGGATTCCGTTGGATTTGAATTTTGAATCGGGTGGTTGCCGTGGATTTTGGTCCTTCTCCATGAAAGCTACCTAACTTCCCAATGGTAGTAAGAAATTTTTTTCTAAAAGCATTTGCTGGATTTTCTACCATTTGATCAATGGATTTTGTAAACAACGGGACAATGTCAGTGTTACAGCCGACAAATATATGGCTCTGGCTGACGATACAACTTTGTGAGTCTGTGCGGGTTGATGTAGTTCCATTTGTGGTCCCTCGAGATAGGTGGGGATCATCTTCAGTTGTATGTAGAGCTGGGCATCGAGTTGAGTTGGACCGAATTAGGGCTTACTGGACTCGATCTGATTTTGAAATAGGCTTGACCTGAACTCAATCCGACTCAGTACCGAGTCCAGCATGCTTGACTAGATCCGAGTTCGGGTCTGGTCTGGACAGATTCGGTCATAGTCCAACCCGGTCAGAAGTACCGAGTTGGGTCGAGTTGGCAACGAGTTGGATCCAGACATGAGGGAGGGTGGGAGGGAATAGAGAGAGAGAGAGAGAGAGAGAGAGAGAGAGAGAGAGAGGAGGAGGAGGAGGAGGAGGAGGAGGGTGGTGGTGGTGGTAGGTGGTTGTCGGGCTTGGAAAAGGAGGATGTGTGTGTGTGTGTGTGAGAGAGAGAGAGAGAGAGAGAGAGAGAGAGAGAGAGAGAGTTTAGGATCGGGTCAGGGTCATGTGCGGCGGATAGGGTTAGAGACAATTAGAAATTAGGTTTTTTTTTTTATATAATAATAATTAAATATATATATATACTCGAACTCGAGTCGAGTCGGGTTTCGAATCGAGTCGAGTCTGACCGGATCGAGTTATTGGGTAACTTGGACTCAACTCGGTTTGAGTTTGGATAGGACGAAGCCTATTCGGTTTGGATCGACTCACCCATTTAGTTCTCGGGTCTGAATGAGTTGGACGAGTCGTCTCGTGCCCAGCTCTAGTCGTACGTGAGTCTCATGTGATTTCAATTGAATGTTTTGTGTAGTGGTATGAATTTGAAATAGGAGGTGTTGCTCTCAATTCGGTTAGTCAAGATCACTCATGTGACCAAAGGCCTAGATCAGAAGTACGTGTGCATGTATGATTGTGTGGGCATGCCAGAGTCTGCTCGAATATTGATTGAAATGGTCAGTACCCTTACACCAAGATGAATAGATTTGAGATTGGATATGGACCCAGAGTCATCTTGATCACCAAGTAATTGATTTAATGCATGTCGTACTTAGGCAATTTAAGCAAGGGAAGGGGTTAGCTCTCACTAATGAGTGCTTTTTACCTTGTATTAGTGATTACAGAATCGGCTGGTTCAAAGACCTGTTATTTTACTAGTACTTTAATGTGGTATTCCTCAACCAGAGTAGAAGATTTGTACATAGCAGAATAAAGGCTAACATAAACACAATCAATCCTTATTAATGTGTTGGTCCTATTACGATCGTCATGCTTTACACTCTTGTTCAAGTGAGAAGTAGGATAAATACTGATGTAGGGAAAGACGTGATGAAGTTGATCATTGTCTTCCTCGGGGGATATCTACTCCGAATCCATAGAGCTTTCTGGACTCCTAATTTTTGTAAGGCCTTTTTGATGTAGAGCGGGTCGCGGATAGTTTCATGGCCAAGATGGATAAGAAAAGGCCCGGTCGACGACAGAAGTGATCCAGACCGTCGAACCTTAGATCGAGCGTATCTCACAATCCGGAATGAGTTACCTAATGTAAAATATATGATTTTGGGGTAGAACGAGCTACTTTAACCAACCAACCCAGCTACACTAGGTTATACAGCCCGGAATTGTGAAAAACCCCTGGATCGACGGTCATTTCCTTACTTTAATTTCGTTTTTACTATAAATAGTAAGTTTTAGTTTGATTATAATTCTTCATCCGTCAGGCTTTAGGAGTTGTGTCCAATGTGAAAAGAGCTTAGAATAATTAGGGGAACGGTTTGGTGAAGCCAAATAGGACACTTACTATTTTTGGCCGAAAACCTTGCGCACTAGTAGACATCACTACCGTCTATAAATAACAAGTTTACTATTTATAGTAAGTCGCGGATTCTAGGAGTTTTAGTTGTAATTTGATTCTGATTTCTTTCCCATTGCTTGGTACCCCTACTTAAAGGGTTGTGAACTCATTTTTAGCCATCAATTAATCAATTTCGAATTTCTTAGAATTTATTTGTATTTTCTGCTTTCTTTCCTTGTGTATTCGGGAAGTCTCTGTGAGGAGTCCAGAGAAGCTCCATGGATTCGGAGTAGTTATCCTCATCACGTTCATCCCTATGTCACTTTTCATATTGGGCACGACTCATAGAACTTAAAGGATCAAAAGTTATACTCGACCTAATTAAAACTTACTATTTATAGTAAAAATGAAAATAAAAGAGACTTTTGACCATTGATCTAAAAGAATCTTGTAAATCCGGTATGAGCAACCCAACATAGTAGGTTGATTGGCTAAAGTAGCTTCTCCTACCCCAAAATCATATATGATGTGTTGAAAAACTCATCCCGATTTGCGAGATACAACTGTTTTAAGGTTCTGACAGTTCGAATCATTTCTGCCTCTGATCAAGCCTTCTATAGTTTGTCTTTGCTATGAAAGTGTCTGCGACCCGCTCTATATCAGTCCCCTCCACTTCAAAAGAACTCGACGTCGAGTTCTCATCCTGCTTTGGCTCATGGTACTCAGTCAGGTCCGCAACGTTGAAAGTATGCAAGATCTTTATGTCATCCAGAAGATCAATAACGTAAGCATTATCATCTTTTAGAGCATCAGTACTGGTCCAATCTTTTTGTTCTTCAACTTGTTGTAGTTTCCGGTCGAAAATCTCTCATTGTATAGATGTACCATTACATGGTTGCCCACCTCGAACACCTTTTGCCGCCAATGCTTGTCGACTTATTTCTTGTACTTGTCATTCGAAGCTTGCAACTTTACTTGCACATTAGCATGAATGCCCATGATTCGGTCCACCATATGTTCTGTTGTAATGCTCATGCTCGGGAGCTTGGGCAAATGGACCAAGTCAAGTCTAAGGTGGGGCACTCGACCATAAATAATTTGAAACGGGGACTTCCTTATCTAGCAGTTCATCATGTTGTTGAATATAAACTTTGCTTGAGACAAGGCCAAATCTCACTGCTTCAGTTTGTCACTTGAAATACACTAGTGGAGGTTTCCCAATGTGCGATTCGTAACTTCAATCTGTCTATCACTCTGTGGGTGGTTGGCACTACTGAACTAAAGTTGCATATCGAACTGATTCTACAAAGTCCGCCAAAAGTGACTAATGAACTTCATGTCATGGTAAATGGTCTTGGGAACACCATGTAGCCGCACAACCTTTCTGAAGAATAAATTTTTTACGTGTATTGCTCTGAGGATCTTCTTACATAAGTAAAGTGCGTCATTTTTTAGAAATGATTTACTCATCACAAACACCAAATCTATGCCGCGCTATGTTTATGGGAGACCAAGCACGAAGTCCATATATAAGTCCTCCTAAGGGCCATCAGGCATAGATAACAGTGTGTAGAGACCCGTATTCTGAGATTGCCCCTTGGAAGTCTAACAATCATGACAGTGTTGCACTGCTTTATCCATGTTATATACTAATTGCGACCAGTAATACAGTTCCTCAATAAGAGCCTGCATCTCATCTTACCCAAAGTGTCCACCAAGGCCACTTCTATGTACCTCTTGGATAATCTGCTCCCTCAAAGAATCTTAAGGGATGCACAATTGATTCCCTTTAAAGAGGATAGGTGTCACGCCCCAAACTCGAAAACTAGGCTCATAAAATTCTCAATCGCCGAATCCGGTGCCGACAGCCTCCGTAGTACCCCATTCTCGGCTCCCAGCACGCATACGTTAAATTCTGATCCTGGGATTCTACAAGGAGAATTTTTCCAACGTACATTTATCTCGTAAGAAGCATAACCAAAAGTTTACCCAAATCTCAAAGGCAACATCATCATCACATATCCACTAATATAAACAGTTGAATATAATGCTGAAAGGGAAATATACATATATAAAAAATCATATGCTCCAGAAATCCGCTGAACGCTCCAAGCTCAATGCTGCTGTGACCTAATGCCACCTGCACGCATCTATCGTATATAAGCTTATAGAAGCTTAGAGAGTGGTGAAAGTGTGTACGCAACGTAAGTGCCAAACACACAGATATTAGAGTAAGTAGAAGTACTAACAAGTCCATGAATATTATCAGCCTTATCCAGGTTATGTGATGCAAAAACATAATAAGCTAATATCATATACTGAGAATGCAATATAATATACAAATCCTGACGAGTCTACGAATGCCGTCAACCTCATGTAGACCATATAAATGCAGAAATGTAGTATAACAACCCAAAATGTCATATGCTGCGGATGTAATGTAATATGAGGTGCGAATGAAATGACCAAACTGGAGTGTGAAGTCGGGATGATAGTATGTAGTATCGTAGGTTATGGGGTCCATCACAAGGGACTTATATCAAAATTTGTCTCATACCTAAATTTGGATAGTCAGACTCAATGTGGTAAACTCCTGATCTCAGATTAGTCGCGTGCCCTAACCGAAATCCTAGCCACTGCGAAGGTATACATAACAATTAGTTGCCCACCACTAACCCGAGTGGATAATGAATGAATAAATGAATGAGTAAAATACTGAGTATGCAACTCCTACTCAATAAGTCCACATATCAGTACTATACATCTCTGGGATCATCACCGGGGTCTAGTACACTCTACATACAATCGCCGCCCACTGGATGCGCAACCATGCAAGTGGAAGAGACCTCACTATTTGCCTAGCTAGTAGTCAGCTAATATCTACCCGGCACGTCGATAACAGACCCAATTATGATCTGGTCAAACTCAGCTTAGCTATGCCCACTACCCTCGGGCGGGTAAGGCCACAACCCCTTCCCAACCGACCACGATAGTGGGAGACGCGGTCTACTGGTATTTGACAGTCGGGTGCTCATGTATTTACTTAGTTTAGATGTTGGGGCATCTCCTGGCATGGAGGTTTAGAGATTTTCACCCAAGGACATCTATGGCGCTCCGGTGCTAGTAACAGATTTTCAGTGTCCCATCTGCCCATCCACGACATGCCTGTGGAGGCCACGGCCTTGATGTCACTAGGGCATACAGTAATCACAACACATAATGTAAAATGTATGAATCATATAATCCAGTCATGCATCAATTCTACGCATATCGTGCGCTCATGTGAGACAATCTCCACCTATCAGGGAGTCTCATAATAACCTACCCAATGACATATGCAATGGTCAACCACATCTCATAACAAACATACAGATGATACGTATGGGCATGTATCATGATGCTATGCTATCACATACTCATAATTAGTATCGACAACTTGTATCGATAATCAACCTATACAATCGGGCTCGACAATTGAAATCGGCCTCAATGTCACAATGTAGACATTTAACTATCATTGCCCCCCAAGGAGTGGCCCACATAGAGCCAAACATATAGTGGGCCCATGACCTCACACAAAGGCCTCATATGCAACATAATGAGCCGCATACAATCTTAATGTGCCTCATACAATCATAATGGGCCTTATATAATCACGATGGGCCTATATACATCACAATGGGCTGCATCACGGTAGGACACATACATCACAATGGGCCATATCACGGTGGGCCATATACAATCTCAATGGGCCACATCCCATGGGCCTCAAATATATCATAATGGGCCCCATTACTTGGGCCTAATACACATCGCAATGGGTCGCATCCTATGGGCCTCATATTCATCAAGTGGGCCGCATCACGTGGGCCGCAACAATGGGCCTTACATACATCAAGTGGGCCTCATATACATGGGCCTCATACATTCCCAAAAAAATGAATCATATCGAAAGATCATTTGGACCATACCACGAATAGCAGTGGAGATAATGATTTTCACTATTAAACAGTTCACAGGGCCGGGGCCCACCACAATGTTTATTCCCATCCAATCTAATCATAAGGTCACGAAGTTCGGAATTAAGAGGGAAAACAGATTTCATACTAATCCAAAACTTTTGGGACCCCGAATGTTTCGATGGTAGACGTTTTCAATCCTCCACTATTTTTCTGCGGTGTGGTCCACCTGATAGGCAAATCTATCTTATTTTTAATCTCAAGCCCTAAGACGAAAATGGATGGAGAGTTTAGATGTAACACATACATCAAAGGGACCCACAGAACTTGCTACTATGATGCAGCAGCTGTGGCTGCTGTTTAATCCCAACCGTCCATTAAATAACACATATATCAGGGTGGTCCCCACCATCCAGATGGACGGTGGGATGAAATACATACCGTGGTGGGACCCTTAGGTGGGTCCCACATGGGGCCCACCACATAAGATATATTATTTATATATTATGATATAGACGTTGCTGCTAACGTCCAGGCACCTGGACGGCCTGGATATGAAATGCTGCATCACGTGCAGCTGACACGGATGGACAACAGGATATAAGACACATACATCGGGGTAGGGCCCACCGTCTGTTGGGGTGATGTGGATAAGACACGTACGTCATATGTGGGCCCCATGACGGTACAGATATAACACATATATCATGTGGTCCCACCGTCCATCTGTCTAGATGGTGTGGAGAAAACACACATACATCATGTTGTGGCCCACCGACTAGCCATCTAGATTGTGGGGATCCAACCACATAAATCACGGTGTGGCCCACATGGGGCTGTCGTCCATACAGCAGCTAAATAGTTGTGTGAGGTACACTAGCCAATCCGATTCCACATTGAGTAGGCCTCATCGTTCAACAAGCTGGACGGTGCAATAAAACCCATAAATCATGGTGGTCCTCACGCAGGACGGCATGGACACACCATGCATCAGGGTGGGGTCCACGACAGCATGGCCTGCCTACTTGGATCAAACTGATATTTGTATTTTCACTTTTATTTTGGCCTGTCCAGACAGACGAGCAGTAATCCTGGGTCATGGGGTTAGATGGCATGGATATGAAACATCATGGTGGGCCATACACACACACACACAGACCAGGTGGGCCACACACCTCATCATCAACATAAAAATGAAAGAAAGAGAGAGAAGGGGAGAGGAAGAAACGTGTGAAGGGGAGAGACCCCGCCACTATGGGCCCTCCCTATATAATGTATACATCAAGATGGGTCCCATCATATGTGGGCCCTCAAATCATTAAAATCGAGATGATGAACACCCACTGTTAGATCTTGGACTCCTCCTTCCACCGATACAATATAGAGCTCCAAAGGATGAATTTCAATGGTTGAGATGTACTTTGGATGGTGGAATTGGGTGGTAGGAAGGTGGGCCATACTAGCTTAATTTCTTCTCTCCATTGGACGGTTTAACCATTGTTGCTTCGTAAATGGAGTGAGAAATGAGAGAGAGAGTTGTAAGGAGAGAGAGGGATGAGTGATGAATGAGTGAGTGATGGGTGTACTTGATGGGTGGAGAGAGAGAGAGAGAGAGAGAGAGAGAGAGAGAGAGTTTACTTTAGGGGTTGCTTGGGGTGAGACATGTACTTGACATGTGATGACCCTCTTGTCACCTCATCCATATAGTCTTGAAGTCCTCGTCCTGAGTATACAACTCCTTCAGACAGTCAGAGTCAACCACCTCATTGCTTATTATAATAAGTGGTGATGCACGACAGCTAAGTATGTCGCACCTTGTTTTGCTGCCTTGACTTGTGCTTTAGAACAAACATGAATTCATACAAAAATGTAAACCATCTAGCATGCAAATAATTCACGTTAACCTGACTATTAATAAACTTTAAAGCTTGATGATCAGTATCGCAGTGCTTAAATCACTGTGTACAACTCACTCTCATATGTCAGCCACTTTTTTCGAGCTTCATTGAACTTCTCGCTGTAGAAGGCTATCGGCTTGCTTTTCTATGATACGATTCCTCTAATTTCAACATATGAGGCGTCACACTCAACCTTAAATAGCTTGTCCAAATTGGGAAGAAACAAGACCTATGTTGTAACAATTGATGCTTGATTTTAGCAAAGGTCTTGTTAGCCTCATTGGTTTACTGAAATGGGCCTTTTTTCATGCAATTTGTAATGAGTGTGATTATAGTGCTGAAATTCTTCACGAATCGATGATAGAATGTCGTTAACACGTGAAAACTCTTCACTTTATGAATGTTTGTTAGAATTGGCCATTCTTTAATGGCTCACACATTTTCATCATCCACATGGATGCCCGTGTACGTCATGACAAGTCCTAAGAACAACATATTGTTCGTAAAAAAACTGTACACCTTCAAGTTCAGGTAGAACTTGTTAACTGCCAGGACCTGTAACACCTGCCTAAGATGTTCTATGTGCTTCATCTCACCTTGGTTATATATCAAGATATCATCAAAATATATTACCATAAACAAGCCAATGAATGATTTCAACACGTGATTCATCAGACGTGTAAAAGTGTTCCGTGCATTAAATACACCGAAGGGCATAACTAGCCACTCATACAACCCTTTATTGGTCGTGAATGACATTTTCTACTATCACTGGGCCAGATATGAATCTGATGATACTCACTCCTTAGATCTAGTTTAGAGAACACCTTAACACCTTCTAGCATGTCAAGCATGTCATCCAACCGTGATATTCGGAACTGATATTTAATGGTAATCTTTTTAATTACTCGACTGTCGACAAGTAAGGGGAAGAGGATTTCTTTCAAATCCTGACTATCCGAGCTGTACGATTAACCATAAGGACTTCCCTCAATTTAAGGGAAAAAGTCCTTAGTGCTCGGCTTACTACTACATTTACTATTTAATGGACGACCCATTGATTCTACCGTGCATGACCTATTACTACATGCTTGACTATCAATTATAAATCGACATGCTCGACTAACATATATACTAACTTACCACCCACAACCACCCACACAAAGGTAACAAAATCGAGGAACATGCATAGAACGAGCTGACCTTCTTATACATTAGTTCAAAAGTTACTTATCGAGCTCATAAAATATAGAGCTTGAAGTAGGGGGCTACTGTTATGGGTGAAATGGAGCTAATCAAATATATGAGACAGATGAGCTAAGTGGCAAGACTCGATGACTATGGATTGCTTGAGGGGCGAAAAATCACCCTGACCTTTGGTGTCAGCTACTTTCTACCTCGACATCGGATGTCGGTCTCAGATACCGAGCCGACCTTGACCTCAAGGGACGACCTGGACCTTGGAGGTTGGCCTCGGATATCGACTAGACCTCGGGTACCGAACTTGAGCTCGGATACCGATCTCGGCCTCGAGTACCAACATCGACTTCGGATATTGACCACCACCTCGAAATAGAAATATCCTTATAATATATAAAGATAAAATTACCCTCCGAGATCTTCACAGAGGATCACGCTGAGAAAGACGCGATATACCTAGATACAGATCCACTTTGTGATACATAATTATCTAGTAGATTCATTGCCATATACGTAAGTGATATCAATGGATGAACAAAGGACACAAATATACTGATTGTACTGCACCTACTATGAGTCAATACACCTGGCTTAGGCATTAGAGGGTCCTTGGCCTTAACCGACGCTCGCAGTGCATTTTCTTATTCTCCATTAATTGTAGGTACTCAGCGGCTCACAAGATGTGAGGCAGGATCAGCCAGATTTCTGCATCAACAATTGTAAAGTAATGTAAATTTATTTTCAAAAACATATAAATCGGTATATACCTTGAGTTGTATAGGATTTGTTAGATTTTTGTCACGTAATTGACAAATGGGGGTTGTTGAAATTGCCATGTTTTATCAATTAGGATGAAATAAGAGTCTTAGAGTCAAGTGAGCCACAAAGAAGACCCAAGATTGAAGACTCAAAGGGTTGGAGGCTTCAGATTTAAGGCAAGGTAAGAAAGCCTCGTGACATCGCTATACCCTATACCAAAACCATTCTAACATAGCTCATACTTGACCACAAACATCTGGGAAAAACTTTTTTTTAAGTATACTAAAAAGTTATGAAGTGTTTGCATTTTGGTGAATGTTTTAATTTTTCATGTGTTGTTTGGTTGAACTCTATGCACTATTTATTTTCTACACTAAACATTTTTGTTAGAACGCATGAATAATGTATTTTACTGATTAAATTATATTTATATACTTCAACTCATTTAGAAAGCATTTCTTGTTTATTTAGAAGTAGGGTATACAAGTAGTTTAAATAAATTTTGAAAAGTTTTATTAAACTCCTATCAGGCAATTAAACGTATGTCAATCTTCGTTCAATCTTCACTTTTAGCGGTAGAGCCGAAGCGACACATCACACACTGCATTTAATGCAGCAGTGCTGACAACATCAGTGGTGGTGTTAACCACTGACGGTGCAGGTAGGCAGAACTTTCATGCTCGTGACAAGCTGAGGATCTGGTTTCAATCCCACTCTATATGTACATGTATTGTAATGCTAAAAACATGGCATTCCAAGCCATGGTTAGGCAGCCCATCCATCTCGAATATTGACCGTTGGATTCATTCTTCTAGAACATCTATTTCTTTGTGCACGCGTGACCCACTTCATCAACAGATTCATGATTAGGAACACTTAAGTGGGAAATAGTAATTTTATTAATTTTCTAGCCAGGCTGGATGGGTCGGATCAGGCCAACGCACCACCAATTTCTTTCAGGCTCTGGCTTAGGCTCTCAGTCTTCAGTGTCAGGAAATATATTCCGGTGAGCCAGACCAGTGCTTGAAAACGTACCATTAACACATTTAACGCACGGGCTTGGCCCTAAACCAAAGGTCCAATTAATGAATGAGCCAGGCCTGGGATGGGCATGAGTTTTGGGCCTGATTTATAATCAGGTTGGTTCGAGCCAGCCCAGATCCGACCAGATCCAGGATGAGCGGCTGAGATGATGAATTTGGTCCATCAAATACAACTGATCAACCCTATCAAACCTATAGGTACAATGCAGCCTTTATGCGATGCTGTATTTCCCCATGTGGCGCTTGTGCTGAGATCCCAGCGGTTCAACAGGTGAATACCACCGTTTTGATATTTCTTTGGCCTAGATATCAGGCTGGTCCATCCAAGAAACAAATGGACAGATTGGATGATCTTGATGTGGTATGTATACCCATCCATTTGCTCCCAAAGCAGTGGTCCACCTGATAAGTGGACCCTCATGATTTTTGAGCCAGATCATTTGCATGGTGGGTCCCAGCTGATGTACTACTCAGATCCTTGACACACATTGCATGATATGCAATAGCCCGGTCTGTCACACTGACCAAACTCTGTAAGGCTAAGGTTAGTCCCCTAAAATTGGGCTAACAGCCCGGCCTGGGCTTGAAATATAGACCCAGTCTCTAGACAGGGTTAGCCAAGGGCTAATGATGTATGTCCTGGTCTAGCCCGTTGGTGCAATTAAATCATCAAGTGACCACTTCTTTCCAAGTGGGCCACCATTAAAAAAGAAAAAAAAAAAACAATGGACAATTTAAAGATATTCATCAGTGGTTCTCATTCACCATGCACATATAATTCAAAGAAGGTTAGATCTGAGTAATGTTTTAATGATCCAAACCATCCGTATGATGGGACTTTTGGTACATGGAGCCCACAAATGAAGTCTTGCATTAGATTATTTCAAACCTTTGATCATTTAAGTATCTGTGGGCTGCCTTGGCTAGCCTTAACCATGCTAGTGGGGCATGGGCTTGTACTAAGTTTTCATCTACCAATCTGCGTTGGGGGCTTTCTCAGACTGTCAGGGGCAGGGCTTGGGCTCAGGCCCAGCCCTAGCCTTCCAATATCAACCTTCCATTCATTGCCAAACAATCCTTGTCATCTTTACCGTTCCTAGATGTACTTGAAGATGGGCTTGTGGCACTGAGGTTGTAATGAAGCATGAGCCCGCTACAAGCTTAGGAGCAGATTAGGTATGGGCCTTACCGGGGGAGCCCATTTTGATGTATGGGTTCTATATCCACACCATTCAACCGTTTTGCAACATCATGTTAGGGCATGATCCTAAAAATGAAACGGATTGAAATCTCAGGTGGATCATACCATTGGAAACTGTGGTGATTGACCGTTAAAAACTTCTTGCGGGCCACAAAAGTTTTGTATTAAGCTATTTGTTTTTTCCTATCTTCCAGGTTTGTGTGACCTTATCAATAGGTTGGATGGCAAATAAACATTATGAAAACATTTTAGTGGGCTCTAAGAAGTTTTTAATGGTGGGGAGTTTAATCACCACCATTTCCTACAGTATGGTACACCTGAGATCTGCTTCATTTTTTAGATCATGCCTTAAAATCAGCCAGCAAAATGGGTGTATGGCATAGATGTAGAATACATACATCAAGGTGGGCCCCACTGTAAGGGCTGCACCTAATCCGCTCCCCTCCGATTCTGAAAGTGAACCAAGAAGCTCTTTAAAAATTTACATGTGGTCACTTGGTTTCCATCTTTCATCAAACTCATTAATCAGGTCTAACTTACGTAGAAGAATCAGGATCACCCACAGGTGGTTCCGTTGATTTTCACGTGCATTAACTCGTATATACACGAATTCTATGGGGATCATGAGAAGTGAAGATACAAAATTCAGCATGATCCAAAACTCATGTGGGCCACACCACGTGAACTTAGAGATTTCAGGAGCAATTTTGCTAAAATTGTTCACATTGGTGTGGCACATAGTTTTCTTTTATCAGGCTGATAGTTTCTATCTACGGTTCAAATAAGGGTTTCCACCTCATGGACGGAGTGGATTTACATATGCCACATGGCGGGTCCTATGTAGATTTGGGTTCCGGTTCTAGGTTAGTATTTAGTAATTCTTTTGTTAATTTACTGATTTGCTAAGCTCAAATACGTGTGAAGCTTACCCGGTTCAGCCCCATTATGGTCATTCCTCTTAAAAGCCAGAGTAGATTACATCTGGTTTATACAAAATTCGCACAGTATATTCGGAGATTTGATAAGATTTCTTTATAAATAATGGCTGAAATGTATCGGACAGTGCCACGTTAATGTCTAAGCAGCTGACGAAGAAATTATCGCAAAGAAATAGTTATAGCAACTGTGAGAATGTGGGAAGCATATAGAGGAAGTCAAGTATTACTGAATAATTATGACAATGGTTAGAACATGAGAAGGATCTAGGTGTCCGGATTAAAGCTATAAATTGAAGAGGAATTCAAGAGGAAGATTTTGCCTTGTACCAACCCAACCCAATCAAACCAAACATTATCTGTCAATTACCAATCAATTTACATTTCATATTATAATTATTTACATTCCCTGTCAAGCAAATTACATCTCTTAATGCAATACTTTACTTTTCAATCAACTATTTACATTCTATAATGTAATCTGTAGCATTAACTAACTAGTAAATTTAGTTGTAATTTGAGTTTATGCTTGCACGCTGGATTCAATTCATCATTCGAAAAGCCGTTTTACAGCTGATATTCATGACTAACTATAAGAATTCTTTTCTTATTTTCATTTATTTGTATTGAAAATATCATTTCGTACGGAAGGCAAAGGTGCAACGCAACATTAGAGGATGAACCTCACCCACTGAATATTGCATGATCCTATTTACACATTGAGCGAGTGCACATGTATAGCCAGAGACTGAGTAAGCAACATGTGAATAGTTTTTGGCACACCAAGTGGGATTACCACTAAAAAAATAATAATATATTTTCCTGTCAAAAGTATACACTGTGCACCGGGTGTACCAAGTGAACATTTTTTGTCATGCCCGGTGGGACCCTAGAGAAAAACTACTTGACTAATATATATATATATATATATATATATATATATATATATATATATATATATATATATATATATATATATATATAATTTGTGTACTGGCCGCACCAAGCATGAACAATTTTTGACATGCCCGATGAGACTACTATTATAAAAATAACTTTTTAGCTGTTAGAAATATACAATGTGTATTAACCATACCTAGCACGCTCGGTGGGACCTGTCTCTAACTTACCGGTGTAATATTTCCAATTATAAATAGAAGAAGTGCTCGTATTACTAGGGTCGATCCCTATACACCAACCACAACACCTTCAATCGAGAACATACTAGTTTCAACAACCCCTAAGGTGTTGAATTTAAACAATAGTCCAATGCTTGATGTTAAGGATCAGGCAGGAGTGTCGACTTCTCGGTCTATTATTCTAGACGAGGTAGTTGTCCTGCTTCAAAATGTATAGTTAAGAATTCAGCTTATACAGGAATATGGAAGTGCCTAGGGAGAGAAATTTGGTATTTAAGCTGAAAATACCAATTGACATATGGCTAGCCAGACTAAAGGCATGCATCTATTGATAGTTATTATGGCCGAGTGAACGCTATCAGTAATATAATATAATGTCGATGGAAGGTCTATTAGCAATGTAGCTTTGTTGCCATCCATACCGCCTCCACAACGGAATCCACCACCAGTCCCAGTCCAGGAGATAAGAAATGTTCCACCTCCTATGGAAGGTAGCCGATCGGAGTAAGATGTTGGAACTTTATAACTGATAATCAGAATCAGGGATTGCCAAGAAGATTCAATCGCCAACAATTCTCTAAATTCCAAGATAATGTGAACCGATTTAGCCCTGACCAAACGCCAAATTTAGAACCTCAGTGGATGGATCATGACCAGGTTGTCCATATCACCCAAGAAGTTATTGGTCAAGTACTTAGCTACAACTGTAAAGCCCATATCCTAGTCTGTACCATTCCGAAGACTCTCGCGATCCTCTCCATTGAATTCTGGCAATTCGCGACATGTAATCCGCATTTGCGTGCGACCTTAAATCGCATCCTGTAGATCTGAGTTGACTCGACCTGAGACTTGTACCATTGCGACTGCACCGTTGCCACGATTTCAACGCTGCATCTTGCACACCGATGCAATACCCAGTCCAGGAGTTGTGGGTCCACGTTTATCTCAAGGAAAATGTTGCGCATTACGAATCCTGAGAGAATCTTTACCAAAACATCACATCAATCAATCAATCACTAGTCAAGTACACCTCCCATCACAACCCATCCTTCTCTTACATAAGCCATCCCCAAAGTCAATCCTCATGTCACTCACACCCATCACTCACCCATCCCTTTTCATCCCATCACATCTCTCTCTCTCTCTCTCTCTCTCTCTCTCTCAATCCATTTCCTAAGCAACCCAAGAGAGAAAACGTCCATACTCTTTCCAAAGAGAGCCAAGTGTGGCCCACTTCCTACCCCCCTCATCTCTCATCCTAGCCCTTCAACCTTCATCACCCTCTATCAAAGAAGAAGCCAAGGAGCTTAGCATTCTATAGATCCAAGAAGAAGATCCAACAGTGGGTGTTTTGTAGGATTAGATTGCAATTTTAGTGATAGACCAAGTGGGGCCTATCGATTGCTGTTATGGATCCTATTTGGGACCCATCTTGATGTATGTATTGTAACCTTAGGAGGGCTCATAGTGGCGGAGCCCTCCTTCACACGTCTCTCTCTCTCTCTTTCTCTTTCTCATCTTATGGCCCACCATGATCATATGTATGTTATCCTCACTACAATGTTCACGGGAAATCTGCCTGGCCCAGCAGGATGGAGGGGGTGGTGGGTTCGACCCACCTCCTGGATGGCCCACGCCCTTGTGGGACCCCCTGTGATGAATGTATTTTATCCACACAACCCGTGTGCCTGGCCCAAATATTAGGCAAATCCACTATCAGTTGGGCTGTGCGTCCATCAAACCTACCGAGCCTGTAATGTATATGTTTTATCCTTGCCACCCATCTATTTTGGGGCCCACCGGGATAGTGCCCACCCCTTGGTGGAACGTATGTATGTGGGGCCCACCTTGCTTGAGTGTTTCATCTAGCCATCTAGTAGTTAGACCACCTAGTAGGGCAGGGACGCTGCTGGAATGACTTCTAGCAGTGGCCACCTTGTGGCATATGTTTGATGCCCATACTACCATCTTCATAAGGCCTATTGTGATGCATTTGAGGCCTAGGTGATGAGGCCCATTATGATGTATTTGAGGCCCAAGTCATGAGGCCATTACGATGTATATGAGGCCCATGTATGAGGCCCATTGTGATGTATATGCGGCCTGTGTATGAGGCTCATTGTGATTTACATGCAGCCCAGGTGATTAGGCCCATTATGATGTATATGCGGCCCATGTAATGAGGCCCATTATGATGCATTTGAGGCCCAGGTGATGAGGCCCATTAAGATGTATTTGAGGCCCAAGTGATGAGGCCCATCGTGATGTATTTGGGGCTTGTGTATGAGGCCCATTGTGATGTATATGTGGCCCATTGTGATATATATGCGGCCAATGTGATGAGGCCCAATGTGATGTATATGCGGTCCGTGTTTGAGGTTCATTGTGATATATATGAGCCCCATTATAATTATGCAAGACCCATTGTGATTGTATGAGGTCCACCATGATGTATGTGTCATATACACACATCTATCCATTTGTAGGATGTGGACCCTGTCGCCTTATGCAGGCTCACCATGTATGAGTGATGGCCACGCGCTGTCCATCAATTTCTTAGATAATTGGAGGGTTGAGAGTGATTTCGATTCCGATCCCAAATGGGTCATGCCTTAGGAGCAATGGTGGTTAGATGTCCACATTGTAAGAGTAATGATGGTTAAATATGTAAGTGCTATAGTTTATATCCCTGTCTGTTATCAAATTTGTGGTGCCAAAATCACTGTTATATATAACTTGCATAAGTGAAGCTCTCTCAAGGATCAACATTTATGAACAAGCTAAGCACACAACAAGCAAAACTCATAAGTACAAGGATCAATCTTGAATGCAAGAACTGCTCACAAGACAAGACTCAAGCTGCAAGACTTCAAGAAGAGTACAAGGCAGTTTGTAAAAACTCAAGACACTTTCAAGATTGAACTACATCAAGACTTCAAGGCTCATACTTCAAGGTCACTAGTTCCTAATGTTTCAATGTCCTTACTTCATGGTTGAGGTTTGACTGACCTTAGGTTGACCTTAGAAGTAGGTCATTTTGGATACATAAATCGAATGTTTATTTTACATAAGTTTGGTCTGTTCTTCGACTAGTCCTAGGCCTTCTTCGACTAGTCATATAGTTGCTTCGACCAGTGTAAGAAATTCCTCGATCAGTCGTGAGTTTATTACAAATTTCGGATAAAATCTGTTAGGCTTCGACTAGTCCAGGAATCTGTTCGACTAGTCGAAGGAACAGTGTCGACTGCATCTTCGACCAGTCGAAAATCTTCGACTCAAACTCCAGCGATGTTTTTCAGGTTCTTCGACCAGTCAAAGGAAACCTTCGACCAGTCGAAGGTGACCTACGACCAGTCGAAGGAGACCTTCGACCAGTCATAAAATGGTCAAAGCTTATCGCGCCTGATTTTTCAAATATCTGTTATTGCTTCGACTAGTCGAAGAGCTCTCTAGACCAATCGAAGACGCGATCTGCTCACCTATAAATAGTGCACGAATCTCAGAAGAAATTATTGAATTAATTAATCCATTCAAGCCAATCTTCGTCGAACTTCTGAGAGATAATTCTGTGCTCCATCTAAGCTAAGTGTGCTTATTTAATATTCTCTTTTCTTAGCTTTATTTAATTGATTTTGTTTCTGCTATTCCAATCTAATTTGATAAGAGGAATTGTTATTCCCTTTCTTTGGAATCAAAATCAATTAAGGCAAGCCCTATTTGGTTTAATTTAAAATCTATTAGAATTAGAACCATTGTAATTAAGTACTGGACATTGAACTTGGACATTCAATCATCTACTTTGATTTGGTTCTGCCAGGCTGCTACAACGAAGGAGATAATCAGGTATTTTACATTTAATTGTAAATTCCTTTCTGTTTTGGTTTCTTTCAAGATTTGCCAGAAAAATCTTGTTATATTGGTTATCTGAGGAGAGCTAGGAAAACTCAGAAGTGGGGTTTTTTAATTGTGTAAGCCCACAGACAAAGACACAATTGTAAAGGTTTTGGGTGAACCCAGGAAAACCTATTTTGTTAGTGAACGCTAATATCCCCTGTGTGAGGATATTAGGAGTGGAGTAGCATTCTGTGTGGCTGTTGTTTAACAGTTGGTGAACACAGGCGAACTACTATAATCCCTTGTGTTGTGGTTGAATGATTTATACTTCTGATCTTTAATTATTCTTTTGTGGGATGTATGTATGGTGGTGAATGTTGTAATCATTTAATTCAAGCATTGTGAGAATTTTGTAATAGTTTAGAATTTATTTTCTACTATTCCTTTATCAGCTTGATATTCAATTTCCTTTAAAAGTTGTTCTAGCAAGGTTGCCCTGCCATATTTATAGTGTATGGCTGTCCCTAGAACAATACATTTGTGATTACAATTTATTTTAATTCAGTTTGTATTTATTTTTGTATTTCTCTTCGGTTTGAGATTTGATACAAAGATCTTTCTAGAAATAAGGTTGTCCTACCATAAACTCTGGTTTTTGGTGTAAGGTTGTCCTTAGAACAACATTTGTATCAACCTCTCAAGATCTGAATTTTGAGGTTATTTTACTTTCTTGCATTATGATTTATTTTGGCTATCATATTCTTTTTAATTCCGCTGTTATAAGTTTTATTTGGCATTGTCCTATTCACCCCCCTTCTAGGACATATAGCTAGGCCTTTTCAAGTGGTATCAGAGCTTAATAGCTCTTTTTTAATTCTTGGATTTAATTCCTGAGCTAACGATTTAAGCTATTTAAGATGTCAAATTTTGATAGCCTTTCAGTCACTAGGCCTCCACCCTTTGATGGCTCCAACTATGCCTATTGGAAAGCCAGAATGAGGATCTTCCTCAAATCAATGGATGAGAGTGTGTGGCAAGCCACAACAATTGAATGGAAACCTCCTATCATGGAAGTTACTGGGGTTGATGGTTCAAAATCTATGAAAGTCACACCATATTACCAATGGACCACTCTTCAGAAAAGTGAGAGTAGTGCAAATGCTAAAGTACTAAATGCAATTACTTGCGCACTATCATCGGATGAGTTCAAAAGAATCATTTCCTGTGATACTGCAAAGCAAGCTTGGGATATATTAGAAATGACACACGAGGGTACTACAATTGTCAAAAAATCTAAAGTCCAACTCCTCACAACCAGATTTGAAGAAATTCATATGGAGGAAAATGAAATGTTTATAGACTTTTACACTAGATTGAATGACATTGTAAACTCAATGTGGGGTCTTGGCGATAAAATCCCAGAAAGTAAAGTGTGTGCAAAAATATTACGCTCACTTCCTGAACGGTTCAATTCTAAAGTAACCGCGATCCAGGAACTTCGTGATACGGATAATATGAGGGTAGAAGAACTAGTTGGTTCTCTACAAACTTACGAGTTAAACTTTAAAGCTCCTAAAGGTAAATCTATCTCACTAAAATCTTCTAAATGTAATTCAAAAGAAAATTCTGATTCAGAGGATGATATGGCTCTTTTAGCTAAGAAATTTTACAAGATTTTCAAAAGTAAGAAAATGGTTGATTTTCAAAAATCAAATGATAAAAAGAAGTTTAGACCCAAATCTCGAAAATCTTTGAAAGATAGTCAATGTTACAACTGTCAAGAATATGGGCACTTAGCAAATAGATGTCCTAAAAGGGACAAACCTAAGAAGAAGGGTATGTTGGCTACATGGGATGAATCATCCGATTCTGAAGCTTCTTCAAAAGATTCTGAAACTGAGTCGGACAATGAGGTTAAAGCTCTTATGACTCTAGCCAAATTCACATTTTCAGATAATGACTCAACAAGTGAAGAAAATCTGAGTAGTGAATGTGAAAATGAAGATAATCTTCAAGACGCTTACAGTGCCCTATATAAGGAAAGATGTAAAATTGCTGTCAAACTTAAACTTTAAAAAGAAAAGTTTTCTAAACTCAAAAAATGTTTTGAATCACTTGTCTTAGAAAAATCACAAATTTCAGATTGTTTTGAAAAATCAAAATGCGATTTGGAATTCCAAAACTCCCTAATTATTGATTTAAAATCTGAAATTGAGAAACTTAAAACTGAAGTATCTTCTCTTCTGAGTCTAAAGGACACATGGAAATATGCCCAAGGTGATCCAAAGTTAGAAAAGCTGTTATCCGGATCAAGAAAATGTGGCGATCGATCCGGGTTGGGCTATGATAACAATCTACCTCCTAAACAAAAGTATACTCCTCCTATGTTTGTTAAAGGAGAGTCCTCAAACTCAAAAGGGAAAAGTACTTATCAAGATTTTTCTAGAAATTCAAAAACTTTTCAAAAACCTAGAAGCAGCCATGTCAACTTTAATCAGAAACGAAATCCACTAGCTAATAAGATAGTTGATTTACTCAAGGAGCTCTTAAAATCTAACTCTATAGGTCATTCCTACAAATATACACAAAAGAAGACCAACTATGTTCCTAAACCCAAAACAGTTATGAAATGGGTTCCTAAAGTTACCTGCTTGGTTGCTCACACTGCTTTCAAAGCAACAAGTCATTCAAAGTGGTACCTAGACAGTGGATGCTCCAGGCATATGACAGGTGACAAAGCTTTATTCACGGATCTGAAAGATATGACTGATGGTTCAGTCACATTTGGTGATGGTAGTAACTGCAAGATTATAGGCCAAGGTACGGTTCAACTTTTTAATCTTCCTGTGTTTAAAAATGTTTTATATGTTGAAGGCTTAAAACATAACTTGCTTAGTATATCTCAAATATGTGATAATAACCATAATGTTCGGTTTTCTAATCAAAGCTATGAGATACTAAACAATAAGGGTTCTGTAATATTAACTGGACGTAGAACGTCTGAAAATTGCTATATTATTAGCGAATCTAGCTCATCTAATCAAACATGTTACATGGTCCATACAGACGAGACTGATTTATGGCACAAATGTCTTGGACATGTACATTATCGAAATTTATATACATTGAGCAAACAAGAACTTATAAGAGGTTTACCCAAACTTCAGAAATTAGATAAAATATGTGGTGAGTGCCAGATAGGCAAACAAACAAAGAACTCACACAAAAAGGTGAATTCAAATACCACATCAAGACCACTCGAACTTCTCCACATGGATCTGATAGGACCTACCAGAACAGAAAGTCGTGGTGGGAAAAAGTATATCCTGGTAATAGTTGATGACTTTACCAGATTCACTTGGGTAGTCTTCTTAAGGGATAAATCTGAAACCCTTGAAGAAGTAAGAAAAGTTTTCAAAAGGATTCAAACTGAAAAATCTTCTCAAATCAATAAAATTCGTAGTGATCATGGATCTGAATTTGAGAATAGCAATTTTGAGAAGTTCTGTACCGACCAAGGAATATTACATGAATTCTCTGCTCCCAAAACTCCACAACAAAATGAAATTGTAGAAAGAAAGAATAGGGTGCTTCAAGAAATGGCTAATGTCATGTTGAATAGCATGAAGCTCTCTAAAAATCTTTGGGCTAAAGTAGTCAACACAGCTTGCTATAATATTAACGAGTCTACACTAGCAAAGATAATAATAAAACGGCTTACGAATTGTGGTTTAATAAAAAGCCTACTGTTAAATACTTTCAAGTTTTTGGCAGCAAGTACTATATTTTACGTGATCGTGAAAATTTGAAAAAATTCGATATGAAGAGTGATGAAGGTATTTTTCTAGGATATTCCTTAAACAGTCGAGCTTATAGGGTTCTGAACAAAAGGACTAGTGTGATTCAAGAATCCATTAATGTTGTCATTGATGATCACTTAAACACGCCAATTTCTAATTCAGATAATGATGAAGTACTAATCATTGATAAACTCGATATTTTATCGAATCAGACTAATTCTAAGTTGAGGACTGTTAAAGATCATCCAACCACACAAATTCTTGAAAACCCTCTCACCGGTGTTCGCACCCGTAGACAACTTGAGGATATATGTAATTATGTATGTTTTACATCCCAAATAGAACCATCTAACGTAAAAGAAGCTCTTGTTGATGAGAACTGGATTGTTGCGATGCAAGAAGAACTCAACCAATTCGTAAGAAATGATGTTTGGTATCTCGTACCAAGACCTAAAGATAAACACATCATTGGAACAAAATGGATTTTCAAAAATAAGTTTGACGAGTGTGGAAATATAATTAGAAACAAGGCTAGACTAGTGGTACAAGGTTATACTCAAATTGAAGGGATTGATTTCGATGAAACTTTTGCACCAGATAAAAGGTGCCTCTATCAGACTATTTATATCCATTGCATGTTTTAGAAAGATAAAGATCTATCAGATGGATGTGAAAAGTGCTTTTCTAAATGGCGATTTACATGAAGAAGTCTATGTTGAACAGCCAATGGGTTTTAAAGATTCCAAAAATACTGATTATGTATATCGGCTTAAAAAGGCATTTTATGGATTAAAACAAGCACCTAGGGCATGGTATGAGAAACTAACGAAACTTCTTTTAAGTCATAATTTTCAAATGGGATCTGTTGATAAAACTCTGTTTGTTAAAAAACATAATGATCATATCTTAATGGTGCAGATTTATGTTGATGATATCATTTATGGATTAACTTGTACTAACTTGACTACTGAGTTTGCAGATTTGATGAAATCACAGTTCGAAATGAGCATGGTTGGGGAATTGACTTATTTCCTTGGATTGCAAGTAAAGCAACAACCTGAAGGAATATTCATTTCTCAATCTAAGTATGCTTTGAATCTAATCAAGAGATTTGGATTTGAGAATGGCAAGAATTTTGATACTCCTATGAGTACTACCCTGAAACTCTTAAAAGACTCTAATGGTAAAAATGTTGACTCAAAACTTTATCGGAGTATGATTGGTAGTTTGTTATATTTAACTGCTAGTAGACCTGATATTTCTCTAAGTGTTGGTATTTGCGCAAGATATCAATCTGATCCAAAAGAATCTCACTTGATTGTCAGCGAATTATTAGATATGTCGCAAGAACGTAAATCTCGGTCTCTGGTATCCTCATGAGACCAATGTCCAATTAGCTGGGTACTCGACTGGGACGGTAATCTAGATGATAGAAAATCAACCAGTGGTGGTTGTTTTTACATTAGAAATTGTCTAGTTTCCTGGTTTAGTAAGAAACAAAATTCTATATCACTTTCAATAGCTGAAGCTGAGTATATCGCAGCTGGTAATGCATGTACACAGCTTGTTTGGATGCAACGAATGCTAAGTGATTATGGAATTAAACAGGATTCTATGTTATTACATTGTGATAATTCCAGTGCGATAAATATTTTAAAAAATCCTATTCAGCATTCTCGTACTAAGCACATTGACATTAGATTTCATTATATAAGGGAATTAGTAGAAGAAAAAGTTATATCTCTAGAATATATTCCTATCGAAGATCAATGAGCTGACATTTTCACAAAACCTCTCGATAAAAGCAGGTTCAAAAAGATGAAATTTGATCTTGGCATGTGCATTTTAAAATGATTATTTATGCCTACTTGTATTATAGTGTATATATTTGCTAGATTGAATTTTAATTTTTGTATAATTTGCAAGAAATATGAATTTTTGGGCATTCTTCGACTAGTCGTGAGTATACTCGACCAGTCGATCTTCGACCGGTCGTAGATATCCACGACCAGTCGTAGAACTTGGGAATCACTTAAAATTTGAGGATTTTTGCTTTCTTCCTCATTTCGTTTTTCTTCTCTAAGGAGCCGTGCTTCGACTTGTCGAACCCATCTTTCATGTTCTTCCAAGTTAGTGTTCCAAATCACATTTTTCTTGCAGATTTGTGTCTAGATTGTTTACTTTTCAAGCTTTAAGCTTTGTATTTTGGATTTCATTGAGATTTGGGGTTTGGATTTTGAAAAATCTGTTTTGTGTAAACCCACTTCTCAATCCTTTGCAACTTCTTATTTCCTTGAATCCTTGTTGCAAATGGCTTCTAGAGGTAGAAAAACTACTTCCCATGGTCCTTCTTCTTCCTCCAGATCATCCATTATCTCTAAGCGTCATCTTCTTGTTCCCAATGATGATCCATCATATGTTAGGGACATTAGATTACGTAATGTTATTGTTGAACATCCTGTTGATATTAATCATAGTGCACCTTTTGACATCCTTCCTATGCTTGAAGCTGTAGGTTGGGTTAACTTATTACATTGGGGTGGGCCTGCATACCGGTCCATTGCCCAATCCATGTTTACATGTATTAGTGCTTTCTCACAGGATAATTTAACTTTTAAAATATCTACTAGAGAAGGGCCTTTTGACATTGATCGTCATTTAATTTCAGCCCTTATGGACATTCCTGTGAATGATGAGGGTATTCCTATCCATAACTTAACTGATAAACCCTCAATGTCTGAAAAATGCATGCTCACTAGAGACTTGTGCAACATGGATGTTCAATGGACACAAAAAGAAAATGCGCTTCCCGCAATGTATTTGTTACCCAAGTACAGAATTCTCCACAAAATCTTTGTGTTTAATCTGTATCCTCGTTCGGGTAATAAATCTGACTTGACTTTATTTATGGTTCGTGTTATCCATGCTATTTCCAATGGTACTCAGATTTGTTTACCATCCTTAATCTGTCATTTCATTCTTCAGTTTAGACTCCATCCTAGTCCTAGTGACATTCCTTTTCCCTATTTAATGACTGTATTGGCTACACATATGTTAGTCGATATGCCGGTTGATGAGGCACCAATCCATCATCTGATCTTCAATAATACTAATATCAATAAGATGAAGATGGATCTACTTCCTGAACAAGGTGGTGGTGGTGGTGGTGGTCATGAAGAAGCTGGTGATGACATTAATATGGATGACATTTTTGAGGAATTGAATTTTGACTCAACAAATGATCCAGATTTTGAACCATCTGATGTTGATGCTCGTCTGAGTCTATTAGAGGATAAAGTTGAGAATATAAATGTAAAGATGGAAAACATGTCTGTTGCTCATGATTTACAATTCAAGTACATACGCAAATATCTTAGGCGATTGAACAAAGGCATGCACCAACTTGATCCCTCTATTCCTGCTCCGTCATCTGGTTCTGGTTCTGACTAGTTTATATGAGACTTCTGGTCTGTAATAACTTTATAACTTAGTACTTGGTTAGCTGATTTTGAGTTGGATACTATCTATGTTTTATGTTGGATATTTATTCTATGTGAAGCTATGCTGAGTATCTCTATCTCTGTTTTACTATACTCTCATAACTCCTCATGTTTACTCTCATATATCCCTTTATTTAGTTCTCCTTTATTGTTGTTTCCTTTGTCATATTGTGACAAAAAGGGGGAGAATGGTTTGTTCTTAACGATGTGATTGTGAGAGGAGTAGCATTGGTTATGTTACTCAGGGGGAGTATGTTTGAACTAGTTGAATGAAACTGGTTGAATGTTGAATGTTGAATATTGAATATTGATTTGCAGGTAAGCCAGTTGATATGACCTGGTTCATAACTCTTTAACCAGTTGTTTTACTTTATGTTTATCTTGGTTATGTGTTTTGTCACTAATTTGACAAAGGGGGAGATTGTAAGTGATATAGTTTATATCCCTGTCTGTTATCAAATTTGTGGTGCCAAAATCACTGTTATATATAACTTGCATAAGTGAAGCTCTCTCAAGGATCAACATTCATGAACAAGCTAAGCTCACAACAAACAAAGCTCACAAGTACAAGGATCAATCTTGAATGCAAGAACTGCTCACAAGACAAGACTCAAGCTGCAAGACTTCAAGAAGAGTACAAGGCAGTTTGTAAAGAACTCAAGACACTTTCAAGATTGAACTACATCAAGACTTCAAGGCTCATACTTCAAGGTCACTAGTTCTTAATGTTTCAATGTCCTTACTTCATGGTTGAGGTTTGATTGACCTTAGGTTGACCTTAGAAGTAGGTCATTTTGGATACATAAACCGAATATTTATTTTACATAAGTTTGGTCTGTTCTTCGACTAGTCCTAGGCCTTCTTCGATTAGTCCTAGAGTTGCTTCGACCAGTGTAAGAAATTCCTCGATCAGTCGTGAGTTTGTTACAAATTTCGGATAAAATCTGTTAGGCTTCGACTAGTCCAGGAATCTGTTCGACTAGTCGAAGGAACAGTGTCGACTGCATCTTCGACCAGTTGAAAATCTTTGACTCAAAATCTAGCGATGTTTTTCAGGTTCTTCGACTAGTCAAAGGAAACCTTCGACTTGTCGAAGGTGACCTACGACCAGTCGAAGGAGACCTTCGACCAGTCGTAGAACGGTTAAAGCTTATCGCGCCTGATTTTTCAAATATCTGTTATTGCTTCGACTAGTCGAAGAGCTCCTAGACCAATCGAAGACGCAATCTGCTCACCTATAAATAGTGCACGAATCTCAGAAGAAATCATTGAATTAATTAATCCATTCAAGCCAATCTTCGTCGAACTTCTAAGAGATAATTCTGTGCTCCATCTAAGCTAAGTGTGCTTATTTAATATTCTCTTTTCTTAGCTTTATTTAATTGATTTTGTTTCTGCTATTCCAATCTAATTTGATAAGAGGAATTGTTATTCCCTTTCTTTGGAATCAAAATTAATTAAGGCAAGCCCTATTTGGTTTAATTTAAAATCTATTAGAATTAGAACCATTGTAATTGAGTACTGGACATTGAACTTGGACATTCAATCATCTACTCTGATTTGGTTCTACCGGGCTGCTACAACGAAGGAGATAATCAGGTATTTTACATTTAATTGTAAATTCCTTTCTGTTTTGGTTTCTTTCAAGATTTGCCAAAAAAATCTTGTTATATTGGTTATCTGAGGAGAGCCAGGAAAACTCAGAAGTGGGGTTTTTTAATTGTGTAAGCCCATAAACAAAGACACAATTGTAAAGGTTTTGGGTGAACCCGGGAAAACCTATTTTGTTAGTGAGCGCTAATATCCCCTGTGTGAGGATATTAGGAGTGGAGTAGCATTCTGTGTGGCTGTTGTTTAACAGTTGGTGAACACACAGGCGAACCACTATAATCCCTTGTGTTGTGGTTGAATGATTTATACTTCTGATCTTTAATTATTCTTTTGTGGGATGTATGTATGGTGGTGAATGTTGTAATCATTTAATTCAAGCATTGTGAGAATTTTGTAATAGTTTAGAATTTATTTTCTGCTATTCCTTTATCAGCTTGATATTCAATTTCCTTTAAAAGTTGTTCCAGCAAGGTTGCCCTGCCATTTTTATGGTGTATGGCTGTCCCTAGAACAATACATTTGTGATTACAATTTATTTTAATTCAGTTTGTATTTATTTCTGTATTCCTCTTCGGTTTGAGATTTGATACAAAGATCTTTCTAGAAATAAGGTTGTCCTACCATAAACTCTGGTTTTTGGTGTAAGGTTATCCTTAGAACAACATTTGTATCAACCTCTCAAGATCTGAATTTTGAGGTTATTTTACTTTCTTGTATTGTGATTTATTTTGGCTATCATATTCTTTTTAATTCCACGGTTATAAGTTTTATTTGGCATTGTCCTATTCACCCCCCCTCTAGGACATATAGCTAGGCCTTTTCAAAATATCTACATTATAACTCTCCCTAGGGCTCGTTGTTAGGCCCATTCTCATCTCCCTTAATGGGCTAACCCAAACCGTTGGGCCTCCATTAATAATGGTGCTTCCCGCCATGCCTTGTAGTACTGCCCAAATTTTGAAGCCCACCTTGTGTTGACACCAGGTCTTCCATAGAAAGGTGGCCCATTTAGATGCATGTTTTGCCCAAGTTTAGTGACCATACCTAAGGCCCACATAGGTGTTGTGTGGGCTACCCAATCTGTTTGGAAGGACATATAGTCCTAGGTGTAGGTACTCCACCAAACCCACATTGTATATGTATCAGGCTTCCCATAGGAAAGCCCAGTTTATTACATGATATAGAGATTTAGGAAGCTCAATTGTTCACCCTGTTGGCTCACCTTGTCATATACCAACTTGACTCACCATGAGGGATGTATCCTACCCTTGTATCCATTTACTAGGACCTCGTGACATATACATATCATCCGCACCATCCATCTCTTTGTTGAGACAAGTGCGAGGTCCATCTTGGACATTAGTCTATCATCTATGCTATCTATTGCTTAGTACATCATCACCCCTTGCCATAGATAAAAGGATATGTAGTCCATAGATAAAAGGATATGTAGTATTAGGTTTAGTATATCCACTATGTAGAACCTAGACCCGTCATCCCCGTCTTGGATCATATAGAGCCTTGGAAGGCTAATGTAACACATACCCCATAGGCTCCTATAGTTGTAGAAGGAGCACGTCGTTCAGTTTATACTCATACTATGTGACAAGCCGGTGAAGGTCGATTATGGAGTATTATTGTCTGCCCTATCAGATAATCATGCCTATATACTTTATCACATCATGATACATGCCCATACGCATCATATGTATGCTTGTTATGAGGAGTGATTGATCATAGCATATGACATTGGGTTAGTTTATTATGAGACTCCTTATGAGATGGAGTTACCCCATATGATCACGCGGTATCCGTAGGATTGTTGCATGACTGATAGCGTGATTCATGCATCTCACATTTATGTGATATGATTACTATACGCCTTAGCGATATCAGGGCTGTAACCTCCACAAGCATATCATGGATGGTCAGATGAGACACCAAAAATCTTTTTCTACATGGGGTGTTATAGATGTCCCCAGGTGAAATTTTCTAAACCCTCTTGGTACTAGAGGACGCTCCAACGTCTTGACCGAGTAGATGTAGGAGCACCGAGTGCTGAATACTAGGAGGTCGCGCTTCCCACTGTGTCGTGGTTGGTTGGAAGGGGTGTAGCCTTACCCACTTGAGGGAGTAGGCAATGTTAGGCTGAGTCTGACTAGCTCATAAATGGGTCTGCTATCGACGAGCTGGGCCAATATTGACAGGCGGATAATGAGGTCTCTTCCACTTACCCAGTTGTGTGCTTGATGGGGTGACAAGCTGGCGTAGAGTGTATCAGACTCCGGTGATGATCACAAAGATGTACAGTACTGATATGTGGACTTACTGAGTAGGAGTTGTGTACTCAGTATTTGATTAATTAATTCATTCATTCACTATCCACTCGGGCTGGTGGTGCGTAACAATTTGTTATGTGTACTTTCGCAATGGCCAGGATTTCGGTTAGAGAGTGTGACCAACCTGAGTTTACTAGTTTACCACATTGAGTTTGGCCATCCAAATTTAGGTATGTGACTGGTTTGGATAGAAGTTCCTTGTGATGAACCCTATATCTTGCGATACCACGTACTATCATCCTGATTACACCCTCCAGCTTTATCATTTCTTTTGCATATGCATATTGCACTGCACTCTTAGCTTATGACATTAGGTTTACTATGATTCTGCACTGTATGGCCTAAATATGACATTTGGCGTATTATATCTTCGCATTGTGTAGTCGATTTACATTGTTTCCTCAGCATATGACTTTGCCTTATTATGCCTTTGCATCGCATAGTCTGGATGAGTCTGATGGTATTGATGGAATTGTCAGTATTTTCGCTTACTCTGATATCTATATACTTGGCACGTGCATTGCACACACATACACTACCCTCTAAGCTTTCTATAAGCTTATGCACGACCATTGCATGCAGGTGATGTTAGGTCGCAGTAGCATTGAGGCAGGAGCGTGGTGGCCGAGCTTTGTAGGGATTTTATTATTTTATGTATTTCTTTTCAGCATTGTAATCAATGATTTATATTAGTGGATATGTGTTGATGATGTTGCTCTTGTGATTTGGGTACACTTGTGGTTATGCTCCTTTATAAAAAAATTACACTGAAAATCCTCCTTGTCGGATCCCAGGATCGAAAATCTGGCGAATGGGCACTGAGAGCCGAGAATGGGGTATTATGGAGGCTATCGGTGTCGGGTTCGGCGATTGAAAATTTTGTGAGCCCGGTTTAAGAGTTTGAGGCGTGATAAAAGTTGGTATCAAAGCATAAATTGGGAATACTTGAGGATAACATCACATATCTGTCGCTTCACTTTGTGATTGTTGCGAACTTAAAATGATTAGATCCCCAAGCTCAAATAACTTAGAAATTTCCTGATATAGCTCCCTATTGTGTGTGCATTCGAGAGTGCTCAAGGATAATAGGTCCTTGTTCCTTCTTGTAGGACATGACACCTGAGAGTGCGAGCCAAGCGGCTCCCGCATCCGAGACCAGTATGGGCCCGACCATATCAGTGAGAGCGGATCAGCTTCAGCAGATGTTACAGGCAATGATCGCGGTTCTTCAGGGGCAGGGTAGGCGACCTACAGATACATCCGCCCAGGCTGAGCAGGAGTGCGTGAGCTCCCTTCTATGTGACTTCAGACGACTTGATCCCCGTGTTTCCAGAGAGGAGAACAAAAGAGGAAGGTTCCCTCTAGTAGCTCCCGGAATCAGTAGTGACTATAGTATTTGCTGCCAAGACCCCAGCAGCCACATCAGCCACCGAGGCACCCACAGCAGCATAGGTCGCCATAGCAGCAGTAGCAGCAATGACCACAGAGGGGACATACACCTCCCCAGTAGGACCCTCAGCTGCTAGGGGGAGTCGTCGACGATTCGTGTGATCAGGCCTTAGGATCGTTTCGATAAATTACTCATGGAGGAGACATCATGGAAGCGAGAGGCTGAGATTCACGAGCATTATCAATGTCTCCTTGTTGTTTAATTGCATTCGTGTGTTGTGTTTCTGAATTTACATAGTGAAATGATTTTCCTCTTTTATAAGCTCCAGTTAGTTGCGTGATAGAGTAAAATTCGAGGATAAAATTTTTATTAGGAGGGGAGAGCTCTAAGGCCTGTATTCTAGTCCGTACCATTTCTTAGACTCCTGTGATCCTCTCGGTCAAATTTCAACAACCCGTGACCTGTAATCTACATTTACACGTGACCCTAAGTCGCATCCTGTAGATCTGAGTTGACTCAACCTTAGATTTATACCATTGCGACCGCGCCGTTGTCGCGGTTCCAACGTCGCATCTTTCGCACCGATGAGATATTCAGGCCAGGAGTTGTGGGCTCGCATTAATCTTGAGGAAAATGTCGCACATTGCAAATCCTGAGAGAATCACTACCTAAACATCACATCAATAAATTAATCACTAGTCAAGTACACTTCCCATCACAACCCATCCCTCTCTTACGTAAGCCATCTCCAAAGTCAACCCTCATGTCACTCACACCCATCACTCACCCATCTCTTTTCATCCCATCACCTCTCTCTTTCTCTCTTTCTCAATCCATTTCCTAAGCAACTCAAGGGAGAAAACGTCCAAGCCCTTTCCAAAGAGAGCCAAGTGTGGCCCACTTCTTACCCCCCTCATCTCTCATCATAACCCTTCAACCTTCATCATCCTCCATCAAAGAAGAAGCCAAGGAGCTTAGCAATCCATAAATCCAAGAAGAAGATCCAACAGTGGCTATTTTGTAGGATTAGATTACAATTTTAGTGATAGACTAAGTGGGGCCTACCAATTGATGGTATGGATCCTATTTGGGACCCATCTTGATATATGTATTGTAACCCTAAGAGGGCTCATAGTGGCGGAGCCATCCAATGCATGTCTCTCTCTCTCTCTCTCTTTCTCTCTCCCTCTCTCTATCTCTCTTTCCCATCTTGTGGCCCACCATGATCGTATGTATGTTATCCCCATTGGTCATTTAGTGGGAACACCCAACTGTCCACCTAGTAGGGTTTACCTTACTGCCCGTCTTCATGGCCAGCATGATCAAATGGTCACACAGGCCATGGTGTTAGGGAAAACACAAATACCAGCTTTTATCCCTAGCTGGTGGGCCACACGTGGGACCCAGGCATGCATTTCATCTAATCGTCCAATCAGGTAGGACGCTGTAACACCCCGTACCTTCAATACACGGGTGTTACCTTTTAAACTCACATTAACCTAAAACAGATTGGGTTAATCAAATTTGTCTCAACATACGCAGAATGGGGATTCTCGTCGACATTAGAGCCATTCATCAGGGTCTCCAGGAGCCAGAATACTCCCTATGATAATCGGGAAGGTGAGACCACTCGAACACTCAAAGTTTGAAGCCATTATGCTAGTTAATTCTGGTGCAACACACTTGTCACCAACACTTTAGAATTCGTTAGCTACAAATGAAGCCTTCATCATAACTAATACCCTATATTAACCATTGAAAAAGTCTATCAGGCCCACCTGATCAACGGATCATGACGATTGAGCCAATGATGGCCAAGGATGTGTGTAACGGGCCACCTGGGCCTCACTATCAACCCAAAGTGAGCCAAGATCTCTGAGTAATGTCCCCCAATACAAATGAATGGAGTAGATTATGGTAATCACATTTCAGTGGGCCCCTATACAATACATGTGCACAAAGAGTGCTTGTGCAAGAGGTGTACTAAAATCAATGGCTCGGTCAAACTAGCTCTGACCGTGCATTTCTCAAATATCTTCCCGCCCTTTCTCTCTCTGTTTCAAATCGACTCACTTCAAACCTATAAGTGGGCCACCACAATCGTTTTCCGAGCATTCTAAACCATTCAAATCCTTCATGGAACCCACACCATCAAAATGGTATAGCCGTTTGACCCGTTGTATTCAGAGAAAGGAGATTGAATGCTACCGTCCATCTTAGCCTAAAAACCGTCCGACTAAGAACCTGTGGTGTGAAGAGAGAGAGAGAGAACCGCCCTTCCTCTCTGGGAAGGACAAATCTCAGCCGTCCACAGTGAGGACGATCCCAACCGTCCATCCCTCTCTCCCTAGACTATAAAAAGGGCACATTGTAGCCCTTGAATCCATGCCAAGGAGGAAGAAGAAAGAGAGAGTGTAAGAGAAAGAAAAACAGAGAGTCGTTCTCTCCTCCACAGGTGACCATTTCTCCTTCCATTTCCTTTTTCTGTTTCAGTTAGGATGAGGCCACAGTGATAGTTGAATTAGAAGGAAGGATGGTCGATCAATGGCCATGCTTTCGGATGGAAAGCAGACCGGAAAATACCCTTGTGTTGATTAAGCAGTCCATTTCAAGCCTCTATTTAAAGGTGGGACCAACCAAATGATGGTCGGGTCTCAAGCAAACACCAGGCCAGAATGTGGCCATAGATGGGTTGAAGGCCAGCCAAGTAATGGCTGCGTTCACACTTAAAGCAAAGCATTTAAGTGGGTCCTTGTTTTAGACTGGAGCTGAGCCAGTCCATGGCGCCATTTCGGTGTTTGAACCAGGCCCGACAATGGCCATATTCCGGATTGAATCCAGGCGTATTAAATGGCTGAAATTCCGGCCCATACTGGCCCTCATAATGGCTGAGAGTTGGGCCGAGGAACAGACCAAACAGAAGCCGCATGTCAGACTGAAATCATGCCTAACAATGGCTGAGTTCAGGGCTACAATGGTGGCAGAAAAACCACTCTAACAGCCTCTGTAATGGACTATGAGAGACTGTAACTAGGTTATGAGAACAGCTGCCTACTGGTGCAAGCACCAGGCTCTGTTTTGAGCTAGGAAAAAACTGGCCAAACGATGGCCATGGTTCGGCCTTTCGTCAGACCTTGTTTAGAGCTAGGAATTGGCCAACAGATGGCCGAGTTTTTGCAACTTGATGCGGACCGTGAGCGGGTTGTTACCTCACTGGAAACTGTTCCTATCCAAGCCTCAACCAGCCCTGGATTGGACCAAAGGTAGAGCTCTGTTCTAAGCCAGAATCAGGCCGACCAATGGCCAAGATCAAGGCCAGGACTGACGTAGCACGCGGGCTCCACGAGGGCCTTGGAGCAGTGCGTGGACCCATTCAACGACCACACGTTCATCTAACAGTGGGGTGGAGCGGACTGCATGGATACAGCTCTCAGCCGCACTAAGGACGAGCCCTTTGGGGCCATGCAAATCACGTAAGAGTGGGTCATGCCCTATTGAATGCAGATGGGCCACACCATTAGAGAGTCTTAGTGGACCATAACATACGAATGGTTGGGACATGAATGGGTCCCAAGAATCCAGCTGCAGCAGAGCCTGGCGAGGAGACAGCTCCAATGAGGAGCTTGCCTCCACGTAAAGAGTTGGTGGGCCCTGCATAAATGTAGGTGGGCCTCACCCAAAATGACAGTGGGTTGCATTGACCAGGGGCCCTATGCTGACTGTAGGCCCCACCAATGTACTGATGGCTTGTACTGGCCATGGACCCACCCTGAGATCGGGATCCACCCCAACCATCCATCAGGGGCGTTGCAAAGATCCCTGGGCTGGACGTCCCTCAAAAAGCCCACTGCTGGTCGATTGGCAGCTAACGTTGGCTGCCATATTGCACATGTACGTATACATTCACGTGATGTATCCTAAGAGGTGGGTCTCGCATACCGTATGCATCCATCCATGTCACCCAGCAGGGTTAGGGCCCACCAATCACATGGGACCCACCTGTGAAGTGAATACACAGTGCGTGTATGCACCAAAATGTTGAAACAGAGGACCTATTATATATAAATAGCTGAACTATCACCTGCCAATCAGTTCACGTAAACTATCTGCAAAATTTTGAGATCTCATAATGTCTGATGTGTCTGGGAAATCTGAATGGTCTACATGGAGCAGAACCTCATAAAACCCCATGGCTCCAATTTTTACTTTAAACCAAAACTTCGGTGGGCCATGATTAATACAAACAGTTCTTCCCTTGGATCGAATTTATCCTTGCTATGGCCCACCGGAATCTTAGATCAGGGCAAAAATTCACCCTCTAAGGTTTCTTGGGATCCCACATCTTATGGAGCGTTTAGATTCGACACCCAGGTCACATGTGTAAAGGTGTGCACGTGCCTAGGTCATAGGTGAGCATGCCTCATATATTCATGTTATGCAGACAGTATGGTAAGCCCTACACATGTGAACCCACCTCATGGACACCCTCTACATCTGAGCCGTCTACCTGATGGGCGGACTCGTCCTAGGGGTCTGAGGAGGATATTGGGCAGATCTAGTAACCAAGTGGATCCTGACTAGACCCCATTTGATAAAGATTGGGGCTCACGCTTGAGCTTGGTTACCTTTGATTACAGCCAAGGCAACCATGGTTTAGGGTTTTCCAAACCTCTACCTAACCCCAAGTATTTAACCTTGTGGCTCACTATCCATTATGAATAAAATTGTACAGGAAAATACGGGAGCAGTGTAAACTCACTACGTTCTCACGAAAACTTGCCTCTAGGAGCATTCTACGCCTTGCTTGGTGATGATTCTTTCCCCTTAAGCTTTCCACCCTTAACTAGACCAGAAATAGTAGCTTTATTAGAGTAAATGGCTAGCTAGACTAATGATAAGCTGTATGTGAAAATAAACTGTATTCACTTGATTTATCTGTTTAAACATGATAATTCTCATGCTTACTATTGTTTAGATTCTTGATTTTCTCTGAACTGCTTAAGTGAATAATCTAGTCCTTTTATGTCATGTAAATTCAGTTGTTGTATATTGATAAGAATACATGTGTCATTCCTTATTTTAATATATGTTGCTATGACACACATACTGCTAAAATCTCTCCATGGGAAGTCCTAGTAAAGTAGAGTCCGTGGTTGGGGTGTAACTAGATTGGTTGTCACATGAGTAGGCCCCTGACATAGAGGTTTTGGTTGTAGTTTTTGACCACAGAGTTTACCATCCATGTGTGGTTTCACCTAACTGACTTGGGATGGATTCCATAACCCTTCCAAATACCGTTGTTTACCCGTTGTTTTGAATTATTCATGCCGACGTGTTTAAATCGCCACTTTTGGTAATTTCAAACAATTCACCCCTAGTCGGCATTGGTGGTATCCCCCTTATGTTGAATTGATTGACCACATGTTAGTAGGTGCTACACACACCCTAAGATGGTAGTCTCATGGGCCGAGGATGGTGGTAATGGGACACTATGCTCGAGCCGTCGGCCTACGCTGGGCCATGTGCTCCCCGTAGTGACCGTGACCTTATTCAAATTGGCTGTTTGTAAATGGACTAATAATGGGCTGACAAGTCATGCATATATGGCATATTTCGATGACTTGGATCACTCTGCCCTGCGATTACGCTGCGTGTTGCGCTTATGACTAGTCATTCGATTGTGATATTGACTCGGATTATCATGCCCTACGATTATGCTGCGTGTTGCGCTGATAACCAGTCTTATCCCTGGGTGATGACCCCGATGTCTGTTCAGATGTTTTTCTCGGGACATAGGCCGTCTAGATGTTTTACCCGGGCCGACAATTGCATTCATACATTCACGTATTTAAAAAGACTGCATCTACTGTGTTTTGGATTATCTGTATGCTTTTATGCTATTCCTTGTTTAGGACGGCGGTGTGTAATCTTAGCGGGAGATCACACTGAGTTGGCTACTCATTTATCAATATTCAACCATACAAAGGACATAGGGATAGGAAGTTACGGAGGAGCCGGAGGCGACGGAGGCCGAGGAGGAGGCTTATAATGAGGACTCGTACCAAGAGACAGCTGCTTATTTTGGATTGAATCAGTAGCCTATTTGTTTATTAACATTTCAGTTCATTTTGAGAATTAAGATTTTGTATATGGGCCCCAGCTGAGTGGCCCAGGATATTATTATTGCTTGGGTTTTATCTATACTACGCTTGGTTCCATTAATCGCACATTAATTTAGGTTTGATTATCCTTATGCTTAATCAGTTAACACCTGGGTTTTTAAGAGATGAGTGATATACTCAGGTCTCAAAAACTGGGGCATTACAGACGCTGCTAGACCTTTTTTCCAGCAGCTGTTGAGGCCCCTCAGGATCTATGTATTTCATCCTTACCATTCATCCAGGAGGGATGAGACCCACATGAAGTATGTTTTGTATGTACACCGTCCAGCTGTTTGGACGGTGGGACCTGCTTGGCACATGTGGCATCCACACTATCCAGCAGTGAATGGTGGAGCCCTTGATATATGTGTTTCATATACACACTGTCCAGTGAAAGGACGTGGGGCCCACTTGAATGTGCAGTACACCCACCCATCCAGACCTAGAGTTTTGGTGGGCTACACCATAGCAATAGTAGGGGCGTTTTAGTGCTTTTACACTTTTAGGCCCACTGTGTTTTACGTGTCTTTCATCCACCTGGCCATCCAGTGAGTGCGGCCCACCGTGTTATGTATTTGAGGAATATCCACACCGTCCATCTAGAGATATCATTTCAGGACATGATCTCGCGGTTAGGGTAGGCCAGCGGGCAGGAAACGTTCAGCAGGTCCACTATGATGTTCACGGGAAATCTGCTTAGCCCAGCAGGATGGAGGGGGTGGTGGGTTCGGCCCACCTCTCGGATGGCCCACGCCCTTGTGGGACTCCCTGTGATGAATGCATTTTATCCACACAACTCATGTGGTTGGCCCAACTATTATGCAGATCCATCATTAGTTGGGCTGTGCGTCTAGCAAACCTACTGGGCCTGCCGTAATGTATATGTTTTATCCTTGCCACCCATCTATTATGGGGCCCATCAAGATAGTGCCCACCCCTTAGTGGAACGTCTGCAGGTGGGGCCCACCTTACTTGAGTGTTTCATCTAGTCGTCCAGTAGCTGGACTACCTAGCAGGGCAGGGACACTATTGGACTGGCGTCCAGAAGTGGCCACCTTGTGTCATATGTTTGATGCCCATGCTGGCCATCTTCAAGAGCCCATTATGATGCATTTGAGCCCCAGGTGATGAGGCCCATTATGATTATTTGAGGCCCAAGTGATGAGGCCCATTGCAATGTATTTGAGGCCCGTGTATGAGGCCCTTTGTGATGTATATGCAGCCCGTGTATGAGGCCCATTGTGATGTATATGTGGCCCATATGATTAGGCCCATTTGATGTATATGTGACCCATATGATTAGGCCCATTGTGATGTATATGCGGCCCATGTGACAAGGCCCAATGTGATGTATATACGGTTCCTGTTTGAGGTCCATTGTGATTTATATTAGGCCCATTAAGAATGTATGAGGCCCACCATGATGTATGTGTCATATACACGCCGTCTATCCATTTGTAGGTTGTAGACCCCACCACCTTATGCATGCCCACCATGTATGAATGATGGGCATGTGCTGCCCATCAATTTCCTAGATAATTGGAGGGTCAAGAGCCCTATTATGATTTCGATTCTGATCCCAAATGAGCCATGCCTTAGGAGCAATGGTGGTTAGATGTCCACATTGTAAGAGTAATGATAGTTAAATGTCCACATTGTAACTCTCCTTAGGGCCAGTTGTTTGGCCCATTCTCATCTCCCTTAGTGGGCTAACCCAAACCGTTGGGCCTCCATTAATAATGGTGCTTCCCGCCATGCCCTGTAGTACTGCCTAAATTTTGAAGCCTACCTTATGTTGACACCAGGCCTTCCATAGAAAGGTGGCCCATTTAGATGCATGTTTCGCCCAAGTTTAGTGACCATACCCAAGGCCCACTTAGGTGTTGAGCAGGCTACCCAATCTACTTGGAATGACACATAGTCCTAGTTGTAGGTACTCCACCAAACCCACTTTGTGTACGTATTAGGCTTCCCATAGGAAAGCCCAGTTTATTACATGATATAGAGATTTAGGAAGCCCAATTGTTCACCCTGTTAGCTCACCTTATGAACTCACCTTGTCATATACCCACTTGACTCACCATGAAGGGTGTATCCTACCCTTGTACCCATTTACTAGGACCTCGTGACATGTACATGTCATTCGCACTGTCCATCTCTTTGTTAAGACAAGTGCGAGGTCCATCTTGGACATTAGTCTATCATCTAGGCTATCCGTTTCTTAGTACATCATCACCCATTGCCATAGATGAAAGAATATGTAGTATCAGGTTTGGTATATCGACTATTTAGAACCTATCTCGACATATGGACTAGGCCTGTCATCCCCGTCTTGGATCATCTAGAGCCTTGGAGGGTTAATGTAAGATATACTGCATAGGCTCCTATAGTTGTAGAAGGAGCATGTCGTTCAGTTTATACTTATAATATATGACAAGCTGGTAATTTTCGATTATGGAGTATTATTGTCTGCCCTATCAAATAATCATGCCTATGTACTTTATTACATCACGATACATGTCCATATCCATCATATATATGCTTGTTATGAGGAGTGATTGATCATAGCATATGACATTGGGTTGGTTTATTATGGGACTCCTTGTGAGATGGAGTTGCCCCACATGATCGTGGGGTACACGCAAGATTGTTATATGACTGATAGTGTGATTCATGCATCTCACATTTGTGTGACATGACTACTATACGCCCTAGCGATATCAGAACTGTAACCTCTACAGGCATATCATGGATTGCCAGATGGGACACCGAAAATCTTTTTCTACATGAGGTGCTATAGATGTCCCTGGGTAAAATTCGTTAAACCCTTTTAGTACCAGAGGATGCTCTAACGTCTAGACCAAGTGGATGCAAGAGCACTGAGTGCTGAATACCAGGAGGCCGTGCTTCCCACTGTGTCATGGTCGGTTGGAAGGGGGTATGGCCTTACCCACCCAAGGGAATGGGCAATGTTAGGCTGAGTCTGACTAGCTCATAAATGGGTCTGATATTGATAGGCGGATAGTGAGGTCTCTTCCACTTACCCAGTTGTGCGCTTGATGGGGCAGCAAGCTGGCGTAGAGTGTACTAAACCCTAGTGATGATCCCAGAGATGTACGGTACTGATATGTGGACTTACCAAGTAGGAGTTGCATACTCAGTATTTGATTGATTCATTCATTCCTTCACTATCCACTCGGGCTGGTGGTGCGTAACTAATTTGTTATATGTACTTTTACAATGGCCAGAATTTCGGTTGGGGCGCGCGACTAACCTGAGTTCAGGAGTTTACCACATTGAGTGTAGCTATATAAATTTAGGTATGGGACTGGTTTAGATAGAAGTTCCTTTTGATGAACCCCTCAGCTTGCAATACCACGTACTATCATCCTAATTTCACACTCCAACTTTATCATTTCTTTTGCATTTGCATATTGCACTGTACCCTCAGCTTATGACATTCGGTTTACTATGATTCTGCATTGTATGACCTAGATATGACATTTGGCTTACTATATCTCCGCATTGTGTAGTCGATTTACATTGCTTCCTTAGCATAGTCTGGATAAGTCTGATGGTATTGATGGAATTGTCAGTATTTCTGATTACTCTAATATCTATATGCTTAGCACATGTATTGCACACACATACACCACCCTCCAAGCTTTTTATAAGCTTATGTACGACCATTGCATGTAGGTGACGTTAGGTCGCAGTAACATTGAGGTAGGAGCGTGGAGACCGAGCTTTGTGGATATTTTATTATATTCATGTATTTCCTTTCAGCATTGTGATCGACGATTTATATTATTAGATATGTGATGATGATGTTGCTCTTATGATTTGCATACACTTGTGGTTATGCTCCTTTACAGAAAAAAAATTACACTAAAAATCCTCCTTGTAAGATCCCATGATTGAAAATCTGGCGTATGGTGGCTGGGAGCCAAGAATGGGGTATTATGGAGGCTGTCGGCAACAGGATCGGCGATCAGGAATTTTGTGAGACTGGTTTTCGAGTTTGGGGTGTGACAGCAACAATATCCTGGTGTATCATAAATCATATCCTGAGTGGATAGATTAACAACACCCATTGCCAATGAACTATCGACCAGATTTAAACTTATTTTCAGGCGAGCCTAGTCAATTGACCATCTAACATGTTGGCCGATTTACAATGCAATGCGTAAAATTGACTAACAATGATTATCATAAATTGTAGTTATTTGGTCATTCACTAATAGTAGCGCCCTTCACATGGTATTCGAACCTGTTGCCAAATTCAAAACGCAGTTGGCAAGAGATGGAAGAAAAGTTCCATGCTTAATTGTTTTATAAGAATAGAGAAATAATTATGGCCGATCTTGCCCATTTTCGGCAGTTGCTCAGAGAGATGTATGAGAGCTATATCACATGGTTTAAGCAGGTAAAATATCATTGCAACATTGTCATGACTGAAGTTGAATTCGTGCAACTTGCACAAGATGGGCTTAAATATAAACTGCATAAGAAATTCATAGGCACAAAATTCATAGACTTATATGACCTAACTAGAAAGGTCTCTCGGTATGAGGAACTCCTACAAGAAGGAACTAGGCAAAAGGACTCATCATTAGGGACGTATTACAATGATCCAAATTACGAGATTAAAAATTGTTGAGGTGGTAGCTAAGAAGCCACTAGCATGTTTTGCATTGGTTAAAGCGGAATCGATCGGTTTGACCTCATAGAAGGCTTAAAAGGTTTATACCTTTGACATCACTAGAGCTGAGAAAATATTTGACATTCTATTCGCATTAAAATTTATTAAAATACCTATGAATCATAGGATACCCTCGACGAGTTACAAAAGACCGAATACTGTAAATTGCACACAACTTAGTCTCATTTAATAAATAAATGCATTGTATTCAGAAATGTTATATTGGATCACATTGATCGTGGATTACTGAAGTTTCTTGAGAAATGTGAGGAAGCCATGTTGATCGATGCAGACCCGTTCCCATCCAACATCGAGGTTAACATGGTCACAACTAATCTGAGGAATTAGCCATGGTTGTGGGGGAATACATTCCTATATATTGAGAGTGGAGAAAGAGAGAGCTACTTCTTCATGGTTGGCCATGTTTGTTCAGGATCTTTTGTTTTTTAGGATGCCCGACTCTTGGAGGCATAAATTTTTTTTTTATTTCTTTTAGTATGAATGTAGATGTGTAAAACAAATATTATTTAGGAATTCGTAAGATCTTGTTTTGCAAGTCGGGTCACGAATAGTGTGACTAGTTAATCCCTAGCGGAGTCGCCATTCTGTGAACGTTGGATGACGGATTTTCCTAGGGTACGGGAGATCTGTAAGTGCTTATATATTTTGCACACATAAGGTTGTCAAATTTCATGAGACAAAAGTGATACCGATTAGGTCGCAAGTATGGTTAGATTGCAACTACTCTACATGTTTGAAGATCAGCTCAAGATCGGCTTGTTATCTCAAGAAGGCGTTGCTTGATTTCAAGAGTATTCTATATTTGCTAACCAATATGTGATATAGCCCTAGTAAAATCTTAGGTTAGGTACTTTCAAAAATTCATTCATTTTGGTTTATCTATAGTATATTTGCTCTGGAGTTCGGCTAGCCTAACTTCCTCGGCTAACCTAACTTCAGGTTTGGGCTAAAAATTAAAATTTGTTGAAAATTCGGCCAACCTAACTTTTGGTTCGGCTAGCCTAACTTGAAATTCGGCCAGCCCGATTGAAGTTCAGGTCAAATTCCAGTAATGTAAAATTTTGAATTTCATGAGAATTCGACCAGCCGAATTCACCTCGAGCAAGCTAAATTTTGGATAAATCTTATCCCATGCAATCCCATAGTTGTTGGAACGAATTTAGTGAAATCCTATAAACCGAACCTATTCTTAGGCTATCTGAATTTCCAAACCCTTTGACTATAAATATGGACCTTCTCTTATTTTAAACTACAACGAAAAATCACTCTAAACCTTCTACAAGTGAGAGAGAAGCTCTGTTCATTGGCAAGTGTATTGTGCGGTATTTATAAATTCTTTTTAAGCTAATTCAATTCCCTTTCTCAAGATTATTTCAATCTCATTTTAAAGAGTAGTTTATACTTCTCTTAAGAATTAAGAGAATTGAATCAGTAACATTATGGTTTTCATTTTCCAAAATGCTTTAGAACCTTATACCATTTCTATTGAGTGAATACTGCCTCATCTATATACAAGAAATAAGATATCTGCTATAAGATTCTACTGCATCTTTGGCTCTACGTTTGAAGATAAGTATTTTACTTTATTTCATTTTAGATTATTTAGAGATAACATGTGAAAATCTCATGGAGTTGATTTGTGATAGCCCATGAAAATCACACAGTGGGTTGATTTGTAATAGCCCGTGAAAATCACAAAGTGGGCTTTTGTTCATGATAGCCCATGAAAATTATAAAGGAGTTTTATTGTGGTGAGCCCTTGAAAATCACAAAGAATTGTATAAGGTTGTTAAGGTAAACTTGTGAAAACCTTATTATAGTGACAACCAAAATTATGAGGATAGTAATTTTGGGAGTGGAGTAGGTGTGGTTTTTAAAGCATCGAACCACTACAACTCCTTGTGCCTCTATGGTGAATGCTTTATTCTTTTTTTTTTTTGTGGTGAATGTTATTTTTATTTAATTTTTTGTAGTGAGTGTTATATTTTCTCTTGCTAGTATGAAAGATTAATTTTAAAAACATTTGTGACATAAGATTGAATTAAGGTTTCAACACTTAGGCGATTGAGATTTTATATTATTTATTTTTTTCCATTTTTTTTAATTTCAGATTTTTCTTATTCACCCACCCCTCCATGACATCGATAGCTCATCTTTTCAAGTGGTAACAGAGCGAGATTGTTCTTTTTTTTTTTTTTTTTTTTTTTTTTTTTTTATTAGATCCTGGGAGGGAATTGCTTCCTAGATCTAGATCCAGAGCTATAAAATATTAAAATTTAAAAGTTTATCCATAACCAGGTCACCCGCTTTAATGACTCAAACTATTCATATTGGAAAGCCAGAATGAGGATCTTCCTTAAATTTATTGATGAAAGTGTGTGGCAAGCCACTATGACACAATGGATCCCTCTTATGATGGAAGTAGTAGCTGAAAATGGAACCATGTTTATGAAAGAAATTGCTTATACTTTTTGAACAACTGTTCAAAAAAAATGAAAGAAGTGCTAATGCAAAGGCCTTTAATGCAATAACTTATGCTCTATCGCCAGATGAATTTAAAAGAATCATTTCGTATGATACAATTAAAAAAGCATGTCATATATTTGAAATGACACATGAAGGAACTAACATTGTCAAAAAATCTAAGATCCAAATTCTCATAACCAAATTTGAGGAAATTCGTATAGAAGAAAATGAGTCTTTTATGGACTTCAATACAAGACTAAATTACATAGTGAATTCCATGTGGGGTCTTGGAGATAGAATCCTTGAATGTAAGGTATGAGCAAAAATATTACAATCACTTCCTGATAGGTTTAATTCAAAAGTTATTGCTATAAAGGAATTGAGGAATACTGATACTATGAAGGTTGAGGAGTTAGTTGCTTCTATTCAAACCTAGGAGCTGAATTTCAAAGCTCCTAAGATCAAGTCCATTGCTCTTAAATCTTTTAAATCTAATTCAAAGGATTCTAATGTAAATTCTGATATTGAAAAAAATGACGACGATATGGCTATGTTGGCAAAGAAATTCTATAGAATTTTCAAAAATAAGAAAAGAACAAATTTTCAGAAACTATTTGAAAAAAATGAAATTTAAACTATTGAAAATCTAAAACAAAAGACACCCAATGTTTTAACTATTCTGAATATGAGCATTTAGCTTCTAAATGTCTTAAAAAGGATAAATTTAGAAGAAAATGCATGATAGTTACTTGGAATGAACCATCAGAGTCTGAAACTAATTTCGAAACTGTCAAATCAGACCAGGAAAATGCAAATGAATTAAAAGCCTTTATGACTATAACCCGAATCACTTCTTCAGATGACTGTGAAATGTCTGATTATGAAACTCAAAGAAGTGAATCTGAAAATGAAGATGATCTTCAAGATGCATATGATGCCCATTACAGAGAAAGTTGTAAGATTGCGGCTAAGTTGAAAAATCAAAAAGAGAATTATGTTAAACTACAATTAGAACTTGAAAAGGTTATTTTTGAAAAATCTCATTTTTTTTTATTGTTTTTAAAAAACCAAGTTAGATTTGAGTTTAAAAACTTATAAATTGTAAAAACAATCTGAAAATGAGATATTAAAATTTGAAGTTTCCTCCCTTTGGAGTTCAAAGGACACTTGAAAATATACCCAAGAAGACCAGAAACTTGAAAAAACTGTTAACCTTATCTCAGCGATGTGGTGAAAAATCTGGACTGGGTTATATTAGAAATAACTCTTTGAAATTTAAGGATTCTAATACTACTTTTGTAGAAGGAGAGTCCTCAAACTCTAAAGCAAAAACTCTAAAAGAGTTAACTATAAAAAGAATGACTTCTAAAATTCATAACCCATTTAAGGAATAATAATAGAAATCCTCCTTTAACTAATAAAATTATGAACTTGCTTAAAGAGCCATTGAAATCTAACTTTGGTAAGATTAGAGTAAATAGAAACAGGAGAAATCCTAACTCTTAAACACAACAAAAAGCAAGAGACCCTCCTTGTCAAGCCCCGAACTCGGAAACCAGGCTCACAAAATTCCCGATCGTCGAACCCGGCGCCGACAGCCTCCGTAGAACCCCGTTCTCGGCTCCCGGCACCCATTTACCAAGTTCCGATCCTGGGATCCTACAATGAGGATTTCTAATATCAATTTGATTCATAATGAGCATAACCATAAGCATAACCCACGAACAATAACCATAAGAACACCATTACAAAATCCACTATGATAAAAAACTTTTAAGTAAAATGCATCTGAAAGGAATACAAGATAAAGTAAAAGATAGAAACTCCAAAAGCTCGTCTGTACACTCCTGCTGCTACTATGCTACGGCTGCGTCCTGGCGTTACCTGCACGCATCAATCGTGCATAAGCTTATAGAAAGCTTAGAGGATGGTGTAAGTGTGTGCCCAATATAAGCGTGCTTAGAATGCAAGGTTAGAGTAATGCGGAATCATGGTGATGAGTACATGAATGCAATCAGCCGTACCAAGGCTATGCGGTACAAGATATGAATGCTATCGGCCATAATACGGCCATGCGATGTGAGATGTAATTCAAGCATGCCAATCCTCATCATATATCAGTATAGTTCTCATTCTGGATAATCACCGGGGTTTAGTACACTCTAAGTGGCACTGCTGCTCTCCTAGCCGCACAGTCTAAGTGAGCGTAAAAAACCTCACTATCTGCCTGGCCAATAGTCTACCAATACTTATCTGGCATGTCGATAGCGGACCCATTCACGAGCTGGTCAAACTCAACCTAGTATTACCCCCTACCCTCGGGTGAGTAAGGCCACACCCCTTTCCAACCGACCACAAACACATCGTGGGTGGCTGGGTTGGATACCGAAAATGTTTGGTTCTAGCATACGGGTGCCATAGATGTCCCTGGGTGAAAATCCTTAAACCTGATGGTACTAGACGATGACTCCAACGTCGAGACCGAGTGGATATATGAGCACACGAGGACCGAATACCAGGAGGCCACGTCTCCCACTGTAAACCTAGAACCGTGATGAAATGGGTTCCAAATGTTAAGTGTCTTGTTATCCACACATCTTTTAAAGAAAGTAGCCATTCAAGAGAGTACCTGGATAGTGGATGTTTGAGACACATGATAGATGATAAAGTTATACTCTCAAATATTAACCAAATTAATGGCATCTCAGTTACATTCAGAGATGGAAGCAACTACAAGATTATTGGCCAAGGTAATGTACAACTTCCCAACTTATCTCTCTTTGAAAATATTTTATATATTGAAAGGCTAAAACATAATCTTTTGAACATATCTCAAATATGTGATAATAAACATAATGTAAAATTTTAATTTCATGGATGTGAGATAATTAATGAGAAAGGACATGTAATGTTGAATGACCGCATAACATCTGAAAATTGCTATATCATATGACTCTTGCTCAATGAATCGTTCATGCTACATGGTCCAAACAAATGAGGCTGAACTATGGCATCAATGTCTTGGACATGTAAATTATAGAAATCTATATAAATTGAGCAAAAGGGATCACTTACGTGGCTTACCCAAATCAAAAAAGATAAAAAAAAGTATGTGGTGTCGGTCAAATAGGCAAACAAATTAGAAGTAGTCACAAAAAAGTGAACTCCTTAGCCATTATAAGACCTCTTGAATTACTCTATATGGATTTAGTCAGACCAACTAGAACGGAGAGTAGAGAGAGACAGAAATATTTTTTAGTTGTAGTTGATGACTACACTAGATACTCTTGGATAGCCTTTCTAAGAAAAAAGTCGGATGCTCTTGATGAAGTCAGAAAACTTTAAAACGCATCCAGAATTAAAAAAAAAACAGTTATCTGTGATCAGAATAAGGAATAATCATGGAACTAAATTTGAAAATGGCAATTTTGAGAAATACTGCAATCACCATGGAATACTACATGAATTTTCTACTCTAAAAATACCTCAGCAAAATGGGGTTGCTAAAAGGAAAAAATAAAGTTTTACAAGAAATGGCTAGTGTAATACTAAATAGCATGAATTTACCTAAATATTTATGGGCTAAAGCTATTAATACTACATGTTATATAATTAATCGTGTTTACATTAGAACAGTTAAAAACAAAACAGCTTATGAATTATGGTTTAACAAAAAGCCTATTGTTAAATATTTCTAAACTTTTGTAAGCAAATGTTTTATTTTACTTATCGTGAAAATTTGGGAAAACTTGAAGCTAAAAGCAATGAGGGAATATTCCTTGGTTATGCTTTAAACAGTCGAGCATATCGGGTTCTAAACAAAAAAAACTGAGGTTATACAAGAATCGATAAATGTAGTAATAGATGATCAACCAATCACACATAGTCTTGATTAAGATGATAATGATGATATCAACTTAGTTAATCAACTAGAATCCTCATCTAAATCAAATAATACGGTGTTGAAGTTAATCAAAGACCATCCTACTGATCAAATACTTAGTAACCCTCACATCGGTGTTCAGATCAGAAGATAACTTGAAAATATATATAATCATATTTGCTTCACTTCTCAGATTGAACTGGGTAATGTAAATGAGGCATTAGCTGATGAAAGTTGGATATTGGCCATGCAATATGAATTAAATCAATTTGTTAGAAACGATGTATGGTATTTGGTTCCCGGACCTTCCAAAAAACATGTGCTTGAACTAAGTGGATTTTTTAAAATAAAACTGATGAAATGGGGAGTATTATAAGAAATATGGCATGATTGGTTGTGCAGGGTTATACACAGATTGAAGGTATTGATTACAATAAAACCTTTGCGCCAGTTGCACGTCTTGAATTGATTAGATTATTTATTTCCATTGCATGTTATAAAAAATTCAAAATATATTAAATGGATGAAAAAAGTGTTTTTCTAAATGGTGATTTGAGTGATGAAGTTTACGTTGAACAACCAAAGGGTTTTGAAGATCCTAAGCTTCCCGATCATGTTTACCATCTTAAAAAACACTTTATAGTTTAAAACAAGCCCCTAAAGCATGATATGAGAAATTGACTAAATTCTTACTTAGTTATAATTTTGTGTTGGCTGGTATTGACAAAACCCTAATTGTCTAAATTTAAGTTGACGATATTATCTATGGATCCACTTGTGCTAATCTATCTACCGAGTTTCCAGATCTTACGAAATCTAAATTTGAAATGAGTATGGTCAACGAAGTAAACTATTTCTGTGGATTACAAGTTAAACAACTTGAAGATGATATATTCATTTCTCAGACCAAATATGCATTGAACCTAATCAAAAGGTTTGGTTTTGTGAATGGTAGGAATTTTAACACTCCTATGAGTACAACTCTTAAATTATCAAAAGATGAATCAGGTAAAAGTGTTGACTCTCGTCGTTATCGCAACATGATTGATAGTATACTTTATTTAACTGCTAGTAGACTTGATATTTCTTTCAGTGTTGACATTTGTACTAGATATCAATTTAATCTTAAGGAATCTCATCTATTGTTAAACAAATAATTAGATATGTTGCAAGATCTGTTAACTTAGGTTTATGGTATCCACATGATACGTCTATACAAATCGCAGGTTATACTGATGCATACTGGACATGTAATATGGATGATAGAAAATCTACTAGTGGTGGATGTTTTTATATTGAAAATTTCCTAGTATTATAGCTAAGCAAGAAATAGAATTATGTGTCTCTATTTATTACATAAGATAATACATTGCTGCAGAGAATGCTTACACTCAGCTAATGTGGATGAAACGAATGCTAGCAAATTATGAAATTATGCAAAATATAATGACCTTATATTGCGATAACTCAAGTACGATAAATATTTCTAAAAATCCAATTTGGTATTCTCATACAAAACATATTGAAATAAGATATTATTACATACGAGAATTAGGTGAAGATAAGACTATCATGTTGCAATACATTCAAACTGAGAAGTAGCTTGCGGATATTTTGACTAAGCTACTTGACAGTGTTAAGTTCTCAAATTTAAAGCACAATATTGGATTATGTATTTTTAAATAATTATTCTATCTTTTTTCTTTTCTTTGCATTTATTCTCTATGTTTATTTGAAAATAGGATATACATGAAAAAGAAAAATGAAGAAAAATAATAAATGATGATTTTTTTTTTTAAATTATAATTTTGGGGATTTTTTGGCTAGCCCGTCACTGACCGAGAAATTTAGTTAGCTAAGCAAGTGCTCGAGCTAGCCGAATTGCATGTGGATTGTCAAAAATGGGAAAAAACCTCAAATTGCTCATTTTTCACTTCTTCTTCTTTGGTACGTCGGTGCTTCATTTGGCTAACCCATCATTTCAACTCTCTTGTAAGTGGATTTTTATTATTTTTCTTCGAGATTTAGGTTATCATTTCCTAAATTATCAAGTTTTTATAGTCTTTTCTATGTCTTGAAACCCTTTTCATTATCGGTTTTCATCCAAATCTGATTTACATTTTACTTGCATTTTTCTTGTGATTTTTCTTTGTGCAATCTAATGGAACGAAGAGCTAGAAGGGATGTACATAAGGTATAAGCTGGTTCATCTTCCCGATCGGCTCCTCTTGATGTGCAGACCTTATGCTCACCGGATGATGACTCGAAAATTGTTCAGGATTTCCAGACAAGAAGCATAATCATAGAAAGATTAATAAACATAGATCACATTGCTTGTTTCGATCTTGTTGAAATTTTTTCCGAGGTTGGATGGAAAAAGATTTTGTAGTGGGGTGGGACGGCTTATCGGTCCATCATGCAAGGCTTGTATGCCTTAATTAGTGAAGTATCTCCTGATGAATTATTTTTTAAAATTAAACTTTTAGAAGAGACGATCATGATAACGCCTTCCACCATAACTTCCTTAATGGACATTGAAATGGCAAAAGATGGAATATGGATTGCGAATATTTCAAAAAAAAAAAAAGACCAATTCTGAAAAACAGTCGCTTACAAGGGAGTTATGTGGATTCAATGCTATATGGCGGTTTGGTAACACCTTGCCCACAAACAAAATGTTCCCTAAATACCGCGTCTTGCATCGCATTTTTACTTCCAATGTATATCTCAAGGCAAGGAATAAGACTGTTGTTACACCCTTTATGCTTTGTGTTGTCCATGCTGTCTTCACTTGTGTCTGCATTTATTTGCCTTCCTTGATTTGTTACGTAATTATTTAATTTTGATTGCATCCTAAGCATGGTTCGATTTTGGTTGGACACCTTATGTCCTTACTTACACTTTAATGTCCTGTCCAAATTCCTTCATTTAAAGCACCAGAATCCGAACTCCTCTTTAACAATGCTTATTTGAATATGATGCACCTCACTCCCCTTCCTGAGCAAAGAGATGATCAGGAAGAACCTTAGGAAGCAGATATCAACATGGATGATATCTTCAATGATCTGGAAGAATCTGAAGATGCTATTTACTCTGATTATCACCCCTCTCAATTTGATGAGAGGTTACCTTCTTTGGAAGAGAAAGTGGATGCTTTGCAAGTGACCTAAGCATCGTTGGACCAAACTCAAAAAGCAAGTATGAAGTACATGAAAAAGTACTTTCATCGTTTCAATCGGAATTTAATGATTAATGATCCTTCGATGCCTGCACCATCCTCATCAGAGTCAGAGTGTGATAATTTATTTTTCTTATTTGAATGGGTCTTTATTAAACTATATACAGATGGTTTGCATGGATATTTCTTTTGTTTGATTTGGTTTGTATGGATATTGTATACATTATTTTATATAGTGTTCTTTGCTTATTTTGATAATATATATGCTTGAATTTACCCTGATTTGTGATATTCATGATTACCATTTACATTTTATTTTCTTCCTTTGTTAATAAAAAGGGGGAGAAATCATATATACTCTATGTTGTGGTGGAAAATTTTTGGAATTTTATGCCTAGTACATGTTTGTATGGCATAATACATGTTCTATTTCTCAGAGGGAGCTACATACTATTGATTGTTGTGGCATCAAATGAATATCAATGGTTGTAGGGATGATTGTTTAATCTACAGGGCAACTTCAATCTTGTTGATGATTGTGATTATGAGTATATGTATGTATGTTAGTGGATGTATTATGTAAGAAGTATATTTTATCACGAAATTGACAGAAGGAGAGATTGTAAGTGCTTATATATTTAGCATACATAAGGTTGTCAAATTTTGTGAGACAAAAGTGATACCGGTAAGATCGCAAGTATGGTTAGATTACAACTACTCTACATGTATGAAGATCAGCTCAAGATTAACTTATCAACAGGTGATATAACCCTAAAAAGACCTTAGGTTAGGTACTTTCAAAAATTCATTCATTTTGAGTTATCTATATTATATTTCCTCTAGAGTTCGGCCAGCGTAACTTCTAGTTTAGCCAACCTAACTTCTTTAGCTAACCTAACTTCAGTTTCATGCTAAAAATCAAAATCTATTGAAAATTTGACCAACCTAACTTGAAATTCAACTAGCTCGAGTGAAGTTCGAGTCACATTTCAACAATGCAAACTTTTAAATTTTGTATAATTCGACCAGCCGAATTTCACCTTGGGCTAGCTGAATTTTAGATAAATCTTATCACGTGCAATTCAATAGCCGTTGGAACGAATTTGGTGAAATTCGGCCATCCGAACCTATTCTTAAGGCTAGCCAAATTTCTAAACCCTTTGGCTATAAATAAGGACCTTCTCTCATTCTAAACTACAATGAAAAATCACTCTAAATCTTCTATAAGTGAGAGAGAAGTTCTAGTCCTCAGCAAGCATATTGTGCGGTATTTATAAATTCTTTTTAAGCTAATTCAATTCCCTTTCTCAAGATTATTTCAATATCATTTTAAAGAGTAGTTTATACTCATCTTAAGATTTAAGAGAATTGAATCAGTAGCATTAATGTTTTTATTTTCTAAAATACTTTAGAACTGTATACTCTTTCTATTGAAAGAATACTGCCTCATCTACATATAAGAAATGAGATCTCTACTACAAACATCTACTGCATCTTCGAATCTACGTTTGAAGATAAGTATTTTACTTTATTTCATTTTTAGATTATTCTGAGATAGCCTGTGAAAATCTCAGGGGTTTGATTTGTAATGGCCTGTGAAAATCACAAAGTTAGTTGATTTGTGCTAGCCCATGAAAATCATAAAGTTGGTTTTTGTTTGTGATAGCCCATGGAAATCACAAAGGGGTTTTATTGTGGTGAGCCAATGAAAATCACAAGGAACTGTATAAGGTTATTAAGGTGAACCTGTGAAAACCTTTTTATAGTGACAACAAAAATTACAAGGTTAGTAATTTTAGGAGTGGAGTAGGTGTGGTTTTTAAAGTACCGAACAACTATAACTCCTTGTGTCTTTATGGTGAATACTTTATTATTTTTTTTGTGGTGAATGTTCTTTTTATTTCATTCTTTATGGCGAATGTTGTATCTTCTCTTATTAGTTTGAAAGAGTGATTTTAAAGACATTCATGATATAAGGTTGTCATGCCTACTATTTTAGGTGAAGGTTGTCCTACGAATTATTCGGAATTAAGGTTTCAATACTTGGGCGATTGAGATTTTATATTCTTCTTTTATTTCGATTATTTGGCATGTCTTATCCACCCCCCCTCCCCTCTAGGACATCGATAGCTCATCTTTTCAAGATCTACTCTCTTCTCTCCATTGGTTGCCTCGCTCGAGGGCTTTTGTGATGGGGGTAAAAATGTTATATTTGATCAGAGTCGCCACTAACCAATTAATACAATTCTACAGTCGGTTAGAGCTCATGAAAATGCTTAAGATTGAGTACCTGAAGATCCTTAACCTCAAGATGACTCATGAGTTTACGTTTTAGAGATTCTATGTAAGGGACTACGATTATAGAGAGGGAAGGTGTCAGGCAACCAATCTGCCTATATGGATGTATGGTCTTTACTTCATAAGATTTGACTAATTTTTGAACAATAATGGTAGTTCTCACGTGTAGAAAATGTAATGCTATGCAATGATACTAGTGATTGATCGATCCGAGTTTCTGATGGGTATGATCCGACTATATCAGCACTATATCGGCAAGCTGCAGAGAATACATTTGAAATAATCAAGTGCAGGGTATATGTATAGAATGCTTAATGTTGTGCTTATGATAAAACGATGGCCAACCGGCTAAGGTTTCTGATGGACCTGGTGTGATTATATCGGCAGGTCTCAGAGCATATGCCCGCTAGTCAGATACGATAGAAAATGATGGAATGCAAGTATATATTAAACAACAACTAACTGATAAAGTTTCTGATGGGAAAGATCTAATTATATCGACAAGCTACAAAGCATACGTCTGCCAATTATATGTGTGAAAATGATGAAAATGAACTATGATGCTGATGTATATAAGGAATAGAGGGTTCAGAAGGGAATGAATGTTGCACAATGATAATGCGTCAATCCAATGAAACTAATAGAGGCTTAGATGGTTGGATGAATGGTAGTGTTGTAAGACTAGATCGAGTATCTTAGGTTTGAAATTATGTGGCTCATGAGGCTTAGACTCTTGGGTAGGCTAGACTAGATTAGGGCTAGGCTCTCTCACTTATTCTGACTCTCCTTGGTGGAGGAATGCTTCCTGGTGGATATGCCCTCTGAAATGAGAAGGGATCCAAATGAGAGTGGATGCTTTGAAATGAGATGGGAATGGGGCTATTTATAGCCTCCAACCATGGTTTTCTTGTAGTTCTTAGTAATCCTAGGTGCAAAAGGTTATTGAAAGGTTTTTATTAGAGATTGCCATATGTCATCATATTATGGGTTGGCTGAGGTGGTAAAAGGGTAATTTTGGGTAATGAGATAGTCATGGGAGTAAATGTACTTCAACCACACACTTAAGGTTTAGAAAATTAGGTTTTCACATGCTTGAGGGATGCTGCCCTAAAGAGGGGGAGTGTCATGTGGCCAACGACAATCTGGCTATTGCAGGTCCCCACTTGGACTCCCTGCTTTGACAGGTAGATCCTCCAAGCGTGTGCATGATCTATTGTGAGGGTTGTTGCTTTGCATTTTCAACCATTTTTCTCATTAGGATTGGTTTTGAGCTTGGGTTCGGGCTTGGTTTTACACTTAGCTAGGTTAGTTGACTAGGTTATGGAGTTGGGTAGACTGACCTAGTGAGTTGACTCAGTGAGTTAACTCGTCGAGTTGACATAAGGCTCTAAGGTTTTAGGTTCCTAAGATTTAGGGTTAGGTTGAGTGGGTTGAATGGTCTAAGTTTAGGGCTTAGGACTGGAGTTCCTAGAGTTAAGGCATTTAGGGTTAGCATTTAGGATTCGAGGTTCGGTTATTCATCCACCCATTAAAACTCAATCAACTTATCATCTTGGGGTGGGGTGTCTACAATGCCATACACCCATATCCACGATATTATGTTCCTGCAAATCAATGGACACAAACTGTAAGAACACTGAAAGAGCTTGCATACAAAGCTCATAAAAGTGGCTAAAATACCGACCTAATTTATAGGTCGACTAAAGGATGGTTCTGGATCACCTATAAATCAACCACGTGTCGATTATGGGTCGACCATAGCTCGACCATGGATCGACCACAGATCGGTCATAGACCGGCCACAGATTGGTCACAGATCGGCCGTAGGTCAGCCATAACATGCACATAGATCAACGGTACCCCTGACAGGGTTAAAAGGTCTCAACACCCAGATGAAGGGCATACAAACCTTCCGGTTTGATTAACAGTCGAAAATGGTGAATGCTGATCCATCAAGCAGGATAGTATCAGTTGTTTTCAACTCAGAACCCACCATGAGATTCGACCTAAAGCCAAACTACAGATCCGAAGAGTCTTCCCGTTTCGATAAGAAGCAAATGCATTCGATTTGAGGGATGTATTCAATAATAACAAAGAAAAAAATGAGAGAATAATGATCAAAAGATTTTTATTCAATCTGAGTTCATTTACATCCTCAATTTCCCTTGATTCTAAGATAGATTACAATGAATTAATAATGAATGAAAGAAAAGGCTATAGTTTAATGGTAATTTTAGCAGCATTTCGACACTTTTGATGTTCATCGCAAAAGTGGATGAGTCTGCCTTTCAGTCCTTCCACTTATCCTTTCGGTCATACAAACGGACTCTTCTTTTCCCCTGAACTCTTATTTTCCTTTATGAATGTGGCAACTGGCATACTTGATCAAGGACGGGGCATTCTATGCAAGAACACCGGTGCACAATCTAAGAGAATTTAGAAACTTCATGAACTTGGCTTGTGCCATAATTTCGTTGTGCCACTTTTCTCTCTCCTCTATGAGCTCCTTGAGGCCCTCCAATTCGGTTGTATGCCTCATGATGTTTTAGCAGAAGGATTGTACATCTGCAAAGTTGTGCACCTGTAAAGTTGTATACTTGTAAAGTTGTGTACCTACAGGTTGTGTGCACAAAGATTTTCTAAAGGTGGAGCGCACAACCATCTTCCAAAGGTGGAGCACACAACACTCCTTCAAAGGTGGAGCGCACAACACTCCTTGAGAGGTGGCGCATAAGGTTTTTCAATGCTTGGTGTTAAGACAAAACCCCATGGAATGTGGCGTAGGAGAGAATGTCTTCACAAAGCACAAAGGAGTGCACAAAGCTCCTTTATTAGTGGTGCACAACACTTGGTGTTAAGACAAAAGCCCTTCCAAAGTGGCGTTGTGCGTAGGCATCAAGAGAAGAGAGAGAGAAGTCGCGTTGTGCGCTGGATTAAGACAAGGTAGAGAAAGAAGTGGCACATAAAGCCCTGGATTAAGATAAGGAGAGAGAAGTGGCGCACAAATCCTAGCTTTAAGACAAAATCCCTTACAAAGTGGCGCACAATGCCAATCCTTTGGACATGGGATCATAAGAAGTGGCGCACAATGACAATCCTTTGGACATGGGAGCATAAGAAGTGACGCACAATGCCAATCCCTTGGACATGGGAACATAAGAAGTGGCGCATAATGCTAATCCTTTGGACACAGGAGCATAAGAAGTGGCACACTACCAATCCTTTAGACATGGGAGCATAACAAGTGACGCACAAAGAAGGTCTTTAAGACAAGAAGCCACTCAAAGTGGCGTTGGAGAAAGAATTGTGCACAAGGGAGCATTGTGCATAAGGGAGGGGCGGACGAGCTCCTCTCCCCATTTCTTGGCTCCAACTTCTCTCCTCCTCTAACTTATCTCCTCCTCCTAAATGAGGAGTGAGGAGGGATATTTATAGATGTCTCACATGTGTGAGAGGGTTATTTCGCAACAACAGGGTGCACACAATAGCTTCCAGTGCATAATATCTTCTAGCGCATAATAACTTCCAGCGCACAACTAGGGGCACACAACTCAAGGGGAGAGAGAGGGAGAATATTTTTGTGCCCCAATAGATGCCCCCTCGATCCCTCTTTGATTAATTTATGAAATCAAATGGAGGATCGTTCTTCTTCTGTACAAAAATGCTCTCACTTTAGAGAAGGATTCTTCATGAAATGTAATCATATAATGGAGAAGAATCGCCTATTCGAAAAACTGAATGAATTATAATTAAAGGATGACTGGATGATCATTCTTGCATGGGACACTGAATGATTACACTTGACCAGAAGATTGACTGCCCCCAGCTAGCAGTGTCGACTGGATGCTTTCTTTAGGGAGGATAAATTCTCTTTTTATCGAGTCACTGTAACAGTTGTGATGACTTCAGCTTTGAGTAAAGAACTATCTTTTAATACTGCTGCTACTGCAATGGTTACTTTGATTAACTCCTGCAACTGTTTCTTTAAACTATGTGCCTTGGGAGTTGTTCTTTAATGTTGCTCCTGCTATAATAACTTTTTCAATTTTTTCCTTTATTCATGATCTACATAACTTAAGCTTTCGAATGGTAATCTTTCCTGTCAAATTAATTAGAATTAGTACCTCATGATATCATAATTTTCCACTTTAGTTTCATGAAGTATATTTTGAAAAATTCTTTAGAATATTTGTAATATGAAAATCCCCTCTTTGTGCTTGTCATCATTCTTCGCATTATATCGTACTTTTGGAGATGTCATTTCTGGCTCTATAAATTCAATCATCGAGTCTTTTCTAATTTGCGCTTCTTTGGTATTTCTTCATAAACCATAGACTGGCTAAGAGAATATTTTCCTTGGACCTTTGCTGATTCTTTATTGATTCTGAAAAATAAATAAGACTTCTTTTAATTCCTATTTAATAGCTTTTCGAAGGCTATAGAAGTTACTGATGATGATTCTATCTTTTTTGATAAACATTTGTTCCTTGTCTTCATCAAATCTGAGTACTCGGAGACTTGCAATATCATTACTCATATTTCTTGGTTATAATTATCCAGCTCATGCTTCTCATAGTTGGATGCGTTAATGTGCTTATCAATATTACTTAGCATGCGATTGTTTCTCAGTAGATTATATCATATCAATTCTTTCGTCGTGCATAAAAAATTATCAGAAAGACCAAGGCATAGATTACTTTGAAGAAATAGATCATGACCCCTTTCTAGGCCGACTTTGTATAAGGATTTCATCGGAAGATAATATTTATGAAATAAAATTTGCTGGTATTCTTGAAAGATGGATAACCTTTACTGTTCCTTTAGAGAATTCGAAGAATATATCTGAATCTTTAAATGGTCCAGAAGAGAATGATAATTCTTCACTAGCTTTATTCTCTGACGCCTTTGAGAATTTTGTGAGATAATATTTCTTTATCATCAAGAAGGTGAAAAGACCTCGTGACCCTTGTTAAAAGAATAGATATATCGCAATTGAAAGCTAGTAGTTGATCTTGAAGATTTGAACTTTCGAATGGAGAACTGTTAATATCTTGAAGGCATTTGATGTTGCTGTAGAAATGCATATATATATATATATATACATTTTTTGTATATTATTTAATCAATATTTGAGATTTTCATTAGGCAATTGCATATTTGAGCATATCTAAAGTAAATAGATGATCATGTATTTTTGTAATATTTTGATGCACGCATAGTTTTAAGCTCTTGAGTATTGGATATATTTGCAGCATTTTGATGCATGCATAGTTTAAGCTCTTGAGAATTGCTAGAATACTTTTGACTGACCATACTTTGACTGGACAAGACAGAACTTGACCTGACCAAACTGGACTAAACTGGACATGACTTGATTGGACAAGACTTGGGCACAAAGAGCAATTATAGTTTACTGCCAATTTCGGGGTGGGCTCAAAGAGCAATTATAGTTTACCGCTGATTTCGGGATGGGCTCAAAGAGCAATTATAGTTTACCACCAATTTCAGGCTCTTTAAGTCATTAAAGCTTTGTATATAGACCTGCATTTATTACTATCATATATAGACAATGATGGAAGTTGGCTGTATAGGGCTTGGCTAGGCTGCCTTAAATGATCGGCTACCATCGATGTCGTCAAATTTATATGTGGTTGGCCATATAGTTTTATTTCACTGTAAAAAAAATGGTGAATCAATAATTGATATTTTGCCACTGCTGATAATGTTCTGAGAACATTCATATCATATTTAAAATAGTGTATTAACTTGGCGATGATAGCAATTTCGATAAGATAATCTTATATGGGTGATTGATGATAACAGTGATAGTTGCTATTTTTGGCGATAACCATCGATACTTGGCGAATTTGAAGAAAATCATTGACGTGTGGCAATATAATCATCGGCACTCGACAACAATCATCAACGCTTGATAATAATCATCGACACTTGACAGCAATCATTGATGTTGTGCTCAATCTTAATATGCCCGATATGCTTGAGAAGTTTTGCTTGAAAATTTATGCATTTCTTTATTCATTCACATGAAAAAGAATACATGACTTTGTCTTTTGTAGTCGTTTCATCTTTCTACTTGTCATGCCCCCTTTTGATTAGGAAGTATTATTCTAATAATCTTCGTAATCAAAATCACGATGTCGCGATATTTAAAAAGTATGTTGATGCCACATCACCTCATACCAATCATCCGAGATTAGTATTGTAAGTGCTATAGTTTATATCCCTGTTTGTTGTCAAATTTGTGGTGCCAAAATCACTATTATACTCTTATATATAACTTGCATAAGTGAAGCTCTCTCAAGGATCAACATACATGAACAAGCTAAGCTCACATCAAGCAAAGCTCTCAAGTACAAGACTCAAGATCTTGAATGAAAGAACTGATCACAAGACAAGACTCTTGAATGCAAGAACCGCTCACTCTCTCAAGTGAAAAGAAAAAGAAAGTACAAGGCAAGACTCAAGTTGAACTTCAAGACTCAAGTGAAACTCAAGCCACTTTCATGATTGAGCTACTTCGAGGTTTAATCTACATCAAGACTTCAAGGCTCATTCTTCATGGTCTCTTGTTTCAATGTCCATACTTCATGATTGAGGTTTGTTTGACCATAGGATGACCTTAGAAGTAAGTCATTTCGGATACATAAGTCGAATGTTTATTTTACATGTGATTGGTCTGTTCTTCGACCTCTTAGGCCTGCTTCGACTAGTCCTAGACTTGCTTCAACCAGTCTAAGATTTCCTGGATCGATCGTAAGTTTGTTACAAATTACGGATAAATCTGTTAGCCTTCGACTAGTCCCGGAATCTGTTCGACGTAGGAACGGTGTTTCTGCATCTTCGACCAGGCGTAGAATCTACGACTCGAAGTCCAACTGAAGATATTCAGGACCTACGACTGCGATCCAACCTACGACCCGTCGTAGGTGACCTACGACCGTCGTAGGAGGGCTACGACCGGTCGTAGAACGGTCTGCGCTTATCCCGCCTAATCTTTCAAATATCATTATGGCTTCGACTAGTCGAAGAGCACTCTAGACACCGAAGACCTGATCTTCTCACCTATAAATAGTGCACGAATCTCGAAGAAATCATCGATTTAATTAAAGTATTCACGCCAATCTTCGTCGAACTTCGAGAGATAATTTTGTGCTCCATCTAAGCTAAGTGTGCTTATTTAATATCTTCTTTCCTTAGCTTTATTTTAATTGATTTTGTTTCGGCTATTCAATCTGATTTGAAAAGAGGAATTGTTATTCCCTTTCTTTGGAATCAAAATCAATTAAGGCAAGCCCTGTTTGGTTTAATTTAAAATCAATTAGATCTAGAACCATTGTAATCAAGACTTGGACATTGAACTTGGACATTCAATCATCTACTTTGATTTGGTTCTACCGGTGCTACAACGAAGAAGATATTCGGTATTTTACATATTGTAAATTCCTTTCTATTATTTTGGTTTCTTTCAAGATTTGCGAAAAATCTTGTTATATTGGTTATCCGAGGAAAGCCAGGAAAACTCGAAGTGGGGTTTTTTAATTGTGTAAGCCCACATACAAAGACACAATTGTAAGGGTTTTGGGTGAACCTGGGAAAACCTATCTTTAGTGAACGCTAATATCCCCTGTGTGAGGATATTAGGAGTGGAGTAGCTTTTTGTGTGGCTGTTGGATAACAGTTGGTGAACACACAGGCGAACCACTATAAATCCTTTGAGTTGTGGTTGATTGATTTATTCTTTTAATTATTCTTTTTGTGGGATGTATGTATGGTGGTGAATGTTGTAATTATTTCAAGCTTTGTGAGAATGTTGTAATAGCTTAGAATTTACTTTCTGTTATTCCTTTATAAGCTTGTTTTTCAATTTCATTTTGAAAGTTGTTCCAGCAAGGTTGCCCTGCCATTTTTATGGTGTATGGCTGTCCCTAGAACAATACATCTTTAATTACAAGTTATTTCAATTCAGTTCATATTTGTTTTTGTATTCCTCTTCGATTTGAGACTTGATACAAAGACCTTTCTAGAAATAAGGTTGTCCTACCATAAACTCTGTTTTTGGTGTAAGGTTGTCCTTAGAATAACATTTGTATCAACCTCTCAAGATCTGAATTTTGAGGTCATTTTAATTTACTGCATTGTAATTTACTTTGGCTATCATTTTCTTTATTATTCCGCTGTTATAAGTTTTTATTTGGCATTGTCCTATTCACCCCCCCTCTAGGACATATAGCTTGGCCTTTTCAAGTGGTATCGAGCCTAATAGCTCCTTTTAATTCTTGGATTTAATTCTGAGCTAACGATTTAAGCTATTTAAGATGTCAAATTTTGATAGCCTTTCATCACTAGGCCTCCACCCTTTGATGGCTCCAACTATGCTTATTGGAAAGCCGAATGAGGATCTTCCTCAAATCAATGGATGAAAATGTGTGGCAAGCCACGGTGACCGAATGGAATCCTCCTATCATGGAAGTTCTTGGGGTTGATGGTTCAAAGTCTATGAAAACCACACCATATTACCAATGGACCACCCTTGAAAAGTGAGAGTAGTGCAAATGCTAAAGCACTAAATGCAATTACTTGCGCACTATCACCGGATGAGTTCAAAAGAATCATCTCTTGTGATACGCAAAGCAAGCTTGGGATACATTAGAAATGACACACGAGGGTACTACAATTGTCAAAAATCTAAAGTCCAACTCCTCACAACCAGATTTGAAGAAATTCATATGGAGGAAAATGAGATGTTTATGGACTTTTACACTAGATTGAATGACATTGTAAACTCAATGTGGGGTCTTGGCGATAAAATCCCAGAAAGTAAAGTATGTGCAAAATATTACGCTCACTTCCTGAACGGTTCAATTCTAAAGTAACCGCAATCCAAGAACTTCGTGATACGGATAATATGAGGGTTGAAGAACTAGTTGGTTCTCTACAAACCTACGAGTTAAACTTTAAAGCTCCTAAAGGTAAATCTATCGCTCTAAAATCTTCTAAATGTAGTTCAAAAGAAATCTGATTCAGAAGATGACATGGCTCTTTTAGCTAAAAAATTTTACAAAATTTTCAAAAGCAAGAAAAGAGTTGATTTTCAAAAATCAAATGACAAAAAGAAGTTTAGACCCAAATCTCAAAATCTTTGAAAGATAGTCAATGTTACAACCGTCTAGAATATGGGCACTTAGCAAATAGATGTCCTAAAAGGGACAAACCCAAGAAGAAGGGTATGTTGGCTACATGGGATGAATCATCCGATTCTGAAGGTTCTTCTGAATCAGATTCTGAAACCGAGTCCGGCAATGAGGTCAAAGCTCTTATGACTCTAGCCAAATTCACATTTTCGGATAATGACTCTACAAGTGAAGAAAATCGAATAGTGAATGTGAAAATGAAGATGATCTTCAAGACGCTTACAATGCCCTATATAAGGAAAGTTGTAAAATTGTCAAACTTAAACTTCAAAAAGAAAAGTTTTCTAAACTCAAAAATTGTTTTGAATCGCTTGTCTTAGAAAAATCACAAATTTCCGATAATTTTGAAAAATCAAAATGCGATTTGGAATTTAAAAACTCTCAAATTGTTGATTTAAAATCTGAAATTGAGAAACTTAAAACTGAAGTATCCTCTCTTTTGAGTTTAAAGGACACATGGAAATATGCCCAAGGTGATCCAAAGTTAGAAAAATTGTTATCCGGATCAAGAAAATGTGGCGATCGATCCGGGTTGGGCTATGATAAAAATCAACCTCCTAAACAAAAGTATACTCCTCCTATGTTTGTTAAAGGAGAGTCCTCAAACTCAAAAGGGAAAAGTACTTATCAAGATTTTTCTAAAAATTCAAAAACTTTTCAAAACCTAGAAACAGCCATGTCAACTTTAATCCGAATCGAAATCCACTAGCTGAAAAGATAGTTGATTTACTCAAGGAGCTATTAAAATCTAACTCTATAGGTCATTCCTACAAGTATACACAAAAGAAGACCAACTATGTTCCTAAACCCAAAACAATTATGAAATGGATTCCTAAAGTCACCGCTTAGTTGCTCACACCGCTTTCAAAGCAACAAGTCATTCAAAGTGGTACCTAGCGGTGGATGCTCCAGGCATATGACAGGTGACAAAGCCTTATTCACCGATCGAAAGATATGATGATGGTTCAGCACATTTGGTGATGGAAGCAATCGCAAGATTTTAGGCCAAGGTACGGTTCAACTTTTAATCTTCCCGTGTTTAAAAATGTTTCATACATTGAAGGCCTAAAGCACAACTTGCTTAGTATATCACAAATATGTGATAATAACCATAATGTTCGGTTTTCTAATCAAAGCCGTGAGATATTAAATAATAAGGGTTCTGTAATATTAACTGGACGTAGAACGTCTGAAAATTGCTATATTATTAGTGAATCCAGCTCATCTAATCAAACATGTTACATGGTCCATACAGACGAGACAGATTTATGGCACAAACGTCTTGGACATGTACATTATCGAAATCTATATCGATTGAGCAAACGAGAACTTGTAAGAGGTTTACCCAAACTTCAGAATTAGATAAAATATGTGGTGAGTGCCAGATAGGCAAACAAACAAAGAACTCACACAAAAAGGTGAATTCAAATACCACATCAAGACCACTCGAACTTCTCCACATGGACTTGATAGGACCTACCAGAACGGAAAGTCGTGGTGGTAAAAAGTATATCTTGGTAATAGTTGATGACTTTACCAGATTCACTTGGGTAGTCTTCTTAAGGGATAAATCTGAAACCCTTGAAGAAGTAAGAAAAGTTCTCAAAAGGATTCAAACTGAAAAATCTTCTTAAATCAGTAAAATTCGTAGTGATCATGGATCTGAATTTGAGAATAGCAATTTTGAGAAGTTCTGTACCGACCTAGGAATATTACATGAATTCTCTGCTCCCAAAACTCCACAACAAAATGGAATTGTAGAAAGGAAGAATAGGGTGCTTCAAGAAATGGCTAATGTCATGTTGAATAGCATGAAGCTCTCTAAAAATCTTTGGGTCAAAGCAGTCAACACACTTGCTATATTATTAACCGAGTCTACACAAAAAAGATAATAATAAGACGGCTTACGAATTGTGGTTCAATAAAAAGCCTACTGTTAAATACTTTCGAGTTTTTGGCAGGAAGTGCTATATTTTACGTGATCGTGAAAATTTGGGAAAGTTCGATACGAAGAGTGATGAAGGTATTTTTCTAGGATACTCTTTAAACAATCGAGCTTATAGAGTTCTGAACAAAAGGACTCGGTGTGATTCAAGAATCCATTAATGTTGTCATTGATGATCATTTAAACACACCAATTTCTAATTCAGATAATGATGAAGTACTAATCATTGATAAACCTGATACTTCATCGAATCAGACTGATTCTGAGTTGAGGACTGTTAAAGATCATCCAACTACACAAATTCTTGGAAACCCTCTCACCGGTGTTCGCACCTGTAGACAACTTGAGGATATATGTAATTATGTATGTTTTACATCCCAAATTGAACCATCTAACGTAAAAGAAGCTATTGCTGATGAGAACTGGATTGTTGCGATGCAAGAAGAACTCAACCAATTCGTAAGAAATGATGTTTGGTATCTCGTACCAAGACCTAAAAATAAACACATCATCGGAATAAAATGGATTTTCAAAAATAAGTCTGACGAGTGTGGAAATATAATTAGAAATAAGGTTAGACTAGTGGTACAAGGTTATACTCAAATTGAAGGGATTGATTTTGATGAAACTTTTGCACCAGTAGCACGTCTTGAATCTATCAGACTATTTATATCCATTGCATGTTTTAAAAAGATAAAGATCTATCAGATGGATGTAAAAAGTGCTTTTCTAAATGGCGATTTACATGAAGAAGTCTATGTTAAACAGCCAATGGGTTTTGAAGATTCCAAAAATACTGATTATGTCTATCGGCTTAAAAGGCACTTTATGGATTAAAACAAGCACCTAGGGCATGGTATGAGAAACTAACGAAATTTCTTTTAACTCATAATTTTCAAATGGGATCTGTTGATAAAACTCTGTTTGTTAAAAAACATAATGATCATATCTTAATAGTACAGATTTATGTTGATGATATCATTTATGGATCAACTTGTACTGACTTGACTACTGAGTTTGCAGATTTGATGAAATCACAGTTTGAAATGAGCATGGTTGGGGAATTGACTTATTTCCTTGGATTGCAAGTAAAGCAACAATCTGAAGGAATATTCATTTCTCAATCTAAGTATGCCTTGAATCTAATTAAGAGATTTGGATTTGAGAATGGCAAGAATTTCGATACTCCTATGAGTACTACCCTGAAACTATCAAAAGACTCTAATGGTAAAAATGTTGACTCAAAACTTTATCGGAGTATGATTGGTAGTTTGTTATATCTAACTGCTAGTAGACCGGATATTTCTCTAAGTGTTGGTATTTGCGCAAGATATCAAACTGATCCAAAAGAATCTCACTTGATTGCTGTCAAGCGAATTATTAGATATGTCGCAAGTACTGTAAATCTCGGTCTCTGGTATCCTCATGAAACCAATGTTCAATTAGCTGGGTACTCGGATGCTGACTGGGCTGGTAATCTAGATGATAGAAAATCAACCAGTGGTGGTTGTTTTTTTATTGGAAATTGTCTAGTTTCTTGGTTTAGTAAGAAACAAAATTCTATATCACTTTCAACAGCTGAAGCTGAGTATATTGCAGCTGGTAATGCATGTACACAGCTTGTTTGGATGCAACGAATGCTAAGTGATTATGGAATTAAACAGGATTCTATGTTATTACATTGTGATAATTCCAGTGCGATAAATATTTCAAAAAATCCTATTCAGCATTCTCGTACTAAGCATATTGACATTAGATTTCATTATATAAGGGAATTAGTAGAAGAAAAAGTTATATCTCTAGAATATATTCCTACTGAAAATCAACGTGCTGATATTTTCACAAAACCTCTTGATAAAAGCAGGTTCAAAAAGATGAAATTTGATCTTGGCATGTGCATTTTAAATTGATAATTTATGCCTTCTTGTATATTATTGTATATATTTGCTAGATTAAATTTCAATTTTTGTGTAAATTGCAAGATATTGAATTTTTGGGGTTTGTACGACCAGTCGTGAGTATACACGACCAGTCGTACTACGACCGGTCGTAGATACCCACGACCAGTCGTGGAGCACAGGTTTCACTTCAAATTGAGTATAAATCTGACCTGACTTCATTTATGGTTCGTGTTATCCATGCTATCTCAAATGGTACTCAGATTTGTTTGCCTTCCTTAATCTGTCATTTCATTCTTCAGTTTCGCCTCCATCCTGGTCATAGTGACATTCCATTTGCATACTTTATGACTGTATTGGCTACTCATATGTTAGTCGATATGCCTGTTGATGAAGCACCAATCCATCATCTGATCTTCAACAATACAAATATTAATAAGATGAAGTTGGATCTGCTTCGATCAAGGTGGTGGTGGTGGTGGTGGTCTGAAGAAGATGGTGTTGACATTAATATGGATGATATTTTTGAGGAACCGGATTCGACTCGCTAGATTATGAGCTTTCTTCATTTGATGCACATCCGAGTGCATTAGAAGATAAAGTTGAGAATATTAATGTTAAGTTGGAGAACATGTCGTTGCTCATGATTTGCAATTCAAATACATGCGCAAATACCTAAGGCGCTTGAACAAAGGCATGCACCAACTTGATCCTTCTATTCCTGCTCTATCTTCAAGTTCTAATTCGACTAGTTTCTATGAGACTTTTGGTATGTAATAACTTTATTACTTTGCTCTTGTTTGATTGAGTTTGAGTTGGTTTCTATGCTGGTGGATATTTGTTTTTCATGTAATATTTATGTTGGATATCTGTGATGCTATCTTGAGTATCTCTATGTCTCTTTTGGTATACTCTATTTCTTCGTCATATTTGGTCTCTTGCGTTTATTTAGTTCTGCTTTGTCATCTTGTGGCAATGTGGGGGAGTATGGTGTGTTGTTTGTGTGTTTGTGAGAGGAGTAGCATTGGTTATGTTACTCGGGGGGAGTGGGGTGGGGTGTCAAGAAGAATGTATGTTGATTATTGATTTGCATGTATTATCCAGTTGTTTTACTTTTGTTTGGTTATGTGTTTTGTCACTAATTTGACAAAGGGGAGATTGTAAGTGCTATAGTTTATATCCCTGTCTGTTGTCAAATTTGTGGTGCCAAAATCACTATTATACTCTGTTATATATAACTTGCATAAGTGAAGCTCTCTCAAGGATCAACATACATGAACAAGCTAAGCTCACATCAAGCAAAGCTCTCAAGTACAAGACTCAAGATCTTGAATGAAAGAACTGATCACAAGACAAGACTCTTGAATGCAAGAACTGCTCACAAGACTCAAGCTGAAAAGAAAAAGAAAGTACAAGGCAAGACTCAAGTTGAACTCAAGACTCAAGCTGAAACTCAAGCCACTTTCCATGATTGAGCTACTTCAAGGTTTAGTCTACATCAAGACTTCAAGGCTCATTCTTCATGGTCTCTTGTTTCAATGTCCATACTTCATGATTGAGGTTTGTTTGACCATAGGATGACCTTAGAAGTAGGTCATTTCGGATACATAAGTCGAATGTTATTTTACATGTGATTGGTCTGTTCTTCGACCAGTCTTAGGTCTGCCGACTAGTCCTAGACTTGCTTCGACCGGTCTAAGAAATCCTCGACCAATCGTAAGTTTGTTACAAATTCAGGATAAAATCCTTAGCCTTCGACTAGTCCTGAAATCTGTTCGACCAGTCGAGGAAGCAGCTTGACTGCATCTTCGACCGGTCGTAGAATCTACGACTCGAAGTCCAACGAAGTGAACAGACCTACGACCGGTCGAAGGAAACCTACGACGTCGTAGGTGACCTACGACCGGTCGTAGGAGGGCTACGACCAATCGTAGAACGGTCTGCGCTTATCCCGCCTAATCTTTCAAATATCTGTTATGGCTTCGACTAGTCGAAGAGCACTCTAGACCAGTCGAAGACTCGATCTTCTCACCTATAAATAGTGCACGAATCTCAAAAGAAATCATCGATTTAATTAAAGTATTCACGCCAATCTTCGTCGAACTTCCGAGAGATAATTTTGTGCTCCATCTAAGCTAAGTGTGCTTATTTAATATCTTCTTTCCTTAGCTTTATTTTAATTGATTTTGTTTCGGCTATTCAATCTGATTTGAAAAGAGGAATTGTTATTCCCTTTCTTTGGAATCAAAATCAATTAAGTCAAGCCCTGTTTGGTTTAATTTAAAATCAATTAGATCTAGAACCATTGTAAACGAGTCTTGGACATTGAACTTGGACATTCAATCATCTACTTTGATTTGGTTCTACCGGGCTATAACGAAGAAGATATTCGTATTTTACATATTGTAAATTCCTTTCTATTATTTTGGTTTCTTTCAAGATTTGCCGAAAAAATCTTGTTATTTTGGTTATCTGAGGAGAGCCAGGAAAACTCAGAAGTGGGGGTTTTTAATTGTGTAAGCCCACATACAAAGACACAATTGTAAGGGTTTTGGGTGAACCTGGGAAAACCTATCTTTAGTGAACGCTAATATCCCCTGTGTGAGGATATTAGGAGTGGAGTAGCTTTTTGTGTGGTTGTTGGATAACAGTTGGTGAACACACAGGCGAACCACTATAATCCCTTGAGTTGTGGTTAATTGTTTTATTCTTCTAATTTCTTATTCTTTTTGTGGGATGTATGTATGGTGGTGAATGTTGTAATTATTTCAAGCTTTGTGAGAATGTTGTAATAGCTTAGAATTTACTTTCTGCTATTCCTTTATAAGCTTGTTTTTCAATTTCATTTGAAAGTTGTTCCAGCAAGGTTGCCCTGCCATTTTTATGGTGTATGGCTGTCCCTAGAACAATACATCTTTAATTACAAGTTATTTCAATTCAGTTCATATTTATTTTTGTATTCCTCTTCGATTTGAGACTTGATACAAAGACCTTTCTAGAAATAAGGTTGTCCTACCATAAACTCGTTTTTGGTGTAAGGTTGTCCTTAGAATAACGTTTGTATCAACCTCTCAAGATCTGAATTTTGAGGTCATTTTAATTTACTGCATTGTAATTTACTTTGGCTATCATTTTCTTTATTATTCCGCTGTTATAAGTTTTTATTTGGCATTGTCCTATTCACCCCCCCTCTAGGACATATAGCTTGGCCTTTTCAAGTGGTATCAAAGCCTAATAGCTCTTGTGTACTCTTATTTCTTCTTGCACATAAACGTGATGAACCATCGAGAGATTATTAATGTTTTGGAATCGCCATTCTTCTCTTTCTGTCATATTCTCTCATCACAATTTCTCCCCTCTTAATCATCTTTTATAGCTTTTTCCTGAGGGCATTAAAACTTTCTATATGATGTCCAAATGTACAATGATAATGACAATAATCCATTCCTCTTGTATTTTTAATTTCTTCGAGGTGTCGTAACCAAGGTAATTCGATACTTTTCATAGCCAACAATTATTTCAGCATAGGAAGTATGTCTTTTCTTGTGAATGAATACTTCATATGGTCTTTGTTTTATTTGGACCTTTTATACATCATTACAACCGTACAACCATTTCTATGTTCTTTATCGCTATCTCTTTCACCATCCTGATAATCTTCTTTATTTTCTTTTTTTCGAGTGATGTTGACTGGAAAACAGACACTCTTTTAATCATCTTTTCAAGAGCATAGGCCTTCGTAACAAGATCAAGAAAGATTTTCCAATCTTTACTCATCAGGTGGCATGTCAGTCCTGGTATTATGCCTTCTAAACATAGTTTTATTTATTCTGATTCCTACAGAGGATGTCGACATGATGCCCCCAAGTCCCTCCATCAACTGATGAATTCTTCGACTGGTTCATTTTCTTCTTGGCGAATAGAGGCTAGTTTGGTCAAAATAACTTCTCCATCAGAAGAGAAAAAGTTTGACATAAAAGCATCCTGCATCTGTTCCCAAGTATGAATAGATCCTGGGATTAAACTTGAATACCATTTGAAAGCTCTTCCTATCAGAGAAGATCTGAATAATCGCAGACAATATTGAGGAACACTGGAGCACACAACACTCCTTGAGAGGTGGCACACAAGGGTTTTCAATGCTTGTTGTTAGGACAAAATCCCATGGAATGTGGCACAGGAGAGAATGTCTTCAGGACAAAGCACAAAGGAGCGCACAAAGCTCCTTTATAAGTGGTGCACAACACTTAGTGTTAAGACAAAAGCCCTTCCAAAGTGGCGTTGTGCACAGGCATCAGGATAAGGGAGAGAGAGAAGTGGCATTGTGCACTAGATTAAGACAAGGGAGAGAAAGAAGTGGCGCACAAAACCTTGGATTAAGACAAGGGAGAGAAAGAACCCTAGCTTCAGGACAAAATCCCGTGCAAAGTGGCCCACGATGCCAATCCTTTGGACATGGGAACATAAGAAGTGGCGCACAATGCCAATCCTTTGGACATGAGAACATAAGAAGTGGCGCACAATGCCAATCCTTTGGACATGAGAGCATAAGAAGTGGCGCATAATGTCAATCCTTTGAACATGGGAGCATAAGAGGTGGCACACAAAGAAGGTCTTTAAGACAAGAAGCCACTCAAAGTGTCATTGGAGAAAGAATTGTGCACAAGGGAGGATTGCGCACAAGGGAAGATTGCGCACAATGGGGAATGACACACAATGGAGGAGCGGATGGGCTCATCTCCCCATTTCTTGGCTCCAACTTCTCTCCTCCTCCCAAATGAGGAGTGAGGAGGGGTATTTATAGATGTCTCACATGTGTGAGAGGGTTATTTAGCAACAACAGGGTGCACATAATAGCTTCCAACGCACATCATCTTCCAGTGCACAACAGCTTCCAGTGCACAATAACTTTCTGTACACAATAACTTCCAGCGCACAATAGTTTCTAGTTCTTAACAACTATCTGCGCACAATAGCTTCTAGTGCACAACAGCTTTTAACGAACAACCAGGGGTGCACAACTCAAGGGGGGAGAGAGAGAATATTTTCGTGCCCCAACACTTCCTAAGTCTTAAAGATCTCTCCCAAGATCCTCGGGAGATAAGATCAAATCCTAATAACCTCAGAAACTTACAATGTCGAGAAGATCCTGGATCATAGTAGATCTCCATGATGTTAGGAAAGAATCCTCATACTAGGGGATACTCTCTCTCCTATAAATGTATAAACTTCTCCCACTGTTTAAGGTACATTCACAAAAAACCTTAATACTTGACTGGTCTCTTTTCTGGAGATCTTACCCCACTTCAAAGACCTCAAGCCTAAATTAGGCAATGGAGAGTCCCCTGTACAAGACAGGGCCTCATTTGTCTCTTACCTTCACCTATGTAGGTTCAGGAAGGTGCATTGCAGGGCGTCTGCCAGAAAACTGCATCAACAGTTTGGCGTCATTTGTGGGAAGGACTTATTTAAGTCATTCCAATTCTACCAGTGAATGTCTCAAATTCAGTAATGGCTACGGAAAAAAGAAAGCCCAATCCCCTCCCATAGCTATTCCGATCACTACTGTGCATACGCCCGCTCAAGCCCCGCAATCCAATGAGCGTCTTGAACAACTGGAGAGCCACTAGGACTCTTCACAGCATTAGGCCACCTCGGGTTGGAGCCGGTGCAGTCAACAAAGACAAGGAAAAAATGGTCGGAGGAATGCTCTCAAGAGGGAGGTCAGAGATATCAGGGCCGACCTAGGCTATTTGAAGCAAATGATGGAGAATATGTAGCCCCAACGCGTTCATGAGCCCAGTCAGAGGGAAGGACAATCGAACTATTTTCGTCCATGCACTAATCCTCCTCTACCCTCTATCGCGTAGGCCGCCTCACAACCGAGCCTATAACATGCTCCTGCTGTATTCCATCCCATGTTTCAGGGACTGTTCCATTATCTACCTCTGACCAGTAGCACGAAATAGATCAGAAGAGGTGCAGTAGAGCTCCATTTGAAGCCATTGCCGACAACGAGGAACCTTGGAGGACTGAGTTGCAAAGTCTACAATGATAGATCGCGGACATAAAGTAGACTTACCGAGGCAATACGACTGCCCTAGAAGAGACTGAATCCCCATTCACAGTTGACATCATATAGGTACAATTGCTGGATAGGTTTTAATTGCCCCAAATCACACCCTACATGGGGAATACCGACTCGATAGAGCACATGAAGTCCTTCCGAACCTATATGGACTTCACAATGCTTCCGACGCAGTCATGTGCTGAGCCTTCTCACTAACTCTAGCCGATGCCGCTCGACTCTGCTTCAAACAGTTAAAACCAAGGTCCATCAGCTCATTCTCCAAACTCAGTGAGGCCTTCATCATAAATTTTATCAGAGGAAAAAAGAGACTTAAAGCACCGGCCCACCTTATGAACATAGTTCAGAAGGAGGATGAACTCCTAAAGGATAATATTAAACGCTTCAATCTGGAAGCATTGCATGTTCGAAACACTCAGATGAGACCGCACTGAATGCCATCATGACTGGGCTGAGAGACAAAGCCGTTCCTCTTTTCTCTAGACAAGAATCTTCCTACTACATTAGCCGAGTTTCTGAACCGATCGCAAAAGTATGCCAATGCCAAAGAGTCCTAGATCTTGTGAGATGCTACCCAAAGCAAAAACCCCTCGACCAGAGAGCAGATGAAGAAGGAGCCTGATCCGACCAACACAAGCAAAAAATGGAAGGATGATCATTCTCGGGACAACCGTAAGTCGAACAAATGACCTAACAGTAAGTTCACTACTTACACCCCACTTAACAAGCCCCAAGAGCAGTTCCTGATGGAGATAAAAGATGAGTATTTTGTTCAATGGCCGAACAAGTTACGAGGTAATCTCGATCGAAGAAGCAAGAACAAATATTGCTATTTTCATCGGGATCACGGGCATAACATGAGTGACTGCTATAACCTCAAACAAGAAATTGAAAGGCTCATCCGGGAGGGTCACTGTGGTGAACATGTAGATCAGAGAGGAAGTTAGATTACAATTGCTGAGGAACAACTAATCGACAATTAGCCAACCGGAGAGATTTGCACGATTGTTGGGGGCCACAAAGGCAGAGACGATTCAAACAATGCCCGGAAGATACATGCAAGAAGCATTAATCGCCTTGAGGGGGAAATTATGGTCTTTACTTGACCCACGAAAGAGAGAAAGCCAGAGAAGTACAGTTTAACCTTCACCGACAAAGAAGCACGAGGCATTCACCACCCTCACGATGATGCGTTGGTGACTTTTGTGACCATAGCTAATCAGAAGGTCTTTTGGATTCTTGTCGGTACGGGGTTGTCTGTAGACATACTTTTTCTCCAAGCCTTCGATAAGATGGGCATTAGTCAGGCTTCACTTTGACCCATGAAGACTCCCCTAATCCGATTTTCAAGGGGACAGGTTATGCCCGAAGAGCTATCTAGCTCCCTCTCTTGGCCAGAGATGACCGAAGTCAGATCATAGTAATGGTCGACTTGCTTGTGGTCGACCAGTCATCTGTTTAACGTCATCCTTAGCCGACCATCACTATACCTCCTCCGAGCAGCGGCATCAACCTACCATGTCGCCATGAAGTTTCTAACTAAGCATGGTGTGGGAATTGTCAAAAGCGACCAACAGGACACTTAGCAGTACTACGCGATGACACTAAGGGCTCTGTGCAAAACGATGATGATCGAATCCCTAGATCCACGAGTGGAATCTCAGGAACGAGGCCAACCAATGGAAGACCTTGTTCCGATCCCTCTAAATGAGTCTAATCCTTTCAAGGCGATATAGATTGGGTCATCCCTGATGCCACCACTGCGAGATAAGTTGGTGGTCCTCCTTTGACGCTTTACCGATATTTTTGCGTGGTCCCATGAGGACATGTCGGGCATTGATCCCACTATCATTGCACATTAACTGAACATCGACTCATCCTACCGGCTAGCTCGACAAAAGTGACGAGCCCTAGGCCAAGAAAGATACACAGTAATTGGAGAAGAGGTTGGCAAGCTCCTCAGAGCCAACTTCATCGAAGAAGTCTACTACCCGAACTGGGTGGCCAATGTCGTACTGGTCAAGAAAGCAAATGTGAAGTGGCGTGTCTGTATAGACTACACAGACCTGAACAAAGCCTGCCTTAAAGATAGCTTCTCTCTTCCTAGGATTGATCAAGGAATACCTGGGATCACCGCCTTTACTCTCCAAACCTGAGCTGGACAAGTCTTTGCTGCTGTATCTAGCCGTATCCGATGTAGCGGTCAACTCGGCATTGATAAGAGAATATGAGGGAAAGCAATTACCGATCTATTATGTCAGCAAAGTGTTAATTCCTACAGAGATGAGGTACCTGACCATGGAAAAGTTGGCTCTGGCTTTAGTCACATCTTCTCAACGCTTGTGGCCATATTTACAAGCTCACTCGATCGTTGTTCTAACCGATCACCCGCTGTGCCAAGTCTTATAGAAACCTGAAGCCTCGGGCTGGTTGACTAAGTGGGAGATCGAGTTGAGCGAGTTCGACATTAAGTACCAGCCACAAGCCACAATCAAAGGCCAAGCAGTAGCTGACTTCATTGTGAAAATGACACAATCTCCAGATTAAGAACTGACCTACGGTTGACAAACAACCCAACCATATAGCTCAGAGTCAGGGTTGATCAATGTTTGGCCCACGACCGACCAACATATTTTAGAACTGTCTGACACCCAAGTACTTCCCGACCCACCTAAGTGGACACTTTATGTTAATGGCAAATCTAACTCTAAGGCTAGTAGGGCCGGGGTAGTCATGGAGACGCCTGACCATACGTACATACAGTATGCCTTGAGGTTTGGATTCCCAGCCTCCAACAACGGCAAAATACGAAGCCTTGATCGTCGAACTCAAACTGGCAACAAACATCAGAGTTTGGTATCTCGAAGTTTTCAGCAACTCACAGTTGGTCGTCAACCAAATAGGCGATGTCTATCAGACTAAGAAAGAATGCTTAAAAGCCTTTCTCCAAAAGGCTAAAGAATTGATTGGTGGATTTTAAAAATGCAGTATTGCCCTAATTCTAAGAGCTGAAAATTCAAAAGTCAACATATTGGTGAAGCTCGCTACAGCAGATGAAGACGAAATCCCAAGATCTATCTCGATCGAGTTCTTGGCCAAATCGAGTGTCAGCAAGGTTGACCCTTCGGCTGTCATTCCAGTCAGTTTAGAACCGACGTAGATGGATCTGATTGTCCAATACCTCACGAATAACAAGCTCCATGAGGATCGAGTGGAAGCATGATGAATGAAAGTCAAGGCCGCCTGGTATACCATACTCAACAACATACTTTATAAGAAAGGTTTCTATCTTCCTTACTTAAGGTGCATCCAACCAGAGGAAGCAGAATACGTCCTAAGGGAGATCCACAAAGGAATTTACAGAAATCACTCAAGAGGGCATTCATTAGCACACAAAGTTGTCCAACAAGGATATTACTGGCTGACCATCCAGCACGATGCTCGAAAGCTCGTCCAGAGATGTGATAAATGCCAAAGGTTCGTGAACATCCCTCGGCAACCACCGGAAGAGCTCACACCAATGGTCAGACCTTGGGCATTTGCTCAATGGGGGATTGACATCATCGACCCACTCCCCACGGCAAAGGTCAGACCAAGTTTGCCTTAGTGGCGGTAGATTACTTCACCAAGTGGATAGGAGCTGAACCATTAGCGAAGATAATAAAACAAAAGATTATGGATTTCGTTTAAAATAATATCGTATGTAGGTTCGGAATACCTCGGACTATTGTCTCTGATAATGAGAAACAGTTTGACAATAAGCAATATCAAGAGATGTGTAAGAACCACGGGATTCACAGCGTTTACTTATCACCACGACATCCGCAAGTAAACGGGCAAGTTGAGGCAGTCAACAAAATCATCAAACATTACCTCCAAACCAAGCTCGAGAGCACCAAGGGAGCTTGGGCCGAGGAACTTTCTAAAGTTCTATGGGCTTACCAAACTACTACCTCGACGGCTACTAGAGAAACCCTATTCTCCCTAACATACAGAGCGGAGGCAATTACCCCCATAGAGATCGGATTACCTACAGCCCAAACAAGCTCATTCGATGAATAGGATAATAACGAGCTTATGTCCCTTGGTCTCGACCTCCTGAAAGAGCAAAGAGAGTAAGCTCAGCTTCAAACTGTCATCCGTCAATATCGAGGATTGCGGTTTTATAATGCTTGGGTTAAGGTCAGATGGTTTCAAGTTGGGGATTTGGTTCTCCAAAAGGTATTCCAGAACACTAAAGAAGCAGGAACAGGGACCTTGGGCCCGAACTGGTAAGGGCCCTATGTGGTTTCGAGCACCATCCGACTTAGTACATACCGACTAGAAGACCTGATCGGCCAATTGCTCCATCACCCATGGAACGCCGAGCATCTGAAGATCTACTTCCCTTGAATGGGTCAATATAACCCTTGTTATGTCACATTGTGTTTCGAAATAAAAAGTTCTTGTATGTGATCAATGACCGATTTAGATCAGATATACAAACGATCTCCGTCCAATCTATATCCGAGTAATATCACTTGTACAGACTTTATTGAGAAGTAGCAGCCAACATCTGTTATGTAGATCACCTTATAGTAGCAAAAAGATGGAAACAGATCTTCAGAAGGAAACATTTCCATTGATAAAGACCCAAAATGGTTTGATTACATCAGCTTTACGTCAAAGTGAAGTTTATACATCAGATGTTGAGGGTTAAATATTATATTAGACCCTAGTTATTACCCGAATTTATGAACATGATACTTTTAACGCTCTATTTTAATCGTGTTTGTGCTGCAAGGTGTATTTAGGAGCTTGGACTGAAAAAGGGTGTAAATACATGGATTTAGTGCTCCAAAATCACCAAGGCACGGGACGAACCCCAGGGGACCAAGATCTAGGAATTTACGCACCAAATATCCAAGAAAATTAAGCCACTCACATTGAACGGACCTGAAAATCGTCTAAAATGTAAGATCACAGTGTTCCCACCATCCGTTCAGCTCGAAACTTTATATATGGCCTAGAAACCATAAATTAAATGTACATCAAATTTCAACCATTGGATCCTTGTGGAGGTGGCCCAATGGATAGATCAGCCCATAAATCATCAATTTAGGGCCCACCTGATATCTGAATATGCCTCAATTTTGGACTCAACCATTTAAATTATGTGGAGAAGCGGATGAACAAAAAGGATTCCCAAGATACATCATAATGGACCTCACTTAAGGGTGCGCACGTGCACAGTGTGCACGCTCCAGCTGTGCACCATTAAACCCAAAGTCAGTCAACGTACGCTGACCGACTAACTCAAAAAATTAGAAAAACACCAGCAACAGACGTCTTCCGATTGGGTTTTGATTGTGGGCCCCACCCATCATGTATTTTAATGCTCTGGACCGTCCATTGCATCTCTAGGGTAGGCTTTACCCTCGTCTAGGTGTTCCTTTGGCCCTAAGTAAACATGCACACGTGGATTGCCAGAAAATGTAAGATTAACGGTGAGTTGGTTTGATATAGTGGACCGCACCAAAACCCGATAAAAACCACTCCTTCCTGACTGGTTTTTCAATAGGAATTCAATTAACGGGTCGGATTTCTCTGAAAACACCAATGTGGGGCCCATTGAGCAATCCAACGTGGGTACGTACGTCGGTTACGCACGTCCGAAACCTGGACGATCCGGGCCGTTCTGCAAACATGACTAGATTCGAATTTGAACCATCCAAACTTCTCTTCAGGGACGTCCAACCAGTCCCTAGGAGACTGAATGGACCAGATCGTGCAACCGAGCCTCCTTGGTGTAAAAACTGGTTACGTCAAATGCACATGTAAGGATTGTTGCAATTTTTCACTGCTGCTACGTAAAAACTTCCACAAAAGCTCTGTTTCCATCGACTCCACCTCTCCACGCATCGACCCATGCATGCTATAAAAGAGAGAGAGGTAGCAACATGAATATCATCTTTAAGACGTCAGAGAGAGAGAGAGAGAGAGAGAGGAGGATGGATGGCTAGGGAGTTCTTTCCCTTCTTCTTCAGGTTTTTCTTCCCTTTTTCCTTATGGTTTAGTGTAGATCTTTCCTTAAGATTTCTTTACCCTAATCATCTCTAGCTAAGCCTCTTAGCTAGGGCTAAGAGATGAAGCTTGTGGCATGATGGGAATGACTCTATGACTTTGATTCATGTTTAGACTGAACTGATGTTGATTCTAGTTTGATTATAAGGAATGTTTTTAGTTTTTAATGGTTTATTGTGACTTAAATTACAATAGATCTGTGATGGCTTTGAGTATTTCCTTTCCATTATTATGATCGTGAGATAGGAAGCCCTGTTGTTCACCATTGCCTCTTGAACATGGTTGGATGATGGAATCCTTCCTAACATTCATACATCTCTCAGATCGGTTGTGGATTGATTTAATTCTGTTGTTTACTTTGTCTCATGGGCATGGTTTTGTGATGGAATCAATTCTAATCGTCATACCTCTCATCTCTTAAAAACTGTATCAAAGGATGATCAAATTTGATTTTTAATGTAATATCTTCCAACTGGATGAAGATGGGACTCTAAGTCTAGTTGTGTACTTGAATCAAGCGTAGATCTCCCTGATCTCTACAAGTGGATCCTTGGCACCCTAGTTTCCTACCTTTCAATTTTACAAGTTTTTAATTTAATCATTCACCATTATTCTCTTAAATTCCTTTGAATTAGATTACATCTTCACCTAGTTCTAGTTCTAGTTACTTTCAGAATATGTACAAGGTTCAGTCCCTATGGATTCGACCTCGGTCTTACCGAGATTATTACTACATCACAACCCTATACTTGGGGTGTGAACAAGTTTTTGGCGTCGTTGCCGGGAATTGACGGTTACGTTTTCTGAGATTAATTCATTTTAGAATTAGGTTAAGATTAGATTTTTTTTTAATTATTAGGTTAGGATTTTTCTGTTTGATTTTTAGAAACTAACCTAAATTTTTTATTTTGTAGGATTCTGAGATAGATCTTCTAAATTGGTAATCTCTTTCTAATTGCTCTAATTTTTTTTTCTATTTTTAGAGTTAGAGTTTTATTTGTAGAAAGCTTCTAAATTTAGAAACTTTCTTTCTATTTTAGGTTTGGAACTTTCCTAATTTATTTTAGAAAATTTTAATTTTCTTTTAAGAATTTTTTCCTTTTTAGAAACTAGTCTACTTTCTATTCTTAGACTTTCTATTTTCAGAAACTAACTAGTTTTGTTTTGTTTTGCAGGATCTAACTTAGGGACTCCAATTTGGTAACCTCTTTCCAACTCTTCTCCTTCTATTTCTAGCTTTCTATTTCTTTTCTTTCCTTTAGGTTTAGGTTTAGAATCTGAATTGAGGGCTGCAAGTGTTTCATGCCCAATTGTGTTTGTGACAACACTTGACGTCTCTTGACTGAAGGAGGATTGGTTAAGGGGTTGACTATCCATCGTAGGACTAAACACCGCCCAAGATTCTCAGAATTAATTAAAGTAATGGCTGCAAACCAACCTCTTATACCTCAACCTAGGGTAGAAGACATCGAGGATGAGAATGAGGTGCATCAAGCACCCCCGCCTTGTACTTTACAAGATTATTTACAAAAGGTGGGGGTGAGCATGCCCTCGTGCATGGTTCTTTTAGAAAATACAGGACACATGAATATCAAGCCAGGAGTGATCCAACTCCTTCCAAAATTTCATGAGCTTGAATCTAAAAATCTGTATCTACACTTGAAAGAGTTTGATGAAATCATAGCCACTTTATACTTTCCTAATGTGTCTGAGGACATGATCAGGCTAAAACTCTTTCCCTTTTCTTTGAAAAAGAAAGCTAAGACATGGTTACATTAACTACGTCCCCGATCTATTGGCACATGGAATGACATAACAAGGGAGTTCATAAAGAAATTTTTTTCATATCACAAAACGAACACCCTTAGAAAATCAATCACGAACTTTGCCCAAAAGGAGGATGAAACATTCTTCAAATGTTGGGAAAGTTCAAAGATCTTATCAGTTCATGCCCATAACACGATTTTGAAACATGGCACATTACACACTTTTTTCTATGATGGATTGACATCTTCCATACGCCAATTGGTTGAGACGACGTGCAATGGGAAATTTATGAAGAAAAATGTCGATGATGTGTGGGATTACTTGGATAGACTTGCTGAAAGCGCACAATCATGGGACATATACCCAAAATCAAGTACCACTTCTAGGCCCACTCAATCAAAGGAAAGGGGTAAAATATACCTGCTGAAAGAGGATGATGATATTAATGTTAAAGTGGCTAATCTCATAAAGAAATTTGAGGCCATGGAATCAAGGAAGGATAAAGGTAACGAAGTTATTTACCGTATTTGTGGTTGTAACAGTCACACAACTGAAAATTGTCCAACTATATTTGCCTTTCAAGAGGTACTGACTGAGCAATCCAATGCTGTAAATAATTACTAAAGACCTTTCAATGTACCCACCTCTAATACGTACAATCCTAGTTGGAGAAATCATCCAAACTTAAGTTGGAGGAATGGACAAACTGCTACCCCTCAAGGTTTCTTCAATCAAATTCCAAATCAAGGGAAACCTCAAGAGGATCCAGTTCTAAAACACATTCAAGACCAAGAGCTATTCAACCAAGATATCAGATCAGCAATAGGATCACTTACGTCATCCATTCAAAGGATAGAGTCACACATAATGATTGGGGGAAAGGGGATGCTTCCTGCTCAACCTCTCCCCAATCCCAAACCGTAATATGAAATAAGTGATCCATGCTCTTCATATCAGATGGAGCAGGCTAAATCTATCACCACTCTTAGGAGTGGGAAGGCCATTGACAAAATTATTCCGGTTAGGGCTGAAAAGCCTAAGGATTGCTCCATAAGAATTAGAACCGAAACTTCAAGACAAGCCAGTTGCTCCATTTCCCCAATGGTTAATTAGTTATACCAAAACCTCTCTTTAACTCTTAGGATATTATAGAGGTGTTGAAACAAGTGAAGGTTAATATTCCTCTACTTGATGCCATAAAACAAATACCTTCATATGCCAAATTTCTGAAAGACTTATGTACGACCAAACGACAACAAAATATTCAAAAGAAAATCTTCTTAACTGATAAAGTGAGTGTCATCCTAAAACAAGATGTGCCACAGAAATTCAAAGATCCCGGTAGCCTAACCATATCATGTGTAATCAGGAACTATCAAATTACGCACACACTTCTTGACTTAGGAGCAAGCGTAAATCTGATTCCCTACTTGGTGTACAAACATTTAAGATTGGGTGAATTAAAACCTACTCCAAACATATTACAACTTATTGATCGCTTAGTTCGTGTACCAAGAGGGGTAATCAAGGATGTGTTGGTCCAGGTTGACAGATTCTACTATCTAGTAGATTTTATCATCCTAGATATAGAACCCATCAGTAGTATGAGCACTCAGATTCCCGTCATTCTTGGTCGCCCATTCCTTGCTACTTCAAACGCAATCATCAATTACAAGAATGGAGTCATGAGTATGTCTTTCAGGAATATGACATTGGAGTTAAATATCTTTTTCAATACTAGCAGACGGTTGGAGGATGATGACGATTTCCATGACATTAACTTGATTGACTCTTTCGTGGAAGATAGAACACCTCTGACCTTATCCTCTGACCCTCTGGAGATGTACCTAGCCTACTCCCATGATTTTAATGATGACATGATTAGGGAGATGCATGTCATGCTTGATATTGCATCGGTACTTTAAGTTAACTGGTGGAGGCCACAATTTGAAGAGTTGCCCCAAACCGATGCAGTGCCCCTACTATCTAACCTGAAAGCACCGAAGCTTGACCTAAAACCTTTGCCCTCTGATTTGAAGTACGACTATTTAGGTCAAGATGCAACATACCAGGTGGTGATTTCTTCCCACATTGAGTAGCAACAAGAGAGTATGCTCATTTCTACTCTCGGGAAAGATAAAGGAGTTATTGGGCATATCATCACAGATCTCAATAAGATGAATGAACTCCTTTCAACTGAATGTTTCAACCCTTTGAATAATTGCTGGGCACACTTTGCAGATTTCAACGATCCCATGATATAAGAATAGTGGATGCCTTACGAGACAATACCTTGGTAGTTGTCATGGATCGAGAGAACCCTTATTCTGAAGTACCTCCTCCCCTAGATCATGAATGTTTACCATTAAAGGAGGAGGTGCTAAGAATTGAACTGAAGATTGAAACTTCGGCTTGTGTTAAGACTACACCACCTACTATGAATTTTTCTGAATTTCATCTACTTGTAGTCTCTGATTCATCATGGTGTACCAACTTCAAAAAAATTTTCTGTCACAGGTGAATCGTATATATTTTGGACACTTCAGAAGATTAAAAAGAAACTTTATGTTAAGATCTATTATTTTCTCTAAACATTCATGCTCCATGACATCCAAGCCTACTATAAAAAGGGCGTCTGGATGATCTTGTTGAGAAACCTTCTGAGAAATTTACCAAAATACTGGCCGAAGGAAGAACCTGGATGCATAACTAAGTATTTTCCCGTGCTTTCACAATTGAAGATTAGAATTTGCTACTTTCATAGTGGTAGTTTGCTTTATGTCATTCTAGGATAGTCAGTTTTATGCCGTTAGGATAGTTTGCTTTTGTTGGATTAACTCTTGTGTCAAGCTGCCTTCACCCCGAAATCTTTTTGGGAAAAAGTCACTTAACTCTGTCATCAGGTACTATCTTTCCATCACTTCTCCTTTACCTTCGTTGTCTCTTATGCATTGCATGCATATATTTTTTACATTGAGGAAAATGTAGATTTTAGGTTGGGGATGGGGGATTATGTTACCTAATCAGTGTTGTCTCAGTCTTGAGCAAAAAAAAAAAAATGGGAAAATTTTTAAAATTTTTCTGAAAATTTTTGTGAATTCGAAGTGATTTTGACGGTCATCGTTGATTTAGAATTATAAGATACATAATGTTGGTAATTTATGACTCTTGGATTCAGCCATCTGTTAGATTTTTCAGTTAAATTCGAATTCTAAATCCATGATTAGAAGTTTTAAACATTGATTGAGTTATGATTTCACATGTCACACCTAGCTTGCACACTAAGGCTTCAGTTCAATATTGAATTGTTAACCTGTTAGTCACTAGACATGGAAGGAGCCAACCTGGAGAATTTGTCCATCATGTTCAAAGAAAACAATGAATACCCAACTAACAAACAATTGTCTTCGGAAAGGGTTGGGCGAATGGTCTTCACCATGGGTGTGCTCCCTATAGGTGAGGGCTTGTTTCCCCTCTTTGGCTTTACCTTTAAAACATTGACATAATGTGAAAGCCATCAATAGAAAAATCAAAAGCTGGAAGAATGAAAAGTTGAACTGTAAGGCAAGTTTTGGTTTAAGTTATGGTTATCATAAATGCTCTTATGATTATCAATGTTATCATGAAATAAAGAATTGAACCTTTTATTATGATAAGTTTAGGTTTCATTATACACCCATGGAACTCAATGTATAGAATTTTTCTAATGGATGGATTAATACTTTGAACTTGACTATGAAGTTTACCGTGCACTTGAGTCTAGGAGAAAGTAATACCTAACATTGATGTATCTTGAAATTCTATAATCTAGATTGCTTTTCAAAAACCACTTGAGTTTATAAAAATTTATTTGATAGTTCTCAAATTCTTTTTCGCATACTTTGCTCGGGACTAACAAAATGCTGGTTGGGGATTGTGTTGAGGGTCAAATATTGCATATTAGACCACATTTATTACCCGAATTTAGGAACATGATATTATTTAACGCTCTATTTTAATCGTGTTTGTGCTGTAAGGTGTATTTAGGGGCTTGGACAGAAAAAGGGTGTTAAATGAATGGATTTAATGCTCCAGAATCACCAAGGCACGGAACGAACCCTAGGAGACCAAGATCGAGGAATTTACACGCCAAATATCTGAGAAAATCAAGCCACTCACATTAAACGGACCTGAAAATCATCCAGAATGCCAGATCACAGGGTTCCCACCATTCATTCAACTCAAAACTTTATATATGGCCTAAAAACCATAAATTAACCATACATGTGAAATTTCAGCCATTGGATCCTTTTAAAAGTGGCCCAATAGACAAATCGGCCCATAAATCATCAATTTGGGGCCCACCTGATATCTGGATATGCCTCAATTTTGGGCTCAACCATTTAAATTAGACGGGGAAGCAGATGAATGGAAAGGATTCCTAAGATACATCACAATGGACACCACTTAAGGGTGTGCATGTGCACAGTGTGCACGCTCCAGCTGTGCACCATTAAACCCAAAGTCGGTCAGCATGCGTTGACCGACTACTTTCTCAAAAAATTAGAAAAATGCCAGCAACGGATGTCTTCGATTGGGTTTTGATTGTGGGCCCCACCCATCATGTATTTTTATGATCTGGACTGTCCATTGCATCTCTGGTGTAGGCTTCACCCTCCTTAGGTGTCCTTTTGGACCCATGTAAATGTACACACAGAGATCGCTAAAAAATGCAAGATTAACGGTGAGTTGGTTTGATATAGTTGACCACATCAAAACCCAATAAAAACCACTCCTTCCTGACTGGATTTTCGTAAGAAATCCAATGAACGAGTTAGATTTCTTTGAAAACACCAATGTGGGGCCCACCGAGTATTCAGTGCGGATACGTGCATCGGTTACGCACGTCCGAGACCCGGACGATCCAGGCCGTTCTACAAACATGACTAGATTCGGATCTAAAATCTGGACCATTCAAACTTCTCTTCAGGGACGTCCAACTAGTCCCAATGAGACTGAATGGACCAGATCATGCAACCAAGCCTCCTTGGTGTAAAAATTGGTTACGTCAGATGCGCACACAAGGATTGTTGCAATTTTTCACTGTTGCTGTGTAAAAACTTCTACAAAAGCTCTATTTCCACCGACTCCACCTCTCCATGCACTAACCCACGCATACTAAAAAGAGAGAGAGGTAGCAATGTGAAGATCAACATGAGGAAGAAAGAGAGAGAGAGAGAGAGAGAGAGAGAGAGAGAGAGAGAGAAGGACGGACGGCTAGGGAGTTCTTTCCCTTCTTCTTGAGTTTTTCCTTCCCTTTTCCCTATGGTTTAGTGTAGATCTTTCCTTAAGATTTCTTTAGCTTGATCATGTCTGGCTAAGCCTCTTAGCTAGGGCTAAGAGGTGAAGCTTGTGGCGTGATGGGAATGACTCTACGACTTTGATTCATGTTTAGACTGAACTGATGTTGATTTTAGTTTGATTATAAGGAATGCCTTTAGTTTTTAATGGTTTGTTGTGACTTAAATTACAATAAATCTACAATGGCTTTGAGTATTTCCTTTCCATTATTATGATCATGAGATAAGAAGCCCTGTTGTTCACTATTACCCCTTGGACATGGTTGGATGATGGAATCGTTCCTAACATTCATACATCTCTCAGATTGGTTGTGGATTGGTTTAATTTTGTTATTTACTTTGTCTCATGGGCATGGTTTTGTGATGGAAACAATTCTAATCCTCATACCTCTCATCTCTTGAAAACTAGATTAAACGATGTTCAGATTTTATTTTTAATGTAATATCTTCCAACTGGATGAAGATGGGACTCTAAGTCCAGTGGTGTTCTTAAATCAAGCGTAAATCTCCCTAATCTCTGCAAGTGAATCCTTGGCACCCTAGTTTCCCACCTTTGAATTTTACAAGTTTTTAGTTTAATCATTCACCATTATTCTCTAAAATTCCTCTGAATTAGATTACATCTTCACCTAGTTCTAGTTCTAGTTACTTTGAGAATTCGTACAAGGTTCAGTCCTTGTGGTTTCGACCTCGGTCTTACCAAGATTATTACTACATCACAACCCTATACTTGGGGTGTGAACATCAGACAACGAACAGAATTCCAAAGAAGTAAAATACAAAAGAAGATGGTGCTGGGTGGAAGTTCTTGAAGCTTAAAAAGGGAGCAAATGCTACTCTGCAAAATTAACTTCAAGACTCGGGCACCGTCTAAGGAGCTGCATCAAGGGCCACCTCATCGCCCGACCCATCGAAGCTTGACGATCCCTCATTGAAAGCGGATAGATCGAGGTTAGGAAAGGAGGCCCTCATGTCCTTCGTACACTCGGTGTAACCTTGGCGAAAGAGGGTGTCTCTCTCATCCGTGAACGCCTGGGAAGATACGAAGTATTGGACGGCCTCCTCCCAAGCCATGATGATGGCGCCCTTAGTATCCACCTTTAGCTTGTCCAGCTTCCCCTTAACCTCGAGCAGCTCAGGTTGACATTTAATGTGCACACACCGGGCCTCCTCCAGCTGTGTCGCCATCGCAACCTTCTCAGTAGAAGACGCTTCAAGAGCAGTCTTCACAGTCCCAAGCTTGACATCCAGCTGGGCCACCTTCTACTCGGCTCCCTCCACCTGACTACGCAGCCAAACAAAATTGGTGCGTGCCTTCAACACACACAAAGCGAACTGTAGAGGAAAGGAAAAAGATGAGTATGATCAATCTGATGGACAGAATCTACTTCGGGAAAAATACTTACCTCGAGAAGGGTGGTCGTCATGTGTGCAAGGGTCAAACAAGGTGACATACTCCATGTCGGACGTATAACGATCCACCCAAGGAAGGATTTCCTCCACAGTCTGACGAAGGCAGCTCCCTCGTCTCTCCCCTGCTTCCACCCCCTCAGAAGGGTGACCCTCGACAAGAAGCTCCGTAGCTCCTTGAGCCTTAGCAGGAGCAGGGCAGTCAGGAATGACCATCCCCGCCGCTCCGGAGGAGGTCTCCACCTCCATGCCCTCACCCTCATCCTCGATGACAACCGGGCAAGAGGGAGAGACCTTCCCCTTAGATTTCGAGGATGTATTCTGTCTCTTCTTCTTCAAGGCCGCCACCTCATCTCGGGGAAGCACATAGACCTTAAAGAAAGGGCAAATGAAGGGTTGAGCTTTAGGCATCTCTACACAAACATAAATACGTCAGAAGAAGTCTTCAAGTAAGGAAATTTCTTAAAGTTGCGAAGCTCGGCTAGAGGTCTTACCTGTAAGAGCCGAATCTAAGCCAGCTTGCAGGAGTTGCTAAGGTTGGAGAAGAACTCTCCAATATCGCCTATCCTTGCCAAGGGTCCGCAAATCCCTAACCCGAGTTGACAACCCGCTGTCAAGCAAAGGTTGATGCTTGGGTATAGTTGTGAAAAAAGACAAGTGAACAAGGTCAGACGACAGTGAAAGCCGATCAATAAAAGGCGAACAACAGCTACAACATTGACCTGGCTTGGAGAAAGCTCAGGGGACGAGAGATTAAATTGATTCTGGGTCAGCCATCTCCCAGCATCTGTATACTCAGAACCACTTATCCCTCTAGTGTTTATTAGAGAAGGGGGGATCAATTATCAAGGCCCCACCGATATTTTGTCATGTAGAGAAGTAATACCAACCGGGCTGAAAGGTGTTCGGTTTTACTTGATACAAATGGTGGAACTCATCCACTAATAGGTCGGGCTGCTCCAGTTCAGCCCATAAGACTATACAGCTAAACAACTCCCTCCACTCGTTCAGAGTCACTTGTCCCGAGGCCAAGCCAAGGTAGGACAGAAGATGCCAGGCTCTTCCCTGTAAAGGAAGCCATAAGCCACACTGGAGAGCGACTTCAAAAATTGCAACGGCCCCCTCTAGAAGTCAGTCCAGGAGCTCATTCAACGATGGAATTTGGATGATCACATACTTGGGAATGTGATATCCAAGCCTGATTCGGGCTACTTCATCCTCCGTCAGGGTCAAAGGCACTAGTCCCCTCGTATCATCTTCGCCTTCAAGCCCCTCAGAATCAACCTCGCTAGGAGCATTACGTGCCTCAGCAACTTGCCCCTTTGCCGGAGATAAGTCTGTTCCCCCAGGCCTAAGCACTGCCAGCCCACGCTGAGGAAACAGATCCAATGCCCTAGCAACGAGCGATGGCCTCTGTGCCAAAGAGCGTTTTGCCACCCTCCTCGACGCCGACGATCGAAACACGTTGTCCGCCATCGTTACCAATAGCGAAGGTGGGTTCCACATCACGCTGAGGCGACTGCTCGCCCCACTGTTGCCACCGGAAACCCCCTCCCACGAACTCATGGAGCTGGACATGGCGGTTTTCAATTAAAAACAAAAGGAGGGGGAAGAGGCTCACCAGTAATAATGGATGGGATTTCGACCAGATTGTAGGGAGTTATGGACGCCAAAAATTGCCCGACAGAGAAGAAAAAGAAACGAGAAAAGGAAATGTGAAAGAGAAGAGCCCTAAGCATTAGGGCATCCCTTAAATAACCGGGTCATGTGGTAACCATTTAAGGCGCTCATCAATACTACACCATACAACACCCCATTGGCTACCCCGACTTGACATGTGGCGTGACCCAATGCGCTACTAGGTCCTAATATCGAGTACGATGCCACACGTCACAACCTCGTTAGTCCATCATCGAAACGACAGCTTGACGCCCCACGTGACCTCGAGCCATGAGACGCCGCGTCATGTTTGTGGACTAACAATGCTTCAACTATTATGTTGGTTGCCATACCTGACATTAATGAAAACGTGACTCGACCTAGTCCATGCATAACCCGACCTAGCTACGGCCAAGCTTGCTTTCCAAACCTCCGTTCAAAAAGCAAGGGAGGCTCACTGTTGGAGGAAAATCTACAAGTCTATAAGTTGGCTTATGGAATGGACCAACTCTACTGAGCCAGCATAGGCCCACGAAATCAAGCCTAATAAGGCCTCTACATCCAAAAAACAGAACAACCTTCAAGGAGGTCGACGCAAACTATAAGGATAATGAAAGAGCTTGCATACAAAGCTCACACAAGTGACTAAAATACCGACCTAATTTATAGGTTAGCTAAAGGAACGTTATGGAACACCTATAAATCAGCCACATGTCGATTACGAATTAACCATAGCTCAGTCATAGATCGGTCACAGACTGGCCATAAATCAGTCACAGATCGGCCACAGATCGATCACAAACCGGCCATAGATCGGTCACAAATCGGCCATAACACAATCATAAATCGACGGTACCCCTGACAAGATTAAAAGGTCTCAACACCTAGACAAAGGAAACATGAACCTTCCTACTTGACCAATGGTCAAAAATGGTGAATGTTGATCTATCGAGCAGAACAATATCAGTCGTTTGCAACTCGGCACCCACCTTGAGATTCAACCTAAAACCAAACTATGGATCCGTAGAGTCTTCCTAAGTCTCAAAGATCTCTCCCAAGATCCCCGGGAAATAAGATCAAATCCCAACAACCTCAGGAACCTATAATCTCGGGTAGATCTTGGATCATAGTAAGCAGTACCAGAAAACAGGGCAAAGGCTACAGATAAAATCCGTAGCGAAAGATCTATGGCTACAGTTTTAATCCATAGCACGGTCGTAGTCTTAGGTGCTGTAACAATAGGTCGAAAAGCTATGGCTATGGATTTAATCTGTAGCCATAGATTAAAATAACTATAGATATAATCCGTAGCAATCATTTCTGTAGCCAAAAGTAACTACAGCTACGGATAGTATTTGTAGCTAAAAGTGGTGCTACATCCGTAGCAATATTTAGAATTTAATAGCAGCTACAGTCATAAGATTACCAACTACGGTCAATATCCATAGCTGTTGCTTACATTTAAAAGAAATTATAATCATTCATTCATTCAATTACCACCTGCATAATCATTCATTCATTCACTGAGTCAATTACAATCATTCATTCACTAAGTCAATTACAATCATTCATTCAATAATGAATCAATTACAATCATTCATTCATTCAATTCAATTACAATTATAATAATGCTGAAAGTACAAATCTTGGTGAGTCTGTGTGCACTCGCATATGGCCAGGTGATTCCTTCATCCACCATAAATAGAAAATGGATGCGAGTATCAATAGTCCACCCGCACATCCGACAACTATATTGATAACTTCTCCTACGTGTCTTCTGTAATTATATTCGAGGGTGAACCACCACTAGAGGACTCTGCAACATAAAAACAAAGAATCAGTCAATTGAAGAATGATGAAAACTAAATGCAAGGAAAACATAAAATTCCCCTAATGTAAGCTGAATTAATGCTCCAAACAGCGTTCATACATTGCTAAAGTACCGTTGAAGCAAGCAATCATTCACTATGACACACATTCCATAGAAGTACAACAAGTTCAAAAACACCTACAGATGATTCATACAAACCTTATTATAAGAATCAAATACCATAGCATTAGTCAAGTGATGAAATTTTGAAAATGGAAAGGGAATCAAGAGTGGTAAAACTAAAAATATGAAGAGAGATGAAAGTGCATGTAATTGGCAACTTTCAAAGAAAAGAAAAAAGAAGTAACTAATAAAGCAGCTTGTTAAGCCCACATGCACCTCATACAAGGCCACACTACTGGCCTACCACTTGCATGGGAAGTCTGACATGTGCATCAGGTGGGCTCAATGTGAAGAAAACCTAGAGAAAAATCTGCCAGTAATGGGTCACTCCTGGAAATACAATAGAAGAAAACTAACTAACAAACTCCCAAAGAGGACCACGTCCTCTATATATCAATGAAGATAAAAAAGCATTTTCCAATACAGACAATTGTTCTTTTTTTTTTAAAAGGGGATATTAGACATACTCAGTGTTACAGCCATACATTGATATATCTCAAAATATTGCACTGCCCATTTACAAATATTCCTGAATATTATCGATACATGCGACGCGTATCAATGATATCTCAATATAGAATATTCAGTTGCAGTTGAGCACTTGAGCATGAACCGAACAATCTAGCCAAATCAATTTTTAAACTTGATCATTTGATTTAGCATGTGAATTTCACAATCAATTTGAGACACCTGATATTAACTTGAGAGATGTAACACAAAAGATAACGCCAATGAGTGAACATATCGCCACCACCACAAGGATACATATCACTTTCCCTTCACCATTTTTGAAGAAAACCAATTGAGCTGCAAAAACAGAAAAACAAGAACATGGATAAATAATAGCAAAAACTAGTAATCCAGAAATATTTCAAAATTCATATAAAGCATAGACCGCCGTCGTAGGTGCCGAGCCAATAAGTCTAAAACTAGTAATCCAGAAACTTGTAAATTTTTCATCAGAAATTCTAAAAGGAATGAATTTACAAAAATGGTCCACATTCAACAATCAACATATACATTGTCCAGCTGATGAGTGGATGGACCTGATTTTTGGACCACATAATTTACATGCTTGGGCCCACCTGATGCATGGCATTAATGTGAATGTCTAATAGATTTGCCTGATAGGTCCATGTGGGCACATGTAAAGGTGTATGTGGACATAAGAAACTCTTGACTTCAACATAAAACAGGAGGGAGAACCCTTTGGATCAATCATGATAATAGAGCAACTATTGTACTCAAATTTTCAATAGTTAAATCTAGTAAATAAACAGTTTGATGATTGTAAAAGAAGTTAATCATTCAAAACTCTTTCAACCATGTGAAAAGGACCACATCCTTTATAAGGACCGTTCTTAATCAAGTTTCAAGCTTTAAATAAAATGGTTCGGTACCGAAGAGCACCTTTATCTTGTCAATGACATTTTCTTTTGCTGCATTTATTGTGTGAGTTGCTCCTAGCATCTTTGCATTGCGAAGTTTATCATCTTGAACATCAACAACAATTATTTTAGAAGCCCCAAATGCCCATGCTATCTGTAAACAACTAGGAGAAGTAATTTAGTCATAATGATGTGAACCTGAGACTTAAGATTCTATAAAAGCAGAAACGTTATATTATATGCCATCAACTATGCTGAAGGAATTTGAAAAGAAATATACGGCATTTACATGGGTCGTTACCAGCATCATGGTAGAGTTGTCATCATTATTTATTTATTTTTATTTTTAAAAAAAAGTCAAATCACTATCCCAGCTAATTTGATCAGCAGTGTATGCATTTGCATATCAGCAATAATATCCAATTCAACATCATCATCACCTCAGACTTGTCCCAGGTATTTGGAGTCAGCTTCGGGAATCCTTTTCAAAACAAAATCACAAATTTAAAAAAATAAAAAAAAAGTTAGGTAAAATAGAGTATATATCCTCATCCCCTTAGAACATGCAGACAAACGAAACTCTAGATAAAAAAATAGCTGCTTTACCAACAGAGACTGGCAGCATCTGAACCAAACAAGAACAAAAACCAAAAATAAAAATAAAAAAGACAAAATGGACACCAACTTACCTACTACTTGAATCTCTCCATTGCCAAGTAGACGCCTCAGAGCTTGTCCTTGAATTCAAAAAGAGATGTCATCTGCTCCTTCAGACCCTTCCTCTTTCGAATATCAGCCACCAACTGCCCGCCTGCGATCCCGCCTCCATTGGATCAGACGACATCATGTCCCAGTGATCAAACACACACTGTGGGAAGGCATGTCCAGATGTTGCTACCCTCAAAGTCCCTCAGAACCCAAACGACTCAATGACAGGTAGGTACGCCTTGATGTTGTAGAGAGGCATGCCAGGCCTCTGCATTTCCTCAAAGACATGACCATGCTTTTGGTTTAGGACACCATAGATGCCACTGAGCGCTTGTTCAGGTGCCTGTATCTCCACCAAATAGACAGGCTCCAAAAGCCTGGGTTTCTCAGTCAGATGGGAGGCATATATGACCCCTCTTGCTGTCGGGATGATCTATCCACTGCCCTTATGGATTGCATCAGCATGAAGAAAAATGTCACAGACCTCAAAGCATATGCCCCGCATGTTTTCTTCAGCCAATGCTCCTTCCTTTGATGCCCATTAGAACCCAACCACAATAGAATCCTTGATTTCATTCAGGTAATGAACTCCCTTGTACATGTCAACAACCATATTTGGGCTAGTTGTTTCGGGTCTAAAACACCGGATCTTCTTGGTAAGATCCTTGTCCCACCCGAACTCTTTAGATAGGATCTTTGAGCGGGCTTTTGGGTCATCCCTAAGGTCGATACGCCCCTCGTCAATGGCTCAGCAAGCCCATCTTCCAAGGGATGGGCCTCCATGTAGAGATGATTGTGCTTGTTAGGGGACTTGCTCATTACAGTCCTAACTGACTTCTCAAGTACCGTCTCACGGAAAAAGACAACAGGATCTGAAACAAGAATCTCAGCCCCGCCCATGAAATCTTCTTATAAGTCCTTCAAGCAAATCTCGAGGTGGAGCTCTCCACAGATTTCTGCCCCAAAAAGCCCTTAAGAAACCCAGATTTAGGACATACCCCACAAACCTCTGCCCAAAACACTTGCTTTTTAAATGTAGTAAATAACTCACAAATTGCATGTAGACCATAACCCATGCACTTAGTAGGTTAGAATTTATTCACTGGGTGAACCATAACCTATGAACACAAACAACAAATATGATAAAAGCATTTCCCACATTTTTGCAGCATTGGACCCACATTTTGTTGGCATCACTATCTTCTCATTTCTACTCCACACCAAAGCTCTCATTTCCCATGAGTTTTGGAGCATAGACAATAGCTTTTCATGCAACTGGGAAAACTAAATGAGCGAGCTTGGAAATGTGGCTACAAATGCAAACTAATAGGAAAGAAAGATATCCTAACAAAGCTGCAAATGAACTGTCCGATCTTCAAGGTACATAGTCTTTGACATGAAATCAATGCATATTGTAGCCTGCAGTTCATAGAGTAAAGTCGCAAGGTATAAATTCGTGTATAAATTCTGAGTTCCCTGGTTTCACTATACGAAAACAGTGTGGTCGAGAATAGAATCTGTATACAATGCTAGAAACACTCAACAAAAACCAATGATGGTTGATCCTCAGGCCAAGTCACATGAAATAAAGAAGCTGTTGAGCCCAATCTGGTTCAGTGCCATGATCCCACGAGTCATCCACAGAACTCGACTAAAGATTCAACAAATTGGTCTGAGTAAAATTAAAAAAAAAAAAAACAACAAAAATCAAGTGGGCATAGTCCAAAAATGGCCCATTTGACCCACTTCCTATCAATACATTCTGCCATCTGGACTTTATGCCTCATGCCAAATGGCTCTGCTTCCACAAAATGCAGATGAGGTTCCAATATAACATTAGCTTTCCTCTGGAACTTTGATGTTCATCATTAGTCAGGTTGGATTATCCAAAGATAGTGATATATTAAAGGACATGACAAATTGCTTAAATTTGATATAGGTTGTACATTTTGGCAGCTACTGCATGGATATCATTAACATAGGACTCATCAAAAGAACACCATATCTGGTAAGAAGTATGAATAATGCAAAGAAAATGAATGGCAGAATCAATCACTAGGATAAGAAAATCCACATGGCAATGACTATTAACATCAAGTGACATCTACCTGAAACCTGGAAAAAAGAAATTGAAGATTGCATTACAAGGCCACGTGCATACTCATGTGAGCAGAAAGAAAAACCTCGAACTCAACTAAAACATGATTTTTTTTTTCTGAAGTGTACTTAAACATGAAGAGGCATCTATGGAAGAAAATGAACCCTACAAACATCTTGGTTAGATCCCGATACTTAAGACTCCATACTACACTGCGTCTTCTTCTTCTTCTATTCATTAGTTAAAGCTAAAGGGAATGCCATGTTGCATTTCCATGGTGAAACAATAGTGTCACTGAAACAACCAAGCTACGAGTTCCTTGTTGGATCGACACGTTGTATTAATTTTTAAGATGAAAAGTACCCACTAGCATATTCCTTCAAAAAAGAAAGAAATGAAGAAAGTAACCACTAGCATATTGCAACTTGCAACACCAACTGAACAGATATAAAAGCTCTCAAAAAGTTATGACATGATAAATAAAGAGGCATCTATGGAAGAAAATGAATGAACCAAAGAAGGCACTTACAAATACTGTAGATGTTCATGTTTTCCAAGTTCAGCTACCAGATGGCCTGATAAGTTCGAATTTCCAAGGTCCCTGAAGAACAAGAGCATCATAAGATAAATAAATAAATGTGTACAGCCAAGATTTCTTTCTTGATATGCACAAAAATTACTTTTCTAAAAAGGTTAGATAATACAATATGAACCCTACAAACATTAGTAGACATTGAACTTAGCAAAAATCTAAGGTATAAGAACATCGTAGCAGCTCCAGCCCTCAGTATGAACATGAGTTTTGCTCAAACGATTCCAAAACTGAAAATATCATCAATCTCTTTGAAAATAAACCACTAAAATGGTTCCCCAAACTTTGGCAAAGAAACGGGATTAAAGAAGGTTAGTCATAACATAAGACATGTCACGAACCAATTCAAAACCATGCCTACATTAATTTTCCAATATACATATATTGGCATCATAACCAATGTTTTAAAATCCAAACACAATCTAAACCTGTTTCTGTCAGCATTTCAGTCTTAAACTCTCTAACTGCCAGCCCAACCAGTCCACCCAATGATTGCATCCACCCAACCAATACAATCATGACACTGCACCATACAACAGCTACAAACTCAACCCTGAATCTACCCAAAACTTAAGAACAATTCATCGTAAAGATTTGGAACCAAATCTTTGAGTCTCTAGGCATAGTTAATCTTGCATAAGGTGGCAAAGGATAAACTCTACCTGCTTAAGGGCTCCTTTGGAAGGATCATATATGTATTCACTGAATAAGATATGCTCAAATATTGCAGGGCCATCCAGAGATGGAAGATCATGCTTCTTTCTAACTTTACACTTCCCTTCTATCATCTCCATTGGCACATTAAGTGTTTCTTCACTGTAATACACCTGCCAAGAATCATAACCACCCTCATATTTGCCAAAAACGTCAGAAAAAAAAGCAGTCCCGATTACATGAAACGTCGTAGATGAGAGGGGCCTCTCAAAGAATCTGCTAAGTGTAGAGCTGGACACAAGCCTAGCCAACTTATGCAAGATCTAACTTGTAGAAGTCAAAACATAGACTAAAAATAGATAAGTAGGATAGCTAGGACTGCTTAAGTTGCTTAAGAAGCAAATTAAACTAAAAATAGATAAGTAGGATAGTTAGGACTGCTTAAGTTGCTTAAGAAGCAAATTAAAAACAGATAACTAAGATGTGAGATACGAGGCTTCATACAATCCCAGGATGGCAAGAGAAGATCAGACTAATGCATTTCAACAAACTCTAAATATAACAAACCATTGAAATATTAAAATTAGAAAGGCACTTCCTCTTTTTTAAAGAGGCAAAAAGGTACTTTCTTTTTTTCTTAAGGGAGAAGTACTTTTCTATCAAAAGACTTAAACAAGTAAGAATCCCTTATGAATTCATATGTACAGTAGGTCAATTGTTTAAATGTATAATCATAAAACTAAAGAATCATTATATTGCATCCCAGCATTGCCATGTAAACATCGATGATGCATGCAAATTAGAATTTAGCAAGTTCTAATGCTAAAGCAGAAAATCCATGGAAGCATACCGGAGACATCCCTAACAACCACTTTGTAATGATAGCAATATCCTGCCGCCACTCATGTTCACACTGCCAGCAGGTGGCATCCCGTACAAGATTTACAGAACCCTGAATAATGCCAGAACAAAATGCAACAAAGGTGGAAGATGGAGCACTGAGAAAACAGACACCACACCTCATGAAAACAAATAAACGTATACCACCCGAGAATAAATAAATAAAGAAAAAAAACTAATATAAAAAGAAGAAGAACTCCATCCAGAGTTACAACATACCCAAAACAAACTCTTCACAATCCACATTTGAGGTATTCTGACCATTTTAACTGTCCATATTCTTTCAAGTACCATGAATAAGATATGGTCCCATAATCACATTTCAGTGATACTCCTGACCTTTGATTTCTGGAGTCGAGCATGAGCCACAGGAAATTTCAATCTATTAAATTCATCTACACATAGTGATGGTAAGGATCATGCATTCTATGTAAAATGCTCACAATTTCACTTATAACATAGGACCTGCTAGAACATAGATGGTTTCGATCATTAGACCAGCACAGCATGTGGGCCCACAAATGGAAGATTTTTAAATGCAGGTAAAAGCTATAAATTAATTACAACCTACATTTACAGGAAATTTCATCATCCAAACAGGCCCTGTAATCCATTTACCAGCAATTGATTTATGACTTACAGATTTTATAGCATCCAAGCGACACCTAAATCAAATCCAAACGCCCAAAAAAAAATCATCTAACACCAAAACATTAAAACCCAAATAAAAAAATGCATAGTAAAATGGGATATTACTCATAGTAAATAAATAAATAAAAAGCTCTTGATGGGGCAAATGGTGGTGCCGATCAGTGGAGGTGGCAGCATTGGTGGAGTATAGAGGTTGCAACAATGGATTATAGCGGCAGTGGCTGCGGATGAAGGCTGCAGTAATGGGGGCTGTCTCCATATCTGTGCAATCAACAACAATTACAAACAGAGAACAAACAGATGCTACAAAGCAGCCACTCCTCTAGCCCCATTTCAACGGTACTTGAGACCAAAATTGTTCTCTTGAATCTGGAAGGTGAAATCCCTAATTCTAAAAATTCTTAGATTCCCAAAATCCTAAAATCCCCACTTTGTAAAATTAGAAAAACCCAAATTCAGGGTCCACATTCAAATCTGTAAGCCCTAAAATCCCCAAATCCCTAAATGAGGGTCCACATTCGAATTGGAAATCCACAAATTACTAAATCCCCAAATTCATAAATCAACATTGAGATTGAGAGAGATTAAGAGGGGGAGAGAGAGAGAGAGAGAGAGAGAGAGAGAGAGAGAGAGAAATACCTCACCTTTGTGAATTTGATTCAATCGAGCTTCAGAGAGACAGAGGGAGGTCGTGATTGAGAGAGGAATGAAGGTGGTGCGTGGGAAAGGAGGGCCTTGGACCACCACTCGGCCAACATCAGCTGTCCGAACGAGTCCCTCACCGAGGATGGGCAAGGAGAGAGAGAGAGAAAGTGGGGAGAAGATGGAGAGAAAGCAGCAAGAGGAGAGATGTATTTTCGTGTGTGGGCGTGAGAATGAAAAAAGTAAGCGGGACCTTTTTTTATGGGCGCGGACGCCCAATCGAGACAAATCCCATTTTTTTAATGTGCGCAGACGCCCAATCGAGACAAATAGTCATGTTAGGGGCTCCGTGTGGCCCACCATGATGTATGTCATTTATCTGTGCCGTCCATTCAATTCAATGAATTTTTTAGGGATTTCTCCTAAAAAAGGAGGCAAATAGAAGGCTCACATGGACCACACCATAAATCAATAAAAGACACTTAATCTCCATTGTTTCCTATGGTGTGGTCCACTTGAGCTTTCAATTTACCTAATTTTTGGAGCTAATGCATTAAAATGAGTTGTAAAAATGGATGGGCAGCTTAGATTAAACACAAAAATTGTGGTGGGCCCTATGGAACTTCTAACGGACCATCAATTTGTATGTGTGGTGCGGTGGGGTCGAAGTATTTAGGCAAAATAGCTACAGTTTATATCCGTAGCTAAAATCTCCAATAATCTGTAGCCTTTGCTCGATTTTTTGGTAGTGAGATCTATAAGATATTAGGAAAGAATCCCCATACTACGGGATCCTCTCTCCTATAAATGTATAAACATCTCCCACTATTTAAGGTATGTTCACAAAAAACTCTAATACTCGACTGGTCTCTTTTCTAGAGATCCCATCCCACTACAAAGACCTCAAGCCTGACTTAGGCATCGGAGAGTCATATGTACAAGCCATGTGTCGAGGGTCAAATATTGTATATTAGACCCTAGTTGTTACTTGATTTTGTAAACATAATACTATTTAACGCTCCATTTTAATCGTGTTTGTGATGCAAGGAGTATTTAGGAGCTTGGACTGAAAAAGGGTACTAAAATGGTGGATTTGATGCTCTGATGTCACCAAAGCAAGGGACGGACCCCAGGGGACCGAGATCAAAGAAATTACACACCAGAGATTTGAGAAAATCAGGCTACTCATGTTAAATGGGCCCGAAAATCATTCTGAATGCAAGATCACAGGATCTGTCACACCCCAAACTCGAAAACTGGGCTCACAAAATTCCCGATTGCCGAATCCGGAGCCAACAACCTCCATAGTACCCATTCTTGGCTCCCAACACCCATACACCAGGTTCTAATCCTGGGATCCTACAAGGATGATTTTAACATCAATTTGATTCTAATGAGCATAACCATAAGCATAACCCACAAACAATAACCACAAAAACACCATCACAAAATCCACTATGATAAAAAAAAATTTTAAGGTACAATGCGTATGAAGGGAAATACAAGATAATAATAACAAAAACTCCTGAAACTCGACTGCACGCTCCTACTGCGGTGAAGCTACGGCTGTGTCCTAGCGTCACCTACACGCTTCAATCGTACATAAGCTTATAAAAAGATTAAAGGGTGATGTAAGTGTGTGCGTAATATGAGCGTGGTCAGAATGCAATATCAGAGTAATGTGGAATCATACTGATGAGTCCATGAATGCAATTAGCCATACCAAGGCTATGCGATGCAAGGCATAAATGCTATTAGCCATATCAAAACCATGCGATGCAAGGCCTACATAGCCAATATCATGAATAAAAATGTAGCTCAAGCATACCAATCTACACCATATATTAGTACAGTTCCTCTACATAATCATCACGGCCTAGTACACTCTACACCACATCACCGCCCACTGGAAGCGTAACCGTGCAAGTGGAAGAGACCTCACTATCTGCCTACCAATGTTGGCCTGACCTATCGATAGCGGACCCATTTACGAGCTGGTCAGACTCGGCCTAGTATTGCCCCTACCCTTAGGTGGGTAAGGCCACACCCCTTTCCAACTGACCACGACATAGTGGGAGACGTGATCTAATGGTATATGACCCTCGTGCGCTCATGTATCCACTCGGTCTCAATGTTGGAGTCATCCTCTAGTACCATTAGGTTTAGAGATTTTCACCCAGGGACATCTATAGCACCCCAATGCTAGTAACAGTATTTTCGATGTCCGATCTTACCATCCATGATATGCGTGTGGAGGTCACAACCCTGATGTCATTAGGGCGTACAGAAATCATGTCATACAAATGCGGGGTGCATGAATCACACTATCAGTCATGCAGCAATCCTGCGCATACCGTACGCTCATGTGGGGCAACTCTGCCTATAAGGGAGCCCCATAAATAATCTGCCCGAAGGCATATGCTATGATCAGTCACTTCTCATATCAGGTATACATATGATGCGTATGAGCATGAATCATGGGGCTATACTATCATGTTATATGGTAATGAACTCTATTCATAACGAAGATAGGCCTAGACAGCCCACACACTACAAGTATAAGCTTAACGATAGTCCCTTGGGAGAGTTACAATGCGAAACTTTAACCATCATTGATCTTACAATGTGGACGTCAAACTATCATCCCTCCCAAGGCATGGCTAATATAAACATCATTACATACATCATGGTGGAATCTCACATCGTAATGGGCCTCATATACAACACATCTATCCCCACACAAAGGCCTCCCATACGACTCATCGAGCCTCACTCACGGTCCTTATATACATCACATTGGACGTCAACCTATGGGCCTCAAATACATCAAGTGTGCCGCATCACATGGGCTACACCAATGGGCCTTACATACATCAAGTGGGTCGTATCAATGGGCCACATATACATCAAGTGGGCTATATCAATGGGCTGCACCAATGGGTCACAAATACATCAAATGGGCCACATCAATGGGCCTCATATACATCAAATGGGCCGCAGTAATGGGCCACACCAATGAGCCTCATATACATCAAATGGGTCGTATCAACGGGTCGCACCAATGAGCCTCATCAAATGGGCCGACATATATCACATCGGGCCTCATCAAATGGGCCCTAAATGGATTAAGTTGGGCCCACCATTCTAGGTGAACTATTTACACCATGCATCTATTTTTAAAGGTCATTTTAGAGCATCTTAAAAATTAATCATATCAAGAGATCCTCTGGACCATACCACAAATAACAATGGAGATAGAGATTTTTACTGTTTAAAATTTCTAGGGCCCACCATAATGTTTATTTTCAATCCAGTCTATTCATAAGGTCATAAAGACCTGAACTAAGAGGAAAAATAAATTTCATTTTGGTCCAAAACTTCTGTGACCCAAAAAGGTTTCAATGGTGGACGTTCACTCCCCACATTTTTTGCAGTGTGGTCCACCTAATAGATCTGCCTCATTTTATTTTATTTTATTTTATTTCTCAGACCTAAGGATGAGCTCTCCAAATGAATGGACGATTTGGATGTAATACATACATCATGGGTGGGGTCCAGAGATTTGAATCTGCTTCTTTTTTTATCTCAAGCCTTAAGATGAGCTCACCAAATGAATGAACGGTTTGGATGTAACACATACATCATGGCTGGGGTCCACGTCCCAACTAGATAAATAGATGGACAATTGGGATTTAACACATGCCGCATGATGGGGCCCACCACACTAGGTGACGTTAATACAACGGTTAAATAACTGGTGTGAGGCACCCAACCAATCTGCTTACATTGTAGGTGGGTCCCACATGGGGCCCATCACATAGATATGTATATCTCATATATATATATATATATATATATATATCAAAAGGTCCAGCAACCATCATCCAGGCCTCGACGACCTGGATGTAAGACACATGCATCACTTGTGGTCCCACGTGGGTGGGACCCATGGCTGCTGGGCAGCAGGGTAAAACACCCACATCACGACGGATCCCACCGTCCTTGCTGGATGGTGAGGATCTAACACATATATCATGGCCCACCTCATCTTTGAATAAGCTGGTATTTGCATTTTCCTTTCATCCAAGGCTGCTGGACGGTGCCAGCAGCACTAGACCGCTTCATGGTCGAGGTGCATTTAGGTGGGCCCCATGACTTCATCATCACCACTAAAAAATAGAAGAGAGAGAGAGAGAGAGACGGTGAGATAGAGGAACCCCACCACTACGGGCCCCTTTTGCTTACAACACATATATTAAAATGAGTCCTATTATAAGCGGGCCCTTAAATGAAAATCAACGGTGGATCACCCACCGATTGGCCTCTTTCTTTAGCTCCTTGGACTCCATAGATCCTTAGGCTCTTCTTTAAGGGTGGATGATGAAGGTTGGATGGTGGAGATAAGGGGTTTTGGGGTAAGGAAGTGGGCTACACCTAACTTCTCCTTGGGAGGCTTGGACGTTGGATCTCTTGGTTGCTTGGGAGATTGTTTGAGAAAAGAGGGAGAGAGAGAAGTGATGGGATGATAAGGGATGGGTGGAATGGATGTTGTAAGGAAGGGATGGTTAGGGTATGGGCTTGGTTGAAATTTGGGTGAAAGAGGGATGGGTGGAGAGATAGAGAGTTAACTTGTGAGGGGTGAGGTGGTATGGGGTATGGCTAGTGTACTTGACTTGTGATTGATGTGTACTTGATTGATTGATGTGACGGGTTGTAGAGATTCTCTCAAAATTCAAAACGCACAGCATTTTTCTTAAAATTTATGTAGGTTATATCTTCTGGCCTGGGTATCGGATCGGTGCGCGAGTTACGGCGTTGGAACCGCGGTGACGGCGCGGTCGCTAGGATACAAGTTTCGAATCGAGCTGACTTAGATCTATGGGTTGTAACTTAGGATTGCGAGCAAGTACCGATTTCAGGTCGAGGGTCACCGAAATTTGACCGGGAGGACCGCGGAAGCCTATGGAATGGTACAGACTATGATACGGGTCTTACAACTCTCCTCGCCTAATAAAAATTTTATTCTCAAAATTTACACAATCATCACAATTAAACATAACTCATAAAAGATGAGGAAACAAAGCATCATTATATAAAATCGGAGACAATATACAAGATACAATATATAATCAATCACCAAAGAGATGGAGATAGTGCTCTCAAATCTTGACCCCACGCCCCAAAGACGCCTCATCAATAGAATGGTGATCCCACTAAACCTTCACCAAAGGAATGACCTTAGTCCGGAGGACCTGCTCCTTTCAATCAAGGATAGGAACTAGCTGCTCAATGTAAGACGCATCCTCACAAACCTCTAGCGGCTGCCAATCAATAAAAGGAATTATGTCTGACCCACACTTCCTCAGCATACAGACATGAAAAATGTTGTGGACGCCAAACAACTAAGATGGAAAGATAAGCCGATAAGCCACGGTGTCAACATGCTCAGTGATCTCGAAAGGTCCAATGAATCTCGGGCCAAGCTTGCCATTCGCTCTAAATCGAACTAAGCCCTTCATGGGTGAGACCTTAAGATACACTCTATCCCCAACAGTGAACTCCAAGGAGCGATGCCAGTGATCAGCAAAACTCTTTTACCGACTCTGAGCTATGCGCATCCTCTGCCTGATGATATCGATAGTCTCTGACGTCTTCTTCACAACCTCGGGACCTAAGAGACGCCGCTCTCTGACCTTGGTCCAAAAACTCAGAGATCTACATGGTTTACCATATAATGCCTCAAAAGAAACCATGCCAATGGTCGCCTGATAGCTGTTGTTGTTTGCGAACTTAGCAATCGCAAATACTCATCCCATTTAACCCCAAAATCAATCACGCAGGCCCGAAGCATATCCTTAAGGATCTAGTTGACCCTCTCGATCTAGTCATTGGTCTGTGGATGATACACGGTGCTGAGCTGTAAAACAGACCCCATCGCTCTCTGAAAGCTCCCCCAAAACTAAGACATGAACCTCGGGTCTTGGTTAGAACTGATTGAGAATGGAATGCCATGAAGTCTCACAATCTCCTCGATGAATAACCTCGCAAGCCGGTCCATAGACCAAATCACACGAATCACAAGAAAATGTGCCGACTGTTGAGGTATAAAAAATATTCTATTACATTGGTTAGAGAATTCCATGGTGTAGATCTTTCCCAGGGTCATTCACTCCGTATTTTGGTAAAAATCAGCATCCAGGGGTATTTTGGGTATTTTGGTAAAAATCAGCATCCGGGGATATTTTGGTAAAAATCAGTGAGTTGGGGTATTTTGGTAAAAATTAGTGAATTTGGGTATTTTGGTAAAAAAAAGGATGCGCAGGTATCATTTTAATGGAGATGGGATGTACACCACCATTTAAAGGAAAGGTTGGTGAACACCACTATGTAAGGAAACAGATGGAAGTTGTATGAGGAAAGAAGTGGTGGTGAACACCACTGTGTAAGGGAGAGATGCCTATAAATACTCCCTCCCATGCCTCATTTTGATAAGAGAAGAAGGAGACAAGGGAGACAAGAGACAAGGGGGAGAGAAGCAAGGAGAAGGAAGTGGAGAAGTTGGTTGTACGCTGAAGGGGTTGTGCAGCGCATAACCCATGTAGCGCACAATAAAGGGGAGCACACAGTGGTTGTTGACACATAACAACACCATCCTTCTCTCCCTTCTCTTGACACCCACGCACAACACCTCTTTTCTCTCTCTTATCTTAATTCAAAGGTTGTGCGCCACTTTGTAAGAGTCCTTGTCCTAAAGCCATCCATTGTGCGCAATCTTCTCCAACATCACCTTCAAGAAGACTTCCGCACACCACCTTCAAGAGGATTTTTGCACAACACATGGTGCACAACATGTGGCGCACAATATATGGCGCATAACCCTCATTTTAGGGAGTTATCTCCACACAATGCCACTTATGGTGGGAGTTTTGTCCGCACAACATGCTTTTTTTCAGAAGAAGTCTTTTGCGCCACTTTTGCAAAGGAAAACCAATGCGCCACTTCTCTCTCCCCTTGTCCTGAGGAGAGGTTTTCATGTCTTGACGGATACTCCATGCGCCACTTCTCTCTCCCCTAGAAGAAGCTTTTCATGTTTTGACGGATACTCCATGTGCCACTTCTCTCTCCCCTTGTCCTGAGGAGAGGCTTTTCATGTCTTGACGGATACTCCATGCGCCACTTCTCTCTCCCCTTGTCCTAAGGAGAGGCTTTTCATGTCTTAATGGATACTCCATGTGGAACAATGTCCAGACAAGAGCCTTTTCATGTCCTGAGACAAATACTCCTTACACCATCTCATGTAAGAGATGGGATGTTCTCTCCGCATTTCAAGGGATCATCGCTCTACATTTCAAAAGATGGACACTCCACATTTCAAGGGACGGTCGCTCCACATTTCAAGGGATGTCGATCGCTCCACATTTCAATGGATGATGATCGCTCCACATTTCAAGGGATGATGGTCGCTCCACATTTCAAGGGTTGATCCTCACTCCAAATTTCAAGGGATGATGGTCGCTCCACATTTCAAGGGATGATCCTCACTCCACATGTCATGGGTTTCGCAACGGAATGATTATCAAAACTGATCTCAACGATCAGATCAAAGAAGAATGAGCAGAAGGATGATCAGAATTGATTTTAACAATCAGATCAAGGAAGAATGAACGGAAGGATGATCATAACTGATTTTAATGGTCAGATCAAGGAAGAATGAACGGAAGGATGATCAGAGCTAATCTCAACGGTTAGATCAAGGAAGAATGAATGGAAAGATGATCAGAACTGATCTCAACGGTCAGATCAAGGGTTTCAAGCCCACACAACCTTTCCGCATTAGCGAGGATCATTAAAAGCGTCGAAATGCTGTCGAAATTGCCATCAGACTGTCTTATCTTTCATTCATTGCTTTGATTGATTGTAATTTGTTTTCAGAATCAAGGAAATCTGAGGATGTAAATGAACTCAGAATAAATGTGATCATTGTTCTCTCATTGAATTCTTTGTTATCATTGAATAAATTCCCCCAAATTAAACACTTTTGTTTCTTGTTCGAAACACTGACTTCATCAGACGATCCACAACAACCCAGATGACATCATAACCGCGTTGAGTCCTCGGCAAGCCCATAATGAAATCTGTCGACACGTGCTCCCACTTCCACGTTGGGATACTCAATGGCTGTAATGGACCAGGGGTCTCTGATGATCGGCCTTGACACACTGGCATGTGTCACACTTGGCAACAGAATTGGTGATTTGGCGCTTCATCTCCACCAAAAATTACTGTTGCCTCATATCACGGTACATCTTCGTCAAGCCAGGGTGGATAGAAAATCGTGATCAATGTGCCTTGGCCATAAGATCTCTGTGTAACTCAGGAATATCTGGGACACATAATCGACCTATAAAGCGAAGTCCACCATTAGAACCAATCTGCTAATCTGACTGGCTCTCAGATGCCGCCTCAGCTTTATAACTCTGCAACAACTCATCAACCTGCTGAGCCTCGATTACCCTTGCGACAAGAGAGGGTTGAATCGATAGGCTCGATAGCTGCACGATAGAAGACTGCAAACCGAACTCAAAATCATATGCTGTCATATCCTCTACTCCTGAATCATTATATGCACTACCAGGCCTCATGGCTGACGGCTAAGGGTATCCACCACCACGTTTACCTTGCCTGGGTGGTACTGGATATCAAAATTATAGTCCTTTAAGAGATCCATCCAACGTCTCTGCCTCATGTTTAGCTCAGGCTGAGAGAATAGTTACTTCAAGCTCTTGTGGTCGGAGAAGAGCTCGAACCTAACCCCATAAAGATAGTGCCTCCACACCTTCAGTGTGAAAATGACTGCTGTTAGCTCCAAATCATGTGTGGAGTAGTTCAGCTCATGGACCTTGAGCTGGCGAGACGCATAAGCCATTGACCTCCTGTGCTGCATCAGGATATCACCCAAGCAGTATGCAAAGCATTGGTAAATACAACAAATCCATCACTCCCAGAGGGAAGAGTGAGGACAGGAGCAGACATGAGGCTATCCTTTAGCTCCATAAATGCTGTTCACAGGCATCGCTCCAAACAAACTCTGCCCCCTTCTGAGTCAACCTGGTCAATGGGGCTGTGATATAATAGAAGCCCTCAATAAAACACCGATAGTAATCTTCCAAACTAAGAAGACTGCAGATCTCGGATGCGCTCATGGGCTGGTCCCACTGACGCACTGCCTCAAACTTCGAGGGGTCCACTGCGACACCCTCCCTCGTCATCACGTGACCAAGGAATGTCACTTCATCCTGTCAAAACTCGCACTTCTCCAGCTTCACATACAGTTGATGGGCATGAAGAGTCTGTAACACAATCTCCAAATGCTACACATGCTCCCCATGAGTCCTCGAATATATCAGAATGTCGTCGATGAATATCACAACAAACTGATCGAGATACGGACGGAAGACCTCATTCATCAACTGCATGAATACAGTAGGCGCATTGGTCAGTCCGAAGGACATGACTTGAAATTCAAAATGACCATAACGGGTCCTGAAAGCTGTCTTCAGGATGTCCTCCTCTCGGACCCAAATCTGATGATAACCAGAACGCAGGTCAATCTTCGAAAAGAACTGTGCACCTATAACTGATCAAATAAGTCATCGATCCTCAGGAGTGAATACTTGTTCATAATCGTGACCCGGTTGAGCTCGCAATAATCCACGCAGAGCCTCAATGAGCCATCCTTTTTCCTGACGAAGAGTATTGACACTCCCCAAGGTGAACCGCTCGGATGGATAAAGCCCAACTCACACAACTCGTTCAACTGTTGCTGTAGCTCCCTCAACTCCATTAGTGTCATACGATATGGGGCCTTCGAAATAGACACGGTACCGAGTACAAGATTAATCTGGAACTCAATATGCCGGTGTAACGGCAATCCCAGAATCTTCTGGAACACATCAAAAAAATCACAGACCATAGGCAACTGGTCGATACACAAAGCAACGGGCTCCTCAATTGCATAGGACACGAGACAAGACAACGACTCTCCTTTGGGCTCGACAATGAACTGGAACCACGGCAAGCCTGGTTTACAGAATGTGATTGTCCTCGCAGAGCAATCCAAGACGATGTGGTACTCGGCAAGTCAATCTATGCCCAGGATAACATCAAAATCTGACATCGGCAGCACAAATAGGTCGGCGGGTAAAAAGATATCACCAAACATAACAAGGCAAAACAAACAGAAATGGTCCAACAATGTATTCTTCCCCAAGGGCGTCGATACGGTCAATCCCTCACTAACAGACTCTGTCGATAATTCAGACAATTGGTAAAAATTCTCAGACATGAATGAGTGCGAAGTACCGGAATCAAATAATACTTGGGCGATGCATGCAGACACTGGAAGTATACCCTCAATGACTCCTCCGAAGGACTGCGAGTCCTGCTGAGTCACATAGAACCTAGCTTGAGCTGGCTGAGGAGGTGCTTGTCCCCTTTGAGGTCCTTCGTGCTGCTTCTGTCTCTGCGGCGGCCTGTACTGTTGTCTCTACTGCTGTTGGGGCCTCGGCGGCTGAGGTAGTTATGGTCGCTTCTACTAGGGTCACTGCTTCTGCGGTCGCTGTTGTGGCCCTCTCAGCTGCTGTTGCTACTGAGGACGGGGGCACTCATGTATGCGGTGTCCTGTCCCAACCATCCAAAACAAGTCCCTGTAAATGGCCTCTAGGGTGGCATTGGAAGTGCTACTGGTGCTCTGGCGGATGGGTGACTCATGTGCCTTTGTGGTCATCGATGTTGCTAGGTGCTACCAGAGGGGGCCTGCCTCTTCTGATCCCAATCGCTGTGTGTCGGCTTACTCAATCTCATAAATCTAAGCCCTCCATACTACCACCTAAAAAGTCGGGAGCTCATGCCCAATAACATGGCCTCGAATACTATAACGTTAGCCGTTCTTGAAACGGCAGGCCTTCCGCCCCTCATCATTAGCCAAATATGGCGCGAACCTCTATAGTGCCACGAAACGAGCCGCATACTGTGCCACAGACATGTCTCCCTACACCAAGGTCTCAAACTCTAATGCTCGCTCCCGACAAATGTGGTCGAGGAAGTATTGATGTTCGAATTGGTATACAAAATCTTCCCATGTCCAAACGAAATTAGGCCATGCAACCCGGGTAACAGAGGTCCACCAGTGCTCGACCTCACCTTGGAGAAGAAATACTGCTAACCGGACTCGCTGCTAGGTCGTACATGTCATCGTATCAAAAATCTTCTCCACCTCAGAGCGTCATCTCTCGGTTACTATTAGATCTGGCTTGCCTTGAAATTGCTGGGGATCGAGCTGTCGGAACTCTCGAAGTAGGGCTCTCGCGTGCTCCTACTCTGCATGGGTTGTTAAAACAACGGGGTGCCTACCCTGTCCCTGAAGGGCGGCCGTCACAGCCTACAACATCTGCAGTAACTGGGAGGCACTCATGGGTACAGTCGGATCCGCACCGGTCTCAGGTAGAGGAACGACATCCTCAGGATGGGGAGTAGGGATCTCTGGTGGTGGAGCGGGAGTCATAGGTGGTAGAGCGGGAGCCTTAGGTGGTGGAGCGGGAGTCACTCGGGTCGTTCTCCTAGGCGGTATGTCCTATAGGAGAGAATAAGTGCGTCTATCAACCTTGAGAACTCTCGAAGGCACGTACATTAAGGGTCAATAACAGAAAATCTCTAAGTTATTCGAACTCGGGACCTAATTATTGTGAGCTCATAACAAACATATGATGTTGTTCTCGATTATTCCCAAGTTATGATCGGATACCAACTTCTATCACGCCCCAAACTCGGAAACCGGTCTCGCAAAATTCTCGATCGCTGAATCCGACGCTGATAGCCTTCGTAGTACCCCATTCTTGACTCTCGGCACCCATACACAAGGTTCCAATCCTAGGATCATACAAGGAGGATTTTTAACATCAATTTGATTCGTAATGAGCATAACCATAAGCATAATCCACGAACAATAACCATAAGAACACCTTCACAAAATCCACTATGATCACAAAAAATTTTAAGGTACAATGCGTATGAAGGAAAATACAAGATAATACTAACAGAAACTCCTAAATGTTGACTGCGTGCTCCTACTGCAGTGAAGCTATGGCTGCGTCCTGGCGTCATCCACATGCATAAATCGTGCATAAGCTTACAGAAAGCTTAGAGGGTGGTGTAAGTATGTGCACAATATGAGTGTGGTCGGAATGCAATATCAGAGTAATGTAGAATCATACCGATGAGTCCATAAATGCAATTAGCCTACCAAGGCTATGCGATGCAAGACATGAATGCTATCAGCCATATCAACACCATGTGATGCAAGGCTTACATAGCTAATATCATGAATAAAAATGTAGCTCAAGCATACCAATCTGCATTATATATCAGTACGGTTCCTCTACATAATCACTGGGGTCTAGTACACTCTACACCACATCACCACCCACTAGACGCACAATCGTGTAAGTGGAAGAGAACTCACTATCCGCCTACCAATATTGGCTCCGCCTGTCTATAGCGGACCCATTTATGAGCTGGTCAGACTCAGCCTAGTATTTCTCCCTACCCTCGGGCGGATAAGGCCACACCCCTTTCTAACCGACCACGACACAGTGGGAAACGCGGTCTAATGGTATACGACCCTCGTACACTCATGTATCCACTCGGTCTCTACATTGGAGTCATCCTTTGGTACCATCGGATTTAGGTATTTTCACCCAGGGACATCTATGGCGCCCCAATACTAGTAATAGTATTTTCGGTGTCCAATCCTACCATTCATGATATGCCTGTGAAGGTCAATGTCGCTAGGGCATACAGAAATTATGTCATACAAATGCGGGGTACATGAATTACACTATTAGTCATGCAGCAATCCTATGTGTACAACGCGCTCATATAGGACAACTCTTCCTATCAGGGAGCCCCATAAATAACTGCCCGAAGGTATATGCTATAATCAGTCACTCCTCATATCAGGCATACATATAATGCATATGAGCATGAATCATGGGGCTATACTAACATGTTATGTGGTAATGAACTCTAATTATAACGAAGATGGGCCTAGATGGCCTACACACTACAAGTATAGGCTTAACAATGGGCCCTAGGGAGAGTTACAATGCGGACATTTAACCATCATTGCTCTTACAATGTAGACGTTAAACCATCATTGCTCCCAAGGCATGGCCGCCATAAACATTATTACATACATCATGGTGGAATCTCACATCGCAATGGGCCTCATATACAACACATCTAGCCCCACACAAAGGCCTCTCATACGACTCATCAGGCCTCACTTGTGGTCCTTACATACATCACATTTGACCTCAACCCATGGGCCTCAAATACATCAAGTGGGCCGCATCACATGGGCCGCACCAATGGGCCTTATATACATCAAGTGGGTCGTATCAATGGGCCGCACCAATGGGCCTCATATACATCAAGTGGGCTACATCAATGGGCTGCACCAATGGGTCTCAAATACATCAAATGGGCCATATCAACGGGCCACACCAATGGGCCTCATATACATCAAATGGGCCACGTCAACAGGCCGCACCAATGGGCCTCATATACATCTAATGGGTCGTATCAATGGGCCGCACTAATGGACCTCATATACATCACATCGGGCCTCATCAAATGAGCCCCAAATGGGTCAAGTTGGGTCCACCGTTCTAGGTGAACTATTTACACCATAGATTTATTTTTAGAGGTCATTTTAGTGCATCTTAAAAAATAATTATATCGAGAGATCATCTGGACCAAACCACAAATAACAATGGAGATAAAGATTTTTACTGTTTAAAATTTCTAGGGCCCACCATAATGTTTATTTTCAATCTAGTCTGTTCATAAGGTCATAAAGACCTGAACTAAGAGGAAAAACAAATTTCATATTGGTCCAAAACTTCTATGACCCCAAAAAGGTTTCAATGGTGGACATTCACTCCCCACGTTTTCTGAAGTGTGGTCCACCTAATATATTTGCCTCATTTTATTTTATTTTCTTTTCTTTTTCTTCTCAGGCCTTAGGATGAGCTCTCCAAATGAATGGACGGTTTGGATGTAATACAAACATCATGGGTGGGGTCCACGTATGTGGCCCATCAGAGATTTGAATCTGCTTCTTTTTTTGTCTCAAGCCCTAAGACGAGCTCACCAAGTGAATGAACGGTTTGGATGTAACACATACATCATGGCTGGGGTCCACGTCCCAGCTAGATAAACAGATGGATGGTTAGGATTTAACACATGCCACATGATGGGGCCCACCACACTAGGTGACGTCAATATAGCGGCTAAATAGCTGGTGTGAGGCACCCAGCCAATCTGCTTACATTGTAAGTGGGTCCCACGTGGGGCCCATCACACACACACACACATACATACATACATATATATATATATATTATTTTATTTTTTTCAAAAGGTCCAGCGACCAGGATTCAAGCCTGGACAGCCTAGATGCAAGACACATGCATCACATGTGGTCCCACGTGGGTGGGGCCCACAACTGCTGGGTAGCAGGGTAAAACCCACATCACGGCGGATCCCACCGTCCTTGCTGGACAGTGAGGATCTAACGCATGGTGGGGGTGCATTCAGGTGGGCCACATAACTTCATCATCACCACTAAAAAATGGAAGAGAGAGATAGAGAGAGAGAGAGAGACGGTGAGATAGAGGGACCCCACCACTACGGGCCCTTCTTGCTTACAACATATATATCAAAATGGGTCCCATTATAAGCGGGCCCTGAAATGAAAATCAGCAGTAGATCACCCACCGATTGGCCTCCTTCTTTAGCTCCTTGGACTCCTTAGCTCCTTAGCCTCTTCTTTAGGGGTGGATGATGAAGGTTGGATGGTGGAGATGAGGGGTTTTGGGGTAGGGAAGTGGGCCACGCCTACCTTCTCCTTCGGAGGCTTGGACGTTGCATCTCTTGGTTGCTTGGGAGATTGTTTGAGAAATGAGGGAGAGAGAGGAGTGATGGGATGATAAGGGATGGGTGGAATGGATGTTGTAAGGAAGGGATGGTTAGGGTATGGGCTTGGTCGAAATTTGGGTGAAAGAGGGATGGGTGGAGAGAGAGAGAGAGAGAGAGAGAGAGAGAGAGAGAATTGACTTGTGAGGGGTGAGGTGGCATGGGGAATAGGTGTACTTGACTTGTGATTGATTTGTACTTGATTGATTAATATAACGGGTTGTAGAGATTCTCTTAGAATTTGCAACGTAGGTATTTTCCTCGAAATGAACGTAGGCGCATATCTTCTGGCCTGGGTCTCGGATTGGTGCGCGAGTCCCACCATTGGAACCGCAGCAACAACGCGGTCGCTAGAATACAAGTTTCGAGTCAAACTAACTTAAATCTACAGGCTGTAACTTAGGATTACATGCAAGTGTCGATTTCAGGTCGAGGGTCGCTGGAATTCGACCAGGAGGACCATGGAAGCCTATAGAACGGTACAAACTATGATATGGGTCTTATAGGGTTCCCACCATCCGTTCAATTTGAAACTTCATATATGGCCTGAGGACCATAAATTAACAGTACACATCAAATTTCAGCCATTGGATCATTATGGAAGTGGCCTAACGGATAAATTATCCCTTGAAACCCTAATTTGGGGCCCGCCTGGTATCTGGAAATGCTTCAATTTTGGTCTCAACCCTTTAAATTATATGGCAAACAGGTTGGACGGTGTAGATTTTCCGAATACATCTCGGTGGACCCCATGCTTAAAGCGCATGTACACAGTGCATGTGGTCCAGCATGCATTGCAATTTAAGAACTCGGTCAGCAGGCGCTGACCGAGAATTAGAAAGGGATTAGGTCTATCTCAGAATCCTACAAAAGAAGAAAGTTAGGTTAGTTTTTAGAAATCAAATAGAAAAATCCAAAATTAAAAAAAAAAAAATCCTAATCTTAACCTAATTATAAAAGTAGCTAATCCCAAAAGAACATAACTGTCAATCCCCGACAACGGCACCAAAACTTGTTCACACCCAAAGTATAGGTTTGTGATGTAGTAATAATCGCGGTAAGACCGAGGTTGAATCCACAAGGACTGAACCTTGTACGTAATCTGAAAGTAACTAGAACTAGAATACGATGTAATCTAAATCAGGAAAAATTAAGAGAATAATAATGAATTATTAAACTAAAACAATGAAAAGGAAATACTCAAAGCCATTGCAAATCTATTGTAATTTAAGTCACAACAAACCATTAAAAACTAGAGTAATTCCTTATAATCAAACTAGAATCAAATTCAGTTCAGTAATCAAAAGGCATAAACAAAGAGTCTCCCGCTACAAGCTTCACCTCTTAGCCCTAGCTAAGAGGCTTAACCTGACATGATCAGGCTAAGGAAATCTCAAGGGAAGATCTAAACAAAACCATAAAGAAAAGGGAAGCACAACTAAGAAGAAGAAGGAAGAAGGATGTCGCCGTCTAAGCTCTCTCTCTCTCTCTCTCTCTCTCTCTCTCTCTCTCTCTCTCTCTCTCTCTCTCTCTCCACATCGAAAAGATTGAGATTCTGGATCTCTTCCTTTTATAACCAGTAAAGAGGGTCAGCTGGGCTTGCGTAGATGTGAAGAAATCACGCAGCAACATGCGTGAAAGTTGCGCAGTGCGTATCTTTGTTCTGCACAAAAACCTGCAACACAGCTGCATTTGGAGTAGATTTGGGGCGTGAGATCAATACATCTGTTGATTTTGACTCCATGTTTAGGTTCATCTGGGGCCTGGGCGTCATCTGGACGGTTCAGATCATAAAAAAGATCAAAGATAGTGGCCCACAACTCCCTCGAATTTTCGAATTTCCCTGACGCAGGGGTTGCGTAAATAGAGTACGCTGTGATGCTTAGTGGGCCCCTGATTAGCTTTAAAAGAAAACTCCACTCCGTTCATTGAATTCCTGGCGAAAAGCCAGTCGGGAAGGAGTGGTTTTTATCGGGTTTTGGTGCGGTCCAATGTATCAAACTAACTCACCATTAATCTTGCATTTTTCGACGATCCACGTGTATACATGTGTATGGGGCCAAAATTTCACCTAGACGAGGGTCATGCCCCCCCTCTGGACACAATGGACGGTCCGGATCATCGAGATGTATGAGGGGTGGGCCCCACTAGCGAAAAAGGAAATCGGCGTGCGGATGCTGTCTGTTTTCGTGAGAAATCCTCGGTCAGGCTTGAATTGTGATGCACGGCTGGACCACGTGCACTATGTACACGTGCTTCAAGCATGGGGTCCACTGAGATATATTTGGAAAATCTGATCCGTCCAACCTATTTTTCAAATAATTTAAAGGGTTGAGAATAAAATTAAAGCATTTCCAGATACCAGACGGGCCTCAAATCAGGATTTTATGGGCTGATATGTCTGTTGGACTATTGCATAAAGATCCAATGGCTAAAATTTGACGTGTACAGTTAATTTATGGTTATCAGGCCATATATGAAGTTTCGAACTGAACGGATGCTGAGAACCTTGTGATCTTGCATCCTGAATGATTTTCGGGTCCGTTTAACGTGAGTGGCCTAATTTTCTCGAATATGTAGCATGTAATTTCTTCGATCTTGGTCCCCTAAGGTCCATCCCTTGCCTTAGTGACTTCAGAATGTCAAATCCATGATTTTAGTACTCTTTTTCAGTCTAGGCTCCTAAATACACCTTGCATCACAAAAACAATTAAATTAAGGCATTAAACAGTATCATGTTCGCAAAGTCAAGTAATAATTGAGGTCTAATATGTAATATTTGACCCTCAACACCAAAGCCTCCTTTGTCTCTTACTTTCGCCCGTACAGGTTCAAGAAGGTGCATTGCAGAGGGTCTGTTGGAAAACTACATCAACATAAGTAATTCAAATTAAGCTCTCCAAATTATTTTTCTAACTTACATATACCATGAACGAAAAATATTCTACTTATTTGATTGACTGGATATCAAATACGTGGACATGTTTGGATGGTTACAATGAAAAAAATCCAATGCTCCCGTTAACACATGAGTGTGAGGGAATCATGGGTTACGATCGTTCAACCCATTTGATTTTGCAAATACGACTTAGAGAAAATGGTTTATATAATCTAGTCAGTTTAATTTGAGTTAATATATGTCAGGTGAATAATTTATGAGTGCCTGAGTATCAAGAATCACTACGCCTGAGTATCAGATCAGTCCCCTATCCTATTGTGAGATCATAGGTGCCTACCGTTCATTTCAATCATCACACGATACCTCTCTTGTCTACTTTCCCTGATTCCACTTTTAAGTCGTGAAATTCCACACGCAACACCTCTTTTCTGCAGGGAGCGGATCAGGTGTTACCCGGGTAACACAGTAGTAGGTCTTTTCCTGACCGTGGGGCATATCTTGATGTATGTGTTTCATATCCATGCCGTCCATACGTTTTGAAAGCTCATTGTAGGGCATGAGACCAAAGTTGAAGTAGATAAAACTCTTAACTGGACCACACCACAGGAAACAGTAGTGATTAATCATTAAAAACTTCTTGTGGGGCAGAAAAGATTTGGATCAAGCAGATATTTGTTTTTTTTTTTTTTCCTTTCCTCCGTCAAAGTCTCTATGATCTTATCAAAAGGTTGGGAAATCAGCATTACGGTGGGTCTAAGGAAGCTTTTAACTGTAGGCATTCAATCACCACTGTTTCCCATGGTGTGGTCCACTTGAGATTTGGATCTGTTTCATCTTTAGGACCACACCCTAAAATTATCTGGAAAAACTGATGGACGGCGTGGATATAAAGTACATATATCAAGGTAGGCTCCACGGTTAAGGAAACACACTCTTATGGTGTTACCCGGCTAACACCTAATCCGCTCCCCTTTCTGGCCCGCATGTCATTTGTGTATCATCGAGGCCGTGGAAAAGGTGGCCCACGCCATAAAGATCACATGGGGTGAAATACTACCCCATCTGTCAGGTCGCTCCTGTTTTTTCCTCCGCAGCAGGAGATATTTGAGTGTCATTCACCTATCGCACGGCTCAGATGTTCTGCACAAATGACACGTGTTGAAGAAAGAAAGGTTATACCTGAAAGTTCAGGTACAACGTTGACCAAAAAGGCCCTGAATCTCAGTCTTCCATGAATGGTGTGTAATGGCATACAACTCACACCTCATATCTCATGCACAATATAACTCATTCAATAAGGTGCAGAGAATTGACTACTCATACACACGCATGCAGCCACTGAGAATTCAAAACTCGTGTACCTTAATCCAGACCATCCACATCACATGTCCCATCACGAATATGATTTTAAGCCAAATCATAAAGAAAGAATGATCCTAACCATGCAACGGATGGCCACGGTTGGTAAACATGAATTGAAATCAACAATATAAATTCATTTGGATCGTTCGATCAATAAGATTATGGAAATTGGTGGAAACGGATTGGCTACTCCCCCGCCACTAGCCCGGTGGCTGATGGTCGGTGCTCAGTGGGCCCCACCATGACGTATGTGTTTCATCCATGCCGTTGATCCATTTTTACAGATCATTGATCCCAAAAAAATGAGAGAGATATAAATCTCAGGTGGACCACACCACAGGAAAACAATAGTGATTGGATATCCACCATTAAAATTCTCCTAATGCCCACTGTACTGTTTATTTAACATCCAATCTGTTGATTAGGTCATACAGACCTAGATGAAGGGAAAAAAGAAGAAGATCATCTTGATCCAAAACTTTTATGGGCCCTAAAAAGTTTTTAATGGTCGAGGTTCATTCAACACTGTTTCCTGTAATGTGGTCTACTTGAGATTGGGATATACCTCATTTTTGGTCTCGTACCATAAAATGATCTAGAAGAATAGATGAATGGCATGGATGAAACACATACATCATGGTGGGGCCCACAGTGCACCGACCACAAGCCATTGGCCGGTGGCAGGGGGAGGAGCCAATCCGTTTCCGAAATTGGTCATTATCTAAAATGGAATCACAGGATTTGAACGGATGGGATTGATGCTAACGTCTGCATGCGCAGGCTTCACCAAGATCTCTCTCTAAACGTGTCCCTTGACATGCACATACATGCGTAGATGCCTGAAAAGAGGAAAATGAGAGAGATGGGAGTAGCTAACAGTCTAAAACAAAGCCCTAAGTGGGCCTTTCCTGGAATGGATGGGTGTGGGAAGACCTTTAGATCTAATGATTGTGACCAAATTCGTTAATGATCACAGAGCCCCAGATAGTCATGTGGCCATGTGGAAGAATCTATCGGAGACAAACACGTAGAGGAGAAGGGAGGAAAAGAGGTGTAAGGCATTGGGAAAGGGAATTATACGAAGAGAGTAAGTTGTAGGGGGCAGGAGAAAAGGTGGGCCTTTTCCTCTTTTGGAATCTGAGGATGGGTCACATCACACTCAGATGGACGGACTAATTACTATATGGACAACGACGTTTGAACTTTGGACCGTCCTTTTCCCTCCACACCTCACATGGGCATCTTCTCTTTCTCCTCAGTTTATCACGTGATCTTGGTCCCAAAATCTCGTTTCACACATGGCACACTTGTACGACAGGAATGGAAGCTAGGTGGGGCCCACTGTAATGTTTGTGAGAAATCTTCTCGGTCCATCCCTTTTTCCAGCTCATGCTATCAGCTGAGCTTTAAAATAAGGGGTAATCAAAACTCAACTTGGCCACGCCACATGAAACAGTGGAAATTGAATGTTGACCGTTGAAGTATTTTGTGGCCGTTGAAGTTACGGAGCAGGGTAATATTTTTATGTTTTACATTAATTTTGAAGGGCAATAAACATCACCATGGACCCAGGTATACTCAGTAGTAGGCATTTCCTTCCCCATCTTTTACTGTCGTGTAGCCCAATTGAGTTTGGGATTGCATCATTTTACCCAGAAGGATGAATGAGGTACATCACACCAAGCCCTACTTATCTTCCTACCATAGGAGCTTTGCACAATTCGGAGTTGTAGGCAACTACATCCCATGCTCGACTGTGTTAGTAAGGAGCTATTCTACTTGGATGCACTTGCTTGGGTGGGCTCTACCGTGGTGTATGCGTTATATCCATTTTATTCATTCCTTTTTTACACTGGGATAAATGTGATGAGGTCGATCATCATCTTCCTCAAGGATAACTATGCTTCTTTGAATTCCTCACAAAGATTTCTCGAATCCGCTTATTTGGACTCGCCACAAAGACTTCTCGAATCCACGACAAAAAAATAAAGAAAAAAAAGTAGAAATAATATTCTAAAAAATTTATAAATTAATTGATGAATGATTTAACGAGTTTATAACCCTTTAAACAGGGATACTAAGCCATGGAAGAAGTTTCGGAATTAAACCACAACTAAAACTCCTAGGAATTGCGACTTACTATAAATATTAAACTTACTATTTATAGTCAGCCGTGATTCCTACTAGTGTGCATGGTTTTCGCCCAAAAATAGTAAGTGTCCTATTGGCTTTGGCATCAGCATGTTGTTCTCATAATTTTTATAAGCACTTCTCATGTTGGGCGCAACTCTTAAAGCCGAACGGATGAAGAGTTATAATCAAACAAAAACTTATTATAAATAGTAAAAAATGAAATTTAAACAGGAATTCGACTGTCAATCTAATGGTATTTTGCAAATTCGGCATGCACAACCTAGTATACTAGGGTTGGGTGGCTAAAGTAGCTCGTCTTACTCCAAAATCATATATGGTATGTCTGATAGCTCATTCCAATTTGCGAGATACGTCCGTTTTAAGTTCTGACGGTCCGGATCACCTCTATCTCCGATGGGCCTTTTCCAGTCCATCTTAGCCGTGAAACTGTCTACGACCTGCTCTACATCACTTTTACTAGCTCATTTTATAGCATGAAGCAAATCCAAAACTAAGGTCGACCACACCATAGGAAAGAGTGAAGATTGAACGCTCTACATCACTTTTGCTAGCTTAGTTTATAGCATCTGGTAAATCCAGAACTAAGGTGGACTACACCATAGGAAAGAGTGGAGATTGAAAGCCCACTTTTGAAAATCTCTTAGAGCCATAAGAATTTTGGATGAAGCTTATAGAGGTGTTTGCCTTCATCTTATTCAATCACCTTATGAATGGTTTGGATGTCATATTTACATCATAGTGGGCATTAGAAAGGTTTTAATTAGTGTATATTTATCTCACTGTTTACATATGGTGTTGCATATTTGAGCTTTGTACATGCATATGTTATAAATTGAGCTGACTAAATGTATAGACAAAGTTGAATTATACATACATAACAGTGGGCCCATGAAGCTTAGGAATGTATGAAGGCTGCACGCACTCCACTTCCTGCAATTGTGGACCTCCCTTCATACTAAGATTTACTTAGGCCACGTGTCACTGTCAAAGATAGGCTCAGTTGCATACATATTTAAACAACTTTCAAATATTCTTTTGTGTTGTGGCCCAGAAGTTTGAGGTATTTATATGTGACATTTATTTTCTATATCTAAAATACCAAGTGAGTTGCATTGCATAGACAGTTTTGATCATTAAATACAAATCCTATCCAACGGCCAAAGTTCCAACCTATTGAAAATAATAGATAATTGTCAAAGGTTCTCAGTCCTCATCAACGGCGAGGCAGGGGGTTTCTTCAAATCGACTCGAGGTCTGCAGTAAGGGGACCCGCTCTCCCCTGGTTTGTTCATCCTAGCAGCAAAGGTATTAAGTAGAGGTTTGAAGACCCAGTTGGATAGAGGGATTTGTCAGCCATTTCGAATGGCCAGGAATTGCTCGCATGTGTCTCATCTCCTTTACATCGATGATACGTTAATTTTCCTCAATGGTTGCATCATGTCGGATAGGGCATTGAAAAGTTTCCTAGATTCCTATCAGCGCATCTCTGGTCAGAAGATCAATTTCCATAAGAGCCATTACCTTTGCTTGGACCTTCTTTCGGCCTCCAGAGCAGAGAGCATCCACAAAGTTTTAGGTATGTCTAGACGTACATCCAAGCTCATTTACCTGGGAGTCCCTCTCACCACCGGCAGATCGCGAATTGCTGATTTCCAACCATTGGTGGACAAAGTGGAAGCTAAGATAAGAGGTTGGAAGGCCTTGTGTCTATCTCAGGCTGGCAGAGCCACACTAATTCAACACATCCTCAGCAGCATACCTATTCACACCATGGCTACTACGACCATCCCAACAACTACTCTCAGGGCTCTCGAAAGTCAGTTCGTTGATTTCTTTTGGGGTTGGAGGGAAGGTAGGAGAAAGTTTCATTGGGTAAAACGGTCAGAGATTACAGTCCCGAGGTCGGAGGGGGGCTGGGTATTAGGAGTTTGAAGGAGGTTATGCATGCTTTCCGCCTCAAGATGTCTTGGTCAGTCAAATTTGACGAGCCTAAAAGTGCGTGGGCTTCGGTCATGGCACTAAGGTACAATCAGGATATTGCTTCTACAAGTCAGTCCTTTAGATCGGGTTCGGCGTCTCCTCTGTGGAAGAGATAAGAGAGCTACTTCCACTAGTGATCTCGAAAATGCACTGGAATATTGGCAGTGCCAATTTGAATTTCTGGAGTGAGAATTGGTCCAGGCTCGGACCCTTCAATGATTTGGTTTCCCAACCCTATCCAGAGGGGCTTGCCAACCTTGCAGTCGCAGTCAGGGATTGTCTAGGGCAAGCTGGGCCTCTCCCACCTTCGGCTGTTTTTTCCTTCCTCCCTCAGGATCTCATTGATTACACATTTCACAGGGGATTTTGCACGTCTGAGGGCCCGGATGCCCCTTGCTCGCCGTTGGAGGCCAATGGGAATTTCTCCATCAGATCGGCCTAGCTCTCCTGCAAAATACCCAGGCCTCGTGTGAGCTGGCATAGAAGAGTATGGTCTCCTTTCTGCTCTGGAAAGCAATTAGGGGCGCGGTCCCGGTCGACGATGCAGTTCAAGGTAAAGGCATTCATTTGGCATCTCGGTGCGTTGGTTGTAACGGAATATCCCCACAGGGCCCTGTGTCGGAATATGTCTCGCATATCTTCATTCTCTGCCCTCGGGCAAAAGCGATTTGGAACCTTTTCGATGCTACTTTGGGGAAATCCTCGCTGGGGGGGTTCCTCGAGGCTCACAGATTGGTGGGGCAATCCCTCTCCTAGGGGTTGGGCTGGGACTGTTTGTAATTTACTCCCAGCTTTTATCATATAGGAGCTTTGGAGAGGTAGGAATCAAGGAAAATTTGAAGGTTCCTGCCCTTCTATCCAAACCCAAGTGGCAAGGATCAAAGAATGGGCTCACATCATTTCTGAAAAATGGGCAACCCCCTCCTCTCCTCAGGGTGCCCACAACAGGGCTGCACGCTACATCTCAGCACTCTCGGATTGTCAGGTGGCGAAGCTCGCCGTCGGATTGGGTGAAGTTGAATGTCGATGGGTCGGCCAGGGGTAACCCGGGTTTAGCAGGTGGAGGTGGTCTTTGCAGAGGCCCGAAGTGTGAGTTCATCTTCAGTTTCTATACTGGGTACGGGATGGCTTCCAACACCCAGGCCGAAATCAGGGCCATTTTCGACGGCCTTCTCCTCTGTTTTGAGAGGGGGCTTTTCTAAAGTGATCGTTGAATCTGACTCCAAGATGGCAATTCAATTCCTAACCAATAATATCCTCCCTTGCTGGAAATGGAAATCCTGGATTGGTAGGATCCATTGGTTGATGGCTGTTGGGGAGGTAGTCTTCCAGCACATTCTGCGTGAGGGCAATGAACCAGTTGACAAGTTGGGCAAATGCGGGAGTGCTTCTCAATCTTACAAGTTTTTCCCCGACGTTCACTCCGTTCCCCGTGATGTGAAGGGCCTCATTTGTCTAGACAAAATGGGGCTGGGCAAGCCCAGGCGGTAGTTTTGTTTTTTTTGGTAGTTTATTTTGTATAGATATGATAGGCGGACCTGTTTTTTGCCGCAGGGTGCCGCCTGAATGCGGTTCTTTGTTGGGTGCCCCGGTCTTTTTGTGGGGTCATTCCTCCTTGTACAGCAACGTTTTTGGTAATGAAATCTATAGGAGGTTTTCCTCCTCTTTTTTATTTTTATTTTTATTTTTATTTTTATTTTTAAGTGCCCATGAAAAATGGGTATATATAGGCCTAGTTGGGGTTGTGGGTGATCAATTCTGTTTTAGGCGTTGAAAGCTGTAACATTGTTATGGTACTTGCAGGTGTATAGGAGTTTTGCTAAATCCATGTGAGCTGTATACGTCCACATGCCGGCCCATTCGGAAATATGAAATGGGTGTTTGAGATCTGGGCTTTCTGGAAGTAATGCTTTCTGTATGGACCACAGCTTAAAAAATTGATAGTTAATTCGTTTCTTCTACTCATTCATTTGTTATGTTGTATGTTGTGGTCTACTTGTGCTTTGAAATGGCCTAATTTTTATGCCAGAAGATCTAAACAGTGTTGTGGGCTTGATGGAAAGCTAAAATCTCACGCACATGTTAGAATGTGGCACGTGCATGCATGTGTTGATGCATAAGGGCACTCCAAAGTTTGGTGTATTTTCGGACTGTGAATAGTTTGTGTCGAAGGCACAGAAAATTTCGGTGCCATCGCTTCTCATTGGTCCACGTGACCACTGATGATATCAGCTCACACCACATGCGGATTTTCTCCATGAGCCGAAAAATGTGAACTAACGTTGAAACCTTTCTATGGTCCAATGTGATGTTTATTTGCCACCTAAGCTTTTCATAAAGTCAAACGGACTGATGAAGGAAAAACATAAATATCAACTTGATCATAGCCTTATTGGATTGGAGAAGTTTTCACCAATAGCATTAATTCATACTATTTTGCTGTGATGTGGTTCACTCGAGCTTTGGATATGCCCTTTTCCTGGGCTTATATCCTAAAATGATTTTAAAATGGATGAGCAGTGTAAAATCTAAGAAATACATTATCATTGTAGTACATAAATTTCACACGTCCAGATTTTTCATTCTTGTGGTACTTATGTGGCCATCATGATGTATATATTAGATCCACGTTAGCCATTTCAATTTTATTTTTATTTTTTTTTCAAATGACTTTTATAACATGAGACAAAGTTGAGGTAAATCCAAGGCTCAAGTGGGCGACACTATAGGAAATAGTGGAAATTGATGATACCATTGAAAACTTCTCAAGCTGCAGAAGGCTCTGATCAAGCGTATATTTGTGTTCTACCCTCATCCAGGTAAGGGTGACCTTATGAAAAGATTAATTGGCTAATAAGCCTCATGGTTGGCCCCAGGAGTTTGTTTAATACCTATTGCTCTTTGTGACATGGTTAATTTAAGTTTAGGATATACCCCGATTTTGAGCTCATGCTCTAAAATTATTTTCAAACTATCTGAAAATTTTGATGGACGGTGTTGAACTAATACATAAGTCAATCTGAGCCAGAGAAATTCCACACATTAAAAGTTGTGTTACGTAGCACACAGTATATGGGGGGAGAGTCGCAGGAGTCATCGAAAACTACGTGGACCAATGAGAAGCGCAGGCACTGGAATTTCCATTGCCTTCGACACAGACATCCCCACTCAGTTCGTAAAATACAATTCGCATCACAGCATGTTAATTTTGGAGGGTTTAAGTATGAGAAATGCTTCAGTGCTCTCAGAGCACATAAAAGTTATAGTGCTCCTAGTTGCGTTGGACCCGTTGGACAGGTCAATAGTTCGATCTGAACCATCCATTAAGTCATTCCATAGGCTACCAGGTAAAAATAGTAATGTGGAATGATCCAATCCATCCGTGGCTTGGCCTTATTTTCTACAGCCATCCTTTTTCCAAGCCATGGATGAGATTGTGATAAATGACTAATAAAATCATTTCTTTATGATCAAAAGCAATCCGTTATGAGATCGAACAAATAGACGAAAAAATTTGTTGTTTTGACCTGTTCTTTTGTAAACAATCCTGACCATCTATATTGAAGACTATTGATCAGATGAGTAGTATCCGTCGTATCAGAGATTCAATATTCTAGATCAATAGATTGGATTATCTAATTGTCCCCATGCAAATAGGAGCACCGTAACTTATATGCTCGGAGTTTCATATCAGGCTGGTTTCTGTATCATTTCTCAACCTCGTGATTTACACCTTATTAATGGCTTTGATGAAAGATACACATCATGATGGCCCCACACACAAACGTATGGTTGGCATTCCATCCCACCGTTTCATGTGGAGTGGCTCATCTAAGAAGTGTATCTGAATTGTTTTTGGGCTTAGGATCTAAAATTGAAGACAGAACCTGTTACACGGATTAGATTTTACATATAGAACATGGTGGGTTTCACCGAGGCGTTGCAGAGGATTCAGCGTCTCCGACCACGTCAGGGTTACAGGAATCCCGTGTAAACCGGTTCAGGCGGCATTGTGTTTAAAATATGGTAATGTACCTCCACGTCAGCTAAAAACCGACTCCCAAACGCCACACCAGTGTCTCACACGTGCCAAAATAATAAACGTACATGAGATCCTGAACGTTCATCCGCGTCCGCTCTTTACATGGGGCACATATATATCTGCAAAGAGGATGACCACGTTCCTAGGGCTGTCAACTGGGACGCGAGTTGCCTGTTACCGGGCCACAGGAATTTCCAGCGATTGGAAGCTATTTGGAGCCCACCGAGATGCCCATGTAAAATCCACTCCTTCCATCCGTTTTTAAAGACCACAATGGAACAGGAGCCTAAAAATCAGGAAGATACAAAACTCAGGTGGGCCATACCATACGAAATAATGAGAACGGAAACATCCACCGTTAGAAACCTTCTTGGAGCTGACCAGGATGTTTATAAACCATCCAAACTGTTCATAGGCTTTTTACCACACAAACGTTCGGCATAAATATTACGCTGATACAAAACTTTTATAGCCCCGAGAGATTTCCAATGGTGAGTGTTCAATCCCTGATATTTCATGCCGACCATTCAAGCTTTCGATATGTCTAATTTTTAGGCTCCTATTTAAATTTGGTTTTTGAAATTACACGTAGAGAGCTCACAGGCTATACGCAGAAGATTGGTAAAGTTAATGAATGATGACTATGTCTTAGAGGAGAGTTATTATGACTAATTAAATATTATGGCTAATTAAATCAAATTACTTACTTAAATTAATATGCAAATTAAACTAAGTAAGATAATTAACTCTAGGGCTTTTAAGCTAATAAATGGTTTAATCACTTAAACTATAAAAGATATGACAATTAAGTAACTAGTTTATAAACATGACAGTATACATATGTGTGCATGTGGGATGTGCTAATTATTAATACTCAGTATTCATCTAATCATGCACGTGTATAATTAAATATTCACCATATAAGCATAATTAAAAAAATACTCAAATAACAATTCGAAATACAAGCATTTATAGTACTTCGGTTTCCCTACTCGACTCCCGGCAGACGCACTCAACCCATAAGTGTACCGGATTTTACTATCGGATGTTTTAAATTAAGTTCACCTCTGAACTTTACAATCCTACATAAAGACTAGTTCTTGTAAGAGACTATATATGGTTTTCTATAGGATCACTATGAACCTCGATCCTACATAAAAAGGAGGCTTCCGCAAGAGACTTTAGTTAATTTTCTATATGCTAAGTAACAACCCCGATCTTAATCTAAGTACCTACATTTTCATCTATAGGAGACTCCAACTGAGACTAACACGTACGCACTTGTGTCTGGTGGCTTGCAGGATGACTTTGATTTAAGTTCTACATAAGAGTCAGGGTCCTACATAAGAAAGTAGTCGAGTTTGGTAATTCAAACTCTTACACTCAATTCTACATGAATAATGAGTGTATACAGACTCTTACACATGACAACTTACTTGTTGGATTGAGCCACTTTTGTTGCGTCTTCTTAAATTGCTTGATCGATGTTCTCCCGTATTTCAATTAGCTCTCATTTACTCCTTGATTGTGATACCGATGCTTTGTCAAGGCTTCAACTCAAAGATCAAACACCTTACATGTGATGTTCCGATGAGGTGATCGCTAATGTGATGGGAGGCTAAGTAGAATCTCTTTCAATTAATGGTAAGTTATAAAACCTAAGAGATTCTACTTGATGGACACTTTAAAGCTAGGTTAATATACACTTGGATTTCTTAAGAAAAATAGTGTTTAAAATCTATAAATGGCTTGAGATCATGGTATTCTTGTAAGGGATCTTGGAATGCTCGTTAGAGAGAAGAATCACAAAGAAGAGAGCATAAATCTCATTGAGATAGAGTTTATGAGGTTTGGTAGAGCTTGGGATGTATTACGGTCTCTAAAATGCCAAAATCAATCATTTTCACAAAGATCCGATTGTTGCATTTATAGGAAAAAGGCTCCAACAAATTAATAATGACTAGTGTTCGGTCGCATCAAGTGAATATTCGGTTGCATCGAATTATATTCGATCATCAAATTGAGGTTTAGTCGAGCTGATTTTAAACAGGAAAGCCACGGGACAGATTTGTGCACTTTTAGTCACATCGTAGGTGATCTTCAGTGAGACCGAAGTTGGCACTCAATTATAACTGAATTTCTCAGAATTTTTTCCTAGCATACTGTCTTATTTTAACCGATTTCGGTGGGACCAAAGGTTTCTGAATTTATGTAGTTTTCTCAGCAACACGAGACCTTTAAAGCCAATCTAAGGATTGTTAATTTATATTTCTATAACTTAAGGGATGATCAATAAAAGATTTACCTATTAGGTTTAAGACCGTTTAAATGTTTAGGTTGTTTCGGGTTAAGAGTTAAAGGTCATTGAGGTACATTTACTTGTTATTTATCTCTCGATGCTTCACATTCACTTATATTTTTTATTTTCAGCTTCCAAGAACACAACCAATTATATGTAGTAAGACTCACTTAATTAATAAAAAAGAAGTAAAAAGTGACTGCACTAACAATTTCTAAAAATTAACAGGCAAAGTGAACTTGCAAGGGGCATATAGGTAGCCCCGCTTAGCTTCCAACCACAATAATCTCACGTGACCGGGGCATAAGCAATTCCCGTCATGCTTGCTGCCGCGGCTAGTGCAGAATATCTGGAGGACACCCACATGGCCGGCCAACATCCTAGTTATCCCACACGTGCGTCAGCGTAGGCATGTGCCGGCTGTTTTATTTTTGTCGTTTGCGAAAGCTCTTCATTCCACAGGGCTGCAGAATGTTTTTGACTTTTGTTTTTTAAAAAGCATTTTAAAAATATCGGGAGAAGTGTCGACTCAAAATGCTCCATCTCGGCAATGTATCGCGGACCTTGTCTAGAGTCTAACCGGGAAGCCCCCTCGAGGATAATCCGTCTAGGCAGGGGCTCTGTGGGGCCCAACGTGATCTATATGTTTTATCCACGCCGTCCATCCAATTTTTCAGAACATTTTAGTATACGGGACCAAAATTGATAAAGATCCAAAGCTCAAAATGGGTCATTTTAGTTTATAGGACAAAAATTGATAAATATAATGTGATAATTATACCCACCGTTGAAACCATCCTAGAGCTAACGTGATGTTTATTTTCCATCCAACCTATTCATAATGTCATATAGACCTGATGAGTGAAAACACAAATGTCAGCTTGATCGAAAACTTCTGTATCTCCCAAGAAATTTTTAATGGTAAGCGTTAAACCCCGACTGTGTGGTCCACTTAAGCCTTGAATCTACCTCATTTTTGGTTTGATATGCAAAAATGATATGGAAAAAAGGATGGATGGCGTGGATAAAATCCATACATCATACTGGGTCCCAAATATCCCTGCCTGGACTGATTATCGTCCAGGCAGGGGTAGGACGCAATCCGCTTCCGTTTAACTAGGCTGTGCATGAAGTGAATTATTACGAGAGTAGAAATATCTGCACTCTACTTCTCCCTCCCTCTAGAAATATCTGCACTCTACTTCTCCCTCTCTCTCTCTCTCTCCCTCTCTCTCGCCGTGATGGAGTTCGCTCAACCGCCGGAGCATGTCTTCTACGTGAACTGCAACTTCTGCAACACAATGCTAGTGGTAATATACATGAAAATAACACCACCCATGTAGTTTTGATTTTGTTCCAGAAAGACCTCCTTCATAGTTTTGAAGGACATGAGAGCAAAGCACATGAACATTACAAATTAACGCACATTTGCATTCATGACCTACATCTAGTTCTAGCAAGATGATCTTTGTTCTACTACGCTCCCTCTCTCATATGTTTTGCACTGCCTTCCCTCTTTTCTTCTCCTCTTTTTTTCTCTTCTTCTTATTCTTCCAAAAGAAATGGTGAAAATCCATGTATGATTCAACGTGCTTCATTTTTACCTAAGTATTCTCTCTCTCTCTCTCTCTCTCTCTCTCTCTCTCTCTCTCTCTCTCTCTCTCTCTCTCTCTCTCTCACCCTTTGTGTGTGTAAGAGCGCGCGTTTTGTATTATCCATTAATTTCATGATTACCTTGATATAAAATATCTGGCTCTCTTATTAGGAAGGATATATTTCTAATCTCTCTCTCTCTCTCTCTCTCTCTCTCTCTCTCTCAAAACGCAGGTTGGAGTTCCATGCAAGCGATTTTTGGAGACTGTGACAGTAAAATGTGGCCATTGTAGTAATCTCTCCTTTCTCAGCACCAGAGCTATGGTGCAAAACCAATGCCCGGATCTTCAACTAGGATGTCAGGTCAGTCCTTGGGTTCATCTGCGTAGTTCTATCATCGTAGTATCCTCGTGGTGGTGGTGTTGTTGTTGCTGTTTCTGTTGTTGTTGTTGTGGCTGCTGCTTTTTTATTTATTTTATTTTTTATTGTTCATCCCTTCACAGAGAATGGTCCTATCCAAATAATTTAAACGTTAGTGTAACGGAAAAGAGTTGTGTGGGACAAATGAGACTCCAAAGTAGCATTATGGACTATGCCAAAACGACATTGATCACATGATCATAACCATCTGAATGATGGCCAGTTCTTGTTATAACACTCCATTTTCTCCGAATCATGCAGTTGGGATGGTTAGGATCATCACTTGAAAATGAAAAAGGCCCACCACATGCATAATCTAGTTTGACGATTGGACCTTTTTGTTAGGATTTATTTGGATTGCCCATTTGCACGCTATTGATCAGATGGTTAGGAATCTCCCATAAATGTGATTTCGGCTAGATTTTTTTTTATTATTTATTTATAATTTGTTTATTTATTTATTTTTTATAGCAAAACTTAGATTTCATTAAAACAAAACAAAAAATATATAGCTCTACCAACAAGACATCTAAGCTTCGGACTCCCATTTCGGCTAGATTGACCATTAAGGTATCTTATTAGATTCCACACGTGTTTTTTTAATTTTTATTGTGGAAAATTCTCTGGTCTTTCATTGACCAAAATTCCAAATACCATGATACACATGTGGGCCACCTGATCATCAGATTGTTCTGATCTTAGAGATACGGTATCTACACATTGCGGGATATCGAATTGAGCGGCTGTGATCTCACATATGTGCCTTGTTTGAACATGTAAGGGAAGTAAACTAACAAAGAGCACTCCAGTGTATTGCATTTCTCAAGACCAAATACATGATTGTATGATTTGCATTTTCATTTTCTTACGATCTCATTCTAAGTAAAACCAAAATAATGAAAAAAAAAAAAGAATTTCAGTTGAAGGAAATTATATATTTTTCTTTTCTTTTCTATTCTTCTTTGAATGGAGAATCAGGGTTTCTCCAACGATCTCAGGAGAGTTCATCACTCACCGTCCGCTTCATCAACGTCCAGCCAACAGACGATCCCCACCATTCCTTACATTGTTAAACGTAGATCTCCCTCTCTCTCTCTCTCTCTCTCTCTCTCTCTCTCTCTCTCTCTCTCTTATATGAATATATGTAGGTTAGCTTTTTACAATTCAACACAAGTGTGGAGCCCTACCTATGCACGCGCAGTCACACCTGCCAATATGGAACACGTATGTTAGATCTGAGCTTTCCAAATGGTTGGAAATAATGCTAAGATCTTTCACCAACTATTAAAACAATATTTTCTAACTGTGGCCCACCTGAGATGTGGATTGATTCCTAATTTAGAAGGTCTAATCACCTGGGTAACTTAGTCCACCTGATGGAAGTCTCAGATCTTCTGCACATGTTCCATACTAGCACATGTGCCCACGACTGGATAGATAAGGCTGCAATACGCCTGTGGAATTAGCAAACCTGTAATATACGTACGTGCTTATATGTAGAGAAACGATCAGTAAACTCAAAGCATCATAAGTTCTGGTCCTCATGGTTGTATTGGGACACTTGGTAATACAATCAATTTGGTCTTCTTCTTACAGCCATCTATTTCCCAATCCATGGTATGGTCAGGATTCTCTGATAAAGTGATTATTTATGGCCACAACCAATCCATCTGCCAACCACCAGGTGGTTAAAACGTTTCACTTGACCTATTTTTGTAAGTGATCTTGACCGTCCAGTTTATAGGCAATTGAATGGATGGTTAGAATCATCCCATTGGTATGATTTTTTCATAGTAGCCCATGAAAATTCTTCTGGACCTGAAGGGCAATCCAGATTGATCCATTGGATTGTTCCAGTGTCCTGGTGCAACTAGGAGCATTATTACTTTTAATGTTTTAAGAGCAATAGGTCATCTCAATGTATGTATACATTTTATGTTGGTTGGGTTCTGTGTGCAGCACCTGAGAAGAAACATAGGCTTCCATCGGCTTACAATCGATTCATGAAGTAAGAAAGAGGCAATACTACGATTTCAATTGTCATTGCTACTGCCATTGATATCATGTCATTTTAGTAGTTGTTTTTAGCGTGAATGAGTGTATTTTATTTGCCAGACCTTAGATTACCATTCTTTTATTATTTTAGATTACCATTCTTTTATTATTTTCTATTATAAACAAAGAGCGATGGGGAAAATACTTACCCTAATTTTTTCCATGCCAATGGATCCTTTTCACATGTGTCTAGACAAGGATTTTATCTCTCTTTGTTTAGATTACTATCATTGACATTCTCTCGTTTCTTGATAATTTATTTTTTGTCAATGCATTTCCCAACGGTTACATAACTCTCTTATGCATTCACTTGATCATAAATTGTCTTTTCCTTTTTAGTTTATTCCATTCAAATATTTGAAGCCCTACCTTGATTATTTCTATTTTGGACATAATTATTTTACATCCTTTGTTGATGATTTTTCTTGATTCGCATGGTTATATTTGTTAAAAAGTAGATCTAAGGTACCTACCATAATTTAAATATTTTGTCAATATGTTTAAAAATTAATTTAATAATCAAATAAAAACCCTTTTTCTGACAATGTAAAAAATATGTCATGAAGTCCAAACCTTCTTTTCTACTTGTGGTACGTCTTATAACTATATTGCCTAAACAAAATTTGGTTGCCGAATCGTAAAAATTGCCAAATCTCCTTGATGTCATTCCGATTCATTTCGACTGAAATGCAAATTTCAAAGTCTACAGAGATGAGGCAATCCTCATAGGCATACTTCTGTTCATGTCTTTGACCAAATGTTCTACAACCTTAATGCGCCAGTGTTTCATCTTCCACCCAAAGTTTTTTGTAGTCTTTATTTTATATATAATAGTCTTTTCCATGATAAGTTAGACCATCACTATATTTGGTGTATGTTCTTGAGACATTCCTCCATGCAGAAAGGATATACGACATCATTTGATACTTGATACTATGAAAATAGTGGCAATGGAACCAGAAAGGATATATTGACTGTGGCCTTTCTTCATTCACTGTTTCATTTTTCTTGTGGTGAATTTGTCATAATAACTTGCATATGCAAAGAATGATTCTACCACTGTATAAGGCTTTGTATCAGCCATTATCTTATAATGAAGGCCATTTCTACGGTACTTAAAGCACTAATACAACATGGAGGGCATGATGCTATACTGGTGCATCCATGGTTGCCCTAGGAGTAAATTAGATGTTGTCACAGTGTTGATTACGTGGCACATGATGTTTGTGACCAGATCTCCAATTTCTAGCACCAATGTGATTTTTCCCAGTTCGTTTTAGGCATCTGGATTAAATCATTGAATCATCATTCCGATAGTACGCAGATGCGAACGACGATAGCCCAGTTTGACGAGCATGCTTAGCGGTAACAAGTTCACTATGTAGCCATTATCCAGCATTATATGCTTGACTTGTTTCTCATGGATGTAGCCAGTGATCATAAGTATTATGTTATGTTCTTTATCACCGAACATTAAATCATCCTCTGAGAACGTGATAACGGACATACAGTTAATTGCTTCCATTTCCTTGTGTGTGACATCCTATGCCATACAACTGCCTTCCTTTGTTTCTACAATTTTCATTTCAATGAGTAATGCCTACCTCACCCCGTCATCTAACAGCGCCTGAATTAGCGTTTGGCGAAAATCTCTAGATACGTGCAACGTGTTGTTGCGTAGCACGCCAATAACGTAGTAAACAGAGATCCAATCTCCAGTCTTACCCACAAACGATAAACAAGAAGAAATATAAACTAGAAACAGATCAAAGCAATCTAAACAAACCACAAGACAAGATATACGTGGAAAAACCCCAAACTAGGGTTAAAAAAATCACGGATGCAAACTTTGACTATGAAGAAAACGAAGATTACAAGGAAATATACTAACCTCTTCCTTGGAAATACAGAGAAAACCTTTGTCTACACCTTAGAATAACTCCCAAATATTCACCTTAACCCTATAATAACCCTAGGGACCCCAATTTATAGTTTTGGCAACTTCCCTTTCGCACCCTTACGAAAAACGACTCAATTTTTAGCAGTCCGTATCAAATCCGGAAACGAATCTGTGTAACCTTGACTGGTCGAGTGGACTGCACGACCGATCGAGCAGATCTCACGATCGTTCGAGCATGACCCACAACTGGTCGAGCACCTCGGACCCAAAAACTAATGTCGCTGAACTTTGAGTCGAGCCGGTCCACGACTGACCACGAGCGGACCCCACGACCAGTCGAGCAGGGGTCAGGACTAGTTGTGCATCTCCCAAATGTGGCTCCACATTTCAACAATCCCTCACTTAGAGACACATCGTCATAAACCTTTGTCTTCTTCATCCGGAGTGCACCAGCTCCCGTCATCAAGCCTGAAGACTAATCAAAGCTGAACAGAACTTTAGCTTCTCCCATGTGACCGCTTTAGTCAGCATATTCGCAGGATTCTTAGTTATATGAATCTTTTCTAGAGCAATCGATCCATCTTCCAGTAACGAACGTATGAAGTGATATCTGATGGTAATATGCTTGATCCTTAAATAAAAGGCTGAATTCTTAGCTAAGTATATTGCACTCTGACTGTCACTGTACAGCTTGCAATCTATTTTCTTCTTTCCAAACTCTTCCATGAAACCTTGCATCCACACCATCTCCTTGCCTGCTTCTGTAGCCGCAACATATTCTACTTCTATCGTACTGATAAATACTATCTTTTGTAACTGAGAGACCCATCTAACTGAAGCACTACTCAGAGTAAAGACATAACCTGTAGTACTTCTTCTGCTGTCGATATCTCCTGCCAAATCTGAATCCACGTCGCCTTGTAGCTTGATTTTTGATCCACCATAGCACAGCCTTACATCCTTAGTACCTACCAAGTATGTAAGGATCCACTTCACAGCTTCCCAATGTTCCTTTCCGGGGTTCTTCATGAACTTGCTAACAACTCTCACTGCTTGAGCAATGTCTGGCCTCGTGCTCACTATAGCATACATGAGACTCCCGATAGCCGATGCATATGGGACTTTAGCTATGTAGTCCCATTTCTCTTGCATCTTTGCACCTTGCTTCTTAGATAGCTTGAAGTGGTTGGCTAATGAAGTGCTAACCGGCTTAGCACCTCCCATATTGAATCAATCAAGTACCTTGGCTATGTACTCTGCCTGTGACAAAACCAGTTTCTTGTTTTCCCTGTCACGCTTTATCCTCATGTCTAGGATTTGTTTTGCAGCTCCTAAATCTTTCATAGTAAATTCTCTAGACAGTCGTCTTTTAAGATCTGAGATGTCCTTCATGCTTGAACCGGCCACAAGTATATTATCAACATAATGAAGAAAGATGATGTATGACGTATCAAACTTTCTTAAGAAACAACAGTGGTCTGCATGACATCTTCTAAAACCGTTTCCCGATATGAAACTGTCGAACTTCTTGTACCACTGTCTCAGGGCCTCCTTCAGGCTATATAGACTCTTCTTCAGTCTACACACCTTATTCTCCTTTCCTGGTGTCACGTATCCTGTCGGCTGATGCATGTATATCTCTTCTTCAAGGTCCTCATGAAGAAAGACTGTCTTAACATCTAGCTGCCCTAGATGTAAGTCCTTTATAGCCACTATACTCAAGACCATACGAATCGTAGACATTTTCACCACAGGTGAAAATATTTTAGTGAAATTGATACCTGCCTTTTGTTGAAACCCTTTCACAACAAATCTAGCTTTATACCATTTCGAACTATCGTGCTCCTCCTTCAGTCTGTAAACCCACTTGTTATGAAGAGCTCTCTTCCCCTTGGGTAGAGTGACTAGCTCGTCTGTACGATTGGACTCAAAAGAATCCATCTCATCATCCATGGCCTGCTCCCACTTAACCCATGTATCTGACTGTAATGCATCTTCAAAACACTCTTGTTCACCATTATCTGTCAGCAGTAGATAATGTAAGGAGGGTGAGTATCGGACCGTAAGTCTCCTCTCTCGAGTAGACCTCCTCACAACCGGTGTATGCAGCTTTGCCTCATAATGCTCATGTGCATGATCATCCTGTGGCGCTGTAACACTCATGTCCGGTAACTCTTCCAACTTTACGAATTCTTTCTCCTTGGCCTTATTTTCTTACACAGTCATTATGCATCACTTTTTTTTTATTAAAGACTACGTCCTTTCTTTTGATGATTTTTCTATTTTCTGCATCCCAAAACCTATAGTCAAAATCATGCTACCCGTAACTTATAAACGTGCACCTCCTGGACTCGCATCCAGCTTGTTTCTGTGCTCTGCATCAATGAAAACATATGAAGTGCAACCAACCACTTTGAGATATGCAAGATTCACTTCTTTCCTAGTCCACGTTTCTTCTGGTAGCCCACCATCCAATGGTGCTGAGGGACTTCTATTGATGAGATATGTGGAAGTATTCACAGCATCTGCCAAAAAAGTCTCGGGCAACCCTCCATGTAACCTCATGCTCCTGGCATGCTCAAGGATAATCCTGTTAATGCACTCAGCCACACCATTTTGCTGCGGTGTCCCTGGAACCATTTTCTGATTTTTAATTCCATTTCTTGCACAATACTCTTCAAATCTCTTATCACAGTAGTCTTGCTCCATTATCAGATCTGAAATATTTTACTGTTTTACCTGTCTCGTTTTCTACCATGACTTTTCACTTCTTAAATACATCAAATACATCAGATTTATACTTTAAGAAATAGACCCACAGTTTTCTACTAACATCATCAATAAAAGAGACAAAATAACATGAGCCACTAAGAGATAATACCTGTGTCGGTCCCCACACATTAGTGTGTACAAGCTCTAACAGATACATCTTTGGAGCGCGTCCTATTTTCTTGAAGCTTACCCTCTTCTGATTTCCATACATGCAGTCCTCGCAGAATTCCAAGTCAATAGACTTCAGCCCTGGTAGCTTCCCTTTTGACAATAACACTTTTATCCCCTTCTTACTCATATGTCCCAACCATTGATGCCATAACTGCTCATTCACTCTAGTTGATGCAACTGCGAGTGAACTATACGATCCTAAAGTCACGTACAAAGTACTTTCCTTCTTGTCTCGAGATATCACCAGAGTACCTTTTGTGATCTTCCAGGAATCACTAGTGAATGTCGTCACATAACCAGTATCGGCCAACTGCCCCACTGAGATCAGATTCCTTCTCAAACTCAGTACATGTCTGACATCCTTCAATTTCAAAGTTGTTCCGTCTTTCTGATTTATATGAACGTCTCCCTTTCCAACGATACTGCATGACTCATCATCACCCAGGTAGACTTTCTCAAAGTCACCTAACATATAATCACGTAGAAATTCCTTACACGAAGTGGCATGAAATAAAGCACTCGAGTCTATAACCCAAGACTCATTCCTCGCATCAAGAGACAAGATCAATGCTTATGTGTCACTCTCCTCAGATAGATTCACTGAATCCTTCCCACCTCGAGAGCTTCCTTCTTGATTCTTAAGCGCCCTGCAATCACGTTTCATGTGCCCCTTCTTGCCACAATGCCAACACTCATCTTTGTCTTTCAGTCCCTTGGACTTTTTCCTCGACATAGAACGCCCGTGTTTATTGCCTCCTTTATTCAGCGATCTTCCTCTTCCTTTAACATTTAGAACATTCCCTGAATCCCCTGAAACTCTTGATGCCTTTCTTCTAGATTCTTCGCTGAGGATTAGACCGGCCAGATCATCAAATTTCATCTTTGTCAACCTTGAGGAATTGCTCACAACAATCACCAAACCATCCCAACTATCTGATAAACTGGATAAGATCAATAACGCCCTGACCTCATCCTCAAAAACAATGCTAACGGATTCCAACTGGCTCATGACTGTGTTGAACTCGTTTAGATGTTCAGCCACGCTTGTCACGCCCCGAACTCGGAAACCGGGCTCACAAAATTCCCGATCGCCGAATCCGGCGCCGACAGCCTCCGTAGAACCCCATTCTCGGATCCCGGCACCCATTTACCAGGTTCCGATCCTGGGATACCACAAGGAGGGTTTCAAATCATTAGTCTGATTCATAATGAGCATAACAAAAGCATAACCCACAAACAATAAGCACAAGAACACCACCACAAAATCCACTATGATCAAAAACATTTTGAGTACAATGCGACTGGAAGGGGAAAATACAATGTAATAAAAGAAACAAAACTCCGGAAGCTCGGCTGCACGCTCCAACTACAGCGAGACTATGGCTACGACTGCGTCCTGGCGTCACCTGCACGCATCAATCGTGCATAAGCTTATGGAAAGCTTAAAGGGTGGTGTAAGTGTGTGCGCAATATAAACGTGCTTAAAATACAAGGTCAGAGTGATGCAGAATCATGGTGATGAGCACATGAATGCAATCAGCCGTACCAAGGCTATGCGGTGCAAGATATGAATGCTATCGGCCATAACACAGCCATGCGATGCGAGATGCAGCTCAAGCATGCCAATCCTCATCATGTATCAGTACAGTTCTCATTCTGGATAATCACCGGGGTCCAATACACTCCAAATGGCACTGTCGCTCTCCTAGCCGCACAGTCCAAGTGAGCGTAAGAAACCTCACTATCCGCCTGACCAATATCGGCCTATACCTATCTCGCACGTCGATAGCGGACCCATTCGCGAGCGGGTCAAACTCAACTAGTATTGCCCCCTACCCTCGGGCGAGTAAGGCCACACCCCTTTCCAACCGACCACGACACAGTGGGAGACGCGGCCTCCTGGTATTCGGCCCTCGTGCGCTCATATATCCACTCGGTCTCGACATTGGAGTCATCCTCTGGTACCATCGGGTTTAGGGATTTTCACCCAGGGACGTCTATGGTGCCCGTATGCTAGAACTAAATATTTTCGGTATCCAACTCAGCCATCCACGATGTGTCCATGGAGGCTATGGCCCTGATGTCGCGAGGGCATACAGTAACTGCAATCACACAAATGCAAGTGCATGAGTCACATTATCAGTCATGCAACAGTCCTGTATATACCATGCACTTATATGAGGCAACTCCACCTATCAGGGAGCCCATAAATAGTCTATCCAAAGGTATATGCTATGATCGGTCACTCCTCACATCAGGCATACATATGGTGCGAATGATCATGAATCATGCATCTATACTAAACATGTAATAAGAGATGGGTTCTAGGTATAATGGAGATGGGCCTAAACGGCCTACTTACCACAAGTTTGGGCCTATCAGTGGGCCTTAGGGAGAACTATAATGCGGACATTTAACCAACATTATCAATGTGGACGTCAAACCAGCATTACTCCCAAGGCGTGGCGCGTTACAAAATCAACACATATACCATGGCGGAATTACACTGCAAGCATGGGCCTAGTCACATGGGCCTTGCGTACATTACAGGCCTCATAATATGGGCCTTAAAATATCTCAAAAATGGTTGGATAGTCGAATGAAACACATGCATCCTGGTGGAGCCCACACCAATGGAGGGTGTGGTTTACAATACTTACATAAGTGGGGCCCACCATGATGCTTATTTTTCACCCAGCCTAAGGCCCAATATAATGTTTATTTTCCACCCAATTGTTCATGCAGCTACTTGAACCAAGGTAGGGCCCACTGGACTGGGCCCACTGGAATGTTTATTTTCCACCCAAACTATTCATAAGGTCACACGGACCGTGGGTGGGGCCCATCGTTATTTTTGCATCCCCAGTACACGGTTAGGGAGCCCACCGTTATTTATTTTATTTTAATTTTAATTTATTTTATTTTACACATGGATAGGGAGCCCACCGTTATGTGGTCCACAATCCAGCCCACTCATTATGTGTGTCCCACTTGGCTGAGGGTACAGACCAAGTTTTAGTCGTATCCAAATTTCAGGTAGGCCCCACCAACGATTTTATATATTTTAGGCATGACTTCACATGATTTTAAATGATGTGGCCCACCGGAGTTCCATATACAGCTGAATTTTGGCATGGACGGATGAAATGTGGGGACCCATCAAATGTACGGTTTGGATGGGAGATGTGCATCAAGGTGGGGCCCACAGCTGGGGCCGTGACCCCCAGCCAATCCGTCCGCTCGTCACTCAGCAGCAGCGCTGCTGCTTTATTTTATTTTTTTTAAATTTTTTATTATTATATATATTTTTTTGATTTGGGGCCCACCGAGATGTGATTCACAATCCAGCCCATTCATTGTGTCTGTCCCACAATTGTAAGGGTCCAAATCAAGTTCCACTTGCATCCAAAACTCAGGTAGGCCCCACCAATGATTTTATATGTTTTAGGCATGTCTTCACATGATTTTAGATGGTATGGCCCGCCTGAGTTCCGTTTATGGCTGATTTTTGGACTGGACGCGTGGGCTGAGGGGACCCATCAAATGGACGATGTTGATGGTTGAAAGCACCAAGGTGGGGCCCACAGCTGGGGCCGTGAGCCCCAGCCCGGTCGCCCGTCCGTCCGTCAGCGGCAGCGCAGGCGCTGCCTGCGTCTGTTGTCAGCGGCAGCGGCTGCTGCTTGCTTCTTCTTTTCTTTTTTTTTTTTGAAAATCGGTTTTTCTACGGTTTTTCCTAAGTGGGGCCCGCTTCAGTACGATCCACTCCATCCATTGGTCTCTGTGGCTTGATACCAACCCATAGAGTCCAATATTGAGCTTTTTCAGATGTACAGGAGCATCAGGGAGCAAATCAAAGGTAGGGATACTGTTTCCTATATCACGGCCCGCCAGAAAACCAAATCAATCTCATTTTTCGGTTCAATGCCTTAAGTGACCTGAGGAAGAGAATGGACGGTTTGGATTGTATAGAAACATTAAGGTGGGGCCTGCATGAGAGGCCCACCACTCCTTTCCTTTTCTCTTTTTTTTTTTTAGTCCACTGTTGCAACGTCCAGCGTCCAGGGACACTGGACGGTTTATATATATTCACAAAATTGTGGTGGGTCCCACGTGAACGTGGCCCACCAATATATATATATATATACATATACATTTAATATTTATTTATATTGTATATATATATATATAAATACATATTATATTATATATTATATACATATATTATATAAAATATAACATACATATATATATATATATATATATATATATATATATATATATATATATATATATATATATATATATACACATATAGAAAGATGCATTGGGCCCATCCCAACAGTGGAGGGTGCGGATCATCACCTATAATAGAGTGGGCCACACCGTCTGATGTAGATGGACGGGGGAGATGTAACACATATCGGTGGGATCCACACCATTATAAAGAAAGAATGAGAGAGAGATAGAGAGAGAGATACACGGTGAGATAGAGGAACCCCGCCACTATGGGCCCTCTTGATTAAATCACATACATCCAAATGGGTCCCACCAACAAGTGGGCCTAAAGCTTAAAATAATGGAAAATCACCCACCTTATCTTCCTTCTCCTTGCTCCCTTGGACTCCTTAGCTCCTTACCTTCACTTTTAATGGAGGTTGATGAAAGATGAATGGTTGAGATTAGAGATGAGAGGGTGGGCCACACTTGAAGTTGAGAGGGAGTGTTGGATGAGTGAAATTTCTCATGGGATTTGGAAAAATTGCTAGAGAATGAGAGGGAGAGATAGAAATAATGGATGGAGGGATGGGTGGAGTGATGGTTGTAAGAAAGGAGTGATGAGAGGTATGGTTTAGTTTGAAATTGGTGGAGAAGAGGGATGGTTGAGGTTGAAAATGAGAAAAAGAGGAATGGTGAGGTGGAAAGAATGGTGGACTTTTGGAAAAAGAGAGAATGGGTGGAGTACTTTGAGGTATGGTTGCATTTATGGTTAATTAGTGGGACTAATTGTGTAGAGATTCCCTCGAAATCCGCAACGCGCGGTGTTTCTTTGGAATAAATGCAGATCGGCATCTTCTTGCCTGGGTATCGGTTCGGTGCGCAAGTCACGGCGTTGGAACCGCGGCGACGACGCGGTCGCTATGATAAAACTTTCGGATCAAGCCGACGTCGGTGCGCGGGACCTGGCCTAGGATCGTGCGCAAACACCGAATACGGTGCGAAGGTTGCCGGAATTTGACCGGAAGGACCGCGGAAGCTAACAGAATGGTACGGATTAGGACACGGGTCTTACAACGCTCCCACCATCCGACATATTCATGTTGAATAGCTGTTTTATAAGATGAACCTTGTTAAATGCTGAGGGCTTTTCATATATGGTGGCTAGGGCTTCTATTAATTCTTCTGTAGTTTTCATCTTTGATATATTGAAGGCGATGCTTTTAGACAAAGAGAGCCGGATCGTTCCTAAAGCCTTCCAATCCAATAATAACCATTCATTATCTGTCATCTTCTCTGGTTTCTTCTCTTTTCCTCTTAAAAGAATATAGAGGTCCTTTGGATACAGATAATCCTCCATCTGCATCTTCCAGAAGGTAAATTTTGAACCATCAAACTTCTCAATTCTAGTCTTCCCTTCTTCCGTCATCACTCCCAATAGAACTAAACTTAGCTTTGATACCAGTTGTTGCGCAGCACGCTAACAACACAGTGAACCGAGATCCAATCTCCGGTCTCACCCACAAATGATAAATAAGAAGAAATATAAACTATAAATAGATCAAAGCAATCCAAACAAACTACAAGACAAGATATACATGGAAAAACTCCAAACTAGGGTAAAAAAAACCACAAATGCAAACTTTCACTATGAAGAAAACGAAGATTACAAGGCAATATACTAACCTCTCCCTTGAAAATACAGAGAAAATCCTTTGCCCATACCTTAGAATAACTCCTCAATATTCACCTTAACACTAGAATAGCCCTAGGGACTCCAATTTATACTTTTGGCAACTTTCCTTTTGCACCCTTGCGAAAGGTGACTCAATTTTCCGCAGTCCGCATCAAATTCGAAAATGAATTTACGTAACCTCAACTAGTCGAGCAGACTGCACAACCGGTCGAGTGGATCCCACGACTGGTCGAGCATGGCCCACAACCGGTCGAGCACCTCGGACCCAAAAACTGATGCTTGCTAGACTTTGAGTCAAGCCGGTCCACAACTGATCACGACCAGTCGAGCAGGAGTTATGATCGGACGTTCGTCCCCCAGATGTGGCTCCACATCTCAACACGCGTCATATATGCTTAGTCGATTAAGGATCCTTTTTAAGTGGCTCATGATATCGTAAGTCACTTTGCTAATTAGTGGGGTTTTATCGCATGGTGTTTTGTTCCCCTAATTTTCTTTATTATGAGAGGAATTCTTATCTCGTGAACTTCCCAGGGCATTCTCTTGTGCTGTTGTAAAACCCCACTTTCATGAAGGGCTGGATATCTTCTTTCCTAAGCGTAGTGTAATTACTGTTGCTTTACTGGTGTTTCTGACGAAGAATTGGCCAGCTTTATCGCTCGTTTAAGAGTCATTACGTTGCAACTTACATAACCTTGACTGACATGTGCGTGCGACACGTGTTACCCCTGTTCAACCCTTTCATGCTCACCCTTTTTATTATGTTCACCTTGAAACTTATGCAAGGGAAATGTGCCCCACATAGACATTATGTTTGATGTTATTTTTCTAATTCGCTTTTTATCTTTCTTTATTACAATCTCACTTAGATTCATCATTTTTTGAAGTGTATTTTTGATGGTGTAGCAGTTTTCGGTAAGATGGTTGAGCATATTATGGTAATGACAGTAGTTCTTTTATTTCATTTTCCTTACATCTTCCGGACGTTTTGGCTATGACAATTCTATTGTCCCTTCAGCCAATAGCTGATTTATCATGGGGAGTACATCTTCTTTCTTGAATGTATACCTCACGTGATCATCGTATCGTTTGGGCAGCTTATTAGTAATTTTGCCTATGTAACGACTTCTGCTATCTATTTTGTCATCTTTCTACCTGACATGGGGGTCTTCTCTCTTCCTTTCTCTGTCGGTGACATTTGTCGATAACCTATTCAGACCTCGGTGTGTTGTCTCTATATGAAAGGCAGTCATTTTCCTGATCATGGTGTCGAGAAGATGGACCTTAGTAGCGAGGTCACAGAAGGTCAGTATATTGGCACACGTCAGGCCAAATGCGACTCTTATTTTCATGGAATTTAGACATAATTTTATTTGTTCTGGTTCTATTGCGAGCTGTTGACATGACGGGCCCAGTCTTCCATCGGTCGATGGACTTCTCCACTAGTTCACATTCTTAATGCCGAACTGTAACGCCCTGCAAATCGGGGGTCGAGCAAAGCTCAACTCCCGAAGTCCCAACGCATTACTTATGCAACATAGATTATGATGATTATTATGAGTGCATTCGAACATGAGTGGGGTTATATTAAAACAACATATCATACTCCAGAGTTAATATGATTTGGCAAGCGGAAGACTGAAATATATGCATTTAATTATGAAAACGTTTCACGAAGTTTGGAGTATGAGTATGAAACTAGGCTAAATATATATACATGTGTTGATCCACAATATGCAAAATACAAAAAATTATAAATGTCTAACTAATTGATATAATCCTTGTAATCCCGTCGAATCAGAACAAGGTCAACGAGGATCCGCCTGATAGTTGAACATAGGAGAATTCTTCCTCCTCGTCCATGAAGTTTAACTCTGTTGTATAGACCTTACCATCACCTGTATCTAAACCAGAGTCTGGGTGGTGTTTTAAAACACCGTCCCAGGTGGGAATGAGTAGCTAATTTAGTGAAACTATAAAGTAACGGTTAACATGTTATCAATTCAGTCAAGCAGTAATGATAAAGCAGTACAACAATCATTCCTAGGTACTCTAGTTAATGCAAGAATGATATACGTTAATGATGCATGCCCTCACCTGCACTCCCTCTGCGATATCAGCTTACGATCGTGGCATGCACCCCTTCCTCTGTGCTCAACTCCAACACCAAAGGCACATGCAAATGCAGTGCATGTACGTGATTAGCCAAGTTCTTAATTAGGCATAGTCATACAGCAGAATTGGAAGCTAAGGTACCTCCTTTTATATCATTTACCCAAACAATGATCTATCTAGGATTGTCAATCCTAGTTAATCACATACGATAGGCAAGTTCACGAGTTTACACTGTAGGTTGCGACGGGAGGCTCGTCACCTCAGCGTAGGCTTAATTCACACTCGAGGTTACTACCACTAACGCCCTACCAATTGACAGTCTATTTTCAAAGGCTCGTCACCAACCCGACCGGGGACCATAGCCAGGCTATGCCGGGGTAGGCCTATTTTATACTCGAAGTAACTACGGAAAGGCTCGTCGCCTTAGCGTAGTCCTAGGGTATACTCGAGGTCACTACGAGAGGCTCGTCACTTGATCATAGGCTGACAACACGAATACAGTGTCTTGTACACCAGCATATTTGGCTCATGAGTTTTGGTTGCTCACTGGTCACTACGGGGAGGCTCGTCACCCTAGTGTAGGCCGACAGCTCGACCACGGTGTCCCATACACCACCATGCCCGGCTCATGAGTCTTAGTGGATCGTGGTACCAATGTTAAGCAGGCTTTGTCAATTGGGTTACTTAACAAGCTCCACTGGTACGAGCGTACATTGAATTAGTCGACATGGAGCGCATATGCACTCCTCGTAGCCTAACTACTGTCGATAATCAACGTACGACTAAAAAAGTTCGGATGCCAATCGTAAACCATTACTGATTGCCTGAACTACATCATAGCCCCAAACACATTTCAAATACAATAGACATTCATACGTGCTAGTCAAAACAGCTTGTAGCAACCAATTCAAATATAAATCTCATATAAGCGTTTTAACGAACACATAAAGTACATGTTATCATACATAGGCTTTCTTCCATAAATCACGTAGTGGCAAGATAGGTTACATGAAGAAAATTGTAACTATGGACAAGGTAATTGAGAATTCTATCTCAATGGCCTCATTAAATACAATTCAACAAACATTTACTCATTCAGGCATTTTATCAAACACTTAAGCTACCCTTTACCCAATATATGAACTAGGATAGTTATGACATATATTATAGCAAATCATCACACATAGTAATCATAATACCGATGATAACCATGAATCCTACGTTTACAATCATGACGAACACAAATAATAATTTCATATTCATTCGAACATTTCAACAAACACATGAAATGCATCTTTGAATTCAACATAGTTCACATATGTATAATATATACAAAGCATCGTAACTAGGATTATATGGCAGTAATCAAGTCAGACATAAATCATTAGCTGACATTGAAAGCCTTGAAAACTATAACCTAAATGTTTATAGTCCGCACCTTTCGCTGGTAAACCCGTACCGAGCTCAATTTGAACACTACATCTTTGTCTATGACACAATCGCTACCTGGATCACGAAATATGTTAGCTCTTTCGTCGATTCATCTACTTGGATACCTAAAACAGATTAGGGTTAGGATTTCTTACCCAAAAATGGAATCGGATTCGTCAGTGTAGCGACACGGGAGAAGGAATTCAGCCCATGAAGTGGCAGGAACGAATCTCGGCATCAAACCATAACTCTCTCTCACTTCTCCTCACTTTCTCCTCCTCTCCTATTTTCTCTCTTCTCTCTCCTAGGGTTAAAGAAATCATATGGAATGAGAGAGGGGTGGGTTAAGGCCCTTATATAGGCCTAGAATTGATAGTAATGGCCCCAGGGCCATGATATACTTAGGTTATAGCCAAAATGCATCTGTTTCGAGCCAACAGAGCTCATCTGGGGGTCTATTACCTGCACACGGTCAGGGGCAAGTTCCCTAACAATGGATATAAGACAGGTTAAGATTTCTATCTGATCGGATCAGTGGATCGACCGCGGAGGACCTGTTTCAGTTCAACGGTCATTGCCACTCGATCAGGGCCACAAGTACACTAACCTGTGTTGAAAATTTTCCCTGATCCAAGGGTGTAGTTGCGTCAAAATCTGACGGTTTGAAACCTTACATTTGTCCTACAAGCGAATGGCTCAAATCACTTAAGTTTAAGTTTATTTCCTAAAGATATTCGCGTTTCTCACACACTTCACTCTGGGCCCAAGTTGTGCAGTTCGGGATACTATTTGGACTTGATTTCTGAGATAGTCATCAAGCCCAATAAGATGGTCATAACCGTATAGTTTCGTGGTAATCAAACTTTCGACGCACGGTGTAGGTCCGATACAGAGTTTCAAGATGCTCCTAAGAGCAACTAGGTTTTGAGATTGCTCCTAGGTTTTTAAGTAATGTTGGGTTAGTAATTATAAAGGTTTTGGGTCTTGTAGTTCGTATAAAAAGTGGTTCAAGCCAAATCCATCAATTGTTTAGTTTAATACTTAACTAAATTCTGCCATAATTACGACAGAATAAGGTGCTAAGGTAGTTCTATGCCCCCTTTTGGCACTTTTAGTTGGTATATTATTTTAATTATTTTTTAATAGTTCATCATTAAGTCAACTTCATCTCTACCAAATTTCATTAGATTTTGTATTGTAGAAAAATTATAAAAATTCTAGAAGCAGCAGCTGTCCAAACTAATAATTTTTAGACAGTTGTCACAACAACCTATATTTAACTATATTAAATTTTTTATTAAAATTTTCACTTATTTTTATATGAAATTAGACTTATCAAGTTTCAATCTGGTTTTTTAATCACCTAAATTGGAGTTATAACGAGGGCGATGACTTTTTGAAGTCGATCGAAAAGTGTAGAAAATCTACAGCGAGGGTCCACCATAACTTGGTGCTCCGGCGGTGCGCCGCCAGCCCGGTGTGGTGTTTTGCCATAAGATTTTGAAATGGGTGTTTTTTACAATCCGGGATGAGTTATTCGACTTGCAATATATGATTTTGGGGTAGGAGAAGCTTCTGTATCCAAATAACCTATTTATTTTGTGATATTCCATAAGGTTAATACTAAAAACTCTATTTTATTTATTTATTTACTATTTATAGTAATTTTTTGATTAAGTATTGTTTTTCATCACCTAAACTTTAGAATCCATGTCTAATATGAAAGTAGTTAGAAAAATTTAAGAATAAGGTGGTGAAAGGTGAGATTTTGAAGGAAATGGGTTGAAAGGGGATTTGAGGCTTTAGGATTGAGTTCTGAGAAGTCAACAAGGGGGTTATGATCAACCCATTGCCTAAGGTTGGCAAAAATCTAGAGAGTTACAATCTACCCCCCTTAAAAAATAATTTCATCCCCAAAATTGGCTAAGGGTAATAAGTAAAGATTTTTTTATTTCATTTACCTAAGTTTATTGATTTCAAGTTTGTATGCGTGGTAGGGTGTATACTATCTATGCTAGTCTAACTCATGTTGGTCTACCCCCCTTAAAACTATTTTTTTGCCCTGAAATTGGCTAAGGCTTCTATTAAGTTCGTATTCAACAAACACATTTGTGGATACACGGACCTCGGCTATTGTAATTCAGCTCCTATCCATTGTTACACCTATTCTTTAATATGAATTGGTTTAATACTTGAACTCTAATTACTTTCCTTCAATGACTCTATTATTGACATTCTAAGATTCAGATATTAATTTAGTGACCTATCCTTACGTGTATCCTGGATCAATTTCCTTCGATCTTGGGCCAGTGGGGCAGGGGCCCACCACGCTTCCGCTGTGCTACTCTGATCCAATGGATGTACAGACTGACTTAATTAGATTGGGCTCATAATGTTCTACCCCCATTAAAAATTATTTTCACTCTTAAGGCTCAAGGATCTTTGTTCTGATCTGCATGTCAGAACAAGGTGTAATTTAGGACCTATCCTTGACATGAAATGGGATATGATCTCCCAATACATTGGTCTTCCTTCCATCAATGATGTGTGTTATGGCATTGGCACCTATGGTTATAGAAAGGAGTTAAAATGTTGGGTGTTGTGGTTAATTCCAGGGACGGGTGTGAGTTTGTGGCAAGATGCCTAATTCTACCAAAGAAGGACTTTTGCCATGGTCCTGATTTACTTTCTTTAATCATGTCCAGTCTAATATAGTAAGATAATCTATACATTATTAGTACATAAGGAAGTTGGACAAAAATAGGTTAACGGGCATACTATCTTTCTAAGTTCATATGCACAATATATATGCCAGAATGGTTTGTGATTCGGGACCTAATTCCTAATTATTTGTTGCCCATTTGAGAAATTTCTTGGACCTACAAAAAAAATATCCCTATTGGCTATATGTTCTTAACACTTTTCAAAGACGAAGTAATAAACTTCTGGCTGTAAGTGGTCGGGCCAATACGGAAGGAAAGTTGTGTAGTGGGTCTGAGTCGGATACATAGACCTTCTGCTTAAACTATGATAGAAAATTTGTCATATCAGTTCTTAACCCTAGTTGATCCCAATCTTCTACTTGATCAGAGCATTGAGTTCATTGGTAACTACCAGGATTTAGAATTCGATTCAAACTGCAAATACTTCGCTTATATATAGTTCATCTACTCCGTGTTCCCGGTTGTAATAAGTCTTTGGTAAGACAATTCTAAGGGGTCTGTTGACTTAACCTAACGTAAAATTCGAGGGATATATAAGTTTTATCTGAGCGTGAGTAGTCTCTAATCAAACAAGCTTCCTAAGAGTTATTAGAGAAGTCCATAAGCATCAAGGGGATCTAACAAAGGAGTGAGGTCTCACTCCAACCTAATCCAGCAAACTAACTAAGTCCATCTTTCAGTTATCTTAGCATAATCAGTCTTTTACCTTCCTTAGTATAACCAATAGCCTAATCTTAAATTAGGAGTAGCAGTAATCTAATAGTTGTAATCCAAAGTCTACGCTCATATGCTAGATGATTTCATACCATTTCTAATACAAGAAATTGTTTTATTACCTAGGGTCAAAAGTTGTCTGATTAGAATTGAGTTGCCTGAACTTAAATTTTTAACTGCGCTCAAGCACTTCACACTTGCTCATACCAGCTAAGGAGGTCCTAGGGTTCATGTTATTAATTTATTGGATTTCCTAAACTACAAGATTTTTCTTAAAATCTAGGAGTACCAACCTTAGATCCAAAACTCTAAATGTCCCAACATTTGATGGTCATTGTTTACGGACTAAACTATAGTATTTGGTCTCGCCCGTCAGTAGAGATCTTTCTATCAGGATTTGAGGGTCGTGATCCTGTTTCGACCTTCGCTCGATGCTCGCCTAGTCTCAGCACTCGTCTTCTTCTTTGAACGGGTCAGGCAGCTAAGCCTGGTCTCATCCGGGGCCACTCTCTTCCTTCCCATAAGGGAAAGGAGTGTGGAGAGGGAGAAGATAGCGGTGACTAGCTTAAAAAGAGCCATTGAGTTGACAAAGCTTGAAGGATGAGGTGGGTTTGTGAGTTTGGAAGGATATGAGACACCAAAGAGTACTTTAGTGCTCAAATAGGTGGAAATGGAGAAGATGGAGAGATGAAAATGAGGAATAGTGAGGTAAGGATGAATAAGATTGAAGATTTGAAGGTTTTGAATGTATGGAAGAAGGGATTTGAGAGGGAAAGAAAGTTTTGGAGGGTTTGGGAGTGAAAAGTAGAGTTGGAGGGGTGTAAATGGGTTAAAACAACAGGGGGGCTTTAGAGGGTTAGTGGGGTAGTCCCACACATGAGTCAGGGCCCACATGGTCGGGCGGTGGGTGGCGCACCGCAGATCGGGCGGTGCCACCGCCCGGACTCTGGTAGTCCGGTGGTGGTTCCGCATAGGGGCGGTGTCCACCCCTCCCCAGGATGTCAAAAATATGTGGGACCCCCCCGGGTCCCTCTGTAAATTACGGTGTGGCCCCCCACCTCTGTTTGATATGGTTTCGGGTTCCATCTCGCATATATTCATGCTTTTTGGGTCTTTTAAGTGTTGAATTACGCCAAATTATCGTCTAAACCTGTCGATTGATGGTCTGGAAATGAATTGGGATCATCTCAAATGATCACAGGTGCATACAGGTCATACTACAACTGTCAGTTTCGCCCGTCGGCAAAACTTGGGATTCTAATGTGGTTTCTAGATTCCATTGCCCCCTCCTAAGTTAGAGTGTATTAGAGTACATTGTGTTACCATAATTCAAGTCCAATTTAATCCAAATCATGCTCTGATACCATCTTGTAATGCCCTAAAAATCGGGGGTCGAGCAAAGCTCAACTCCCGAAGTTCCAACGCATCACTTATGCAACATAGATTATGATGATTATTATGAGTGCATTCAAACATGAGTGAGGTTATACTAAAACAGCATATCATACTTTAGAGTTAATGTGATTTGGCAGCAGAAGACTGAAATATATGCATTTAATTATGAAAACGTTTCACAAAGTTTGGAGTATGAGTATGAAACCGGGCTAAATATATATATATACATGTGTTGATCCACAATACACAAAATACAAAAAATTGTAAATGCCCAACTAATTAATATAATCCCTGTAATCCCATCGAATCAGAACAAGGTCAATAAGGACCCGCCTGATAACTGAAAATAGGAGAATTCTTCCTCCTCGTCCATGAAGTCCAACTCTGTTGTATAGACCTCACCATCACCTGCATCTAAACCAGAGTCTAGGTGGTGTTTTAAAACATCGTCCCAGGTGGGAATGAGTAGCTAATTCAGTGGAACTATAAAGCAAAGGTTAACATGTTATCAATTCAGTCAAGCAGTAATGATAAAGCAGTACAACAATCATTCCTAGGTACTCTGGTTAATGCAACAATGATATGTGTTAATTATGCATGCCCTCGCCTGCACTCCCTCTCCGACATGATCTCACGATCGCAGCATGCACTCCTTCCTCTATGCTCAACTCCAATGCCAAAGGCACATGCAAATGCAGTGCATGTACGTGATTAGCCAAGTTCTTAATTAGGCATAGTCATACAGCAGGATTGGGAAGCTAAGGTACCTCCCTTTGTATCATTTACCCAAATAATGATCCATCTAGGGTTGTCAATCCTAGTTAATCACATACGATAAGCAAGTTCACGAGTTTACACTGTAGGTTGTTAGGGGAGGTTTATCACCTCAATGTAGGCTTAATTCACACTCGAGGTCATTACCACTAACGCCCTACCAACTGGTAGTTTATTTTCGAAGGCTTGTCACCAACCGGACTGGGGACCACAGCCAGGCTACGCAGGGGTAGGCCTATTTTATACTCGAAGTAACTATGGAAAGGCTCGTTGCTGTAACGTAGTCCTAGGGTATACTCGAGGTCACTATGAGAGGCTCGTCACCTGATCATAGGCCGACAGCACGAATACAGTGTCCCATACACCACCATATTTGGCTCACAAGTTTAGATTGCTCACTGGTCACTACGGGGAGGCTCATCGCCCTAGTGTAGGTCGACAGCTCGACCACGACGTCCCATATACCACCATGCCCTGCTTATGAGTGTTAGCGGATCGTGGTACCAAGGTTCAGTGAGTTTTTCACTGGTAAGTTTGGTACCTTAGGTTAAGGAAATAGTGTCCATACATGGTGAACATGCATTGGGTTAATCGGGTTACTTGACAAGCTCGACTGGTACGAGCGTACATTGAATTAGTCGACATGGAGTGCATATGCACTCCTTGTGGCCTAACCACAGTTGATAATTAGTGTATGACTCGGATTCCTCGAACGTATCCGTCATGGCTAAAACAGTTTGGCCACCGATCGTAAACTATTATCGATTGCCTGGACTACATCGTAGCCCTAAACACACTTCAAATACAATAGACATTCATACGTGCTAGTCAAAACAGCATTTAGCAACCAATTCAAATATAAATCTCATATAAGCGTTTTAACGAACACATAAAGTACATGTTATCATACATAGGCATTCATCTATAAATCACGTAGTAGGAAGATAAGTTACATGAAGGAAACTGTAACTATAGACAAGGTAATTGAGAATCCCATCTCAATGGCCTCATTAAATACAATTCAAAAAGCATTTACTCATTCAGGCATTTTATCAAACACTTAGGCTACCCTTTACCCAATATATGAACTAGGTTAGTTATGGCATATATTGTAGCAAATCATCACACAGTAATCATAATGCCGATGACAACCATGAATCCTATGTTTACAGTCATGACGAACACAAATCATAATTTCATATTCATTCGAACATTTCAACAAACACATGGAATGCATCTTTGAATTTAACATAGTTCACATATGTATAATATATACAAAGCATCGTAACTAGGATTATATGGTAGCAATCAAGTCAGATATAAATCATTAGCTGACATTAAAAGCCTTGAAAACCATAACCTAAATGTTTATAGTCCGCACCTTTCACTGGTAAACCCGTACCGAGCTCAGTTTGAACACTACGTCTTTGTCTACGACACAATGGCTACCTAAATCACGAAATAGGTTAGCTATTTCATGGATTCACCTACTTGGATACCTAAAATAGATTACAGTTAGGATTTCTTACCCAAAAATGAATTCGGATTCGTCGGTGTAGCGACACGGGAGAAGGGATTCAGCCCGTGGAGTGGCAGGAACGAATCCCGGCATCAAACCACAACTCTCTCTCACTTCTCCTCACTTTCTCCTCCTCTTTTCTCTTCTCTCTCCTAGGGTTAAAGAAATTGTATAGAATGAGAGATGGGTGGGTTAAGGCCCTTATATAGGCCCAGAATTGATGGTAATGGCCCCAGGGCCATGGTATACTTAGGTTATAGCCATAAGGCATCTGTTTCGGGCCAACGGAGCTCATATGGGGGTCTATTACTTGTACACGGTCAGGGGCAAGTTCTCTGACAATGGATCTAAGCCAGGTTAAGATTTCAATCCGATCGGATCAGTGGATCGACCGCGGAGGACCTGTTTCAATTCAACGGTCATCGCCACTCGATTAGGTCCACAAGTACACTGACATGTGTTAGAAATTTTTCTTGATCTAAGGATGTATTTGGGTCAGAATCTGATGGTCTGAAACCTTACATTTGGCCTGCAAGCGAATGGCTCAAATCACTTAAGTTTAAGTTCATTTCCTAAAGATATTCGCGTTTCTTACACACTTCGCTCTAGGCCGAAGTTGTACAGTTTGGGATACTATTTGGACTTAATTTCTGAGATAGTTGTCAAGCCCATTAAGGTGGTCATAACCGTATAGTTTCGCTGTAATCAGACTTTCGACTCGCGGTCCAGGTCCAATACGGAGTTTCAAGATGCTCTTGATAGCAACTAGGTTTGAGATTGCTCTTAGATTTTTAAGTAATATTGAGTTAGTGATTATAAAGGTTTTGGGTCTTGTAGTTCATACAGAAAGTGGTTCAAGCCAAATCCATCAATTGTTTAGTTTAGTACTTAACTAAATTCTGCCCTAATTACGACAAGATAAGGTCCTAGGGTAGTTGTATGCTACCATTTGGCACTTTTAGTTAGTATATTATTTAAATTATTTTTTTAGTAGTTTTCATCAAGTCTACTTCATCTCTACCAAATTTCATTAGATTTTGTGTTGTAGAAAAATTATAAAAATTTTAGAAGTAGCAGCTATCCAAACTAATAATTTTTGGATAGTTGTCACAACAACCTATATTTAACTATATTAGTATTTTTATTATATTTTTCACTTATTTTTATATGAAATTAGACTTATCAATATTTAATCTGGCTTTTGAATTACATAAATCAGAGTTATAACGAGGGAGATATGACTCTTTGAAGTCGATTGAAAAGTGCAGAAAATCTGCAGCGAGGGTCCACCATAACTTGGTGCTCCGCCGCCCGCCCGCTGTGGTGTTTGGTGGTGTTTTGCCATGAGATTTTGAAATGGGTGTATTTTACAACCCGAGATGAGTTATTCGATGTGCAATATATGATTTTGGGGTTGGAGAAGCTGATCTATCCAAATAACTATTTATTTTGTTATATTTCATAATGTTAATGGTCAAAAATCTATTTTATTTATTTATTTAATATTTATAGTAATTTTTTGTTTAAGTATTATTTTTTATCACCTAAACTTTAGGATCCATGTCTAATATGAAAGTAGTTAAAAAATTTTAAGAATAAGGTGGTGAAAGGTGAGATTTTGAAGGAAATGGGTTGAAAGGGGATTTGAGGCTCTAGGATTGAGTTCTGAGAAGTCAACAAGGGGGTTATGATTGACCCATTGCTTAAGGACGTCTAACTCCAGGTTGACAAAAATTCGGGGCGTTACACGAACAAAGGCCAATTTAGTGAGGCTAACATATCTATCAGATGAAAAGAAATTTGCCATAAAGGCATCCTGCATTTGGTCTCATGTACGTATAAATTTGAGTGCCAAGCCCGAAAACCACCTGAAGGCTTTTTTTGTCAGAGAGGATCCAAATAGTCGTAAATATTATTATGAGATCATTGAGAAGTTTTCCATGGTCGTGGTGAAATACATCAAGTGTTCCTCCGACGATCCATCCCCGTTGAACTTTTGAAAGTTTGGATATTTGAAATTTGTTGAAAATGACACATCCTTGACCTTGGTACGATATTTGAAAACAGAATCTCCAGTTCTCTATCTCTTTCCATTCGCACGTCTTTGGCTATTACTTGGCGGATTTTTTCTTGAGTTATTGTGCGAATAGCGGGTGTTGATCCATGCGATCTTGCTTCAGCGGTTGCGATCCTTCTACTTGTTGCTCATTTCGATTCACAACAACCATCATGATAGGAGCGGTTACTTGGGATACATTGCGAGTCATGTTGCCAATGCCTCTCTAAGGTTTTTGCATTCTTCTATTAAGATGGTCTATATATGTGCCATCTCAACCAGGCATTTGTCGGTGGATAGTGGCTAGGTTTGACTTGTTATTGCCATGAAAATTGTTGCCTCTTTACTTCTTAATTGTCTAGATGTCAAGGGAGAGAACAGATAAGTCGTCGTGGGGGAGTTTAAAGAGAAAGAGCCGACGATGGATCTATTAAAATTTTCGCATAGTCCCAGTGATTCTAGTGGTTCTAACCAAGGTGTGCTTAGTGTTGATACTCTCGATGGGGTTATCGCGACAAATTTTGGGGATGATGACTCATTTTGTTAAAGGAGTCTTTCCCTTTTCTTTCCAAGTAGGCTATGAAACTATAACCAGAAGGGTAGGAAAGTCTTGTAGAGCGAAGAGAGTACTTTTGGCCTATTCGGGATAAAGTGGGGGTGGAGCTAATGTGGGGTTGTGTCTTGCAGCATTGCATGTAACTAGCCCTCTAGTTGCCCGTAATGACATTGGACTCCTCATCGGGAGAAAACGGGTCTTCGCCTTCCTATATGCCACCATTGTCCATTCTTCATCATCCTCTTGTGTTGTCAGCGAAGTAGAAATCACTCACGACATTACTCGCTGCTTTCTATTGTCGGTTACGACTGATTGAACTTTCCCTATGGTCCTTTTGAATAGTGATTGAATGTTACTGGTGTAGTCAACAGGGAATCCGTTAGGCGTGAAATAGAAAACCACATTGATTGGGAGAGAAGTGATTGTGACTGTGAAGAAGTACCTAGATAATGAAGCAGTCAGTAAGTCATTTAGGTTAAATCGTAGTGTACTTTATTTTAAACATGAAGGGGGGTATGTTCCCATTGAGAGTCACCATTCTGGTGCCATTACAGTGCCAATTGATGAAAAATGTCCTTTAGTTATCCCATTGTTAATATCAAATGTAGATATTACAATCAGAGATTTTGCATTCGATCCCTAGTGGATTCATCATTTTGTTTCAAACAAAAAAAAATTATCAAAGATCGGAATATCCAAAACGTGCTCAGTAGTATCCCAGTTCATAGCCTCGCAGCTTCTCATATTCCTGTGCAGGTATTGCAATCCCTGGAAAGGCGGATAGCAGATTTTCTGTGGGGTTGGTCGGAAGGAAAGCATAGTTCCATTGGCGCAGTTGGCGGTCTCTAGCTCTCCCAAAGGCAGAAGGGGGCATCAGAATTAGGAGGCTAAGTGATATCATGCAGGCACTTAGGCTGAAAATGGCCTGGTCTTTTCTTTTCTAGCATGAACACGGTCTATGGAGGAACTTCATGGTAGCTATATATGGATCGAGCCTCAACCCAAATAAACAAAGGCCCACCCTTGCTTTTGCCTCCCCTATTTGGAAACAAATCCATCGTCTTCTCCCTTCAGTGGAGTTTGCTGCGCAGCTACAGATAGGTGCAAGAGACAGTAACCTATGGAGTTGGAATTGGACAGGCCTTGGCCCACTCCAGGGGATTGATGGGATCCATATCCCCCCTCCCTGCGTCAGCTCAAGATTAATCAATTTTTGGGCAGATCAGACCCTCTCCCCCCATGATTGGTATTGACATTCCTACCTCAAGCGGTGTCAGATTTTATCTTTCAAGCAGGTTTTTACATTTCTACTAGGCCTGATATCCCTTTTTGGCCATTCACCCCATCAGGCGAATTCTCGGTTTCATCGGCTTGGAACTGATGTAGAGCAGCCCAACCGAGAAAGCAGTGGGCCAGATGGATCTGGCAGCCCTCCCTTCCCCCAAAAATATCTACATTGGTGTGGAGAATCTTGATGAAGGTAGTCCTGATAGAATGTAGAATCCAGGCGAAATGCATCCATATGGCAACTAAATGTGTTTGTTGTTGTTCTAACGAATCGACGACCTATCCTAACGGGTCGGGCATCGACTGCGAATCAATCTCCCACTTATTCCTCGAAGGTGGCCTAACTAATACGGGTTGGTAATTCATCGGATCCTACTTTGGCATCGACACTCAGCGAGCCTCAACAGTCGAACAATGTCTAGTCCAATGGTGGTCAGCGCTCGCTGTGGGCCGTCATGCCTCCCTACCCCATAAGCTGGCTCCATGCTATATGCTCTGGGAGGTTTGGAAAGCTTGAAATGCAGCGATGTTCTCGGGTATCACGCCCTCCAAACAGGTGTTACGGGCCCCCATTAAAAGGTGGTTAGACTTCTTCAAGGAGAAAGCAGGGTCTATGCATGCTCAAACCCCCTGCCTGCATCAGCCACTCACTCTAGGGTATTCTCCTCTTTCCTCCCATGCGCAGCGCAATCCCTCCAATTACATTGTAAGATGGTAGCAGCCTCTTATTGGATGGGTCAAAATAAATGTCGATGGGTCATCCCTTGGGAACCCTGGCCCATCAGGAGGAGGGGGTCTTTGCAGAGACAATTTGAGTGGATTTCTCTTTACCTTTGCGGAAGGCTATGGGATGGCATAAAACTCCCATGCGGAACTCAGAGCCATCCATGATGGTTTACACCTGGGCCTTTTAAAGGGGTACCATCAGATCATTATCGAATTGGATTCGGAATTAATCTTCAACTTCCTCTCGGGTGCAGCAACCCCAGGGTGGAAATGGCTCTACTGGATTGCCAGGGTGACCTTCTCCCACTCCCTAAGGGAAGGCAGCGCACCCGCAGACGCCATGGCTAGGTTGGGTAGCGGGACCCAAACCTCTTTCTTCTATTACATGCTGGCGGACCTTACTACTCACACCAAAGGTCTCATCTTCTTGGACAGGGTTGGGCTTGGTTCGCTGAGAAAGTGGTAGTGTTTTTTGTGCAGTTTTCCTTTCTTCATGATAGGTTGGCCCATTCACTTTTTGTTTTAGCCAACTCGAATCTCTCTGTAAAGATGTGATCAGCTTGATCCCCATATATGAAATTTACTGGGTTTTTCTCAAAAAAAGAAGAAGAAGAAGATTGGAATATCCACATTCAACAATACCAAAGGAAAGTCAAAGAATGAATATCATCATTTTATTTCTTTAATTTGAATTCTTTTTACATCCCTAACATTGCCCTTGATTCTAAAACATAATACACGTAATCAATATAATTGAAAATAGTTCAATAATGATAATTTCGGTAGCATCTCGGCTTGCATAGCGTTCATCGTAATGACATAGGAGTTGTGGGGTTTGAAACCCCTGTTCCATGCTGAAATGCCTAAAATATGTGTATAGGAGATCAAATCCCATATTAATCGGGCATAGAAGATCAAATCTTAGACTAATCTCTAATGGTGCATAATCATCGAATATAGTGGGGGCTTTTGTTGCGCGGTTGTGCAAATAGTCCTTGTTGCATAGTCACGCAATAGGTTGTTCTTCCACTCTGCTCCTTGCATCTTCTTCCTTCTATTCTCTTCTCCCATGTCGCACCGTGGGATACTTGAATGTTGCGACTCTTGGCTCTGGAAGACTCTTGAAGATTCCTCTAATCTCTCTATAACTCTTCACTTATTCATCGTTCAAATGAGAGGAGAGAGGTATTTATAGGCCTCCACACATGTGAATTGCAAGATTCACACAACCGAGGGTCATTGTGCAATCGTGCATCATACCCCTGTTGTGCGGTCACACAATAGGTTTCTGTCCAATCTGGGTAGCCTGCCTGCAAGCTAGTATTCTGGCACCATTATCACCATTGTGCAGTTGCGCAATCCATCTCTATTGTGCGACCGCACAACAGGACCATCTTAAGAACATTATTCATATTTGTGTGCCCTAACATTCATCCCATGTTGTTCATTTATGGCTTGTCATCACATTTACATTTATACTGCACATCTCCTTTCTCACACACTCCCTGTTGTATTTTCTTTTTAGTTTTTGAAATAATCACCTCAATTATGATCAATATCAAGCATTCCATCTCCATGGTTATGATCGTAGTTGAGTTATTTTAGTTTTGCCCATAATCCAAAAAAATTCATAAATCCTATAAAATGGAGACAACACGTCAGTGCGGCAGAGAAGGGTTCCTAACCCCTTTCTTCTCCATCATCTAGGCCCTTACTAGGGATCTCCAATTGTGAACCAATAACGACAATGGTGAATTCAAGTCAATAATACTATTTTTGAGTCAATAAAAACATCTCATCCACTACAACATAAAAAAAAAAAGTTGTATATAAATCCCTAATGGAATGCAATAATGAATGATGAGATGATGCCCAAGAGTGTTAAGGAATATGAGAGTTAGTTGTTTTGCCCATGGGCTGTTAGGTTATTGGTTGAAAGTGGGTGTACATTTTGAAATATAACCATGATAGGGTCCTTTACTTGCCATAAAGCACGTCTAATGGGGAAGGGCTTTACTCAATACTTTGAGCTAGACCTTCTCATTAATAGCTAAACTTCTTCTTTTGTTTCTACTTGTACATTTTTAAAACAAAAAATTATGTGTGTGTCTCTCTCTCTCTCTCTCTCTCTCTATATATATATATATATATATATATATATATATATATAGAAATAGTACTATCAGGTTGACCTCTCATGAGGTCGATCTGTGTGGGAACCCCCGTGATGTGTGTCAAACATCAATACTGTGCATTTGATGGGTCCCCTTTAGGTTAAAAATCAACCGTATATGGAACTTAGGTGGGCCATACCATCTAAAACCATGTGAAGACATGCCTAAAACATATAAAGGCACTTGGTGGGGCCCACCTCATGAGTTTTGGATGAGGCTAAAACTTGGTCCGACCCCTAATCCTGGTGGGACACACACAATGAATGGACTGAATTTGTGAATCACATCTTAGTGGGCCCAATAAATGATTATGAATGTTTTAATGGGAGGGTAACCCCTCTCAACTATTGTATGTGGTGTTTCCCACCCAATTCATGGATTGACTTGATTTTTAAGCCCATGGCCCACCATGAAATGTTTCATCTAGATGATGAGATAGATTTTCAACACACATCAGGGTGTGGGCCACACAGCTCGACCTCATGAGAAGTTCCCATGAATTGGGCCCGCTAATATGAGAGGGGCAGCACAAAAAAAACTAATAGGCCTCACTTATCACATGATATTCCTTAAAAACACTAAAAAAATATATAGTAAAATAGAGACATGGCATACTTTGCATCCAACCATCTTACATGGTCATTTCCAGAAGAGCTCCAGCTCCCATATAAAACAATGGAAGTAATTAGCCTACGCACAAAGACACATCTAGCAAAACTCCACCTACCCAATCTGCAACCCATACAATATAGCAACCTAAACTATAAACAACTTCAAAGAACAACATCTGTAATAGCTCTAGATTTTGACTCTCATAAATGACACGAAAAATTGAATTTCAAGGTAATAATTTGAATATGATAGAGCATAAATACTTCACATATTCCTTAAAACTATATAATTTCATATTTCCATGGAAAACATAGTATAAATGACGAGGAAAATTAAATCTCATTCCACAATAATAACACATACATTTCATAAGTAACAAGAAAAAACATCCATAAGAAAATATTAGTTAATGCAATGCATGATATGTATGCTTTGATGAAGGCACCTTGTCTTCGTAAAATGGTGAAGAGGGAGTCCCTAGCTACTAGTCTCTACAGTTATGTGAAATGGAAATCTCTGTTACCATAAATACACTGCTTGTAAATACTAAAATCAATGCTTTTAAAAACTAGAATTAAATAATGGTAAGAAAGTACCTTCATGCCCTGTTCACTCATGTGGCCTACGCATGCATGCCACATACGTATGGACCACCCGATGAAGTACTCCCGATCAACTTGTAAAGGTTTCCATTCCTCTGTGCCTTCATGATTATGAGTGCCCCCTTTGAAACTTTATGCATATGATCAAACCCAATTCAAAATTCTCGCTTAAACCATTCATCTTAACTTTCCATAGTTTAAAATTATTTTTACCAAAGTATTTTTCTACATTAAACTTCGGATTAGATGCCATTGATACATTGCTTTCAGATTCGATCTGCTTACTTTCAAATTCGATCTGCTTCCCAACTAGAGTTGTACACAAGTCGAGCATGACATAGCTTGACTCGACTCGACCTCTAGATGACCCCAGCTTGAACTCGGCTTGGCTCGGTCCTTGAGCTTGACTGGCTAGCTCGGCTCGATTCGGTCAACAGCTCGGGCCAATACAAGCCGAGTTCGAGCTAGTGGGGCATTTTCTCAAACACATGGAGTGCACCTTCAATATCTCACAGTATGCAAAACATCAGCAGTAGTTTATAGGTATTTCATCAAATACTCAGTAGGCAGCATCAAAATCAAGATCCAAAGGTATTATCATGTAATGTTTTTCTTTTGGTAGTGATTTATTTCATATCCATACCTTCCTCACTACCAGCCAATCTCACAGAGAATGTATACACCTGAAACAACACTTCATTGAGTCATTTCATCAAACACTTGGTTAGCACCATCAATATAAAAATAACTAAGTCATCAAACTAGTTCGATCCGAGTTGATTCGAGCTTGACCAAGCTGGAACTCGGCCTGAAATTTTTTCGAGCTCCAAAAATCAAGTCGACTTGACTCGAACTGAGTTTCGAACCGAGTCAAATAGAGCTTTTTCGAGTCAAGTCGAGCGAGTTAACCGAGCTAACTCGATTCGTGTATAGCGTTATTCCCAACGATATATAACTCTGATACCACTTGTTGAAAACCATGGAAACACCCATAGACAAATCAAGAAAAGTATATGCAATTGTACAACCAAGTCTAGATAAGAACAATATAGATTTTACATGGAAAAACCCTTGGGGGGAAAAACCACGACACAAAGTGACAAGTAATGCACTATGAAAGTAGAAATTAAAAGAGAGAGTCTTACCAATTCGAACAAGCCTTGAATCTACTTCATAAGCCCTAGTTATGCCCTTGAAACTGATGTAGAGTGGGTCGCGGACAGTTTCATGGCCAAGATGGATCAGAAAAGGCCCGGTCGACGACAGAAGTGATTCGGACCATCGGACCTTAGATCAGACGTATCTCGCAATCCGGAATGAGTTAGCTGACGTAAAATATATGATTTTGGGGTAGAACGAGCTACTTTAGCCAACCAACCCGCTACGTCGGGTTGCGCCGCCCGAAATTACGAAAAACCCCTTGATTGATGGTCGTTTCCCTGTTTTAATTTTGTTTTTACTATAAATAGTAAGTTTTAGTTTGATTATAACTCTTCATCCGTTGGGCTTTAGGAGTTGCGCCCAACGTGAAAAGAGCTTAGAATAATTAGGGGAACGGTTTGGTGAAGCCAAATAGGACACTTACTATTTTTGGCCGAAAACCTTGCGCACTAGTAGACATCATGACCGTCTATAAATAGTAAGTTTACTATTTATAGTAAGTCGCGGATTCTAGGAGTTTGAGTTGTAGTTTGATTATGATTTCTTTCCCATTGCTTGATACCCTTATTTAAAGGGTTGTGAACTCGATTTTAATAATTCATCAATCAGTTTCAAATTTATTAGAATTTATTTCTATTTTCTGCTTTCTTTCCTCGTGGATTCGAGAAGTCTCTGTGAGGAGTCCAAAGAAGTTCCGTGGATTCGGAATAGTTATCCTCTTGAGGAAGACGGTGCTCGACCTCACGTCCTCCCCTGCGTCAGAAACCTTAGTAATGAATTAGAGAGCCCTAGAATACCTCTCTATTCCCTAATCCCGATTACATCCAACATATATACTATCACAACTGGAATAGAAAACAAATTCCCGATTTACATAATTCTACCAACATCTTCGATGAGACCTTCGATGTCATCAACAACCCATCAAGGATCTATCAATTCACATCTAACTTACTTCATTGACATAAAGTAACCACACTAAAATGTTCTAACAACTAACACAAATTTTTTGAATTTTATGATGGCATCGGCATTTGCTCGATGGCTTCAAGTGGTATATTAATGACATCGACAGAAACTGTTAATGACAAATTTAAGACACAAACAACACAAGGTGCACGATACCCACTGATATACACGTTTGATGTCCCGCATGTCTCCGCTGCCGCTAATAACTGTCATTCATATTAATAATACAACAACTTCTCCTTACAATACGGGGATTTTTATTTATTTATTTATTTCTCTTTTATTACTGAAATTTGGCCCTGTCTACAGGGAGGAGATACAGCGGATCAAAGCTGCGAATCCAGATATTCCTCATCGTGAAGCCTTTAGCATGGCCGCGAAGAACGTACATTTCAATGGAACTTTCTCATTTAACTGAATCATATTTTCTATCCTTTTTATTTTTAATTAATTAATTAATTAATATTTTGATCCTGAATAATTGACAGTGGGCTAGGAATGACCCGAACACGACGCATGGATCGGCTCCTGAGAATGAAAAGCTAGTAAATATCATCCACGAACATGTAAGTAAAGAAATCTAATGAGGTTCACTAAACATGCGAAGCTGGCATACATGGTGAAGATCCAAGCCATCCATGATATCGGCAGGAAATCAGACAATCAACCCAAATGATGGGCCAGTGTAGGAAACAAATGGACAAGTAAAATAAATTATTCTAGCTACCTGTTTGTTCATATGGTGTGGCCCACCTGATGCGTGGATTGGACTGAACTTTGGGCCATGGAATGTGCACCATATGATAGACGGATCAGATCATGCAGAAATTCCAGTCAGCTTGGAAGGTGTGGAGGTGTGGTTATGGTTCATGGTTTTATGGGGTTTGAATGGGCTGTGCAGGAACGAGCTAATGGGGTTCTTCTGGAGGGTGTTGATGAAGTGCAGTGCGTGAAGAAAGACGGTTAGGTTGTTTGATCAGCTTTTGTTCTTAAACTCTTTCTTTGCTCAGTGACGTTTGTTGCTTGATGGATTAGTGCATGTTTTATTACGAAGATGTAACTTATCTAGTATTTTGTACTCAAAATGGATCAACTGTGGGGATTTGAATAATATTTGGCTTTTGTTACTTTACACACATACACATATAGAGAGAGGGAGAGAAATGCTCACACACAATTAGTTAGACAATTCAAATTGGTCCAACTAGTTGTGCATTATAAATACAAAAGGCATCTCTCTTTATTCACATGTAATGCCTCCTTATTAGAGGGTACATTCATCAAGTTTTATATAGGTACAATGGGAATGTGTCACATATCTAATCATTTAGAAAATAGGACATACTAATTTTATTTTATTTGCGAAAGAAATTATTAAATGATTGTAATCACTTAGCCACACATGCAAGTTGAATTTGAATTGTTAAAATGAATTTCTAACAACTTAATTTTCCTGTAGAAGAATATCTAATTATTAATTATAGAAAAATAATATTTTATATATTTGACATGCTTATATGTTTATAAGGGACTATAACTGTTTAACTGACCGGATTTATTACACATGCGGTGGATTGACCAAATAAAAAGCAAGTGTACAAATTCTCTGTATATTCCTTTTTCTTTTAAAACAAGCTTCCTCATCTTCCTCCCTCTCTTCATTTAGTCCCTCTTTCCTTTATTAACACTCTCTCTCCCCCTGTATTGCTGCAACAGGAAGCTTGGTGGGGCCCACCGTGATATCTGTGATAAATCTATCTGGCCCATCAGTTTTGCTAGATCATGTTAGGACATGGATCCAACAATAATATAGATTTAAAACTCGAGACCCTCGTAGGGCCCACTTTGCCACACCACAGGAAAGGGTGAGGATCGAACTTTCACCGTTGAAACATTCATGCGACTAAAAAAGTTTTGGATCATGCCTTTTTTTTTTTCCATCCCGGTAGGATTGACCTCATGAACGGTATAAATGGCATCTATACATCATGGTGAACCCACGGAGGTTTCACCGGTAGGGATTCCCCGACCCACTTTTTCTAGCTGGGTGGTCCACATGAGTTTTAATTAGGTAATAATCCCGCCCATCCCTTGCTGGGATGGGCAGGGGCTCCGAGGGGCCACCGTGATCTACAGTTTCATCTACTGTCCATCTTTCTTTTTTTTTTTTTTTTTTTTTTTCATATCATTTCATAAGAAATTCTCAATAATAAGGCAAATTTAATTCTCAAGTGGATCACACCAGTGGAAGCAGCGGTGATAATGACACCGGTCGTCGAAACCCTCGTAGGGCCCACTCTACAATTTTTATCTGCTTGATTTTTGGGTTCATGACCTAAAGTACCTGGGAAAATGAATGGACGGCGTGAATATACAATACATGCATCCAGGTGGGCCCCTCCATCAGGGAGGCACCGTATTGGGTGAGGCCACCCACACCTAATCCAGTCCCGAAGCATTGTAAAGTATGTCGTTGCTGCTCTGGACTCCTGTTGCTTTTTTAGGCCCCAACAAGATGTGTGTGTTATATTCACACTGCTCATTTATTTTTCCAGATAATTAGAGTATGAGTTAAAAAATAAGGCACACCCAAAGCTCAGTGGACCACACCATAGAAATTAGTGTGGATTAAGAGCTTACAATTCAAAACTTCTTAGGTGCCATGGAAGTTTTGAATCAAGTATATATTTTTGTTTTCCTTTCATCCAGGTCTGTGTGACCTTGAAAACATGTTAGCTAGAAAATAAACATCATCGTGGGCCCTATGAATGTTTCAATGGTGTGCGTTCAATATCCACTCATGGATCATACCACACGAAACAGTGGATATTGATCTGGAAAAACTAATGGACATCCTTTTTTTTTTTTTAATTTTTTTTTTTTTTAATATATAGGAAGTAGCTTTTTTTTTTTTTTTTTTCAAAAAGTGTCTGTGTTCATTTCCAAAAAATCGAGCTATACAAAACTGGGGACTCCCTTACATAAAACTGGAGCCCCAGACGTGAAAAACAGCAAAATAAATACATATTTAACATCACCTAAGATCACCGTATATTAATCAATCCCAAACCCACTTTATCAAGAAAAATGAAACCACGAACCTGACGAGGGATCTCAGATTAGTTTTTGAAGCAAAACCAGGACTGAGATGCACTTCCTAGATGGGCTAGAAAATCAGCCGGAGAGTTACCTTCCCTTAGGACGTGCATCACTCTGGTCGAAACCCCCCTTCTCAACTGGTTGATCCTATGCAACCAATATTTCCATTTCCATCCAGGCTGCGCCCCACCATTGATCAGATCAACTACCAGCTGCGAATCGAACCCCAAAATAATTTGTCGAAAGCCCCTTTGAAGACCCATCAATAGGCCATCATGCACAATGCGCAATTCCGCAATAGTATTTGATCCAACACCATAACTAGCAAAAAATGCAAAAATGAACTCCCCCTTCACCCCTCTACCGATGCCACCACCCCCTGAGTTCCCCACATTTCCCCTGGCTGAGCCGTCAATGTTAATTTTAACCCATCCCATGGAAGGCCTTTCCCACTTGATGAGGAACAGACGACTATTGTTTCCTGAGTAAGAAGGCGCAACATCCCAAAGCCTCCAATTTTGAGGCCCCCTTCTCCTTGACAAACAACCATTGGTTATATCACCATTCAGAAGAGTAAACTACCATTTGATTTTCTGAATCACACGATCTGTGGACACCGATCGACTATCAAAAACAGCTGCATTTTGAGCTTTCCACAGTTCCTAGATTAAAAAGTAGGGAATGAGCATGTTGCTTACCGACCGACGCTGCAAGGAAGATGCTCCCGCCCACCACTTTTGAAGCCTGGCTTCAATCGAGAGAACAGGCATGACGCTAATCCCCAGCGAATAGCCAATAACTGACCACACGGATTGCGCCATGGAGTTGTTTACGAACAGATGAAGAGAAGTTTTGATGGCAGAAGATTGAGTGGCATGAAGATCCCAACGTACACACCTGGACGCGAGTTGAACTCCCTAAGCTTGTACCGCACTATCCACCGGGACTAATGGACATCCTTGATATACAACAAGTACATGAACATGCCCCCTGGTCAGTGAAACACCCACTAACGTGTGACCCAGGGTTACAAACCATCACCCGATTTACAAACTGACTCCGATTGGGCAGCAACAAAGCAACCTAGGCTGGTGCTGTGTTGACATGGCAAATTCTATGTGCCAGCCATGATGCATGTGTTATATCCACTGTTCATTAATTTTCTCCAATTATTTTAGTGCATGAGCCCAACAACCAGTAAAATCCAAAATTTAATTGGACCACACCACAAAAAATAGTTGTAATAATAATCCCACCGTTGAAATCTTCCTGGGATGACGATGATATTTATTTGCCATCTTACCTGTTCATAAGGTCACACTACAACAAATGAGACGTTTAGCGGCGCTCACAAGCGCTGCTATAAGTCCCTAAAAGCGCCGGCGATTCTATTATAGGCACTAGTCAAGCGCCGATAAATGGGTATGTCGCTAAAAGCATTGGCGGCGCTAGGTAACTTCTAGCGGCGCCTTTTTGAGCGCCGATAGCTGTCTGTTTTTCCGACACGAAAAAGCGCCTCTAAAAATCACTTAGAGTGCCACTAAAAATGGTTAGTGGACACTTTTTCTTGCGAAAAAGCGCCGTAAGATTTCTACGCAAGCGCCGGTAGAGGCCTTTGTATGGATTTGTGAGGCCCTAGCATGCCAGTAATTTTTTTTTAAATATTTGAAACATAAAAATGATGCAATACAAATAAAACTGAATATTAAACAAAATTTATATTACCACACAATAAAAAAAAAATTACAATAAATGGTCTTGAATGTAAATAAATAAAAACAAATCCTCTATATGGTCTTACTCCTAGCACGAGTGGCGTCAAAAGGCTGAAGTGATTTGAGCTCTGGATTGCCCCACTTGTTTGCAATGAGAAGAGTGGATCACCCACCATTAGCCCTTTGAAAATTGCTCCTATGATAGCCAGAACCAGGCTAGTCCTTAGCTGCTCCATGGAAGTTGGTTTTTCGACGCTTTACGTGGCTTCCCATCAATGGCATAATTGACAATGGAACAGGCAAAATTGACAGCAATAACAGTGAAAGCAGTGAGGGGCTGCAACACAAATAAAAAAGAAAAATCGGGATGAAGATCATCTCTGATCTAACACCAATAAATTGTTCCTGCATGTGCCATCTTTCACATCTTTCACAAGAGAATCTGCTGTCATGTTTGCCTCTCAAGCCGTGGCTTTGTTTCCGTTCTATTTTTACTTGCGCTTATAGGATAGATGAGGACCTATATTTTTGTGTGCTCCCACCTTTCCGGGAAAAAAAGTACAAGTGGATTATCTATTACTAGAAAATAACGCCTCAATTGGGGATTGAGTAAACACTAGTGAGGGTCATGTAATACAGCTCAACTCCTTTTCTTTTTCTTTTCTAAATTAACACGCGCTGACTTTTATATTGAAATATGAATTTCCTTTTTCTGAAGGAACATTCTTATTGGATGCTTGTTTTGCTGGAGCATATTGCCATAATTGGTTGCATCCAACAACACCCTATTATTTAGTTAAATAATTCATCATGGATTATGGGGTTATAGTTGCTTTGATATTGTGAATCGCTGTAACTAACACTTCCTGATATTAGACAGAGAACCTGTTGGTTACAAAATACATAAGCTTCTAACTCTAAGCAGATGGTGAATCTGCAGAATGTTCTGAATGGCATATGGTGACTTCCTAACAATAAGCTTATATACCTGAAATATAGCAAAATGTTCTGAATATGCAGGAAGTATTTTTACTTTTTACTTGTGCGCCAGAGGAAGTACAAAAGGACCTCCAGCAATTAGGATCTCTTTATTAGCCAATTCTCTATCTTTTCCTGCCTCTATTACAGCCATGGTAGGCTTTAAGAAAAGAAAGAGGTGAATACTCAGCCAGCTTGGTATTAATTTTGGTGTATAAGATGACTTTTCAAATCAGGACATATACCAAGATGCATAATCTATGGTGCAAAAATAAATTATCTGTAAGGGAATTTTATGATGATCAATCAAAAGGACTTCTGCTTTTACCTTCAAACCTACACAGCCTACCATTCGTGTGACAACTGTGACAACATCTGGGTGGCGAGCAACCTGAAAATTTTTAAAGCTACATTAAAGAATGAAATTGCCACTAACCATAAATAGAAAAGAAACTAGATAATGTGGCAGACCTCTATGACAACTTCCTCTCCAAGAATGATCTCAGGCCTGTGTTCAGCATCAGCCAAAGCCTCTTTGAGTTCACCAACTAATGACTCATTTGTAACAGCAACCAATTGAGGTAATGTTTTCACCTATTCAATTAAAAAAATAATTTTTGAATGTTACGTAAGCATTGAAATTTGAAATCACTTTCAGTCTCAAAAAATTTCAATCTTAGGCATAAGAAAGCAATATAATGACATGTTCAGTAGATTCAAGTCCTTTCTTACCAGTGTTTAAATTATCTTTTAAAGTGGTATGCACTCATTTTAAAGTGGCACTCAAACAGGCCCTTGGCATTTGAATTTGTATGATTATGCGTGTAATCTGGTTGAGATTTGGGTGTAACATATTTCTCCATATGAACTTTTATGCATTTCTCCATACGCACACAAACATGCAAGGCAACCATATCTACTTGAACATGAGATTGTGAGTATCCACCATAGCTGCTGACTTTACTTTGCTAAACACTCCCTGCAACGAAAAAAAAAATTTGTAATAAAATGACTTAGTGAAGAGAAAACGGATACAAACTATAGTAGGTCCACAAAAGATCATATTGGGGTGGTCTACCTGATGCACAACCTAGATGTAGCACATGTATGTCACATTCTCATGTGTTGGAATGTCTGTTGTCTATTGAATTAGCAAACCTTTACAAGAAGGGTGTAGCCATGAAAGATGAAAGCTCACCTTTCCTCCAAAATGGAAGACGAGCAAAGAGAACAACAGTTGGAATTCCCACAATGTAGAAAGCTCCAAGGTTAATGAGAGCACTGGTCTTTTGCCCCCCTCATCCTATAGCAGTTCCTAAATGATTGAAGAATTTATAACAGCATGTGACTGATTCAAATTGAGAATCTTCACAAACATGAAAGTGAAAATGACTAAAATCTACTATAAACATGATTGTCATGAGCATAAATCTAGAACTCACTAAGTTGACACATTTGAATTCCCACATTGATGATCAAAGTTTGAAATTCCAATGGGAATACAGAAGCAGTTAGAAGCTGAAAACTTCAACAATGCTTCCAAAGCATCACCAAAAAACAGAGGCCAGAAAAGAACATTCAATTTTGGCCTCTATCATGTACTAAGACTCCAATCTAGTATTGTGCTAGGTTGCCTCATTGAGGAACCATAAAAGTTTAATTTCCACCACCCAATCAATGGGCAAAACCACTTGACAAAATTGCACAACAAAAAGCAAGAAGGCCCATCTCAAGCAAAATTAGAGAAATAAAATGAATATCACCTCCTTATATTGCTTCCTATACATGGTCCAGGAAAGCTTTGACAGCTTCAGCTGGCTGTGGAAGTACCTCTTGCATTTTGAATTTGCAAACAACAGTTAAGGTAGATCCCAAGTTAGAAAAGGTGACAGCAAAAGTGAGATACAGACATTTGAATGAAATATATAGAATACAAGCTACCATATTGTGATATGCTACATTTTGAAAGGTACTGTTTGCAGGCAAGTACAATCCAATACAAAATACACATTAATATGGCACCATTCTAATTCATAGTAATGGTGGAAGCCCAAGTTGCAATTCCATGCAATTCGAGTTGTGTACCAAATAATTTTAAAGGTCATAGCAGCAGATATGGGGCCCAGTTCCACATTGTTCAGTTCCTTCTTTATCAGCTTGATTTATTGCAATTTGGTTGACAATGTGATCGGATAATGCATTATTCTTGGTAGCAGGAGTTACACTTTGTGGCACATATAGAAATTGCTCTTCCTTAGGCCTCAACACAAAAAGGTAAAACTGGACACAAATAAACAATTAGACAATAATATAAAATAATTAAATCATTGAACCTACAGTTTTGCCTTTGGGCTCTTCATTCTCATGGTGACCATTCTCCAAATTCTGCACGTAAAGAAATCCTAAGATAGAACCATCCTGAGGAGAACCATGAAATAAAGATTTAAACTAATCCAGAACTCATATACACCTTCATTTTTTGGAATTGACAAATGCCCTGACATGTGTTTTACAGGTGTTTTTAACAAGGCCTGCTGCCTTAGAATATCCACGGTCTCCATGTCCAAGAGCTTTTCTTCTAGTCTGTGACAAAAAGTAAACAATGATTTTTCAATTAAAAAAAGGACAATCATGAGAAAGAAACAAGAGAGCGCTAAAATAGTTGTCTTCTTATTATTTCGAAATGGCAGAACCCACTGAAGTTGAAGCTTAATTCTAGCTTAAGTATAAGAAAGTTAATAAAGAAACTACAAGAACATCTGCATGTCAATCTTCAATTGAAGTGTCTTAAGTTCACACCATTATTGTGGTTTGACAATGTGAAACTATTACTTATGTAGTTTGAAATACTCCAAAAATCATCATTAAAGCTGCATTTGGATGCACTATCAAACAGAAGACCAGTAATTAGTTCAATGAAGTGGATTAACCAGATTGCAATTACCATCCTTAGTACTGATATTGAGGACTAGGGCCTAAATTGAAATCATGTTACCATCAAGTTGCACTTGAGAAGTATGCAACTCAGTTTGAAGTCTACTTCCTCATTGTGAATGCTAAGCTTTTCAAAACCTGGACTAGACCAAATGATCAGGGACCATACCCATAATTGGCCACCAAAATGGCTGGATAACTGTAAAGATAGGTCCATTAAGTGATGAACTATTTTCTTACAAAAAAGGCAAATACACTTGTAAAAGCTCAAAACCATGACCTATATTCAAAACCCCGATGCAAAACAAGGACAACTGCATCATTTCCTGATTTCTTGAACCAATGTAAATAACAAAATTACAACATGCAAAAAACATGAAATGTGCGTGCAACCTAACTGGAATGTAAGACCGTTATCTTGGAATAGATTTATAGGAGAATAGTTGAACAATTTTGATTTAAGAGGGATCCATGAGAAATTTACAAAAACATACCTCCTTGAAAACCACACTCCGCAAAGACCGCAAAAATCAACGATAACAGTCACATACCTTGCTCAATAGTAACTAACTGTGTAAAACCAGGTAAAGAAAGAACAGATGATAAAAGGACGAGAGCATAATTTGGTCAGAGAAAAGATTGGAAAACAAATAAAGAAAAGATGCCTAAGGTTTCATATGCATACCTTAATCATTAATTTTATACACACAGTACACAGAGCAAGCATAGCCCAACAAATTCTGCAAGTGCCCCCGCCAGGTTCGAGAATATGCTGTGGCTTCCTGAAAATACACATCAAGTTAATATCCCAATCTGCAAAAGCATAGGAAAGCACCAGACTTATAACAACATCAGCTAGATTAACTGCAACGGCTAAAAGATGATATCATCATCATATCCTTGTCCCAGCTATTTGGGGTCAGCTTTGTGAATCATGTTTCACCAATGACCAACTGCCTACCAGACATCAGCCCCCAGTAAATGGTCTACTGAAGAGATGTTCTTGATTTCATTAGTTGAGAAAAACAGTTTCGAAGGCACCAGATTAGATGGGCTACCAAACACCCAAGAAACAAAGTTGCAAGAATATCCTTTGACAACAAGCACCAATTTAGTTTTCTTTGAAAATAGTATTTCTGTCGTTGATTGCTTCACCACTACCCCAAAAAAGCAAAGATGAATGAAACCATTTTCATACCTAACATCATCCTTCAAACCCACCCAGATTTCCAAAAACCATGAGGTAGCGGAGTCCATCTTTCAACCAGCTTCGATGGAAAAACACTACTGTGAATTGAATTTACCCAACCTTGATGAAGGCTTGAGGCAATACACCTTTAATCTCTGTCTGAAACTAATAAGCATACTTATGATATTTTTTCTCTAGGAAAGCATATAAATGAAGTGACAAAAATATAAATTAAGACCTGCCCAATGTTTACTCCTATCCATGGCTTGAAAAATGGATGACTATAATTCATCTGATCAGTGCAATTTTAGCATGGTAGTCCATGAAATGTGTTCTGGAGTTAATGAACAGTTCAGGTCACTCAATCGGACTGTCCAAGTGAACCGGTGTAACTAGGAGCACTATAACCTCTACATATGCAACTAATTTCATAAAAGAAAAAAGATAAAAAGCCAAGTGCATAGCTAAATATAGCAACTATTTTCAGAAAAGAAAAAAGACAAGTTCTCGAATGCTCTGTTTATGCTTTATGAAATTGGGGAAAAAAAAAAGGTATGGAAATGGTTACGCTCAAGAGCTAGATAGCACAAAATGATGAAATCAAATAACAATATGCATATATAAAATTAACACAGTAACAGCATTTGGGATTTAGACAATCACTTGCAATTTTAATCTCGTGAATGGAGTACGGTCTCAAATGTCAATTTCCCACCACAATACATCTTGTCTCACTACTATCGATCTGACCTTTCTCCCTCTTTCAACTACTTGATTGCCTATGAACCTTCTTGCATGAGAATCTAACGAGAACTAATGTTAGATAAGTAAATAGATAAACTGTTCATTTTCAATAGAACTAAAATGAATGGAAAAAGACAATCCACAAGTTTGGGCCGCGTTTAGCATTTAATCGAGCATGTAAGGTGTCAAAGCATAACATAACCAAATTTTCAAAAAAGGTTGATGAAAACTTCACAGATTCAATCATTTGCACCTCGTTTTATAACCTACAGTCATAGACAAAATCTGGAAAAAAAAAATCGATCTAACAGATGGATGATAGACATATACAGAGAGACAACTTGTAGATCTTCGGGGAGATATTCATGCTTTATGGAGAGATCCATTGAATGCTTGAGATGCAAGTGGCTAAGGCTTCCTTGATGTCCATATCATACATCAGATTGCAGAGATCCTCGTATCTCATCCTTAGACATGTTAAAAGAGAGATAGAGATTAAAAACCCCTAAGAGACAGACACACACAGAGAGAGAGAGAGAGAGAGAGAGAGAGAGAGAGAAACCCTGGAGGAGTAGAGGTGGATTGAGAAAGGGGAAACGAAGAGAGATGGTCGATTGAGAGAGGGAAAAGGGGAAATATAGAGAGAGAGGGTCGATTGAGAAAGGGATGGTAGAGGTGGAGATGACGATGGCCGTCGCTGCATGTAAAGGGAGAGAGAGAGAGAGAGAGAGAGAGAGAGAGAGAGAGAGAGAGTAGGGATGGAGAGAGAGTTAGAGAGAGAGCGTCGGGAGGGGAGAAAAAAGGGTTAGGTCTTTTGGTACGTACGGTATTTATACTCGATTACGGACCGACGCCCCATTTTAATTAGCGCCGGTAAACCAGCCACACACATCGTCGGCTAAGCCGGCTTTTGTTGTAGTGTCACACAGACCTGGATGAAGGGAAAACACAAATATCAGCTTGATCCGTAACTTCTAACTTTCAAGAAGTTTTTAATGGTGGGCGTTCAATCCCCATTGTGTGATCCACTTGAGCCTTGGATCTGCCTCATTTTTAGGTTCATAGTCTAATATGATCTAGAAAAATAGAGGTGAGCGTGGATAAAAGCCATACATCATGGTGGGCCTCCAAGAGCCCTCTCTAGGTTGAAGAGAACTATAATGGTTTTCATTTTTGTGGTGGGAGAGAACATTAAACAATAGAGATGCATTAAATGAAGAGAGAGAGAGAATAGGAAGTTGATTCTTTCTAAAGAAATTTGAATGACTAAAACGTTATGCGCATGTGAGGTATTTGGACGAAGTGTCACAAATATAAGAAATCCGATCTATTAATTAGGTAAGGTCCCTTATAATCAGGTGAAGACAATTTTTTATTTTATTTTTCGTGATCAATAATATATTATTTTTCTGTAAAAATATAAATATAAATAGGACATTAAATATCCATTCCAATGGTTCATATTCAACTTACATGTGCGGTTGCAATGGTGAGAAATATTTACTAAGTTTTAGTAGATAAAATTTAATTATTAGACTCTATTTGACAAACGAACTGCATCTTTGACACTTAATTTCCATGACACTCACGTAAGACTTGATCTCACACATCTTCATGCATCTTTGACACTTAATTTCCATGACACTCACGTAAGACTTGATCTCACACATCTTCATGTGGTGCATTACGTTGAATTGAAAGAGAAATTTAAGCTATTTAATATACAGCTAGTTGGACCAATTTGAATTGTCGAACTAGTTGCATGTGAGCATTACTCATATGTATGTGTGTGTGTGCGTGCGTGTATGTGTGTGTGTATAGAGAGAGAGAGAGAGAGAGAGAGAGAGAGAGAGAGAGAGAGAGAGAGAGAGAGAGATTTGAAGTTGGGAAGATGTGTGCGAGTGAGACAGATTATGATGCAGTCCATGTAGGACTTGCTTACATGAAGGCTCATGGATGGCTGGAGTCTTTGACATTTAATGATCGGATTAGTTAAAAGTTATAATTAAGATTAGTTGGAGTGTTGTTTGATTGAAATTTAATCAAATTCATTTATTGGAGTTGGAAGCTAGAGAGTCGTCGTAAATGTTTGGGTGGATGGTCGTCAATCTGTCAATCCCTACACACCTTAAGTTGGTATTAGAGTAAGGATTTCGACAAAAATACCATTGTAGCTGCTCAATCTCTGCATGAATCCTCATGTAATAAGTACCATTTCTACGGGTGTTAGCCACTGTGAACATGTGCAAAGAGTAGAAGTACGGGGCACTACAAGAAAATAGGCATTTAGCCTCGGTTCAAAATTATGGATAAAAAGGTTAAAAATTGCGGCTAAAGCCTTTAGCCTTAATTTTACCTAAATTATCCAAACTGAGGTTGGAACCACAATGGCTAAATGCTATAACCTCGGTTTTAACAACTAAAGCTAAAACGACTTTTATTGTCTCGGATCTTCAAGTGAAGCTAAAAGAACATTTTTAGCTTTAATTGTCATGAAATGAGGCTAAATCAAAATTTTAACTTCCATTGTTTCCAACTGAGATTAAATCCAAATTTTAGCCTCAGTTGCCTCACTACAAGAAACAACACTTTTACCAACGAAATTTTTGCTGACGAAAAAAATTTCGTTGGTAAAAGTACGTTTTTACTGACGAAATTTTGTTCTCGTCGGTAGAACTCCACTTTTACCGACGAAAATTTTTCATCGGTAATAATATTTTTACCGATGAAAATTTTTGTCGGTAAAAGTATTTTAATTTTTAAGATAGAAAATTTTCGCGCTATTTTGAAAATTTCGCGGTAAGACTTTTACCGACGAAAATATTCGTCGGTAAAAAGCACAAAACCACTTTTACCGACAAAAATTTTCGTTGGTAAAAGTATTATATTTTTCACTTAAAATTTTTTGAAACAAACGTAGAGGAGACTTTTACCTATGAAAATATTCGTAGGTAAAAAATGTGGATGTGACTTTTATCGACGAAAATTTTTGTTGGTAAAAGTGTTATATTTTATATTGTTCACTTACAAATATAGTAGCAAAAACGTAGAGGAGACTTTTACTTACAAAAAGATTCGTAGGTAACAAATGTGGATCGGAAAAGTTTCGTTGGTAAAAGTCTTATATTTTTCACTTATAAAGTATTGGTAAAAACGTAGTGGAGACTTTTACCTACGAAAATATTCGTAGGTAAAAAACGTGGATGGGACTTATACTGATGAAATATTTCGTAGGTAAAAGTCTCTCTCTCTCTCTCTCTCTCTCTCTCTCTCTCTCTCTCTCTTACCAGCACAATACTCCTGATATACACCTGTTGCAATATATTCTTCCTGATATACACCTGTTATATAATATATTTCATCATATTCACATTCATATCCATCTAAACCCAAACTACGTAAATCCATCCAAACCTAAACTACATTCATCCAAACATAACTTACATCCATCTAAACACAATCTTATCCACATCACATTCATCCATGCATAAATACATAAAAGTTTAACATCATAAATAAAATACAAAAAATTATTCATAGCCATTTCCTGGTGGGGCTCACAAAATTCAGTGTGGTGAACACATCGCTGACTGTGCACACACACCTAGATCCTTACTCATGCCTTCATGGTAGATTCAAAATAGTTTCAATACAAGGTCACGAGTTCAAGTACCCATTGTGGCCGTAAGCGACTCTGGTGTATGAGTGCGTGTTAAAAGAAAAGGAAAGAAAGAAAATGCTGATTTATCTTTTGGGTTGAGCCTAATGGTACTTGGTGATTTCTCATCAGGTAGAAATTATTATTAGTTATTTTTAGAAAGGTAAGATTAGGCCACTTATAATTATATTAACATGATAAAATGTTGTACGTATATTTGAGCAGACACCACAAAATAAACAATCCTATGGAAAAAAAATAAATGAAAAGAGAGAGAACATATGAGAGGTGATCCTTATCTCCTTTGATGGATTTAAGCTGCATGTGCCCTACCCAACTTCTTATAAGGAGAAGTTATATGGGTCTTGGAAAAATGTTGGTGACAAATCCACCTTGTCTATTAATATTATCATATTGTGTTAGGACATGACTCTAAAAATGAGATCAATCCAAATCTCAAATAATTTATGGTATAAGAGATAAATAGTGGAGATGGAAATAGATGCATTGTGATGCTTGAGTTTAAGTATGCTTGCCAACAAAGCAAGATTTTCTGGTTTGTTGCCATGTGATTGGGCTACATTATTACATCAATCGGGTTTAGGTTCGGGATCAGGTTTAAGTTTGGGTTTCCAAGTTTAGGTTTAGGTTTAAGTTAGGGAGTTGAGATTAGGATTAGGTGCAGGTTTAGGTTAAGGGATTTGAGAATACATTTAGGTTTTAGATTTAGGTTTAGGTTTTAGGTTTTAGGTTTAGGTTTTAGGTTTAGGTTTAGGTTAGGTTATAGATTATAGGTTATACGTTAAGCTTTAGGTTAAAGGTTTTGGTTTAGGTTAAGGTTATAGGTTTAGGTTTAGGTTACGGTTTAAGTTTAAGTTATAGGTTTAGGTTAAAGTTTAGGTTGTAGGTTATAGGTTATAGGTTATAGCTTTAGGGAATTGGGAATAGGTTAAGGTTTAGGTTTAGGAAACCGGGTTCGGGTTCGGGATCGGGTTTAGGTTTGGGTTTTCAAGTTTAGGTTTAGGTTTAGGTTAGGGAGTTGAGATTATGATTAGGTGTAGGTTTAGGTTTAGGGATTTGAGAATACATTTATGTTTTAGGTTTAGGTTCAGGTTATAGGTTATAAGTTTACGTGATAGGTTATAGGTTATAGGTTAAGGTTTAGGTCATAGGTTTTGGTTTAGGTTAAGGTTATAAGATTAGATATAGGTTAAGGTTAAGGTTTAGGTTATAGGTTGAGGTTAAGGTTTAGGTTTAAGCTATAACACTACGCCAAAACTGCGAAAAAAGGACGGTCCAAAATCGTCTCAAATGACCAAAAAGGACGGTCATGGACTGTCGCAAGGGCCGTCAAATTTTGACGTGTCGTATTACTTAAAGGACGGTCGAAAACCGTCATTTTTACTGACGAAAAAAGGACGGTCATGGACCGTCCTAAAAAAGGACGGTCGTGAACCATCCTTAAAAAGGACGGTCTCGGATGGTCTCTTATGAGCCTTTAAAGGACGGCCATCAACCGTCCTTAAAAAAGACTGTCGTCGGCCGTCTCTAATAGGCCTTTAAAGGACGGCCATAGACCGTCCTTTAAAAGGATGGTCATGGACCGTCCTTAAAAAGGACTGTCATAGACCATCTCTTATAGCCCTTTAAAGGACGGCCATAGACCGTCCTTTAAAAGGACGGCCATGGACCGTCCTTTAAAAGGACGGCCATGGACCGTCCTTAAAAAGGACTGTCATGGACTGTCTCTTATGGGCCTTTAAAGGACGGCCATAGACCGTCCTTTTTATGAGGGTCAATATACACCTGTTACAATATATTTCATCGTATTCTTCCTAATATACACCTGTTATATAATATATTTCATCATATTCACATTCACATCCATCTAAACAACCCAAACTACGTAAATCCAACATAAACTACATTCATCCAAGCATAAACTACATCCATCCAAATACATGCAATCTTATCTACATTACATTCATCCACACATAAATACATATAAGTTTAACATCATAAATAAAAAAAGAAAAAAATCAGCAACAATTTTCTTTTTGTGTCTTTCACCTGAAAAAAAAATATTAAACCAATAAAACATTATAATTCAGAATCATGAAGAATTGCATAAACTTCTTCCAAAAAAGTGGGCACTTTTTAAAAATAAAACTGATCATTAAAATAGGTTTAGGTTTAGGTTTTAGGTTTTAGGTTAGGTTTAGGTTTAGGATTAGGTTTTAGGTTATAAGTTTAGGTTATAGGTTATAGGTTACGGTTTAGGTTATAGGTTTTGGTTTAGGTTTAGGTTAAGGTTTAGGCTTAGGTTATAGGTTTAAGTTAAGGTTTAGGTTTTAGTTATAAGTTATAGCATATAGGTTATAGCTTTAGGGAATTGAGAATAGGTTAAGGTTAAGGTTTAGGTTTAGGAAATCGGGTCCGAGTTTGGGATCAGGTTTAGGTTTGGGTTATCAAGTTTAGGTTAGGGAGTTGAGATTAGGATTAGGTGTACGTTTAGGTTCAAGGATTTGAGAATACATTTCGATTTTAGGTTTAGGTTTAGGTTTTAGGCTTATGTTTAAGTTATAGGTTTAGGTTATAAGTGCAGGTAATAGGTTTAGGTTTATGTTAGGTTATAGGTTAAGGTTTAGGTTTAGGAAATCGGGTTCGGGTTCGAGATCGGGTTTAGGTTTGGGTTTCCAAGTTTAGGTTTAGGTTTATGTTAGGGAGTTGAGATTAGGATTAAGTGTAGGTTTAGGTTTAGGGATTTGAGAATACATTTCGATTTTAGGTTTAGGTTTAGGTTTTAGGCTTATGTTTAGGTTATAGGTTTAGGTTATAGGTTTAGGTTTAGGTTAGGTTATAGGTTCAGGTTTAGGTTTAGGAAATCGGGTTCGGGTTCGGGATCGGGTTTAGGTTTGGGGTTTCAAGTTTAGGTTTAGGTTTAAGTTAGAGAGTTGAGATTAAGATTAGGTGCAGGTTTAGGTTTAGGGATTTGAGAATACATTTAGGTTTTAGGTTTAGGTTTAGGTTATAGGTTATAGGTTTAGGTTTAGGTTTAGGTTTAGGTTAAGCTTTAGGTTTTGGGAATTGAGAATATGTTAATGTTTAGGTTTAGGAAATTGGGTACGGGTTCAGGATCGAGTTTAGGTTTGGGTTTAGGTTTAGGTTTAGGTTAAGGAGTTGAGATTAGGATTAGGTGTAGGTTTAGATTTAGGGATTTGAGAATACATTTAGGTTTTAGGTTTAGGTTATAGGTTATTGGTTTAGGTTAAAGTTTAAGTTTAGGTTTAGGTTTAGGGAATTGGGAATAGGTTAAGGTTTAGGTTTAGGAAATCGAGTTCAAGTTCGGGATTGGGTTTAGGTTTGGATTTTCAAGTTTAGGTTAGGGAGTTGAGATTAGGATTAGGTGTAGGTTTAGGTTTAGGGATTTGAGAATATATTAGGTTTTAGGTTTAGGTTTATGTTTAGGTATAGCTTATAAGCTATAGGTATAGGGAATTGAGAATAGGTTAAGGTTTAGGTTTAGGAAATCGGCTTCGGGTTCGAGATCGGGTTTAGGTTTGGGTTTTCAAGTTTAGGTTTAGGCTAGGGAGTTGAGATTAGGATTAGGTGTAGGTTTAGGTTTAGGGATTTGAGAATACATTTAGGTGTTAGGTTTAGGTTTAGGTTATAGGTTACAGGTTTAGGTTTAGGTTTAGGTTAAGGTTATAGGTTGTAGGTTTAGGTTTAGGTTTAGGTTTAGGTTTAGGTTATAAGCTATAGGTTTAGGGAATTGAGAATAGGTTAAGGTTTAGGATTAGGAAATCGGGTTCGAGTTCGAGATCGGGTTTTGGTTTGGGTTTTCAAGTTTAAGTTTAGGTTTAGGTTAGGGAGTTAAGATTAGGATTAGGTGTTGGTTTAGGTTTAGGGATTTGAGAATACATTTAGGTTTATGTTTAAGAAATCAGGTTCGGGTTCGGGATCGGGTTTAGGTTTGGGTTTTCAAGTTTATGTTTAGGTTTAGGTTAGGGATTTGAGATTAGGATTAGGTGTAGGTTTAGGTTTAGGGATTTGAGAATACATTTAGGTTTTAGGTTTATGTTTAGGTTATAGGTTATAGGTTTAGGTTTAGGTTTAGGAAATCGGGTTCGGGTTCGGGATCGGGTTTAGGTTTGGATTTTCAAGTTTAAGTTTAGGTTTAGGTTAGGGAGGTGAGATTAGGATTAGGTGTAGGTTTAGGTTTAGGGATTTGAGAATACATTTAGGTTTTCGGTTTAGGTTTAGGTTATAGGTTACAGGTTTAAGTTCAGGTTTAGGTTAAGGTTATAGGTTATAGGTTTAGGTTTAGGTTTAGGTTTAGGTTATAAGATATAGGTTTAGGGAATTGAGAATAGGTTAATGTTTAGGTTTAGGAAATCGGGATCAGGTTCGGGATCGGGTTTAGATTTAGGTTAAGGAGTTGAGATTAGGATTAGGTGTAGGTTTAGGTTTAAGGATTTGAGAATAAACTTAGGTTATAGGTTTAGGTTTAGGTTTAGGTTATAGGTTATAGGTTTAGGTTTAGGTTTAGGAAATCGGGTTCGGGTTCGGGATCGGGTTTAGGTTTGGATTTTCAAGTTTAAGTTTAGGTTTAGGTTAGGGAGGTGAGATTAGGATTAGGTGTAGGTTTAGGTTTAGGGATTTGAGAATACATTTAGGTTTTAGGTTTAGGTTTAGGTTATAGGTTACAGGTTTAAGTTCAGGTTTAGGTTAAGGTTATAGGTTATAGGTTTAGGTTTAGGTTTAGGTTTAGGTTATAAGATATAGGTTTAGGGAATTGAGAATAGGTTAATGTTTAGGTTTAGGAAATCGGGATCAGGTTCGGGATCGGGTTTAGATTTAGGTTAAGGAGTTGAGATTAGGATTAGGTGTAGGTTTAGGTTTAAGGATTTGAGAATAAACTTAGGTTATAGGTTTAGGTTATAGATTTAGGTTTTGGTTAGGTTATAGGTTAAGGTTTAGGGAATTGAGAATAGGTTGAGGTTTAGGTTTAGGAAATCGGGTTCGGGTTCAGGATTAGGTTTAGGTTTGGGTTTTCAAGTTTAGGTTTTAGGTTTAGGTTAGGGAGTCGAGATTAGGATTAGGTGTAGGTTTAGGTTTAGGGATTTGAGAATACATTTAGGTTTTAGGTTTAGGTTTAGGTTTTAGGTTACAGGTTTAGGTTTAGGTTTAGGTTTAGGTTAAGGTTTAGGTTTAGGCTTAGGTTTAGGTTATAAGATATAGGTTAGGGAATTGAGAAAAGGTTAAGGTTTAAGTTTAAGAAATCGGGTTCGCGTTCGGGATCGGGTTTAGGTTTGGGTTTTCAAGTTTAAGTTTAGGTTTAGGTTAGGGAGTTGAGATTAAGATTAGGTGTAGGTTTAGGTTTAAAGATTTGAGAATACATTTAGGTTTTAGGTTTAGGTTTAGGTTATAGGTTACAGGTTTAGGTTTAGGTTTAGGTTAAAGTTATAGGTTTAGGTTTAGGTTAAGGTTTAGGTTTACGTTTAGGTTTAGGTTATAAGATATATGTTTAGGGAATTGAGAATAGGTTAATGTTTAGGTTTAGAAAATCGGGTTCGGGTTGGGGATCGGGTTTAGGTTTAGGTTAGGGAGTTGAGATTAGGATTAGGTGTAGGATTAGGTTTAAGGATTTGAAAATACACTTAGGTTTTAGGTTTAAGTTTAGCTTATAGATTTAGGTATAGGTTAGGTTATAGGTTAAGGTTTAGATTTAGGAAATCGGGTTCAGGTTCCGGATCGGGTTTAGGTTTGGGTTATCAAGTTTAGGTTTAGGTTTAAGTTAGGGAGTTGAGATTAGGATTAGGTGTAGGTTTAGGTTTAGGGATTTGAGAATACATTTAGGTTTTAGGTTTATGTTTAGGTTATAAGTTATAGGTTTAGGTTTAGGTTTAGGTATAGGTTTAGGTTTCGGTTTAGGTTATAAGCTATAGGTTTAGGGAATTGAGAACAGGTTAAAGTTTAGGTTTAGGAAAACGGGTTCGGGATCGTGTTTAGGTTTTGGTTTTCAAGTTTAGGTTTAGGTTTAGGTTAGGGAGTTGAGATTAGGATTAGGTGTAGGTTTAAGTTATAGATTTAGGTTTAGGTTAGGTTATAGGTTAAGGTTTAGGGAATTGAGAATAGGTTGAGGTTTAGGTTTAGGAAATCGGGTTCGGGTTCAGGATCAGGTTTAGGTTTGGGTTTTCAAGTTTAGGTTTAGGTTTAGGTTAGGGATTTGAGATTAGAATTAGGTGTAGGTTTAGGTTTCGGGATTTGAGAATACATTTAGGTTTTAGGTTTATATTTATGTTATAGGTTATAGGTTTAGGTTTAGGTTTAGGTATAGGTATAGGTTTAGGTTATAAGCTATAGGTTTAGGGAATTGAGAATAGGTTAAGGTTTAGGTTTAGGAAATCAGGTTCGGGTTCGGGATCGGGTTTAGGTTTGGGTTTTCAAGTTTAGGTTTAGGTTTAGGTTAGGGAGTTGAGATTAGGATTAGGTGTAGGTTTAGGTTTAGGGATTTGAGAATACATTTAGGTTTTGGGTTTAGGTTTAGGTTATAGGTCATAGGTTTAAGTTTAGGTTTAGGTTAAGGTTATAGGTTATAGGTTTAGGTTTAGGTTTAGGTTTAGGTTATAAGATATTGGTTTAGGGAATTGAGAATAGGTTAATGTTTAGGTTTAGGAAATCGGGATCCAGTTCGGGATCAGGTTTAGGTTTAGGTTAAGGAGTTGAGATTAGGATTAGGTGTAGGTTTTGGTTTAAGGATTTGAGAATAAACTTAGGTTATAGGTTTAGGTTTAGGTTATAGATTTAAGTTTAGGTTAGGTTATAGCACTACCAAAAAATCGAGTAATGGCTATGGAAGTTGAAAGCTTTTAGCTATGGATTAAATCCGTAGCAAAATAGCTACGGATTTCCGTAGCTATAGCCTAGGTTCTCTGTAGCTAAAATGTACTTCTCAACCTATAACCTATATGGTGCTTAGAGGGATCCATGAGGTCCACTGGAATATATGTATTTGATCTAAGCCGTCCAAAAATTCAGATATGTAATTTTGTTGCATGAGTCCAAAAATTATATGGATTGAATATCTAGGTGGACCACACCATAAGAAATAATATAAATTTAATGTTTACTGTTAATTTGTTGTGTGGTCACCTTAAAGATTTGATCTAAATGAATTTTGTATCATCCTTAAAATAATAATTTAAATTTATTGGATGGAGTGGATATATGAAATACATCACAGTGGGCCCCACGTAACTAAAATCCTAAAACAGCTCAGGGCCGTCCATCACGCGCCCGTCGAAAACTCCCTCTCCCTCCAAAAACACAACCCACCGCCATTATCTCTCGCCCTCTAAAACAGAAACCCACTCTCCATCTCCGTCTCCATCTCTCTCTCTCTCTCTCTCTCTCTCTCTCTCTCTCGCACTCAGTCTCTCTCGTTCCCTTGCCCTCTCTTCATCTCCCGATCTCCCTCACCCTCTCGCACAGTCTCAAGGCCGCATTCCGCATCTCCCGAAACCTATTTCGCTGCATGAAGTAGAAGAAGAAGAAGCATCGTACGGTGAGTATATTTCTTTTTCCCTCTTTATCTCTTTCTCAAATCTTTCAGAGGTTTAATCCGCATTCCCCTCTCTCTGTTTCTGAAATGTAAGGGCCGTTTGGCCGGTCGGATTGGAAGGGATTGGATGTTATTGGAAGGGATTGGAAGGATTTGCCCCTTCTGTTTCTGAAATCTAAGGGCCGTTTGGCCGGTCGGATTGGAAGGGTTTGGATGTTATTGGAAGGGATTGGAAGTTAAATCCTGGGATTGGTCGGGCATGCCAAACAGAGTCGGTGATCAACAGCCAATGCCTGAGACCCGTTTAGCTCGAGGCATTGGAAGGGATGGTAAGGTTTAATCCCAGTATTGGCCGAGTGTGCCAAACAGACTGGATATATCAATCCAGGGATATAGCAATCCCATGTATCTGAAGACAATCCACTGACAACACCATCAATACCTAGAAATCCAGGCCATCCACCATAATACCTTTCAATCCCTTTCAATCCACCCAACTAAACGGGGGAACGGACTGGCTACTCCCCCTGACACCAACCAATGGCTGGTGGTCGGTGCTCTGTGGGCCCCACCATGATGTATGTGTTTCATCCATGCCGTCCATCTATTTTTACTGATAATTGTAATATTTGAGACCAAAAATGAGATATATCCAAATCTCAAGTGGACCACATTACAGGAAACAATGTTGAATGAGCGTCGACCATTAAAAAAATTTTGGTGGCCATAAAAGTTTTGGATCAAGCTGATTTTTGTGTTTTCCCTTCATCTAGGTCTGTCTGACCAAATCAACAGATTGGATGTCAAATAAACAGTACAGTGGGCCCTAGGAGGATTTTAATGGTGGATATCCAATTAGTATTGTTTTCATGGGGTGTGGACCACCTGATATTTATATCCTTCTAATTTTTTCGATAATACCATAGAATGATCTTTAAAAATGGATAAACGGAATGGATGAAAAACATACATCATGGTAGGTCCCACAGAGCACAGACCACCAGCCACGGGGCTGGTGGCAGGGGGAGTAGTCAATTCGTTCCCGCCAAACGGGCCCAAAAAATGCTTTGTGGGCTCCACCATAATATGTGTATGCAGGTCATTCATTTTTTCAACTTCATTTTAGGGCCAAATTTCAGGTGGACCACACCATAGGAAACTGTAGTGATTGAATGCCCACCATTAGGGCCTGTTTGGCCGGGCAGATTGGATGGATTTGGATGGTATTAGAGTAGATTGTACAAATTTCAAGGTAATGATAGTTGCGTCAATAGATTGGTGCAAGATCTATGGGATTGCTATTTCTGGTCTGTTTGGGACGCCTGGCCAATCCCGGGATTAAACTTTCCAATCCCTTTTAATCCCTTGAACCAAACACGTCCCAAGCAATTTTAAGGGCCTATTTGGCCGGCTGGATTACATAGGCTTAGATGGGATGGAATTGCATCTGGTCCTGTGCCAATTCCACTCCACGTTTGGGAAGAGTGTAAAAGCTTGGAAGTAGGCTAGATGGAATCGTATCGGGTCCCGTGCTAATATCACTCAATGTTAGCAAGTTGTGTAGGTCCCACCATGATGTGTGGGCCATATCCACACCGTCCACCCATTTTTCGAGATCATTTTAGAGCATGGGCCAAAAAATCAAGTAGATCTAAATCTCAAGTGGACCCCACCATAGAAAGCAATGGGGATTGAATACTTACCATTGAAAACTTCTTTGGGCCACATAAGTTTTGGATCTGCCTCATTTTTAAGCCCATGCCACAAAATGAGGTTACAAAACAAATGAACGGTTCAGATATAACACATGTATGTTATTGTCAATCGTTTCAAATGATAGTGGGTATCTCCTTTCAATGTACCACCGTATTGCAAACAAAAAAGGGAATTAAGCTTATCCCATGGTATCAGGGAACAGTCCCTGCCATGGGTAATAATGATGTTTTTTTAATCCCATCCCACCTAATACCGTGGGATCGGTCCGGCCAAACAGGCCCTAAAGGGATTAGGGTGGATTGGATGGGATTTAAAGGTAATGATGGTGATGTCAGTGGATTGTCTTAAGATCCTGAAAGGAATTCCAGAATTATTTTTTTTTGGGTTTGTCAGATTGTGACATCAATTTGAATTTGTTTTTTTATATTTTTATTTCTTTTATGTTACTGGCATAGGCATTCATATATATATTGAGAAATATGATTGAAGTGTTAGACTAGCATGTGCATTTACACCATTTTTTTAAATGTTGGTGACTCATCCACCACACGTGTCATAAAACATGTTAATCCACCGCATTGCATTCATCAGGAATCAAGCTTGGGGGTAAACATTTTTGGCTTTTATTCAAAAAATCAGGCTGTTTTAACTCCTAGTCTGGCCACTTATAAAATTATACCTAAAAATTGTAAATATACAT